>NC_090310.1:86932563-88299422 GCF_039906515.1 Pseudorca crassidens
TTTGACTAGAAGCCCCCACCGAGGTGGGAAAGCGGATTTTAACCGCACTTTGCTCACATACAGGCTATCGGAGCCTGAAGACCCCCAAAGCGTCGGGCTCCGCGGTGCCTCCCCGCATCCAGAAGGATCCAGGGTTCCCGTGGTGCATGCAGCGTAGGAGAAGCCACCGCCCTTTACATTCTCTGCCAGCATCAAGGCCTCAGGTGGGCACCAGGATGTCCTCACTGTCTCACAAGGGAGCCAGCACCAGGCATGGAGCAAGAATTGAATGATATTATTTTGCTCTCACTGTGCCTGTTTACAAGCGCGATGTTAGCCGGCGATACAGATTTTCCTTTTAAATGCAAGTACTTCCGTAAAACCACAGAGTCAGTTAACATAAAAGCCTTGGGGGGACCGCAGTTGCGTGACTCGGTGGCGTCGCGCGTGCAGTGTGCCCCTGCCGCCCTGGTGAGGACCTTGGGGCCAGGACGTCCTCGGCAGCTTTCCAGTCGTGCTGCTCTCCCTGGGAGGGGCCGGGGGCGAGGGGCAGCAGCGTCCACGTAGATCTCACAGCATCACTGTTCCCAACATTTTGACAGTTCTTGACAGTTGCTTCTCCTTGTGGTACGTGCTACTGGTTTTCCATTTTCCCTCGGTGATGAAATGTTTCCTTGGAAGTTGTGAATTTTTTTAGAAAAATGGGAGGGAAAATGGTAAGATGGTCCACAGATGGGGCAGAGAGCCGGGGCTGGGCCAGCTGTGGAAAGAGCTGCGCTGGAGTCCTAGACAGCCCAGCGTGTGGGCAGGCCTCTCCGGTGGCTCGGAGCTGTCAGAGTTCGCGGTGGACGAGGCTTTCCCTCCACCCACCCCCGCCACCCCCTGCCGGCTCCAGCACTAACGTGAGGCCTTGTGGGGACCCAGCCGAACCCCGTGTGCACCAGGACAGTACCAAAACTCATGGTGGGAGTCCACATGGCCAGCACCGAGGCCCAACGGGACATGTGTGTCTAACGTCCGTCAGGGGGTGGACCCCAGAATGTGCATCTCTCACAAGAGGACCCAGCGTCTTCTTGTCCACCAGCCTGGCTGCTCCCAATAAACCCAAATAAAACACCCTGCCCCTGCAGAATGAGTGATCCCTGGCCCCATTCTGGATCTGTTTGGATGTTGCTTTGAAAATTCCAGCTGCTGTGGAAAGAGCCACACAGAGGAGGAGAAAGACAACTGGGGAAGAGGCCGGTCAGGAGCAGAATTAATGAGGACATAACGCAAGAGTTAACCTCTGGGAACACATGTTAGATAAGATGCTTCTTTCTCAAAAGCAACAGCTTTTCATCCTTCTCTCTCTTACTTTAATAGAACATTTTGTGTTTTTAAAATGTCAAACAATTTACTTTGGAAAACTTGATAAGCTGAAAAACACACAAAAAGTAAGTTAGTGTAAGTTTGTCTCCCTCCCCTGAACAGCCACATTTAATCACTTGGCATGTCAGGCGTGTGCGTGTGTGTGCGTGCGCACACGCTGTGTATAGGCATGGTATGATATCACGAGTACACGTGTGTGTGTAGTCATGTGGGCACCCTTGTGTATTGTTATGTACCTGTGTGCAAGCATGTGGGTGCTATTGTGTGTACATACCACACGTGCACACACATTCAAGTGACTGGTGTGATAATGTGTGATCATGGCTATAGCGTGTGTTCGTATGTGCACATGTGCTGGATGAGAGTGGTACATGCATAGAAGCGTGTGAGTGTGGTGTGTGCATATGTGCAGACATTTGGGTGTTTGTGCACGTGTGCATGCATGTGGCACGTATGCATATCTGGTACGTGCAGGGTGCCTGCATGGTGAAGGACTAGAAGAAGTTTCCAGTTCTTTGCTGCTGAAAATGATGGATGCTGAAGAAAATCTATGTAAACGCATCTCAGGGCACATCTCTCATTACTTCTTTATGATGAATCATTAGAGGCAGAATTCAGAATTTCTGGCTCAGAGGCTCTGTTTGTTACATGGCCCTGGATCCACGCGTGTAAAGGATGTTTCAGGGGAGGTAGTGGGAATTTGTGCTCCCAGCCAAGACTTGGGGGATACCCGTGTTCCCGGGCCTCCTTGGCCCGAGGCCTGTCATATGGCCATTCTTTTAAAAGTGTTTTGTGGCCTGACAGGTATGAGACGATGTCATTTAATCTTGCATTTATTTAATTAGCAATTAGTAGAGTGGTAGGGAACTTTTAAAAAATCTGCTTTTCCTTCCCCTTTTTTTCTTTTGCAAATTATGTGTCTGCGTTTGTCAGTTTTTCTCTCGGGTGATTGGAGTGGCCTCATACAAATGCTTTCGTTTAGCCCTATCACCACTGAGATCCCTCAGGAAAGTTTTGTAATTTTTTCCAAGTAGTTTTGGTGTATTCTTAGAGTTTGTCCCTAAGTGCGTAACATGTGCTGATGTGTGAGCAGTGTGTCTGCAGGATGGAGGTGTCACTAAAGTATGCTTGATGGAACCTATTTTAACCAGGGACCATTGTTTACAGGCGTAAGTAAGCAAAGCCCATGCAAACTGGCGGAAGTCCCAGCACAGACTCTTGGAAAGGCAACAGGGCTTTCTGAGGGCCTGGAATCGAGGGTTGAAATCTAAGGCTGCCAGGACAAGGCATTGGCAAGCTTCTTCTGTAAATGGCCAGATGATAGTTATTTTAGGTTTTGCAGGATAGGTCTGGCGGGACCTGCTCACCTCTGCTGCCGTAGCACAAATGCAGCCGTAAACAGTTCGTCATGAATGGGGTGGCTGTGTGCAGGTTACACACACAGTGCCCCTCCTTTCTGCATCTCTACCAGACGGCCTGTTTTTCTGTGCGTGTGGAGGAAAACTGTTCCCGGTTGAGAACCGTTGCTCTGAGTGCATTTTTCTTTAGCCCTCATAGCCACATTATGAAGCTTGGCATTGCAGCCCCATTTGACAGATGAGCAAACTGAGGCCAGCAAGCTTTGATACCATAGCAGAGGTCAGGTAGCTAGTAAGTGGCAGAGCTGGGCTTTAAACCCACGTCTGCCTGACGGGCACAGCAGCCACGTAAGTGCCGTTCGGAGCAGGGCCAGGCACACAGGTCAGCGGCCACGGTGCTGGCCTGGGGGCTGCAGTCCTGGGTCCAGAGAGGCCGCAAAGAGGGAGCAGAGGAGGCAAGGATGCAGAGAGCTGGGTCCTCCCAGCCCCGCCAGGAGCGCTTTCTGCTGGCACATAATGCCACCATTAGGATAGCTGTGATAATGGAAAAGGAAGTGAAACATGATGAGCCCTTGGTGGATGGTGTGATCAGCCTTCAGTGTCAGATCTGCACGTGAAACTAGAGTTAAGAACGGACGACTGCTCACCTCCTTTGTGCTCTGTTTATCCCAGGTGTGGACTCGGAGAAGATGCTCCACATACTGGGCCCCGAACGCCAACGTTCGGTCTCATTAGAGGGACCGTGCTCGGGGACGTCGCCGCTCACCTGCTGGGGCCTGGATGGCAGCGGAACCCGGCATGGGCGCGGGTCGTCCCTTCCGGCGCGGGCGCAGGCCGTCCCTCCCGGCGCTGGACGCCTGCGGCCGCTCCTGCTTCCCAGAATGCCCACACTTCCGGTTCTGTGCATTCCATCCGGGTCAGGGGGCGCAGGGGGGCGTGAGGCGGGGTCAGCCACGAGCACAGGGCACCGTTTTGAGCCGAGGAGGCTCTCCTGTGGTGGAGTCCACTCGGGAAGTCCCCGCCTGTCCCCGCCGGGCGCGGAGAGACTGAAAGGGACCTCAGGTGCTCAGATGGGGGGCGAGTTGACCACAGTGGTCGCATCTGGTCGCCTCCCTTGCGATGCTCCTGTCCGTGAAGCTGAGGCTGGAAGCCGGGGCCCGCAGGTCCCCTCAGTCCTGCGAGTGGCCTGTGGCCGCTGGGCGCCTGCAGCGCGGGCGGGGAGGTGCTGGGGGCCCTGCACCAGGGACCCTGAAGGCGGGCAGCTTTCGAAGGCGGCTCTCGGTGCACCTCCTGTCAGCCGTCCCGCCCCGGCGACGGGACCGTGGCCCGGGTGGGCGGGTTCTGTTCCTGGACTCGGGCTCGGCCGGCGGGGAGGACTCCCCAGTCGCCTCGGCTTCGCGGTCACCCGTCTACGGGCCACATCAGCGTCCCACCTGCCGCCCGGGGAGCTCACATCCTCTGCCTGGTTGATCTGGACTCTGTGGGACAGACGCTCGCCCCAGGTTTAAGGTCAAGCGCACCGAAGAGTTAAAGCCGGAAAAGCGGCCGATGACATTGAAACACGTCCGACGTCAGACTTGTCCACGGCGCCTCCTGAATTGTCAGCTTGGTGGCTCGTCGTGTTCGGGGGGACCCGGAACCCGAGAAGGAACGTGCGAGGACTCCAGGCCCGACGCCCAGCGCGTCTGAGCCTCCGTCTTCCCGCCTGTGAATTGGGGTAAGAGTCGCAACCGCCTCTTAGTGTCCTAAAGGGTCAGGGGAACGTGGGTGGCGGTGACCTTGCGGGTACTTGGCAGGCGGGGGGTGTCGCTCAGCCCACCGCGGCTCCTTTTGGGAAATAAGCCCAGTGAAGGGCGCGTCCGGGGGTGCCATGAGCCCCGGTCACGTCCCACGGTGCCGAGGCATTCTCCGGAGATGCCAGCTCCCTCCCGGGGCACCCAGGTGTGTGTCAGAGCCTGGAGTCAGGTGGACAGTCACGGGCGCGATGCCCAGCACGTCAGGGATCTGCCTCACCTGCACGGCCTCCCTGTGCTCACCTGGGGGTCCTTCCAGAAGGATGTGCTGGGGACCCGGGCGTCACTCTGGGCCGTAGGTGGGCATCCTGGCATCCAGCCGGCTCCCTGGCAGGTGAGGGTGTTGGTCAGACCCATACACACGACATCCCACGTGGGGAGCACGACCGTGACCCGGGCCCTGGTTTCTGGGGTGAAAGGCGGTCCAGGCCCGGGTGCCCGATGGTAACTCAGCGCCGACCCGTTGTCTCCTGGGAAGTGACTGCTTTGTGGCACCTCCAGGGCGGGCAGCAGTCCATTTGGGGGTAAAATATTTTCAGTGACGTGGAGTTTCGCACAATGAAAGAAAATCACAGCCGGTAGGACTTGGAAGGACAGTGGTCAGCATTTAATTATATTTATCCAGATGCACTTGGTGAAGGAAGCTGCTGGTGTGTTTCTATTCTCACGATTTCGTTCTTCCCAAGTAGAATGCATTCCCTGGTGGAATTCTCAGGTTACGTTTTCCCAGAAAAATCTCGTTTCGTGGATTGGCCGTACTTCTGGCTGATCCATAAAAATGGGACTTTCCTGTCTTTGGTTCAGGCCCCTGCAGTTGAACTGTGTAACCTGTTTTAGCTGAAAAAATCGCGTTTGTCACTCTTTTTTCTCTTGGATTTGTCACTCAACTGACAGCCACATGCCCTCACCCCCTGTGTTTAAGGTGGCGGCTGTGGGTTGGGGGGTGGCCGGGGCCACCTGTGGGGATGTGGACGCCTCTCCTTGGGGCCGGGGCCTGGGGTGGGGCGGACAGGCAAGGCCTTGCCTGTTAATCGCACGATCCGCTCAGCGCTGTCACGAGCCCCGGGAAGGGAGTGGACGCCGGGCAGCCCCTGATTAGCAAGGCTGCTTGTCCAGCAGCCCCAGGGCCCTGGCCGCGGTGGGCAGGTGCAGCTGCGGGTGCCAGGGGCCCCGGGGCAGCTGCTGTACGCGAGGCGACACCGCCAGTGAAGGTGCCTGAGACCCGGGCCTGTCTGCCCAGCTGCCCCTGCAGGCTACCCAGCAATAAAAATATAAGCAGTTCTGGCGTTTCTCTGTGCCGGGAAGGTCAAGGTGTTCGTCGTCTTCAGGCAGTAATAAAATCATCATGTTCTGAGGCAAAAGTCACAGACTTAGGCTCCTTGCAAGTAAACTGCGGCTTAAAAGGCAAGTGGCTTATTGAGATCCTGTTAGGAAAGGACAAAAAGAATTCAGAAAGCCAGGAATTAATTCTTTCTCTCCAGCCATTATAATGGGAGAGTGGTTTATGTCATGGGCACCTGCTTTAAAAGGGGCGGTTGCGTTTGCTCCCAGGCCAAATGGAAAATTCGCAGGTGCTCCCACATGGGGTTCTGGGGTGATGGGGGGGCCCAGGGAAGGGGTGGCTCCACTGCCCCCCCGCCCTACTTGGAGGGCCTTGTCTGTTCCCAGGGTGACTGTGCTCAGGGCCTCCTCCCCACTGGCTCCGGCTTGTGGGTGCAGTGGCCAGCCCAGAGGGACCCCAGGCTCCGCCCTGCCCTCCAGGGCAGGTGGATCGGGACTCTGCCAGCTTTTGTTCCCCTGCCTTCCCACAGTGAGGGCACTGAGCCCCACCAGCTAGCAGCGCTTGGGAGGAGCCTCCCTGGTGCCGGCTGGGGCGGGGGCTGCCTGGAAAGGATGGCCACGGCCAGCAGCATTTCCAGCTTTTGCATGAAATAGGCGTCAGACGCTGGCTCGGTGACCTTGTGTGAAATAGGAAGTGACACCAGAATATCCCCAGGGCCAGCAGGACTCCCTGGGTTTAGAGCCACAGAACCCTGGCTCAGCGGAAGCGGCCAGTGTGGCAGGGACGGTGCTGTGCGTTGACCACACGTTCTGATCCTTCCGCTGGTGCGGAGGGGATGTGGCAGTTAGGAGCTGGGGGGGGGGGGTTGGGCTCCTCCAGGCTGACAGATGACAGAGTCGCAAGATGGACACAGCCCCTGTCCCTGTGTCACAGGAGGGAGAGGACCCAGCAGCCCACTGTGGGCTGGGACATGGGGTGAAGGCGCTCTGTTTTTTAAAATGCAGTTAAAGTACTCCCCCGCTTCGTGGAAAGAGTTTTAAGTTTGCTGAGGTTGGGACATGTTTATCGATGTTTTAATGCACGTTTTTCACAGAGACCTGGCGTTACAAATCCCCCCATGGGGCTCTGGAGTCTGGCAGCCTGGAGGCACACTGATTAAGTGTGTGGCCTCAGACAGGGTACCAGGCCTGTTGTCTGCACAGGAGGGTCATGATATTCGTCCCCATCCCCTCTAAGACTGTAATGATGATAAGATGCTATTGTAAATGCAAATGCACTTTGCAAACATCTTTCATGAACATTGCAAAGTGGACCTACCAGCGATGGTCAGAATGTCCCTTTGGTTTTTGGAATCTGTGATTTCGATGTTCGAGCCCACAGTACATCGATATTAATTCTAGGAAGTTGCAGACTTGCAGATAGCCTTAGGTACCTTCTGGGGGTCTTGTATTTACACAGGTGAATGGCATGTGGCCAAGAATGAGACGATAGTCCAGAAGGCCCCTCACCCTCAATCCAGCCCCTCAGGCTGGTGGCCACCACCCTACCTGACATCTGCTCCCCTACTCCTCAGTGCTCAAGGGGGTGGTCCTGTGGCGGCCATGGGGCAGGGGGCAGGCTGACTGCCTTTATCCTTAACCTTGGTTATTGTCCCTGACCACCCGCTCTGGATTCCCCGCCCTCACCCCAGCCCCTGTTCTTGCTTCACGCACATGGTCCGCCCCTCTGGTATACGGCCCTACTGTCACCTGTGCACCAGTGCTGGGCTGGGCTGGACTCAGAAAATAAAGCAATAAACACGGCACTCGCCCCTCCAGGTCCATTGGAGGGAGCAGACAAAGCAAAGGACAGCTGCAGAGTGAGATGGGGCTATGGGATTGCGTGAGTGGGGGCAGCGGGAACTCGTGGGAGCAGGGACACGCCAGGACGCGGGAGGTGGTGGTTGGGAGGTTAAGGGGGTCGTGGCTAAGCTGATACTAAGGGACGAGACAGAGTCGTCTGAAAGGAGAGCAGAGTGCAGGCAGCAGGTAGACCAGACGACTGGTCTGTTCCACACTAAGGGGTCACCATGCTGGAACCCTCAGGGATTGTATGAGACAACAAGGGGTGTGTGTGTGTGTGTGTGTGTGTGTGTGTGTGTGTGTGTGTGTGAGTGGGAGTGAGAGAGAGAGAGAGAGAGAGAGAGAGAGAAAGAGAGAGAGAGAGAGAAAGAGAGAGAGAAAGACCGACCCACTGCCTGCCAGACACAGTTCCCAGCTCTGGAGCTGTTGTATCAATAGGTAACAAAACAATAGGTTTCCATGAGCTTATGGAACATAGAGTTCAGACAGGGTGGGTTCTGCAGGGCACAGGTTCTCAAAGATTTTTGACCATAACTCAGAAAAAAATGAATTTTAAAATGGAAGGCAGTAAACACTCCCCCTTGCCCCCATACAAACATAAATAAATCTTACAGAATCATATTTGCCTTCCTAGCGCAGGTGACACCATTACCATTCTGTTGTACTTTGTTTTAGAATGTTTTTCACAGCTCACTAGGTTGTTGGCCACAGTTAGAAAAGCACGTTTTGAAGGGCAGTTCTGGGTGGGTGTTCAATCAGTGTTTGGAAAAAAACAGGTTTGGCTGAAGGTCCCTGAGCTGGATATTTCAGGCCAACTCAGATAAAAGGATGAGTAGATGGATAGATAGATATACAGATTCATAGATGGAAGGATGGATGGAGGGTAGATGGATGGGTGGATATTAGGATGGGTGGAGGGAAGGATGGATGGATTAATTTGAGTTTCTTCGTAATGGTTATTACTCAGCAGATTTTTTTCTGGAGCTGCTGGTGTTGGCAGGACTTGGGGGCTGATTTAAGTGAGCAGGACCTGGGAAGCTCACCTGAGCTTCCATTGGAGCAGCTCTCTGTTTACCTACAGTGTATTACGGTGTTCCTAACGTGGGTCCCTCTCTTTTTAAAAAGACATGGAAAAGCACTGGTCTTGTAGTGTGAAGAGTGCATCTGTATTTGGTATAAAGCAACGCCATGGATGGAGGGCTTGCTCACCACAGAGCATCCTTAGAAGGTGACTTTCAGTGATCAGTTGGTGCCTTTGCGCACGTGCACGTCATCCCACTGACAGGCCAGCTCCCCCAGGGGTCTGTCTGCCTCGGTCACTGCTATTCCTGGGGCCAAGGACAGGGCCTGATTCACAGTAGACGCTTGACTGTTTGTCCATTGAATGAAGAGATGTGTCTTTCCGCCTTGCTGTGAAAGCTGGGTTCTGGAAGGCCATGAGCACGTTCTCCACTCCCCAGGTCTCTTGTGTGATAGAGACATTAGCGCGTCAGACCCTTTAGCAGGGCTTCCCATTGCTGTAGGACGTTCCTTTAATCTAGTAAATATGCGCCCTTGGCTGAACTTTCCTGAATCTGTGGGGAGGCCAGAGTGAATGTGTGATGATTATGGGGTTTGAATGGCAATCAGGAGGTGCTTCTGGTCGCTGTGGAGACACCTAAACTGTTGGAAACTGCTCCACCTTCTTCTGGGTTTGGTGGTTCCGGCTGGCTCTGAAGGCCCACCATCTGCTTCAGGCACACCTGCACAGAATCCCAAGATGGCTTTGGCTCTCACAGGGTGGCTTCTGTGCGGCAATTTCAATAGCTCTGCTATTTGGGGAGCTCTCTTGGTGGGGCTTGGAGAAATGGGAGAAGGTAATGCCGTCAGGGTGACCCGTCCAGGAACGGGGCTCCTGGCCGGTATTTGACGGCTGCCTGACCTTGGACACCAGCAGAGTATCTTGGTCCTGGGCCACCACAGGCATCCCAGTCACTGGGTCTGAACCGGCATGGAGATCAATTAAGTCGAGTGCGTTTATGTTGGTAGGATTAGATTGAAGTCCGTGTGCTTTATTGATTTTATTGATCAATCATCCTGGACAATCAAGTTCCCTCCTAGCACCAAGGACCCGCAACCCAGGGAGGCCTGGCTCAGTCTCTCCCTCGCCCCTTCCGCTCGGCTTCCCTGCCTTCCTCTCTCCTGGGTTGTGTTTCTGGAACATTGTCACTGGCCGGGTCCTATTCAGTCCTCCGAGTATTGCAGGATGACAGGCCTGTGTGCATTTCCACAGACCGTTGGAGGATCTGGGTCCTGGTGTTGACACGTCAGCACCACTTCTGCTTTGAAACATAACACATTATTTGTGACAGACGCTCTGAGCCTTCTGGCAACCGCAGGACCCTCAAATTCTACTATAATCATCACCTTTTTCTCTTGCCAAAAAAAAAAAAAAAATTTAAAAGAACACGTAGTAAAGAAAATCATTTCCGAGTCAAGCTGCAAAGGAGTCTGAGATTCATAGTGGCTAAGAGTCAGTCCCCCTTTTTCTGTGGGAATGGCAGAAGCAAGTGCAGGTCTGTGCACGTGGTGAACATAATGCTTTGCCTAAATTCGGGAACTAGAAATGCTCTGAAAGAACAGCGTTGGTTTCTGAAGACAGTGAAGTTGCAGCCCTAGTGGCAGCATTTTGAATGAGAATATCGCTGAGTATTATGGGTTCAGTTGTGTCTCCCAAGAAGATATGTTGAGATCCTTACTTCTTGGTACTATGAGCATGGCTTTATTTGGGGGGAAAAAGGGGGTCTTTGCAGATGTAATCAAGGTAAGATGAGGTCACACTGGATTAGGGTGCGCCCTAAATCCCATGACTGGTATCCTTATAAGGAAGGAAGAAGACCTTTAATCCAGTTTTGGGTAGAGACCCACAGCAGGAGGGTGGGGACAGCGCAGGCAGGCAGAGTGGAGTGATGTGTCGGCAGGCCCAGGCCGGCCTGGGAGGGGCAGGAGGCTCCCTCCCCCACACGCTTCAGGGGGAGCCTGGCCCTGTCCACACCCCGAGGGTGACTTCAGTCCTCCAGACTGTGAGAGAGTCACCATCTGTTGTCTGAAGCCCCCCAGTTGGTGGTCCTTTGTTACAGGAGCCCCAGGAGTGGAATACACTGGGGGATATGGCAGTTGTGGAGGGGCACAGGAAAACACGGTGGAACAGAAGTGTTGGTTCAAATGCATGCTGGTGACTTACCTTCTCAGTGACACCCAGGAGTGACTTTTTAGGGAGGAACTTCTGCTCTGGGTGAGTTTTCTGTTCCCAGCTCTCTTTATGATGGAACAGTGGTGTCACTGCAGGAACAGGGTTGGCATCAGGAGTCTGGGTGTCGTTTTGCTGATGTCTCAACATTGTGAGCATCACTCCTGAAAGCCCCTCAAACACTCACAGCTCCCCAAGTTGCCTTCTTGCCTTCATCCCTCTTCATCCTGTCTTGTGAGAGTTTCATAAAACCGTATTCTGTATGCAGATGATGATGAGGCCTAAAGCCGAAAAAAGCAACCTATAAAAGTGTTAGGGGCCCTTTGAAATCAGCCATAAAAATCAGCCTGCGTCTTCCCCTCAGGGTGTGATGCTTGCAGCAAGCGTCCAGGGCTGGCTGTTTTGCCGGTGTGACCATTTGAAGTTTTAGAAGGAGGACCGGGTTTGGGACCAGTTCTCATAAAGGATCATTATTAAAAATAATATTTTATGGAAGCGTGTATGTCTTAGTTCACTCAGCAAACAAGCATGGCCTGTCCTGGGTACTGATAATTTATTGGTGCATAAACAGAAGTTCCTTCCTTGGAGAGGGCATCGAACAGGAGAGGCAGGATTGACAGTCATGTGAACCAGGAGATCCCAGGGGGAGGGGTTGGTGCTCCAAAGCCAGACAAGGGGCTGAGGTCAGAGATGGGGTCGGGGGAGTGCCTGTCAGGTGAAGTGACATTAAGAGGATTCCTGAGTAATGGGGAGGAGAGGAGCCTGTCACGTGTGGCTCTAAGGAGACAGCTCTGGGCAGAGGGACAACACACACGTGCAAAGGCCCCGAGGTAGGGCGCATTCCAGGAACAGGAAGAAGCCCAGTGTGTCTGGGGCAGAAGAGTCAGAGGAGGAGAGGGGGGCAGTCAGAGCCTGTTCTGCAGACCTTGCAGGTGATGGAGGTCTGAGCCCAGGGCCTCGTTTGTCAGGACCAGCTCTCCGACTTTCCGCAGCCAAGAGCCTTCAGCTCGCCCCTGCTAAGAGCCTTGGAGTGTAGTCTGATGGGCTGCAGCTGGGCTCCGGCCCCCATGGGTGGGGAGAATGCCCAGTTCTTACCGGGTGCAGGGCTCCCCTGCCTCTGGCTGCCCTTCTTCCCACCCCACACACACTCACAGGTCCCCTGCAGTGGGGCGACGCAGACTCTTCTGCTTCCCACGATGCCATTTCTTTTGGGTGGGAAAGCCCTGGTTTTCTGGCAGAACCCCCAGGAAGGCAGGCGCCCCCGGGAAGCAAACCCCTCCATGTCCTTCATTTAGAACATTCTCAAGCGGTAGTGATAGGCCTCCACCCCTGCGGACTGGTGGCTGGGCCCACGCTCCTGCCCATGTAAGCCATGGGGAAGCCACACGCACACGTCCTGTCTCGACTCCGCTAAGCCTCCCAGGCCTCCAGAGTGAGGAGGGAGATGGGCAGCCAGCAACCACGGCTTATGATGTGCACGGTCTCTGCCAAGGGTGCATCGCGGGGTCCCAAGCCCCCACCGGCCGCCTACATCACAGACGGGGGAGCAAGACTTTGCCGTGGCCCCTGGACAGTGAAGGGACAGACCCCGAGCCTGCCTGTCCCTGAGGTCATTCCCATAACTGCCTCAGGTCTCTGCCATACAGACACGGTGGCGGGGTGGTGGTGGTGGTGAGGTGTGGCGGTGTGTGACAGGGAGCAGCCGTGTATGTTTGCAAGGGCACCCGTGTCGACACACTTGAAGGACATTGACCGTCCCGCTCGGGAGAATAGCCCCGCGCCTGGAATCAAACTTGGTTTAATTGAAGCGAGGTCTGCCTGTGCTCCCTGCCTTGGCGGGAGGTGTGTCACCGACGTTTGGGGCAGACCTGGTCTGCTGAGTCCATGTTGTTCCCGACGCCACTCAGCTTGGGCCGACGCCCTCTGGGGAGTTTTCCTGCTTCTCTACTTGTTTCCAGGGATGATCCTCAGACAATAAACTTCATCTCTAAAAATAGGTCACATAAAGGCCTTGATATTTTTTCTAATTAGTGTAAGAATATATTGAATATACATCATACGTGTAGATCACAATATTATTAAAATTACTGTGAAGACTTTACACATCAAAATAGTTCAGGCAGTGGGGACACAGGCAGCCCGATGTTCCCTGAGAATCATATCTGCATTAGCAAGATAAAGGACAATTTAGGACGATTACAAAAGTGATGATTCAGAGTACAACATAAAACTCTTCTGAGAACGAATTCGTAATGCCAGCTGCTGCTAAGCTGCTTAATCTTTATCTAGTTCAATTAAAATCTGAATGTTTGGGATTTCATTAACAGCTGGGGGTTTGGAAATTACATGCGCTCTTCCACTGTATTCCATTGCTGACGTACAATAGTGGAAGTTTCCCAAAACGTCTTCAGGTAGACTTAGGTATCATTAAAACTTAAGTACGTAAAGGACGACACAGAGGTGAGAGAAGATTAGTGTAGTTTTTCGACCAGATCCAATTGGCAAGAGTAGGAAACCCCCTTGAAAGCAGCGCGACTTTTGTCGGGGAGAGAGAAGTATCGGAGCCTGGCTGAGACGCCGTCTGAGCCCTTTGGCCACGCCTGATGCTTCAGTTTAAGGACCGGGAGCTGGTCCGGGTGACGCTGGCCGTAGCGGTGTGTGTGTGGGGTACCCTGCCGATGCCCCTGCTCCTGCGTCCCATGCCTGGTCCTCACTCCAGTGCACATGGTTGCGCTGCCTGTCCATTCATTATGCATTCTCCAGACTTTGCAGGCGGGTTTTTCTAAAATCAAACCAGCCAACGTGATGAGCCAGCCTAATGTATCACTTCACATTAAAAACGAAAAGCAGAATGAACGTTTCATGTGTGTGTTTTCCCTTGACCTGGGTGTCAAGGTCTGTTGTCGTGAACTTTATTCTCCCAAGAATGGGAGGGTCCCTTTTTCCTCCTGCAGAGGATCTGACTGAGGTCAGGGTGGGGACAGGGAATCTGCATTATTAACTGCGCCCCCCCATGTCATCCTGAGGCAGGTGGTCTCCTCGCCAGGCCCGGCACGCCCCTGAGGGAGCGTTTGAGGTTTGGGACGTACCTGCTTTCTAGACTTGGATACCTGTGTGTGTGTGGGGGGGGGGGTTGCTGAATGATGTCCCCCAAACATGTCCAGGTCCTGATACCCAGGACCCGCAAATATGTCGCCTTACATGGCAAAAAGGACTTTGTAGATGGGATTTGGTTAAGGACACTGAGGTGGGAGTTGATCCCGGTGGGACCCCTATGGCCCTGAGGGCCCTTCTAAAAGGGAGAGAGGAAGGCAGAGTTAGTAGGAGATGTGACAGTGGAAGCAGAGGTTAAAGTGATGAGAGGAGGGGACCATGCACCTCCAGAAGCTGGAAAAGGCACAGAAACAGATTCTCCCGGAGCCTCCTGGAGGATGTAGCCCTGCCCACACCGTAATGTTCACCCAGTGAGACCCGAGTTGGACTTCTGACCTGACGAGCTGCAAGATGATAAATCTATGTTGTTTTCAGCCATAGGGAACTAATGCTCTGTGGGGCCTGGAGCAGGCCACTTCCCTTCTGGCCTCATTATTCTCACCTGGGAAACGGGCGTGGGAGGGGGCACGTCAGGGGGCTGAGCGAGGGTGGGACGGGACGTGGATGCTGAGGGGAGCCCGCCGAGAGCGAGGAGCTGTCCACGGCACACTGCTACTTGATTGGTGCAGGTGCTGCTTTGAGGGCCCCCAGGGAAGCCGGGGGAGGTGGACGGAGGCCTCCCACATAGGCTCACGTCCATGGCCTCTCCATGTCTGTTCTCTCAGCACCTCCGGCTGCCTCTTTGCCCTCCTTCCCCCGGCTTCCCGGGGAGGTGCCTTGGGCAGGAGCAGAAAAAGGGTCCCTTACCAGGTGCCCTGTGATTTGGGGTCAGTCCCCTCCTCCCCATTTCTCTGGGCAGCGATGGAATGGCTGAGCCCCCTCTGCAAGGTGCCCACTCATCTGGGTCCTCCCCATCTCCTCGCTGCTCTCTGTCCGTCCGCCTCACCTCCAACCAATTCCGTGCCTCTGTGTGCATGGAGGAGTGGGGGAGGAGCATCCCTGTGCCTCTTGGGCACACTTGGTGACAGGGAGACCCTAGGATGGAAGTTCTTAGGGCACCAGCTGGAAGGAGGACTTTAGAGGCCGTCCTGAGTCCCACAGGTTCAGGGGACACATGGCAGTTTCTGTTTTCGTTAGTGTGGGTGACATATCCCTGCCCTTCAGTACTTCAGAGCCCACTTCGGAATCGAGTTGGCGTGACGCACTTTCTGAATTTTCAGAGAACCCAGCTCTCCCACTGACAAAGGAGCAGCATACTGCAGGGGCCCCCAAGGGCTCTGCCCCGCGATTATGAAAACGGGGCTGCAACCCCGTTCTCCGGGACACCCAGGCACTCGCATCCTGCTGTATGAGACAGACAACCGGCCACTGCTCTTCTCAGCCACTGACCACCATCCTACCGGCCCCACACTTCCTCCACGTGTATTTTGTTTTTACTCCTTTCTCCCGGCATCCTCTGAACCCCTTTTTTGAGGTCGATATTTTGGGTGGAATAGAGTGGAGAGCACAGTCTTTCTCTAGGGAGGGTGATCACATGAACGGCCCCCCTAGGCAACAGTTGAACTATTCAATATTTGTCATTTCAAATCATCCTAACACTGTGGTTTTCTGTGTCCTCATTTTATTATATTTATGTCTTTCTGCCTCACTGTCTTCTCTTTAAACCATGAGCTGGAGGCTTTTGTGTGTTCTGTGTGTGTTGTGTGCACGTGTTGTACGTGTGCTCTGTGTTGCATGTGTGTTCTGTGTGTGTGTGTGTGTGTGTGTGTATGTGGCACACAGATACTGTATCTGATACCGAGTTTGACAATCCATGAGTATATATCACATGTTTTGCATGTAAACTTGTCTTTTCATTTGGTGATTTCTTCCCTTTGTCCTGGTGGTGGGAAGTAGGGGGAAAGAAAGAAGCATTATATCTACAACCTGTGATGCAGAGTGTTGGGTGTAACTGGGACATCTAATGCCACATCTTACTTGCTTCAGATTTCTTCTTAATTTCTTCTCACACTTAATGTGTTGACAAATCACATCAGAGTCCTGTCAAAATACTTGTCCTGATTCAGAGGATCTGGGCCGGGGCCTGAGGGTCTGTACCTCTGCAGGCTCCCAGGGCTGCCACCACTGGACTGGGGACCACAGTTTATGGAGCAAGAGTCACACTCCGCCCACCCCCTGCCACGCACACACCTGGTGGCCTCTGTCAGCCAAGTCCCTGCGCCAGCTCCTGAGGTTGCAAATAACCCCTTGATGCCTTCCTGCTCTCCCACCTCCTCCCCTTGGTCTGAGAGCGTCCCAGGACGTAGACGGACACAAGCTGGCACCTGCTCAGGAGCCCGGCTTGTTGCTCAAGATGAGAGTGAGCTGCCACCTTTTGGTGCTTGTACAGAAGAAAGACGTGAAGGAGGAATACTGCCATGTCCCACAGGGCTCCGGATAACCCGCAGGATGGGGTGTATCTGACACCCGGCTCCCAGTGTGGAAATCTGGGCCTCACATTGATCCGGTGGGCAGTGAATGTCTATGGCCTGTAATTGCTCTTGAACTGGGTAAGCCTTCTGATGGCACCCCTGCTGTTTTTGCTCTAGGCCCTTTAACGTTTCTACAAACAGCAGCCGCACTAACACAGGTCAGAGTCCGAGACGGGAGGGACCGTGGGTCTGCTCAGTTCCTGGCTGTCCCTCCTGAAAAGCTGGGAAGCTTCCCAACTTCCCTCTGTTGCTGAGGGTTTCATTTTCATCTGTTGACTTCAAGGGTCTTTCCAAGGTCTTGGGAAGGACGGTGATTGAGAATCTCGATTCCGCAAGTTGCTTTAGAATATCGTAGGCAAAATGTCCTAGGTTCCTCCAAAACTTCAACTTATGCTACAGGAAGTGGTTGATGGGCTATGTTGCTGCAATGCCATTGGCTTTTTAAAAACTTTTGATTGGTCTAAAACTACACGCAGAAGAATCACACAGGTTGTGAGCATCCAGATGGCGAAGCTTCTTAAACTAAGCACATTGTGCCACCGGCACCAGCCTTTCTGAGGGGCTGAGTGGGACCCAGGCTCCGGGGCCTTCCCTAGTGGTCACTCCCTTCCAAAGGGGTCTGCTACACGTCGGTTTTGCCTGGTTTTGAACTTTAAGTCAGTGGAACCCTGTAGCATCTGCCATCACGCATCTGGCTTCTTTGAGCTCTGTGAGTCAGCAGATTGTGGCTTCCCCGCAGCACGGCTTCTGCCCCCTCCTCCCCCTAGAGCTTTCCTTCCCGTGAGTGTCCACATTTTATTTGTCCAATCTATGCTGATGGGCACCTGGGTTTTTCTAATGGTGCCACGCCAGGCAGTGTCGCATGGGGCCCACCGAACAGCCACGTGCCAAGCTTCTGCACTGGCCTTTTGGAGCACAGCTCTCCTGTGTTAATGAAAGGACCAGAATTTTCATTTGCAATGAAAGCTAGCAACAGTGGAGTGTGTCAGGGCGGAACTCAGCGCCCAGGGGAGAAATGCAAATATCCCTGCATCTTTTAGTCCCTTCCAAGTGAGCCTCTTGGTTCTAAGTGTACGTAGTGTGTTTTCACATGGATTCGTACCATGCCAGGGGCAGTGTGATATTCAAGGGGTCTGCAGACGAGTTCTTTACTATGAAACACCGTGTGCGTGCACACACTCACCCAAAGCTGTCACAAAACTACCCTGAGCTGCACGGTTGGGCGGGTGGAACTGGTTTTCTGCAGATGGAATTAGTGGGTTCCAGTGTCTTTTGCGGGGGCGGGGAGGCAGGGAGCGGTGAAGCCCAGTGACACCGTCTTTCGAGCTGCCTTGTGCAAGAAAGCATCGCAGACAATTAATCCTTGTCCACCTGCAAATCCTGGCAGAAGTCAGACACGCTGGCAGCCTCTGAGGTTTTTCTGCTGAAACGGCTGCTGCTTCTGTTCGTCAGAGTAATTGCCTGTGCTGGGGGCTGGAGAAGGTGCGGGGAGCCGGGCGCAGCATTTAGCACAGTCCAGACAAAATGCGAGGCGCCTCTGCTTCTCCAGTGTGTGGTTTTCCTCTGCTGATGCGGACCTGCTCAGGCACCACCCCCAGCCCTGAGGTCTTGTCTCTGATGATTGCAGGTGGAGGAGAGCTGGACACCACGATCTCTGGGGCTTAGACTTTGCTGCCAGGAACCTGTCTTGGTGCCTGAAATAGCCCCTTCCTGTACATCTGAAGTTGCTCAGAACCCGTTCAAAGGCTGGTCTGTGGGAGCAGGGCTTGCAGCCCACAGTTGGCAGGAGGACTGATTCCTTCCTGCTGGGTCTTGATTCCAGCAGGTGAGAGCTGTGCCCAGACTGCCTGCCCTGACAGCCCTTGGCCGGGGCGGGGCTGGCTACAGATTTGCAGGGCCCAGTGCATGGTGACAGTGTGGGTCCCCTCGTTCAAAATTATGAGGAGTTTTAAGATGGTGACAGCAGAACATTGAGCCAAGCACAGGCCCTTCCAAGCGCCGGGTGCCGTGGGACTGTGAGGGTCACGCACCCTGAGGCCAGCCCTGCTCAGGGGGCAGCTGGGGCCCAGAAGATCCTGTGACTTCCTTGGAGCCGGTTCTGAGATCTGGCCGAGTGCTGGGCTGTGGGGGCCGGAAGGGGCTCCCCCCATTCTTGGGAGCTCAGGCGAGTGCCTCTCTTGAACATCCTGGGATGCGGGGAGGGGCTCCCAGCACAGGCCACGCCTTGCAGAGCTGTCCTCTCCCCTCTTCAGCTGCCCTGGACGTGGGCACCTTCCTCTCTCCTCTGGACGTTTATATGCGGTGGTTTGTGTAGCATTGGGTGGGCTGTTGTGAACTGACAGCAAAGTAAAAAAAGGAAAAACTAACATAACAGAATGAAGGAAGAGAAATGGCTGGTAGATGTTATAAAACTTCCAGAACCATTTCCCCAAATCATCAGTACCTTTCTTTTTATTTATTTATTTTTACCTTTTTTTTAAATTTATGTATATTTATTTTTGGCTGTGTTGGGTCTTCGTTTCTGTGCGTGGGCTTTCTCTAGTTGTGGCAAGCGGGGGCCCCTCTTCGCGGTACGTGGGCCTCTCACTATCGCGGCCTCTCTTGTTGCGGAGCACAGGCTCCAGACGGGCAGGCTCAGTAGTTGTGGCTCACGGGCCTAGTTGCTCCGCAGCATGTGGGATCTTCCCGGACCGGGGCTCGAACCCATGTCCCCTGCATCGGCAAGTGGACTCTCAACCACTGCGCCACCAGAGAAGCCCCATCAGTACCTTTCATACCACTAGTTGCAGGAAACACATGACCTTGATTGTAATATTTAGTAGAAGATTTGAGCAGTAGAAGGACTGATGTGTAGATTGCCTTATTCATTCAATAAATATTTCTTGAATGTGTACTAAGTGCTGGGGCTTGGATATAACAGTGAACAAAGTCCAAGAATGATTTAGGGAACGTAGTCATAGTGAGTGTCTTACATGGGAGTCTTGGAGTTGAATGTGGCTAACTCCAAACCCGTTTTTAAAAGTCCTTTGGCCGGAAGAAACATGGGTGTGAAAGCAGTTTCCCGTGAGGGAGGCTGGTGCAGGTAGTTGCAGTCCTACCTCTCAGCCACCCTCTCCACTCTGCTCACCTCCACAGGATGACTGTGTCTGCAGGGGGACCTTCCTCTTGGTCAGAGAGACGGCACAGTCATCGTCAGGGCTCATGCCTATGGGTTGGCTCAGGTCACCAGCCGACCTCTGCTGACCTCCGATTGTGCCCACACAGGGCCACGTGCAGCTGGCTTGGTCTCAAACCAGCCCGGGCCCAGGGTGATGGGCAGGCCTCATGCCCCCAGCCAGTGGGGGTTCCTCACTCCAGTGGGCAGGTCCTCTCCTACCAGCCGGGTCGGGAGGGAGAGTCTTCCTATATCCGTCTGCTCAGGCCACCCATCATAACAAAGGACCACAGACTGGATGGGTTTAAACCACAGAAATTTATTTCTCTCAGTTCTGGAGTCTGAAAGTCCAAGATCAAGGTGTCAGCAGGGCTGGTTTCTCCTGAGGCCTCTCTCCTAGGCGTGTACACAGCCGACTTCTCCCTGTATCCTCATCTGGTGGTCTCTCTGTGCATGTCTGTGTCCTCATCTTCTCCTCTTATGACGACAACAGTCCTCTTGGATCAGGGCCACCCCAGTGACCTCATTTTACCTAAATTACTTCTTCAAAGGCCCCATCTCCAAATGCAGTCATGTTCTCAGGTAATGGGGTTGGGGCTTCAATAGATGAATTGGTGGGACGGGCACAATTTATCCCATAATACTTCTTCCCAAGGTGCCACTACTGGGCTTGGAGAGAGCCTCCCCAGGTCACAGCTGGGCCAGACTCACAGAGGCAGGAAGGAATTCTCTAGAGACTCAGGGTCGGACCTTCTGGGTGGGCTGAAGATTTAGCTGAATCCCAGATGTGTTGGTCAGACACTTAAAGTTAGCCAATTAAAAAAACAAAACAAACAAAAAATATGGTGGAATGAGCGTTTATTCAGGCTCTGAATAGTGCTGGGAACATGCTTGCTGAACAGAAAAGCAGGAGATAAAATCAGAAAGGAAAAGATGGCTGGATCTGAAAAAAATAAAGATTTTAAAAAAATTTTTACAAAAAATTTTTTCACAATGAAAGCCAAACAGATTGGGAAAAATCATTGCAATAAATAGGACACGGAATTTCTCACCTTTAAACATAAAGAGGTAATATAGAGCGGTGAGGACAACGCAAATTAGAAAAATAAACCAAACCTTAAAGAAAAATTACAGAACAGCAGATATTTAATAAACATAGTGGAAAAAATGTTCAATTTCACAAGTAACCAAGGAAATGACCTGAAAACAATGTGTTGCCACTTTTGTCTACCAGTTCTACAAAGTTTTCTCTTTTAAGTGATATTACTCAAAACTGGCCCAAATCTGTTGAGTTAGCGTTTTTACACTGCATCCAGAAATGTTAAATTGAAATAGAAAAGGCATTGACGAAACGTGCCAAGAGCCACAGAAATGGTTGTGCACTTTTACTTGGTGATTCCAGATGTAGTCAATACAAAAAAAAGAAAACCAGGAGAAACCCACAAGGGTGGGTGGGGACCTGTAGGACGCAGCCCCCTGGGTGGGCAGGGGCACCTGCACTGCAGCCTAGCTTTCTGTGCTCTGTGGCATCCATGGGCGAGCGGTTCTGCTGTGCCCGCTGCGCCTGCCCCAGGCCACAGGGTCAGGAAAAGCCGTGGTCTGGCCGGCTGCACTGTGGCTCCTCCTTCCTCCGCTTTTTCTCCTTTGTGTTCCCTGTCCAACTGCCCTATGAGCTGGGAACCCCGGGAGACGGGGCCCGTGTCCCTCTGTCCCCCTGTTCCCTGTCGCACGCAGCAGATCCGCAGAGAGTGCTGACTGAGTGGAGGGAGGGGCTGAGGGCGGCGGTCAGTTCTGTGCATTGCATGGGGCCACCTTCCAGAATGGATCTCAAGTCCCTGCACCCCGGGGGGACACGTGGGGCAGCCGGCACCACCCAGCTCCTGTCCCGAGCCTCCTCTCAACCCAGCACTTCCTGCGCTTGTCTTCTGCCTGCTGCGACCCCCCAGTGCAGAGTAAAGAGCTCGACCCCCGGGCCACGTGGGAGCCGGCCAGGACAGCACCGCCCTCCCTCGTTCAATGTCCAGTCGGCTTCCCCCTCCCCCGACACACACACAGCCTCATCCCCCCGGAGTTGGGGTGAGCGCGCTTTTCTCCCGCTGAGCCCTCACCCCTCTGCTCCCCAGGGCAGCCCCACCTCGGGCCTTCCAGAGGTGAGACGGCGGTCCCTGCACAGTGCACACCAGGCTGACGACACAGTGAGGAAATTCTTACTACAGGCTGGCCCTAATCCAGGATGGCTTTCATGTTGTGGCTTCTCAGGGCCTGGTTGTGTTTAGAATCTACTTATGCCTCCCTTCCTGATCCCGTGTACTACACGGGCCTGGTTTAGCCAAGTGTGGGATAACGGTCCTGCTAAGATGGTGTCTTTACTGGTGCTTTGCGATGAATCCCCTGCCACCCGGGCCAGATGTACCAGCTGGGGCCCCGAAGGCCGGGCCGGAGCCCAGGGGCCGGTGGGGAAGTGGGTTTAAGCGAGAACCCCAGGCGGCCCCCGTGAACACTGCTGAAGTTCCTTCAAGGAGGGCATACGTCTCTCTGGTTTCTTAGCTCCCACCAGGTTGCCCCCGGCACCTTTGTTTTAGTGCAGACAGACCCTGCCAGGGAGCCAGCAGTCACTTCTCACGGTGCATAGACCTCGGTAAATATGTTTTTAGAACCAAACGGAGGAGCTGTTAATATCGTGTGCAAACAAAGGCAGCCTTGGTCGCAGCCTGCGTGGGATGGGCTAGGACTGTCCACCTGCGGGGGCCATGGCACGTCTAGGAAGTCGTTTTGTCTCCATATATTTTAGGTAGGTGGGCCTCTTTCCTTCCAGATAGAATCGGTGGCACATGGCTGCTGAGCCCTTGTGTGGGAGAAAGGCCTTCCATCCCGGGGGCCCCACTGGACCCTCTTCCAAGCACAGCAATCTTCCAGTCATCTATGCTGATCTGAAGGACCTCAGAGGGAGGAATTAACAGTTACCAATGCCTGGGGGACACAGGCAGCTGTGCCCTGGGTGTGCAACGAGCTTACCTTTCGGACCTCAGGGGATGTGAGGGCTACTTGGGAAGCAGAGGGTCTGTTTTGTTAGTCTGTCCCTCACCCATTCAGGGATCTTTGGTAATAGGACCTTCATTCGTGTCTGAGGAAAGTGCCACGTGCTCTACAGAGGGTCCTCCCAGGCTCAGGTCCTCCCAGGCTCAGGCTGTGTGGGGGCCAAGGGGGCCCAGCCTCATCGGCAGCACCTCACCTTCCTGCGGCCGTCCATTGTGATTACACGGGGTGGGCTCGTGATCACACAGGACCAGTAAAACGTTTGCAGCTTTCTGGATTCCTGGACAAGAGAAACTCTTCCTGGTTGCCCGGCAGGAGTCTGGTGTCCAGAAGGAGAGGAACCTCTGGAAGTGGTGCTTCCGGGGAGCACGGAGCTCAGAGCAGAGAGAGGAAGCTGACCCTGGGGACAGTGACCCCAGCAGGTGAGGACATGGTCAGACTCCAGACACCCAGCTGCAAAATCACACCAGTCCCATGTTGCTTAAGCTACTTGGTGTGAGGCTTTCCTTCTCCTGCTGCAGAAAGAGAAGTAACAGGTACAAGGGCTTGAGAAGGAATCATTCCCAAAACTGCCAGAGCCAGGCAGCGAGGGACGGGGTGAGGAGAGAGTGTGCTGGACCTCGTCCTTAGGATGCCACTCTCTGTCCTTGGGGTGGGTTAGGGGGGAGCAGATCTAGGGAAAGGTGGGCTTCCTGAGGCCTGGGAGGGTGGACTTGGGATGCGGGTGGCGAGGGTCATCCCAGGGGAGGGAAAGGCCAGCGGCTTCCCCCACCTACATACCCGCACCCTTGTCCTCTGGCCTCCCCAGTGCTGGGTTAGGATTGGCGGGCTTCTGGGAAGCCTGTGACACAGAAAATGGAAGCTCATTTTCCAAATGGAAGGGTGTTTTCAGATGGGCTTTTTGATGGATCTGCATTTTTCAAAACCCATTCCATCAGGAGAACTTAAGAAAAGGAAAATCTGATTTTCTGGAACATCGGAGATGGAAAAGGCCCAGGTCCTCGCAGATGGAGACCAGGCTTAACTAAGTTTATAATTTGAAGGCTCTAACAAGTTTGGAAAAGTCCCCTTGTCCCCTTAAATCAGGTTCAGGTGGCAAAACTGATGTGTTGTTCCAGCAGAGATGGAATAAACCTTTGGCTGGAAGGAAGAATAAAGCCATCAGCCCTCTTACGGGTTTCTGCCTCTCGCCTCTCCCCATCCACCATGTGCCGCGTCTTCGGAGTGGGATCGCTTTGCCTGTTACAGGAAAAGTGGTTGCTTTTCAGCACAATTAATTTAGTAGGACACAAATGTTGCTGACTGCTGGGAGTAAGGTTTGATCAAACAGATTGGCTAATTGGCAGTGAAGAATTGTTGACCATGTGAAAGAGGAGGAAAGTGAAGTTGGACTCAGCTGTCATTAGGGCGGCCTTGCCCCCCATTGCGTGAGGCAAGATCCTCAGAGGGATCTCTGAGTTGTTGCCCAGAGCTGGAAACTGGCCACCATTTGTTTTATAATCATTTGTTCAGTGTGATAGTCAGAGTTGAGATGCTGGCCGGGTGGGGAGACACCTGGACGTGGGTCCTCCCTCAGGCGGACATGGCCGCCTCACCTGTTCATTTCCCGGCAGTCTTCAGAGCACACACCTTGACATGGAGCTGGAAGTCTTCCACCCACCCCATTATTTCTGAAACTGGATAAATGAAGGTGCCTGAGCAGCCCAGCCTCTGGGCGCCTGCGCTGTAATTCTGTTGAATCATGCTTGAAATGAAGCCCCGAGCACATGACCTGTTTGGGGGAGGGGAGGCTGCAGCTGCAGCGCATTCGGCTAAGGCACATGCAGGGCCACAGCCCCGTCTATCTTTGCCCTAGACCAGATGCTAGGTACCCAACCTGGGCACTACTGGGTGATTCTGTTTTGGGGTCTGTCCTGTGCACTGTAGGATGTCCAGCAGCACCCCTGTCCTCTACCCACTCCATGCCAGTAGCACACCCCCTAGTTGTGATAACCAAAAGTGCCCCCAGACCGTGCCCAGTGTCTCCTGGGGCAGAATCCCTGCTGGTCAAGAACCACAGCTCTAGACAAAGGGCTGATGTTGGTTCAAAACCTGGCCCCGCACACAGAAGGCCAGGAGAGGCCTAAGAAGGGAGCAGCCACTCCAGATGGGCAGGTGGCAGGTTTCACAAGCAGGGAACTTATATACGAGGCTTGACTTGGGCGCCACAAGATGAGTAGATCTCTGCCCCGCTGGCCAGAATCTTAAAGTTTATGTAGAGGCCTTAACGGGGTTCAGTCGGTCCACCGTCCACATGGTCTCAATCATGTCATCACATAGGATACAGTCTTGCCTTGTGTTTGGTTTCATTCAGGATCTGCTGCTTTGCATGATAAAAACCTGAGTGTGTAAAAATCCTCCAAATGATGCTCGTTTTCCCTTCCCCTTTGCCTATTTGTTTATCTCTTAGAAGTAATGTTGACTGTTTCCTAACGAAGGCTTGTCCACTCAACAGCTTCATTATTAAACAATGAATCAGGGCATCAGGGTGGCTTAGTGATGTGGATGCATCCTCTATCGGGACACAGCAGGACAGAAGAACGGGGGTGATTAGGTCACCCCCACTTACACGCTCAGCTCAGAGCATTGCTCCTGATTAGAAAAACAAGTTCCATTAGGTCAAGGAGTGTGTCCTGTTTGGCTTCATGTCATCAGTTACTAGATGGCCTTTGGCATAGAGAAGGAACACTGGAGAGTCATTGACTGAATCGATGACCTAGCCTGCTCCTTTCCCCATGTACTGTTTATTATCATTCGTCCCTTCACTCAGCAAACATCTGCTCGTCCTCCTTGTGCTGGAGGGCTGAGCAGAAGACCCCCCACTCCACCCCCGAGGCCTTGGGCTGGTGACCTTGGCCTTAACCATGGCTGATTCTGCATACACGTGTTGCTCTGTGTGTAAGGTCAACAGGACAAGTTGGCATTTCTGATACTTCCCAGGTTGGAGCATTCAGCTATCAAAGATTTCCTTCTGTATTATACCAGGAGGTAGGGCTAGGTTGCATTTTTCTTACTGCAGATTTTAAGTCGCCTGTACCCATTCTTCCATCCGTGGACACTTGGTTTGTTTCCACACCTTGGCTGTTGTGGATAGTGCTGCAAGGATGTCAGGGTGCAGATATCTCTCTGAGAAGCTGATTTCGAGTCTGCTGGGTGCGTACCCAGCAGTGGGATTGCTGGAGCTTGTGGTAGGTGGTTGCTGGGGCTGGGGGAGGGGAGGTGGGATGAAGTTTCAGTTGTGTAAGATGAGCACCTTCCAGAGCTAGCCGCCCACGGTCCACAGACAGGTGCTGTGACAGTCTGTTCAGAGAGCAGATCTCATGTTAAATGCTCTCATTTTTTCAGTGTCTCTGGGGCGGTGTCCACGCCTGGGTTTATCTGGGGCCCGTGTTGCTGGTACAGCAGCACCTAGGTGTGTCCAGGGAGCCCGTGAGTGAGTCGCTTCCTGAGCATCTCAGGTGTGGGCGTGTGTGTGTTCTTCTGGCTGTTTTTTCTGTTTTTGTCGTGGTCGTTCATTCATTCAGCCAGCATTTGGGGGCATCTACCAGAGGCCAGCTGTGCTTGGCACAGAGACTCATTCGGTGGTTCTCATCCGCGGTGGGCTACCCGAGCTCCAATCCCGTGACCTCGGAGGAGAAGGCAGGGGCAGCTGTGGAGGCCGGAGGAGGCCGAGCTGGGGTGGATTGGGGGAAGGAGGACCTGGACAAGGTGCAGCCTCTGCCGGGGGTCTCAGCCGGGGCTGGTCTGCCCCCACGGACTTGGCAATGCCAGAGCCTTTTAATGTTTGTCACGACTGGAGGATGGGGGTGCTGTTCGCATCTGATGGGTAGAGGCCAGGGGGCTGGTTACACCCTACAGCTTATCAGGGTGGCCCCTCAGGACAGGGGGTTATCCAGCCAGACTGTCCCTAGTGCCGAGGTTGGGAAAACCTGACTTTAGCTGAGATCTGAACGGTGAACGGGAGCCAAGCAGGTGAAGAGGGAAGAAGGTCAGGGCGGGAGGAGCAAGGGTGAAGAGGAGCTGGGAAAGATGCCGGTGCCCAGGGGCGGCAGGACCGGCTTGAGAAAGGCCCTGGGGGAGGGGCTGGTGGCCGGGACCTGGGTGCCTCCGAGGGGGCAGGGTGGGCGTCGTCCTACTGCCTGGTCTGGGGAGGTGGCCTGCGGCCTGGCGCTGGCCGCTTAACCACCAGCTCCTCCAGGGTCTCGACGCTTGGATCCCCCTTGGGGCGGTGTTGACCTGCCTAGTTTAGCCTTTGGCTAGTGGTCAGAAAATGAAAGCAGCCCCACCGCACATTTCCCGGGAGAGGGGTGCTCCGTGGGTCTCGGTAGTCGTCGATTGAGGCCAGAGGGCTCCGGCGCTGATTTAACTCTGCAAATTAGACCAGTTAATTTCCTGGGAAGTGAATACAGTCGTCTTGTTGATCCGGGAAAGGCGGGTTTCATCTTAGCAGCAGAGTGTGAGGTAGAGCTGGTTTTTTGGATTCTGAAGGTGAGGTCGCATTTTAACCAAAACACCTCGATCATCTTTGCTTTTTTTTTTTCCTACGTCTCCTAAAATGAGGGCCTTGGAGTGCTGATGCTAAAATTTTCCTTAAAAAATATGAGAAGTTGCATATGCATGTGTGTGTGAGTGTGCGTGCATGTATATGCGTGTGTGAGTGCACGTGAGTGCATGTGTGTGCGTTGAAGACAGGAATCCCCAGAGTATGGTTGGGAGACACTGCGTATCCTCACCTCCCTCCTGGCATTCACCGGCACCGCCATTGGAGGCTCTGCAGTGAGCAGAGGCCTCTGGGTTTGTCACACTGGGCTGGTGCCGTGATTTGCTGGCAGGGCCCCCGCCTGGAGCTGTCATGCAGAGGTGCTGCTGCTCAGGACGGGCTTTGGTGAGTGCTGGTCTCCTCAAGGATCACATGATGCTGTGATGAACGGATGACTTGGTTACAGTAACCTTGGCAGCAGCTGCCGCTCAGCTTGCACCAGACCTGCTACAAATGGTCACCACGCATCGCTCACTCGATTCTCTCCATGACCTGATGAGAGCTGTGTTAGCAGCAGCACTAATCTCTCCGCATTTTACGGACGGGGAGACTGAGGCACAGAGACACCAAGTCACTTGGCAGGCGGCTGGGGGCAGCAAGGCTTCTCACCGTGAGCTCATGTCCCAGGAGCGGTTATCGGGTGTGCTCCACGCGCCAGTTGACATGCTGTGAGTTCACGAACATCATCCTCGTTGACGACCTCAACCTGTCAGGATGCTCATCACCTGTGTCTGACAGGTGATGGGACCGAGCTCAGGAATGTCTGGGACCTCACACTCATCCCATGGGTACAGAGGGTAGGAGTTATGGCCGGCTCATCTGCCCGTCCTGCCCTCGCCTCCCCAGATTCAATGTCAGTAGTGACAGTGGCAAGAGGGGACCAAGAACAGGGAAGATTCCCTTCAGAGTCATCTGAGAATTGAGCTGAATATCCCCCCATCTCGTGTGGGTCCAGAAATGCTCTCTTCCTTGGTGGTGACTACTGGCTGTGCTGTGGGGTGACTGAGTGGATGGCTAGGTCAGCCCCTCCCCCTTGCCTTGAAGTCGTCGGCATCATCCATTATCCTGACATGCCAGGAGGGTTGGGAGTCCTTCGTGGAGTGACCTCTTCATGGGGTGGCTGCTCTCTTGGAGTTGATTGGATGGTCTGTCCAGTTGGCTGAATCCACCAGGAAAAATGATGCATCACACGCAAAATAATGCACAACATGTACTTTGAAGCTACCCCCGGTCAGATCCAGTGACACTTGACTCGTTGCCATTTTGTCATGCCACCGGGGGCTTCTGACACCCCCGACTGCCCTGACGGTAGTGATTTACTGAACTGGTCATGGCATAGATGAGTTAGTCGCCAACTTGGATAAAGTGATCAGAGCTCCTTCTGGATTCCCGAACTGCTACCTTGGGGTCACTGGGATGGGGTCCAGGTCCCTGAAGGAGGCTCCCGGTGCAAGGGGGGAGGTGGTATGCTCATCACGTGAGTAACAAAACGCCATGACCTTTGGCACGTGTAGCTGTGTTTGTGATAGATCTTCTGGGTGTCTCAAAGAGGCTTGTTGCAGTTAATGCCTCCTTGTTGGGGAAACAGTGAACTCAACAATTTATGATAGAGTGGAGAGAGGAGATTATCGCTGTGACTTACTTGGAGACACAGCCTTTGTTCCTGAAATTATGGGAGAATATTAGCTCTGCCATCAGTACACTGAGGGGAGATCACAGAGGTGATTTCCAACAAGCTGGAACTTTATGTAGCAATTATTCCATTTACCTTTGTATAAAAATCCATCTGTCTGTCCTCATCGGCTGCCAGGTGCCTGTGAGAGCGTGTGTGGTGCTAGGTGGAATTCCAGGATGTTCTGATGTGACCCTGGCCTTCAGGTGTGTCACGAGTACCAGCCCTGGGGGTAGATTTGGAGAGGGCCCCTGAGCCTTGCGGGGAACCTGATTTGTGGGGGGGTTGGGGGGCATTCTGTGTGTGCTGCAGGTCCAGGAAAGCTTCCTGGAAGAGTTTGGATATTAAATTGAAACTGTTAGTGTCCCAGGGCTGCCGTAACAAATTACCACAAATCGGGTGGCTTAGGACCCCTCACAGTTCTGTCTGAAATCAGGGCATCTTGGCAGGGCCTCACTTCCTCCAGAGGCTCTGGGGGAGGGTCCTTCCTGCCCGCTCCAGCTTCTGGGGGTGGCCAGATGTTCTGGTGCTCTTTGGCTACCAGGCTCAGCACTGCAACAACTGCCTATGTCATCACATGGCCTCCCCCCACCCCACCCCGTGTGCTTGAGTCACCTCTGCTTACAAATTTCTCCCTTATATGGATGCGAGCCACTGGATTAGGGTCCACCCTAATCTAGTATGACTTCTCCTTAACTTGATTACATCTGCAAAGACCCTATTTCCAGATAAGGGCATATTCTGAGTTTCCACGTGGACATGAATGCGGGGAATGCTATTTAACCCAGGACACTGCTCGGCAGTGAATATGAAAGAGGTGCAGAGGGAGAGTTTCTCACACCCAGAAAGAGTCACATTTATTCATTTATTCATCCTCAGGGGCACGGCCTTGAGGCACTGTGGCTGTCTGTCAGTCTGCACATCCCCCATTTATAGATGACACCACACCAGGCACTCTACCATGAGAAGAACTCTGGGACTCGGAACTCCCCGGGAGGTGCCAAACAAGGAGGTCCAAGATCAGCTTCCTAGACCATCACCTAGCTTCCCTCCTAAGCGTGGAGGGAATACCTATGGTCACCCCGGTGTGAATCCTGGCCTCCACCACTTGTGATCCCAGAGGTTCTGGGCAGGTGTGTAACCTGTGGCCTCAGCTCTGCCATCACAGATGCACTTTGCTCCCAGGGCTCCTGTGGAGGTTAAGTGAGATGATGCTCGTCAGGTGCTTCGCACAGTGCCTGGCACGGAGCTCACTGTTGGGAGGGTGTTTCCACTGGCTTCTGGAGCAGCATTCCTTACCCTCCTTGAGGGTCACAAAAAGAGGTCGTTGGAAGAAAGGGCTTAGCGTTTAAATGCTTTCACGTAGAAAGTCTCCTGAAGATGTTCCGAGGAACCCAACATCCCCAAATTGTGTCTCCGACAGCCGGGAGGCAAATCCAAAATAGCCTTCCCTTTCTGGTGTGAAGCTGCTGTTTTAAATTCTGTTGGTGTTTCCTTACCTGTACAGAGCAGGGCCTCGAAACTTCTCATTTTTCTGACAAAAGGTACGAAGAGAAGATGATGAGTCTTTGTTGAGGGGTGTCAGGATAGGGAGGTGGGTGTCTGGGGAGCAAGGAGATGTCCTTCCATATCACTGGGTCTGGGGGGAAGAGAGCAGACTGCGGGGTGGGGTGGGGGGACAGAGTTCAAGTTCCTTGGAGTAAATGCAAAGCCAGGAGCCCTGGTCCAGGTGGAAGTCTTGACAATGTGCTCTGTCTGCAGACGTGTCATGGGTTTATTTCTATAAAGGGCTCCATGGCTGTCAGCTTTGGAGGTCAGCCTCCAGTGGTTAGGAAATGAGATGAAAACCTGCACACAGTTTGTGCTCTAATCCCAGATGCTTGATCTAATGGGTTTGATCTCCTTTTCCCGTTGGAACCCGTCCAGTTGGCCTCGTCAACATAGCGCCCTGTTACAACACCTCTCAATGTCCCTGATGATGGGGTCACCCTTCCACACCCATCAGGAAATGAGAAATCACCGTTCCTAGTAGAGATCTTCCTCGACTTACGATGGGATTGTGTCCCGATAGACCCATGGTAAATTGGAAATATTCTGAGTGAGAGACGCATTTAATACCCCTGACCTACCGACCTGCCTCGCCCACCTTAAACCTGCTCAGAACACTGACATCAGGCTTCGGTTGGGCCAAATCGTCTAACGCAAAGCCTGTTTCATAACAAAGTGTTGCACGTATCACGTCATTGATTGAACGGTGTCCTGAGTGTGAATAACAGAGTGGTTGTTAATGTGTTGGTTGTTCACCCTCCTGGTCGCGGGGCTGTGGCCTCCACTGCCCAGCATCTCGAAAGAGGACAGGATTGCATACCGCCAGCCCGGGAGAAGGTCATGAGTCAAAAGTCTAATAAGTATGGTTCCTACTGGATGTGTATTAGCACCATCCTAAAGTCAGAAAATCATAAGTCGGGGACCATCTGTACCATCTTTTCCCAGAGAGAAACTAAGTTGAGTGGAACTAGTTGTAATTATGTTTTCCCTTCTGTTTGCAGACACTAACTTTAGGTGACAAATATAGTGAAGGAATGAGGTAACTCTTTTGAGTTTCCCTCATGGGATCTTTATTTAGGCAGGTAATTAATAGTTACTCTCCACAGACTTCTCCACTTAAGTGATTTGTTTTAGGAAAAGTTTAGCCCAAAGTTGAGTTCACAGCAGGTTTCTATGAATATATATCAAATGAACAAATGACTGAGTGACATGTTTTGAACTATATTGTCTCACGGCTGCAAAATTGCATGCATAACAGGAAGCTTGCTTAGGGAAAAAAAAGGGTTATTCTTATGAAATACATGATTTTCTCCCGAGTGTGCTGTGTGGCTTCAGAATCTCCTGGAAAATGCATAGCACACGTGTTATCTGGCCAGCTCGGAGGGTGTGGAATGTGGGCTAATCAAATGGGGTGGGGGCATGAGAGTGTCACTCTATGCAAACTAGATGACCGTTTTTCAGATTCAGTGTAAGACAATGTGATTAACATTAAATTACACTTCATAGATTTCAATTCCTCCTTGATCCAGAAGGCTCACAGGCATCGTGGAGGATGCCAGGGGGTCATTGGAGACCCCAGGTTACTGCATGTTGGGGGGGGCGCTGACCTGCTGCCTGAGAGCATTCGGGGTGAGATTCCATAGGACAGAGGCTTTTCTCTCTTAGGTCACATCCATCAGGAGCACAAAATGAGTTGTTTTTCATTTTCTTGGAGGAGAAATTTATTTGGTTTTCAGTGGTACGAGGGCACAGGTAAATGCAAGATATGTTCCTTCTTAGGACTTTTCACCTCGGTAATCCTTAAGCATCTGAAGGACCAAGATATCACTGCTGTGAAATACAGTGAGATAGATGAAATAACCATTTCTGGTATTGCCTTCCTGTATGTCATTTCCAAATAACTTGTTTGTCGGGCACATTTTTACGGACTGTAAGACAAGATTTACCTCTACCAGCACGATTAGGGCGTCCTCTTCATCCTTGCTCGCAGAGCAGTTCTGTGGCAAAGGAGAGGGAGGGTGCAGCCCTGGGATTCTGTGAGCATTGCCTGAAGTGGTCTGCTGGAAGCAAATAATTGCTTTGAAGTTTCATATTTTATCTGAAAAATTCATGTGCCCAGAAGCCATATAAGAAAAGACAGTTACATTTGTATAAAAATTAAAGTTCCTGATTGTCAAAAGCATACCATTTAAATCTTATAGAAAAACATAGGATCCTAGGGAAAATGTTTTTTAATGTGTTTGACAGTTTTCCTTAATAAATAAAGGGATTTTTAAAATCAGTGAGACAAAGAGCTCAAATTGGTGGGGAAGGGGAGCAGGCGTGTTGAACTAAATTATGTGACTTTATAGCTAAATTATGTGAACAGGCAGTTAACGGGAAAAAAGGATTTTAGATGGTTGAGAAACATTTTCAATGCGCTCACTCGCATTCACGTAAATGCAAAACAAAATTCTGACCTACCATTTCACCACTAATATTGGCCAAGATTAAAACGTTGGTGCACAGGGTTGGGAGGCTGTGGAACTCTGCCCTTCATACAGGTGGTGGTAGGAGATGTATAGTCAATGTATTGGGTGGTCACTTGACCACATCCACAGGAGGTAAGATAGACACACCTTTTTTTCTGAATTATATACTTTATTTTTTTATAATTTTATTGGAGTATAGTTGCTTTACAATGTTATGTTTGTTTCTACTGTACAGCAAAGTGAAGCAGCTATACATATACATATATCCCCTCTTTTTTGGATTTCCTTCCCATTTAGGTCACCACAGAGCACTGAGTAGTGTTCCCTGTGCTATACAGTAGGTTCTCATTAGTTATCTATTTTATCAATAGTATCAGTAGTGTAGATATGTCAATCCCAATCTCCCAGTTCATCCCCCCCCTTCCCCGCTTGGTGTTCATATGTTTATTCTCTACTGGACACACCTTTTTTTTGAGTAGCAAATTATTATTGGTATGATTCAAGGGAAAAAAGGAAAGTTTAGAGGTACAGTTTCTGGAAAAGACATATTTTCAACCAAGTCTTTTTGCTGTTTATTTGGCACCTCAAACACATACCCATCTTTATCCTTGTATATTAAAGAATTTAATATACTAAATCCTCAAGAATTTTTTTCAAGAATTTTATAATATTCTTTAATTAAAATCTCCTTGGGAGTGGATGTGTGTTCATGTTTGTTGCAAACACACACACACACACACACGCACGCACTACAACTAGTACAGTGTTCTGCACGTAGTGAGGATCTGACATGTACAATTACATGAGCAATTAGATATTAACGTTATTAATGGTGTAACGAGGTAGCACCTTGCATTTAAGTAATAAAACGAAAAATGAAAATGATATCTTGAAAATTTAAAAATCCAAATTTTTAAAAGTTATTTTTATATTTTTTTGGCCATGCTGCACAGCTTGTGGGATCTTAGTTCCCCGACCAGGGATGGGACCCGGGCCCATGGCAATGAAAGCGCCGAGTCCTAACCACTGGACCGCCAGGGAAGTCCCCCAATTTGTTAAAGTATTACTATATTAAAGAAAGCTTAATGAACTTTCAGAAGCAACACGTTTAGGACCTGAACACTATCAATTTGGAGTATAAAAATACAACCACAAAGAAGAAAGGCTGGAAGGATGTACACATGCCAGCCCTGTGTGATTTGGGCATAGTCCTAAACAACAGCTCTCAATGGCATTTTGGAGGGCTACAGGCTTTGAGTCTGTTCAACCAATTTTGTGCTTATAAATTACTTCACCAAGTCACTTCAAGGATATAGATATTAACCACTGTAACAAAACAAAACAAAACCAAAAAACATCAGCATGGTTGGGGCACAGTGAGGGGGAGAATCAGGGAGAGGTGGTCAGGGGCCCCCCATGCAGGGCCTCACGGAGGGTGTGGAATCTGTGTTTTGAGTGCTCTGGGACAAGGGGGAGCAGAGGTGCCGTGGTTTGTGTCCTCCTCCAAAGATATGTCCAATCCTAACCCCCAGTACCTGTGAACGTGACCTTATTTGGAAAGTGGACACACCTTTGATGCAGCAATTCCACTTCTGGAAACTTATTCTGTGTCTGTACTCCCAGGTGTGCAGGTGTGTTCACTGAAAGTTTATTTATTATAGGAAACTGGAAACAACATCTTTATCAGTGGAGAACTGTCTCCAGTACAGAACAGAAAACCTGCCAGCCTTTATGGAGGATGAGGTATAACTCTATGAATGGCCACGGAACTTTGGTTAATAACTAACTGTATGTGAAAAAAGCAAATTTGTAAGAAGATACATTCGGACCCTGTTTGTGGGAAATAGGGGACTCTATTTGACATTTGTGCTTGTGTATATCTGTAGAACATTTTTGGAAGGACATACAGAAAATGTTACACATTCCCCTGGGGGGTGGGAGAGGGGAGCAGGGAGGGAAGGGGCTTTTCCTTCCTATTATGAGTTGTTTATGGTGGACTTGGATTGGTTTTTAACAGAATTGCTAATTTAAACAGTTGGTTCAAGGAGGAAGCTTACCTTTTCTATTAGGTGTAGAGAATGATCACATTCCCCATTATACATTGAAGTAATAAAAATATTTACAGACACTTTGCATTCTAATTCTCAATGCAAATTGTGGCCCTGGGCCCACATGCAGGAGGCTGCTGGTCATGCTGCCGTTGCTCCAACGTTGACCCTCTCTTGTGCTCTCCTGCCTTTGGAGGGTGTGCTGGCCTCCGGGAAGCTGTCCCCTCACGCCCACAGGCCCTGGGCAGTCACTTTTAACTGTTTGTTGTCACCCACGTGGTCTGTGCTTTGGCTTAACAAGGTTCAAGCTGTAGTCACAGGTCCTTCAGGAATGCTGGTGTCTTGACCTCAGCTGCCTGCCTTCTGGGCAGTGGCACTGCTGCCTGTCCTGGGATCCTGCGGGTGTCCTGCAGCCCCGCTCGCCACCCGCACAAGCCCCTGCATATATGGCACAAATGCCAGCAGGACCCCTGCACCCGTTGGCCTGAAAAGGTCTCTACTGATGGGCACAGGCCAGTAGTGGACAGTAACATAGATGCACGTAGAAGTATGAACAGGTCAGTCCTCCAGCCCTGTCCCCACAACTGTCCCCATTACAGCAGAGCCTGGGATGTAGGCTTGTCTCAGGGGGATCATTGGAAAGAGGCTGGAACATGTAAATCTGTGTCAGAGTGATGATGGAGAAAGACCCCAGATTTCCTGGCTGGAATAGGTTTTCATCACAGTTATGGCTTCAGAGCCAGCCAGGTCCGGCAGCATCCCTAAAGAATCCAGGAAACCTCCTGTGATGTGATGCTGGCCTGCAGGGCATGGTTCCTTTCACAGGGATGCTCCTGCCTTTGCCCTGGGCAAGTGCAAGAGCTCAGAGGCCCTGGGCCACCCGCGTGGGGGCAGACGTCCCTGTTGCCCTGGGAAGAGCACTTTTCCCAGCCCTGGGGTCTCCTTCCTGTTTCTCACTGGTGCTGGGGGGATTCTTGGTGCACCCCATCATCCTGCGTGTGTCTGAACTTCCCCGGCCCAGGCTCAGACCCTTTCCTGGGTGCAGGGAATGCTGTGGGCCTTGCTTCCCTCTGCCCTGCGGGGGGTGATCCAGGGGTCTCTTAGCTGCACAAAATCCCATTCTAGGCTAATTCAGAGACTGACTTTCCACGGTCCCTCCCTTGGCTGAGAGCACCCTTGTTTATACTCATGGCTCTCGCTTGGCATCTTGAGGTAAGAAATCCGCCTTCTCCAGATGCTACTCGCCCTGCCCACGGTGGCCCTGGCCCTTCCTGGGCCTCACTCTGTTAGGGCGTATTTCGGGACAAGGCTGCAGTCTTAGTGCTTGTCCCATGGCGGCTTCTCCGCCCCGCCCCGTGGAGATCTGGGCCCCTCCCCTGCCAGACCCAGGTCCTTTCAGAGCCTCATCCAGGAAACAAAGCCTCAGCCTCGCCTGCCCCAACCTGGAGTCTTTATTTTTGGACTAAGCTGGACTTTGTTTGTGAAGGGCGGTGCTCTTCCCCTCTGAAGAAGCTACCTGGGCGTTGTGGACTGCCTGCTTGGCCTTTTGAGAGTGGGGAATTATTTCTGGCGGCGTTTCAGCAGCTCTCTTAAAGAAAAGACACAGAAGTAGGTGCAACCAGCGCTCCAGTCACACAAACACCTGGGGCCGGGGGCCTACGAGGCTCTCCTTCCTGGTTGGAGTTTTAGGGAAGATTACAAGGGGGTGGGCTTCCCTTGCAGGTGGAAAGTTCTGGCCTTTCTTGTCTAAACCCTTCTGTTTCCTTGCTCCCCCCTCCTGAAGCACCCCTGCAGCCCGCCCAGCTGGCCCCTCCTCATCCCTGGGGTGGGAGCTGCCCCTCCAGGCAGGGCACCTGTCCTTCACTCCCCTCCCAGCAGTCGCCATGGTTACTGTGTCCTCCCCTTGCCCTAGAGGGGAAGCACCAGGGGCAGCCACCTTGCCTGCTGTGTTCTGCGGTGTGGTCCCAGAGCCCAGAGGCTGCCGGGGTGGGAGTTCAGTGGTGAGCTGGTGAATGTGGAGGTTGGGAAGGGTGGACGGTGGCCTGCTCCATTGCTGCCCCAGGCCTCGGGATGAGGGACCTTCCCCCTCTGGAGGACACAGCCTGCCCAACTCAGCCAGAGGTGGAGTAGCCCAGGGGTGGGGGTGGGGGTGGGGGTCTGGCCGCAGCTCACAGTTGGGTGGAGAGGGGCAGGGGAAGATGGGAGCTCCAGATGCCCCCAAGAGGGGAGCTGACCCCAGGAAGCACTCCCAGCCGCACCCTCTGAGGGCCCATCGGAGCCGTTCTCCAACCAGCCCAGGCTCCCTCCCTTTCCTCCCAGTTTTTGAAACCGTGTTCTGTTCACTATACAAGCTCCTCTGACCTGAGAGCAAGGCTTATGGAGCCCACGCTCTGTCAGGCTGTGCCACACGTATAGTCCCTGGTGAGTCTCGCCAACCCGTGAGACAGGCACCGCCACTAACCCCACTTTACAGGTGAGGGTCAGGCTCAGAGAGGTCGAATCCCCACCCAGGGTCACACAGCAGTGGATGGTGGAGCAAGATGTGGGCCTTGTCTCTATTCCTCCCCTTATGCTGGCAAAGCATGGCCAGTGCTCTTGACCCAGCCTGTACCGGGTACTGCGTTCATTCTTCATAACCTTTGGCTTCCTTCCCGTAATAGATGTGGTTGGATTTGCTGAGAGACCCCACCCTTGCCTCCCTCTTTCACTTGATGGCCTGAGCCTTACGCACAGGATCTTGAAACCCTCCGTTTCCTGGGCCAGTGAGCCCCGCTGTCCAGGGACGTTCCTGCAGCCACAGGTCTGCACTGCCCAGCACGGGGTGGGTCAGCAGAGGGACCGGGCTGTGCGCACTGAGCCATGGGGGTAGAAGAGGCTGGATTCCCGAGACTCGGAGTGGAAAAGCCTGCACGACATCCACTAATAACCTTTTGTGCAGTGTGCAGGTGTAAACAATAGCATTTTGGCTGTATTGGGTTACATAAAACATATTAGGGAAATCAATTTCACCTCTATTTTTACCTTTCTAACATGGCACTAGAGGTTTAGGATTGCACACGTGGCTCGCCTTATCTTCCTACTGTACGGAGCCCCCTTCCAGCTGTTTCCTCCTGACTGGCCGGGACTTGGGGTCACTTTTACTGTGGTCAGTTTCGTGGTGGGGGAGGACTGCCCACCGGACGCTCCATTCATGAATGTGACTGGATTCCTTGGGTGGGGAGGACCCACCTCAGTGGCTGTGAGGGTGAAACTCTAGCTGAGAGCCTTAAGGCGGGTGAAATGCTAGAGCCCCTTTCTCAGTCTCATCCTTTGGGATGCCCATGTGCCTTTGCACCCACTCGGCCCTCCCTGCCCGATGCCCAGCACCGTGTTCCCCCAGCCTGTGTCTGCAACCAGGTTTCAGTCCAAATGTCCTAAAAGCTCTGGGTTATTTAAGAAGAGGCTTGGCCATCTCACAAGTTGATAATTCCCTCACCCAGCAGGTCACGGGGCAGAGGTGGCTCCTGTGACTTGGGGATGTCCCATGGCCCCAGAACATCAGTTTCCTCATCTGAGAAAGGACGGGGTCTGATGCCATGTGGCTCCCATGCCTGGCTGTGCTTGACAAGCCAAAGAGTGTGGACTCTAGGACCCTTGCAGACCCACTGGGTCAGAATTCATAAGGCGGATCTGGGGATGTACGTGTGTGTGTGTGTGTGTGTGTGTGCGCGCGCGTGCTTGCATGTGTGTATTACATGCACATATGTGCACATACACATACACAGTCTCCCCTGGAGACCTCATTGTCCTCACTCCCTCAGTTTCCCTCATACCACAGCAAACTCCATCACTTCCAAAATGCGTTTGAAATCCACACACTGGGCTCCTTGTCACTCTAGACCAAAACAGGGTCATCTCCCAGGGTTCTGAATGGGAGTCTGCCCACCACCCACACCGCAGGTAGCAGAGCTGGTCTCCACCCAAACATCGCTCCATGGGGGTAAACCTGGAGTCACCATACCGCCCAGCAACCCCACTCCTTGTATCCACCTGAGAGGATGAAACCCACGTTCCACAAAAATGTGTACACGAGTGTTCCTAAAACCATGACTCATCCAACAAAGCACACCCAGAAAGAAAGCAAGGACGTTCCTTCTCACCTGCCGAGATGAAGCCGCCAGGCCGCCCTCCCTGGTTGAAGGGACCGCAAGGAAGTGGCAGAGCCTTCAGTCACTGTTAAGATCTCAGAGTCCTTTCGACAAATGTGAGCGGTATTGCGTGTCTTATTACTAAGCGTGATGGCGGCAGTAATGCTGCTGCAGGACATTAATGAAATAAGACATCCGACAACTCCCTGTAACGTGGTGGCTCCACAGACGAGGGAATGGGGGGCATGTGGCTGTGCACAAATGTCGAGTGTTTGCGTTGACTTGCTCCTTACTGGCCCAGCCGAAGTGGAAGGAGCAGGGCCCAAGTCAGCAGTTTTCTCTCTTCCGTGTAATAACTAAAGTCGCAGTGTTTCTGGTCCAAGGGAGATCGAAGGTAATTATATTCACTTTGTTCAGAAATTTAGGAATAAGCCACACGTGAAGCTTTTAAAGATTCCAGACACGTGGATCCGATATTTAAAACATTTAATTGCACCTTTTTTGTGATACGCAAAGTGTGATTATGTCGCCATGGATACAGCACACCTGGTTTGGATGCCTGCTTGCCAGGTACTCAGCCAGGCAAGGTGGTCTGTCCGCCCAGAGGTGGCCCTGTGAGGGCCCTGATTACACAAACGATTGTTCCTGATAAGACAGTAAAGCATATTGAATATCCATGACTCAGATTCCTGTGAAAGAATCTGCAGAAAATTCACACTGAGATGGGATTCGTACATCGTGCAAAGTCGGAGAACTCCCTGTGTGGAGAGCATCAAAGCAGAGAACACAGTGGGTCTCACCCAAGCATCACCCTGGCCAGGAGCCACAGTGCAGGGTTTGGTCCTAGTGGCTGCTGGGGAGTGGGCTATAAAGGGTTTTTACCTTCTGACTGGGCTGCCAGGGATGTTTCAAGAGTGACTTTGGTAAGAGCTGGCTCCCTAAGCCTTGTTTCTCTTACCTATTCAACGGGGTAAGAGCAGTGCCTGCCTCACTTGCGGGTCATTTTGAGGATGAAGTAAGATGATGTATGTGTGAGACGTGGCACTGTGCCTAGCACGTAGTAAGGCTGTGAACTCCTCCTCCTCCTCCATCATCAGCATTGTTGTGGTTCAGTAGGAGTGTTTCACTAATTCTCCTGGCCTGTTATCTCCTGGTACCTGTTCCCAGCATACTGAATGGTCTTTTTTCAATTCCTTTTTGTTCCCTTCCAGGAAGGCCTTTTTATGGGCCTCTTCCAGTCTCCCTTGGTCAGGGCCAATCCTGTGGCCACAGTAGGTCCTCACTAAGTGTTTGGTGGAAGGAGGCCAGTACCTCCCATGTGCAGCCTTGTGTGTGTGTGTGTAGGGACCAGCTTCTTTTTAACCAAAAATGGGGGAGGTTGTCAGTATAGAATCTCCAGTCCTCACTGCGGAGGGCAGGTGGCCCAAGTCCTGGAGAATCAGATGGAGCCCCTGAGGGCCTGGAGCCTTTCTCGCTGCCCTCCTTCCCCCACTGGGCCTTACAGGGAAGGGTCTCTCTTCCCTCCCTGTCTCTCTTCTGTGGAAACAACACCCAGTATAGAAACACATCCACTCACAGGTAGAAGTAAGGACAGGCCCTCTGGGTGGAAGTTAGATTTTGGCCTCAGTCTGGCTGATTGGGAACAACCATCGTCCTTCTCTCCATGAGGCTCACAGCAAGAGCTCGAGAAAAACGGGCCTGGGCTGGAATCCTGACTGCGCTTCTTGGCCCCAGACAAGTTACTTCTCTCTGAGTGGCAGGGGCTTTACTGTTAAGTGGGGGTATTTTCTTGATTGTGGTTGGCAGAGTGCATTGTCAGGTGATGATGATGATGATGTAGGTAATGATGAGGAAGAAGAAGATGGTGGTGATGATGGTGAAGATGATGAGGATGATAGTGTTGATGAAGAACATGATGATGATGATGAAGAAAATGATGGCTGTGAGATGATGACGTTGATGACGTTGATAGTAGTGATGTTGGTGATGATAATGACGAAAAGATGATAATAAAGAAGATGATACTGATGATGATGAAGATAATAAGGATGAAGATGATGATGGAGATGATAAAAACAGAGATAATGATGATGTTAACAGTGATGCTGCTGATGACAAGGAGGGTGAAGTTGATGAGGAGGAGGAGGAGGATGGCCCTGGGCAGGTACCCCCTGGGCTAGTCCTAAAATTTCTCCAGTGTTTACATTCAAGAGGCTAGGTGGGTTGTTTTCAAAGCCTTGTCCCTGAGGGCGTCCACCTCAGACATTCACACTGTGCTGCCTTGTACCCCGTGTTTGGGAGGTTTGACATCTTGTTCTGTGACCTTTGTCATCTTTAAGATTTCTCTGTCTTTGAGCTGGGATTTTTCCTTTACTGTGTGTGCGAAGTTTCCTGCTTTCCAAGCTGTGCCACACCACCGAGTTGCCCTGCTGTGAAGAAAGAAACGGCGCTTCCTTCCTTCCTTCCCCTGGTAATTTTGAAATGTGTGAGTTTCTGCCCCCGGGGGTTTTTAGTTTTCTCCAACTGCAGGGGGTTAATTAGTTTGCTTATTTCACAGTAGCATTTACAGTTTTCTTATTAACTGGACAGCTATCCAAGGACTCCTACTCCTTCCTCACTGGGGTCTTCTGTGAGGTTTTACTCCCAGGGCTGGGCGTGAGTGTGGGGGGCTTGCAGAGAAGCCACAGACAGGGAGAGATTTCGAATAGCTGGAATAACCTCTAGCCGTTCCCAAGAAAATCACGGGCTAGGTTTGCCTTTTTGGTCTGACCCAGGAGAGAAATATCAGCCATTTTGCAGACCATGGTTCAACTATTCCTTTTCTACAGACTTTGCTTCAAAACACTTTAAGAAGCCCGTTATCAAATACTTCAAGAAGGGAGATTGGGAAGAGGTTGAGGAGAAGAAAATCAGGGTTTTAGAACCAGCAAAAAGTTTTTTTTTTTTTCCTGCAACTAAAAATTTCAGAGGAGAACATTCTGTCTTGGCAGACTGAGCAGTTGTAAATAAGACTTGGGCGAGAATGGGGGTGGTAGAGTGAGGGAGGCTGGTTTTCTCGCGGTGAAGACGTGTTCTCTGGAGAAAGGGAACCAGAGAACGGGCAGGCGGGCTGGGATCTAAGACAGGGCTCTCACCGTATCTTTTACCCAGACACTAGCCCCTCCTTCCTCTGTCCGGTCCTCTGACCACCCACTTTTAACTGCCCGGTACTCAGGGAGTCAGACCCTCCAACCTCATCAGTCCCTGATTGACTTTTACTGTTTATTTTCAATAATAATGTCAAACACTTGCCCAATGCAAAGATTTAAGTTGGAATTGGAAGGGAGCTTTGTAATTATACTAATGGCTCTCTGGAAAGTGTTTATTTTTTAATTGTTGGGCAGTCCTTAAAGGCCATGATAACATCATCTTGGAGAATTTTAGAGAGAATCCTGTCCTTCGTCTTATGCTCCTGGAGGTCCTAAAGTGAATTTGCTGTTTCTACGTATATCCTCCAGAGACATTCTTGAACAAGTCCCCAAGGAAAATACACAGGAACATTACTGTCAAATCGTTCATAATGGCAAAATCAAACAAAATAAAACCAAAATGTCCAATGATAGGAGAATAAATGTGTGAATTGTGGCATATTCAAACAGTGTAATTGTGTGATAAACCATTTCTATATACATATCCCCGTGGATAAATCTCTAACATAATGTACACAAAAATTGCAGAGCGACGTTGATTAAATGGCATCATTAATATGATGTTTCAAAATGCCCTCAAATACCATCTTTTCTTTTTTATGCAAAATAGTAATATTTTTTATCCTTTTCATAACTGTTTATCCTAATACCATTTTGTTTTTGTTTAATACATTTTTATTGGAGTACAGTTGATTTACAATGTTGTGTTAGTTTCTGCTGTACAGCAAAGTGAATCAGTTGTACATACACATATATCCACTCCTTTTTAGATTCTTTTCCCATAGAGCTCATTACAGAGCACTGAGCAGAGTTCCCTGTGCTCTACAGTAGGTTCTTATGAGTTACCTATTTTATGTACAGTAGTGTGTGTATGTCAACCCCAATCTCCCAATGTATCCCTCCCTACCCTTGCCCCCTTGGTAACCATAAGTTTGTTTTCTACATCTGTGACTCTATTTCTGTCTTGTAGATAAGTTCACTGTACCATTTTTTTAGATCCCACATATAAGCGATATCATATGATATTTGTCCTTGTTTGACTTACTTCACCTTCACTCACTGTGACAGCTCTAGGTCCATGAAAGTATAAACATGAGGAGAGAAGACACACAAACCAAATTCCAAATAGGGGCAGCTGATGTGAAGGAGGAGACAAGATGGAAGACAGTGGGCAGCAAGGGCTCCCACTGGGATGTGTGATCGTTCCTGAGATCAAAAGCTAATGTTTCTCGTTTCTTACATTTAGGTGATGCGTGTGTGTGTGTATGATTATTTCTTGCACTTTTTTGCAGGCTATGAGATATTTCATAGTTAAGTATACACTGTTGGTCATGTTATGGATTTGAAGAGATCTTACATAATTGTTTTTGAACATCAGAATCTCTCAGAGGTAGAATTCTTGGGTCTAGATAGAAATTGGGGTGTGCTGAATAGGACTTTGTAGAGGATTCTGAGACAGGTCGTGACATACGTTTTCTGCCTGCACCTTGCCTTTCTCCAGACCTATGACATGGACACTCTGGTGTTTTCTCAAGCTCTGTTCCCTCCCAGGCACAGCTGGACATCATATGCCTTAGAGGGATTTATTATCTGATGGGGAGTTTGAGAAGGGACCCTCCACGGGCTCAGATCAGAGCAGTGAATTCAAAACCCCATATAGAACAGCCAGTTTAGAATGTTTGAAGGGAAAAGCCCTCTGAATTAGTCATACTCTTAAAGAGTTATTTGCTTGCATGTTATAAATGCCATCTTATTGCTTCCGAGTTCATTATATGAATATAAAAAGAGTATTACCGAGATTAAAAAGATGAGTTAATTAAGAAATCGTAATTCCCAGAAAGCCTCTTTGACATAATTTAAAAACCCAGGTAAATGTAATCCCATCATTTAAAACCTTAAATCAAATGGGAGACTAGAAAATACTATTTAACTGTACAAGTAATCCCAACAAGAGGGTCGCCGGGTAGGGAAAGAAAGTTAGCAAAGGAACGGAGGTCAGCCGTTTGGAGCACGACAGGTGGATGAGGAAGGAGGCTCGTTCTGGTCCCGAGGTCACAGAAACCAGCGGGGGCATCGCGGAGATGGTTTACGTGAGCATATGGATGCGTTAGCCACGACCGGAGCCTTCCAGCAGTGGGCCACCAACCAGCATCCCTCTGTTCACCACATAAGGGCGTCGCCATCTTGGGTGGATAAACAAAGGCCAGTCGTCCATCTCAGGGATCTTGCCGGAGGGATGGTGTTTTGGATTTTCTAGATCAGATTCTATGATGACTCATATTAAAGTTATTCATCCTAAAGTAATTGCTGGGCCAAGAATTTAGAGCATGTCGTAAAACAAATGACGTTTCTTACCCCTTTGGGTTTGTGTTTGATTCTGTTTCCCTAACAAGCCCCAAATATTGAGACACAAATCATCACATCTGACATTTGCCCAGCAAGGGCTCCATTGGCCAGATGCGTGATCACAGTTTTGGAGTGCGAACTCTAAGATGTAGATGTGTAAGTAAGATGTGTCCTTATGTCTCCCGTGGAATGGAAAGTAACCTTTCCGTTGTAGAGCAGCGGCCCGATTCCCTCCCATGTGAGGATAAAACCCCAGATCTTCCCCTGAAAGGCACGATCCCGGGCTCCACAGTTAGCACGCTTGCTGGCCCAGGGTGATGGAGGATGAGCACCGGGCAAGTGCATCCCAGTGTGTGACCGCTGTTGCAGGGTTGCTCTGTGCACCATCCCACCGTTTCCAAGACAGAAGTCACATGGTGGATGATACTGCCCTTGGTTGTGATTCAAACGGAGGTGAAGTGAGCGCTCAACACAGAATTCAGCCCGTGGCTTTTTCTCAATGAATGTTCGTCGTTGTTACTACTTCTGTGGAACTTTTGCTTCAACTACGGAAACTCAGGGGAGGCGTTAAGGACTCCACTGACAAAGCGAATCGTATGGCCTACCAGTGACCAAATTTAGGAGTTGTGAAGCAGTCCCCACACAGCATTCCCTTGGTTTGACAGAACTGTCGGGAGCAGATTACATGGTTTCATTCACTTAACGTATGTGTGTCTTTATTTAAGACAAACTGGAGTTGAGGAGGGAGATGGGGATCTCTAATCTTAGCCGTCTTGGAAACTAGCAGTGAGAAGATTGGTGAATAATGCGATTCCTCAGCCAGAGCTCCTTCTTCTAAGATGATAAACACCTTTGTTGGTTAATTGCCATGTGCTACGAATAGGAAGCTGAGTAATTGGAAGTGACTGGCAGAGAGTCTTGTAAACCCATCTGTTTGTTGCATTTTTATGACCGTTTTTGGTGCAGAACATCTTTAAGGCAAGAGGGAGAAGCATGAATGGTGACGGACCAAAGACCAAGTTTCAGGGCTCTTAGTGGCCAGCCCTCACTTGCTTACTCCCTTGGCCCTGGGGAGAAGTAGCATTGTAAGGATTAGTAGACTCGGGGAGCACGCTGAAGCCTGGTTGTTAATCCAAGGTCTAGAGCTCATAAAACTCCTTGAAAATGCACAGGCCACAGTCTGTGAGGCCTGCTGGCCCTGGTGACACTGTGACAGGATCACGGATCACTGCCAGTCCTGCGTTTCGGGTCTGAAGGATGGTGAGCTTTAACTCCCTGGAAGAGCACAGATTGTGAAGATTCAGCTGCGTGATTTAGACCGTTCGTTGTGCTGTGGCGGGGAAGGTGGATGGCAAGTGTGGACGCCCTGTATGACCGCTTCTCTCTCTGGGTATCTCCTTGACTCAGAAGTGGCTTCCCCCAAATCGCCCAGGCTGTGGGAGCTGGATTAGGGATAGCAGACGGATTTGGGAAATGGGAAGTCTCTGTTTTAAAATTCTGCATGGCAATTCTGGCCGCATGTAAAGATGGCATCTTAAGTGAAATGTACATTTAGCCTTTTAAAAAAGGTAACACAAGGAACTGAAGAATCCTAAATATTTGAACCAACCCTAATGCTGTCAAATGTACCTTTCCTCTGATCCTCACCAACGACTCACCAACTATGAGGAAAAGGCCACTCTGCCTGATGTCTGGAGGCACCCGTACTATTAGTCCATAGAACTTCTAGTGGCTCGTGGTGTCATCTCTGAACTTTGCTTGCTGGTGAAGGTGGAAGATGCGCTTTGTGCTGTAGCTGGGGGAGTGAGCATTTGTTTATACCTCTTGTGAAATGTATTATGTTCCTGAAGAGTTTTTTCACTCAGCCAACGTCATGTGGACCTAAGGAGATGAATATCTGTTCTAGGCTAGAAAATGAGATGCAAATGATTATGAATTAAGGTAAAATAAACTTCAGGTTCATAGTCCTTGCCAAAAAATAATTTCCATTCAGCTTATCTCAAGAGATTGGCTGGGAGCCAAGAACATAAAAAGAACAGTATTTAACTGGAATATTTGAACAGTTCTGTGAGGAAATGTGTGTGCAGGCGTGTGTGTGTGTATGTTGTGTCTCTGTGTGGGAACCCAGACAGATCTCAGCCAGCAGTTAGGATGTGTTCAGGGGACTAGGTTCGTGCGTGTGGATAAGATTCCAGCGAGAGCTTGTGTAGTTGCCTGTCTTCTTGCTCCTCCCTCCCCTGTGTTCCAGCATAAAAACCTTCCACGGTTCTGGTATCAATCAGCATCGGTAAGTTATGGTTGCAGTAACAAATGACCCCAGGCTGTCAGTGTAAACCTTCTGGAAAGGTTTACATTTTGCTCAGAAAATGTTATTGTGGGTTGGCTTAGTGACTTCTTTTATACCAGAGTCCTGGCTGAAGACGTTCATTGCTCTTCTGGCACCTGTGCCTTTTAAGGCTCTTTTCAAAGCTCATATTATGAATGGATGGATTTTTTGATGCAAGTTTGTTAGGCTCTCAGCTCCAAGACTGCATGGGCCATTGTGTCAGCATCATATAGTAGAGTGCCCATCACAGCAATGACAGTTGGTCACGTCCGCTGGGCACTGTAGGGCTGAGATAAAAAGCAAATAAACAGCAAAAGGCTCCCTGAGAAACTGACTTGACTTAGACCTAAAGGATTGTATCTCCGTGAAGGACGAAGAGGGCATATTCCAGGAGGAAGAAGAACTCTGGACAAAGCCACAGAGTCTTGATGAATCTTAACATGTACCAAGGACTTCCTGGAAATTCCCTGGGAGTGTTCGGTGTGAGGCAGAGAGATGCCCGATGGGGAGAGGAGGTGGGTCATGCTGGCCTCGTGGGGTCAGTAGGACAGTGCTGGCCAGGGCCGACAGGGACACCTCCCTCTTGGGGTATATTTTTGTGCTTTTCTTGGAAGGGACCTGCTGTAAGGCTTTCCTCCCACCAGGGTCACACGAAAGAGAGAGTAGTCATATGCCCTCAGTTTACGTGTTTGTTCTGGAATTACCTCAGGTTAGGAAATTATTTAGCTACTCTGTTGGGTTTTCCATATTTGTTGCTTGTCCTTATTCTTCTGTCCATATTCAGAAGGGATTTGATGTGATTTTCAATAAAATACCATATACACGAAGTGTTAAGATGGAAAGAGAGAGGGGTAACTCATTGAAATGTCCGTTACTTTCTTGTGGATGCTCTCAAGTGTTTTTGTTTCCTAGCTTTGCTGTTTTTTCCAGTGATGAGGTAGCCAGGGACTGACCTGCCTGTTCATAAAGAAGTAAGGAGTTGCTTTTCCCTGGTGCTTATTAATTTACAAGGTCTATACATTTTGACATTTCCTATATTAATTTTTCATTGTAAATTTTGTCTGAGTCCTTATTTTCCAGTGTCTTCTATTCAACTTTAATTTTTTGGTGAGAACTGTGATACCAACACAAATTCATAGATACACACTCAAAAGAAGACTTTCCTAAGTTTAAAATTGATACTATGAAGTCACCCTATAAAGGGACAAAATAAGTAGAATTATATAACAGTTAATCATTAGATTCTAAGGGACACGGTATAACTCCTTTGAAACAAAGTAATTTTCTGCTCTAGCCAGTTATCTGTAGAATTGGGGTCCAGGACCTATCGTGATGCTCAATTCTGCAGTGTAGTGAGTGGGATTATAGCAAGAGTCTAGGGTAGGACTACTTATGCTCTGATAATGTTAGGGGCAGAAATCTTTTTATTTTGGTTCCTACCTGTCCCTTCTGGTAAATGATCAAACTCTACCAAGAGTCAACATTCTCCTAATGAGAAATATGAATAGATTTGTATGAGTATTTTGTGCCAGTCCTAATTTGTTTCCCTCATTGTTGACGTATTTGTTAGATACATTCATCTATAAAGGTGCTGTTTCTCCCCCAGTGAAATGGAGATGGATGGCATGCCATTTCTTCTTTAATTTCTTACCTGGAGTAGCTGTGAAACGTCACGTGACACCTCTGAGCAATTATTAGCCCAGTGACATCCAAACCCTCCCGTTCTTAGAAGCAGTGTTAGTCCCTGTAATTAACTAGCCACATTTCATTGGGAATATGTTTCATTGAACAGTCAGTGTTTAATTTTTACTTAGCTTAACATAGTGTGGGCTAAAAGAAGGCCACATTGGTGGAGGAACCGTGCCTGTGTGGGATGCCTGGATGTCAAATCTGTAATAACCGTGGAAGGCAGCCTAACTGGGACAGTGCTAATAATTTATTCATCTTATTCAACTGAGCGAGTGTTGAGTAAACTGTCAGGTTTACTGTCACCTTTAACTACAGTTGGGAGAAGAGAGAGTTTGGTAGTCGTCCGTGTGCTTGGGACCTAAGTGGAAGCAGGAAAGGAGGTTCAGGGACCATCTACCACCCAGTTCTCAGGAGGGGACCCTGAGCTTTGAGTTACAGGCTCTGTGCTGGGCAGGTGGACAGTGCTGCTGGCAGGAATGACAGGAACTGTGCAGGGTGCTGTCCAAGGTACTGTTTCCACCCAACACACATTTACTGGGCACCCACTTTGGACCGAGTACTTTCCTCGGCATTTCAGCTGTAAATTCTCCTTTCCTCATGGGGATCACATTCTCGGGGGAGAGGCAAAAACACACAAGGAGGAACCTGAGTGAGGTGATTTCACCTAGGAGGGTGCTATGAGGGAAACAGAGCAGGCGGTATGACAGGAACTGCTTTCTGCCTCAGACTGAGTGCTCAGGACGCGTCTCTCGGGGCCAGGAACAGGCATGGATTCAGTCAAGCTGTGGGGCTGTTCCTGGCAGAGGGAACAGCAGGGGCAGAGGAACTGGGACAGGGATGGACCAGAAGTCCTAAAGGGACAAGAAGGTCCTCGTGTCTGGGGTACAGTGAGTTGGAGGAAGGATGCTGTTTGTGGTTGGAGAGGTCGGGGCCACAGCAGGGAGTCTGGGTTCCATTCTGAGTGAGCAGGAAGGCTTTAGAGGCTCTTCAGCAGGAGCTGTGTCTGGAGCGTGGGTTACAGGAGCAGGCGTGGAGTGGGCGCCGGGGGGGGGGGGCGGTCGGGGGGAGCCACCATCGCCGCTGTGCATCCTGCAGGGGAGAGGCCTTGGGGAGGTGTCTCAGGATAGGATGCAGGTCCTACTGGTTCCATATTCAGGTGGCAGCCAGTCTGTCCCTCATCCCCATCACACATCCACAGACGGGGCAGCCCTCCAGCTTTTCTGGTTCCCACTGATTGGCACATGCAGCTAATAAGCCACACATCACACTGTCTCATACTTTGGTTTCCTCCGTCTCCCTCACCAGCCTGTGGGTTCTTCCAGGTTGGTAACCATGTTTTTCTCTTTTATCTCCAGGACCCCATGTAGGTCCTGACCTCACAGCAGGATCCCACAGCACCCCTGACTCGCCGACTCCGGTTATTAGAACCTGACATTCATAAAGCCAGCCTCTCAGCTTCATCCCCTGCGTGGCCCCAAGACCTTAGCTTTAATCTAAAAGAACCATTTCCCAACCCATCCTTGACCTGGCAGAACACTCAGTGGATGTATGTTATTAGTTCCCCCTGGTTGGCGTGTGGTGGCTGACCTGTGTTTAGCAATATGCCTGTGATCCAGTTAGAAAAGCCTTGTTTTAGATTGTTCTAAATGTTCTTGGATTTCGCTTAAATGGAAAAAGATCAACACATTTTTCCTACTTCATACTTTACCAAAGGGAAAAAAATGACAGGACAGGGACCTCCCACAATTCTTCCTGTGGTGACTAAATACAAATATCTATGACAAATCTCAGAAGGAATCATTAATGGCAGCTGTCCGTGTTATTGAAAATGAATTAGACCTTCCTATTTCCCCTCTAATGAACACTGCGAGAGACAATGAAGGTTTTTCCCATTCATCACACACCTGGATGTATGCCGTTCAGCTAAGTCAGGCATCGCAGGTGCTTATGAAGCAAAATACACCCAGCTTGAGTGTTTGTGAAACGTCAACTCACCTCCCTTTGTCTTAAATAGACTGTCTTTGTCTCAAGAGGATAGGCTGTGCTTTCTTGGTTTGGAAAAAGACCTAGGTCTCTCTGACTCCAGCTGATTTGGCCTACGGGGGTGTGAACCGCTGGTGCCTCAGGGTATGTGAAGATTCCTACGGAGAACCACCAGGTTATACTGGAGCTCTCAAGTCTTATCCGCCAGAGTGAATAGCAACTTTGTAAAATTAGGGATAGCCCTTTACATGATTAAAGAAAACTCCAGAAACCCATGTATGTGTTTATCAGAGAAAACTTTCTTCTGTGTACAAGTGAGCCTGTACCATGATGACTTCCATTGGGCTGTTTTCTCACCATAATGGTAAAAATTTCTACATTGGAAGTGGAGGAGTCAGGAGATAGTAGAAAATCGTTTGCCCCCTTGACCGAGGAATTATTGCAATTATTGCCAATTACTGCCAACAATTCTCTTTCTCTTTCTCTTTCAAGAAAGCCCAAACTTTCCTGAACCTTAAAACCAAACTTCCAATGAGAACGTCATTTTCACTTTCTTTCATTTTCGTTTACTTCCTGCGCTGCAGGAATCCAGGATCAGTTTACAGTTGATGGTCTCTTCTTCTGAAGATTTGGCCCAACCTCTCCAAATGGCATGGAGGTTATGGCTCCCAGCAGGACCGGCAGGTGTGGAGAAGGAAAAGTAAGACTTCTGGAAACATAAAGGCTTCGGCATTTCAGAAGTCACTTTCTTCATGGCTTTGAAATAAGCAATCCGATGACAGCTAATAACTGCTTCTCACTTCCTATAAGGAAGAGAAAAACCATTTGGATTTTTAAATATAATAATTAACTCAAGGTTTCTAGGAACTCCTAGTTTTTGCTTTTTGTTTTCAAACTAAATTTTTTTATTGGAGTATAGTTGATTTACAATGTTGCCTTAGTTTCAGGTGTACAGCATCTATCTGTAGATATAGAGATAGATATTCTTTTCCAGATTCTTTTCCCTTACAGGTTATTACAAGGTATTGAATGGAGTTCTCTGTGCTATACAGTAGGTCCTTGTTGTTCACCTATCTTATATGTAGTAGTGTGTATATATACATTAATCCCAACCTCCTATTTCATCCCTCCCCTCCCCCTTTCCCCTTTGGTAACCGTAAATTTGTTTTCTATGTCTGTGGGTCTATTTCTGTTTTGTATATAAATTCATTTGTGTCGTGTTTTTTAGATTCCACATAGAAGTGATATTATATGATATTTGTCTTTCTCTGTCTGACTTACTTCACTTATGACAATCTCTAGGTCCACCCATGTTGCTACAAGTGGCACTATTTCATTATTTTTAATGGTTGAGTAATATTCCATAATATATATGTACCACATCTTCTTTATCCATTCGTCTGTCGATGGACATTTAGGTTGCTTCCATGTCCTGGCTATTGTGAATAGTGCTGCAGTGAACACTGGGGTCCATGTATCTTTTCTAATTATGGTTTTCTCTGGATATATGCCCAGGAGTGGGATTACTGGATCATATGGTAGTTCTGTTTTTAGTTTTTTAAGTAAACTACATTTTTTAATAAAAAGCACAGAGATGCCCCACATGTTTCCACCTCCCTGGAGGACACAGCCCCCATCCTTTCTTGGCCATCCAGGGCTTCTATGACTGATGAGGCGGGGACAGGGGAGGGCCTTGCTTTGTCCCAATCACCCAGTATGTATTCCGCTTTCTGTCTTGCTTTATGCTGTGTCACCCTGGCATCCAGGATTTCTTGCTGGGAAATCACACTCTGTCATGGGCTACACAGGACATGGACCAGATCTCTGGAGCTGGCCTGGGGTCTCGAGGATAGATCACTGTCATCACGAATCGATGATGGGGGGCCCACTGTTCTCTCTGGGTGTGCCCCGCCCAGTGGCTGCTTTGTACCAGCAGGGGTTGGGCAGTTTGAAGGAGATAGCAGAATGCAACGAGGGTTCATCCCACCCATCCCTGCTGTGGGTGGGATGTGCCATATCTACTCTGGGAGTTGCCCTCTTGAGCACTGGCTAACGTTTGCTGTGAACTGAATCCTGGGGAAAGACCAGCCACTTGAAGTGTGAGTCAGTTAATTTACAAGGTCGGCGAGGAAGAACCCCCCAAGAAACATGGGGGGCGAGCAGAGTGATTTTTCCGCCTCCTCCATCGGCCGAGATGTGGGTGTGGGGCTGGGGGCAGGTGCAGACTCCGTGCAGACACACTCTGGTCGGGAGGCTGGTAGGGCCAGCAGCTCCCAGAGCCCGTTTCCATTTCAGGAGCTTGGGAATGTGCCCCGGTTGTTTTGAAGAGTAATGCCATTTACATTCATGAACAGCTCAGGGGGAAGGTCATGCCCATTTGTCTGCAAAATAAGACCCCTTGGAAATGAAGCATGAGCTGAAGAGAGGGAGACCTGGTCAACAGACACTTTGCTCCAGGGGAGCAAACCGTGTCCAGGTTGGGGTTGGCCCAGCGCTCGTCCCCTCTGTGCCTGGGACAGTCTGTTTGGGGACAGTCACGTAGGAGAGGGAATGGACATGGCCCCACCCACTAGTGCAGCCCAAACAACTGTGGCCCCATTCTTCCCACACCCGAGGTCAGTGGAGACCCTGACCAGGTGCATGGAGACCAGCCCTGTGGCTGATGCATCTCTGCCCTCCTCTCTGGAGGTGGGGGGTCCTCTGCGTGTGGCCTCAAGGGAAAGGCTCAGTTTTGAGTGACTGTGTACTGCAAAATAAATAAATAAATAAATAAAATTAATTTCAGAGTCTCCAGTGAAGTGCCAAATCATGGCAGTTGCATGATGCCTATGACTCTGGCCTGTAATTTCACTTCACCACTCTTATCTAACTCATTCCCTCGTAAACCATCTTAGTGTACTGAGGGTCCACGGAATACAGTCTTCACAGGAAGCCAGAGTTTATTCCACAGCTTGAGAGTGGACACGGTTCAAATCAACCACTCCCCCTGTAGCCCATCTTTTAATTCTGGTTAATTCTGCCTTCTTTGTCTTGTTCTTTTTTTTTTTTTTGACCTGTAAAAGTTGCTGAAAGCGCAATATTTATGATTTGTCCCAGTTCACCTTCCAACAGACGGGCAGCCCTGCAAGTCAGAGCTGGGATGCGCCACTTTAGAAGCATCTAAACTGAAAATGCTCTTTAGCTTGGCTGCATTCATGAGATTGATCTCTGGGCACAGTGGAGAAAGGTGGTTTTTCACCCCAGTGGTCCTGCCGTGTGTTTAGAGGACTTATCTCCGGTTTCAGTGTTAGAAGACTTTGTTTTCCTATTTCTAGATATGGGGAGTACGGAATTTACAGCAAGGGCAGTGATTCTGAAAATTCTATGGCACTGGTTTTCAGCTAGGAGTGATTTTGCTCTCAAGGGACACTTGGCAATGTCTGGGGACATTTTTCGTTGTCGTGACTGGGAGGATGCGGGTAGAGGCCAGGGATGCTGCTCAACAGCCTCCGGTGCCCAGGACACCTCCCCACACAACCAAGTGTCCATGGTGCCAAGGTTGAGGCTCGATGCCCCACAGGCTCCGTGGGGGCAGGAAGAGCACAGGTTTTGCCAGCAGGCACTTTGCTGGACTCGGGGTCCCATACCTGTTGAGTTCCAAGCCTTACCTCTTATTAGCAACTTAGCCTCTCTGAACCCCAGTTTCCCGTTATGTCCACTAGAGATAACTACCCACTCTTGTTGGGTCCTTATGAAGACCTATCAATAGGACCACTCACATTTAGAGTTTAGCAAAGTACCTGCAAATGGCAGGCGTCGAGATGGTACTTTCTGCTGCGTTGTTCGATATAAATCATTGTCCCAGATTTGATGACCACACTCCTCGTCAAACTAGGAGATTGTGAAACGGGCTAGGGATGCACTGGGTGGAGGCTGAGGAGGGCTTTTTGCGGGGGATAACAGGGCCCAGGGACCCTGTCGCTGGCTGTGCTCTGGCAGCTACCATACCTAAGCACACCCTGTTAATGAGGAGTTGCGGCCACGTTGAGAGTCATGCATTAACATTTTATAGGCCATTTGCTCATAAAGGAAAGCAAAGCCAACTTAATTCTTGCTGGCTTTGAGGTTTTGGCTTCACACTCGGCATATCCAAGGCAGCTCCTGTGAGGATAAAATCCCTCAAATGTGGCCGTATTCATTGAGCAGGGGGGCAAGCGCTCCACTTGGGTTCCTTTGACAAAGGCTCCCAAACCTTTAATGTCCAGGCAGTAAAAACTGAACGAACCTTCCCTGGAGAATTGCAGACCCCGAAAGGAACAAGAAAGCAGAGGTTGAGGGAGGCTGGAGCAGAGGACTTGTCTCCCTTTCTGCCTTTGCCAGGTAAAAAAATGTGTGTTTAGATGGGAGGGAGGCATAGTCATTCAGAGAGCTTTGCATGTCCTCGGGGCTCATAGGGACTTCGGCAGGACCAAGGGGAGGATGGGGAGGGGACACAGGTCAAGCTTGCTCTTGTGGGGACTTTTACATCTAAGGCAAACACCAAAAACGAAGCAAAAGGCCACCTGCATCCAAAACAGAAAACAGAGTCCATCTGAGCTCTTGCGCGGGCCTCACCGAAGACTGTTCTCTTGCGCACACGTTCGGCCGTCTGGTCTTCTGGTTTAAGAGGAGACACATAGGGCTGAAGACACACACTGGGAAATAGTAGCTGATGGTTAAGACACAGGGAAAATCATGTAGACACGTGTACGTCTGTGTGTGAGTGTGTACACAATCTATGCATCTATCTGTGCATTATATATGTGTATCTGTTTATCTTCCATCTATATATATCAGTCTGTCATTTATGCATCTATGTATCTATCAGTACACACACACACACATTCACACACGCAAACACACAGCAGTCACAGAAACTGAAAATCATTAGGAAATTTGGAAAATCCCCTCCCTTCTTCATAGCCCGTAAGGTGGGAACTAGATACTGATGGATTGTTCTGGAAATGATCAGGTTGTCAGGAAAGCATCCCAGGGTTTCAGAAGGCATGAAGCTTATCATGAACTTGCTAAAAGTTTGTTTCCAGAAAGGTTGAATTTTTTTTTTTTTTTTTTTTACTATTTTTCACTAGAGGAATTTTTGTTGATCTGGGCATTCCACTGAGGTGGAATGATCAGATACTGCAGTGACATTCATGGAGCATTTATTGTGTGCCCGGTGGGGAGCTGGGACATGCTGTCTCTCATTGGGGATTGTCATTATTCCCACTGAATAGATGAGCCCATCTGCGTAGAGGGTCGAGCCCCTTGCCCAGGATCCTGCAGCTGGAAGGTGACACAGCTGGTCTCTAACGGAGTCTGTCCTCTTATGGTGCCCACACTCTCCCACCTGGCAATACAGCCATTTCCTGAGTTGAGAGCCACCGTTTCCTGGGAGATCCTGGGTAAATGAGGTCTTCTGTGTTAACCCCACCCGTTTCAGCCAAGAGCCCCGAGAGTCTTTATGCCCAGTTGTTTACGAGTTAAGCCAAGTGGAGAAATGCCACGGCCCGTACTTGCGTTAATCCCCTCACCATTAATTGTCTGACTACATTTTCTTCAAGAGACCATGCAGTTGCTTTTCTGTTTAGCTGGTTGTAAATATTCAGCCAGAATTTGATTGGCAGTGCAATGTTATATTCCCCAAAGCTTGTGCCGTATGTGAATATTTTAATTAGGATTGTAACAAGCTATTGAGAAAGTTTGAGCTAAATTGGTTCAGCTGTTTTTGCATTAGTGAAGCATGAAAAGGAATTTTTTTCCCCTCTATTAGAAAATATCCCTTTAAAAAACATTAAGCCAAAGCAACTGAAAATCAGCCAGTTTGGAATAGTTATGTAAAGTCAGGAGATTGGATTGAGGCTGGGATTAACTGGACAGATTTTTAAAATGTAAAATGAAGTTCAAAGCGGTTACTCCTGTTCAACCTCTTCCCTTTCACAGCTGTTTGGAAGGAAGAAGTGGTTCTTACAAGGACCCCATGTTCTAAGAAAGGAAGGAATCTAGCAGGTTTGGATTCCTCGGGGTAGCATCATCCAGGAAGGTGTACTGCTCGCCACCAAGTCCTCAGCACACAACCCTCACCTTCATCCGACAGACCCCCCAGACAGCACATCTCCAGCGGTGAGGCATGGCCAGATCCGCCACCTGGGAGCGCTCTGCTAGAAATCCTGTGCTGCTGGGTGGAAACATGCCTCCTTGTTCGTGCCTCTCCTTGGACATCGAGCATACCTTTTGGCTTTGGGGGAGGTTGAGTGAGACAGGAAGAGAAGGACATGGCTGACCGATAGCTCATGTTAATCCTACATGCTGCCACTACCCTGGGCTGTTGGGAAACCTCTCAGCTTCTCTGAAGCCATCCCTCTCTCTCCTAGGTCTCAGGTGTGAGGAGTTGTTCTCCATTCTGGTGGTGGTGGGCTCTTCTTACCCATCATGGTCCTATGCTCCCATTTCTGCAGGGACCAGACGGTCCCCTCAGGGAAACCAGAGAAACTGGGCAGCCCAGGACCCATCGTAGGGTCACAGCAGCCCTGAATGTGGGCCCAGCTTGGCCAGATCTTCATGTTTTTCAGAAAAAGCCAGAAATCTGGAATTAAATGTGAAATCTACCATTATCAAATATTGGCAACAGTTCACACGTTTTTAAAACACTGTGCAGGCCCCACAAAGCAGAGCCCGCTCCAGCAAGGACCGCAAGCCCAGCAGGCCTCTCCCGCTTTGAGTCAGTGATCCTTGAGAGCAGGAACCACGGTTCTCCGTTATTTTTCTCCTTGGTACCCGCTGCAGCACCTACGTAACTGAGCACTTGGTGGTTGTTAATAATTTTTTTGAAAAAAAAGTTTTTTTGTTCTGTTCAACATTTAGAACAGTTTTACCTAATGCACAGTGTTTATAGATGTTAGCGTTTTAACCGTTAGTTCCAATAAGACGTGTTAATGTTAATAAATAGGAATTGCCCTGATTGTCCTCTGCCTGGATATGCACACTCTGAGAAATTCCATGAGCTAAGCCACGGGAGTCGCTCCTGCACAGAGGTCTCAAACCCCTGGCCCTAAATCTCTCCTAGGGCTGTTAGTTTGGGATGGTCAGTGGTGCTGTCTGCTTCCCTCTCCCACTGCCCATCAGACTGTGAGTTCAGTGGGGTCTTTATCCTGCTGCCCCCTTGCTTCCCGGAAGCACCAGGCCCCGCACTCAGCACACAGGGGCATCGGCCACGCCTCACTCCCACAGTCCTGTGGTATTTCCCGTGAACTGTAAGCTGCACGAGGGCAGGGCCCAGGCCTGGCTGTTTCTCCGCCAGATGCCCATGCCTATCAAAGGGCCCTGGGCGGAGTAAACACTCCTTAAATACTTGTCGGATAAAGGCTGAATGAGCTATAGGTTTCCCATTAGCTCCCTTCCAATTGCTCTGCTGTTGAAACGAGGACGTTTTAAATCATCAGCCTTATATTGTTAATTGGTAAAACCTGAAGTCCAGCCCCTTGTAAACAGATGGACCTGTATTTCTCTAGGAGAGGGTCAGGTGCATGGCCCTTCCCTATTCTGTTGCAGACCTCGTGCAGACGTTGTCTGGAAAGCACGTTCACTTCTGTTTTTAAGGGCTGGTGTAGAGGCTGAGGGCAGCAGTGAGCCTGGCCTCAAGCCGAAGACAGTAATTCTTACCAAAGGGAACAATCCCATTAATGCAGGAAGAAGGAGAGGAAACCACATGAAACCACGTAAACCAGTGTGCCCCGCAGGGAGCCGTCCTGCCGAACGCACGCCATCAATTTCAGCCTGGGTGGGATGAAGGGACAGGGCTTAACTCCATGGTGCCCCCGGCCTCTGGGCACAGGACGCCCCACACTAGAACACGGCAGGGGAGGGGGTCTCTAATCAGAGGGTCTGCCGTGCTGCCGTCCTTCCCCTGTCAAGTTCAGATGGGGCAGCCAGGATGTGGAGAGAACGAGGCAGAGGTGCCCAGAAGGCAACCAGCAAAGAAGCATGCCCATATTTTACTCCCTGGCAGCCCGAGTTCATTAATTCCAAGAGAAGTTTCTGGGTCAGTGACTTATCTTGGCTTTCTTTTTGTAAAGAAACAGTGAACTCACACATCACCCCCACAGGAAGGGCCCTCTTAAACCTGGCGAGTTATTTACTCTGTGTCCTGGGCTCACTTTCATAGGCGGTGAAGGGGGGCTTGTTACGAGGGTCAGTCTGCACATCCCTCCGAAATTAAGTGTGTGCATCAGTGTATGTGTTCCTGTGTGCACATGTGCGTGTGCATATCCATGTGTGTGCATGTCTGTGTTCATGCCTGTTCCTGTGTGTGTCCATGAATGCACATGTGCATATGTGTCTGTATCCCTGTGCATGTGTGTGCCTGTGCTTGTGTGTGTGTGCACATGTCCGTGTACATGTGCTCCCCGCCTTCCCTTTCCTGGGAAAACCTGCAGGAAAATGCATCTGGATCCAAGTGCCAGGTTCACTCAAGAAACACTCGTCTTTAAAACTCCCGAATTCCCAGCACTCAGATGGCCTGTGTTGTGATGAGGCTGGTTTGTTCTCACCGCTTCCTGCGTGGTGTGTGTGAAGGGCTGACAGAGGGCTGGGCTGGGGTCTTTGTTCTGCCCCACAAAGTGGTAAATGAAGCATGCGGCCCGCGGCCCTGGCGCTGGCAGACCCTCCGTGCCTTTCTTTGGGGACGAGGGATTTGGAGCCATCATCTCCTTTCCCACATGCTTCATCTTTCAGCTTTAGAGAGAAAGGCAGAAGGGAAGGGAGGGAATATAAAGGATTCGTTTTGCACTCACTGCTCCCATTAGAGTCTGCGGCATGTCCTGATGAAAGCCGGTTGTGATGGAGGGAAATCAAGAGGACGACAGCGATTCCACCCCGCGAGATTGCACTTTACAGGGAAAGGCCTTGGAAAGAAGTGCTTTATTGAGTAATTAGCCGTAATAAGCTGAGATAAGACAGCAGATCAAACAAATCCTCTGGAAGGAAAGTGAACAGAGACGATGACTTTCTGGAAGGAACAACAAATAACGTCCAAAAGCTGAAATCTGGAACTCTTGGCGAGATCCAAATAGAAGTAGACTGCCACACACAGTTTTCTTCTCCCATTGAACCCAGATTATAACCAGCGTCATTAAAATCCGAGCGAGGCTGCCTTGGAGACAGTCTCTCTGTATACGTAGTATCTTGGGGAAATGAGACTCCGGATTTGTTGGGAAGAGCAAAGGACACTAAAGTGCGCCCCATGTGTGTGGCATGACCAGAGTTGTAAGACAGTGAAGGAATGAGTTCCTTACCCTCGAGGACCTTTCAGAGGGATGAGGGGTATGAGGTGGAAGTGGGGAGGACCCTTCAGTGGGAGGAAGCAGAAGAGATGCCGGTGGGGCTGGCGTTTGCCCGTGGAGGGGCTGCGTGGGGATCTCTGGATCATTTCCCAGTCGAATCCCTCCTTCCATCAGCCATTCATTCCAGGATGGTTCCCATTTATTGGTATTTGCTGTGAGCCAGGCACAGGGCTCTGCCCAGAGCTGCAGAGATAAGATGCTCCCTGTCTAGGAGCTCGCGGTCTAGGGTGCCATGGTCAAAGCAGACTGTGAGGAACACAGTGATGAAGGTCCATTTGGGATGTCACCGGGGCAGAAAGAGGCCACCTGGGGAAGGAGTCCAGGAGGAGGGGAGTCAGAAGGACAGAGATACTCCTTAGGGCTCAGTTCTGCCTCAGATACTGGTGAGTCACGGGGCTTTCTGCATTTGACACAAAGTAGAAAAAAATCTTTACACAATCTGTTAAAAAGCAGCTGGAACGATCAGATGCATATAAACTCAACTTTGGGAAGAACGTTTTGATAAATAAGAGCTGAACACATGTAAACTGATGATTTTTTAAACCTGCTGCCCAAGAAGAATGTAGCCTGGCCATTCCCATCTCCACAGAGTTCCAACAGAAGGAAGGGAGGTGAAATGCAGCGGGAGGTGAAATGCAGCAGGAGGAATCCTGAGCGAGGTGTCAGAGAATTTAGATTCCAGGAAGGGAGCATCCTGTGAGCTCTGGTCCAGCCTCAGTAGATGAGAAGCTCATGGAACCTGGTTAAGAGGGTGGCCAGTGTCAGAGTTTAGAAGCAGCGAAGTTGAGATTGAAACTTTCCTGGGGGCCTGGGGGTGTTTGTCATGGTGAGATTTGGAGAGAAGAGGCCACCGAAAGCTTAAGTCTCCATCTGCATGGAGCATGGGGCTCGCCGGATGCTCTGGAGACCCTTCCAGGTCCTTCTAGACTTTTCTAGAGTCACGAGTGGATGCCTCCCTTTGCCAAGAAACGTGTGCACACATGAGCTCACGAGTGGGCTGTGGCAGGGGAGGAGGAGGAGGAGAAATCATTTCTTAGCTTTCGGGACTGAATGTGTCAAGAAGAGGAAAGCGAACTTGGGGAACTGGAAGGTAAGAGAAGGTCTTGGCACGTTGTGTGTGCAAAGCCCTCCAGAGTATGATTTTCCGGGGGGAGGTGCATGCAGCGCTGGTGATCAAAGCAGATGAGTCCCAGACACGTTGGCTGGACCTCCTCCTTCTAATCCGCACAGCGTCTGTCTGTCGGCTTTCGGAAGAGAAAAATGCTCCCATGTTAACTTGGTTTCTGATGATCGCGTGTGAAGGAGGCTAGCCGCGATTCCTTCCTTGAATGGACATCTGCTCAACAGCCGGTGCCAGACCAACAGGAGCATAGGGGCTGAGGAGAAAGAGCCAGCGTCCAGCCGGGAAATGGTGCAGGTGCGAAGTGAGGGGAGAAAGGGCTTTGCATCCATCCACTCTTCCACGTGTCCAGCTCCAAGCCCCCAGCGTTCAGGGCACCAGGTCCAGGGCATCCAGAAGGGGTGCTGTGATGTGGGACTGGCGGTGTCTCCCCTCCAGAAGGTCAGCCCAGCATCTGGCCACCCCTCACACACTGTTCCAGGCACCAGGGATTCTGAGCATGGTGTGCGAGTGGGCTCCTGCCTTCATGCAGGCCACAGAGGGGTGACCAGCAAGCACGTGACTAACCCGATGGGAGCAGCTCAGATGCTAGAGGGCAAACTCAGCAGGGCTGCCGGACTCCCTTTAGCAGCAAGATCAGTGAGGACCCGGCCGGGGAGCAGCCGTTTGGGCTGAGTCCTGAGGCAAGAAAGAGCCAGGCAGGCAGCATCTCGGGAGAAGAGAGGTCTAGACGAGGGCACAGCACGTGCAGGGGCCTGAGAGGGACGGGACGTACGCCGGGCCCCGTGGACAGCGGGAAGGAAGCCCTGAGCATGGTCAGCAGCAAGGGAAACGTGCAGACTCAGGGGAGCTTGGGAAGCACCAGGAAAAGGGTGATGGGTGAGCAGAAGCAGCCAGGGAATGTTTCTCCTGGTGAGTGAGTCAGAACAAGCAGATCTGGAAAGCTTCAGGTCTGAATTGTCCAGGGCCAGCATTTCCATGTGTCTCTTATACACTTACCAGGAGTTAACCGACAGACCAATATCCAGCCTGAAGCAAGGCCTTGAAAAAGCATGGTGCCTGGTTCTGATAGCACTCTCTCCACCTCCTTCATTGGGGCCTTTCCGATCAGTGGCTGGGCACCCCGGGAGGTGGCATCTCCCAGAGACGCAGCCTGTGGGCTGGGGACAAGGCAGCAGCACCCTCAAAGCCCTTTGCCTTCCTTCTGCTGATGCCTCTGAGGGCTCTCCCGCCTTCACATCGGAGACAGGAACATTCATGGCCCCACTGAAGCCCCAGGAGCCCCCCAGGGCCTGGCCTCTGTGGGGACTCCTCCAGCTGTGTCTGCAGGGCTCAGCCCGGGCTCCTCTCTCTTCTACAGTCAGTACAGAGGTTCCAAGGGGAGCTTGGGGCCCATCTAGCCAGGTCATAGCCCACCATATTCCTGGATTTCAGGCTTCTGTGGGCATCTGCGTGGCGTATATGCTGTCCGCAAGTGGTCAGGAACATGCACAAAATGTTGCTTTCTTAGAATCCAAGGATGGCAAGCTGACCTATGCCTTGCTTCTAGTAAGTGGACTTTGAAAGGAGGGGAACATCTCTGGTTCAAACCCAAGCAATGGTGAGGCTGTTTCCATAAGAGATAATGAAGAGCAAGGAGGCTTATATGATTCCCAGCGGTTCTCAGAGTGTGGGCCCCAGGCCAGCAGTGTCAGCATCACCTGTTAGAAATTCAGGTTCTCTGTGGACCTACTGACTCTGGAACTCTTGGTGTGGGGACCAGCATTGTGTTTTAACAAGCCCTCCAGGGGTTCTGATGCACTCTGAGGTTGACAACTCGCTGCCCTGGACTACATGTACATACTTGCCCCATCCTGGTTGTCAGCTGGGACACTTGTAAATACACTTTCCAGGCTGGATCAGAGGCCAGGCTGGTGACCTTTTCTCCTTTGATTTGGTGTGTGTGGTTGTTTTTATTTTAGTATTTTTCCCCCTGAGATGGTTCCTGAACAATATCTGAAATATTAATGCTAACAAGAATGTATAACTGTGTTTTAAAGAATAGAAAAATAAGCTCCCAACATAAAGATAGACCCCCCTGCCTGACTGAATTGTGTGTTCATCATTTCCTGTAACACTCATTGTTTTGTTTTGCTTGTTGATTGAGCTTTACAAAAATGGAAAATCATACCAGATGCTCTGTGATCTGGCTTTTCTCACTCAGTGCTGAGAACCAGCCTAGAAAAAGATTAACCATGTAGACTCTGGAGCCAACCATTGGGTTCAAGTCCCAGTGCTGCCCCTGGGGTCTGAAGCAAGCCCACCCAGCCCCCTGGGCCTCTGCTTTCTCGCCTGGAAAACATACTTCTGGTGCGTTTACAAAGTGCAGTTATGTGCATCTGGTTGTGCCTGCAGCTTTTTTGTTTTTAATTTTTGGCTGCGTTGGGTCTCAGTTGTGGCACGTGGGCTTCTCTCTCCTTGTGGCACACAGGCTCTAGAGTGCGTGTGCTCCGTAGTTGCGGCACACGGGCTTAGTTGCCCTGCGGCATGTGGGATCTTAGTTTTCCGACCAGGGATCCAACCCATGTGCCCTGCATTGGAAGGCAGATTCTTAACTACTGGACCACCAGGGAAGTCCCCTGTGCCTGCAGTTTTTTAAATTAAAAAATACATGTTTTACGTGACTCCCTCGTGTTGCTGTTATAGTTGTGATTTGTTCATTGTCACTGCCCCACAGCTTGTATGAATATAGTGTAATTTATTCACCTGCCTGTTGATGGACATTTGATTTGTTTCCAGTTTTTTTCCTTTTATGAATGGTACTTCTCTGAACTTTTTAATTTCAGGTTTCTCATGTCGATGTGTAAGTTTCCCTTGTTAACAGACCCACAATGAAATTGCTGGCTTGTAGACTAAGATCTGCTTACTTTCAACTTTAATAGAAAACATCACATTGTTTTCCAAAGCGATAGGGAAAACAGACACTCCCATCAGCAGTGTATTAGAATTCCTATTGCTCCAAGTACTTTTCAGTCTTTGGTCCGATATTTAAAAGATGTTTGACTTGTCATTGGGTGGTATCATTTCCATTTCCAAAATTCTTAATGAGGTTGAACATCTTTTCATATGTTTGCTTGACCTTTTTCTTTTATTTCTGTTGTTAAACTTTCGTTTGGTCTTTTACTCATTTTTCTGCTATCATTTCCTTACTGATCTATAGTAGTTTTTTAATATACTCTAGATACTAATTCTTTATTAGATTTGTTTTGGGAAATATTTTCTCCCTACTGGTATCCTGTCTTTCAGCTTTCTTTATGGTGTCCTTTGGTAAACACAAGTTCTTAATTGAGTGCTGGGGAAGTTATCAGTCATTTTCTGTATATATTGATTCTTTTGTGTGCCTTACTTAGGAAATTCTTCCAAAGTCATATAAATATTCTGCTACATTTGCTTCTAAAATTTTTCTAAAAGTTCAGGTTTAAGTTCTTCATCCTTTGGGAACTGGTTTTGTCAATGATGTGAGCCAGAAATCCAATTTCACTTCATTCTTTATGAATAGCTGATTGTTCCAGACAGTAGATTGGGTAACTATTCCTTTTCCTACTAATTTTCAATACCAGTTCTTCATATGGAAATTTTTCATATGTGTGTGGATGTGTTTCTGGATTTTTTATTTGTTGAAACCTGCACCAGTGCCACCCTAGGTTAATGAAGCCCTTATTCTTAAGTCCCGGAGTCGTGTAGGCACAGTTCCCCCTAGTTCTCACCAAGACCGTCCTGCCTCTTCTTGATCCTTTGCTCTTCCATAGAAAATCTCTTTCCACAAAAATACTCTGAACTTTTCATTAGAATTTCTTTGAACCTAAAGGCCAGTCAGGTGAAAACTGACATATTTACGCTAGAGATCTCCATTATGCAGATATTCTAATTTTTCTGTAATATTGTATAATTTTCTCCCTAAAGTCCTTGCACATTTCTTGTTAGAGCTACTTATGGTTACTTCATATTTTTTATGTGATTAGAAACAACATCTCTTATTAAATTACATGTTCTACCCATTCTGTGGTATTGAAAAGCAATGAACACTTGTAAAATTCTATCTAGCAATCTGTTGTTTATTATTTCTAATAAATTATAGGTTAATTGGGGTTCTTCCAAGTGGATAATCATATCATCCATGAATACTGTTATTTTTGTTTCTTCCCATCTTTGTATCTTTGACCGTCCTTCCTTACTAATCAGTCAGTGTTAACTGGAGGTATCAGTAGCAGGTGACTTTGTCTGGTCCCTCATCTGAAGACTCTAAGGACTCATCATTAGCTGGTATTTGCTGTATGTTTAACAAGATTATTCTTCATGAGCTTTAAGAAGGGGCTCTTTCATTCCCAGTTTGCTATGACATTTTCTTGGGACTTTTTTCCTTCTGTTGAGATAATCTTGTAATTTCCCTCTTTAATCTGTTCCCGGAGAAAATTGCATGAATACACAAATTTGTGTCGCTGGGATAAACTCTGCTTGGCCATGGGAGACAATTTGCTGGATTTAGTTTGCTGAGTTTTACATCTGTGCTGAAGAGGAAGATTAACTGTAATTTATCCTTGAACTTTTGTGGCTTGATTTTGGCATTAAGGTTATACCAGCTTTGTGAAACCAAACAGGGAGGGCTCCCTCGTTTTCTGCTCTCTAGGGAAATTACATAGGATTAAAATCCTCTCTTGATTGCTGGGTAGAACTTACCTGTAAATCCCCCAGGCCGTGTTTGCATGTGTGTCCTCACATGTGTGAATGTGCGGGCGTGCATGTGGACACATGCATGTGTGTACCTGTGTGTATGAACACTGTTGGTGACCAGCGTGTTTTCCTCGGTGATTAGAGGACCAGTAGGTCCTACTTACCATCTTGCTTATTGCTGAGCTCCTGCATCTAGTTCATCTCTAGCAAGTGTCTGCAGCATTGGATCTCATCTTAAGGTGAGGCTCCTGTCTTGGTTGAGAGTCCCCTAAAAGGAGAGCCTGCCACAAGGATGGGGTGCAAGCTGCTTATTTGGGGCATGAGACCAGGAAGCTTAGGGAGGGGTGACAGAGCAAGGAGGAAAACCAAAAAAGGATGTATTAATGGGGGTCACGGACTTGAGGAACTTCAGCTCAGTCTCTCTGGGGACCCCCTAGGAGGCCAAATAGATCCCACTGCAAGGAAGGAGGAGGCCAGCCTTCACCCAGCACCCCACCCGCCAGTCACTGGCTGGGGTGTCCACCCGGCAGGCCCAGTCTGCCCAGGCACTGACTCACAAGTGTCCCAGCCGCAGTCACACTGGGGCCCAGGGTTATGGGCAGGGCTCCTGAAGTATCCTCTAGGGTTCCCGTGAACACCTGGTCCCGCAAGCTCCCCGGGTCTGAACACATCTGATGCTTGTCTTTGGTTAACTGCTCGCTCTGTGCCAGATACTTTCCAGAGCTGAAGGCGCCCCAGTAAATGAGGTTAACATTAAGACAAGCTAGTAACTAAGGAGGTAGACACACAAGTCAGCCTCAGAATTCCAGCTGCTTCTAAGCGAGGCTAAGAAAGGGAACACTAAGGGAACATGGTGAAGAGACACGGGACTCAGCCTGAAGGGGCTCCTGCTGGCCCCGTCTGGGGACATTTGAGAATCAGAAACGAATGATGAATGAGGACAGTAGTGGGTCATAACCTATAGAATAAGGTAAGAATCCTTGAGTCCACACTGACAGTTAAAAAAAAATGACGGTGGGCAGGGTCAGAGGCTCCTTACAGCAGAACATCAGCTAATGAATGAGGAGTGAGTGGCGGACCCAGAAAATCACCGTTTCACAAGCACATAATAATAGTTGATATAGGGAGGAGGCGCCAGTAGGTGCCAAATCTAGTTGGTGAAGGTTGAGGAGCAAAGGATGTGTATATAATACCTCTCTGGAGATACTGTTTATAAGACAAACAGGGAATTTCATGGGAGAAACCTGGCAGACACTGTCTTGCGAAGTGATCGAAGTTAACATCACCAGAAACAGAGCAAATCGTGACCGCGTGCCTCCTGGCATAAGGCACTGAGAAGGACACAGCATTCTGTGGTATCCTTAAATATCCTGAATTTACCCATGGGGAACCATCACACAAACCCAAATTGAGGAACATTCTATAGTAACATTTACATTCTAAACTAAATGTCTTAAGTCATGAAACACAGAAACTGATTAAATTTCCAGTCAAACAAAATTTGAGTGGAAACAACAGAGTACAATGCCCGATCTGGGATTTTTCTCTTTTTTTTCTTTTTTCCCCTAAAAGGACATGCTTGGGACAGTTAGTGAAATCTGGGTAAGGTCTGTAGATTAGATTATAATATTGAGTCAACGTCATCACCCTGATCTTGATATCTGAACTGGGATGTGTAAGAGGACGTACTTGGTTCTAGAAAATATACATTAGAGTATTTATTAGAGATCAAGCAAATGGGGGTTAAGGAAACGTACATGAAGGGAATATGGGAATTATTTGCCATATTCTTGTAACTTTTCTGTAAGTCTGAAATTATATTGAAATAAGAGTAAAAAAAAAAAATGTAGGTGAGCAATGTCAGATTCAGAGAGATGGGATCCAGGGAGCTCTTTAGATCAGATGGTCAGAGAAGACCCCTGCAGAGGCACCATTTGAGTTGAGATGTGAATGAGGAGAAGGCAGTGGCCACACTGATCAGAGAGAGCAGAGGTGCAGGTGGCCACAGCGGGAAGCTTTCCAGAGTCCTGGGGACACAAAAAGGCCCTGTCTTGAGGCTTTAGCTCAGGAGGAGGAGGGATAGTGGGAGAGGGGCAGGAACCAGAGCACGGGTAGGGTGTGGATTCTATCCTGGGTATTGGGGAGCCTGGGGGAAGGTTTCTAAGCAGCACAGTGTCTGGTGTGTCACTTGTCTGCTGCTGATGGGAGAACTGATTGGGGACCAGGTGGGCCTTCCAGCCAGGAAGGCCATTGCTGCCATCCAGGTGGAGTTGCCATCCATGCTGGAGGCCCACACCTGGGAGAGCAGTGGGGGAGGGACGTGAAGAGGAGTGGATGGTTCAGATATGTTCTGCAGGTGGAGCTGGGGGGCCCCGGGGGGAGACGAGGCTCAGAGATGACCCTGTCCTTTCATCTTGAGCACCTGGGTAGAGAGCTGGGCTGAATCCGTAGGCTCCGTGCTTTCAAGGAGCTCCTGGCTCTGAGATAAATGCCGATGGTGGCCTGTGTGATGCACGCAGGATGGGAAGGAGCTGGTGGCGGGCATGGGGCGTTGGGGCGGGGGGGCATTCTCCGAGGCCAGGGCATCCAGGGGCCTTTATACCTCCCATGGCCACGCCTCCTCCCTCTGACTGGCAGGCCTCTGACCTCTCGTGGGTCATTGTTTGCACCAGGACGGGGCATTTCATCCTCAAAGGTCCAGGACCAACTATTCGTTGGTTCTAAGTCCTGGAGAAGGAGTCAGACGCTGCTATCCCGGGCTTGTAACATGACCACGTTAGGATAAGACAGATCATTCCAGCGAGTTGCTTAAATACCGATTGCATCTCTTAACTTTGTAAATAAATCAGTGGTAAATTTTTACAGTATTGTTTTTACAGAGGCTATAATGTGAAGGCAATTTTTTCCCCGTCGCCTGGATATCAAGCTCTTTTAATGAGAGTACCCAAAACGACTCCGTAAAACTTGGTTTGGGGTAGGCTGCGATGAGGCTTAGTGCTGTGCCCAAGCGTGGAGGGGTCCAGGAACCCACGGCGACCCTCTTGCCAGAGCCAGGAAACAGCAGAGCGCCTGCCTTGGTCCTGTCTTTTGGCTCCGCCCTGCCTGTCCCCCTAGGATGTCAGCTGTGAGGGTGGTGGTCACTTCCTGGGAAAGATTGGGAACGCACAGCTTGGGGGTTTTTATTTGGGAGCTTGCCTACTTTTTAATTGGCCTCGGTGTGAATGAATGGATTTGTTCTGTGTGCAGCCAGCGGGGCTGGGCGCTGGAGCGTGTAATCTGATCGCAGCCTGGTGCACTGAGCCCTGCACAAGCCTCTGGAGCCGCCCTGATTGCTTTGGCCGCGGGCTGCACAGGGCCTGGTAGGGACTGTTCGGGGATGGTGGGGGGAGGGGAGAGGAGGCACACTCGGCCCTGGAGGGCCTCCACTCTGAGTTTGGAGGCCAAAGGGCACTTTTGTCAACTTGCAGCGTCTTCTGGAGACCACCCTGGGGCTTGTCCTGGGGGGAGGGCGGAGAGACAGTCTCTTCCTGGGACAGCGCCATATACACACACAACACACATCGCCAGCATCCAGGAGGCATCAGTAGACTCCCTGCTTCTCGCTCAGGAACTGGGCGACTCTGCAGACATACTTCAAACTGCCAGGCCACAGTCCAGCCAGCAAAGGCCATCCAGCTAGTGTGGTGCAGACAGACCATCTGGTCACCCTCCAGACTCCTCCTTGTTTCTCTTTCGGGGGCTTCTCAGCCCTTTGGCCATTCTGCGCTTGAACACCTCCCTGCTGCCCCCCCCCCAGACCAGCAGGCCTTTGTCGCAGGGTCCACACCTCCAGGCGATGTGGAATGTGCGTGCTTCCAGCTTGGTCACTGGATCGCGGCCCTGAGAGTGAGGGCTGTGTGTTCCTGTGGGACCCCAGAACTGCACTGCGAGAACCCAGCGGAAGACTCGGGTGCCGGAAACCAGCTTCACCGCAGTGCTGGGCATATCTCGGAGGCAGGTTTAGCATCTGAGATCTTCCTCTGCCATGGTGTGGCTCCATCTTCTGCCCCTCACCTCTGCCAAATGTTTGCTGCTGTCATCTGTGGACACACAGCAAGCCGGTCTCGTTAAGATGACTGAGAAGTGGGGTTTGATCCAGTGTTTGTAAACGCACTGCCCATTTCAGGTGAAGGAAATCACTCTACGTGAATCCACGTTCCCACGCTGGGGTTCCACGTTCCCACACTGGGATCCACGCCTGAATTCAGTGCTTTTGTTCTTCGTCTGTGATCCAGTGTCCACCTCTGACACTTTGTGCTGGCTGGGTCTTTTGGCCCCAGAAGAAGCACGTGGCCAGCTTGGCTGCCCAATCGTCCCTGAGGGCCAAACACCACACCCTCCCAGGCCCCATCCATCCTTTGTGTCTGACTCAGCCCCTGTCCTGCAGTCACACGGCCAGGGTGTGGCCGGAGTCACACGCAGCTGTGTCAGGACCTGGTACCCCAGCCTTTCCTGCCCAGTATTCATGTCCAGAGAAAACCAGCAAGGCCGGTGCCTCAGCACACAGGCTCGCTCTGTCTCTCAGTCACCACAGTCTTGCCCGGGTACTATGCTCCGTGGACACTGTGCTCCACGGACACCGTGCTCCGTGGACATTGCTCCCTGTAGTTTAGGAAAATCCACGTGCAGATACAGTGGCTTCACTTGGACCATGAGTGGCAAATTCCTCTCTCAATAAAGTGGGAGCAGCCAGGAGCAGCCTCCAACCTGGCTGGACCACTGGCACCTTGGCAACACTCATGAGCCTGCAGAGATCTTGGTCACCCTGGCACCACTTCTGGGGGACCCCCAGGCTGGGCCTCCCTGGCACCAACCCCAAGCCAGCCAGCTATCAATGTCATCTCACATGAGGAGCAAACCTTGTCCCCCAGGCCTTTGCCAGGTGGAAGGAGGGCCAGCTCTTTAGTAGTAGGACACGGTCACTGGGTTAGAATGCAACATCGCATGTCTAGGGTCAGGCCAAAAGTGCATTGCAGCTCCTGGCAATGAGATGAAATGTTCTAAACCTGCAGCATAAAGGCGCAGTCAGGCCAGATCCCGTGTCTTTTATGTGCCTCGTGCAGTGTTTCAGATCTTTGTTTTTTCATTCAGATGTCAACACTTAATCATATTTTTCATAAAAATCATTATTTCTGGCTTGTTTTCTAACACAGTGGAGGCTCTGGCTGCGGGACCCATTCCTGCTGGCAGGGATGGCCGGCTGGGGCATCAGTGGCCCTTGGTCAGGATGGGTTCCCTGTGTCTTCACCGCTCCCACCCAGCCCTGTTGCCCGGGGTTAAAGTCGTGTGCCTTTGTGCACGTGACACTCAACACCAGTCAAGTCCGGGGCCCAGGACAGTCACAGCTCTGAGGGGAGAGCCAGCAGAGATCGGTGAGCAGGAAGGCTGTCTGCACCGTTTTGCACCAGATGAGTGAAACAGGCTGTGCCCTTTCAATCGCTCATTTTGAATTCTTGGAGACTCATTCAAGGGCTCCTTTTATTGTTCTAAAAACAGCAGTGATATTCTTTGTTCTTTGCAGATAGTGCAGCAGAATTTCGTCCTGGGCCTCTCAGGACCATTTGGACTTAAATCGAGAAAAAGCAGCAGATAAAACTATACAAAACCCTCGCTGTCTCTGACCTCCCCGCTAAACAGGACTAGAAACCAGAAACCAGGGCCATCACTTCTCATACCAGGCTTACACCTGAATTGTCTGGTGACCTTGGCCAGTTGTGGGCGGTATCAGGGCTATTTTGTCAACTGTGAAATCACAATCGTAATTCTTCCCTTCTGGATGCTATTGGGTTGAAAACATCAAGGGCACCATAAGTGCTCAGTGTGATTTATTCAAATGCGTGGTGGCATGAAGAGGTGGAAATACGTGTGTAACTGTGTAAACTCTTGGGACTCACATTAAACACGTGGGACCCCCTGGCCTCTGCAGAAATGACGGAAACAGACGTGGATGCTGCTACTCACAGAGCAGGGGGTGGTCCCTGGGTGCAGGTGCAGGCGCCTGGGGTGCACGTGGCAGGTTTGGGGGAGCCTAGAGCTACGAAGATCATGGTGCTCCTGATGGCAGGGAGTCAGCCAGCTTTGACAGCTCAGCCCCTCTGAGTTTCTAAATATTTGTCAAACACCTGCTGTGGATTAGGAATGGACCTTGGTGCTGGCTTTCTGACAGTAGGATGGCATGGCCCCTCCTGAGGAGCTCACGGGCTAATAGGGGAGGAAGAGTTAGAAAGGAGAGGTATGACCCCTTCACACACAGGATCCGGGAAGGCTGCTCAGAGGAGCTGATGGCCAGGCTGGCGGGTGGGGAGGGCGTGAGCTGTGAGGTCGACCAGGGCATCGCTTCACAGCAGCGTGGCATGTCAGGGCACACCTGGGGAGTTCCCAGGGAGTCCAGAGAAGGGGGTGCTCTCGGGGTTGGAGTTAAGAGTGTTGACTTGAGTCAGACTGCCTGGACTCAGGTCCTGGCTCCTCCACTACTTCCCCTGTGGCCTTGGACAAGTTACTTAAGTTGTCTGGGTCTCTGTTCTCTCATCTGGAAAATGGGATAAAAATACCCACCTCACAGCGTTTTTATAAGGTTGGTACTTAAAAGAATGCTTGGCATCTGTTAAGTGCTCAGTAAAGTTAATGGTGATGGTGGTCCTTGTGGTAGAGATGGTGCTAGGTGATGGTGGTGACCATTACGGTGGTGGTTGTGATGCTGATGGTGATGAAGGTGATGGTGGTGGTGACGACCAAAGTACTGGAGGTGATAGAACTGGTTGTGGGCTGGGGGTGGTGGTCATAGTTCATAGTGGAGGTGATGGTGGAGGTCCCTGTGGTAGAGATGGGATTGCTGATGGTGGTGATTGTGTGATGGTGCTGGTGGTTATGTGGTTGTATGGTGTTGATGATGGTGCTGGTGGTGGTGATGTGGTAGAGATCGTGGTCCCGGTGGCGACTGTTATTGTGTGTTGGTGGTGAAGATGGTAGAGTGGGTGGTGAGGTTCTGTTGTCTGCACCCCACTGGTGTTGGTGAGGTGAGCATAGAATCCGTGAGAAAGTGGCCACGAGGATGAATCACCCTGGAATTCTGTGGTGTGGAATGTGAGTGCTGTTAGAAAAAGCCTCGGGAGAGGGAGGGCCAGAGTAGCGGGGGTCGTCTTCCTGGAGAGAGCGAGGCTCGGACCGGGACTAGGAGGGGAGGCCAGCTTGCCCCGGTTGGAGAAACGGCCCCAGTGCAGGTGTGGAGGCTGGACAAGCCTGGGGCCAGCAGAGCGAGCGGGCGAGATCGAGGGGGTAGGGGCGGGAGCCATGGACTTGGGCATGGTGAGCATGGGAGACGCCTACCCGGGGCAGAGTTCAGATTAGCCGTCGGGGGAGGGCCTGCCCTGGAACAGCCGCTTCCTGTGTGTTCTTCCCCTGTGGTTCACGTGGTCCCTCCTTTCTGTGGGACCAGCACGGACCCTCCGGCCAGCCCTGGGAGGGGTGCTGAGATTTCCATGGCACAGGTGAAGGACACAGGCTCAGGGGTATGGTGAAACTTCTCCGAGTCACCCAGATGTGTGCGCCAAGCCAGGACCGCAGGCGGTATGAGGCATCCCCACACGGCCCCTCTTCCCAGAAGGTTCCCTTGGCGGGTATCCTGGAACCACCGGCTTCCTGGGTGGTCCCCATGGAAAGACATGTTTCCTGAGTCGAAAACCCGCTTCTCCTGCCTGTAGGGCTGCCTCCTTCATCCCCACCCGGGAGCACTAGTCAGGCAAGCTCGGAGCCGTAGGACGATCAAAATACGAACGTGCACCCACCGCCAGTTCGTGACGGGCGGCTGCTGTCGTTCATGTCTGCGTTGCCAAGGTAACTGGGGATTTGGAAGGGACGGCTGGTGACATATTTTGCAAGCAGCGCTCTGTAATTATTGAAGACTTTGTGGCTTGATCTAAAACTGAGCAGGGAGCGTGGCCGTCTCTCGTGGCCTGTTCACCGAGGAGCTCGGGCTGCCGCTTCTGCTTTTCCCGCTTTCTTTAAAGAATGCTGCGGGTAGGGACTCCTGGGTTCTGGCAGGTCCAGAGGGTCCGGCCCCGTGTGTGCCAGTGGACGGCCGAGTTGTTGGGTGGCCTCTACCCTTCTGTCCCTGTCTCTCCCACTTGCACCCCTGGCCTCAGTGCGAAACATCCTGGCACCAAGACTTTGCCGAGTGCCACTTGGATGAGAAGTGATCGTTAAGGTGAACTTGAAGTGTCATCGATCCTTGGGGGCGTGTGGGATGCTCGGGATGGTACTGGGCCCAGGGGCCCTCCCACCCTGCGCAGGTAGCGACCTTGCTGCTTTAGCTCCTCAGTGCATGTAGGGACGGAACCCATCCCCATCCAAAGCCCCGATGCCCCTGGGAGCTTTGAGTAAGACTGACCTCATGCGAATTCTAAGAGCCTTTGGAACTTCTCTCTGGAAGGAAGGGAAGCTGGTCTTTCTCCTCTCAGCTCAGATCTGAAACAAAACCGCCTGCCAATGGCTTTCCGTAACCAACTGACCACCTTCGCTTCCAAACCTCAGAGTCTTTAATCAGGTCCAAAGGGCGTGCACCGAATTCTCAGAAACAATTCCGTGTTAAGCTCATTTCGTGTCCCTTTCAGAACCAGAAGCTCCTAGGCTGTTACAACGTAGGAATCACGGTTTAAGGTTTAAGGCAACCCTTCAGTGCCCTGTAAATGGCGCTACCATCCCTCCCCATCTGACTTCTTAAGGTGGCGCCCCACACAGGTCTGGACCTCACTGGGTCGACCCCTAGGACTGTGGCTGAAGAGCGGTCAGCATGGACCCCGTAGGGAGTGGGTAGGCAGGTCCAGGGTCCCTCCTTGTGTCCCCATGTGTAAGCACTACTGTGACTGCTCTGTCTTTTTAGTTCTTAATGTAGTGCTGGCTTTGCTTGATCTGAATGAACATGTTTGGGGAAAGTGGTTTTACAAGTTTCATTGGGCTACAGGTTTCCTTCCTTGAAAAGTTTGAACGTACAGTGGACTAGGTTCCTGAGGCTGCTGTAACAAGGTGTGGACAGGGTTGTGCCCCCTGCAGGCTCTCGGGGAGGGTCCTTCCTGCCTCTTCCAGCTTCTGGGGCCTACGTCCCTGGGCTTGTGGCCGCATTCCTCCAAGCTCTGCCTCCGTCTCCACAGGGCTTCTCTCCTCTGTGTGTCTCTTATAAGAATCCTTGTCACTGGATTTGGGGCCCAACCAGATAACCCAGGATATTCTCTTTATCTCCAGATTTTGAATTATGTCTGCAAACTTTCTTTTTCTAAATAAGGTGACATACACAGTTTCCAGGGCTTGACATGGACGTATCTTTTGGGGAGGGAGCATCATTCAACCCACCATATGTAGTTTTGGATAGAGGAATAAAAGATGGCTTAGCATAACTGGTAAACTTTTACTTTGAAGTAATTACAGATTTACAGGGTAGTTGCAAAGATAGTACAGAAAGGTCCCTTTACCCAATTTCCCCTACCTGTAACCTGTCCCATGACTCTAGTACAACATCGCAAGCCAGGAAGTTGACGGTTGGTACCGTCCTCATATTGGAGGCATAATCTTTTGAGGGCTTAATTTCAAGCCAGAGAGATGTGTGTTTACATCCCAAGCCCCCGCTTCATAGCTGTGTGACTTTAAGTAAAGTCTTCACCATCCTGACCCCAGGGTTTTTTTGGGGTTTTTTTACTTATGAAAGGGGAGTTTGAGAATGCCAGGTAGGGTGACTGTGAAAATTAGGAGGTGATACGGATGCTGGGCTGCACCATCTCGCCTGCCTGTGGCGTGGCGGGGGCGCTTCCTTTTGATAGATTAAAGCTGGAGCTTAGAACATGGTGCGTTTCAGGATCTGCTCCTTGGGAGGGTCTGGAGATCAGATGTGAAACACATACGTGGTTTCGGAGTGAGCCCCTCGGCTAGGTCTCCGTGGCTCCAGGAAGAGCTCTGCTCTCTCAGCCCCTGATGGGCAAGCCCACAGGATAGAGCTACCTTAACTGGCAGTCAGCCATGCAAAGTATTCCTGCCCTTCTCCCAAATACCAAGCAGGACAGAATAGTTACAATACATCCACGATTTTTATAGTTATCAAAGTTAGTCCAGCATAGGAAAATCCTGAAGGCCATTAAGCAAATCCGGAACCTCCTCTCCCCGAGGGAGAAGGCACTGGTGGAGGTGCTCTTATTTAAATACCCTGTCCCTCCCTGCAGTTTACAGCGTAACTATCACTTTTTGCAACCTAAAATGGAGGAGAGGGATGGTCCTACTTTAAAAAAAAAAGGATATTCAAATGCCTCATTAAAATGCATTGATTTGGCTAAGGATCCTTCTAAGGAGCAGTAGAAAAATCGCAGTGACATTCTTTCCCGTTCTCACTGTTGAACCAACTCTACTCACCGCCCCTGTGCTGGAACAGTCTTTGCTTAAGTCCCCACTGCAAGTTTTAGAAGTGTAGTGTCAACTTCAGGAATATAAAACAAGAAGAATCGCTTCAGGTAGCATTGCTTAGAGCGGAGACAAATCATTCAAAGAAAATCAGACGATAATTGGCCTTTGTTTAAAGTGGAGAGTTATGCAGATAAGGATGGCGTAGATAATTTTGTGGCAGACTTTTTTTTATTACACAGTCTAATTTGATACTGTCCTGGGAAGCCGTCCCTTTGAATATTCAACAAAAGCAACAAGGCACCCAGAGAGAAGGTATTAAGGGTATTATTTTTGCATAATTTATATTCAGTGACAGCCATTGCCTGCTTCACTTCATCACACATTTATGGGGAGACTGCTCAATTCTTCCGATCTCATTAAGCTATTTATTCATTGTAATGAATGGTTTTAATGTACAGCATTAAGGTTATGCCACACTGAACTGTTAAAAAAATCCATCTTACTGTACATATTTTAATGTTTGCGGCTAAATTAATACCTTTATTGCTGCCTCGTGGTTGAACGGACACCGTGTGGATGAATCACACCCTCTGCCTTGCCTCCCGGTCCTGGGCCACGTCTTCATGGAGTTGTGATCCCCTCTCACAGACGCCATGTCTGTGGACAGATGCATTGTCCGTTTTGCATAAACTCACAAGGTTCAGGGGCTCCTCTTTGCAGACTCTCCTTCTCCTCTGCCACCTCCCACCCACGTACACCCCTCCCTGGATCCCTCAAGATGTTGTTGGCAAGTTGCGAAGACAGGAAGATGCGGTCTTTCCGGAAGATGGAAGGGCAGTTCTAATAAAAAGCTGTCATTCACAAAACCAGATCCACTGTCAACACGACATGCATTTTAAAGACCATATGAACTGTTAAATGGCTCAATATGGGCATGCTTTTTACAACTGGGAGATTTTTAATGGTAAGAAAAGGGGGCGTGGGGCCTATCATAGCTTTGGCCAAGGAGAAGTTCGGGGTTCTACAAAGAAAGATGGCATCAGAGCTCCTTCAGAGTTCTCCCTGCTGCACCGGCTTCAGAAGCCACCAGCGGCAATCACCCAGAGGAGGGAAGGACGTGGGCAAATGTGTATGTAATGAGAACACTTTTTAATCTTTTATAACCTAGCAAATATTTGAAAGCTACAAGCCATGCCGAATGACATCGCCACCATCTGAAAGCGGCAGATGGAAATTCAGAATGGTGCTTTGCAAGGGGAAGCTTGGGCGGGCCTCAGGGTGGAGCATCCTCACTGTGGTGGGCAGCGGGGGGCCTGCGCTCCCAGCGCCCGCACCACCACCTCCGCATGAGCTGCCTGATGCCTGAGCTCTCCCTGATGTGTCCTTTGAAGGAGCCATGATGGTTTCGCCCTGAAAGGTCACTAGGACATTTGTGAGTGCCACTCGATATGAGATCCTGCTCATTTTATAGATGATATCACCAGGGCCCAATCAGGAACTTGGGCTTTGAAATTTAAGGGAGAAAAATACGTTCTTCGGGAGAAAGAAAATGCAGAAGTTTATAACAATTACTCTGGGCTTGTTTTAGACCCTGCGGAAATAATTAGTCCATCTCACATAACCCAGCAGTTGACGATAAACAAAAACGTCCACGTAGAAGATTCTTTAGTTTTAGAGGAGGAGAAACGAGGGAAGAGTGTGCTCCACGCCCCCCCCCACTACCCCTACCAGGTGGCTCGAAGCTCAGAACAAAGTGACATCGTTACTAAGGAGGAATCCAACAGAATCAGTAGGGCTTGGACCTTGGAAAGTCCCACTTTGAAAATTTGAGCCACCCACCTGCCCACTCAAAGGAATGTGAGTTACAATCTTTTTTTTTTTTCCCAATCTGATTTTTACATAATCAAGTAAAGCGAAAAACCTCAATCAGAAAACGTCTTTCAGAGAATTGTTGGAAAACATCACTGTCATCAGCAGAAATGTCTAATAGAAGGGATACCTGCTACCTCTGGCCAAATCCTTCATTTAATTAGAGGCTCAAATGTAAAAATAAGAAATGAGAACTAGAAACAGATTTCACTTGCTGCTTGTTAACTCTCTAGATGCTGAATGGAATTTTCAAGCTTGGTGGTGCTAACTTACTACGTAAAGACCAGGGGTGGGGCATGGGGTCCCTTTTTCATCGGGATGAGAAGAAGGAGAGGCGCAGGCTCTGGAGGGGGTGCATGTGAGCACACAGACAGGAGACCCTGATGTGGAAGGAGCCAGCCCAGGCATGGACGTCCCCGTTAGCAGGTTACCAGGGTCTCCTTCGCCACCCCGTAAAAAGGCAGAGGGCGTGACAGTGGTGTTGGTTTCCTGGGGTCATAATGAATTATCACAACTGGGCGGCTTACAACAAAAGTGTATCCTCTCACCATTCTGGAGGCCAGAAGTCTGAAACCGAGGTGTCGGCAGGGTCAGCTTCCTCTGAACGTCTAGAGGAGGGTCCATCCTGCCTCTTCCAGCTCTGGTGGCCCCAGGCATCCTTGGCCTGTGGCCACATCCCTCCAAGCTCTGCCTTCGTCATCACATGGCCTCCGTGTCCTATCTTCTGTCTTATAAGGACGCTTGTCACTGGACTTAGGGCCCACCCCAGTCAGGATGATCCTTAGCTCGATCACACCTGCAGAGACCCCTTTTCCAAATAAGGTCACATTCACAGGGTCCAGACATGATGTATCTTTTGAGGGGACACCATTCGTCCCACTAGGTCGCCCAAAGTAGGGACAGTGGGCGCAGTGGAGGGGTTGTCGGGACTGACACTGGGGCAGAAACCTGAGGCTGGAGTCAGGGTCACTCCACAGCGTGGAAACTGGGTCAGAACCGCGCCACAAGTGGCCCGGGTAGGGGTGCTGAAGAGGTGGCGTCTCATCCAGGCCCCATCCAGGGATGGAGAAGCCCCACGCCCGCAAGGGGCCGGGGGTCAGTTTGCTGCCCTAGTTCCAGGAGCTGGCCAGTGAGCTGGGGACCTGGGGGTCCCGCGAGTCTCCTTGAACTCATGTCCAGAGGTCTTACGGCTTCTCCCTCCTCCACCACCCCATGCCTCCTGACGTTCTGTCCAACCCTTTGTCTCTGCACAACGTTCTAAATAATCCCTTCCGACCTACCTTCCAGCTCACTTTGTCCTCCCACCAGTCCTCCTGCTGTGGTCCTGGCATGCGCTGAGCCTACGCTAAGCTCTCATGCCTTTGGGGGAGCAAGGAGGGAGGGAGGGTCTTGAGGTCTCCGATGGGCAGACAAGACAGGGTGGTGCTGTGAGGTCACGGGGGCCTGGGTTCCCTGGCTCTGCCATTATGCAGGGGCTTGGACAGATTCTTCCACCTCCGAAATGCTTAACTTCCCCCCCCCCCCCCCCCCCCCCAGGGACGGTGCGTGTGCTTCCAGATTGCTGTCAGGGTCGAATGAGGGAGCTTTGCCGAAGTGCTCAGCACGGAGCCTGGCATGTAGCACAGAGCTCAAGTCAATAAACGGTAGCTGCCGACCTTGATATTTGTGTCTTCAGGAAACTTGATTTTTGAACTGCAGGCACCAAACGGCTTCTTGGAAGAGGTCAAAGCTGGACCTTCCAGGGAGACCAGGTGTGGCCCGTGGTCCCCAGAGGAGGGAGCACTGGCTGTCCTGGCAGCCCACCCGCATGTGACCTGAGAGGGGCAGAACCCACCCAGCCCTCCTGTGACTGATTTTCCAACCTCTGATTTGGGTGGGATTCTTTTTAAATTTTGCCATTTTGTTGAAAAGAATGATAAAAGGAAAACATACCCGTGGTTAGAAGAAAAAGAAAAACCTTGCAGGTCAGAATGGTTGAAGGTGAAAGATGTACGTCCCTTGTCCCATCTCCAAGTCTGCTAGTATACCCCACTGATAGAGCAGACACCCCATTCTAGCTGACACGTAAATTAAATCAAGTATACCATTCAGTTAATCCTAACACTTGACTCATGGAACGTTCTCATTTTTATAAATTCATTTTTAGTAATAACCCCCTAAAACAAGAACATAGACAGCGTTTGCACCCGCCTTCATGACCCCTCCCCCATACCCTATCCCCACCTCCCACTGCCCCACCCCTCACCTCCCCTGCCAGGGAACCACTGTCCTACATCACGCTATCTTCTGTTCCCAGTTTGACTTCTAATATGGTTTTATCACATCTGAATGTTTAACTGAGAAGTATATATTCCTTGGTTTTGGTTATTTTAATTTTAATAAATGGGCATCTTTGTACGTAATTTTGGGGCACTAAGTGTTTTTCACTCAAAATTATTTTGGTAAGGGTCAGAAAGTGTACCTTTTGACCACCATCTCACTCTCCGTTATGTGAGTCCCCAGTTTGTCCACACCCCCGTGTGTGGACTTCAGGGTGTGGTCCACGTTTCCATGGACACATAGGTGAGTTTCTCTCGCTTGAGTAGAGGCTGAGGAATTCGAATGTTCCACACGTCGTGATCATGCCCGATTACTCTCCAAAGTGTAAATAACAAAATATACTCCCATGAGTCCCGGCCAAGGAGCCTGGTCCTCGCACCCCCATCACATGTGGCAACGCCGGGCTGCTTAATTTGTGCACTGGGACGGGTCCAAGATGATATCGTGACCTCTGATTTACATATTATTGACAGCAAATATGGTTTACCATCTCCTCATGTACTTAGCAACATACGTGTTACTTATGACACTCCTAGTTATCTCTTCTGACCATTTTTCTATCTTTTTGTTATTTTTTAACACGAATAGATTTACTACATACTGTGCTACAACTTGATTTTTAAATATATCATGGACAGCATGACAGTTGATGGAGGTTGCGTGTATATAAACACACACACACACACACACACACACACACACACGAGACCCATTTTACTCTTTTATGGTCTGCTTTTTCTCATTTAACAGCATCTCCTGAAGCAGTTTCATAAAAACAAATTATGCCAAAACATAACTTTAATTATGCTATTGTGTGAGTACAACATCCTATATTTAACTAATCCTTTATATTTTCAATTTTTCACAATTATAAACAGCTTTGGGATAAAGAGCCTTGAAGTTAAATCTTTTTACATTTGAATTTCTCTGCCCTCAGGAGATATTTTAAGTAGTAGAAGTGTTGAGTCAGGGACATACTTTAAAGGCTTTCTGATATATTGGTAAATGGGTGGAGGTGTTTTTTGGTGGCAGCGTTTGTTTTTGTTTTCAGAGAAAGAAAATAACCAAAAGTTCCCAGGGAAGGCGGAGTGTGAGCCGTGGCCGGGCCAGGCTGTGACTGTGCTCTGAGTGTGGCTTTCAGCAGGGAAGACAGAGGGTGGAGGCAGGGCTGGTCTTCCTCTCCCCCTCCCTCTGGCTGGCTCCCCCTCGTGGTACAGCACTGGCTTTTCCACCTTCCTGGGTGGGGTCTCGCCCCAGATACTCGTTATCCCATGGCCCCGTGCGTTTCCCAGGGAGCACTTGCTAGCACTTGGGGCAACATGTAAATATCTGTTTGTTCCCTTAAAAAAGTGAGCTTGTCTTTCTCACCACAGTGTCTCTCATACCTCATTCCAATGCCCGGCACATAGTAGGTGCTTCACAAGTACCTGTTGAATGAGTATTTGATTTGATATCATTTGATTAACGTGTAGAGCGAAGATGAGAAGAGTGCTGGCCAGCGTGTTAGAGTGGTTGTGTAGGTCAGGACGGGTCAGGACTGGCCAGCTGGGCCACATCTGGAGACATTTTTGTTCGTCACAAATCAGGGGTCAGGGGAGAGTTGCTGCTGACATCTAGGGGTGGGGGCCAGGGATGCTGCTAAACGTCCTGCAGTGCGCAGGATGGCCCACCACAGGCAAGGATCCGCCCAGGATGTGGGCAGCGCCAACTTTGAGAAACCCCATTCTAGGTCACGAGGTCATTTCTTCTTTTTCATTGTGTCAGTTTTCCAAAGTCTCTGAAATCATTTTGTAATTAAAAATTACTTATTAGAGAGGTGTTTTTAACTGCAGTGAGCTGGGAGTGAAGCAGCTGGGAGTCTCAGGAGCTCTCTGCCCACAGCCACCTGCCGGCTGGCTTTGTCCTGCAGGGGAGTCTCTGCACTTGCCCTCAGGCCTCAGAGCCCGGGGGTGCTCAAAGCATGTGCCAGAAAACTCCCTAGAGATGTGCCCACTCTGACCTGCCACGTATGTGAGCCTCAGAAAGCGGTAATTCACCCAAACGGACAGAGCCAGCATCATTTAGGGAGGGAGGTGGGGGGCCCAGAAGCAGGTGGGTGGACTGGGCTGGGCTGGGGTGCGGGAAGAACACACTCAGCTGACACCTGCAGCATCACAGGTGCCAGTCAGGCAGGGCAAGAGGCTGCCCGCTGGACCCCATCCACTCCCCGAGCCCCTCTGTTGGACTAAGGGCCATCGTCTGGGCTGGACAGTGTCCCCACCACTCGAAACGCCATTCCTACAGTCTCGAGGGAAAGTCCCATCCCGCGCGCGGGGCTCGGGGCCTGGGGTGTCTGAGCTGAGACAACGCAGTGTGTTCTACGTCCGTCCGTGTTGTTTCCTGTGGGAACGTCCCTGCTTCTGGCATGTGCCTGTGCTTGGGTAGTAAGGGCAGTAGTTCCAGCTTCCCTCCTGTCTCCTTCAGGGGACATAAGCACAATAATCCTTAGGTAAAAGACGGGGAGATGATATTTTTGCGCTAGTGGACTGCCCTCCTCCAGGCCTGAGGGACAGGCAGTCACGGTGTAGGACACGGCCTGTCCCTGCGTCTGACCTGCCTGCATCGGGTAGCTCTCCTGGGCCTTCCCCAGGTGCACAGAGCCGCAGGAGAGAGAGAGGCACCCTGGCTGCAGGGTCTGGGGGATTCATTTCTGCTGGGCACCCTCCCTCTCCCTGCAACCAGCAGAAGGTGACGAGGAGCCAGCGGAAGAAATGGCCCTTCAGGAGCGGTGCACAGAGATAATCCTGGTAAACAGGAAAGCGAGGAGAGCAGGCCAGTCCCCGCCTTCCCCAGGCCTGGCACGCAAGGAGGCTGTCCTGGGAGCTTTGGGTGCCTTCTAGGGTCTGAATGTAAGGTCAGGGTGAGCTTGGCTTTAAGCTTCACGGGGGGCTTTTGGAACACACCCTTGCCGAGACCCTTGCCGAGCAGATGTGGAGACCCTCGTGCTGCAGGATGTGAATTGGGGATGGCGTACAAGAGCCCCTCTGTTTCCAAGCAAGCCTAACATTTGGCCAGCGTGGACTTTGGCAGCAGAGTGTCAGCCGGGCCACGCTCCCGATGGTTGGTGGCGACGTGACGGAGCCCCCGTGGAAGCTGGTCCCCATCCTGCAAGTCTCCGGAGCAGCTGCCCTCCCAGTGTGCGCCCTCACAGGGAGCTGCCGGCACGGAACACGTGAGACTCTGACGTTATTTTCCAGAGAACTGAGTTCCTTGCATATGAAAATTAACCTTTTTTAATAACAAAAATGATATAGTCCATTGAAGTAGGGCTGGATTTATCTTGTGACAGTGCTTGTCATGGCCTTGAGTATTTATCGAGTAGTTTTAAAACTTCATTAAACTCCAGAGATTAAGTGTTGCCCTGAGCAGTGTCCCATAAAGGGGAAATATGGTCCTATTACTTGGTAAAATGTTGTGCTGTGTGGTTAATTCAGCTCCCCTGAGCTCCCATCTTCTGATTCAAAAGACATTTTCCCATGCTGTTAAATTTGACATTTTCAAAGAACCTGGGATTGTTTCTCACAGCACTCACCAAAAACTCAATATTGCATATTTGTTTCATGGTGGGGGGCAGGGCTGGAGAAACACTAGCCCCCCAGTGTTTCTCCAGAAATGTCAAATGCATTAGCCCTCACTTTTCTCCACCGCTGTCTTCCTGTGTCACTTAGCTTAGAAATAACCAGTTGACCAACACAAAGTCTCCCCAGTGGGGAGCAAGGTACAGAGGCCCTGTCTACCCTTGGGAGAGACTCGGGGCCCTGGCTGGGCTTGCCCACATCATCCACTGGAGGACGAACAGGACAGAAAGTGTGAGGGGGAGAGGCACATTTTCTACCTACTGGGCCCAGTCTGTGATTAGTGCCATTTATTTTGCTTCTAATTTCTTTTTGAGTCAGTTCCCACTGAATCTCCGTAGGAATATCCTTTTTATTATCTTATTTGACCTGAGGGCCTTTGTTTGCTTTCTACAGTGAGGTCTTGGTGACATTGACAGCACTGTTTTAATTAGTCCTCACGTAGGCCAGCTGGGGCGGCTGCGTCTCCTTTTCCCCTGATGGGGGACCCCGTGTTCCTCGAGAGAAAAGCCAGAGCAGTGCTTGGCCTCCCATCAGTGTGTGGGGCCGGGGGGCCTTCCTTACCAGTATCTGATGCAAGGATGAACAACCTCCAGCCTCACTGATCCAGACGACCCCCAGGCACTGGCAAAATTCAGCCTGGAAGCTTTGATTGGCAGCAGGGGCATCCTGAGACGAGGTGCTCTCATGGAAGTGATTCTGAGTTAGTGCCCAGCCTGGGTCCATTCCCAGCACATCCATCACTGAGCAGGTGTTTGCTGAACAGCTGCTGCAGTTGAGCCCCATGTTAGGTGTCAGCCCTGTGGCTGTCATGCAAGGACGCCCCATGGCAGAGCAGAGCCAGCACGAGTTTTGGAGGGACTTCCTGGCTGTGTGTCCCAATCACTCCAGGCCTCTAACTCCTCCATCACATCAGGAGAATAAGAGCTCAGCTCACTGGGCTCTTGTGAGGATTAAATGAGCGAATGCATGTATGGAGGTAAGCATCATGCCAGGGATAAATGCTCAATAATTAATAACGACAGTCACCACCACCAGCAGCAGCAGTGCCAGCGTTCATTAACTCCTCGCACGTGCCAGGCAGTGGTCCAAGCAACACTTTACTATTAGCGCGTACAGTGTTCAGAATATTGTAGATACTCTTACAATATACATAACAGGAATATTGGGCTCAGAGAGGTTAAGTAACTTGCCCAGGGTCACACAGCTAAGAAGCAGCAGAGCCTGGATTCATACCTAGGCTGTCTGACCTGGCGATTGTGCAGCTGACCATTATAACAACAGTGTCAGCTGCTTCCGCCCTTACTGCCAAGATGGGCCTGGGGTCCACATCCACGGAACTTACATCACCTGTAAGATGGGTACGTAATGCACCAGGCAGAGTGTGCACTCAGTAAGAGTGAGCCATCACCATCCACATTGTCGTCGTCGTCATCATCATCATCATAAAGACTGTTACTATCTTACTATATTAATGTGGTCTGATAACAGTCTATGTGCACGTATCACACGTGTCATATCGTAATATAAAACACTTATACAAGTAATCGCACTGTTATTATCATTGGGGTTGTTATCGTTACGAATCTAACGTGGTGTGGTGCGTTCTGAGATATGTGAGAAAGGGGATGGGTCACCCTCCACCTGGAGGGATTCCTAGGTGGTGTAGGCTTGCGTCTCAGGTGAAGCCAGCAATTCCTGGAGAGCGTCTCTCCTCTCGAACTGCCCCCATACCTTCGACCTCAGGCCCCCTCCATCAGATGTGTCCTCTCTCCCCTGAGGTCCTCCTCTTCGCTTGTCAAGGCTCAACTCAAGGATTTACTCCTCACCAGAGGCTCTCCCACCCCACCGGCCTCTCTTGGGCGAGTGAGGGAAGCGGTTCTGGGAATCGCTGTATGTCCATGAAGAAAGATTGTGCTCTCCTGGACCTTGGGAGACTTGGCTTTCTAAAGCCCTTTCATGTTCCCACTCTGATGGGGACATAGAGGGACAGAAGTGAGACACTGCGCCTGAACACTGCTGTAAGGAGTGGGTGGAAGACACTGGGGAGGGTTGCGGACTGCAGCAAAGGGTGGATGTGCCTCAATGGGAGCGGTCAGCTCTCCTCCCCCCAGCAGATCCTTGAGCCAGAACCACCACGTCTACCAACTTCTCAAATGGATTCAAATCCAGATTTTATGTGAAATCTTTCCATTTTTAAATGTTGGAAGCTTCCTATTAAAAAACAGAGAAACCACAACAGCCATCTTGTGGGCCAGATCAAACACTTGTGTAGTTTGGAAGCCTCAGCAACTGCTGGACCGTGAGCGCCTCAAGCCCCCTACCCTCGCTTCCCTGACACCCACAGTCATTCTGCAGCCTCCCCAGGGCCTGTTGTGAAAGTCTGCCCCCCGGGCTCAGAGCCGCTGGCCCGGATCCCCAGCCATGGATTCAAGCCAGGGGGTCAGCATGTCCCAGAGAATTAGGAATTGTCACCTCTCTATCTGAAGCTGGGCTCTCCCCCGGGAGGGCAGGACATGCCAGGGCAGGGCTGGGCCTTTGGGGAGCCCCTGGGGGTCCACCTTCAGCTTCTCAGTCGCTCGCCTCTTCCTAGGCCTGAAAGTTCGATGCTTTGTAAAAAGAAGATGTGCTGGGAAGCTTGTCACTGGATCAGTGGCTCCCAAACCCCAGAGGAAAATATCTGACCACTTAGCCCATATTTGCTATTTTATAAATTATATGCAGGAGCTCCTGTATTACTGTTGTTTAGTAAAAACACACAGCATAAATTGACATGTCAAAGGATGAGGAAAACAGATGTTTACTTAATTTATTAACAGTAAAAGAACTTTTCGCACTATTAATATGTATATGGCGTTATTAATAACTTTACTAATATTCTAACACAGCTTTTGAAGGTCTTGCTAACTCTGCTATCAACACTTTATCTCCAGGCTCAGTAAACACTTAGGGCAAGCTCTGTCACTAATGAGGTGGGGATAAATCCATATTAAATCCAGAGTCTCATTAACTTCAGATGTTTGGCATGATTTCATCAAGTCTGCTTTGTTCCTCCATGGCCTTTAACCTCTTAATGTGGCTGACAGACAGCTTGGTTTAGGACTATAAGTAGGGCCGCTCTATCTGGCCCTCTGCCTGTTTTTATAAATAAAGTTTTATTGGCATAAAGCCTGCTTGTAAGGTATCGGCTGTGGCTGCTTTTACACATGACCAGGGTCTCTAGAGGTACATCTGTCCTCAGACCATCTACATAGGAAGAGTCCAGCTCACAGGGGTGCTCACAGCAGACGCACATCCTGCCCCTACCCACACCGCCTGGTGGGTGATCTGTTGTTTTAACCACGTCTGAACCACGGCTGTGTGGCAGGGTCCACGCCAGGCACAGCCTCGGGGCAACCCGTCTTGTGTCTGGTCTCTCCCCAGCTCAGCCTTTCCAGGTCTTTCAGGCTCAGAACCCTGAGGGCCGTGCGGAGGCACCAGAGGGGTAATTGTTCCCCCTCATCTCTGTCACCGCCCCACCTGTAACCCCATTTGAGCCTTGGGACACAACCCCAGGGGGCTGGACGCCCCAGGACTGGGGAGTGGGTGATAGGGGTCTAGCGGGTTTCTTGATATACTTTTTGATACTACTTAAATCTTTAAACTAGGTGAAAATTATTTTGATAAAAATATTTTTTGAAATAAGGGCCATCTAGGAAGTCTTTGAAAATGGGCCTCTTCTGGGTGATTCCTTTGGGAGGCGGGAGGCCGGGTAGTTCTAGGAGGCTGTCAGGATCCTTCCCCGATACAGGCGGGGCTTTCCAGGTGGGTTCGCTTTGTGAAAATCCATCAATCTGTACATTTATGACTTCCATGCTTTTCTGCATGTATTATGTGCTTTCCTAAACACACTTTTTTAAAATACAGGCTTTTGAAGGTAGGCCCAAGGTGACCTAGAGTCACCTTGATGTGCTGACGGGATTGAACTTGAAACCTGTGCCCTGGGAACTGGTACTTTTTAATAGGTCCTGTCATTTTCTTCAGAAAGGCATTGTATTCTTTTCTTGTTTAAAATGTTGATGTACAGAATATAAATATTTAAATTACACTACAGTTTTCATTTGAAAGAGAAACAGTTTCTGCCCAAGTAGGACTCCCATTTGGTGGGTGTGGGCAGTGCTGGCGGGGCCTCTGCACCTGCCTCAGGAAGGAGCTGTTACGTGGATGGAGGGAAGGAATGATGAGATTCTTTCATGCATCAAAGTTTAGGAACCAGGCTACGAAGACAGTCCCGTAAGGGCCTGGCTGTGTCACGGTTACTATTTTTTAAGCACCCCATCCACAGAATGAATTTTTTGTTGAGGGGGGAGGTTTACTTGTGTGATGGACAACCAGCTGTTGACCAGTGGGCAGCTCTGCGCACCATGTACTGTGGGGAGTGAGCTCAGAGTGTTTGTGCAGGATTCGCTCGCTGTTTTCATTTACAGAGACTTGTATTCTCACGTTAGCATTGAATGAGCATCCAAGTAGATCAGTCTTGCTTATTTATCTTGGGATTGATGATGTACCTCGAAAGATTTTCAGCTTTAAATATTTACGGAGGCTTGATTTTGCATTATGATAGATTTGCATCTATTTACAACTTACGTAGAGAAGAGATGATGTTCCCAAGAGTGCTATTTAGAGATAAAGAAGAAGACTCGAATCATGTTGTTTGAGACTTATAAGGGTAAAGGAAACAGGAAGGACTTTGCATTAGTGGCTTCTCCAGAGAAAGACAACTGGTAGGATGTGTATGAGTGGAGAGAGAGAGATTGACTGTAAGGCTTTGGCTCACGCAAAGATGGGGGGAAATCTGCAGAGCAGGCTGGAGACCCAGGGAAGAGTTGATTCCATGGTACGGTTGCATTGGAAGGCAGTCTTCTGGCAGAATTTTCTCTTTGTCGAGAGACCTCACCTGATTAGATGAGGTGAAGCCTTCACCTGATTTGTGAAGCCTTCACCTGATTAGATGAAGCCCATCCACATTACGGAGGACCTTCTGCTTTATTCAAAGTCTACTTGTTTCGATGTTAATCTCATCCCCAGATACCTTCAGCCACCTGTAGACTGGTGTTGGATGGGACATCCGGCCCGAGCTGACCCACAGCATTAACAATCACAGACCTGGTCTGCTTCATAGGTTCACTGATGGCTGCGGGTGGGGGAACCACCTGACTCTTGAGAAAAGCAGGTCGTGTTCTCCATGAGCCACTGAGACCTGCTCTAATGGGAAGAATTGTGCCTACCAGTGGGCAGGGAACGCCACTTGCCATGCATGCCGGGAACCCTGTCATTTCTCCTGGAGAGGAAACCAGAGCGATTAGAGGCACGAGGATGGCCTCCTCCTCTGCCAGTGTCCTCCACTTTTCACCTCCCCAAAGCCCGAGGCGTGGCACCCAGGCTACACACCCATGCCTTGGGCCAGTAGAATCCAGCTGAGCGAGGATTAATTTTGACACATTTCTTGGGCATCATACATTCTATCCTGATGTATTCAGATACAGGTCCCAGAAAAGCACTGGATTTGGACATGTTCCAGACTGCCTTTCTCATTAAGATTCTTTTTTTTTTTTTTTTAGCATCTTCATTGCAGTATAATTGCTTTACAGGGTTGTGTTCGTTTCTGCTGTATAACAAAGTGAATCAACTGTACATATACATATGTCCCCATATCCCCTCCCTCATGCATCTCCCTCCCACCCTGCTTATCCCACCCCTCTAGGTGGTCACAAAGCACCGAGCTGATTTCCCTGTGCTATGCAGCTGCTTCCCACTAGCTATCTGTTTTACATTTGGTAGTGTATATATGTCAGTACTATTCTCTGACTTTGTTGCAGCTTACCCTTGCCCCTCCCCGTAACCTCAAGTCCATTCTCTATATCTGTGTCTTTATTTCTGTCCTGCCCCTAGGTTCATGAGAACCTTTTTTTTTTTTTTAAGATTCCATATATATGTGTTAGCATACAGTATTTGTTTTTCTTTCTGACTTACTTCACTCTGTATGACAGACTCTAGGTCCATCCACCTCACTACAAATAACTCAATTTCGTTTCTTTTTATGGCTGAGTAATATTCGATTGTATACATGTACCACATCTTCTTTATCCATTCATCTGTCTATGGACACCTAGGTTGCGTCCATGTCCTGGCTATTGTAAATACTGCTGCAGTGAATATTGTGGTACATGACTCTTTTTGAATTATGGTTTTCTCAGGGTATATGCCCTGTAGTGGGATTGCTGGGTCATGTGGTAGCTCTATTTTAGTTTTTTAAGGAACCTCCATACTGTTCTCCATAGTGGCTGCATCAATTTATATTCACACGAACACTGCAAGAGGGTTCCCTTTTCTCCAGCAATTATTGTTTGTAGATTTTTTGATGATGGCTATTCTGACCGGCGTGAGGTGATACCTCATTGTACTTTTGATTTGTATTTCTCTAATTATTAGTGATGTTGAGCATCTGTTCATGTGTTTGTTGGCAATCTGTATATCTTCTTTGGAGAAATGTCTATTTAGGTCTTCTGATCATTTTTGGATTGGGTTTTTTTGATATTGAACTGCATGAGCTGCTTGTATATTTTAGAGATTAATCCTTTGTCAGTTCCTTCGTTTGCAAGTGTTTTCTCCCATTCTGAGAGCTTTCTACTCGTCTTGTTTATGGTTCCCTTTGCTGTGCAAAAGCTTTCAAGTTTCATTAGGTCCCATTTGTTTATTTTTATTTCCATTTCTCTAGGAGGTGGGTCAGAAAGGATCTTGCTGTGATTTATGTCATAGAGTGTTCTGCCTATCTTTTCCTCAAAGAGTTTTATAGTGTCTGGCCTTACATTTAGGTCTTTGATCCATTTTGAGTTTATTTTTGTGTATGGTGTTAGAAATTGTTCTAATTTCATTCTTTTACATATAGCTGTCCAGTATTCCCAGCACCACTTACTGAAGAGGCTGTCTTTTCTCCACTGTATACTCTTGCCTCCTTTATCAAAGATGAGGTGACCATATGTGCATGGGTTTATCTCTGGGCTTCTATCCTTTTCCATTGTTCTATATTTCTGTTTTTGCGCCAGTACTATACTGTCTTGATTACTGTAGTTTTGTAGTATAGTCTGAAGGCAGGGAGCCTGATTCGTCCAGCTCCATTTTTCTTTCTCAAGATTGTTTTGGCTATTCGAGGTTTTTTGTGTTTCCATACAAATTGTGAAATTTTTTGTTCTAGCTCTGTGGAAAATGCCACTGATAGTTAGATAGGGATTGCATTGAATCTGTAGATTGCTTTGGGTAGTATAGTCATTTTCACAATGTTGATTCTTCCAATCCAAGAACATGGTATATCTCTCCACCTGTTGGTATCATCTTTAATTTCTTTCATCAGTATCTTATAGTGTTATGCATACAGGTCTTTCATCTCCGTAGGTAGGTTTATCCCTAGGTGTTTTATTCTTTTTGTTGCAGTGGTAAATGGCAGTGTTTCCTTAATCTCTCTTTCAGATTTTTCATCATTAGTGTATAGGAATACAAGAGATTTCTGTGCATTAATTTTGTATCCTGCTACTCTACCAGATTCATTGATTAGCTCTAGTAGTTTTCTGGTAGCATCTTTTGGATTCTCTATGTATAGTACCATGTCATCCACAAACAGTGACAGTTTTACTTCTTTTCTGATTTGGATTACTTTTATTTATTTTTCTTCCCTGATTGCTGTGGCTAAAACTTCTAAAACTATGTTGAATAACAGTGGTGAGAGTGGGCAACCTTGTCTTCTTCCTGATCTTAGAGAAATGGTTTCAGTTTTTCACCATTGAGAATGATGTTGGCTGTCGGTTTGTCATATATGCCCTTTTTTATGTTGAGGTAGGTTCCCTCTATGGCTACGGTCTGGAGAGTTTTTATCATAAATTGGTGTTGAATTTTGTCAAAAGCTTTTTCTGCATCTATTGAGATTATCATATGGTTTTTATCCTTCGATTTGTTAATATGGTGTGTCACACTGATTGATTTGCATATATTGAAGAATCCTTGCATTCCTGGGATAAACCCCACTTGATCATGGTGTATGATCCTTTTAATGTGTTGTTGAATTCTGTTTGCTAGTATTTTGTTGAGGATTTTTGTATCTATGTATCTATGTTCTTCAGAGATATTGGCCTGTAGTTTTCCTTTTTTGTGACATCTTTGTCTGGTTTTGGTATAGGGTGATGGTGGCCTTGTAGAATCACTTTGGGAGTGTTCTTCCTTCTGTATTTTGGAAGAGTTTGAGAAGGATAGGTGTTAGCTCTTCTCTAAATGTTTAATAGAATTCGCCTTGAAGCCATCTGGTCCTGGGCTTTTGTTTTTTGGAAGATTTTTAATCACAGTGTCAATTTCAGTGCTTGTGATTGGTCTGTTCATATTTTCTATTTTTTCCTGGTTCAGTCTCGGAAGGTTGTGCTTTTCTAAGAATTTGTCCATTTCTTCCAGGTTGTCCTCTTTCATTGGCATATAGTTGCTTGTAGTAATCTCTCACGATCCTTTGTATTACTGCAGTGTCAGTTACTTCTCCTTTTTCATTTCTAATTCTGTTGATTTGAGTCTTCTCCCTTTTTTTCTTGGTGAGTCTGGCTAATGGTTTATCAATTTTGTTTATCTTCTCAAAGAACCAGCTTAGTTTCATTGCTCTTTGCTATTGTTTCCTTCATTTCTTTTTTATTTATTTCTGATCTGATCTTTTTGATTTCTTTCCTTCTGCTAACTGGGTTTTTATTGTTCTTCTTTCTCTAATTGCTTTAGCTGTAAGGTTAGGTTGTTTATTTGAGATTTTTCTTGTTTCTTGAGGTAGGATTGTATTGCTGTAAACTGCCCTCTTAGAACTGCTTTTGCTGCATCCCATAAGTTTTGCGTCATCATGTTTTCATTTTCATTTGTTTCTAGGTATTTTTTTATTTCCTCTTAGATTTCTTCAGTGGTCTCTTGGTTATTTAGTAGCGTACTGTTTAGCCTCCATGTGTTTTTATTTTTTACAGTTTTTTCCCCCTGTAATTGATATCTAGTCTCATAGTGGTGTGGTCGGAAAAGATACTTGATACGATTTCAATTTTCTTAAATTTACCAAGGCTTGATTTGGAGAATGTTCCATGAGCACTTGAGAAGAAAGTGTATTCTGTTGTTTTGGGATGGAATGTCCTATAAATATCAATTAAGTCCATCCTGTTTAATGTGTCATTTAAAGCTTGTGTTTCCTTATTTACTTTCATTTTGGATGATCTGTCCATTGGTGAAAGTGGGGTGTTAAAGTCCCCAACTATTCTTATGTTACTGTCAATTTCCCCCCTTATGGCTGTTAGCATTTGCCTTATGTATTGAGGTGCTCCTATGTTGGGTGCATAAATATTTACAGTTGTTATATCTTCTTCTTGGATTGGCCCCTTGCTCATTATGTAGTGTCCTTCTTTGTCTCTTGTAATAGTCTTTATTTTAAAGTCTATTTTTTCTGATATGAGAATTGCTACTCCAGCTTTCTTTTGAGTTACATTTGCATGGACTATCTTTTTCCATCCCCTCACTTTCAGTCTGTATGTGTCCCTAGGTCTGATGTGGGTCTCTTGTAGACAGCATATATATGGGTCTTGTTTTTGTATCCATTCAGCCAGTCTTTGTCTTTTGGTTGGAGCATTTACATTTACGGTAATTATCAATATGTATGTTCCTGTCACCATTTCTTAATTGTTTTGGGTTTGTTTTTGTAGGTCTTTTCCTCCTCTTGTGTTTCCTGCCTAGAGAAGTTCCTTTACCATGTGTTGTGAATCTGGTTTGGTGGTGCTGAATTCTCTTAACTTTTGCTTATCTGTAAAGATTTTAATTTCTCCATCGAATCTGAATGAGATCCTTGCTGGGTAGATTAATCTTGGTTGTAGTTTTTTCCCTTTCATCACTTTAAATATGGCCTGCCACTCCCTTATGGCTTGCAGAGTTTCTGCTGAAAGGTCAGCTGTTAGCCTTATGGGAATTCCCTTGCATGTTATTTGTTGCTTTTCCCTTGCTGCTTTTAATATTTTTTCTTTGTATTTAATTTTTGATAGTTTGATTAATATGTTTCTCAGCATGTTTCTCTTTGGGTTTATCCTGTATGGGACTCTCTCTGCATCCTGGACTTGATTGACTGTTTCCTTTCCCATGTTAGGGAAGTTTTTGACTATAATCTCTTCAAATATTTTCTCAGACCCTTTCTTTTTCTCTTCTTCTTCTGGGACCCCTATAATTTGAATGTTGGTGTGTCTAATGTTGTCCCAGAGGGTCTGACACTGTCCTCAGTTCTTTTCATTCTTTTTTCTTTATTCTGCTCCTGGCAGTTATTTCCACCATTTTATCTTCCAGCTCACTTACCCGTTCTTCTGCCTCAGTTATTCTGCTGTTGATTCCTTCTAGAGTATTTTTAATTTCAGTGATTGTGTTTGTTTATTTGCTCTTTAGTTCTTCTAGATCCTTGTTAAATGTTTCTTGTGTTTTCTCCATTCTGTTTCTGAGCTTTTGGATCATCTTTACTATCATTACTCTGAATTCTTTTTCAGGTAGGTTTCCTATTTCGTCTTCATTTATTTGCTCTTGTAGGTTTTTACCTTGCTCCTTCATCTGTAACATATTTTTTTGTCGGTTCATGTTTTTTTAATGGGTGGGGCTGTATGCCTGTCTTACTGGTTGTTTGGCCTGAGGCGTCCAGCACTGGAGTTTGCAGGCAGTTGAATAGAGCCGAGTCTTGGTGCTGAGATTAGGACCTCCGGGAAGCCTCACTCCAATTAATATTACCTGGGGTCTGACTTTCCCTGTTAGTCCAGCAGTTTGGACTCTGAGCTCCCACCACAGGAGCTCAAGCCTCACCTCCAGCCTGGGAACCAAGTTCCTGCAAGCCTTGTGTCGTGTTAAGAAACAGGAGGAAAGAACAAAAGGAACAGTATAATATCAAAGAATAAAAAAGAAAATAAAATTAGAAAGATAAATATATTAGGAAAAGTAAAACTATAATTGAAACAACTGCAACAAGGTAAAGTAACACCACAACAGAAAAAAGGAAAACAAAAAATGGGGAGGGGGGAAACAAGCCCAAAAGAGGGATCACTAACAAGGTATAAAGAATAAAGGAAAATTAGAAAAATAAAAGATTTATTAGGAAAAAGAAAAATATAAAAGAATCAACAACAATGAACCAATAGGGTAAAACAACCCCAATCTAAAAGAGGAAAAAAGAAAAGAAAAGAAAAGTAAAAAGCCTTGGCTCTCCTGCCGGAGTTTAGGTTGGGGGTGGAACTTAGGCAGGGGTGGGGTTTAGCGTGGGGCGGGACCTAGGCGGGTGGGGGGTGACTTTTGAGCGTGGGGCAGGGCCTAGGCTCAGGACCCGTGTAGCTGGATAAGGCCATGGGGGCGGGGCTGAGGTGGGGTGACGTTTGAGCATGGGGCGGGGCCTCTGCTTAGGACCTGCCTGGAAGGGGAGCAGCAGCACGTGGAAAGGCGGGCCTCTGGAACGTGGGGTTCCGGTGTTTGGGGCTAAGGACCTGAGTTGGGTGTGTGTGTGTGGAGTTTAGGCCCAGCGTGGTGGAGGGCGTCTCCGAGGGTAGACGTAGGGCCCCGGGTAGGGTGCAGGGGCGGGGTTTGGGCTCTGCGCGGCAGGAGGGAGGCTCGGAGGGCAGAGGATTAGGTCCCAGCAGCCTTCCCGCACCTGAGTGGACAGGGAAAGCGCTGGCCGCGTGCCCTTCCGATCCTCCGTGCCCCTCCCCCACTGTCTCCCCTGTGGTCTCCCCCAGGGTCTCCCCCGTCCCCGCTGCACCCCTAACCGTGGGTGGGTCACCCTGGGTGTGGGAACTCCTCCCCTCCCCCAGCCGCCCCTCAGGGGTGCAGGCCCCGGAGGTCCGGCCTTTACTTTTGCTCCCCCTTCCCTCCCTCCCACTCCCTCAGGACCCCGTGGCTGGTGGGGTCCTCAGTGGGCAGAGGATCAGGCCGGGCTCTCAGCAGGTTCCCGGGGGCCCAAGTGGGCAGGGGAATCCTGGCCACGCTCCCTTTTGGTCCTCTGCCCTCCCAGTGGTTCCCCCCATTTCCCCCTTCGGGCATGGGATCCCTTCCCCTCCCCCAGCCACCCTGCAGGGGCGCCAGTCCGTCCCACCTCCACTTCTCCTCCTCCCTCACTCCCCCCATGCCCCACGTCCTACCCGGTCGCAGGAAGTTCCTCCCGTCCCCCTTAGGTGTCTGCGATCCCCCGCAGGTGCCTGGTAGGTGCCCTAGCTGTGTGGAGACCAAACTCCACATCCTCCTGGTATGCCATCTTGACTTCGCCCCCTCTCATTAAGATCCTTACCAAACAACATCCTTGCTCTTGGAAAAGCTAGGGAAGTGTACATTTCCTTGCTTGGTTTTCTTGTCATAAAGTTGTTGCACAGACATTTGTTTAGAAGTGACCTGGAGCTGTGGCCACAGTTCCTGACCATGATGGTTTCAGTCAATGAAGCCAACTCTTCTGAGTCACTTGGTGAAAGCAGCTGAGCTGGTTTCTCACTCGCTCTGGGTCCCAACAGACCACCTCGGCTCAGCCACTGACCCCTCATGAATCAGGATATCCCCTGGGCCACTTAGTCTACTCTTGGAAGTTGGGCTACAATCCCCCTTTCCTTCCACCTACTGGCCTTTTCTCTAGAACGAGGAAGAGGGGCAGCATTTATATTTGCCTTGTACACACAGAGAGAAACCTTCCCCTCCACTCCATGGCTTCCTCGTTTCTGGGAAAACTATTTTACTTGCATTAGCCATTGTTGTCCCTTAATCATAGTGACAGTTGTAAGCAGAGTACCTAGAACAGAACACCCACCTTTAGACCCCAGGATAGAACACCCACCTCAGGTTACCATATCACCCTGCAATCCCACTGCTGGGCATATATCCAGAGAAAACTCTAATTCACAAAGATACATGCACCCCAATGTTCATAGCAGCGTTATTTACAATAGCCAAGGCATGTAAGCAACCTAAATGTCCATGGACAGATGAATGGATGAAGAAGATGTGGTGTATATACACAATGGAATATTACTTAGTCATAAAAAAGAATGAAATTATGCCGTTTGCAGCAACATGGATGGATCTAGAGTTTATCAAACTAAGTGAAGTAATATAGACAAAGACAAATGTCATATATTATACGTGGAATCTAAAAATGATACAAATGGACTTACTTATGAAGCAGAAACAGACCCACAGACACAGAAAACAAATTTATGGTTACCAAAGGGGAAGGGGGGGAGGGATAAATTAGGTGTTTGGGGTTAACGTATACACACTGCTATATATAAAATAGATAACCAACAAGGACCTACTGTATAGCACAGGGAACTATACTCAATATTTTATAATAACCTGTAAGAGAAAAGAATCTGAAAAAGAATAGATATATTTACATATGTATATAAGAAACTGAATCACTTTCCTGTACACATGAAACGAACACATTATAAATAAACTATACTTCAATAAAAAAAATTAAAATTAAAAAAAATAACACCCACCTCAGACTCCGACTGAGCAGGCCCATTCTGCCCCATCACCCCCGCCGTGGCCCCTCCTGTAAGCTGGCCTGCACGTCCGTTCCAGGATTTCTAGGTTGTGCAGCCTCTTGTAGTGGAGGCATCCCTCTCGCCTGACTGGGGTTAAATTTGTTATCAGCTGGACCTCAAATCTTTATTTATACTAATTTCTTCCAAGACTGGACCCTCTGAACAGGATTGTCAAGTTTGTTGTTTTTTTTGTTCTAAGAAAAAGGAACTACTCATTTTTTTAAAAAGATCTGTAATGGAAATTTTCAAACATACTCAAAAGTAGAGAGGAGAATATTCTGAGCCCCCAGGGTAAGTCTCGGCTTTCCAACCTGCGACATGTCTTTTGCATCCGTGCCACCACAGAATCACCTGCCCTCCTTCGCAGAAGCAGCGTAAAGCACTGAGACTGACCCACTGTTGTCTATCAGGCCACACGCCGCCTCACTCACTCCTGACATCCATCGTTAAATCCTCCACATGGCCGGTCTGTGGTTTGATATCTTTTAGCCAGTGTTGTATTTGGTGCCTGCTTTCATATGTGATGCTGAACCTTGAGAGGCTGGGATGAAATGAACTCTGCACCTGCTCTGCAGGGGCTCCCAGACAAGTGATGGCCTTCCAGGCAGGGGCTGAGGACAGGGGTCATGGGCTGACCTGTGCCATTTAGGGTGAGGGAGCTGTGAGCCCACGGGGCTGCCCCCGAGGCCAGTGGTCCTCGCACAGTCCCCACTGCAGGGACCCCACTGGACAGCTGCATTCAGGTGCCAGGGGTGGAGTGAGGGTTTGCTGGGTGGCCCTCCCACCTGGACCCCCTCCTGTCCTCTTTAGACAGGTGCCCTTGCAGGGACAACTCTTCTGGAGGTGGGTCATGGCCTGACCCTGACTGCGGAGGATGGTGACATGGAGGACGGTTCACTCCATGCTCACGGCTCTGGTCGCAAAGCAGAGCTACCCCTCCATCTTCAGGGGGCTTCTCCAGGGGGGTTTCACTCCCCTCAACTTGCAGAAACCTTTGGAGGCCAGAATGTTTTTATACCTGTTTAACACAACGCACTAGGATTTAAGGCTGTTAAAATCTTGCTTGCAATTAGCAGCATCTCTCAGAAGCCATAGTTGAGTACAGAAGTACCTGTTGAAAGGAAGGAAAGACGGAGCCTGTTAGTGTTGATACAAGGTGAGGTGGGGGTGTTGCTGAGCTGTGGCAGCCCAGGGGAAGGGGTGCAGTCCCGCTAGCAGCCTGGACGAGCTGGGGTCTGCTTGGGGGACAGACACCCCCCAAGTCTCAGGACTAACATCAGAGGTTACATCTTACTCCTCCTCCCCGTCCCCATGAGTCTCTAGGGCTCTGCTCCACACAGTCAGGCAGGGATCCAGGCTTCACCCTCTCCTTCCCATCCAAACCCGGGACTCATCTGTCACCACTGCAGCGACCCACCCACTGGGAGGAACCCAGGGCCAGGGCGTCCATTGGGCAGAATTAGACTCAGGGCCATACCAGAGAAACTGAAGTCACACAATATAGGGGAAGGGCCGGGGGTGGTGGGGACGTGGGAGCACCTTCAGGTCCATTGGTGGGACAACGTGTCTCCTTTGGCATTGATGCAGCCCCACCTCACAGACCTGTCGTGGGGACAGCCAGTGGGGGTCAGATGCAGTTTACGCAGCCTGGAGATCTCCCCTATAATGTCTGCCCTGGTTATTTAGCTCTTGGATGTAGCAGGGAGTTTTTAATAATGAGTATTTGCGAAGAGCTTTAGTCTTAAGGCACATACTTCTCTTACCTGAATGAGTGTTAGACCAATTTACAGATGAGAAAACAGAAAGGTTAAGCCACGTTCTCGCAGGGCGCCATGGTGGAGTCTGTTGGAGAACATCCTTTTTCCCTCTCTTCCTTTTTTACAAATCCACAAATTTATCCAGGAAAAATGATATATCAGCCAAAAAGCTTGTTTCCTATGTTCCATTGTAGCTAGGTGTTGCCATGTGACTAAGTTATCACCAAAAATATTTCGTGGGACTTCTGGAAAGTTTTTTTTTTTGCAAACTTTCCCTTATGCCTCCCCCCTCAACCTCCTTCCTTCCTCCTTTTTTCCTGTGTGGAACATAGAAGTGATGGCTGGATATCCAGCAGCCACCTTGGACCATGAGGGGACTTTGAAGATGGAAACCCCACGTACACAGGGCAGAGAAATACACCATCCTGCCAGCAACTGTAATCCTCTGGATTGCCAACCTCTGGGCTTCATTTATGTGAGCAAATACACCTTTACAAGTTTGAGGGAGTGTCTGTGTGTACAGTTGAACCTAATGCAGCTTTTCCTACAGCATAACTTTTATTTTTGCTGGGGGAAGGGGTAGTACTTCAGTTGTAGCTTCACTCATCTTGGGTTGTTGTCATACTCTGTGGTATGTTGTCACCTCTCTAGAAGTCAGGACATTCTGGAAAGTGACCACTTTGTGCCACCAGCACCATCCCCCCCCCCCATGCAGGTGCAATGATTCCAATCAAATAATCTCAGGGAAAATGTGTAAGCCGGATTCAGAGAACAGGAAAGGGTCCTTCTCCACGTCACTTATTTCTGCCCCATACTAGGGTATCACTTTCCGAATTATTCTCCAGGTGTCTGTGCTTCACCTTACATGTTTCCGTGTCTGCACCTTTCTTCCAGCAACTTCTGCCTATGTCCCGGATTTTGCATGGGACACTTTTTCTGCACAGATAATAATAGACCTTGAATTCTCTTTATCCCTTAAACCAAAAGGGCGAACGGGAAAGCAGCATTTTTGACTGTGGAATCACTTCCCCCTTTAGCTAAATACAACAACGAAGTGGGTGGCAGGACACAACTTATCAGGAAAAATCTAGAAATCGCAATGTGCTATCTTCAGCTCATGTAAATATCTCCACATGTTATTCTTAATTAATTATATTTTATTGAAGCAATTAGGTGAATGACAACCTCGGTTAAGGGCTAATGAGAGGGCCATGTCTTTTCACGTGCTACTGATCAGAAGGTGCAGCCAGGAGTCCCAGTGGCCGGGTGCCAGGTGGGGAGGGTGGGGAGGGTGCCCAGATGCTGCTGGGAAGCCAGGCGGGCAGGGGCCCAGGACCACGACTCCCACCGTCCCGGCTCAGGGAAAGAGGCCCTGCACTTTCCCCCCCTCATTCCTCTGCTCTTTTCCCGTTTGTTTTAATTTCCAAAAACAATTAAGACAGCTGCTGAGTCCTAAGCAATGGCGCTTCTCTGGAAAGTTGAGTTAATTTGTCTAATTTTCACACCTTTTGCTGTCCTCCACAGTGGTAGAGTGTTTTTGTGTCAAGGCATCAGATAAATTTCATGCTTCCTGCCTTTTCTCAAATACCCAGTGGCACCAAAAGCACCCGGTGCACCTGGCCCTGCCCCAGTGCTTCCAGGCTTCATTGTGATTATGACTGTCAGAGGAGGAGACGTGATGATCCTTGACGTAGCTGAGATTGAGGGAGGGATTTGGGTGGAAATAGCACCCTGTTCTCTTAAGGCCAAATTTCCTATTAATCTGCATCCTTTCCTAAGGGAAACACCCAACGTCCGGGGCTTCAGGGATTTGCGATGGGGGAGGTCTTGTTCCTTTTAGGAGGAACATTGATAAGAAAACCATGGGTTGTTTTTACTTGTACCGTTGATACATCAACTAAATACCTTTTCAGGCTGATTTTGTTTAGGGGTCTGGTGACCACAGTTAAAGCTTTCAGTCCCCCTGTCTTTTGCACCTGCCTCCCCGGGAGGGGCAAGAGCTCTGGTCCCACTTCCCAGAAGCTATGCCAACCTCACTGCTCTGCACTGCCCTCCTCGGGCCTGGCGATTTCCTCTTGCTCTGTCCAGTGAACACTGTGCTGCTCCCACACCCGTGCCACGAGGAGATGCCCAGGCTTTGATCAAGCACCCTGGAATCACCCATCCCCGTGGCACTGATATTTCCCAGCGGGGCACAGTGCCACATCTTAGAGATGGACCTGGGTGCCCATGTAGGATCTTAGGGGATGGAATCTACTCTGTGTTCAAAAGTGAATAAGAAATTAGAGTGGTTGAACCACGTACATGTAGCTGTGGCCCTAATGCCTCCTGTTCATATTAGGAAAGTAGTTAATATTCTCACGTCTGCAGCAGAGGGGGGGGATCTGAAGATGAAGTGAAGGTGTAACCCAAGGGTCTCGGCCCCTGTAGTTGTTCAGATAAGTCGTTTTCAGTGAAGAAGAGGTAAAATTGTGTTTAAAAGTCATGATGAAGGTGTGGAAGAACTGTACTCTTGGCTGTGTTGGGTCTTCGTTTCTGTGCGAGGGCTTTCTCTAGTTGTGGCAAGCGGGGGCCACTCTTCATCGCGGTGCGCGGGCCTCTCACCCTCGCAGCCTCTCTTGTAGCGGAGCACAGGCTCCAGATGCGCAGGCTCAGTAGTTGTGGCTCATGGGCCCAGTTGTTCCGCGGCATGTGGGATCTTCCCAGACCAGGGCTCGAACCCGTGTCCCATGCATTGGCAGGCAGATTCTCAACCACTGCGCCACCAGGGAAGCCCAAGAACTGTACTCTTATTCACGGCTTATGAATAGTGGTAGAAATCAGTGCAAACACTTTGGACAAGGATTTGCCAGATTTCCCTAAAGAGAAACAGAGACTTCTTTATGAAGTTTCTCTAGAAATTCTACCCCTGGGTATATTCCCAGGAGGCATGAGTGCGTATATCACAACAAAAGATAATTTTTAAAATGTTGAGGAATGTTCCTAGAAGCTTTATTCATAGTCGCTCAACACTGGGAACTGCCCAAGTGCACACACAGGGGAGAGTGGGTAAAAAGACCAGGGCACGTGCATCCCGTGGGATCCAGCACAGAAGTGGAGGGAAGGAACTATTCACGTGACATAGATGAGGATCGTCACCCGGGTGCTGAGCAAGGGAAGCCAGACTCCAAAGGGCACACGCCGACCACTCCAGTTACGTGATGCTCGTGAACAGGCCAAGCTAAACAAGTTGACACCTACACGTGTTTGCTTACAGTCCTGGGGTTGGACACCTAGTGTAGGTCAGCAGGGTCCTGCTCCTTTGGAGGCTCCAGGGGAGAATCTGTTTCTTTGCCTTTTGCAGCTTCTGCAGGCGCCCACACCCCTTGGCTCCGTATCACCCCGTCCTGTGCTTACATCATCGCGGGTCCTTCTCTGACTCCGACCCTCCTGCCTTCTCCTTAAGAGGACCCTCGTGATTACCTTGGGCCCACCCAGAACCCGGGAAGATTTCCCGTCGCAAGGGCCTTAACTTAATAGCATCTGCAAAGTCCCTTTTGTCATGTAGTCACATCTTTACAGCTTCTGGGGACGAGGACGTGGACGTCTTTGCAGACCATCCTTCTGCCCCCTACACTAACGGACGGCCACAGAGCAGCGGGCTGCCGGTGGGGTCTGTGAACGGAGAGGAGGGAGTGTCCAAGGTCTGCATCTCGGTGTTGTTTACCCGGCACCCGCATTTGTGAAACTGATCAGGCTGTTGCCTGAAAACCAGTGCACGTTACTACTGTATATATTGTTACACATCGGTACACATTTTTTAGAAAAGAAAAAAAGTTAAGGTCAGCTTCCTTGCAGACACTACACTGTGTGGAGCTGACACCCCCATGCTCAGCAGGATAAAGGAAGAAGGAGCCAGATTCTGGTGTGCGTTCGCCCTGATGGAGCTTGGGGTCTGGAGCACAGGGTGGGTGGAATGAAGCCCTGTTTTATGGATCCTCTTTGGTTCTCTTTCATTTTTGCATACCATGCTCATGGAAGCAACAAGCTTCTGGAAGGTGGGATAACTTACTTTTGTAACGGGGCCCCTGACAGTCTGCAGTGTGGGCCTTCCACAAATGCCTGTGGCACAAAGCTTTTTGTGATCATGGGTGCCCCAGCCACTTGTGTGTCTTCAAGGAGCCCAGCCCCATGGCTGCCAGGGGACCAGGTCCACTGGGGCTGGGGCCACACGCAGAACGTCTCCCTTTGAAGACACCGACTTCCGCTGGCTTCTTCACTCCTGAGTGTGACATTTAAGCTTCTGCACATTGAGCAGCTTAGAAAACTGCCGGGTAGTTGTGTCAAAAGCAAAGCACCATGGACATTTGCAGGATGTTTTTGGTTTCCAAAGCCCAGTGTGGGCTGGCACAGGCATGGAGGACTTGCCAATACTTCACTGATCTTGGAATAGCCCAAGCTGCCCCTGCAGCCGCCACGGGGAGTGTGGCCTTGACCTTGAGCTTGTCCCTCATTTGGTACCAGAGTCAGAACCGGCAAAGAGACATTGAAACAGATGGGATTCAGAGAGAAACACACCACACCCCCGTAATGCTCTTTAAATAACTTCCACGTTGAAAGGGGTTCCCTCCCTCCCCATAAGGAACTAAAACGTGTTCTTCACAGATAAATATTTCAGACTAGACCAACTCATCTGGATCAAATGTTACCTTTTTAAAGATGCAAATTGAAAAGTAAACATCGGACTTCCCTGGTGGCGCAGTGGTTGAGAATCCGTCTGCCAGTGCAGGGGACACGGGTTCGAGCCCTGGTCTGGGAAGATCCCACATGCTGCGGAGCAGCTAAGCCCATGTGCCACAACTACTGAGCCTGCGCTCTAGAGCCCGTGAGCCACAAATACTGAGCCCATGTGCCACAACGGCTGAGCCCACACACCTACAGCCCATGCTCCACAATAAGAGAAGCCACTGCAACGAGAAGCCTGTGCACTGCAAGGAAGAGTAGCCCCCGCTCGCCGCAACTAGAGAAAACCCGTGTGTAGCAACAAGGACCCAATGCAGCCAAAAATAAATAAACTAATTAATTTAAAAGAAAACCGAAAGAAAATTAAGCATGAAAACACAAGGGTTCGCTAGGGCCTAGGGAGGGTTCCATGCTCAGCAGAGCCAGTGCATGTCAGAAATCGGGACCCCAGCCACCTCCGACCTGAGGTGGAGCTCAGGGCATGCTGTCGCTTCACTTTGTGTATTTTAGAGTTATTTTAAAGAGGAAATAGGATAAGACCTACTAAGCATGTCTCAAGCAGGTGAAAGCTGCCGTATATGAGAGATATGAGTCCCAGAAATCATTCTGGAAGGATTTTAGGAGCTGTTCTTTAACACTGCAATTTCCCCATGGCCCTGAAATGTCATTTATTTTTTAATGTTCCTAGTTTAGAAATTTTGAAAGGGGATCAATCAAAGCTAGCAAAGATATAGCATTAAGTAGCTAAGAATATTCAGTTTTTTTTTTTTTTTTTTTTTTGCTGTACTCGGGCCTCTCACTGCTGTGGCCTCTCCCGTTGAGGAGCATAGGCTCTGGACGCGCAGGCTCAGCGGCCATGGCTCACAGGCCCAGCCACTCCGCGGCATGTGGGATCTTCCCGGACCGGGGCACGAACCCGCGTCCCCTGCATCGGCAGGCGGACTCTCAACCGCTGCGCCCCCAGGGAAGCCCTGTTCGGTGTTTTAGAACACTAATAATCTTAGTTCAGGTTTGGGAGCTTACAGACCACAGACCATCCTTGCCCAGACCTTAAGGTTAGTGTCATTTCACCCTCTTTTCCCAGACGAGAACTAGGAAACTCAGAGAAGTGAAGCAACCTGCTCAAGGGCACACAGCTCGAAACTGAGCAGGGATCTCAACCAGTCAGTCTAGGCCCTGAGATCAGGCGGCTTCCCCTCCTACGCTGAGCCAGGACGGGCTGGTGTCGTAGGGAAGCCTGGTGACACTTTAATGCCTTTCCCATAAGTTATTATAAAAGAAGAATACCTTGTGACCATACATCCATACATCCACTCAGCTACCCATCTGTTTACCCACCCACCCATCCATCCACTTATCCATCCATCCACCCATCCATCCACTTATCCACCCACCTATCCATCCATCCACCACCCCACCTACCCACACATCCATCCACCCATCAGTTCACTTACCCATCCATCTATCCATCCACCCACCCACTCACCCACTCACCCATGCGTCCATCCATCCATCCATCCATGCATTCATTCACCCACCAATGCATTCATGCCTCCGTCCATCCCAGATAGTGAGGATTCTGCAATCAAACAGGCTGACAAAGTCCCTACTCTCATGAATCTAGTGTTCTTATTGTTACTCTTCACCATCCTATACCACCCTCAAAACGGGAGACTGAGTGGTATCCTGACGAGGGTCCTCTGTGCCTTCACCTTCAGGCTCATCTAGGACGAGTCTGATTTCAAAACTGCGTTAGTCACTCCCTCGTGCGAGGACAGGCTTTCAGGGTGTAAAGGCCTTAGCAGAGACTGCACCTAGGTGATTGCTTTGGCACGGCCTCAGGTGAGACTCTTTCATCTTCTCTATTTTAGTTTTCACAGGGACAGCTTTCCCACAGGGTCAGAAGGCCCAGCTTCCACACGGAGGCTCAGCTGCCAGCTGGGCTCACTGTGTCACCACCTCAAAGATGCCGCCAGCAGCAGCGCTCCGACAGGGCCCGCCATATGCTCTGCATCTGCGCTGGGCGGCTCATTTCCTGGAGCTCTCTCAGGTGCAGAGTGAGTTTTCAGCTAAAAGAATTAATAAAAATAAAGTGAGCAGTGAGTGCTGGGCCTGGAAGGGAAGCAGTATGTGGATGGTGGGGCATATGTGCGGGCCGGGGTATGTCCACACGTGAGCGGACCAGGGCAGACCACCAGCTGGCATGTGCAGGGGGGACAGAGGCTCAGACCACGAACTGGTCAGCGCCACCAACACGCTCACTCCTCAGCGTGGTCCAGCAGGAGGACCATGGATGAGGCCACATCTCATTGTGTGACCACGGGTTCATCCCTTCCCCTCTCTGAGCCTCCTGCCTCATCCAGAAAGAGGTGGACAAGATCCCCCCACCCTGAGAGCACAAGAGCCCGGCCCCCTCGCTGTCATTCCTCTCAGCAGAGCAGGTGAAGGGCGCTTGGGTCACTGAGACAATCGACCCTCCCCTGCAGCCACCACTTTCTCTTCTGGGGTTGCCCCCCGCCTGGTTCATCACCTAATCCTGGTAGGCAGATGAGTACTGTCTTTAGCCTAGTTCATACTAAGATGAACCAGGGTAATTTCAGTGACTGTTAACAGGAAAATCTGGGTGCTGGGCATGAACCGGGGTGACTGGAGTTGGCTCGCAGCATCTCCCCAGAGCAGCCTCTCCCGGACTCTGGTCAGTAGAGGCACATAGGGGCCTGAAACTGGTGTGGAGGAAGCAGTTATACCAGGAGACTGGCAAATGCTACACATCAGCCTCCTCCCAGAGGGCCAGCTGTTAGCATCCACCAGCACCTCCCTGGCTTGGCCTCCTCCAGTTCCTTAGTGTTCAAGGCCCCTCCTGCTTTTCTGACTCAAAGTGACGTAAGGGCGAGAGGGGTATGGGGAAGGGATTTATTGGCTCACATGATGCATTTCCATGTGTTGCTGCGTCCCTAGATCTGGGGGCTCTGACTGTCCTTAGACTGGTCTGGCTCCACCCCAGCCTCACCTCCCCATGCCTGCAGCTCCGGGTCCAAACCCAGAGAAACAAGAGCTCTTCTTGCCTGGAACCCTAGCGGAAGTGCTGGGATTGCATCTACGTCTTGGTTTTCCCTCAAACCAGTTAGGGCCTGGGTCGTGTCCTCACCCCAGAGCTGTAGGGGCAGAGTCAGCCCACTGAACTCGGGGCCAAGTCAGAGGGAGCCGGGGGCCCGGTTCCGAGGACGGGCCGTGGGTGCTGGGCAGGCCGGATCCTGGATGCTGGGGTCTCCTCTTCGCCTCTGGAAAGTACTGCATTGAACCGGTTGTATGTCATACCCGTGTCCCTGGCTGTTTGACTTTGATGTTACTTCCGTGCAGAAGCCCTTCTGGCTCTGCCTGGTTTTAAACCCTCCCTCCTGAGGGCCCCCTGCGGCGCCCTCCCCGCCCTTTCCTTTGCAGCAGAGGCCCCACGCCTGGAGCCCACCCTGCACCACCGCCTGGATCCCTGCCCCTGCCTCGTTTCCTCCTTGCCTTCCTTCCTTCTAGACGAGGGAGCTCCCTGACTTGTGTCTGTACCCCTTCAGCTCCCGGCGTTGCTCTGTCCCCGGGGGGAGGGCGTGAAGGAGAGAGGGGACCTGGCACGTTCTTTTCCTGCTGCAAGGTTGGGGAGCTGCTGGGAGCCGCTTGTCCTCCCGACGCACGTGGGCCACTCCTCCCTGGGACCAGGCTCTGCAGAAGCCTCAGGCTCCTCACCTGGAAGCCAGGGTGGTGACAGCACCGCTGCAAGCTCAGACGAGCCCAGTGTGCGCCCACACAGCGTAGGACCCAGGTCATCACTGTCACCGTGTACTGATGAGGTCGCGGCCTGGCACACAGTAGGGACCCAGATTGTCACCGACGCCCCCTCCCCCGCCCCAGGAACTTTCCAGCTTCTCCCCGACACCACCCATTTGTGACCGGCTGCTTCCTGACTCCCAGCCAGCGCTTGCCGCCCACCCAGGGAAGTGTCCCCTCGAGCCAGCGAGGTGCGGGCCACAGGCACGTTTATGTAAATAGACATTTATTTATCTACTCCTAGTCCTGGAGGCTGGAGGCCCAAGGCCAGGCTGTAGGCAGTGCTAGCTTCTCTGAGGCCTCTCTCCTTGGAATGTGATGGCCATCTTCTTGCTGTGTCCTCACAGGGCCATTGCTGTGTGTGTTGTCTGTGTCCTAATTCTTCCTTCTTGTGAGAACATAGTCCTATTGGATTAGGGCCACCCTAGTACCCTCATTTATCCTTAATCAGCTCTTTAAAGACCCTGTCTCCAAATACAGTCACATTCTGAGGTCGTGGGGGTGAGGACTTCAATGTATGAAATTTGGGGGGACCCAGTTCAGCCCATCACATTACCCACCAGCCCCTTGCTGCACACGTGTCACATAGGGACCCTGGAGTGGGCACACCCCCGAGCCCAGCTCAACCCTGATGCCAGCAGGCAGGGAGGGGGCAGTGGGTCAATGCATTGACCACATGTGTTTTCCCTGCACTTGGTCAGCTCATGCAGCTTGCTACTTCGGCTGCAGTTATGAGACCATCTGGGAGGAGAGGGGTTCCCTCTGTGGCCCGCAGTTCTAAAGCAGAGGCCCATCCAGCCCACTTCCACGCCAGCTCGTCATAAACGCCGTTCACCAGCAAGCTCCCGGCAAAGCTGACGCCCAGCATTTCCATGTGATCTTATTGTCCTCCTGGCTGTGGTACTGATAACACTCGCATCTCGCAAGGGCAGCAGAAAGCCAAGCGGCCGTGCTACGGTGGAGGGTGGGATGGCTCTGCAGTGGCTGAGGGGCTCCTCTCGGCCGGGTCACTTCTCAGAATCAGAATTCCAATTAGAGCCACAGTTGGGAGGTTTCCCCGGTGGGAGAGGACTTTGAGAAGCCTGTTGCTGTCCTCTTGTTAAAGTCAGTTGGTCTCCTGTGAATCAGGCTTGAGCAGCTGGGCTGGACCTGCCACCCCCAGTAAATGCCGACTAGAGAACAGGAGGAGAGGCCTGTTGCAGTGGGTGCTTTGGTGCCCGTGTGCCCCTCTCCTGCCAGGTTGGGGCATCACGGTCCTGCGTCCCTCAGAGGAAGCTGGACCCTCTGCCAACTGGAAGTTTCAGAGCCACTGGGAGGCAGGTGGCATTTGAGATCCCCTCCAGCCGTGGTTCTGAGAGCGGGGTCAGTGCCATCAGCATCACCTGGAAAGTGTTGGAAGCTCACCTTCTCAGCCCCACTGGAGACCTGCTGAATCGCAGCCTCGGGGTGGGGCCCAGAGATATACGTGTGCCCAGCCCTGAAGCGCTGCCCAGGCCAAAATGAGGTCGTCACAGCGATTTTAAATGGTCTTGTAGCCACATCAGAAAAAGAAAAAGAAACCGTTGAAATTGATTTTGTTTTTACTGTGGTAAATATACATAACATGAAATTTACCACCTTAACCAGTTGTAAGGGCCCAGTTCAGGGGCATTAAGCACATTCACATTGCTGTGCAGCCATCACCACCATCATCCCCAGGATGTTTCCATCTCCCCAGACTGACACTCTGGCCCCGTTAAACACCAGCCCCCACATGCTCTCCCCCCCGCCCCTGGCATCCAGCACTCTGCTCTCTGTCTATGAGTTTGACTCGTCGAGGGACCTCCTGTAAAGGGAATCATGCGGTATTTGTCTTTTTGTGACTGGCTTATTTCACGTGGCATAATGTCCTCAAGGTTCGTTCACGTTGTAGCCTGTGTCCGAATTTCCTTCCTTTTTAAGGCTGAATAATATTCCATTGTGTATATACCCCACATCTTCTTTACCCATTCATCTGTTGATGGACACTTAGGTTGCTTCCATGTCTTAGCTATTGTAAGTAATTCTGCAATGGACATGAGAGTGCAGATACCTTTTCAGTATCCTGTTGTCATTTCCTTTGGATAAATACCTAGAAGTGGAATTGTTGGGTCACATGTTAGTTCTACTTTTGACTTTTTGAGGAACCTCCATACTGTTTTCCATAGGCACTGAACCAATTTATATTCCCACCAGCAGTGTACTAGGGTTCCCTTTTCTCCACAACCTCAACAATGCTTGTTAACTCTTGCCTGTTTGCTGGTAGCCATTCTAACAGGTGTGAGGTGGTATCTTATTGTGGTTTTGATTTGCATTTCCCTAATGATTAGTGATGTTGAGCATCTTTTCACATACCTGTTGGCCATCTGTACCTTTTCTGGAAAAATGTCTATTTAGGTCTTCTGCTCATTTTTTAATTAGATTTTTTGTTTGGTTGTTTTTGGGTTTTGCTATTGAGTTCTGTGAGTTCCTTATATATTTTGAATATTAACCCCATATCAGGGAAATTATTTTAAATATTTTTTCCCATTCAGTATGTCACCTTTTCATTTTGTTGATTGTTTCCTTTGCTGTGCTGAAGGTTTTTAGTTTGATGTAATCCCACTTGTCTATTTTTGCCTATGCTGTCAAATCCAAAAGTATCATCTCTAAGACTAATGTCAAGAAGCTTACCTTCTGTGTTTACTTCTAGGAGTTTTATGATTTCAGGTCTTATGTTCAAGTATTTAATCCATGTTGAGTTAACGTTTGTGGATGGTGTAAGATGGTGTCCAGTTTCATTCTTTTGCATGTGTCTGTCCGGTTTTCCTAACACTAAGAGATTGTTCTTTCCCCATTGTATATTCTTGACTCCTTTGTCATATATTAATTGGCCACATATGTGTGGGTTTATTTCTAGTGTCTCTAATCTATTCCACTGGTCTCTGTGCCTGTTTTTATACCAAAAATTACCATTTTGATTACTACAGCTTTGTAATATAGTTTGAAATCTGAAAGTATGATGCCTCTAGCTTAAGATGGCTATTCAGGGTCTTTTGTGGTTCCATACACCTTTTAGGATTGTTTTTTTCTATTTCTGTGAAAAATGTCATTGGAATTTTGATAGGGGTTGCAATGATTCTGTAGATCACTTTGAGCAGTATGGAAATTTTAACAATATTAAGTCTTCCAATCCATGAGCACAGAATATCTTTCCACTTATTTGCATCTTCTTCAGTTTCTTTCATCAGCGTCTTATGGTTTTCACTGTACAGGTCTTTCACCTCCTTGGTTAAATTTATTCCTAGGTATTTTATTCTTTTTGATGTAATTGTAAGTGGGATTGTTAATTTCTCTTTCTGTTAGCTCATTATTAGCGTAGAGGAATGCAAAAGATTTTTGTGTGTTGATTTTGTACCCTGTAACTTTACTGAATTTGTTTATTAGTCCTAACAGCTTTTTGGAGTCTTTAGGATTTTCTACATGTAATACCATGTCACTCAAAAACATGATGGTTTTGCATCTTCATTTCTGATTCAGATGCCTTCTATTTCTTTTCATTGCCTACTCGCTCTGGCTAAGACTTCCAATACTGTGTTGCCTAAAAGTGATGAGAGGGGGCATCCTTGTCTGCTTCCTGACCTTAGAGGAACCGCTTTCAGCTTTTCACCATCGAGTATGATGTTTGCTCTGGGCTTGTCGTGTGTGGCCTTCACTGCGTTGAGGTGTGTTCCCTCTGTGCCCTCTTTCTGGAGAGCTTTTATCGTGAATGGATGTGGGACACAAGGTTTCTGAGTATGATTTGGGGTGTGTGGGTTTATGCATTTTAATTAAAGGCAGTTTTTTTGAGAGGGTAAGACCGGGACGGTTTCTTCCTGACTTGCTGCGTCGGGGCAGGTTGGGTGTCTGCACATAGATGTGGGGTGCGTGTCTTGGGAGCTGGCCCAGTTGTTGGATGGGAAGACTTTGGACCCAAGGGGAAGCTGAATTGAGATGTTTGGAAACTCTCATTTGGAATGCAGCAGGACTGGCCCAGGCCGGCACTACTGCTCAATAGAGAAATACGTGGCCCACAGAGCTGAGCAGAGCTCTGTGGATGAGACCTGGATTCTGCGGCCGCTTCCTTCTTCCTAAGAAAAGGCCTCGCTTGTGGGGGCTGTGCTGTCCGGGCCTCTCTGTCCGTGTCCTCCCCCCCCCTCCCCCCATACCAGCAAACCTGCTGAGGTGGCCTCTTCCGCCTGGAACCAGCTGTGGGGTGTGGGGCGCCCACTGAGGCGCCAGCTGTTGCCTCTACATATACTGCGGGTGTGAGCAGGCGCCGCAAGGGTGATGCGTCAGGCAGTCAGCGCACCCCCTCTGAGCCGATTGTTACCAACAACTGTCTCCACACACCCGTCTCTGGCCGCAGTACCTTTATATGTACTGATGTCTCAGGATGCTGAGATTGGCACCGCGCACCCGGTAGCGCATCTCTAGCTGTTTACCTCTCAGAATGTCGGCCAGTTTTCCAGACTTGCATTATTTGTTTTACTGCTGAAACAGCTCCGGGAGGGCTGGAGACAGACGCTGTGCATGTGCAGTGGGGGGAGGGGGACACACGCGTGGACGTGACCCCGTCCCTGTGGCCTCTGATCTGAAGGTGCTGCCAGAGGCCCGACTCCCTCCCCATGTGCTGAGTGCTGGCCGTCTTGGTCCAGCAGTGGGGCCAGTAACAGCCAGGCCATCTTTATACTCAAAGCCACGTTTGGAAAGGACAGGCCCCAACTATCCATTAGACTTTCTGTCTGGACACTTTCTGCCCTGTAGGAACCGCACGGGTCTGGCCCGTCCACCGCTCCTCTCTCCTCTCCGCAGGCCTGGCTGTCTCTCTCTCTGTCCTCGAGCCAAGGCCGTCCCCGCTCCCAGCCTTTGCCCCCCGTGCTGTTCCCCTTTGTCTGGCGAATGCCTGCTCGCCCTTCAGGCCGTGGCCTAACCGTCCACCTTGCAGAGGTCCCTGCTTTCTGTGCCCTGTGAATCCCCTGTGGTCTGTCTCTCCGCACTGTCCCCTCATAGCTGACGTCGATTCTGAACTACACAACCATCGGTGTCACCTGCCCGTGTGGCCCTGAGGGTGGGGATCAAGCCTGAATGTTTGCAGCCTCCTGAGAAGCACCCAGCGTGGGAGGCGTCTGTTGTGTGCACTGTTTGCAAAGCCTGTGAATTCTCATCGAATTCTAAGCTTAACCCTCTGAGTGGGCATCCATGAGCCCCATTTTACCAGGAAGCGTAGGGAGATGAGGAGGCCTCGGACCCACAGCGGTAGAAGATGCCAGGTGCTGACCCAGTACTGTCTGGCTCTTTCCCAGCGTAGTCCTGATGATGTGGTCCTAGGAGTGTGCGGCTCCTCCTGCTGCAGGGAGACCTGCAGGGGGCCTGGAGGCCTTGTTGGTGGGAGGGGACAGGTCAGGGCCAGGCCTGGTGGGGGTGGAGCTAAAAATGGCTGAAAGAGTGGGAAGAGAGAGGGGCTGCTTGCAGGTGCCCCTCACTCTGGGTGTGATCCCGTCACCATGGCAACGTGGGTGGACATCTCAGCAGGGAGACATCATCTGTGTCCTGTGGGCAGCCATCCCCACGTGGGCCATGTGAGAATGTCCCTGAAAGGCTGGGAAGATCTTACTACAACTTCCATTAACATTTTTTTTGCCAATAAAAAGAAAAGAAATGGCCCAACCATTTTGGAAACCCACATGGCAGGTCTTTTAAAGCTGAACGTGTGCATTTCCAGGGACCCAGCTACCCCCCTCCTAAGGTTATGCCCAACGAAAACTTGTGGTGTGCATGAAAATCACATCCTAGAGGGTTCACAGCAGCATCTTCCTAACAGTCCAGACTTGGGAACAACCCATAGCTGATGAATTGGGATTTCATGGAACTGAACAATATAGACAGCGATAAAGAGTGGCTGCAGGTGAATCTCAGAGATATGATGTCAGTGGAAGTAGCCGGCCTCAGAAGAGTACATGACTCCATGACCTGGAGCCCGAAATCAGGCAAAACTAGCCCATCGTGATGGAGGTCATGAACGGCTCATTTTTGTGCGAGGGTTGACCTTGTGGGGCATGGGGAGGCCAGAAATCTTCTCTAGCTTCACTGGCTGGCGGTTACATGGGGTTGCACAGCTGTGAGATTTGTCGTTAAGAGTGTATCCTTTACTCCAGCAATGGTACGCTTCAATTTCAGAAAATTACCCTTGGAACAACCTAAATGCCCCTTGAAAGAGGAAGGGATAAAGAAGATGTGGTGCATACAGACAATGGAATACTACTCAGCCATAAAAGAGAATGAAATAATGCCACTTGCAGCAACATGGACGGACCTGGAGATGATCATGCTAAGTGAAGTCAGTCAGAGAAAGACAAATATGATATCACTCATATGTGGAATCTAATTTTTTTAACCTCTTTATTGGAGTATAATTGCTCTACAGTGGTGTGTTAGTTTCTACTTTATAACAAAGTGAATCAGCTATACGTATATCCCCATATCTCCTCCCTCTTGCTTCTCCCTCCCACCCTCCCTATCCCATCCCTTTTAAAAAAGATACAGATGAACTTATTTACAAAGCAGAAGCAGGCTTACAGTTATTGAAAACAAACTTATGGTAACCAGAGGGGAAACGTGGCAGGCAGGGAGGGATAAATCAGGAGCTTGGGAGGAGCGTACACACACTGCTATATATAAGATGGATAACCAACAAGGACCTACTGTATAGCACGGGGAACTCTACTCAATATCCTGTGATAACCTGTATGAGAAAAAAATCTAAAAGGAATGAATATATGTATATGTATAACTGAATCACTTTGCTGTACCCCTGAAACTAACACAACATTGTAAATCAACTATAAAAAAAAGAAAGATAATTACCAAGAAAATCACCAGGAAATCTTCCTTAAATCCAGTAGTAAGAGGAGACTTCATAATTCTAGACAAAATGGAAGCCACCAGAAGGGACATGGGTGAAACACGTACACAAACTTTTGATCAAAGGAGCCAGACACCAAAGGGAGCATCTGGACGCTTCAGTTGATAGGAAATACCTAACAAGGTAGAATTTGTCTACACGGTTAGAAGTTGGGGTAAAGGTGTCTCTTTGGGGTGGAGGGTGTTTCAGGGCTAAAGGGAATTAAGGGGGGTTTGGGGTGGTGGTTACACAAGAGAGGTAAGGTGGTTTTCACAGTGAAAATCCATCAGCCTGGGTACTTGTGATGTGTAGACCTTCCCTGTTGTACTTTGATGTCTACTTCAAGGAAAAACAGAAGACATTGAACTTGACTGATGTTCATGATGGGGGTAGAGGAGAACGCTCTGCCTGTGCCTGGATCTGAGGAGCTGAGTTATGTCAGGAGGGGAGCTGAGGGGAGCGCAGAGCAGGTGGGGCAGGCTTGCTCACTGCCTGCAACCAGCCCGTGGAGGCTGGGCTCATTGGGAGCGCACTTGGTGAAGTGTATTTATGAATTACTGCCTAGTTTTAACTAAACTCGCCTTAACACAATAGACAAGTGGCTTTCAAAGATTCCTACAGAGGAACCTCAAGCTGGAGACAGTCCTCACGGCATCAGTGTTAAGTGAGCCAGAGCTCCAGAGCTGACACCCCTTCTGGGTGAGGGCCAGCCCCTTCCCGGCCAGAGTCAGGGGTGAAAAAGCAAAAACAAACAACAAGTGATGATCCCATCACATCTGAGACAAGTCAGCCCCAAACATGCAGTGTTACCAGGAGGACTTTCCAAAATGTAAATCTATATGCATTATCCTTATGGAAGAAACCTCTCCCAGCCTCCCCTGAAGGGAACCCTGTGCCTTAAACTACTGAGTACTGACGGCAGCACGTTTACAAACATGTAGATATCCACATAATTAGGGTGCATGCCAAAAAAGTCCTTCTGTCCACGGGGTACCTGAGCACAAAGTTTGTGGCCTCTCATCTGGAACATCCAGAGTCTGGCCACAAGTTCCAAGTCAGGACAAGGGCTGCAGCCGGGGTGCAGGTGGGAGGTATGTGCCCACCACAGACGCAGCAGCCCCTGCCCTTGTACCTCTGAATCAGTTCCCTCCTGTGCCAGCCCTGCCCCATCCGGGCAGTGAGGGAGATTCTTCTGTCCTGGCTGCACTGGCCAACGGCAAAGCTTCCACAGCGTCCACAACAGAGACAGGGTGTGTGGAGCCCCGGGCTCTTTTCCTCTGGCTCTGGTTTTGTTTTATTTCGCAAATGGACTCAGATGAACTTGGTTCGCATCGACTCAGATGACGCTTTGAGAAATTTCACTTGCGGGAGACTTGGTGGGGGATTTCTCTGCGTGTGACTTGCATTGGATCCCTTCTCTTACTTGGCAGGTACATTTGTCATTTGCTTTTTTTTTCAGTTTGAGATCTACATACTTATACTCTCTGATTTCTGCATGATGAATAGTGCTTTACTTGGTCCTTCCCTCTCTCTGCATCCAGGCAAGCAGTCCTGAATGCATGGTCCTACCTTATTGGAGGCTAGACTTCAGCAGCTTCTGGAACCTTCCCCCACCTGGCCTCTGCCTGCTTCTCCAGCTTATACCTGATCACACGCTCATGCACGCATGCACACAAATTAACATCCGTGTGCATGCACATACCACGCATACCCATGTGCACACATGCAGGTGTGTGAATGTGTTCGTGCGCACAAATGCACATAAAAACTTACAAACACACATGTGCAGTCACACAAGCTGAAACCTGACCCACAACCCCAGAGCGCACGGGGTCCACTGCAGGAGGGGGGCCTGCGGGCTCGGGCTCTCACCCATGCAGGCACATCCGAGGAAGGTTCGCAGAGATGGGCTCTGTGTCAGGCCCTGGGGCACCAGCATCAGACAACCTCTTCTCAGGGAAATGAGAGTCAGTGCAGGAGACAGTCAGAGAGACCCACAAAGTAGGACGAGGCCGTGCTGGGCTGGAAAACCACGCCGGGCATTGTGGGGCTCCAGTGCAGAGGTGCAGAGCCCTGGAGGCCAGGGGAGGCTCTGGAGGACCGGCCTCGAAGCTACACCTAGAGGGACGAGGTTCACCTGTGAGAGGTGGGGTAGGAGAGATGGCATTTCAGGTGAGGAGGCAGAACAGGTTTGGGGTCAGGAAACCCCAAGGGTGGACCCTGGACAGTCCCTCCCTCTTTGGGTGTTTCTTGCTGCTGCTGTTGCTCTACCTGCCATCCAGGTGAGGCCCTGGTGCACCCAGTACGCGGCCCAGCCCAGCACACGCAGTCCTTCCCCGGCCCTCAGGCCGCGAGTGTCCCGTTTTACAGCCAACTCTACATCTGTGCTGTGTGCGGGGCTTTGACGGCGGTGCTGGGATCACGCTGGCCCCTCGGACCGCATACCCTCTCTCTTGAGCGCTGCTCTGCCCACAGGAGGGTGGGGGGAGGAAGGCGGCCAGGATAGCAGCTCAGCCCTGACGCTGGAGCAGCCACTTGGCCCCCTTGGGCACTTGGGGTGAAACGAGGAAGGGATCTGCCAGGGAGGGTCATCGGAGGCCTGGGCGGAGCCAGGGGGAGGGGGCAGGGCTCTAGGGGAGGCTCAGGACAGGGCGGTGGAGCCCGTCCCTGTGTGGATATGCAGAGCCCAGGTCTGCAGCAGGCACCTGCTGGGGCGCAGTCCTGAGGTCAGGCCCAGGAGAGACCCTTGAGGGAGGGAAGACACTGCAGTGATTGCCTGTGAGATGAGGTGAGAGCCCGTGGAAGGCCGTCCAGATGCAGAGACAGGGAGCAAGTGGCACCAGAACCCCAGTCGCCCCCCTAGTCCCCATAGCACCAGGGCCAGTAGTTCTGGTTGGCACTGCCCAGGAAAGGACCAGGACCACCTGCTGCTGATCACATCAGTGGCCTTGGCCCAGCCGTGAACCCAAAAGCTGCTCACATCCTCTGTGTGATAATTCAGGGAAACACACAATAGACAATTAGCAATACATCCCTCGGGGGGAGATCCCAGGGACTTTTATTCTGTGCTCTTTGCAGTTAAAAAACTGATGAGTTATTTTATGAGAAAACAAAAAATGATAAGACAGAGGAATGCATAATATATTTAATAGAGGTTACTAGTTTTTTTTTTTTTTTTTTAATCTGACAGTTAAAGGAATGATCTTGTTTTTCCACCGAGTAGTGTTTTAATCCCGCTGATTGTGATTGAAGTTTTGCTTGGAAAATACTCTAGCTTCATGTATTAAAGATGAGAAATACAGGAAAACGTAGGTGTATATGGTGAATAATGTTATGTCCTGCAAAATGTTATCCGTAGCTCATACACACTATTGCCGTTTGACTTAAGTTCAGTGAATGTACGTTTACATCATGTTGATAGGATTGTGGGCTACCTGGATCCTGGTGTGCCAGGTGGAGAATTGCAGAACCTCCACATCTTCCTCAGGTCTGAGCTTCGGAGACTGCAGAGGACACGTTTGCCTGTTTGCTAATTCCGTCCCACCACCTGCATTTCTGTTTCATGTGTGAGTGGCTCATATAGATCCCAATTATGATTGCCGGGAACATGGCCGATGACATTGTGATTGTGCCGGGCAGGCTTGGCCTTCCCAAACTTTTTGGGATCACGGTGTTGCCTCGCTATCCAAGGTCGCCTGGGCTGTCAACACCAGCGAAAGTGGCAGAGGGTGTTAGCCGGGAAGGTTCCCAGGGAGGATGAGGCAAGAGCAAGTGTTTGCTGCCTGGTATTCTTTCTGGGTTGTCTCAGAAGCACGGGATGTGTGTAGGGATGTGTTTGTGTGTTTAGGATTTCAAAATAAAGATACTCTTCTACGTAAAGATCTTGCTTGTGAACTTTTACTTAAAACCAGCTGTCGGCTCCTGGCTAATTGTTAGTAATTTTTCTGTTGCTGGTTACCACATTCATTGTAGGTGGTGTTTTCTTTAATAATGTCTGTGTCACTCATTTATAACCGAAGTGAGCACTGTACATATGATGGCAACTCCGGATCTAATTAGGGAGAAGAAAAATCAGAGAAGTGGGGGCTTCACGGGCTGGCATCTTTGGAACAAGCAATTAACACAATCTTGAAGCCACTACCTAGCTTTCTGCTGCATTTTCAAACAGCGAGGTGGAAACACCCTGTCTTCCCCTCTCTGCTTTCCAGCTCCGTGCTCCCAGCCCTGCAGAGGAGACCTTTGCCCTGCATTGTGTGAAGAGCACTGGTTCTGTGTGGTGGCAGCTCGCCCTGTTCTGCCCAGCTCCGTCTGTTTTGCACAGCTTTGCTGATGGGGCTCAGTGGCCTGTTTCTCAGTGGGCCAGGAGGGAGGATGTGTCTTTCTCCCGGCACAAACAGATCTAAAGGCCAAGGGCGTTCCCAATTTTCCTGCAGGGGTTTTAGGGACTGTTGCATGAAGTCAGAACATCATCATCTCTGATTCTCGATTTACATGTCATCCTGCATCAGTCAGCACTGTTTTCCAGCTGAGGTTGTCTTTGGACCACCTGGCCCCTTCCAGCCCCTCCGCTCCACCTCTCATCCCCACACTGTCCACCCCTTACATGTTACTCTCCACCTTCCCAAACTGCTGCTTCCAGGATCCTGAACAAGATCATCTACGTGGAGCCTCTGGTGTGTGCAGCCCCTGCTCCGTCTTCTGCCTGGAGTGCCAGTTCCAGACCCCGAATTTTATGACAGGCAAATGGCTATCCGGTCATTATTTACTTTTCTGCTAGTAGCTCTTTCCCACCTGCCCCTCGCACCAGGCAGTCAGTCCATACCTATCGACCGGGACCTCCAGGTCCAATATGTCAGAGCAGCTGGTATCCAACTAAGTCACCAAAAATCAAAGGTTGCATTAGGTAGGAAGAAAGAAGGAAGGAAGGAAGGAGGGAGGGAGGACGGAAGACTTGAAAGCATCAGAAAGCAACCACGGCAGCTAGGGCCTGAAGGGCCAGTATCCCAGAGCAAAGAGAACTACAGAGAACAGGGGCCAGCATCTGCGTGGCGTTTTCCCGGTGGGTGCTGACTTCTAGGCTACACATTCTCGGATGGGAGAGACGCCAGGCAGAAAGCAGCTGCTCAGGGGGTGAAGAGCGGGGCAGAGTGGGAAGGCCTGTGGTCCAGAGCCTCTCAAGGCCGGGAAGGTGGGTTCATTCAGAGTCCTCCTGAAGGGGAAACTCGGACACTGCCCACCGTGGGCAGAGGTGTGCAGCACCTGGAATTCTGACCCACTGTGGGGCGGAAGGGAGTGTCAGCCGGTCCGGCCATCAGGAAAACTGTTGACAGTTGCTATCAAAGCTGAGTGTGGGACTTCCCCTGCGGTCCAGTGGTTAAGAGTCCGCACTTCCAAAGCAGGGGACATGGGTTTGATCCCTGGTCGGGGAACTAACATCCCGGGTACCTCATGGCATGGCCAAAAAATTAAAAAAGAAAAAAATCTGAGTGTAAGCATATCCCATGCCCCAGGAATCCCACTCCAGGATGGGTCCCTAACAAAGATGCATGTGGATGGGCACCAGGAAACAAATACAAGAATGTTCTCAGCAGCACCATTTGTGATTTCCCAGACGTCCTACTGCCCATCGGTAGTGGAATGCACAAGAAACGGTGGGATGCGTGTGCAGTGGAATACTACACAGCATTCAAACACAGTGATCGCTGCCTCCCCTACAAGGACGGCTCCCAGACTTGGTGCTGGCAGAAGGCAGAGTAGTGGTCACCTTTGCAGGTGGGCACTGGACTGTGGCACGAGGGGGCTTCCGCGGTCCCAGTGATGGATGCTTCCAACAATGTGGGTGTGTTCACTCTGAAAATCCATCGAGCTCTACACTTACGGTTTGTGCTTTTTACCAGATGTGTGCTTCAGTATAAATCTTAGCTAAGCAGATAGATGATGGGTAGGTAGGTAGGTGGAGAGAGACCATGATTGCTGACTGTGTTCCAGGGACAGCTGTACACAGAGCCATTCCCCCATGTTCTCAGCACGTGTGTATTCTTCTTCCGCTTCTCTAGAAGTTTTGTTGTATTGTACTTCTTTGCATTTTTCAGACTCTGGGTTCCTTGTTCACAGGGATGACAACAGAGTGATGAAAATAAACGCAGCTTATATTTGACTGCTCACTCTTTCCAGATACTGGTCTTCATTTATGAACTCATTTAACCTTTACAAACAAGTCTTGAGGTAGAGACCGTTATCACCTCCATCTCACAGATCTCACAAATTTGAGCCTCAGAGAGCTTGTTCAGCTTGCCCAAAGTCACACAGCCACGCAGCATCAGAGGTGCCATCCCAAGCCTCACAGGCAGCCTCGGAGCCCACTTGTGCTCTGACCATCAGGCCTTCTCACCTCTCCTAGTGATGAGGTAGACTAGGCGTCAATTAGTTTAAGGCCAACTGTGGGCTGGAGACACAGAGGGTACAGCACCCAGTGGGCCTTCTCATCCCTGGGTCTGCAGTCCCAGGCAGGAAATCAGCGCCCAGTATCTGTTGGTTGAGTGGATGGATGGATTGGATTGGTGGATAGATGGGGTAGGAGTGGAGGGTAGGTGGATGGAGGGAGGGATGAATGAACGAAGGGATAGGTGGATAGCTGTGTCAGTAAGTGGGTGTGGATGGATGGATTAGATAGGATTGGATGGGTGGGTGGATGGGTGGATGAATGGATGAGATTTTCAGTAAGTGTTTCCCCTGAAGCCTCCCGCTGAGCCTGTCTGGCATCCGTGTCTGCAGGTAAGTGATTTCTGAGAAAAGCACCAGAGACACAGGCGTGCTTGAGAGCCAAGAACAGGGCTTAGAGCTGCACTTCTCACGTGAAGGTGCCCGTTAAAACAGATCTTTGGGTCCACCCCCAGAGATTCTGAGTCAGCAGGCCCCTGAGGGGTCTTGGGACCCTGAATTTCTAAGGAGCTCCCAGGAGAAGCTGCTCTGCTCAGCTGTGGGCCACACTCGAGGCAAGGTGGCAAGGACGTCAAGAGCTCTCCAGCCCTTCTGGTGCCCATTGCTCTTGCGACGACACTTCATAATGTTTCCCTAAACCCTCTGTTAATTGGACCAAGCAGCGCTAATGGGAGGACGATTTCTAAGGCGTGTCTTAGGGGCTCTGCAGAGTGGGTGCACGCAGAGAAGGGAGGGATACGGATTTTCGGCAGCCCCCCACCTCTGCCCCCAACGTGAGTCTGCGCTCAGCTTTGAAGCCCGTCCATCAGCGTGCCAGGCAGCCTTCTGCCTCGAGGCCGTTTATAGTGCCGAAGTCTGTGCAGCTAAAGCAGTTTGATGTTAACTGCAGGAGGAAAGGGGAGCCTGCTGAGCGCGGCAGGATGCGGTGCCTTATCACGCTTTATGTGCAGCGGCTGCTTGCCGGCGTCGCCAGCAGACCCGCACCAGGGACACAACGGTGACACTGTTCATGGGCCGCCGTGTTCTGAATCAGCACTGCAGCAGTGCGATCAGAGGGAGGGAAGGAAGCGCGCAGTCACCGGCCGCTGCCGACAGTCTGGCGCGAGGCCTGCCTCTCTTATTACCTGCTGTCTGGTGTGGTATGCAGAGCAGCTTCTCCAGAAGCACTGCACCTTCACATCACCTGAAAATTGAGTTTTATTTGGTGGCCCGCATATAATTTATAGCACTCCTCCAATACACTTCAGTTCTCATTTAGTTAAAAGTGTATTCTGTATTTCCCACCGGCCAAGAGACGGAGAAAGAAGCCCGAGTGTTCCTTTGTGCTGACACCCCCCCAGGCCCCGGGTTCTCTGCAGAAGTGGGTTTTAAACTGTTCTGCCTCTTCGTTGACAAGAGATGCCCACGCTCCACAATGCCCCGAGACGAGGTGCCTCCTTCTGAGGAGGTGCCGCCATCAGCGTTAACAGAAGAATGTTCTGGAGCTGTTGTTTTTCTGCTTGGAGTGAAATGAGTCACCTGATAGGAACCACCTACCAAGTACAGCACGTCAGTCAGGGGTGGGGTGGACCTGAACCTTAAAGGCTCACTGAAGTATTTTTCTTTTAAACAAACAAGCAAAACCCCCCACCCCGACTATTTCAAATCATAAAGTACTGAATGGGGAAGATCTCTTCGACAAATCTGGAGTTCCAATGCAGGAGAAAATCTTGCTTGGTCAAAATTACTCTTTTTTTAAATCAAGTTTATCGAGATAAAATTTACATACAGTAAACTCTACCCCTTTAAGTGTACATTTCGATGAGTTTTGACAGATGAACACACTCGTGAAACCACCACCATAACCAAGACTTAGAGCTTTTCGTTCCCTCCGAAAAGCTCGCTTTGCCTCCCTGCAGTCAGCTTCCCCTCTGCCATCCCCTGGCAACGCTGATCAGCTTACTGTCACTGTAGAGTAGTGGGCATTTTCTACAGCCTTATAGAAGTGGAGTCATTTGGTGCTTGGCTTCCTTCCCCCAGTGTAACGACTCTGAGACCCGTCCGTGTGGTTTGTGTGTCTGTTGTTCCTTTCTGTTGCTGAGTAGCGTTCCCTTGTGTGGAGACGCTTTTTGTTTATCATGCACCTGCGAATGGACGTTTTGGATTGCTTCTAGGTTTCTGCTGCTGGGAATAAAGCTGCTCTAAGCATTTGGACTCAAGGCCCCCATGTTCTACCTGTCTGGGGTGAGCCCCTAGGAGTGGAACAGCTGCTGGTAGGGGTATGTTTACCCTTCCTGACAGTTTTCCAAAGTGGTTGGACCATTTTACATTCCTACAGCAGCCTGAGAGTTCCACATCCTATCCCGCAGGTGGTGTGGTCAGTCCTTTAAATTATGGCCATTTTGGCGAGTGTGTCATGGGATCTCGTGGTGGTTAATTTTCATTTCCCTGGAGACTCATGATGTGGGGGACCTTGCCATGTTCTCATTGTCATTCATACCTCTTCTGTTAAATCTTCAATCCATTCTTAGATTGCATTGTTTGTCTTCTCATCGTTACCAAACCGAACTCGGGTCGCTCTCCTGACATGTGGTACAGCCAATCTACTGACACCAGGTTGTGGTGAAGGAAAGTTCAGTGTTTATTGCAGAGCCAACCAAGGAGAATGGGCAGCTCGTGCTCAAAAGACCCAAACTCCCTGATAGCTTTTAGGAAAGGGTTTTTAAAGAGAAAGTGAGGGAGGAGGGTCACAGGGTATGTGATCAGCTCCTGCACAATTCTCTGATTGGTTGATGATGAGGTAACAGGGTGATGTTTCTGGAATCTCAGTCATCAACCTTCTGGTTCCAACTGGTCTGGGGTCTACATGCTTGTGGTCAGCACACGGTTAACTTCTTCCAGCTGGTGGGAGTCTTAGTATCTGCAAAATGGCTCAAGGATATGGCTCATAAAATTATCTATAGCCCTTGAGGAGGAGCTCAAGGTCCTTGACTTAGTTTTATGGCTAAACAGTTATTGTTTTGTCTTGCTTGACTGTTTTCCTTTGTTTCTGAATTTTCTTACTTCTCTGATTAAATTTGCTCTTTGGAACTTGGGGAAGGCCAAGGAAGCTAAAAGTTTTCTACAAATGAGAGGCGGGGGACATGGGAGGAATCTCTCCCCCGGAAGTCCCCACAGGGTCCTGCATGGTTTCATTATCATTGTGTTGAACTGATCTTTATATCCTAGATATAATTTTTGTCTATATAGTAAAACATTCTTTGCCATTCAGTGGCTTGCCTTGTTTTCTGGGGAGTGTCTTTCAAAGAGCGAAAGATCTCATTTTGATAGAATCCCATTTGTCAATTTTTCCTTTTGTGGATCACACTTTCTGTGTTCTATCTAAGAAATCTTGTCCTACCCTGAAGTCTCAGCATCTTTTCTCCCATGCTTTCTTCTACAGGTTTCAGAGTTCTAGCTTCTGCATTCAGATCTGTGATCTGTTTTAGGGTGAACTTTCTGTATGGAGTGAGTTAAGGATCAATGTATCTTTTCCTTAGGGATATCCAGTTGTTCCAGCACCTTTTGTTGGAAAGGCCTTCCTTTTCCTATTTGATTACCTTGGCAGTTTTGTCACATAACAGGTGATCTTGTGTGTGGCTCTGCCCTTAGACTTTCTGTTCTGTGCATTCTTCTACAGGACGTCTTTCTGCCAATACCACCTGCCTTGATTACTGCATCTTTATAGGAAATCTCGAGATCTGGGAGTGTAAGTCATCCAATTTTATTCTTTTCAAAATGTCTTTGGTTCTTCTGGGCAATTTGCATTTTCATGTAAATTTCAGAATCTGCTTGTCAATTTCTTTAAAAAAAAAACAGAAAACCTGCTGGAATGTTGATTAGGATTGTCAAAATCACTCTTGAAAATCACATAAGTTGACTCTAAAGAGCCAATGCAAGGCTTTGGGTGTGCCGCCCTTCATGTTGATTAATCCTCATGCGTGCAAAAGTGTGAGAACCACTGTGTTTCCGTAGTGTAGAGGTTACACATTTGCCTGATAGAAGTGTGAGAACTGGGGAACTAGGCCAAAGGAGATGAAGAAAAGAATGAAGCTGTACGGCATTCTTGAAGGCCTCAGTCTGCCTTCCGAGAGCTTCCTTTTCCTTGGAGTGACCCGCAGCTGGATGGAGGGGGATTCCGTGGCATTCCTGTGGGGCCTTCCTACTATCTTATCTGTTAGACTCTTCAACTTTAATAAGAGTTAAAAGAGTAGCTTATGGTTGAGAGGATTAAACAAGATGCGGCAGCTTGCAGGTGAGCTGCAAATGTTTGTGGATTGCAGTCTAAACCCAGCTGGTGTAGACCCATTTACCATGTTTCTCGGTTGGTATTTCTTCAGCAGCATGGCTTTCTTGTGTCGGGGCCATCAGTCTCCTGACCCCTGGGAGGTATGATGTCTCTACGACGTGCCATTCTTCAGGGACTTCTGTCCCGGGGTGGATGCTACGTGGCTATTCTTTGGTCATTTCTACCTGTAAGTATCAGGTGTCACATCAGACAGTAGCTCATGGAACTAACATTTCACCCCTGGATACCTGCCTGGTTAAGAGTTGGCTTGCAGCTCATACCCGCCATAGCTCCGTCGTGTTTCTGAAAATCCTTATTAGATATGCGCGATCTAATTCATCCCGGCTCTAAGAAGCCCTGAACGAGCCCGAGCTCTCTCTCTGAGTTTGAGAGAATAATAGATCCATAGGAGAATTCATTTGTAACTCTAAGCCCCGAGTTAAAGACGTCTCGGGGGATAAACGTGGGTGATTTGTGGAGCATTGCGATGCATTTATGAGATAGATTGCGTGTTGGCCGAGCGCGGCGAGACCAGATCAGCTTGCAGTAGAGGCACCAGGCTGTGCCCCACCTAAGGCAGCTCTCCTTTGGGGCGAGAAGGGAGGCTTTACGGAGCGCTAAGTGTGAAGAGCAGCAGTGGAAATTGCCGCCGTGGCACCGGTGCTGGGAGCAGGTCCTGCTCCTCCCTCATTTAAGCACATTAGGGGACTTGATAAATTCTTACGTGCCTCGCGGGATGCTTAATTTCTGGGCCCAGCCTCACCTCCTCTGCCGTCACAAGGAGGCCACCAGAAAGCGCGTCTTGTGGGTGTGACGGCGGGAAGGCAGCACCAGGCCCATGGCAGCATTGAGACATTGAGACAGCCTGTGAGAGGCTGAGGGCTCTTTCCTCAGTGGCCGCCCCTCCGTTTGCCCCCACGCCGTTCCTTTTTATGCCCCTCCCACACCTTCTTTCTCATGCTCCCCTTGTTAGGGACTCAGATGATTTGACCATTTGCTTTTCTGGAGCCCCACTGGGACGTAGAGCAGGTGAAACAGTGAGCTGGTTTGCCTTTCTTCTTCTTGATGCACAGATGCCGTGCAGCCTTTACCCCAGCCCCCGCCCACGTGTACAAAGTTGGATTAACTGTCTCTGCTCGAGCCAGCTTGTGTAGGCAAACGTGGTTTTTCTTCGGACACCGTGAAGCTCCAGGATTCGTGGCAATCAGTTTTTGTAGAAGCTACGGCTTACTGCGTCTGCATGATCTCTACATCTTCGGAATCTTCAGAATGCCCGGGGCTGTGGATTCCATTGTGTGCCCATTTCCAGCAAACTGAGGCTCTGCCCAGGTCTGCAGGCAGAGGCAGAGGAAGGAGGATTCGAACCTGCATCTCCGAGACCCAGCCCGTCTCCTGCCCTGAGCACAGCCCCAGGGATTCACTTCCGAGGCTCCTACCTGGGGCTGGGATCCCCAGGAGGGCTCTGCTGGGCCCGCAGGCCCTCCAAGGATATCCAGTCTGGCCTCATTCCGTACCCTGAGCTGGGTGCACAGAGGGGGGAGAGGTGAAGGATGTAAAGTGAGGTTTCAAAGACACGAGTGGAAAGGGGAAGTTAGACAGAGGGGCCTGGGAGAAGGAAAGGCTTGCAGCGGACACAGGCCCAGCCCTGCCCACGCGGCAGCTCCCTGACCCTCTCACCTCCAGGAGGCCTGGGCTGCTCTTATTCCAAATGTTAGCTGAGGGCTGACACCCCAACAGGTGACAGGACACAGGGCATCCACTCCCCTGTGGCCTCCCCGACCTCGCTCACTGTCTGTCCCCAGCCTGGCTCGTCCCTACTGTCCTGGTGACTCATGGCTTTTTGCCCCTAGCAGGGCCTGAGCCCATCCTTTAAGTGGATTTGCCACTTTCCTTCTAGAGGCTTGTGCCCAAGGACGAATTCACAGCCTCGACAGCCACTGTATTGAGAGATCACGGGGTTTGTGTGACCAGGGGAGGAAGCTTTCCGATTAGCCACGAGGACCAGCCGCAGGGGTCGCAGGTTCTAACTGTGGAGGTGAGAGGACCTGGGGCGCCCATCTGGGTGTTGGGGAGAGTCTTTCTGGGCCTGTGGTGCTGGGAAGGGGCTCCTAGGGGGTGGGAACACCTCCTCCCTGACCATGGGGCCGCCTCCTCCCTGACCTTGGGGACATCTCCTCCCTGACCTTTGGGGCCACCTCCTCCCTGACCTTGGGGCCGCCTCCTCCCTGACCTTGGGGCCACCTCCTCCCTGACCTTGGGGCTGTCTCCTCCCTGACCTTGGGGCTGTCTCCTCCCTGACCTTGGGGCCGCCTCCTCCCTGACCTTTGGGGACATCTCCTCCCTGACCTTGGGGACATCTCCTCCCTGACCTTGGGGACATCTCCTCCCTGACCTTGGGGACACCTCCTCCCTGACCTTGGGGCCGTCTCTCTCCACTGGGGCGATACTGTCTCCTCCCAGTCCTGCCACGGGGCCTTTGCACTCGCTGTTCCTTCTGCCTGGAAGGCCCTTTCTGGGCCTGGTTAGCCCTGCTCGCCTGTCAGATCCTGAGGGAAGCTGCCCCAGACCTCTCCTTCTGGGTCAGACCTTCCTAGTCTCAGCTTGGACTCACGTTGTTCCTCTCTGCAGTACTGTCACCATCACTGTTCGCGCAGGTCAGCCCATCCCACCCCAGCCAGGTGTCTTGCAGTTCAGTTCTGACACTGCCCACCCAGAGTTAGCTCAGACCCCATAGGTTACGGGCAAATTCCTCCAAAAGACACCCCCGATTCTGATGCCAGTTACAAGTCTTGAGGGGTCCGCAGGTCACCTGCACTTCTAGACACCGGATTATAAATTGGAGACTTCCCCTGCCTCCCACCCCACCCCGATTCAGTATTTCAGGAGAAAGACTCACAGAACTCGGGAAGGCAGCACTTCTGGTTACAGTTTTACCATGAAGAGTGCATGTGGGGTGAGGTCGGGAGGCCGAGCACCCCTTCCATCCCCGTCCCCTTGGAGTCAGGGCCTCACCCTCCCAGCACATCTGTGTGTTCACCAACCAGGAAGCTCACTGAGCTTCTGAGTCCAGAGTTTCTACTGCGGTTCATTACCAGGCATGGTTGATTGCATCATTGGCCATGTGACTGTCCCCCCTCCCCAGAGGTCAGGTGGGCTCAAAGCCCCCAGTGCTCCAGGCAAGTGGTTAGTCTTTCTGATGACCAGCCCCCCTCCTGCAGTAGGCGCCCACAGTGAGTCACCTCATCAGCATAACAAAGACACTCCCATCACTCAGGAAATCCCCAGGGTTTTAGAAGCTCCCTGCCAGGGACCAGGGATGACGAAGACCTAATTCTTATTACACAGCAGTGTGGTTGTTCCATTCTTGTCTGCGGCCTCAGTGAAAGCTCGGGAAGGGCAGGGCCTTGCCTGGTTTTCCTCTCTGCTGTATCTTAGCCCCGCACAGTGCCTAGAACTTGCGGGCGCTCCCCAAATATTAACATGAGAAGGGGGTGTCAGTCTGAGTGATGGCAGAGAGCCGGCAGCAGACTCGGGAGGAGACAGGAGAAAAACTGTTCACCAAAACGCACTGGCACCTTTGAAGGCCAGAGTGCAAGCCCCGGCCCCGGCCCCACCCTGCGAGCACCCTGCTCTGTCCCTTGCTCTTTTTAACTGTTTCTCATTCAGAGAAAAAGTCCTAGGCCCATGAGAGGAATCTGTTTGTCTACCTTGATGTTGATTTTTTTTTCCCTTTTTGGTGTGTTATAATCTTCCTCTGGCAAGGTCCCTGTTTTCTTTGGAATGGTGCTTAAAATGATAGCATTTAGTGGCAGAAATAGCAGCTCTCTCTCCATCTCCCTGTGACACCGCAAAAATGCTGGGGCCAGTGGAAACGCCTCCTTCTCTGCAAGCTCATGCCGGGCATGATTGCTGAGTGAGGCTTCCTGGCCCACTAGTTTCATCCTGAGAGCAGTTGTAATCAGAGTTTCAGCAACACGGACCACGCTGTGGGGAGAGAGCACGCAGGCCGGGCTGACTTTTAAAAATGGATCTTCTGTGTGTTCAGGTAACAAAAAAATGAGAGTGTTTTTCTTTTGCTCCCAAGTGCCACTGCCTGGTGGTTTCGATTGTGTAATTCAGGTCCACTGCACTCCATTTAAGGGGAACTGAGTTGCTAGGGGTCTTAGAATGACGGCTCTGCTGTAGATCTTCTCATTGTGCAGACACGCCCCACGAGACTGATAGGAAAATTCCACCGGGCCTGTGCCATCCCCTTAGAAAACTAAAGTCACAGTGGTAATTCCAAAGGGACCGGCCGTTCTCAGTCCAGAAGTCAGCAACCTTCCTCCATTAAGGCCAGACAGTGAATGTCTTCTGCTTTGTGCCCCTCCCTCCGTCACGACTACTCAGCTGTGCTATTACAGCAGGGAAACAGCCACAGGTGGACGGTCTGGATTCCAGGAGCATTTCTTTCCCACAAGCAGTGCAGACCACTGTGGTGGTGGGTAGGAGTTTGCCAGCACCTGAGCCAGTCTCTGACAATTCTGATTCAATGTCCCAAGCTAGACAAAATGTACCACACATTTCCCTAATTTATGGATCCAAGTTTACCAATTATGCTTTGAATGAAAGCCCCAGCACTTGAGAAGATTTCATGTTTTTTCAATTTATACTATCATTAAAAATAAACATACCCACCAGTAGGAGAGTGCAGCGTCCACGAAGAATTCACATTAGAAAATACAAAAACCCATCCCCCATGTCACGTGTTATTCTTCTGAAAAGCCAGGAAACCTTTCTTTAAGTCCCAGTTTTATACGTGTGTTTTGTTCTGCCACCGAAGACCTCATAAATCAATTGGACACATTTTGCTATAAAAGAAATATTTTCTGTGTGAAGTACTTTCTTCAAGATTTTCTCTTTTATCAGGGGTTTGTAAAAGTGCAAAACGACACGTGGATATAATGGGTTGGCCATAGTCCTTAACTGTGGGTGCCTTACATCTCTGCTCATGCAAAATTTATTTGAGTGTCAGAACTTTAAGTGGACAAGGTGGGGAAGCTGCCCTGAAAACATTGTATATCAGAAAGAATGTTCTGTGCTTCAAAAAACTTTTCGCAAAACTTTGCAAACCTGTTTTGATAGGATGCTGAAGTAACCCACCCCGACCCTGTCCTGAAACATATCCCGGGTAAAAAATAAATCCTGCTATCTTATTAAATCAAGAATGTGCCCAATAACCAGAGAGCAGAAGCCCAGTTCATTTCCAAAGCCCCAAACAGATAGCAAAAATTGGTAAAAACACTTAACTCACTTAAAAACGTCAAGAAAACAGAATTCCATTATTATTCACACAGTGGAAACATGCTGGGTGAAGTGTTTGAATGCTTCTTTTATTTTTCCTCTCAGCCTAGCGTTTGTCTTCCGTGTTGACTGTTCTGACTGAAAATATTTTTAACTTTAAAAGACTTGTCTCTTAACTGGAGGATAGTTTGACTTTTTGTCAAAATGGTCAAAACAATCTTGGTGCTTGAAGTCATGTTATTGAAGATGCGGGCCTGTCTGTCAAAAGCGAGTGCCCAGGAGGAGTGTTGATGTGTGCGTTTCAGTTGCCTATCACTGCAAACAAACCCCGCCACCCACCCCCCCCCCGCCCCCAGACTCGGAGGCCTGAGACAACCTCGTACTGCTTCCTCCTTGGTTCTGGGGAACTGTGGTGGGATGTCCCATCTGTGGACGGGCTCGGCTGGACGGCTCGTCCTAGGCTCCCAGGCACTTGCAGTCGGCTGGTGCTTGGGACTGGAGTCTCCCCAAGCCTGGGTGTCCAAGATGGCACACGTATGTGGCCATCACAAGGGAGATTGGCTGGGACTGTGGGCTGGACGTGGATCAGGTTCTAAGGGGGGATGTGTCCCAAAAGAGAGCATTACAAGAAGCCCAGGTGGAAGCTGGCTCCTGAACCGGCCTCAGGAGAACAGGAACATCCCTTGCTCTGCATTCTACTGGTCAAAGCAGTCAGTGGCCAGCTCAGATTCAAGGGGAGGAGCTTAGCAGCCCCCTCTGTGGGGAGAAGCAGCCTGCAAGTATAGAGAAGGGAGGGTCAGTGGTGCCACCCTTAGGGACCACCTACCACAGCCCCAGTGGGCGGGTCCTCACGCCCTAGCTCACTCTCGGCCCCCGTTACGAGGCTGTCTGGGGGAGAGAAGGACACCCTGGTACAGGCCTCTCATGCACTGAACTCCCACTTGAGTGCCTCTGCTTGTCAGTGCATAATGCACCCTCTTTTTAGGTCAGTCTTAACTGATTATCCCGTGTTGGAAATAGCCCATAAGAAGCCACAAACACAGTGTAAATTGATAGCAAAGTGACAGTGCAACATAATGCAAAAATGCAGGATTTCATGAAGATGATGAGGGTGTTTTTGGAAAACTGTAGAAATTACACTCACAATCATTGACAAATGAAGAGAAGGTGAAGTTCAGCCAGAAAATCATTGAAGAGGTGACAATCAACTTTTTGCCAATGATAGTATATGTTCATACAAAGAGAAGTATCAAAACATTAAATGATTAAGAGTACACCTTTGGGAAATTAATGAGATTCTAGACTATTTTTTTATAGAAATCACTGTCTTTACAACTGGGCTCTAAAAGTTGTGTGTAAAAGGGAGTAGCCTATAGGGGCTGCCATAGACTTTTGTTAGCAAGCTATGCTGAAGAAACAGACACTTATCGAATTATTCCTTTGCTCTAAAAATTAGCATTTAGTTGTAATTATAGTTGAAATTTTATTAAATGTAAAATAAAATCGATGTATTTTTAATATATGTTAGTTTTGTTTTGGATATTAAGTACTCAATTTAAGTGTCTCTCTGAGGGTTTGAGTTGCCTTCCGTGATAAGGATGTAAATCCGAGTGACCAGGGTTGGGATTCTAGCTTTCCGCTTAGGAATGTCAAGCTCCTCGGAGCAGGTGCTGTTGCTGGCACCCGAGTGAGGGTCCTGCTGTCCCAGGTTGCCACGTGCTTTGCTGACACAGGGTAAGGAGTGAGAGAGGTCTGGTTCCGTGTCAGGACAGAGGAGCTGCTCCCGCGAGGGTACAGTCACGGGGAGAGCCCAGGCGAGCCCGTCTGCAGCAGATTACCCACGGGAAAGGCGTCGCAGCCATCGGCACAGACGTGGGTATGAGACAGAAGTTTCTGTTGAGTTCAGATAGAGCTTCAAAGACAATTCCTTTCTCTAGCTTGTCTTGGGGTGAAAAAAATCCAGTTGTTTGCAGTTTTCAAAGTAGGGAGCACCTCCTTGGAGCGGGCAGACCTGTGCTTTGTGACTTGAAGTGCAATCTCAAACTGGAAATGCAACATCAGAGCAGAAGCCCTGGTGTGGTCCTGCCCCTCACGGGACCCGAAGTGTCCGTCATCTGGGAAAAGTCAAAAGAGACGGGACTTGGTCTGAGCATCGGGGATTTTAGAAGGAATGGAAAGCAGAAGGAGCATCCTCACCAGCCCCTTGATTTCAGAGTGAGGCCGGGGGCCCAAGGATGGGGCCGGGACCACTCAGCGAGCTGGCCGGAAGTGGGCAAGGCCCTCATGGCCAGTCAGCAGCACCAATCGTACGGACCCAAACTGGGAGAAAAGCCTCCCTCTTCCCACTGCCATTTTATCACCAACTGGTCCATAAAAAAAGAGAAGAGTCAGAATTGTTCATTTTGTAAAGTGTGTTGACTCAGGTTTCACGGCATCCTTCTCAACTAAGAAAACGTGGTTTCGGGAAAATGCGAGCCCTGTTCAAATACCATCTTTGTGTATCTGTGTGTCCTTCTGAATGACAGTACGGGGCATTCATCTGACCCACACAGGGGATCACCTAGAAGCAAGTGCAGCCTGGCTTCCAGGAACAGTTATCACTGTTTCGCTGCTGCTAATTAGCAGGATGGATTTTATCAGTCTTTGCTAAATTGAGCAAGTAAATGCGGATTTATTCAAGATGTGTTTAAAGGCGTGTTCGTGCAGTTTTCGCAAAGACCACAGGCAAGGAGAGCTGGCAGGTGCTGCGTGCGTCCAGAGCCTGCGTGTGAGCTGACTTGGATCGAACGTCTCCCTGACGTGAGACCCTCCACACACTGTACCTTCAGAACATATTGTTAAACCAACATCATCGCTGTCAGATCGATGAAACCTCTCTGTATCCTTTATGCTTATCCTGCTGTGAAAATGTTTGTGGTGAAACTAATAACAGAGTTTGAGAACTCCAATAAAACCACTGCCGAACTAAACACCATTTTAAGTAAAAGTGGCATTTCCGACTGGCCTACCTGGGCGTTTCCGGGCTTCACTTTGGGGGCGTGCATGTAACTGCGTTTAAGCTGCCTGCTGTCATAAGCGGGGCTTTGCATTCTGGAGAATGAGACACAAAACCCTGGACATGAACTCGCGCTCATCAGCGCCTCAGGCACCGCCGGTGACTTCCAGACAGACATAAGGGGGCCGAGGAGGCGCCAGGGGATGTGCAGATGCAGCCCCTTATATAAAATAAGTAACAAGGAAGAACTTTAACCCTCTTTGTGCTGATTAGAAGAAATACACATTTGTGAGAATGCGCTTCCTGGGTTTGAGCACTGTGGGGTTTCTCCACTTGGACACTATTGACATTGGGGGCTGGATCATTCTCTGCGGGGGGGCGTCCTGTGCCCTGTGGGGTGTTCGGCAGTAGCCCTGGCCCCTCCCCACCGGATGCTTGTAGCACCCCGCTCCCCATCCCCAGGTGTGACGATCAAGAATGTCTCCAGACAGTGCCACATGTCTCCTGGAAACCAAACAGCACCTGATGGAGAACCACTGCCTTAGTAATACGCCTTTTTAAAAATGTGCTTTATCATATGAGCCATGGTGGAAATGCCCCAAGCCCTACCTGTGTGCAGAGCACCTCGATTTACCTGGAAGGCTCTGCACACTGAAATCTCACTTCCCAGGTCTCTTATTCGCCACAGGAGTTGTTCCTGCTCTTTAATTGGTACAGTAAATATTCCTTGTCATGCCACAGTCATTTAGAAGTCAGCTTTGGCACGTGGCTGCTGTTTTAGGGATCATCACACATCATCTGCTGTTTGGTGTCAAACCCAGAGCCACTGTTATTTAACACTGATTAATAAATGGCAGGTTGTCAGCACCGGTTGTAAAGACACTTGAAGGCGCCATTGTTCTTTTAAATTAAAACATTTAAACATTTAAATCCAGGGCTGGTTCTGGTGCCTCACTGTGATTATTCCTTTTGTCTCTGCGCACCTTTCTTCTCCTGGTCACACAGCTGTCAGCTGACAGTACCTGGAGTGGGGCGCATGACAGCCCTTCCCTGTGCACTGCCATTATTTTTACGAGGAAAGCTGGAAGCCACTGGAGCAGATACTAATTTTGTGGGAGGACTGCCGGCTTAAGTTATTAAAATGAACGTATCTGAAGGCTACAACTCATTTCATTTCTGTTTCGGGGCGGGCTTGCAGGGCTGGGCCGCGAGTGTGTGTGTGTGTGTGTGTGTGTGTGTGTGTGTGCGCGCGCGCACGTGTGCTTGGCGCTGGGAATGCTTCGGCCCATTCTTTTCTTTCCCTCCACTCCTTCCCTGCTCCTGATTGCAGGAATCACAAGCGACTCTGGTGTCTCCAGCAAACAGGGAATGCTGCAGACCATCGGGGGCTGCGGAAGCGGCAGGGGTTGGCCTGGCCTGTCTGGAGCCTCGCATTGCGCCCCTGGCCCTCCTGCACAGAGACCAGTTAGTGTTCAAGACTCCCATCTCCTGGAGGAAGGGTCCGGCTGGCCAAGCCCAACCTGACTCTGCCTGGTCACCCTGGGCCAGCCCCTTCCAAGTGGGTGGCAGGAGTACCCCGTACCAGGACTGAACGTAATGTGGGTCCATAAAAGGCAGACCGGAGTGCTCATGATAGGAGGGTCGGAATTCTGGAGAGAAAATTAATGGGCACCCACCTCCTTCTCTCCTCTCCTCCCCTCCCGTCCATCTTCCTTCCTGTCCCCTACAAGTCAGCAGTAAGCTAAAGGACCATGGCAGCATTACTTTTAGCTCTAAAGATGCAGTTTTCTCACCAACTTCAAATCCACCTGGTTCATGTTATATTTAGCTTGCTCTAAATTTTAAAAAGTGGGGGAAAGAAAGACACATTGCAGAATTAAACTGCTGCAAAACGCAGGGCGCTCCTTGCGGGCTATTTATATGCTCCCTGAGTCTGGCGTCCAAGGCAGTGATTCCTGGCTTGAGCCACACTTTCTGGATTTGATGCGGGGGCGGGGTGGCTGGCACTACCCCTCGCCTCTGGCCGAGGGGGCCTGGGAAAATCCGTGGCATCTTTCTCTTCCAGAAGAACCCTCACCCCAGCATCTCATTCCCTCTGGCACCTGGAGCTTGGCTGTGATGCAGCAGACAGACAGCAAGCCTGATACCAGGGAACCTTGGGCAGCTTACTTACAAGTGCTGAGTCCTAGCGCCACCTGAAAAAAGACTAACACTTTAAATATATACAATTATATTTGTCAATCATCCCTCAATGATTTTTTAAAAGATAACAAAAATTTTAAAACAGTGAAGTCTGTATGTCTAAATAAAAAAGAGACAAAATGCAAATATATTTAATAAAGTTTGACACTGCATACTAGACTATAAAAAAGAGAGAAAGGAGGAAAGGCTGCTAAAAGTGAAAGATGACTTAACTCACACTTTTTTAGGGAAACGATACAGCTCATATTCCCCCCTTAAATACAGTATAAAGGTTTCTTACATTGGGAAAGTAGTAATTTTCATAGACAGAACAACTAATCAGATATTTACTTACAGCACGTAGAAACTTGTGATATCATGCACACCCAAATAGATCAGGAAGGGTGGGTGACTATTTGGAGGAGTTAGTTTTACTGAGATCACCTCAGAACACAGACTTCCATGATCTAATTAGGAAGGAGAAAGCTTGCCACACACCAGGCAACGCTGGCCAACGAGGATTGCTTACAAAAACTTTCTTAGGCCAAAACGGCTAACTCCTATTTCTCTAAACACTAATTCATAAATTTACCTTGGTTTCAATTATGTATTTAAAAAGACAGTGGAGAGCAAGATTTAATGTTATGCAAGTAAATATTTGACTAATTGTTTTGCCTATGAAAGTTACTTTTCCGATTAAAAAAAAACTTTACACCTTAGTCACACCCATATTATAAATTAAAACAATTTTAAGCCAAATCAGGAGTTACCCTTTTGAACAAACATCTTTATTCTGCTCGTCTCACAATGTTCCGTACCATCAAATATGCACAGCTCCGTAAGTGTCCCATCATACGGATTATTCCTGTTTAATGGATCCACCGTATGCTAAACAGTTAGCTCGTTTCCACTTTTCATTAGGGAGAGAGTAGCGCTGACGTGTGCAGCCCTGTGCATGTTTTTCGTGAGCTTCTGATCATTTCCCTGAGGTTGAGTCTGTTTAAGGATTGTCACACCTGTTGCTGAACTGCCCTTGGAAAACCCAGCAGGTGTGTATATTCACTAATTGTAGGAATCCCAGGGTGGGGAGCACACAGGTGGGGTGCCTACCTTTATGCATATCCATTAATAAAGATATCCATTTCTGCCCGTTTGTAAGGGGAAGGTCTGAATATGTTGTTTACAGTTTTATGTGCCATTATTACTGAAGCTGAACTTTCATTGCCACTAATCTATTGACCATTTGTTTTTTCCTTGTAGATTAGTTGTCTTTTTGGATTTACTTACTTATTTTTTCTCACCTAAATACATATCTTTTCCTGTTTGATTTGTACGAATTCTTCAGTGCTGTTCATGAACCTTTCTGCCTCCTTTACCCCCTGCACATATAGCCCCCAATTTTTCTTCGGTCTTTCGGTTTTATTCATGTTTTCTGACTTAGAGTTTCACTTATTTTTTTTGTCATGTCTGTTCATCTTTTCCCAAGTGCATCTCTCTTACTTGCCCTTTATCATTCAGTGTCTTTAATTTTCCCCCTTTCACTCTCTGATCTGTTTTCTTCCCTGTTCTTCTTACTTTTTGTCACTTATTTTTTCCCTGATGCTCCACTTCTTCATTTTTCTTCTCATTTTGCTGACACCAGAGAGTAACCTCCCTTTTTTGATCTCACTGGCTTTCCCAAGTTTCTGTCGTCAGCTCTGCATTCATACCCCTTTCCTTCAATGGGCACTGACTTCCCTACGTAACCAATTTAGAAATGGACCCGAAGAATCTTAAAAATGGGTGGCCCAGTACCAATGCCAGAGAAATTTGTCCCTAATCCTTCCGTGTCCAGGGTCGTGGGCACCTAGGGACTTGTTTCACCTTCTGCTGATGATAAAGAAGGTGCTTTTATAGTTTCCATAAGAGATTTTTTATTAAACAAACCTGCACTCTCCCACACTAGAAGGGCATTATGTGAACGTTTTATGAGCAGAAGGTAGAAATTAATGGAGAAAAAACATACTAGAAATTTGGGTTGTTTGGCATTGTTTGCCGCTCGCACCCAATGGAATACAGTTAATCGTACATCACATTGCAGGCTCCTCTCGTCTCCTCCAGAATGTGTTTTTTATTTTCATTTGTGTTGGGGGTTTTGTAAAATAAACACATGTTGTGTTCTCTGGGAAGATAACGGGTGCTTTAAAAGGACAGAGGCGGCTCTGAGCTGTGACAGGAGATGGAGGCGTGGTTGGTCCTGCATTATCACCGTGTTGCGGGGGAAATGACTTAAATAGGCTGAGCCTCGGAAGCCACAGTTGTGTTAAACCTTGTTATGGTGAACTTTCCCTGCGTGGATGTGCAGTTCTGTTTAATTAATATACAAATAGGCACTCCACACATATCCGAGGGTTTGGGGGGTTTTTTTGATACTCTGAAAAGGCTATTCTGTCTTTTTGTAGGTCAATCTGCGAGTTTAGTGATGGAAAAATAGCAATAATAGTAACAACAGCACACACCAAAAAACAAAGCGAAATCAAAAAGCCCTGAAATATTTAAATTTTTATTAGGAAACAGCTGCGGTGACTTGATTATGCAGTAGGTCATGTGGAGGGGCTTCTGGGTCTTGAATATGCAGTGCTTTTCTCTACCATTTTTAAAAACCTGGGCTCTCATGAACTTCTGTCACTTCGCACACAGCCTCCCGGGAGGGCAGTGGGGAGTGGGGTGGCATCTGCCCAGCACGACTTGCAGCACTGGGGCTGTGGGGTCATCCAGGCTTAACCTTTGCTGCCTCGAGGGGCACTAGAACCCGCGGTGCTGACGTTTTTAACCCAAGCTAAGGCTGTCCTTGGAGGCCTGCAGCATGGCACACTCATCTCCACTGGGGGAAGGACCTGGCAGCAAGGGTCAGTGCAGATGCTGGGCGGGCTGCCACCAGACCCAAGGAAAGGGGAAATTAAAGCCATTCATTTTCGTATCCTCCAGAGCTTGGTTTTCTCCCAAGCTCTTTGATGGGCTAGCCTTTGCTCTGCTCATTCCCCAGGTCCCTCTGCTAATAAGGACCATCTATCCCTGCCTTCTTAGTCTCAGGCGCCATCTCACGTGACATGGAGGGTATTTTTTAAGTGAACATACAGCCCATCTTGCTTATGATGATTTTGCACAGTCTCCTAATAAGGGCAAAAGAAAGGACTTCAACTTTTACTGCTTTCTAAAACTTCTTTTAATAGTAGTGTATATTGACGGTAGAAAATTTTAATAAAAATGGGTAAGAATGAAGAGCGTAAAATCGCCCCCGTTGATGGTTTGATCTACAAATATCCTTTCTAGCCTTTTTCTTTAAAGTGAACAGTGAAATCATTGCCCAACTTGTCTGTGAGCTGCGGCTGTTTTCCATGTTGCACACAGATTTCAACAATGTTTTTAAGAGCTGCGTAGATTCCGTAGTACCCCGTAGTAGTGTTGTGAAGTGATTGCTGTCACCAATTCAGAATATGCTTTATTTCAGTGCTCCTGTCATTAAAGGGGGAAACGGCTCCATCAGGAACTGTTTAGGCTTTGTTCTGAGGAGTGGGCAATTTGCAGTAGGGTTGGTCTCTGCACCTGTGGCTGAGCCACACCCTTTTTTAGACTGGGAAACCAGGGGGTGTTAATTTCTACAGTCTTGACAATGATGCCATTATGACCGAGAGTGTCTTAGTGGAATCTTGGAAGTCTTCCAGAACGATTCTCTGTGGGCCGTGTTTGTAAATGTTGAACCTGAGTCTTTGAGTCAGGGCTGTCTCTGAATGAACCCCCTTCATGGGGTCACCCCCGTAGGACTGGCCCTTTGTGAGACCCCAAGCTTCAATCTCTGGACCGATTGGGGATGGGGAACTGGTGCTTCCCAAGGAAGCTAAATAAGACCCAAGGACAGGAGACACACACACAGGCCTGAGCCCAGGGCAGTGCCCCGCCCCTGCAAGCCATCTCAGGCAGAGGACCAAGCGCTGGACCTGTCCCCAGATGCTCGGTGCTCACATAGGTTGGTTTTTGCCTGCAGTGGGAGAGTGGTTTACACCAACCCCTAACCTCTGGAACATGACTTGTTTCAACAAACCCCAGGGCTGTTCTTCACTTGACACAGGATTTATTGAGGGAGACTTCAGGCACAAAAGGTGGCTCTTATGTTGAAATATGCTTTCAGTTTTGAAAATATGGCTGGTAGTGTGTCTATTAATGTCTGGGTTTCCTTACACCTAGAAGGTGTCCGAGCGTGCTCTGATGGAGGACGTTGGGCATTGTTGTCCTGAGCAGAGACCCTGGGCTGCGTGGGCACCTCCCTCTACTCTGAATGGCTCTGTGGGTCTAAATGTTTTCTCCCTGGTCCAAGGGTGGAGGCCCTGGAGTGGAGGTCTCTCTGGCATCATCCCAGTATCCTGGCAGCTATGGCCACGCAGCGATTCTGAAGGAATCCTGGAGCTGTGGACCAGCACCTGGGCAGTGCTCGATATGGCAGGATGCCACGTATCTACATGAAATCCAACACGGCCCATTTATGAGAAATTCCACGTCCCAGCGTCACATCCCCCACTGAGGGGTCTGCAATGGTCAGGAGAGACAAGGTGGTGTTCTGAGTAAAGAGCCTCGTGGCACATCTTCAGAGATAGATCGTTATAGGGCCAGAGGGACGTGCGTCTCCAGACCTAGGGTCCTACAGCAAGGATGATTCCCAGGCGGGATCTGGCCCAAAGCCCCGCGATGGGGAGCAGCCCCAGCCCGGCCACCTCCAGCTGCCACGTTGGTCTGGTCAACAAGATAGCTGTTCCTGGTCCAGGTCTAGGTCTGTCTTCCGAGGAGCCTTACCCACAGCAAGCAGGTCTCCGCTGCAGTTTGTTCCCAGAGACCTGATCTGCACAGCCAGGTTTGGAGGGAATTCACTCTCCTCCTCCAGCCTCTCCCTCATTTATGGGCACTTAGATGATTTAGGCAGAAACCATTTGAAAGTTAATTATCCACATAATTGCCCAACACTTAACTTCACTTAATAAAATGTAAACTTGATCGTCAGCCTAACGTACACTCATTTTGCATCCTCCGGACAATCGCTCTGGCCCCAGCCTGAGGACTGGGCGCCCTTGGGCATCTAATGCCATTTGTTTATTTGTTTGTTTGTCATGGGCTCAGGCTCCACTTAGATCTGTGGCTGTCGCTGTATTGGGCCCAGGTTGGGCCCAAAAACCGGTGGGCGGATTTACATGTCGAGCTTCAGGCGTCTTTGAAATTAATCTCATGGGTCAGAAAATTATACGAGATGATGCCTGATTCTGCTGGCCTGTAATGGATCTTAGTTCCTCGTTTAGAGATTCCCTTACACTGTCTGATGGAGGAGATAAGCCAAACTTAAGTAGCTTTATGTGTGTCGTTTGATTTCTGAAAAGATTGCCAATCCTAGTGGGAGTTTATGTAAAAGCACTCAGACCCTGCAGAATAGGCAAGGTTTCCATATTTATCAAGCGTGGCTCTTCTCGTGTGAATAATGTATTCTGGGGCAGGCTTGGTAAGTTGCCTTGGTTAATGAATTTCAAAGGCACAGGTGGTTGTTGAAGCATCTTATCTGGTGGGCTTGCTGTGTGAGTTTTCTGAGGTACTCAGTTTCTAAATTTCTGTGATTGTGGAAGGGTTTTCCACCATTCCGCATGGAAGTAAGGCAGGGAAAGCAAGAAATGTTGCCTGACATTTTTCTCTTCACAATTAATCCTCAAGATACATTCTTTTGATATGTGCAAAGGCCTTGCTTGTCATGCACGCATGTTTCAGTAGATGAAACCTTGAGAAAGCAGAAAGGCAGAGGTAGAATGGGGGTGTGATGAAAAGAGAAAAACATGGACTTGTATTATTTCTTCCCTTTCTTGCCCTCCATCCATCCACACCCCACCCCCCAGCTGTAACTCGTCTTCCTTCTGTAATAACACACAGCAGCAAACGCAGAGCTGCCGTTTAATTTAATTGCAACGTCTTCAAGTTCGACTCGTGATGTGTCCCCTCCCAAGCTAACTGTATAGAAAAAGATTTTATTAAGAAGCAAATGAAGAAATGAAAATCAAACTTCCTGGGAGGTAATTATCCCATTTTATAATAAGCCATAAGAATTTTGAAAGGAAGGGGGAGAGAAAGCAACAAAAGAGTATCTTGAGGATATTAGATTAAGTAATTTTAATGCCACCATTTAATATCTAGGAACACGAACAATTTATAGTTCTCGAAACTGTCAGGTTGAAGCATTCGTCTTTCAGGGGTGGGATGTTGGCATTGGTGGGGGTTAGAGAGCTAAGTTCATGGGGAGGGAGCTCGGATTTCACTTTGGAGACAAGTTTGGAGGGGAGAGAGCCGGGCAGAGCGGCAGCCTGTGGTCTCTGGGTTCACACACCTCCCACCCTGCTCACCGTGAGGTTCGGGGCAAGTGGCTGGACCCACCTTCGCTCGGGGTCCTGTCTCGACTTGAGGAGGGTGCTGATAGCACCGACTTCACAGGGTGTCCGTTTGGGGCCGGGTGCAGGGGGGCACTCGGCACCGTGGAGGAAAGGTGCCGGCTGTAGATTTGTTTGTGTTTAATTTAGAAGCCAAATCTTTTGCCTGTCACCCTTGATGGGATGATAGGATGCAGTCTGAAACACCGAGAAGTGCATCCCAGTGGCCTGCTGTGGTCCCACGACTCTCATGGGAATGACCTGCTCGTGGCTGCAGCCAGGGGCTAACTGGCCAGGCGCCTGGCTTCCATCCCCACCCAGGGCTAGTTACCTTTGCAGACAAGAATCTGTCTTCAGGGCAAGAACCCCCTCTGCAGGCCTAGACCGTGGCTGGTGTGTGTTCAGGGCCTCAGCTGCTCCAGCTCTTCATCTGCCCCTGGGGGACCCCGCCCTGCCCAGAGCATCAGACACTGGTTCAGAATCACCCACCAACGTAGGTCAGCCGTGACCTCCCACTGGGCCCCTCCCGTTGAGGTGCCGTCTCTAACTAAAGACTTCAGACTTCGGCCCGTGTGTGCTTGTGAGGGGAAGAGCTCTGGGACCCCGGCCTGGGCGCCCCCGCCCTCTGTGAAGGGTCCCCTGACACCCCGAGGAGGCGGAAGCAGAAGGCGGGGTGCCCGGGAGGCCAGGGCACCATCTAGCACTGGGGGCAGCTGCTCTCAGCCCTGATCATATTTAGGGATGTTTATTTTGCGTAATTGGAAAAGGCAGATTGGTGATGGGCTCAGAGCATACGTTGTAGATTTCCTATCATTTTCCCCCAAATAAACTCTCTGTTTATGGCAAGGAGGCCTTTTCCCTGAGAGAAGCTGGGCCTCACCTTGCCTCAGTCGCAAGGCGGCCCTGGCCCTGTGCCCGCCGGGCAGCCTGCAGGACCTCCCTTCCTCTCCGTCCTGTCTGCCACCATCGAAGCATGGCAGATGGGACGCCGTGGATGACGCCAGGGCTACATGATCTCATCTAATGTTCTGTCCACTCAGACATTATAAGAGTGTCCAGCCAATGACGGCGAGGCACCAGACCCTCAGGAGGTAGAGAAGGTGAGGCGAGGGGCCTGTGGCTTGTCCAGGAGGGTGACAAGGGCAAACGTTTACGGACACGGATGCGTTAGATTGTTGATTCAAGGGCCTCAGGTCAGCGTTGCTGTCGGTGATGTAATTCTCTTATGGTGAAGAAAGTTCTGACAACCCAAAGGAAAACCTTCCTTCTGTTTCTGTGGCAGTTTCACTCCTGAAAAATTCATTGTAGATTAAACTCCTGCAAAACCAGGTGATGTTTATATGTAAAACAAAATTATGCTCTGGGCTCAAATAATCCTAGACTTACAGGATGCACCAGTGGGCCGTACCGCTGTGTACAGATGTAACTTCTCATGCTTTGTAGGACGCCTTGGCATCCCTAGCCCTTGCCCACAAGCTGCTCTTGGCACCCAGACATTGTGATAACCAAAACATACCCCCTATATTTCCAAAACTTCTTCCTGGGGTGGGAGAGCCACCCTCATGAGAGCCACTGTGCCCGACTATGAGTTAGTTCCTCCAGGACCCTGTATTTAGTCCCTACATCTCATCTGTAGCATGGGCCCTGGCAGGTGTGAAGTAGCCAAACAGATGATGGATGGATGGATGGATGGATGGAGAGAGGAATGGATGGATGGATGCATGGATGGGAGAGAGAGAGGGATGGGTGGATGCATGGACGGACGGATGGATGGAGAGAGAGGAACGGATGGATGGATGCATGGATGGGAGAGAGAGAGGGATGGGTGGATGCATGGACGGACGGATGGATGGATGGATGGGAGAGAGCAGGATGGGTGGATGCATGGACGGATGGATGGATGGATGGAGAGAGAGGAATGGATGGATGGATGCATGGACGGACGGATGGATGCATGGATGGGAGAGAGAGAGGGATGGGTGGATGCATGGATGGATGGATGGATGGATGGAGAGAGAGAGAGGGATGGGTGGATGGATGGATGGATGGATGGAGAGAGAGGCATGGATGGACGGATGCATGGATGGGAGAGAGAGGGATGGGTGGATGCATGGACGGATGGATGGATGCATGGATGGCTTTAACTGTCACTGCACCTGGGAAATCCTCAGGAGCCACTGCCCAGCATATGTGCTGAATTCACCATCTCTGGCCTTCAGGGATGGACGGACCTCCCCACTCCTAAGTAGTGTGCTGATAACTTCGTGGGTGAAAATCATCATCTGGCTGTTGTACAAGCACCAAGTTATGTAAAGATCTGAGGTTTTACTGTAGGTCAGGTTCTCAAGAGCTGATTTTGCCCCCAGGGATCATTTGGCGATCCCTGAGAACGTTTTTGGTTGTTACAAGTTGGGGGAGGGTGCTACTGGCATCGAGTGGGTAGAGACCAGGGACGCTGCTAAACACCCTGCGAGCCCAAGGTAGCCTGCACATCAAAGAATGGTCCAGCCCGATGGTCAGGAGGGCTGGGCTGAGCGTCTGCTCAAGGGGCTCCGCCGTATTATTTTTTAAAGCCACCGTAAAGTAAATTAATTGACTTTGGAATACTGAAGACGGCCTTGAACAAAATGGATACACAAAGAGCTTGTGCATCTGTAGGAAACAAGAGACATGGGAGAGGCAGATCCTGAGGTGAGGTCTGCGAGGAAGTTTCTCCAAGTGTCTTTAGCACGGAAAGTGTGCCCTGTATGTTGGATGTACCATTAGCATGATTCTGTATATTTATGTGAAGACAGGTGTTCTATAAATGCAGCGACGCTTCTGAGAACAATAGGAAAACTTCTCCTGGGGGTGAGCAAGTTAACACCTAAAGAAGGAGAAGCCTGGATTCACAATGGGGTAATAAATGGAAACTCGCTGCACAAAGGAAAATCGGTGTTTTAATTTGTCAGAAAATTACTGACCAGCAAGCGGCTCTGTGTACCAGAGTTGTCTTTTCAGAGTGTGAATTTTCCTTAAAAGAGAACAAACCAATGTGTACAGTCTCTGCCGAAACAAAGTCATTTGAAAACAATTGGTACCTACATGGAGTTCGTAGACCAGCCTCCGTGTTGCAGTCACTGCCCGTGCTGAGGCTGCTGCAGCCCAGCTTCTCCGTGTACCTTGGAGGTTGACAACATCTCCAGTTAGGTTCTCTGCTCACCGGGGCTTCACATCTCCCTGTGCTTCACATCTCTGAAGGGGTGGCTTGTTTATCCTCCTTCAAGGAACTCTGTTAAAGGTAACACCTCTCTCCTGGTTCAGGAGAGAGCGCTGGAGACAGTAGCAGGGATAGAGCCACTCTGAGAAAATTAAGTGGCGGCAGTCATGTGACAATGAAGGTGGCAGTGATGATGATGAGAATGATAATAGTGCTGATGATGGTGGCGACAATGTGACTGTAGAGGTGGCGGTTTTGGTGGTGATGATGATGGTGATGACAATGGCAGTAGCCGTGATGTGACTGTAGAGGTGGCAGTTTTGGTGGTGATGATGGTGATGGTGACAGCGGTGGTGTGCAGATGGAGGTGGCGGTTTTGATGGTGATGATGATGGTGATGACAATGGCAGTAGCAGTGATGGGTGCAGCCTTGTCAGGGTCAGCAGAATGGTCCTGGGGCCCCACTTCCTCCTCAGCGATCTGCACTATTCCCCCGCACGCCTCTTGGCTGCAGCTGCCCCCAGGCATGACCTCTGAGCACCGGCCATTCCCATTCTCCTTCCATCCTGGAGCCCAGCAGGCTTAGTCCAGCCTCTGGGCTTTGCATTTCTGTTCTCTCTGGAAGTTTCTCACCCAGACCTCCTCCTGGCTGTCTCCTTTTTTGGATCGGTTTGCATCTCAGACCATCCCCTGGAGAGGCCCCCTCTCCATGTCCCGTCACCGTCTCCATGTCTTTGTGCCTGGCATTGCCTGATGGACGGGTTTAGCGTCTCTCTGGCCTGTTGGGCCATCGCCGTCCGAGAAGGTCAGTCACTGAGAGCAGGTGATCGCGCTGGGCATCACTGTATCCCAGCTCCTGGTCAGTGGAGGTCAAACGGGAAGTCACCTCTGAGAACCCCAGCCTAGAGCTTTCTGTGCCCTCGCAGGGTCGCATCAGCATTTGGGTGGCTGTTAGGTCAGATCCCACGGGGACCTCCATGTGGGGGTGTCAGGCTCAGGAACCACCACGGGGTGGGGGGAAGGAGGGCGGGATTGCTGGGCGGGGAAGCCAGGAAACGGCCCGCGTATCAAGCAGGCGGCAGGCGCTGGGTCCAGGTCACGCTTTGCCAATCTGTGGATATTCTCCATTAGTAGGAAGTCAGTGACGTTTGCTAAATGAACTCGCACAGGTGTAAAATTCAAGGAGAAGAGTGTCATGAGCGCTTCGCCACGTGGCACGCAATAAACACTGAAAAAGCGCCTGCCCCTGCTGTCACCCTGCCGTTGTCTGTTGGCACCTCTGCTCTGTTACGGGAAGGGAGAACGTCATCGGCTTCGTGTGGTAGCAGAGAGAGGGCACTGCCCCGCAGGAGTGCAGATGTGCCTAGGCCACTGGAAGTGCGACCTGCTTCCCTACTCTGGGCCCCGGAGCCAGCAGGTTCCCTTGCTGCCTGGCCTTGTTGGAGTGGCTGGGAGATGTGGGTCCCAGTTTTGCCTTGAACCAGTGCCGTAGGCGGCCCCAGAGCCCTGGACTAACCTGCCTTGGGAGCCGCCTGGTCTGTACGTGGGACAGAGACTGCTGGGACTCCTGTGTAAACAGAGGTGTCCCCAGGTGCGGAATGGGAGGCGGCCACTGTAAGAAAGGCACCTCTGTTGCGTGGGGGCCCCAGGGACCCCTGAGGGGTGGCAGAGCTGGCTCAAGGGAGCAGTGGGTGCTGAGCTTGGCTTCGAGGGGCAGCAGGCCTCCAGGGCTAGGGGAAAGGGCCCAGGTCATCCGTGGGAGCGCCCTGCTGAATCCATGGCAGCGGTCCCTCTGTCACTGCTGCATGAATAATACCACTGTCATTCCTCGGTGGCCCTCCTGGCAGCTGAAGCTTTGCACTTCAGCAACCCCATCCCATTAAGGGGGCCCCTCCACCTGATGCCCCAACAGGAGGTGTCCTGCTCCAGTCTGTTTGCACCTTTTTGCAGGGACGCTACCTTTGAGAATTCACAGAGGCCCCTGTGTCTGTGAGAATCCACAGAGGCCAGAACCGGGCTGCGCTTGTAGACGTGTGTACCTAAATCCGAAATTTAAAAAGTGAAGTTGTATCACTCCCCCCTCCCTCCCCCCAATTGTATGCAAAATATTTTAGAGGAATATTGGCAATTTCAGAAGCAAATTGGATTAACAAATGTGAAATCCCTCAGTCTGGAACTCTGAGCACATCAGGGAGGAAGACAGTCTTGCATACAGCCCCTCCGCTTTTCCTGCATTTAAAAAGCGTATTAAGAAAAGCAAAGCTTTTCCGGCACTCTCCCTTAATGGTCAGTCGTGCAGGGTTAATGAACTACATTAGTTCGTTGAACAATAACATACTGACTCTCAGAACTTGACACACCAGCACTGGGATGGAGCCTCCATAGAATATCTTTGTAGGAAATTAGAAGCGACTTTCCGTCCTCTGGAAGGATGAGACTGAAGGCCTGGTGATGAGGCATCTTCCAAAACAAGCTTCTTAGGTGCCCGGGACTCCAGGCAGAAGGGAAACACTCCCGAGGCCGGTGCAGATGCCTGGGAAACGCAGAGGCCCCAGGTTGTGGGGAGGCACTGCAGGGGGCGGCGGCTTGATTACTTTTCTCCTAAACTGCTGCTCTCTGGAATTGGTGTCTTGTCCTCCTGTGTCATTTCTGCATTTGTGAGGTTGTTCACTTAACCTGCACGCTGACCTGGAGTCGTCCCCGCCGGAGACGCGTGCTGTTTGCAGAGGAATCTGATGGAAGAAGCACAGACTCTTTACACTTGACTAGCAAGTGATGAGAGAGGGATTATTCAGCACTGTGCTGCCCAGAGCGCCGGAAGGCTGTGTGAGTTCCCGGGGCCAAGGAGTCAACGTGAAACCCAGTGGAAAAGTCCATGAAAAATTAAGATGCCATTAAAAATTGAGTTGACAAAAGGATTGCCACTGTTCACACTCCTGGTTCAGGCTCCAAGGTGGCATCCACACACACCTGAAATTATTGTGTGATAGTGAGGCTTTCTGATGAGAAAACTGTCAGGGACTAGGTGTTAGCGGGATTGATGAATAAATCCAAAACTAACCCAGGACTCGAAGTGCTGTAGCTTTGCAAGGCCGGCGGATGAAATGCTCTCCTCCTTCAGCCTTTCCAAAATCTTGTTACAGATTGGAACTTTCGGTTGAAATTCTGCCTTCATTTCCCCTGAGTCCTCGTGAAGACAGAAACACCCCGAGAACTCAGTAATTCAGACACCGCTCTCTCTCTGAATCCTGCAGAGTAACACTCAAAGGTCCAGCCCAGTCGCACGCATGACTGGGGTTCCCCTTGCATCCTCTGCAGGGAAGGATTTGCCTGCAGGGGTGGAGGAGACCGTGTGTGTGCCTACAGTTGGGATTCTGAGAAAAATTTATTCTTACCTGTCTGTTAAATCAGAGGATCCAACAGTCCTGATTCTAAGGGTTCCCTAACCTTTTTCTGCATCTTTGTTCTGAAAGTAATAAAATCACTTAAAGTAAACCGTTATATAGATGTCTTGCCAGGTTGTCAGAAGATCCAGATCCGGAGACTCTGCCCCATCTTCTCCCTTCTGAGCCCAAGGCTCTAGGCACCACGCACATTCCTCTCTCCCTTCGTCTGGCAGCACATCTGGGTGCATCATGGGTCCTCCATCTCTCCCTCCCTTATCCCATCGGCCCCCGAGTCCTGCTGACCATACTTCCTGAAGTGAGCTCCACACCTGCCAGGACCCCGGCTTCCACTCCATCCTCCATCCTTGCCATTGGGCTCACCTTTCCCAAACGCAGAGTGGAACAGTTCTCTCCTTTGCTATCATACTGTCCTTGCTCTGTTAAAGCTCCTGATTATTTTTAGTAAAACCATGCCAAAGCGGAGGGAAGTGGACACAGTTGGCACCATAGTGATGAAGCAAGAGTCTGCGGGGGAGGCAATCAGAAGAGTGAGGTTTCCTGTGGGGAAGGGAGGCACCAAAGTAACAACAAAGAAAGAAAATCTGAACGAGGTCTGCACAGAAAAAGCATCTGCTAAATACCAAAGAACTGAAGTTCAATCCAGTGAGATCTCAGTGAGCATTTCCCATGTTCTAAACCACTGGTTCTTCTCAAACAAAGATGCCCAAAACTCTAACCCAGCCCCAGGACTGTACTCAGAATCGTAAGAATCAAAACTGTCCCAACCGTGTTTCAAGTGGACTGCCGTCCAGGCCACTGAATTAAGAGTCGGACTCACCAGTGGATTCGGATCGGTCAGGAGGGAAGACAGAGGCTTTAGAGATGCTGCCCTGGGCTCCTGGGTGAGAGATCTGAGGGTCCAGTGATGAATCCCATCCTGCCTGAGTCACGGTGCCAGAACTGCAAGAGAAAAATTGTACCCAGTGGCTGAAGCAGGCAAGAGAGGCTTTATCCAGGACTCTTGTAACAGAGGAGAGAGATTTGAACTTAACTCTGCTGGAACATCAGTGGGGGTGGGGGATTTCAGGGCTGAGCCTGCAGGGAGTCCTGAAAAGCACTGGAGGTAGGTGGTCACTGTGACCGGACCACGTGGGTTTGCTAATTGTCACTTACGGAAGTTAGGCTCCTTCCTCCCACACAGACTGAGCTGGCCAGTCTCCTTCAGGGATTCATTTCATTCAGGTCCTTGATAAAGTCATTCCTGGTCTGCAGAAGATTTACCTCTCACAGGGGCAGGAGAAGAGTTTACAATAACGAGTTTTCTAAAGTAGGTGCTCTAAGAAAAGGAGAGTCAGGGGCCCATAGTCAGGAAGAAACTTGCCCAAAGTTTGGTCCAAGGGTGGAGTCAAGATGGCGGACTAGGAGGACACGGGACTTGTGTCTCCGCACAAGTAGGGCACCTACCAGGTGGGGGACCACAGACACCTAAGGGCACGGGAGGAACCCCAGCCACCAGCTTCCAGGAGCTTGGTTCCCAGGCCGGAGGTCGGGCCTGAGCTCCTGTGGTGGGAGCTCCAAGTCCAAACCGCTGGACTAACAGACAACCTCAGACCCCAGAGAATATCAATTGGAGTGAGGCCTCCCGGAGGTCCTCATCTGAGCACCGAGACCCGGCCCTATCCAACTGCCTGCAAACTCCAGTGCTGGACGCCTCAGGCCAGACAACCAGTAAGACACTTTCTTCTCAAGTGCTCATGGAACATTCTCCAGGATAGATCATATCTAGGGTCACAAATCAAGCCTTGGTAAATTTAAGAAAATTCAAATCGTATCAAGTATCTTTTCCGACCACAACACTATGAGACTAGATATCAATTACAGGAAAAAAAAAACTGTAAAAAATAAAAACACACGGAGGCTAAACAATATGCTACTAAATAACCAAGAGACCACTGAAGAAATCAAAGAGGAAATAAAAAAATACCTAGAAACAAATGACAATGAAAACACGATGAGGCAAAACCTCTGGGATGCAGCAAAAGCAGTTCTAAGAGGGAAGTTTATACCAATACAATTCTACCTCAAGAAACAAGAAAAATCTCAAATAAACAACTTAAGCTTACACCTAAAGCAATTAGAGAAAGAAGAACAAAACAACCCCCAAAGTTAGCAGAAGGAAAGAAAACATAAAGATCAGATCAGAAATAAATAAAAAAGAAATGAAGGAAACAATAGCAAAGGTCAATAAAACTAAAAGCTGGTTCTTTGAGAAGATAAACAAAATTGATAAACCATTAGCCAGACTCATCAAGCAAAAAAGGGAGGGCTTCCCTGGTGGCTCAGTGGTTGGGAGTCCACCTGCCGATGCAGGGGACATGGGTTCGTGCCCCGGTCCGGGAGGATCCTGCATGCCGCGGAGCGGCTGGGCCCGTGAGCCATGGCCACCGAGCCTGCACGTCCAGAGTCTGTGCTCTGCAATGGGGGAGGCCACGGCAGTGAGAGGCCCACGTACCGCAAAAAAAAAAAAAAAAAAAAAAAAAGAAGGAGAAGACTCAAATCAACAGAATTAGAAATGAAAACGGAGAAGTAACAACTGACACTGCAGAAATACAAAGGATCATGAGAGATTACTACAAGCAACTATATACCAATAAAATGGACAACCTGGAAGAAATGGGCAAATTCTTAGAAAAGCACAGCTGTCGTAATTGAACCAGGAAGAAAGAGAAAACATAAACAGACCAATGACAAGCACTGAAATTGAAACTGTGATTAAAAATCTTCCAACAGGGGCTTCCCTGGTGGCGCAGTGGTTGAGAATCTGCCTGCCAATGCAGGGGACACGGGTTTGAGCCCTGGTCTGGGAAGATCCCACATGCTGCAGAGCAACGAGGCCCATGAGCCACAACTACTGAGCCTGTGCGTCTGGAGCTTGTGCTCCGCAACAAGAGAGGCCGCGACAGTGAGAGGCCCGCACACCGTGATGAAGAGTGGCCCCCGCTCACTGCAACTAGAGAAAGCCCACGCACAGAAACGGACACCCAACACAGCCTAAAATAAATAAATAAATAAATAAAATTAAAAAAAATAATAATAATCTTCCAACAAACAAAAGCCCAGGACCAGATTGCTTCACAGGTGAATTCTATCAAACAGTTAGAGAAGAGCTAACACCTATCCTTCTCTAACTCTTCCAAAATATAGCAGAGGGAGGAACAGTCCCAAACTCATTCTATGAGGCCACCATCACCCTGATACCAAAACCAGACAAAGATGTCACAAAAAAAGAAAACTACAAGCCAATATCACTGATGAACATAGATGCAAAAATCGTCAACAAAATATTAGCAAACAGAATCCAACAGCACATTAAAAGGATCACACACCATGATCAACTGAGATTTATCCCAGGAATGCAAGGATTCTTCAATATACGCAAATCAACCACTGTGATACACCATATTAACATATTGGAGGATAAAAACCATATGACCATCTCAATAGATGCAGAAAAAGCTTTCGACAAAATTCAACACCCATTTATGATTAAAAACTCTCCAGAAAGGAGGCATAGAGGGAAACTACCTCAACATAATAAAGGCCATATATGACAAACCCACAGCCAACATCATTCTCAATGGTGAAAAACTGAAACCATTTTCTCTAAGATAAGGAGCAAGACAAGGTTGCCCACTCTCACCACTATTATTCAACATAGTTTTGGAAGTTTTAGCCACAGCAATCAGAGAAGAAAAAAGAAATAAAAGGAATCCAAATAGGAAAAGAAGTAAAACTGTCACTGTTTACAGATGACATGATAGTATACATAGAGAATCCTAAAGATGCTATCAGAAAACTACTAGAGCTAATCAATGAATCTGGTAGAGTAGCAGGATACAAAATTAACGTACAGAAATCTCTTGCATTCCTATACACTAATGATGAAAAAATCTGAAAGAGAAATTAAGGAAACACTCCCATTTACCATTGCAACAAAAAGAATAAAATATCTAGGGATAAACCTACCTAAGGAGACAAAAGACCTGTATGCAGAAAATTATACGGCACTGATGAAAGAAATTAAAGATGATACAAACAGGTGGAGAGATATATCGTGTTCTTGGATTGGAAGAATCAACATTATGAAAATGACTGTACTACCCAAAGCAATCTACAGATTCAATGCAATCCCTTCCAACCAACAATGGCATTTTTCACAGAACTAGAACAAAAAAATTTCACAATTTGTCTGCAAACACAAAAGACCCTGAATAGCCATATCAATCTTGAGAAAGAAAAACGGAGCTGGACGAATCAGGCTCCCTGACTTCAGACTATACTACAAAGCTACAGTAATCAAGACAGTATGGTACTGGCACAAAAACAGAAATATAGATCAATGGAACAGGATAGAAAGCCCAGAGATAAACCCATGCACATGTGGCCACCTTATCTTTGATAAAAGAGGCAAGAGTATACAGTGGAGAAAAGACAGCCTCTTCAGTAAGTGGTGCTGGGAAAACTGGACATCCACATGTAAAAGAATGAAATTAGAACACTTCCTAACACCATACACAAAAATAAACTCAAAATGGATTAAAGACCTAAATGTAAGGCCAGACACTATAAAACTCTTTGAGGAAAAGATAGGCAGAACACTCTATGACATAAATCACAGCAAGATCCTTTTTGACCCACCTCCTAGAGAAACAGAAATAAAAGCAAAAATAAACAAATGGGACCTAATGAAACTTAAAAGCATTTGCATAGCAAGGGAAATCATAAATAAGACGAGAAGACAACCCTCATAATGGGAGAAAATATTTGCAAATGAAGGAAATGACAAAGGATTAATCTCCAAAATATACAAGCAGCTCATGCAGCTCAATATCAAAAAAACAAGCAACCCAATCCAAAAATGGGCAGAAGACCTAAATAGACATTTCTCCAAAGAAGATACACAGACTGCCAACAAACACATGAAAGGATGCTCAACATCACTAATCATTAGAGAAATGCAAATCAAAACTACAATGAGGTATCACCTCACACGGGTCAGAATGGCCATCATCAAAAAATCTAGAAACAATAAATGCTGGAGAGGGTGTGGAGAAAAGGGAACCCTCTTGCACTGTTGGTGCAAATGTAAATTGATACAGCCACTATGGAGAACAGTATGGAGGTTCCTTAAAAAACTAAAAATAGAACTACCATATGACCCAGCAATCCCACTACTGGGCATATACCCTGAGAAAACCATAATTCAAAAAAAGTCATGTACCACAATGTTCATTGCAGCTCTATTTACAATAGCCAGGACATGGAAACAACCTAAGTGTCCATTGACAGATGAATGGATAAAGAAGATGTGGCACATATATACAAGGGAATATTACTCAGCCATAAAAAGAAACGAAATTGAGTTATTTGTAGTGAGGTGGATGGACCTAGAGTCTGTCATACAGAGTGAAGTAAGTCAGAAAGAAAATCAAATACCGTATGCTAACACACATATATGAAATCTAAAAAAAAGATGGTTCTGATGAACCTAGGCTCAGGACAGGAAAGAAGACGCAGATGTAGAGAATGGACTTGAGGACACGGGGAGGGGGAAGGGTAAGCTAGGACGAAGTAAGAGAGTAGCATGGACATATATACACTACCAAATGTAAAATAGATAGCTAGTGGGAAGCAGCTGCATAGCACAGGAGATAGCTCGGTGCTTTGTAACCACCTAGAGAGGTGGGATAGGGAGGGTGGGAGGGAGACACAAGAAGGAGGGGAAGTGGGGATATATGTACACATATAGCTGATTCACTTTGTTATACAGCAGAAACTAATACAACATTGTAAAGCAATTATATTCCAATAAAGATGTTTAAAAAAAAAAAAATTTTGGTCCAGCTGAGGGGAACATTACCGCCATCTTGGTCAACAGGGAAGGGATGAAACAAGGGTTTGAACTTGAGCCTTTCTGACTATAACCCCACAGCAAGTGACCCTCCCCTTAGCAATTAATTTTCCATTCTAACGTCATTATGCCCATGAGCTTATGGTTCAGGTAACAGAATTAGTGGAACTATGAGTTTCTGGGAAAGCTGGTATGCTGGGGGCCCTGATTTGTGTTGGGGAGAAAGTGCCTGGAGGACGGGGTAAGCCTTGCTGCAGTCAGTAGCTGAGCAGTATTCAGTGAGCTCCAGAATATTACATTTTTTAAAGTCCCAGTAGGTTAGTTTCCAGGTATCATATGAAGGATGTGATCTGACTAAGCTCCACTTGGAATCCAGATTGAATGTAAAGACTGAGTGTTTGGAGTATGTTCCTGGCCATTTTCAGCTTGTAGGAAGGTTAATGCCGCCCTATAATTTACTTAAGAAACGACCGTCCATGTTGGGCTGTTGACCAGAATGTGCTGGTTTATTATTACCTCTGAGGGCCTGGCCAAGACCTCATTTTGCCTTTGAACACAGCATTTTGTCCCTGAGTAGGCAATAGTACTCGAGAAGGTTAATTGATTTGGGCAATTTTGGGCACCAACGGCTTTCCCGGATCTTGGCATTGAGGATAGCGCAGCCAGCTGGACCACAGGGTCTCTGGGATCTGGCTTTATTAACAGTCCAATAACTAACTCGGATGTATCCTCTGTCCCCGGAGGGAGAAGCAATTCAGTCTTCCTGCTGCCTGAGCCCAGTGCCCTCCCAAGCAGAGTGGACCCTCTCACCAGTATCTGCCGGTGGTGGAGGGGAGGGGGGCGGGCGCCGCTTGCTGTGGACTCGGAGCTGTTACCAGACTAATTTTCACTGAGAACAAAGAAGCCGGCTTCAAATCCAGGAGCCCAGTGAGAAGAATGGCTCCTTTATCCAGGTCATGCGTTTTACATTTTTGCTGTTTAATAAGCGAAGAGTCTGAAAACGTCGAATTTGGATCATTTATGAAGCAGGTCCTGAGACCTGAGGCCTTCAAACGTGCGTGCGTGCGAGTGTCATATGCCTACACATTTAAAGGATGTGTTTGAACATCCCAGGTGACCATGAGTAGGGACTTTGATCAGGCAGAGAGAAAGGTAGAAGGGGCAGCGTATTGTGTGTTTTCTGTCCCTCTGGGAACGAGGAAGGGGTCTGTCAGAGAATTTGTGGGAGAGTCTGCGTTTTGCTTATATGAGAATAGCTAACCTGCAGCTTTCCAGTTTTTATCAGAGCATTCAAGAAGAATGGAATTTCTGTTGGAATTATGCATGAAAAAAGAAAACTTACCAGGGAGATACGATAGTGGGGAGGGGCAAGTGTGTATCAAACCAGGGTGGTTTTTTTTAAACCTCTGCTATATTCCCTCTATACAAACATGTTCAGTATTTCCTAGCAAAATATACTTACTCATGATACTGAAGTTATCCTTTTATTGTCTTAAAAATGATTATACTTGGCGCAGGGAGACTCTGCCTGATAGATGACATGTGACACCTCTCTGTAGATCATACGTACATATTGACTTGACATAGAGATGGCTAAGTGCATCTGAAGGAATTGCATCTAGGTGGACATTTTTTTGAACTGCTGTTGGCGTGAAGTTAAATGGCTGTACTTTAATTTTGAATATTTATCTCCTGGTGTTTGTTTCTGTAAATTCTTGCACATTTTTAACTCAATTTTCATTTGTGAGCAAGTCTTATGCTTGCAAAGGTTCCTTTCAGTTTTGACCTCAAGGAATTGTTAGAAACTACAAACCAGAATCACACATTCTCAAGTCTGGTGTATTCGTTTATGGGGTATAAAATATGGCCTCTTTTCTTTTCTTTTCTTTTTGGACAAATGTTGACTTTCCTATGTTCTCTATGGGCCAGTTTCCAAATGACTTTGCCTGTGTGAGTTCACTGATGGAGGAAGCGTCTTGTTTGGGATGGTGAGGAAATAGGATCAGATCTCCCCTTGGGACAGTCTTTAATTGTGAGAGTGCATCAAATTTAGTGCAGCGTGTGGATGGCATGTAATGTGCTCCTGTCCACCAAAGGAGATGTGAATTTCCATTTATTTTTCTCTGTGGCTACCCCTGTACTACCACAACAGCAGGCTGAAAATGTAAAGATTTAGTCAGAGATTTGCAAAGAGCCAAGCAGCCCAGACACCAGATGGTTTGATTTGAATGATTTATTTTAAGCTTCTCTCCAGATGTTTGACAATATGTGAACACAGCTGGATTATCTTTACCAAAATAGGTGATTTTGCTGCAGTCCTATTAGATAACATTTCCTCCCATGCTTTCTTTTTCTTTTAAAATATGGCTAAGAAGGGAAAGGCTACACCACAGTTGTAATAAGAGAGCAAACAAAAAGTGTATCACATAGGACTTCCCTGGTGGCGCAGGGGTTAAGAATCTGTCTGCCAATGCAGGGGACACGGGTTCAGTCCCTGGTCCGGGAAGATCCCACACACCGTGGAGGAACTAAGCCCATGCGCCACAACTACTGAGCCTGTGTTCTAGAGCCTGCGAGCCACAACTTCTGAGCCTGTGTTCTAGAGCCCACGAGCCACAACTACTGAGACCACATGCCTAGAGCCCATGCTCCGCAGCAAGAGAAGCCACCGCAATGAGAAGCCCATGCACCGCAACAAAGAGCAGCCCCTGCTCACCGCACCTAAAGTCCATGCCCAGCAACGAAGACCCAACGCAGCCAAAAATAAATAAATAAATTTATTTTTAAAAAAAAGTGTATCACATAACCAAAAGAAGAAAAGCATAGTGGGTGACTCAGCACCATCCCAGAATCACCATCCAGGACTGACAAACTCATTTCCCAAGTAAAAGATTGCAGCATCCTGCTTACAGTGATAATGAGCTGAGAATTAGTCCTCTCCGAGACGCAGGGCTCAGCTGACCAGTCACACTGTTGTTTCTTAACAGTTGCTGAAAACATTTATTCAGGTTTGAAATTCCCATCTCTACCTACTTTTCCACTGAAGCAATGATATTCTCAGTGATTTTAATAGTATATGATGCCGTTCTGTGATTGCTTCCTCTGTGCCAGGTTCTTCATAAACGCTTGCAGAGTTGTTTCCGTTCATCCCCATAGATAACCTTTGGGGAAGTTGACTCTTCTCTGGTTCGTGGATGAGGAAACTGGCCTGGGGAAGAGTCACAATGTGTGACCAAGGTCACATTCTCCTTATTACAGGTTCTCAAAACCACCACCAGTTCACCTAAATCAAGCCCACATCAAACCAATAAAGACCTGTAAAGGATGTCTTACACATGTTAACTCACTAACATTTGTTAAACACTAAGTACTGGATTTCCATTTCAATTGGTTCTTTTCGAAAGTTTACATTATGAGGTCTTGATGTCAGTTCTTTTGAGGGGCTCTGTGGCCAGTTCTCTGAAACGTTGTCATCTTGGATAGGGTAAGAATGGGATGAGAAAGGCTGCCAGTGACAACTTCTACCCCTGTCGCCCCCTGAGGGCAGGGTGTGTGGAGTCTGACTCTCCCCCAGCCATGCCTGCCCGCATCAGTCCCATTCGTGGTCTGTGCAGAGGTAGACAGCTAGGAAGTTAGAGGACAGCCCACGAGACCACCCTCACTTCGAACACCAAGTGCAGAGTTTGGGGGCCCCCGGGACTACCCTCAGTTTTGATAATTTGCTGGAACTCACTGTTATGGTTACGGCTTCTAACCTTAAAAGAACACAGATTAAAATCAGTCCAGGGAAGAGGCTTGCGGGCAGAGTGTAGGAGGGCACCAGGTGCGTGGTCTCCATTGGTTCCTCCCGGTGGAGATGGAGCAGGGCTCTTCTCCCAGCATCACTGAGTGGTACCCGGACTACTGCCAACCCGGGAAGCTCGCTCAGCGTCCAGGATCTTGACGTGGGCTCCATCACGTAGGCATGATTGACTGCCCCGTGGCTGACCTCATCTCCAGCCCCTCTGGCAGAAGACTGATAGCACGTGACCCAAAGCCCCCAGCCTATGTAAAATTGTTATTCTCTGGCTGGTCCAAGGTCCCCAGGCAAAGAAAGACTTCTATCAGGCAGGACCTTCCAAGGGCTTAGAGATCACCTCCCAGGAGCCTAAGGCCAGACCTCTCCCTGTGTAAGGTTAGTGCCTTATCACGCCGCGTAACTGTCAGAATTGTTCAAATACTTTTGTAGTCATGACTTTTTCACTTCCCAGGAAGCCACCATTATTCATGGAGTTTGTGTGGTTTGTTCTGTGAAGTCTACATTTACCGATGAATTGCTTTAGCAAACAATACCATTGGCTCATATTTTCCCAGTAAGCAGAATTGAATACGTGTCTGCTCTGTGCTCAAGTATGAATCATCTATTTCCCTTTTGCTAGAACAGAGACTTAGCAGTTCTCTTCAGGATTAGACTGCATGGTGAAACTTTGTTTTTACTTAATTCTCTTACAGCTAGAAAGTGTGACATAAAATCGGTGAGCTGTACCCAGCAGTGTGCTGGTAAATGGTTGTTGACAGGCCCTGATCTCTCGGGACAGGAGAGGTGAGAGTGGAGAGTCCTGATTCCCAGCGCTTGCCGATTACCAGGGTGTCATTCTGTGCTCTGTTTCAAGCTATAGCATGACATCATTGGACATGAAATTGAGAAGAGATGAAAATAATACATCATCATATGGTATTTCTAACCTTAGGTAGAATAGACTGAAACAACCTCGGTAGCATAGATATTAATAGAAAGTAGTAAAGTTATTAAAAAGTGAGAAATTTTGAGTATTCGTTACCTCTGTTTTTAATATAATGTATTAATTGTGAGTTTATACAATTTAATTTTTAACAGTGGCTGTGATTAACAACAGGCTGACACATTTTCTAGGTATTTAACAAGGGGCTCTGTCATGTCTGTAGGAGTCAGCTGCACACAGCTGGCTATGCCCCACCCCTGGGGCCTGTGGCCAGAGAGCTTGTGGGCTGGGCCCCTCCTGTGAAGAGCTATGGGTCTCCCTGCCTTATCTCAGCCAGCATGTTATTTTCTCCGACCTAAGTAGAAATAACCAACTTTTAGAGCTCACATTTTAACCAATAGGCCCCATAACTTAACTCATGAGCAGAAAGTTGAATTTCTGGTTCATTTAGCAGATTGCTTGCAGTTCTCGGTTCTGTGCACTTGTAGCGAAACACATTGTGGGAGAAAAGTCCACCGTGTCTGTATGATGTTGTTAAAACAACTTTAATAAGGCAGTGAGCGTGGAATAGCTAACACAGGCACGTGCAGGCACACACACAGCACTTCTTTTTACATGCATGTCAGGGCAGAGACAACAGGGATTTTGGAATCAGCTCTGAATGCACAGCTGTGTACCGGTGGTTTTTCTCTCGCCTCTTTTGCTGGACACCAGCTCATGTTTTCATGGTGCTTCTTCTGGACTCCATCGTAAAAAGCACCACAGAATATTGGACCATATTGGTTCTCTGTAAAGATCCAGGCTGTTTTGCTGAGGGTCACAGAAGATGAAATTTAAAGTTCCTCTGCTTTCCGGATCTTCAGAAATATCCATTCAGTGAGATGTTCTTTTGTAATGGAATAGTACATTATTATCGGTATTCCTTGATATAAAAGAAATGCAATTCTTTCGGGGTTGTAAACATCACGGATTCCCAGAGGTTGGGAGATGCAGCAATATTTTTTAGATTATTAAGAAGGCTCCTCTTCCCTGAGATTGGAAGAGAGATGAGTTTTACAATCATTGTGCCCTGGGTGACTTAGTGAAGCAATCAAACCCTCTCTTTAAGACATAGTTCTGATTGCTTTCAACATTCTCTTTTCTGGAAATATCCTTTCTTTTTTTTCTTCTTTTTACCTTTTTTGATACCGCCTGGGGCATTTTTATGTGTTCTATTAAGGAAGCTCCTGCTGTGGCAGATGCTCCAGCAAATAGTCTGGAGCAGTCTGCTGCTTCTGCCTCGGCTGAGGTTTTACAGCGTTACTGAGCTTCTCAGAATGTTGTATCAGGAGTGCGAGCTGCAGGGTTTGGCTGTAAACTTAGGGCTTTTCGTTGTCCATTTAGAAACCTGCTTCCCGATATAATTTATTTCCAGCATCTCTGGAAATACGACGACTCCCAAGGCAAATAAAGCACAAACAGTATCTTCCTGTTCACTTTGGATTTGTGATGCTCTTTGATTAGAGCAGCCCCCACGTAATTCATGATGTGCTTTATTTGCGAAGCCTGCAGTGTATCAACCAGCTGCGAACGCGCCGCACAAAGGGGAGATGTGTGCTATGAAGTCAGAGGTTGCACGGCCACTTCTTTTTCTTTGAGCACAGGACTAACAAGCCCTCACGCACATGTAGTTGTGTCTGGAGAGAAACTCAGCTGAACTACGGGGATAGAATTTAGAAGTGCCCACTACTCCCACCCCCAGCCTCCTTCAGACTCAGTCACCTTCAAATGCCCAGACCGATATTCTGCTCCACCAAAAAAAACTGCCCGGAGGTGCGGGAGTTCCGAAATGCAGCCTTCAAAGGCCAGGCCCCAGCCCCATCCTCGCTTTCTTTCCCTGTAGGATTTATGTCTCTCCCTCCCTCTCTCCCTCTCTCTCCCTCCCTCCCTCCTTCCCTCTCCCTCCTTCCCTCCCTCTCCCTCCCTCCCTCTCCCTCCCTCCCTCCCTCCCTCTCCCTCCTTCCCTCCCTCTCCCTCCCTCCCTCTCCCTCCCTCCCTCCCTCCCTCTCCCTCCCTCCCTCTCCCTCCCTCCCTCCCTCTCTCTCCCTCCCTCCCTCCCTCTCTCTCCCTCCCTCCCTCCCTCCCTCTCTCTCCCTCCCTCCCTCCCTCCCTCTCTCTCCCTCCCTCCCTCTCTCTCCCTCCCTCCCTCTCTCTCCCTCCCTCCCTCCCTCCCTCCCTCTCCCTCCCTCCCTCCCTCCCTCCCTCCCTCTCTCTCCCTCCCTCCCTCCCTCTCTCTCCTTCCCTCCCTCCCTCTCTCTCCCTCCCTCCCTCCCTCTCCCTCCCTCCCTCCCTTTCTCTCCCTCCCTCCCTCCCTCCCTCTCCCTCCCCCCTCCTCACCCCCCCACCCCCACAGCTGTGGGCTCTGAGAAGCTAGCGCTGAACTTCACACCTCAGGATAAACCTCCCCACTGCTTCCATGGGGGCCTCTCAATGTCTGTGCATTGTTATTTCATCACAGACTACAAATGAACACCACTTGTGAGATAAATTTACAAGGTGTTGATGTACTGATTTTGCAAGAAATCTTCCTTGGGCAATGTGGCTTTTGCATCTGCTTATGAGTACTGTGGCCAAAGACGGAATTCCAGGTAATGTCAGAATTATGAACCTGGTCTGAGCAAGAGTGAGAGTTAATGACTGAAGGGACCTGGTGGTGTTGCTGCCGGCACAGTAGTACTAGTAGTAATCAGTGTTGTTGGATGGACAGTACCGCTACCAATAATAGTCATCTAGAAGCACTCAGAGTGCAGACTTGATTCTGGTTAATGGCTCTTGGCTGGAACATTACTCAGAGTTAAAGACCAACCGCACGATTTTCACATTAGATGTAATTTTGACTCGAGTTTTAATATTTTGTCGGCACTTCTTTGAGTTCTTATTCCAGTAATGGTTTTTTAGTTTCAGTCCCGTGTTGGGCCTTTTTTTTTTTAATTTAATTTAATTTTGTTTTATACAGCAGGTTCTTATTAGTTTTCTGTTTTATACACATTAGTGTATATATGTCAATCCCAATCTCCCAGTTCATCCCACCACCACTCCCTGCCCCGCTTTCCCCCCTTGGTGTCTGTACTTTGTTCTCTACATCTGTGTCTCTATTTCTGCCCTGCAAACCGGTTCATCTGTACCATTTTTCTAGATTCCACGTATATACGTTAATCTACGATATTTGGTTTTCTCTTTCTGACTTACCTCACTCTGTATGACAGTCTTTAGGTCCTTCCACGTCTCTAACAAATGACCCAAGTTCGTTCCTTTTTATGGCTAATATTCCAGTGCATATATGTACCACATCTTCTTTATCCATTCGTCTGTCGATGGGCATTTAGGTTGCTTCCATGACCTGGCTATTGTAAATAGTGAGCTGCAGTGAACATTTGGGTGCATGTGTCTTTTTGAATTATGGTTTTCTCTGGGTACGTGCCTGTAGTGGGATTGCTGGGTCATATGGTAATTCTATTTTTAGTTCTTTAAGGACCATGTTGAACCTTAAAATAGGAAAAATCCCAGGAAAGTGGAGAGGTATGAGTACTTGTTTCTGTCCTTGGGAAGACAGAAGTCAGAGCGAACATTTCCAGAACATTCACTGCCTGCCCAGCGGATCAATAAGTGTGTGTATGTGTTCTGAACATATGCTCCAGACACAGAGGTGTGTATGTATTTTTTCTAAACAAAGACACAACACGTGTGTATATACAAATTTATACACATAAAGATGGACACAAGCAGTGAGGGGCCCCTCCCCCTGCCCGCCTGGCACGAGCTCTGCAGAAAGGCAGATTGTGTCCAACTAGCCAGGTGCGTCGGGGTTAAGAGTGGCACGTGAGAGGAAGCAGGTGCTGGAAGCTGCTGGGATGAGGAGGAACTAGGATGGTGGTTGGGGCAGCTGTGCCAGCGACAGGTGTTTGCAAGAACTGTGCTTGAGGAACAGCTGAATGGAGACTGGAGTGGGCGGCGGGGAGGCGTGCGTGTCAGGGTATTTCAGGATACTTCTTTTGTTTGAGGTTCTTTTGTTGAACTTCTTTAATCTTTGGATTTATAGATTTTATCAAATTTGGAAACTTGTCTTTATTTCTTCAAATATTCTTGTCCCCCTGCCCGCATCTCCTTTGGAGTTTCTAATTACATGCCTATCAGGCCACTCAAAGTTGTCCTACAGCTCACTGATTCTTTGTCCTTTTAATTCTTTTTTTCTGTGTATTTCGTTTTGGGTACTTTCTATTAGTGTATCTTCAAGTTCAATGTTTTATTTTCTCCTGTAGTATCCAGTCTACTATGAATTTCATCTGGTGTATTTTCATCTCAGGGGCTATAGTTTCATCTATAGAAGTTTGATTTGGGACATTTCTGTGTCTTGACGTGCTATGCTTTCCTCTACCTTCCTGAACGTATGGGATAGAGTTACAAGAACTTTTTAACGTCCTTGTCCACTGCTTCTCTCGTTCTGACCTTTTTATTGATTTGCTTTTTCTCCTCATTATAGGTCGTATTTTCCTGCTTCTTCTATGCCTGATTTTTTTTTACTGGATGCCAGGTGTTGTGAATTTCGCTTTGGTGGGTGTGGGTATTTCTATATACCTGTTAATATTCTTTTTTTTTTTTTTTGAGGTACGCGGGCCTCTCACTGTTGTGGCCTCTCCCGTTGCGGAGCACAGGCTCCGGACGTGCAGGCTTAGCAGCCGTGGCTCACGGGCCCAGCCGCTCCGCGGCACGTGGGATCTTCCCGGACCGGGGCACGAACCTGCGTCCCCTGCATCGGCAGGCGGACTCTCAACCACTGCGCCACCAGGGAAGCCCACCTGTTAATATTCTTGATCTTTGTTCTGGTACGGAGGTAACTTAGAAACAGTTTAGTCCTCTGGGATCTTGCTTTTAGCTGTATTAGGCAGGACTAGAGCAGTATTTAGCCCAGGGCTAAGTTTGCCCCACTCCTTAGGCAGGTTTTTTCTGAGTTACCTGTTCAATGTCCCGTGAATCACGAAGTTTATGCATGCTGGCTCGTGGGAACACAGACCATCACCTGTCATATATGAGTTCTGGGTGTTATTCTCTCTAATGCTTTCAGGTGGTTCTTACAGGCTGGGGTAATCTTTTCATATGTGTCCTCTGATCATTTTCAGCTAGAGACTGAAGGAGACCCTCTGCTGATCTCTGGGAGTCCTGGCCCCCTCTCATATTCTGCCTTATTATGTCTATACCCTGCCCCCTCCCAGACCCTCACCTCTATCTCCTCAACTCGGGGGACCCCTGGGCTCTGCCTAGCTCCCCCTTCTGGTGCCCCAGCCTGGAAACTCTTTTCGGGACAGTGATCCGGGGCACTCCTGGGATTCCCCTTATGTGTGTCCCCTCTGAATAGATCCCTGTCCTGTGCGCCATAGCGTCCAGTGTCTGAACACCGTGGCCCATATACTTTGTTTAGATTCTCTGATCCACGATAGGTGGCATCCCCCCGCCAGCAGGAAGCCTCCTCCACCGTCCAGACTCTGGGTCCCATCGGAGGGCCTGACAAACAAATGCAGAATTAGTAGCATCTGCTGAAGATCCTCAGAGGGGCAGCTCCCTGCTCTTCCCAGGAACAAGAATCCATGTAATGATCAAGTCTTGGTGGTTGACTGGTGCCAGGGTGAGGAAAGTGCAGGAGGCTGTGGTGGAAGCACGGAGGCGGGAGCCTGGCGGGGCAGGCGGGGAGACGCCCACACTCCCCCGGAGGTCCGGGCGGCGGGGCTGTGGGAACAGAGGAGAACATCTGTGTCTGGCGGTCTGGCTTCCACTCCGGCTGCGCCAAGAGGTCAGAGAACTAGAATGCGAGTCGAGGTTTCTGGTTCCTGCACCTGCTCATTTGAATGTATGGAAGCCAGGCCCCTCCTCTGCACCTCCAAGTGTTAGGCTCTACATTGGGGTTAATCCTACACGCTCTGTCCATAGAGCGTGGGTTCGTAGAACAAAGATAACGCAACTCAGATGCTCCTGTTCATTTTAGGTGTGTTCACCCTGATTTTTCTACTTGATTCTCAGACGTCTTCTGTGAGAGGCAGGGGGCAGGCAGCTTTGTGTCTGTTCCCCAGATAGACCAACCCAAGTGCACGCAGTCTGAGGCAGTGCTCAGTGCACAGCGGCCAGAGGCCACAGCGAGGCAGCAGCCACCTCGGTCTAGAGCTCAAGTCTCTCGATGCCAGATCTCTACACCTGTCATTCTCAACCGAAACCTTGCCCCCCAGAGAACATTTGGCAAGGTCAGGACGCCGTTTTGGTTGTCACAGCTGGGGTGGGGCAGCAGGACGCTACTGGAATCTGGGGGGTGGAGGCCAGGGACGCTGCCCAGGAAGCCGCCAGAGCGGAGGGTGATGCACCCCAAATGCGGAGGAGCAGGGTTGAGGTGGAAAACCCTTAGTCCACGCCTCCCTGTGAAAGTGCTCTGAAAACCAAGAAGCGCCTTGAAAATCATATCTCACGATTCCAGCCCGATTATGCAGTAGTCGTCAAATTCCTGGCTCTGTCCCCCTCATCACAGCTAAAGGAGATGCATCTCTTTAAACCGCTCCTGCTGTCTGGGCACTCACACAGGGGGATTATGCTGGTGGTCCAGGTGTATACAGTAGGCATTTCCTTACAGGGTGTGCGGAGGTTGAATAAAAGCAAAAACCACGCCTCCTTTCTGAAGCACAGCCTCGGCTAAACTGTGCTGGCTGCAGGCACCAGCAACAGATAAGACCAATTTGCTGCTAAAAATGCAATAGCAAGTTAAGAGAAGATGTAGTTTGCCTTTCATTCTAGCTCTTTGTGCATTTCTGTGTGTAAAAGAGAGCATCAGAATGGGTTTTTGCCTCCCCAGGAACCGAACTGCTTCAGCAGATGCTTTTCAAGTACAGTAAAATGCTCAAATTTTCAGTTGCAGTGTTATCGTATGGTTTTTTGCAGGTCCATCCGTATCCATGACTTTCTGTTTCCCTTCTCTGTCTCTCTCTCTGTCTCCCTCTTGAGATCTAGCTGGCTGGTCCCGGGCAAAAGGTCTGTGACTTCATTTTTCAGGAAAGTGTGCCCCAAAAGTGTGCTTTTGAGCCTCTGGAACTCTGCTTCCTTTGGCCCCATCATGCCTGCTTATTCCAGTTGCTTGAATTCTCTGTGCTGCCACCTGCTCCGCAAAATGCGGATTAACAGAGGAACGATTCTGTTGGGCCCTGAAAATGTCAGGTGTTACCAGGACTCTGGCAGTGGAACGAGGCCGAAATGCCCTCATACCAACATTTCTCAGAATATTGGTGTATGTCTGTCCCCAGTTTGCATTTCTTTTATTCATAAGGAGATGCTCATGAAAACAATTGGTCCATTTCAACCGCAGGGATGGCAGTCAGAGCCCCGTTAGTGCATGCTGGTGACAGGAAGGGAGGTGGGGCTGATTTCCCCCTCCCCAGTGCCCGACTCTGGGGCCTCCTTGGGTTCTCCCCACCCTTCTGCTCACGGGCCGAGATGTTGCTCACCTGACTCCCCCCTCCAGTGTGGTTGGACATGGGGAGATGCATCATGTGACCCAGAGCCAGCCAATCAGTGTGCACGTCGCCCTGACCATGGCCCTCCACGTGAGATGGGCCATGGCCCACGTGGTTGATGTGAAGACACTGACAGCAATAGCAGCCACGGATACTGTACGCTTACCCAGTGCCAGACGCCATGGCCACCCTGTGAGATCCATTGTGCCAACATCATCCCTGTTTTACAGATGAGGAAACTGAGGCACGGGCTTGGACAGCCAGGGAATGGCCGGCCGGCGGCCTCCACCCCTGTTCTCGCCACCCCACTGAGCTGACCAGTCTCGCCCGCCTCTCCAAACTGGTCACGCCGCAGCCCTCAGCGCAGCCTCCTCTCAAATAAAAACCTGCCACCACGTTTTGTTCTTTGGCCCGCATATTCCCTTCTCAAAATTGTATACTCTTGTCTTCCCTGAGATTCTACTAACTCTTAAGACCCAGCTCCTACCTCCTCCTAAAACCTTCAAAGACCACGTCACTGGGCAGGTTCTGCTCTTCTTGACCGGTGTACCCAGGGCGTCCACAGTGGGGCAGTCCCGCCATCATTTGTCCATCCTGCTTGCCATTTCATCAGCACCATTTGTCTTCCGCTAATTCGCCACCTTGGACGCAGAGCAGCCTCTGGCTTCTGTGTCTCTCATCACCACAACCAGGCAATAAGCAGCCTGAGAGCCTGGGCTGGCTTTGTACGTGGTCCGCCCACAGTAATTTTAGTCTCCAGTATTTGCTGGGTGCACCCGCCCTGGCGGGCACCCTGGGCAGGTGTCGCATCTATTCTCATCAGATCCTTAAGACCAGTCCTGGGAGAGGAGCTGTAACAACCCAGTTCCCCTGAAGTACAGAGAGGTTAAGTCACTTGCCAAGCAGCACAGCCAGGATCTGAGTCCCACGTCCTCACGGTATGGAGCCGGCTCCTAACCACTGTGCCACAGTGCCTCCTGGCGACTGTTTTATCTCATCTCTTTTCAGAGCAGGTCTGATCCGATCAGAGTGTGGAGTCATCCATGCTTCCTCCTGGGGCTAAGAAAAGACTCTTGGGCAGCACCCATTAGTTTAGCATGAAAAACTTAATGTGGTAGACCAGTTCCCTGCTAGGAAACAAGCATTTCATCCCTTTCCAGCGGGCGGTTTCATTTCATGAAATGCATTGGCACACCGAACCTCATTTTGATGATTTTGGCAAGAGTGGGGTTCTTCAAAATTAAAGTCAGCACCCCTGTTTCATCGTGGGATGTCTTTGGCAGCCATGAGCTTCTAAAGATCTCTCTGATAGAGAATTGTATTCAGTTTACTTTTTAAGTATGATTATAGGGTGACAGGGAAACCTGCCCAGCTTCTCTTACTCCGTCCCCTGAGCTCCGCCTCTTTGGCCGCGTCTCGGGCAGCTCCTGTGCATCACAGCTCCGCAGTCCTGCCCAGAACATCCAATGTTATGAAGGAGGCTGAGGCTAGCACTCCAGACTCTTGCAGACTTATGGTTCCAACCAACAAATGTGAGTTGAGCCTGTCCACTCTGCCAGGGGTGGTGATGGGTCCCGGGAATGTACAGCCTGGGGCAGCTGACCCCAGGGCACAGGTCTCCCCTATACGCTGCCAGACATGGCCAGGTGTGAGCGTGGGACGTGCAAGGTCCCCGCGGGAGGGCTCGTCGGCCACCTCCAGGGCCTCAGTGAAGCTGCTTTGTGCCAGTGGTCAAGGATACCCCTGCCTCTTGCAAAGGGCACGGCGGCTGTGGAATGAATCAGCACTGGCTGCGCACTGCTGCCCATCTGGACACCATTCCTCCCACCAACTGCCAAGTGCGGGTTTCAGCCGACATCCCCCCGCCGACTGTCCAAGGCCTCGGGGAGCAGCCGCTGAATTGCTTCCCTGTCGGTCCTGGTCCCCACGTCCCTCTGGGTTCTTCCGATCGAGGGAATCGACACAGGGACGCAACACCGTTTCCTCTGTCTACACCTTGACGCACAAACCAACGATGCATGAGCTCACGCTCACTTGCTTAGATAATTCTCTCTGAGGAGTTAGCTGCTGGAAAGCCAGGGTGTGCATCTTGCAAAGGGAAGTGTCAAGTATCTGCCTCCATGATGAGCAGTGCTTTTCATTTCTGAGATATTATGAACCAGAAAAATCCACAAAACATAAAAGAAACTCAGCTAAAGGCAACACGTCTAATTCTGCTGTGTTCCTTTGTTCTCCCTTCTCCCCCATAGCATGCTGTGAAGTTCATACACCGCAGACACTTCATGGAGGTACAAACAGGTTTCTCTGCACAGCAGCCCCGCGGCCCAGGTTTGGGAGCACGGGGACGTGATGGGTCAGTGCCCGCTGCTGGGGTGAGGACCGAGGGGGCTGGGTGAGGGCCAAGAGCTCTGGAAGGCTCACATTCACCTGACGTCACCCTTCAGTCCCAGGGACACGTCCCGATGCCCTGCTGGACACCTCATCCCTGCGCCCTGGTTCCCACAGTGGAGAAGGCGTTATCAGGTTGCAGGTGGGAGGGTGAATGCAGGACTCTAACGAACACCGATCTAATGCAGACAGAAGCGATCACGTGCCATCCTATGACTTGAGCTGTTGTTAGAAGCAAACGACTTACGTTACTACTTCAGCTGGGAATCTGCTTTCTAAGATGCAGGTTTTATTTTCCTGAATAAATATTGAAGGTGCTTGAAGGGAGTGACCGTGTCTTACTGTCGTTTATACGCAGAGCTGCCTGGTACAGTGAGGGGCACCGGCGTGTGGTAGGTCTATTCCTTCATTTCCTAATCCAGCATTATTTACTGAGCATCCCCATAGGCCTGGTGTGGAGAATGTGGACCCAAACAAGGGAGGTGACCCCTGCCCTCACGGAAGTTACAGGCAAGAGGAGAGACCACAAGTAAATAATGTCATGAGTCAATGCATATATAAATGTGAGAATGCCATGCAAGAAAAGAGATGCTCCGAAAAGGTGTAATGGCGGGGGGGCTTGTTTCATTGGGGAGGGAAGGTCGGGAATCCCTCTCTAAGGAAGGGCCTCCTTCAGGGAGGCCCCTGAGGAGGGGGAGTTGGGTGTGTATTAGTCACAGCACAGGAGACAGGCCTTCTCAAGGGAACGGCACGTGCAAAGGCCCTGAGGCGGGAGTAGGCATGTTTGGAGAAAAAGTTGAAGCCTGGAGAAAGGGGGACAGGGTGGTGGAGAGGGTGGGTAGGGGCCACATCCCACAGGGACTAGTGAGCCCCACTAAGGGTCGGGGCTTTGACCTCAAGGTGTGGCCTTTTGAAGCCAGGGAGCCACCTGAGTCAGACTGTGGTGTCCACTGAGGTCATGGGTGTAGACAGGACCAGACAGAGACCAGTGGGTGGGCTAAAGGCCTATGTGGAGGAGGAATTGCCACCTTCTGTCACGGTCCCCGGGGAGAACTCAAGGGGACTCGGTGTCTGGCTGTTTGCACCCGGGCGGCATTGGCTGGGACAGTGGTGCCTGCAGGGGGGTCGGGACAGGAAAGATGGAGAGTGCGTTTGGGGGCCTGTGAACACGGGGGCACCTCGGGGTCTCCAGGAAGGCTTGTCACAGAGATGTTTGGATACAACCCTGGAGCTGGGAGAGGGGGTCGGGCTGGAGTGAGGGGCATGGATGCCCACCTGGCCACAGACACAGAGGAAGCCGGCTAGGACGCCTGCCTGCCAGGCTTTCTGACATCCCAGGGGAAGGGGCACTTTGGTCCTTCATGGCCTGGAGGAGGGAAGGAGACTTGAGAGTGAGAGGGTTCCCAGCAGGGTGGGGGTGGGGAGGGAAACTGGGATGGACTGCCGCTTTGCGCCCTGCGACCGTCAGTGACTCTGGGCATGATGGCGATGTCTGTACTTACTTAGCCTCGATAGCGGGGCCTCCATTCCTTCCACAAGCACCAAAAGCTTTGGCCTCCATACAAACGGGACCAAGATTTCAGGGTGACACCCTCAAAGAGCGCAGGTCTCAACTTGCCCTTTTTTTAAATTTTTATTTTATATTGGAGTATAGTTGATTTGTAATGTGTTAGTTTCAGGTGCGCAGCAAAGTGATTGTTACGCATTTACGTATATCTAAATATTCTTGTTCAGATTCTTTTCCCATTTAGGCTATTATAGGATGTAGAGTGGAGTTCCCTGTGCTCAACAGGAGGTCCTTGTCGTTTATTTTACATACAGTAGTATGTGTATGTTAACCCCGAACTCCTGATTTGTCCCTCCCCCCATCCACTTGCCCTTTTCAACAGCTGGGCTTGCAGTGCTTTTCCGGTCCTCACTCTTCACCATTCCTCCCAGGACAAGCCTCGGAGGGAAATGAACTGCCTGCTGACAAGGCAGCCCTTCAGCACGTTAATTTGTTCTGGCTCCTCGGTTTTCCAGCCGGAAACCTGAGCCGAAACGCCCTTCCCAAACAGCATCCGTCAAAGCCCAGCACCGGGGCCACCCGGTGAGGGTGCGTCAACGTGCCAATCTGCTTTGCGATTGAAGTGCAACTCAAAATGGGTAAGCCCCATGCACAGAAACGGTGTGCGTGTGGTTGCAACCCCGGTCAGAGGTTGCCTTTCCCAGTAGGAGGACCCGAGGATACCTGAGTCCTCGGCCACCATTGGCGTGTCTACGTTTGTTCCTTACGTTTTTTCCTTCCACGTCGGAAGGAAAAGCGATCCGATCAGTGATTCTGTGGGGAGAGAAGGGCTTGGTCGTTCGGCAAACTCCATGTGGTTTATTTCTTCCAGATGGCCCAGACGCTCACCACTAGTCTTCGCCTGGTATTAACAAATGCGATTTGGCGTTTTTGAGAAATGGGTCGGCACGTGCTCCCTTTCCCGTGGTTCACCACCCTGACGTCCTGCAAAGAGCAGGGGGTGGGCATAACAAGCCGCCATTGCCGAGACTCAGAGTGTTTTAATGGAACAGAGCCGTTTTTAATTTCTTTAAAGAGCATTCCAAATTAACTCATTTGTTGAGTGCCTCTATAAACAAACACTTGGAGTTCACATGGGTCCCCCCGGAATGATCCTTCTAAGTGGCTTTGGCTAAGAGACGTCCTGCAGGGGTGATTGCTCTGCAATTGCTTCTGTTGGCGTGAATTATACTTGCGGTAGAATTTGTACTGGGCTAATTTATTTTCAATTGTAGGATAAGTTCTAAAGCACAAGGAGCATGTGCTCTGTGAGAAGCATCCTGGGGCCCGACTGGTAGCGGGAGGGTTGCTTGAGTGAGGAGAGGCCAAACATAAGAGAAGTCAGGGGCTTCCCTGGTGTCACAGTGGTTAAGAATCCACCAGCCAATGCAGGGGACACAGGTTCGAGCCCTGGTCCGGGAAGATCCCACATGCCGCAGGGCGGCTAAGCCCGTGAGCCACAACTACTGCACATGCGCTCTAGAGCCCGCGAGCCACAACTACTGAGCCCATGCGCCACAACTACTGAGCCTGCGTGCCACAACTACTGAAGCCCGCGCACCGCAACAAGAGAAGCCACCACAATGAGAAGGCCGCGCACTGCAACAAAGAGTAGCCCCTGCTCACTGCAACTAGAGAGAGCCTGTGCAGAGCAACAAAGACCCAACACAGTGAAAAATAAAATATAAATAAATAAATTAATTAAAAAAAAGAGAAGTTGGCTGTTGATATTTGAGGACCCTGTTCCTCACTTTCCCAGCTTGTAAGGCTGGAAATGTCTGTGATAACTGTTTAAGAATGGGACACCACCCTCCTGCTGGCTCTCCTGTGTTCCTTGAGCATTCTCTAAGATTATGAGAATTTGGAGGTGCACGCACAATGTTTACTATGCACCCTGCTTTCTGGAGTGTGTCCTCGGACCAGTGTGCCTTGGGGGCACTTATCAAGTTTAAAGGGACTTCCCTGGTGGTCCAGTGGGTAAGATTACGTGCTCCCAATGCAGGGGGCACGGGTTCGATCCCTGGTTGGAAAACTAGATCTCACATGCTACAACGAACACCAGGCACAGCCTAAATAAATAAATTTTTTTTTAAGTTTAAAGATGCAAAGACAGGAAATAAGTGTGTCTCGCTGTTTTATGTGAGTCAAGTTTACTTTTTTAATTCATCCGTCAGTTTGGAAAAGTAATGCATTTCATCAATTCGTGCTTTGATGTGTTACCTTGAGATCCATCCTTTGGTGTCCCTACTGCAGAGAACAAGTGTTTCCCAGATCTTCGTTTGGAGGCTCTGGGTATCAGTTTCCTGTCCTTCTCCTGCCCTTTGTGATTGACGGCTGTTACTCCATGGAGCTCCCAGCATCTCCTAGGAGTGCAGACAGACCCATGGTGAGACTCAGACACAACAGAAGGATGACTTGTTTCATAAGTAAAGTTGTGACCGAACAGCGCTAACTTGAAACCATGCCTGACTCGTTCTTGCCTGTTCCCAAGGGCTGAGCACCTACAGCCAACGGTCACAGCCGGGGTCGAGCTGAACCCTTGACCAGGCTTGAGTGGACAGGCCAGTTGGTTCTGATAATGATAGTGACGTGTTCTGGGCTTCATGGTTAGACTCTAAGCACCGGGTGTTTATTAAGCTCTTTCATCTTCAGTTCACAGGTTAAAGTACTTGCTGATGCAGGGTGGTTGAGTAACTTGCTTTTGGAACCCAATCCAGCTGGTCTCAGAGTCAGAATCCAACCCCAACTAAATGGCTGGTGGTCTCCAAACATGGCCCCTCATCAGCATTATTTGGGGAGCTTCTGAAAAATACAGCTCCCTTGGGCCCCTCTCAGGGAGCTTCTAAGTCAGTAGGTGGAGGGCCCAGGAATCTGTGATGATGGACCCAGTTTGAGAACTGCTGTTTTAGCTCACAAATTCCTGGACAGCAGTCATGTTATTTGTTAGCAAAAAAGAAAATCAAACCTACACTCACCCTTTGGCTCAGCTTTTCATCCCCTAAGTGTTATCTAAAGGAAACGAAAGGCTTGTACCAGAGTGTTCACTGTAGGCCAAAACCTGGAAGCAGCCCAAGTGACCACAAACAGACAGGTATATCCATGCAGTGGAATTCTGCTCAGCAACGACAAGGAGCAGACTGCTAATACATGCAGCAACGTGGATGAATCTTGAAAGCACGCAAAGTGGGAAAAGGCTCACACAGTGGAGTGCACGCTTAGTGTACGGTTCCGTTGATGCGCCATCTGAGAGAGACCAAACTAATCGATGGTTTGAGAAAAAACCATCAGGGTGTTTGCCTCAGGCAGTGGTGGGACTTCGAGTGGGTGGTGAGGGGACTTTTGGGGACAGTGACGATGTTCACTGTCTTGGCCGGGGGCTACCTTACACAGGGGTCTGCCTTTGTCACCCCAAAGATGTTTGCATTTCGTTCCAAATGCATTTTACATCAAAAAAGACCACAAATGAAATGTTGAGCTCTTGTTAATAACGTGCCTGGTAAAATGGTTAGGGATGAGTCATTCTGAAGTCGAGCTTGCTTTGATGAATCCCAAAATGAGCTGGATTGTCTGGGGAGCAGAGGGATGGATAAATATGTGATAAAGCAAATATAGGCTGTGGTCCAGTTGATATCTGACTGTCTTCTGATGCAGGAGCAAAGGGGTCTCTCCCTCGTGGAGCTGCCCCGGGATGCAGGACGGTCGTTTGTGATCCCCTACTTGTGGGGGGTCTGAGGGACGCTCATGGACCAAGGAGTCGTCGTCTGTAGATTCCAGCCGTTGCTGAGATACGGGAGCCCAGTGGGGATTCGAGTAGTTCGCACTTCATCACTGTAAGGCTGGATTGGAAAGTGGAACTGCCTGTCCTCCCCTGGAAGTCTAGACTTTGGCACAGGAGGAGCCCCCGGAAGATGGTGGAACCCCTCTGGCATTCTTTTCCCAGATCCAAATGGCAGGTAGCGGAGAGAGAAGAGGCAAGTCAGGTGACACTTAGGACCATGGTGTCTAGTTGTCCCAGGGCACTGAAATGGCCCCAGACAGCACAGCCCTGCAAAGGGTCCTCTTTTCCTCCTGCCCCAATTAGTTCCTCCTGTTAGGACCAGGTGCCGTTGGTCTGCTGAGAGCTGCTGCCCTTTTGTAATTGGAGCAGTTTTAACCAATAACAAGGATCGCTAGGGTTTTCTTTCCATAGGTCACTGTAGAGTGGGAATCACTCGGTAGCTGATTCTCCTGTGCTTATCCTGTGAATGTTTCTTTTCCTGTCACGTCATGCACAGGAGTTGGTGCCCAGGCTGGCATGGCACACCTGCACCAGGTGAGTGGGCTCTGCTCTCAGTGTGACTTGGGCTCCGGTGACTGTTCCATGCCCAACTTGCTGTCACTCCTCACTCTCTGTGTCCTCTCAGTGTACAAGGTGTGTCATCAGCATATATCATATGCTCCCTTACCAATGACATTTCAAGAGCACTGTGCCAGGGGACATCAGAGGACATTATGTCCCAGGAGAGAAGTCTTCAGGAGCAAGGTCTGAGTTTGTCAGAGGAAGGATGCAGGGCTGCCAGTGGCTGAAGCTGTCCGGTCTGGAAGGAGCAGTGTGGGCTACGTGTCACCATCACCCAGAGCTGAGCACAAGGGAAATTCCAGAATATTTATTTTCACCACCTTTCTCGGTATCGTTACTGTACCTGTTGACGTGAATTGGCATATTTTTACGTTCGCAATAAGGGGAGGTGGCACTCGCCGGGACTTCTTGACTAAGTGGGCCCTTTCATGCGTGCAGCACATGGCCACATAATTGTCATGGGACAAGCCCACTGCAAGGATCCTAAAATACTCCCTGAATCATTAACAAAAGAGAAAATGACAGTCAGGACAATCAAAGTGCTATCAAGGATGGCTCATTGGACTTTAATTGCCCGCAATGGACAGTTCCTGTGAGATTGGTGTGGTTGCACTCGAGGTATATTTGACTAATCGGAAATCCTTCCCTGCACTGAATTACTGTTTACCAGACCTCTGCTGCCTTGAATCCTTGCGGGTGAAGGGCCTACAGAAGAACCACATAGAATTTTATCGCTGGTCCATTGCAGTACAGCATACGGCACGTGATATAACCAACTGCACGTTACCTCGAAGCTCTTTACACGGGGCTCTCCAAGCACCAGCGTGTGCATCAGAAGGATAAGACCAGAGGGAGAACACCGGTTTTCGGGAGTTTTCTGTGTGACGGGCTGGACCACGGCAGCTGAGACCCAGCCTGCTCATTGCTGTGTAGATCACTGATAGGCCAGGCGTTTGGCCCTGATGTTCATCACTGACACTCCGAGGTGGACCGTCCAGAGCTTCACCCCAAACTTCTTGCGGAACAGGTGTTCTGAGCACCACGTGTGTGACTGGTGTTGCTGGTAAAAAGAGGGACAACCCAGAGTGATGTATGTCGAGTCACGTGTGTCCTGTGGGGCTGATAAAGTGGGTGGGTTTTTTTTTTGTAGTTGGGAAACTCTAGGTTTCCCAATTTCTTTACTTTAAGGCTTTTCAGAATTTTGTTATACATAATGATACGTTATTTTTCTAAATTATAATGCTATGACTTTCCATGAGGGAGATAAAATATATAGTATTTCTCAAACGTATTTGACCGTGGAACCTCCCATCTTGTTTTGTTTTTTTAACATCTTTATTGGAGTATAATTGCTTTACAGGGGTGTGTTAGGGTGGGATGTTAAAGACACACAAAAACTGTGATGGAGAAAGAACGTCCTTCCGGGGAATTTTCAGACAAGTCCACCCTTTTTTCTCTGTTCTTTGACCCTGTGTATATGTGTTTCCTCTGTTTTGTTGGTGATGTTGGCGTAGGAGGGCTTCTTTATGCGTTTGTGCGTTCCTGGTGAGAGACTCTTTTGGATGGATGGGTGGGGCCCACTGTGTGCCAGGACCAGGGGGCTGGAGAGACCGCGGTGAAAATGTCAGATGAGTTGTTGTCCTCTGCAGCTCCCTTGCAGTCTTGGGAGGGCAAGCATATAATGAACAATCAACATACAATGACAGTATCAGAAGGCAAGAAGCACTAGGTACACAAGAAAAATGTTAAATATTGGTGGGTTGATGGAGAGTTGAGAGAGGGGCTACTTTCTTTTCTTTTTGAAAAACAGATTTGTTGAAGTATAATTGTCATGAAAATACTGTACATATTTAAAGCATACAATTGGAAACTACATTCAAGGTAACGAATATTTGGACTTCCCCGGTGGCGCAGTGGTTACGAATCTGCCTGCCAATGCAGGGGACACGGTTTCGATCCCTGGTCCGGGAAGATCCCACATGCCACGGAGCAACTAAGCCCGTGTGCCACAACTACTGAGCCTGCACTCTAGAACCGCGAGCCACAACTACTGAGCCCACAGCGAAGAGGAGCCCCCACTCGCCACAACTAGAGAAGGCCCATGCACAGCAGCGAACACCCAGTGCAGCCAAAAATTCATTCATTCATTAATTTTAAAAAGATAGTGAATATTTTCATCACCCACAAAAGTTTTTATTCTTTTTATTCTTTTTTTATTGAAGTATAGTTGATTTACAATGTTGTGTTCATTTCTGCTGTACAATAGAGTGATTCAGTTATACATAATCCATTCTTTTTCGTATTTTTTTCCATTATGGTTTATCACGGGATACCGAACATGGTTCCCTGTGCTGTATGGTGGGACCTTATTTTTTATCGAGAGGAGCTACTTTAAATTGAGTGTCAGGGAAGGCCTCTTTGGGAGACCACAGTTACGCCAAAACGTGGTGGGAACGAGAGCACAGACACTGGGTGCCGCAGTGGGAGGCCCTGTGAGGGCAGACTTATCAAGTGCAGCAGGACCTGAGAACCTTGCCGGTGGGCGGGGTGGGGGGCGGGGAACGGAGCGTCATTTCTGGCATTGAGTGCTGGCGAGTGTCAGGCTGGTTACCCAGGGCCTGGGTTTTGACCCGGACTGGGGAGATGAACAGAGCAGGCAGAGCTGAAGCCCAAGTGAAATATTTGAGACGCAGGCAACTCACCCAAACCCATTGAGTTTTAGCTCGGGAACTTTTCTGGAAGTTCGCCATCTCTTGACCTTTTCCTGGGAGAAGGCTGGTGCAAGCCCACCCAGACCGGCAGCGCACACTCAGCGTGGACCCTCCTGAGCCCCTCAGCACAAGATGGGCTGCACCCGCTCCATGTACACACCTGTTTTCCCCACTCCTGGGCGATGCTCAGAAGTAACCTGTCGGTTCTCTGAATATTTTTGCTTCCTACAGAGCAGTCTTCCCCGCCGGGGGTCACTGCCTCTGTCGTCACATAAAAAGGTTTTGGGAAACCAGAAACTGAGTGCTGATGAGTTGCCATAGGGGATGCCTCATGGCCGAAACCCTGTGCACCATTGCTTCTCTTCCCCTTCGCGATGGTGGAGGCATCGACGCAAATGAAATGGCCTGGAGCCCGTGTGCCTCTCTGCATGGAACATCCCGCAGGATGGATCCCCACGTAGAGGATGGGTTCCCACTCCATCCTCGGAGCTGGGCAACAGAGAGACCCGTGGTCTGGCCTGGTTGGGTCTTTCCTTCCCTCTCCACCTCCCTCTGCTGTCCCCCTCCCCCTCCCCTGGTGAGCCTGTCTCCTTGCTCAGTCTTCTCGGGGAGGGCATGCAGGCCAGAGTCATGATAACATCCTGCCCCGTGAGGTTGGTCCCCCCTCCAAAAAGAGAGCAGATCCAGTCTGCATTCCTCTAAGTGGAGCCCCACCCCAGTCCCGGGAGGACAGGGCAGGAGGCTGTCCCTCAGATCCTGCTCTGTGGTCCTCTGTGACCCACGGACTCTCCCTCTGAAACAAGACCCAAAAAAACCGTGATGTGAGACTCCAGGCTTGTGTTTAGCTGGTTTAGCTGGATAGTTCTCCAGTAAATTGCCAGGACGAGATGTGGGGTGGGAGGAAAATGGCCATTGGATTCCAGCTCATTACAGGTAACTCGATCCCGGAGCCCGTTAGCGAGAGCAGTGTCACTGGGCCGGTCCCCGCACACTGTGCGTGAATCCCCACGCGTCCTGGAGGCTACGTCCCAGCTTGTGATTATTTTAGAAATCATTGCTCCCATTCATCCTGAAAGTTTAGAGAAGTTTCGCGTCAAATGCTGTCTTCATCTTCCTTATGTTTTCTAAGCTTGATAACGAAGTCTCCCTCTCTGCCCTCACATGCTGTGTGCAAATCACCAAAATCCATAAACCTTGAATAGATTTAGAAAATCATGCTCTGCTATGAAAGAAACCCGCAAATGAATCTTTATATTTGAAGTTTTGACATTTAACAAATGCATTGTTATCCATTATCCCTTCGGTACTTAACAGACAGAAATACAGAAAGACACAACTGGGAGGGCTTTTTTCCGTTCCATTCTTTCAAAAGCGGCTATTTCCTTGCAGGTGGTAATTTTGTTTCAAGAAGAGGGTTGTTTAGTACTAGGCTTTTTAATAAAATACGTGTGAGAGAATAATTCTTCTAAAACATTCTGTATCTACAAAAATCTATATGTGGGAGAACTTGAACTATTCCCTAATAGATTTTATTACATAGCAGTTAAGAATTTTTCTAAGGGACATCTAGTCAAAGCCATCAATTTTGGGTAACAAAGCATGGGAGAGAATGGAACTTACTGAAAACTGACATTATTCCCTACTTAGTGAATGCTTTATCTGTCCCCTGGCTATCGTTTTCTTCAGAAGGTAGAGCTCTTTAGGCCGTTAGGTTAGCATGATTAACCACAAATAAGTGAGTGACATTTATTCACTTAACCCACATTCTCTGGACGTGTTCTGCCTGCCAGGTGCAGTGTCTGCACTGGGAAACTGAGGCAGGAAGGGGACTGCCCGGGGATCATACCTTCAATGGCAGGAGGAACAGACAGAGACTTGAATTCATAAAGCGAGGAGTGGGGAACCAGGGTAGGGAGACCCATGGCAGGGGTTCACCCGCTGTTTTAATAAATGAACATGTGATCCTGTACGACCAAATGCCAGTCGCGTAGGGGTGAGGTGCAGAAAGAGAGGGCCACTTATTCAGTTGTTTCATTCAAAACTGATTGTTGCACACCTTTTACGTGTCAGGCACGGCTCTGGCACCAAAGCTACGAGCAGGAGATACATGGCCCCAGGGCCCTGGAGACAAAAAACACTCCACCGTTACTCACGAAACATAACAAGAAACGCGGGACCAGGGGTGCGAGGGAGTCTGGAGCTGTGGACCGAGGTGACCCAGCCTCATTCGGGGAGGCCACCGGTGCCCCCTGATAACATGGCATTGGAGGGGGTGGATGGTCAGGGATTGGCCAGGTGTGGGAGGAGGCCAAGGGGATCTGGGGTCCAGGAGGCAGAGAGCTGGGTGGAGTGAAGAAGCTTAGAGGAACCTCCCCTTCTCCTGCAGGGAGCCGGGGGCAGAGACAGAGAGAAGGGAACATGGCAGGCACCTGCTGCGCAGGGGACAGCGGCTCCAGGGTTCTCCCCTCCAGTATGTGTTAAATGTGTTAAACTTGCAGAAAGCTGAGCGAACTCACCCTCCGTGAAAATCCTGCACTTCACAGGCTGCCGTCTTGCTTCACCTCGTACCTGTCCTCCTTCCGTCCATACGGCCGTTGTGCTTCTTACGGATTTCAGAGTGAAACTGCAGAAACCGGTATCCTTCCCTCCTAAACCCTTCAGCAGGTGTCTCGTGAAATAGAGTTCACTATTTGTTTGCATTTTGAGTCAAAATTTATAGAGAGGAAAATACACACGTTTTAACTTTGAAGAATGCATACACCTGAGTAACCGAAGCTCCTGTCCAGGTCTAGAGCATCCTCGTTGTTCCAGAAGGTCCTCTCCTTTGGTGACCCATCCCTGCCCCCGGGGCCCAGAGGCAGTCCCTGTGCTGTTCTGGTGTTTTCAGCGTACTTTGCCCGTAGTGTGTATACCAGTCCTGCCCCTTTTGGGGGGTTTGGTGTGCGTTTTGCCTTTTACCAGTTGAAAGGCTACAGCCAGTCTGGGGTGGCTGTGAAGAAAGCTGCCGTGGACGCCACCGTGAACCTGTCGTGAGAAGGTGCTGCTCTCCCTGGTGGACGTCTCTTTTCTCTGACGCTGGTGGAGCAGCCCTGGCCGCGCATGCTCACCGCGGCCCGTGCGTGTTTTTTTTTTTTTTTGCGGTACGCAGGCCTCTCACTGCTGTGGTGTGGTCTCTCCCGTTGCGGAGCACAGGCTCCGGACGCGCAGGCTCAGCGACCGTTGCTCACGGGCCCAGCCGCTCCACGGCATGTGGGATCTTTCCCGACCGGGGCACGAACCCGCGTCCCCTGCATCGGCAGGCGGACTCTCAACCACTGCGCCACCAGGGAAGTCCCCCATCTCTGTCTTTAAGGGAGGCTCTTGTGGACAGCATGTGTTTGGATCTTGATTTTTTTTCTATCTTTTCTGACAACTCTGTGTTGACATTGGAGTGTTTACTCCCTTTCAGGTTTATGACTGATGCGGTTGGAGTTAGGTCTGTCACTTGATGTTTGGAGTTTTGTTTGTGTCCCTTTGTAATTTCTCTTATGCTCCTTTGTTATGTTCCTTAATTTTTCTAGAATTTTATCTGAAGTTCTCTGTTGGATTTTTTTTTTTTTTTTTGCGGTACACGGGCCTCTCACTGTTGCGGCCTCTCCTGTTGCGGAGCACAGGCTCCGGATGCGCAGGTTCAGCGGCCATGGCTCATGGGCCCAGCCGCTCCGCGGCATGTGGGATCTTCCCGGACCGGGTCACAAACCCACGTCCCCTGCATCGGCAGGCGGACTCTCAACCACTGCGCCACCAGGGAAGCCCTCTATTGGATTTTTAACTCTCCCTCTTTACATTATGTTGCAGGAGTTGCTCTGGGGATTTCTAGGGAACCAGAGTCTATTCCAAAGTTCCTTAAAAGGCAAAGTCGAGGCAGCAGCCGTGGGAAGGATAGGTGGGCAACAGGAATAAGGCAGATGGGTTAGGAGGTGGCTGACATCGGTTAGCTGATTTCACCATTAGCTGAAGGAGGACATTCAGAACGTTCTGGCCTGGATGACCGAAAACATACAAACTCTCCCCACCTCGTAAATTTATCAGCATCTTAATAATTAATGGTAAGCAAACTCAGGGGACAGCATGGTTCCGGCTTTTAGTTACCTCTTTGAAAAATAATTCAATCTAATAACTGCTGAATTTTTTAAACCACTCAATATCATTGGACAGTCAAGGGAGGACCTCCCAAAAACCCGACATGGTTTTTTTGTTTGTTTTGTTTTTGTTTTGCGGTACGCGGGCCTCTCACTGTTGTGGCCTCTCCCATTGCGGAGCACAGGCTCCGGATGCGCAGGCTCAGCGGCCATGGCTCACGGGCCCAGCCGCTCTGTGGCATGTGGAATCTTCCCGGACCGGGGCATGAACCCGTGTCCCCTGCATCAGCAGGCGGACTCTCAACCACTGCGTCACCAGGGAAGCCCCCGACATGTTTTTTAACCGTTATTACCGCAGCTGTCTTGTGTAAAGAGGACTCAACCTGGAGTTAGGGCCCTGGGAGTCTTGACTCCTCTGGACGACCCCCTACCCCGGGTGTGGACAGAGCCATGGGCCCTGAGCCCAGGACAGCAGACACGGCACATGGGCGCAGAGGCCGTGCCACGGGGGTCAAGTCTCCAGGCTGCCTGGGGAAGGCTTCCCAGCTTGCCCAGAGCAGCTGGGGGCGGCCTGGTGGTCTGCACTGCACACGGGAAAGGAGTACAGGCAGTGCTGTCTCTGGACACCCCAGTCCCTCGGGAACACCCTGGACTGTGGCTCAGGAGGTGGAGATGTCGTCTTTGTGTTTGGTGTACCTGAGGTCACCGAGCCAGGAGGTGGCAGAGCCGGAATTTGGGCATCGGCCTGCAAACATCCTGCAGCCTGGCAGGGCCCCCTCCTCCTATGGGTGGTGCTGTGTGCGCAGGGACCCCAGGCATCGTGCTTGAGTGCATCGCGCACCCACTCCCCGCTTTCCCCGGGGTGGGAGTGGTGCTGAGTGAGGTTCTGGGGACAGTGATGGACCCTCGTGGGCCGGGGCTACGTGAATTCATCTCAGCCCCGAGCCAGAGGCCTCCCATCAGTCCTGGCTCCCCCGGCACCTCTGAGCCTCATGTGCTCATCCCCAGATCGTGGGTGACAGTCCTGTCTGCTCCACAGGTGACTGAGGGGGTGTCCGTGGGGTAATCTATACGAAGCACTTAGGGGACCACCAGGCCCATCTCGAGTGTCACCAAGTTGTCACCTGGGCCATAAATGTTATTAATTTTATGAGCGCTCTCGTTGCCATGACGATGGCCATCCGTGTGAGGACAGTCACTTTCCTGTCGGGAACCACCAGAGCGTCCTTGACAAGGAAGGGGGTCACCCAGCTGGGCAGGGCCTCCTTTGGCTTCAGCATGGGGGGAGGGGTGTCAGTAATTCGTTTACTGTAACTGCTGTGTTTGTCAAATAATGAAGGTATTATAGGCTGCGCTCAGAAATGGAAATTAAATTTTAATAAGGTATACAGTCATAATCGGAAACGAGGAGCACAAAGGAGGGCCCTTTTGCAATAATTACACATTATAAAGTCATTACTCACACTGGCTTTGGAACTACATTGCGAATTAAAATGCTTGTTTGGGAGCGGAGCCTGCATACAGTACTTGCTCATTAAACTTCCGCGTTGTCGAGTGGAGAGAAGTGAATGCCAATCCCAGTGTCCACCTCCCTGGGCTTCGGGCTCCACCTCAGGCCGCGACAAAGCCGCCTCGAAGGGACTTCTGTGACCATGTCCACTAGCGATGGGGAAAAACACGGTAGAGACACGACCGCTTGTTGTGACTCGTGTTCTTTCCCCTGCAGGTGGGAAAGGCCTGCCAGGGCCCCGGTGCCCGAGTGTCCTAAAACCACGTTATAATGAAAAGAATGGCAGTTTGACAGCATCTCTGTAGTGTCAGGTGGAGGCATTTTCTATAAATGTTCATATCCCATCCTTATAAGTCCTGTTCTCCTAACATCATGGGCCCATGGGCTTGTGTCCTACAGCCTCATGGCCCCAAGTCCCAAACCAGCCTGGGTGCTGAATACGTGGGATGAGGCCCTCGACACGGGCAGTGCAGGTGCCCACGTGGACTCTCGGCTTGGACGTGGGAAGGCAAACTCATTATTTCTAAGGTTCTGCAGCATCAGCCTCTCCAGGAGGCTGTGTTATTACTGCATTCACAGCAGTAGGGCCACTGACAGGGTTCCTGATGGTGGGAGAGAAAGAACCTCCTTCTCCCATGGAGAGTTCCTGATCTCCAAGGGCTTTCCTGGTCAGTGCCAGAACAGTGTCCTCTCTAGAGCCCTGGCTGGACCAGGCCTGCTTCTGCAGAACCAGGATCAGGGAGGGGGGCCCACAGCCCAGCATCTTCATGCAAACTGCTTCTCTGTATCTGATGTTGAAAGCTTCATAGCATTGATGTCCTCGGCTGTCCCTTTAAGCCTGCAGCTTTAGATCGTATAGATAACACATTAATTTATCTGGCTTCTGTGCAGAAGAACAGTTACAACTGGTGGAAAAGAGTTCCCTGGGGAGATGGAGAGAAATGGAGAAACGGCATTCTTAGGAAATGCCACCGATTATTGGTATTTACCTGGCTACCTGTGCGGACACTGAGTGTCCAGTTAGGAAGAATTTATTGGCGGGGGCGAGGGCAGGGTGCCGTGGGAAAGAAGCCTGGCTGAGAGATCAGGAGCCCCATCAGCCGGCCGAATCTCAACCTTTGAGCCTGTGTCTCCGGGACCGGCAGACGCCCACCCTTGCCACCCGACAGCTACCGTATGGCCCAGAGAGCACGCAGAGGAGCGTGTTCTGGGCAGCGTGACATGCCGTGCAGAGTGCAGAGGCTGCTAGTCTTGATAACTAGTGCACCTGTGCACGTCAGCCCGGTGCGTGCTGGGGAGGCTCCAGGCTCCGCTAATGACCTTTCCTTTCTCTCCCTCCTAGGTAAGTGATCCTGCTGCTAAGCGAACACGTGTCCTCACACACCTGTTTCACCTGCGAGAACCTGTCTCTGCTCCCCGGCTCATCCTCAGCCCAGGGAAGGTGTGAGTCAGGCAGATCCAGTGAGAGCGAGCGATGGGGTCACATTTCCCAGGCTGTGACAGCATCGCTCCATCTTTCTTGGTGAAACCTGTGCTGGTGAAGAAGGGGGTGGGGGGAGAATGAGACAGCTAAGCTGGAAGCAGGAAGAAGGCAACTGATGTGGAATCTCTAACTTGAGAAGCCAGCCTGGACGACAGTTCGATTCTACTCCAACCCAAATAAGATTGAGCCCAGCATCTCAGGGGGAACTCCAGAACCGGCTCTCACTGTGAGGCGCTTTTCCTATCTGAGTGACCTGGCGGTGTGGTTTGCGTCTTTTCTCGAGTCTGACCCGGAAGCAACTGCTTCTAAATTTGGCACACTTTCTGGGGTCTGCTTTCCCCTCTCCCAGGTAGTCCTTGGGCTGGCTTCTCAGGAGACTAAGGTTGCTCTTGTGGTCTGTGGCAAATGGTTCAAAGGTGTTTTCGGTTAAAGAAAATGTTAAAAGTAAATAGCTGAAGATTTTTCTCTGCTTGTGGAAAAACAGCTATGGGTGCAACGTGAGGTGTGTGTGGTCAGGAAATGCTCTCTGACCCTGAGTCGTGTGGGAAGCTCTCACCTCTAACCCTTACTACACTCTCTATCTTATGTGGAAACTTAACTTGCGTTACTCTCTAAAAAAAAAAGTCCAAGCCACTGGCACGCCCACACCTGTGATGACATAGGTTCATAGTTACCCAGCCTCGTGCCATGAAGGGTGTTAGGAATGGGGAAAAAAAGAGAGGCTAGAGGGGCAGGTGTAAAGAAGAAACAGGTGAAGGCCCTTCCTCAGCAACACAGAGGAGCCTCACACTTGGCTGTCAGCTTCCTGGTGTCCAAAGCACAGAGGTAAACATAAGCAATTAACATGGTTGCAGACATCATGAAAGAGAAACACTCATTCTTTCCTCCTTTTTTTTTCCGGCAAAAAATACTCTTACCAGAACTAACGTCTAAAAGAACAGTCCCTTATTGGGCAGGTCTCCTGTGTTGGAGACACTGAGTAATAAATATATTAGACAACATCCTGAATGTTTCTGGACAAAACACAACGGAGGGTTCTGTGTGGTGGTTTGACCATTTTATTTAATAAAACAGTGGGAATAATATTAAAATACAACTCATTGAAAGCATTTCTGTAGGCCAAGATGACTAGGCCCAAATGAATATTCCTTTCATGGCTTGGCTGGGCACCAGCCTGGAGTCATGTACCTGGAGTCCAGGTACATCTCATGTACCTGGAGAAATAATAGATGCTACAGACTGTGTGGGCAGCACGCTCCCTGGTGGAACACAGATGAGGATGGATGGGGCCACCTCGCAATCCAGTCATCCCACGAGAGACCGGACTGCAAGGGTCCTGGGGTTTGGGTACAACAGGACACCCACTGTCAGGTGGGGCCCTTTGGGGAAAAGAAGATGCTCCTTGCAGACCAAGCAGAAGGGTGTCTGTCTTGAGCTCTGAGTTCGGGGAGTCTGAGTTCAGGCTCTTCAGGTGTGAAGGACCTTTTCAAAAAGGACAAAGAGAAATAGAAAAAGAGGTCCTAAGGTATTAGTAGCAGTGAATATAAAATCTCTTTTGAAAAAGCCCTGTTTTCTTGGACAGGCCCACTGTTCGGAGCATGAATGTTGGACACAAGTGTGGTCAGGATGTTCCAGATGTAAGGGTGGGGTCCACCCCCTGCCCTAGCCTCCCTGGGTCTGTGGAAGGACAGAGGTCATGTGGCATAGGTCATATGTCATAAGGATGTAGGTCATGCTTTACCACAAATCCAGGCATAGTGTTTGGCCTCAAGGTGGAAGGAGCCACATGCTGGATGAACTGGTGAATTCTTATTTATTATTTGCTAAATGTTATTTAACGTGCCTCATAAGTCTGTGGATAAAGTGGACACAATTTTTTAAACTCCATTTGAATACTGGCATTTGCTCTCACAAGGAAACATGTTTTACCATTTGAACTCAGTGTATCTTGGACTCACCCAGAGGGAGAGGAGGTAACTGGACAGGTGGGCTGAGAGCCCTGGCATGTGGCCTGGTTTCTGTGGGGCGTCCCCTCATGCTGGCCACTTGAGCCCGGGGTTTGCACCTGGGGTTAGACGCGCTCCCCTCCCTGCTGGCTGCGGCTGCCGCCCTGGGCTGCCGTGGCCTCTCGTACGTCCTAACCTTGGGTCAGGCACCGCTTTCCTCGTATTGGAGATCTCGTTACTCACCGATGCCTCGAAGGGCACTCTTGTCCCAGAATCCTGGCGCCCAGTGCCCTAGGTGGCACCAAAGAACGGAGCCCGTTCGGGTGGGGACCTCTGTGGCCGGACACCCACCGGGGCTGGGACCTGCGATTCTGTCCAGGTCACTTATGTCCTTGTCTGACCTGAGACTGTCTGGGTCTGAGATCCTGTAAGTCTCTATTCGATGTCTGATTTCAGACCTTGTGTTCTCTACACTCTCTTCAGAGACACATTAGCTACTGAAGTGATGCTCTGACTTGGTCCTTAAACATCATCTTAAGAGGGTTTCTACACGCGGGTTACTCAGTGTGACACCTGGGCTTTCTCTTCTGTTAAGTCAGTGGTTCTCCACAGGGTGCCTGACCCCCTGGGATGTTTGGCAAAGTCGAGGCATTTGGGGTTGTCACCATTCTGGGGGAGAGGCACTACAGCATCCAGTCGGTACCGGTCAGGGAAGGGCTCAACTTCCTCCAGTGCACGGGACAGGCCCTCAGCACCAACTCACCCCACCGCCAATGTCAGTAGAGCCAAGGGTGCGAGACCCTGGGTCAACCGATGACAAAAACTTTAAAAAGCACTACTATTAATGCCACGTAAACACCGACGTAACGATTAGGTGCAAACCTCTGTTCATCAGCTCATTTAATTCTTGGCCCCATGAGGTGCACGTGGTTCCTCCCCTCCCCTTGCAGGTGGGGAAACGAGGCTCAGAGAGGTTAGGCTGCTGCCCAAGACCGCAGCACGTCAGGGCTGGAGCACTCCATTCTGTCCTGGCTGCACAGCCCCTGCTGCATCACTTGGCTGTGTTTTATCACCCAGACGAGAGTAGGGCCGGTAGGAAACCCGCACGGTGTGAGCGGTCGCTCTGTTCTCCCCAAGTGCAAACACTGCTCCGGGGACACGAAGTTCCAGTCTCCTGCCCCTCCATTTAATAACTGGCTGTGGGCAAAATCCGGCGATCGCAGCCCTGGCGTCTCTGCCCCATGTGATTCTGACTAATGACCTAAATGGGTACCAGAAGCACAGTTACACTGGTTCTTTCCCGACGGCTGCAGGTGGTGACGCTCCCCTTGATCTGGGCGCACAGCAAGGTAGGAGCACACGTCCCGCTCCTGTCCACACAGTGCCTTCTCATCACTTTCCTGGTTCCACCCCGAGGGCTTGATTTAGAAGAAGTGTCTGATTTAATGGTGGGGCGGGGGGAGATGAAACAACAAAAACAGGCCATTGGGAGCCCTCCGAGTACAGGGAAGGTGCTTTTCTTTCATTACACAGCTCAGCATTCTTTGTTTCTCGTTTTAACATTTTGCTTAAGATGTAGGGCTGGAGGCTGTGTTTCTCCTGGAAATTATTTTTCAGTTCGCATCTGTTTTCATTCCCATCTCAAAAGGAAGGTCTGTGATGGGAGGCGTGTTAGGCAGGTTCCACGTGGTGCGGGGCATCCAAGAGTTTACCGCGAGCTGGTGGCTGACAGGAGCCGAACGGGGACAAGCCGGGGAAGGCAGGGCCGCCAACCGCCGTGACTTTCTGTTATGGGCCATCTAAAGGGGGGTTGAGGATGAATCCCGAACCCTCGACCACAGCTTCTGTAACTCCCTCGCCCACCAGGAGTGCGCCGTCGCCTTGGGGAACAGGCTTTGCAATCCAGTCAGTAGAAACGGGATGTGAAGTCCGCGGGGGGAGGACCCTGCTGGGACCCTCATTCTTGTCTGAGCTTCTCGTGGGTGACAGAGCCTGTACCCAGCTTTCGGCTGTGCAGCTGGCCCCTCGACGTGTTCATGAGGCCACGTGGGCCACAGAACGTGAGCCTGCTCTTACCTGTCCTGTGAAGCATGGCAAACGCACGTGTTCACGAGAGGCGGTGCAGGGGCCCAGGGGACGTGATTTTGTTGGTGATGCTGGTTTGCTTCTTCTGCTTGGCATCCTGCCTGGCACATGATATGCACTCAGTTAATGCTGGTGGAAAGAAGGAAGCTGGGAAGCGTGAGCGGATGAGCATGACTTCACTCCCAAGAGGCTAAGAGCCTGATGTGTTTCAGGAGAAGCCCAGTCGTCATGCTGACTGGCACGTGATGAATGCGTTTTCTGCTTCCTCCACAGAATATCCAGGACCACATGAGTTCCCTTATTTAGTTTTCATTCTTAGTTAAATCTTCCCTACTCATAAAGGTGGAAAAACTCTGTTGATAAGTTGACAGAGAAACTCGTATGCATCGGAGAGGTCCAGGTCCATTAGAAGTCCAAACATGGTGTCCAAACGTGGAGCTTAAATTGGACACATGCAATTACAGCTTCATAAATTAACCTCATACCATGTAGGATTTGATATTCGTTTGCTCCCCCATAAGAATTCTGAGTGCGAATCACAGCAAAAATAAAGTGACTTTATTATTAGTGTTAAATATTTACATAGTTTATAGAGGGGCGTAAACAAAGGACGACACATTGTGATGGAAATCAGTTTTTTCCGAAATTATGAGTGAGGAAACTTGCATATTTGGTGGAGAGTGAAGGAGCTCACGCATCATATTTTCAAATGTGGTGCAAGCAGGAACCAGAACTGCAGACAATTCTCTGCCGTTATTAAGATCCAACTACAGTAACAGCGCAGCCTTAAACTTGGAGTATTATGGATGCGATGTAAATGTTTAACCAGCTGGGTTGCATGTGATATTTCTCACCACTGGTGATCCTGTTCTCATTTGTAGCTGACTTTCAGGGCTTTGTTTGGTAAAAGAAATGTGAGGGGGGGGAATTGGTGAAGCATTAAATCCTATCTACGTTACTTTTACTTTTCCCCTTTAGGATAAACCCTCCCTTTTACTGACGCAATGAGTTAGGCCAAAATGTATCAAAGAAATAATTCAATGAATATTTATGGCACCTACTGGGGGCAAAGACTTCTTCCCTGGGTGATACAAATACGAGCCAGCCTGCAAGACACGGGGAAAGAAAAAGGCTTTGCGGCCTCACCCATACGCGGTGCTGACAGCAGTCCAGGGAAGCTCTCTGGGGTCCCGAGGTGAGGAGTATCGATCAGGGCCTGTTCTTCTCTAACTCTGAGCGGGACGAGGGTTGGAGGGTGGGCCATGGTGCTGGTTAGGGTTTAAATGTTTTATAAAGGAGCCCTGGTCTGTCAGCCAGGAGGTTCCACATGCACAGAAACCTTCAAAGCCCACCACTGAGACACGAGGCTGTGCACCCCCAAGGCCACTGGGAGAACAAACGCCACTCAGCTCAGTGGCTCGTGACTACCCCGGTTTCCCTAGGATTTGGCTTTAGTGGAAACCTGCCCCGTTTGAGAGTCTGGGGTTTGTTGGGTTTCCTAAGTGAGTTTGTGTGAGTTTTTTAGCAGAATGTAGTTTCTTGAGTCAGATGCAACAACTAAAAATAAATGTACAAGTACACACATACACAGACATTTACAAATACATACATTTTCTCCAAAGGTAATTTTTTCTAAAAGCCAGAATAGCTTTTGGTACCACATCTAATTAGGAGATTGTAGAACAACGCAGAACCATCTTGATTATAATAACCGTCTTCAGATAATGCGCTGTTAAATTAGCTCACTCAACATGTATTTTGTAAGTAGATTTGGTTTATTTTTAGTCCTTGTTTGAAGCCAGGAATGCAAATGGAGAGGAAGGGTTTTCAGTGAGCATGGAGACCAAGGAGACGGCCGGCGGTGCTCAGCCTGGCAGCTCCTCTGAGAAGTTGGCTTTTTCAGGAGGAAGCTTGAAAAAAAGCCCACAGCAAAGGTGGGTTCACCGTGTCTCAGAGACAAGCTTCCGCTCTAGGAAAAACAAACGGTGGTACACTTGGAAATAAAGGGTACCTCCTACAAAATGCCTGATGGGAAATATCTGCAATGCATTTACCTGGTAAGGGGTTCATGCTCAAAATATAGACGTGACTTCCACAATTAAATGGCAGACAAACAAACAGCAACAACAGAGAAACAAGTAATAACCTGATTTTTTAAATGGGTTAAGGACTTGAATAGACATGTCTCCAAAGAGGACATGCAAATGATAAACAGGTGTGTATAAAAATGTTCACTGTCAGTAATTTCAGGGAAATGCAGATCAAAACCACAATGAGATAACAACGGTCACGATGGCTATGATCACAAAAAAGGACAAGTGTTGACAAGGATGTGGAGAAATTGGAACATTTACACTCTGTTGGTGGGAAAGCAAATGGTGCAGTCACTAGAGAAGACAGTATGGAGATTCTTCCAAAAATTAAAAACAGAGCTACCATATAACCATATATCCCACTGCTGGGATCACAAAGAGATGCCGACTTTCTCAATAGACCATCTCTCCTGCATCCCAGACTGCAACCAGGCCACGTGTTCACAAAGACACAAATACCTGATGGAGAAAATATGATTGCATCGGGCAAGCTGACCATTTTTATCACATAAAGCTAGCTTAGGTAGTACCTGTATGTGTAATCACTGGAATTATTCAGTGGGTGGTAATCAATGGCTAAGGAAAAATGATGTTTTTTATGGCACTAATGAATTTAGTCATTTAGTTTTTTCCATGTTAGAAATTGACATCAAGGTTTTCCATAAACCACATTTCCATAACCTAGACTTATTAATCCCCAAATATTTCCTTACATATTCACTGAAAAATTCCTAGTCATGATTGGGTTTCATCTATATTTCTGACGGTTGAACCTGGGCTTAAAACAGAATTTAGAGAATAACAAAACGAAAAACGGGTACAGTGAGGGAAAAAAAACCAAAAAAAACCAAACTTGACTGGCAATCCTCCAACTATCAAAGTCACCAAAAACAAGGAAAATCTGAGAAACTATCACAGCCAGATGGAGCCTAAGGAGAGTGACAGCTAACTGTCGTGTGGGATCCTGGGCAAAAGAAGGACAGCCGGAAAAAACTAAGCAAGTCTGGATAAAGTATGGACTTTAGCTAATAATAATGTATCAATGTTGGTTTGTTAATTACAACAAATGTACCTCTTTAGGATGAGATGTTAACAGTAGGGAAGTGAGGCTGAGGACTGTGTAGCTCTCTGTGCTGTCTTTGCAACTTTTCTGTAAATTTAAAACTATTCTAAAATAAAGAGCCTGTTTTAAAACATATAAACAAGATAACTTGGAACACCCACTATTCCACCGCTGAGAAGAAAAATCACTGTCGATATTTTGGCATCTTCCTCTCTTTCTCTGCACCGTGCTTCACAGGGAGAAACCACACCAGGCACGAGAGTCCGTACCATGCTTTTTCCCGTTAATGAGGTAGGAACATAAACATCATCCCTGTGTCACTAAAAATGATTTGGTCAGTCAGTCAGTCGGTCAATCAATATATGACTAAATTCAGTCTCAGAGAACATGACATCCTTCTGAGACTGGAAGGAAATTCAGAAATGGATTCTGCATCGCAAAACCCTCCAACCCCAGGCAGCCTGTGGGCCTCACAGTGTCGGTCTTCGTGCTCCAAGCTGGAGCCGAGTTCCGGAGAAGCCACTCTCGCCTCCTGGAAGCTGGTCGAAGAGGCACCACTGAGAGCTGCTGTGAGAATTCAGCTGGGGGGGTGGGGGAGAGGGGAGATCTACCAAGGCTTCCTGTGGGAGGTGGCATGTGAGGTGGGCCTTGAAGGAGGTTGAGGATGCGAGTGACAGGTGACAGGAAAGTTCCTCCCGAGGGCTGAACAGTGAGGCAGCGGGTGGAGAGGGAAGGGTGTATGAGGCACGTGGGAGTCATTCTGCGGAGCCAAAGGCAGAAGGGCGGGAACCCAGGTGCGGTGGTGGAACAGGGAGGGGCTGAGCTTCAGAGACTCTGCAGGGCCTCTGCTGGACAGCACCGGCCTCGGGCAGCGTCAGCCAGCACAGGGAAGGGGAAACCAGGACCACTTAGGTCTGGTCTGAGGGAAAGACGGCACACGACCACTCACAGAGGCTGATAGACAGCAAGCTTGCTGCTCGCAGCTGGTATAGGATGCTAAGGAGAGGAGCGTCGTATTTTAGGGGTGAAAAAGGAGGGAGAAAGGAAAAAGGGGTGGGGGCATCTTCCCATATGGTGAAGGTTCTCATTAGAATCAATTGTAAACTTCACTAATGGCTGGTTTCACATAATTTGAAATCGTAAATATGAGCTGCATCTGTGTTCAGCGTTTGAAACTTCCCTTTGGAAAGCCTGCATGGCTTTGCGTGTGCTTTTCAGTGGAGTGTTGTGCATCAAAGTTGTTCGAAAGTCTGATCACAAAGAACTTCAACCCGGAAATTTAGTGATTTGAAATACGCTAGTGTCCATCCTCTGGGTGCTCCTTCTGAATGATGCTTAGAAAAAGGACAACTAAAAGCTATATCCCTGCTGTGTGCCTCGCAGTGTGTGCTTTGGGACAGGCCATGGCTTTGCGTTCTGTGAGCTTGGATTTGCGCTTGAGGATTGTGGTTTAAGGCACGAGGCTGCTCCCTGGGGGAGTGCGGGCGGAAGTTTACGGTGGAAGCTGAGGCTGACCTGGCCTCTCCCCTTCGCTTCCATCCAAGGGGTGGGGGGCACGTTTATTATCTGAAACTGACCTGCCAGAGGGGGTGACGACTCCCCCTGAGAAAGAGAGATGCATCCTGCATAAAATTCCACCGAGGTCGGCTGCTAGAAGAAAAGCCTGTGGGGTCCAGGAGGTGGCCGGCCGCCCCACCTTACTCCCTGTCATTGCTTCATGGTTGGACATCCACGTGGGACTGTTTGGGGGACTACATGAGTGATAAAAGTGGTAGAAATGAGCTTCCTAAATTATTTTAGAGGAGGCGGACCCTAAGTCCGTGAGGCTGAATACACGAGTCGGGCGGGACATGCTGTCAGTCCAGAAGGAAGTGTCCGTGTCACCTACTGTGCTACTGCTGGTGGGTGGGCGTGCGTCGGGCTCACCTGGGGGGCCTCACAGCCCCCAGCCCCTTCAGTTTTCAGAGGTAGAGCCTAGAAATCCACCCTGGGGACCACTGGCCTGGAAGACATCTTACATCTTCTTTCATCCCTCTAACATCCCTCTAATTCCGTGGCTTGTGCTGTGATTCTCTTGTCCATTCCCCGAAATGAAGAATTCCTTGAAAAAGCTCTTGCACTAAATCAAGTTAGCTTGGATGATACTGTGGACTTAGAAACACACCCCTCCCCAGCCACCAAGAAAGAGAGTCTAAAAGAAACCTTCCCCCCTGCTCCTCTGACTAGCACTTGCTACTTTCAGACGTGTATTGAAACAATCATTAGTCATAAAATAGGTTTCCGCATTAAGTGATGTGGTGACCCTTGGGTAGATGGAGGAAGAAAGGGGAGAGAGAAGGTTTAATGCTTAGCGAGTATCTGGCAGATCTCCGAGCTTCCAAATCAGAAACAGAGCTAATCGCTCTGCCGAGATTAAGTCACTCTGGACGCTCAGCGCTGATTTCCTGCCCTGAAGGCATCGATAACACTGGACTGTGAGACTCCTTTTTTTTCCTGGCTGTCCTGTAGAGTAACTGTCTGGAAAATTCCTAGGCTCCTCGTCTTAATGCCTGCAGAGAAAGAGTCCTCTTTATCTGCTCTTGAGAACTGTGAAGCTTGCCCCTGGGACACTGACATTTCACAAAGAACACCCTTCATCTGCACTGATTGCAAACTTTGTAATCAAGCCCGTCACGTAAGCGAGGTTGCTGGCTCCAAGAGAGTAAATCAGAGCCAGGCTCCCGTCCTGCGGCCAGCCAGCGGTCCGGCCTGCACGTGTTGAATGCCCTCTCGGATCTGTGCTCGGGCTCCCTACCTGCCTCTCCAGAGCCCCTACGGTGGTGACCAGGGTGTGCATATGCGTTTAAGTGTATGGGCTGCTCTAAAGACCCCTTGAGTTTTTACAGAGGGACCCCCACGCACAGGGAGACGTGAGCCGGGATCATTTAAATTGACCATTCTCTCCTCTGAGTAGCCTGTTTGCAGATTGAATAATAAGCCTCATCCTGTCTCAGGCCCAGAACAGTGGGGGATTAAATGACTGAGTCTACGAAAACATACATCACTGAAGCCTCCCTCCTGTCATGACCCAGTTCTCCAAGTGCTGGCTTATGACAGACCAAAAGTAGGCCATCAGAGGGAGATGAAGTGGATGAGGGGGGAAATAATCATCCTACGAGCAGTCACTTAGAAATGTGCCAGTGCGGGCTTGCAAAGATCAGCTAAGAGGCTGGAGCCCGGTTCTCCAGACTCGCCTCCTCCTTCCCTGCGGTCCCTGGCGGCCTGCTCGGATGCTCCTCTGAGGCAGGTCGCTGGTGACGTGGAGCCTGCAGACAGCAGGACAGTCTGTTCTCGCCTCTCCATGTAAACGCACTGGGTTCACATTCAGCGTTCACGGGGACAGTGTTGGCTTTGTAATTCAGGCTGGGTTTTTTGTTTGTTTGTTAGTTTTGGCAAATTATAAATTCAGTCCATCAAAATCGGATTGTTTTTCCGAAGCAGACTCCGGACACCAGTCGAGTTCTTTTTTCCATGATTAAAGCGTATGTGCCCGCTAAGGGTGGCACCCAGGAGGGGAGACACACCGTCCACTCACAAGGCAGCCTTTGACACCGCAAAGGACTGCATCCCATGAGGTGGGCTTCCTTCCACTTGAAGAGCCGTTTCTGCCAACCTGGGACCACTGTCCTCCTGGAGCTGGCCCGGTCCAGCCTCTTGCTGCCCCTCCGGCCACCTGGTGTCACTGCCTGGGAAGAGGTCCCCAACCTGTGATGCCACAGGGTGCAGGGGTGGAAGGGAAGCCGCAAGGGTCTCAGTGGGTGGCCAGCGCCCAGGGCCCAGGAGGGGTCTTCGGTGTCCACTCCTCCGTCAGCTCCGCAACGCCACAGGCAAGGGTGGGAGCGTCCTCAGAGCCTCCTGCACATCCTCTCATCCCAGCCTGCAGCCCACAGGCCACACACTTACTGCCCCCCCCCACCATTTACAGGGAGGAAACCAAGGCACAGGAAGCATGATACCCATAACCACAGCGATGCTTCAGCACGTGGCCACTCTTACGTCCACCTTCAACACGCCTCCCTTCCCTCCAGCCAAATCTCATCCCTGAAACACAACCAGTTTTCTTTTCTCTTAAAAACATTGAAGGGCTTCCCTGGTGGCACAGTGGTTGAGGGTCCGCCTGCCAATGCAGGGGGCGCGGGTTCATGCCCCGGTCCAGGAAGATCCCACATGCCGCGGAGCAGCTGGACCCATGAGCCACGTCCGCTGAGCCTGCGCGTCTGGAGCCTGTGCTCTGCGACGGGAGAGGCCGCGTCAGTGAGAGGCCCGCGTACCGCAAAACAAACAAACAAACAAACAAACAAAAAACATTGCAAAGAAAATCTGACAACTCCAGGCCTGCGTCCTGCCGTGGCCGTGAGTCCCTGTCCTGCTCACCCTCCCACCCTCCCAGCTCTGCAGGCCTGGCCCCCAGTCACTGCCGGCGCCCGTCCTTTTCTTTGTCACGGGTCCGTGCAAGGGCCGTGGGCATCAACTGAGTGACCAGGTCTTACTGGAGCCAAATATTTATGGGGATGAAGGTGGCTGCTAATGTATTGACGTGATCCTTGCAGGGAGCTGAATGGAGAGCCATAGATTTATTTTGCCTCGGGAAACACAGACGGAATTTGGTACAAATATTCATCATCTCTAGAGCAGCTCTGGAATTGTGGTCAAGAGGATTTGGATGGCCATAAATATGACGTTTTCTAGGAGTGGTGACTAGAGGCACGTGGGCAGCCGCAGGGGGCGGGGGGAGGGGAGGCGGCTCTCTCTGAGGCCTCAGCACAATTGGCCTTGGTCCTTGCATGGCCTTGGGCCTAGACAAGGGCTGGTCACCCCGCTGGGCCTCTACCCCGTACCAGGAAACAGAGGCCTGTTGTCCCTGAGTCCCCATCAAAGTGTCAGGTGCCGCACAGGCTCATAATCACGTGTGGAGGTGAGAGAAGAGGGAACTGGAGTTCTTTTCTAACATGGAATTGGCTCACTTTTACATTTTGGCAAATGGTTGAAAAGCTTTAAGTCACCACGTGGCCCCGCACCCCGCAGGCCTGGCCATTGCCCACCTCCATTTGCGCTCCTGGCTCTGGGGAGTCACCTCTCGATGTGGGCGAGCGCCCAGGGGAGTGTGGGCCCCAGAGCCTGCAGGTCCTGGATTGGCACAAAAGGACACTGCAGTCCATGAAGGTCACTGCCCCGATGGCCGGTCTGCAAGCCGAATAATTAGCCAGGATTGTGGTTTTCTAGCGGACAGAGCAAAACCCTCCTAAGACGGCTACAGAATGACCAACGGCCCGAGGTGTTGTCCCTTCCTGCTTGAGCCGTGCGCGCTCTGTGTCGGGAGCTGGGTTACCTCGCTCCCTCCCGGGGCTCCTCCCTGGGGATGTGTGTGGGCTACAGGCTCCGTCAAGTCCAGGTGTCACTGCAGGGAAATTCCAAGGACAAATGCACAGCAGTTCCTCGGTCTCCGTGCTGCAGGGCCATCCACCCACTGCAGGGCGCTGCCTTTCTTGTAACTGTCACCGGGAACGGAGACTGTTATGCACAATTACAGATAAAGGCGGAATCACTGCCTCTTTTTTGTTCTTCCAGGAAAGCTAATCTGACAGCCATCTTCCTCCATCCTGTCTCCCTCTCTCTCTGGCTTGTCCAGTTTTCGTGCACACTGTCTTCTGACATCTCCCATTGCTCCTGGGTTCAACCCAGGGGTCCTCTTCCCCTCATGGGCCAAGTCCCTGAACCCCCTAGTGTGATTCCCACACAAGGCGCCCTCTGCCCGCGTCTCTTCTCACCATGCGTCACCAGCGTGGGGGAGGTGGGGGGGCTGGGCCTTCTGGCCAACCAGGTGGGGCCGTGGGCCGGGAAGTGGGCTCAAGTCTCCTCTTCCCGCCACGGGCCTCCAGGCCTGGGGACTCAGGACAGCTGACCGCACAGCCCGCTCTAATGGGGGCCGTCCGTTCAGCGCTCCTTCCTGCGCCGCGATTGTTCAGGTGACCGTGGCTGTCATCGTGGAGCCCAGGTCGACACCATCCTGTCCCTTCTCTCCCCACTCCTCTCCTGCCTTCGAGGTAGAAACGACCTTGGCTTCCATCTTACAGATGGGGAAACGGAGGCACCGTGACCGAACGGCGTCACAGCCGGAGGCGGGACCTGCGTTCTCACCACCCTGGAGACTACGTCTGTTTCCACGCTGTCCCTGAGTCACGGCTTCATGGAAACAGTCCACAGGGTCATTTGGGAGAAAGCTCGGCAGCTGAGCTATTTTAAAGCAAAATATCAGAACCTCATGGACCGATTCTAATAACCCAGGGCCCCGCCCCGGCCTGGGAGGAAGAGTCCACCTGCGGTCCTGACGAGGGCGTCACTGCGAGTAATGGTCAGTGAGAGCGAGTCCAGCGCGCATGTCCGCTCTTTTCTGGGAACTCAGAGCTCTCCACTCACGAGTCCCGGGCCCTGGATGGGTGTCTGTAGTGCCATTGCCCCTTTATTGAGCATCCCTAGTCCCCAGGCCCAGGAAACCACATCGTCTCCACAGCCAGCCTGCAAGGGTGGTGGTACAATTCCCATTTTAGAGCAGAGCAATCTGGGGTGTGGGAAAGATCCCTAACCTCCCCCCTATGCTAATTCTTTTCCCTCTGATAGGAAAAGGACTGTTGGGGGCAGACTGGAATCTGGACCGAAGCAGAGTCTCTATTATGATGGGACCATTCGCCCACCCACCCTCCCATTCATCCATTCATCCACCATCCATCCATCCGCCCATCCTCCCATCCATCCATCTGTCCATGGGACACATGCTCCTGGGCCCCCATAGTGCTGCCTCCTGCTGGGCTTTCTGTAAGGGGCTGAGTGTGAGTGTCACCTCTGAAGTGACCAAAGCAATGAAAGTGAGGTTCTTTCCTGGAGGTTTCCACTGCGGATTTCTGGGCTCTGGGGGTCCCTCAGTGTCTTCAGTCCCTTAATGTTTAATGACATTTGGCAGTGTCACAGCACGGCATGCTCTGCGGTCTTTGAAACTGACTTCAACTCACTCCTGTTAACACTTGATGACTTTTTGGAAAACTGGATGTCTCCATTCTGGACATAAAGATGTATGATGTATCCCAGCATTCAGCACCCCTGTTTCTAGCTGCTGGGGATCTGCTTTCATCCCCCTGGATAACAGTCCAGCAGGCGGAGCTTGAAGATGTAATGGTTGGGGGTGCAGCTGGTGGTTCCCTGAGGAGCCTTTTCAACCAGCGACCTGCATTTGCTGTCTGTGCTGTTGCTCCTTAAACAGCACTGTTCCTTTTCCACAAAGACCTGACGATGCAGTGGGTCGCGGCTGTCCTCACGTCCCCTGAGCAGCGTGGGCTCCGTCACTGGCAGTTGCCATGTACTGAACGTCAGGACAAGCATGCCCACCCACGGCTCCGTCTGTGCGTTTCTGCCAAGTATCTTATTTGAGAATTATTCTGCCAGGTGCCGGCAAGCGGGCATCTCAAACAGAAACGCCCCTGTGGATGGAGGCGCCAACACGAACCGCCTGGCCTCAGTCTTCTGATCTGTGAAAGGGGGTGGTGGCAGTTGGGAGGGATCAGCCAGAGTGAGGGTCAGGAACCTGACTCCAGAGCCCAGGCCCAGCCCTGAAGGCTGTGTGGCCTCAGGAACTTGTTTTGCGTCTCTGGGCCTCAGTGTCCTGAACTGTCAAGTGGAGTAAATAATAGCACCTTCCTTGTAGAATTGTCTCCGTGAAGTACTCAGAACGGTGTGAGCACAGAACGGTGCCGCCTAGGAGTCACCGTGTGACCGCACTTCCTTGTAAAGTTGCTGGGTTGGCCGAGCCCCCCAGTGGGTCAGGCACCAAGATTGGCATTTGGCCTGTGCCACCTTCTTTTTTTTTTTTAATTTTTTTATTGTTTTAACAGCCTTAAATTTTATTTATTTTTTTAACATCTTTATTGGAGTATAATTGCTTTAGAACAGTGTGTTAGTTTCTGCTGTATAACAAAGTGAATCAGCTATACATATACATATATCCACATATCTCCTCCCTCTTGCATCTCCCTCCCTATCCCACCCTCCCGTCCCACCCCTCTAGGTGGTCACAGAGCACCGAGCTGATCTCCCTGTGCTATGCAGCTGCTTCCCACTAGATATCTATTTTACATTTGGTAGTGTACATAAGTCCATGCCACTCTCTCACTTCATCCCAACTTATCCTTCCCCCTCCCTGTGTCCTCAAGTCCATTACTACGTCTGCGTCTTTATTCCTGTTCTGCTCCTAGGTTCTTCAGAACGTTTTTGTTTTTTTTTAAGATTCCATATATATGTGTTAGCATACGGTATTTATTTTTCTCTTTCTGACTTACTTCACTCTGTATGACAGACTCTAGGTCCATCCACCTCACTACAAATAACTCAATTTCGTTTCTTTTTATGGCTGAGTAATATTCCATTGTATATATGTGCCACATCTTCTTTATCCATTCATCTGCCGATGGACACAGGTTGCTTCCATGTCCTGGCTATTGTAAATAGAGCTGCAATGAACATCATGGTACATGACTCTTTTTGAATTATGGTTTTCTCAGGGTATATGCCCAGTAGTGGGATTGCCGGGTTGTATGGTAGTTCTAGTTTTAGTTTTTTTAAGGAACCTCCATACTGTTCTCCATAGTGGCTGTATCAATTTACATTCGCACCAACAGTGCAAGAGGGTTCCCTTTTCTCTGTTTATGGTTTCCTTTGCTGTGCAAAGGCTTTTAAGTTTCATTAGGTCCCATTTGTTTATTTTTGTTTTTATTTCTCTTTCTCTAGGAGGTGGGTCAAAAAGGATCTTGCTGTGATTTATGTCATAGAGTGTTCTGCCTATCTTTTCCTCAAAGAGTTTTATAGTGTCTGGCCTTACATTTAGGTCTTTAATCCATTTTGAGTTTATTTTTGTGTATGGTGTTAGGAAATGTTCTAACTTCGTTTTTTTGCATGTAGCTGTCCAGTTTTCCCAGCACCACCTATTGAAGAGGCTGTCTTTTCTCCACTGTATATTCTTGCCTCTTTTATCAAAGATAAGGTGACCATATGTGCGTGGGTTTATCTCTGGGCTTTCTATCCTGTTCCACTGATCTATATTTCTGTTTTTGTGACAGTACCATACTGTCTTGATTACTGTAGCTTTGTAGTATAGTCTGAAGTCAGGGAGCCTGATTCGTCCAGCTCCGTTTTTCTTTCTCAAGATTGCTTTGGCTATTCGGATCTTTTGTTTTTCCATACAAATTGTGAAATTTTTTGTTCTAGTTCTGTGAAAAATGCCATTGGTAGTTTGATAGGGATTGCATTGAATCTGTAGATTGCTTTGGGTAGTAGAGTCATTTTCACAATGTTGATTCTTCCAATCCAAGAACGTGGTATATCTCTCCGTCTGTTTGTATCATCTTTAATTGCTTTCATCAGTGTCTTATACTTTTTTGCATACAGGTCTTTTGTCTCCTTAGGTAGGTTTATTCTTAGGTATTTTATTCTTTTGTTGCAATGGTAAATGGGAGTGTTTCCTTAATTTCTCTTTCAGATTTTTCATCATTAGTGTATAGGAATGCAAGAGATTTCTGTGCATTAATTTGGTATCCTGCTGCTTTACCAAATTCATTGATTAGCTCTAGTAGTTTTCTGATAGCGTCTTTAGGATTCTCTATGTATAGTATCATGTCATCTGCAAACAGTAACAGCTTTACTTCTTCTTTTCTGATTTGGATTCCTTTTATTTCTTTTTCTTCCCTGATTGCTGTAGCTATAACTTCCAAAACTATGTTGAATAATAGTGGTGAGAGTGGGCAACCTTGTCTTGTTCCTGATCTTAGAGGAAATGCTTTCAGTTTTTCACCATTGAGAACGATGTTTGCTGTGGGTTTGTCATATAAGGCCGTTACTGTGTTGAGGTAAGTTCCCTCTATGCCTTCTTTCTGGAGGGTTTTTATCATAAATGGGTGTTGAATTTTGTCAAAAGCTTTTTCTGCATCTATTGAGATGATCATATGGTTTTTATCCTTCAGTTTGTTTATATGGTTTATCACGTTGATTGATTTGCATATTTTGAAGAATCCTTGCATCCCTGGGATAAACCCCACTTGATCATGGTGTACGATCCTTTTAATGTGCTGTTGGATTCTGTTTGCTAGTGTTCTGTTGAGGATTTTTGCATCTATGTTCATCAGTGATGCTGGCCTGTAGTTTTCTTTCACTGTGACATCCGTGTCTGGTTTTGGCTGCGCCTTCTTCTTTAATCCTCCGAGCAGCCCTTCGAAGGGGGTGCTGATCTTTGCATCCTTCCCCAGCCCAGAAACCGAGCTGTAAACAGAATGTACACCCAGGCTCCCCTCCCAGGTCCTGAAGGCCTGATGACCCTCCTGCCTGCTTAGTAGAAATCATTAACCTCAGGAAGCGTGCAGCCTCGTTGGGAAGATGAGATTATAATCATCCAGACTACTGCAAGAAAATGAAGGGGATGATTAAGTGTTCAAATGGGTAATGGGTCCTCGCCTGTGCTGGAGGCCCACGAGGATTTGTGGGGGGCTGCAGCTTCTTAGGGGCAAATAGAATTGATATCATACTGGGAATGCAGGGGGGCCTTCCAGGCCAGAGAAGGGCCTGCACCCGTTATCAGGGATTGAATGTGAACCCCAGCACTTTGGTCTGCTTTGATTTGAAGAACACTTACAAGATGGTTAGTTTCTTTCGTGATCATTCCATCAGAAAGGACTTCCACTCCACCAAAGCTTGCTTTTTATGGTTCTCCAAGTATGTGCCACCATTGCTGGTTTCCAAGACCATGGGGAGAGTTTTGTGTCTCTGTACATCCAGCTGGACCCCCAGCTGCTGCTCGGGGCAAGGACAGCCCGGCCCATCCTGTATCCTTAGCACCTTGTGTAGCAGAGTGATGGAAAACGGCCTCTGAGATGAGGAGGTAAATCGACAGGTGAATAACACATGATTTTCTCAAACTGGATCAAACGGACCTCTCGGGAAACCCATCTTGGAAGGAAGAAACAAGTCCAAAGGGACAGTGACAAGAAGTGGGGGTGCTCAGCCTCACATCTGTGCTTTGCTGAGGGCGTTGTAAGCTGAGTTCTGGACAAACGTATCACTGAGGGAGCTGGCCGTGAGCGCACAGCACGCATTCCCTCAATCTTCCGAGGACCTCAGAGGATGAGCACGTTCCCACTTTACAAAGGGGAGACCCAGGCACAGAAAAGTAGGTTCAACGAGGTCTTGGAGTGGCCAGGTTTCAAACGCTGTCTGTGCCCAGCTCTGAGCCACATCCTGACCTGCCTGACCTGGATTTGATGGGTGGACACTCACCGTTCCCAGGAAGCCATGTGGAACAGCAGACTAGAGGACTCCGGGATGCATTTCCTACGGGAACACTGCCAGAGCTCCAGGCCCCCTGAGTGTATCATGTGAGCTGGGGCCAAGCTCAGCCATGCAGCCACCTGTCTGCCAGAGCTCTCACATGGTGCCTTCCTAGAGCTGGAACACTTGGCAGGTGGGCGGGGCCTGAAGGCGGTGCTTCCAGTTGTGGGGGAAGGAGAGCCAGCCTGGCGAGCAGGGGAGCGGGGCAGACCCCCTGCCAAAGACCCCGCCCCGCAGCTGGAGAGTTGGTGCAGGTGGAGTTGCAGCCTTGAACTCTGAACATGTAAGCGAGGCACCTTGCCGTTTCTGACACCCGGTGTCTCATCCATTACAGTTTAATTTGATCTTTTTTAATATCACATTAAAACGTTTCCATCCTGGAATGCATGGTCATAGCAAGCTTAAATCTGCCACACCCACAGTGCTTCATTTATATTAGCTTTTATTTAACTTGGTGAAAGGTAATTTGTTTTTATTAATTGATTCATTTTCCCCCTCCGGTCAGGCAGGCTGTGGCCCTGGGGGCACGTGTGCACAACAGCTCCCGGCGCGAGCCCAGGCTGCCCCTTCACCTCTGTGGAAACTTTAATTGACCGCCCAGGTGCCTGTGCGTCTTATTATCCGCTCCAGGGCCTCTCCTCTCCCTTCAATTCTTTATTTTTAGGTTATCCTGGCCAATTGATTAGTCGGATACTTGCTACTGAGATGGGCTGCAGCCCTCTTCAGCGTTCTCCTTTAAGCCGAGTGGGAGAGAGATACACAGAACCGTTGACTCGTGGGCATGTCTGGGCAGCTACATTGCATTCAGAATGCGTGTCCTGTGGTCAGGCTGGCTGGCTCGGTCAGCCGCTGGTGCCTCGAAATGAGATGCTTCATAACAAGCAGCCTGGTTTGGCTTCTGTCTGCACTTCCTCTGCTGATGTTTCCTTCGCCCAAGTTACAGATGGGTGAATCCGGCTTCCCCGAGCTGGCTGGCCTTGTCCAGCCACCTGTCCACCCTCCAGCCGTCTCTGTAACCAGAGGTTTCCTCCTTTATGCTGGAACCTTTGAGGCGTCATCGGGAAGCTCTGTCCACTCACGGCCTGTTGCTTCCTCAGGGGATTCCTGGTTGGGTTGGAGAGTGCTCGGGGGACTGTGAGGCTAACCCAGCCTCATGTCGGGTGCACCCCTGCCCACGGCCCTCTTCCGTGGCCCTCTGGAGAGCACCCTTTGTGAAATATTTCTCCCTCCAGCAGCCTCTAGGTCCAGAGCCGTAAGTTCCACTAACATTCATTTTAGGAACACCTTGACTGATCGCAGGTGCCATGTGGTCTTCGGGGCGTCTCCAGGGCCACTTGCCTTTGGCACAAATGGCCAGGGTGGGAGTGGACATGCACGTTTCTACCGTTCATTTGGGGAGGACACACCATCCACCTGCCTCCCCGACCATCAGGGTGGATAACTTTGCTTTCGTCACCTGTAAGCAGTGAGTTCTCCTCTTTACCAGGAAGATATGTACCCGTTTCCCATGTGGGATCCTACTGTTGGGTTTTGCTTTTCTATAAAAGTCAAATCAAACATGGTTAATATTCAGGGAAAATTACTTATGATAGCCAAGAGCTGTTGGTGGCTGTGTGCTAGGAGAAGCCCGACCACTTTGCTTGGTTTTTCTTATGTAAAGGGAGCAGATATCTCATTAACACAATTCTGTCTGCCTATCAAAAGGGAAAGGAAGCTACCTTTGGCTTGAATTTTGAGACAGGCTGTCTCTATAGGGCTGTTGTCTGCATTGTGCTCACTCTTCACTTTCTTTTGATGCAGTAACGCAAGCGAAAGTGATTTGTAAATACCGAAGCAGCACAGACAACGCGGGTCTGTTATTACTTACCCATGCAAATGTCCCGTAATTATAATTGGGACAAATGGTTTTTCGTGGTTTCGATGATGACATTTTATATGTATATAGTGCTTTGAACTCTTCTCAAAGTTTTTCATATCCATTGTGTCATTTAATCCAACTAATTGAACTTAAACTGGAACAAAGAAAAACATTGATAAATTAATTAAATCCAGTCCTTTTATTGGGGGGAGGGAACAGGAAGGGTGGAAAAACACAGCTGTCACAGCTGGTTTGTGGACGACTATTAAAAATGCGACTTTGGGCTTCCCTGGTGGCGCAGTGGTTGAGAGTCTGCCTGCCGATGCAGGGGGCATGGGTTCGTGCCCCGGTCCAGGAGGATCCCACATGCCGCGGAGCGGCTAGGCCCGTGAGCCATGGCTGCTGAGCCTGCGCGTCCGGAGCCTGTGCTCCGAAAAGGGAGAGGCCACAACAGTGAGAGGCCCGTGTACCGCAAAAAAAAAAAAAAAAAAAAAAAAAGAAAAAGCGACTTTATGGGAAAAACAAGAAAAACATACAAGATTTACACCCCTCCGGGCTTCAGATTATTCATATTTTTAATAAAAAGGGAAAAAAAACCAGGAAAGAAATTCAATTCCTATTTTAATATCACAAAATACTTAGGCATTGTTTTCCTATTCTTTTCTCTGACCCACCACCATAACTAATTTTTGAGAATGTTTTTTATTCTCAAAAATACATATTTCTGCAAGTTTGATAATAGGAAGTTTTTATAAGAACGTGTGATGATAAGAAATCTTTTCATAAGAGAGTCAAAGACATAGGTCAGTGTTTCTCAACCTGGACACTGTTGACATTGGGGCTGACTCACCCTCTGTTGTGGGCTGCCCTCGGTGTTCAGCAGCATCCCTGGCCCCCACCCGCTAGGTGCCCGTGGCAGCTCCCCCAAGTTCTGACAACCAAAGATGTCTCGCCCAGTGTCCCTGGGGTGGGAGTGGGGCAGACCAGTTGCCCCCAGTTGAGAAGGGCTCACGAAGACCTGATCGTGCTGCAGAGCGTTTGACGGGCCTGCGAAGTCAGGCTCCCAGGCAGGGCTCAGCTCCCATGCAGTGGTCTGGGCGTCTGGCGCAGCGTCTCCCAGTATTGGCTCATCCTCGGATCAGAGCGTCGGGCCGTCGCCTGGATCGTGACATCAGCTCCCGCTCATCACGACCATCCATTACCTCCTCTGCTTCCACGGGGAAGAGCCTGCCGGGGCTCCCAGGGCAGAGAGGAGGCCAGGGTCCAAGCAGGGCTTCATCTTCCAGAAGCTCACAGTATCTGAGGAAGAAAACCAGAGTAATATCCTAGTAGCAACAACTGAGAAGACATCTAGAAATTGCTTCTTGATATCAGATTGTGCTCTGAGGCTCCCCCGCCGAACCTCCCCCGCCCGCCTCTCCTGCTTCAGGGAAGATGCTGTGTGGGCCCCAGACCAGGAGCTGCTGGGGCAGTGAGCGAGCCTCCTTCCCTGCTGTGTGTACCTCGTTGAGGGGCTGGGAGAGGTTTGGCCTTATGCAATCGTGCCGCTTAAATAAGACGGCTCCTGAGAGGGCGGAGCACCTACCCCAGGCGACACTGAGGCCAGGGTTCTCCGTTCATGGGGGACCGAGGGTAGACAGCCCTCCCCACGGGGTGGTGCTTTGACCCAGGGTGAGGGAGGTTTCCCCACACGCCTCCTGGGGCGGTCTCTTGGATATTTCTGGGCCGCAGGAAGAGAGTAACCGGAGCGTAGGTACAGACCATGGAGACTCCTTCCCTTTGGTCCCGCGGCTTGAGCAGCTGCAACAGGAGACTGAGAATTCTGATTTAGGACACGGACCAGAGGAAGGACGTGATGGGTTCTGCTTGCACCCGAAGGGCCCACATGACAAAGCAGGTCAGCTAAGCGTTTCCCCAGCACCCCGGTGTGGAAGGGTTATGGACACACACACACACGTGTACACACGTGTACATGCACACAAGTCGCGCATACATATGCACACAGGCACACACACAGGGTTCCTTTCCTACATTAACTCTTCGCTAAATCCTTCAGAGTAGGGATTCATTTCATTTTGATGGTGCAAAGTGGTAAGAGGCTGAAAGGCCAGAGCAGCCCAGGGAGAAGGCTGCTGCTTTAGCTCAGTGCCCAGGAAGACGCCGGGGCCGCCGGCTAAGCTGAAGACCTGAAGGAGGAGAAGGGAAGCAGGCGCAGAGTCCCTTGTGCACGTGTTGTAAGTGGCGCGCTTCTACTTGTCTTCCAGAACCAGCACCAAAGTTTTTGAAGAGCCCGTGTTGGAATAGGGCCATGTTCCCGGAAGTCAGCTTTTTGCTTTAAAAAGGGGAAGCTCTGCAGAAGCAGATGGGGAGTTGGGAGGACTGGGCGTTGCTGCGGCTCTGCAGGCCACTTCCCTCCTCGAGGGTCCCCGCCACCCCGCCGGAGCGGGGTTGTCGGGGGGGACTTGCATGGGGGCCGCGAGGTTCCGCCGGGCTGCTCTGTCCCCCAGGTGCCAGGGGAGGGGATTGTGTGCTCTTCGGTCATGAACCGTGGGGCTTCCCTAAAGCCCAGCAACAGTGTATCAGTCTGTACCTAACATTCCTCTCCGTCATTCTTAGTGCCATTTATTAAAGCTACAAAGAAACAAACTCACTGAAATTCAATAGCTGCTGTCGTCAGTCATGCTACTTTGTATTTATGCCACGGGAGCTAGAATATTGCAATGCAACAGCCATGTTTCCACTTGGAATTCTCCCTGTTGAATATGTTCAGAATAGATGCATTAACTATATCCACTTAACAACGAGGGCACTTGGAAACTGGTGAATCTGAACAGGGTCTGCCCCGGGGTTCCTTGTGTTGTGACACTGTCCTCGCCCTGCTCCTGGGTGTAAGGTGTCATCGGGGAGCCTGGGGAAGAAAGACTCAGGAATTCTCTGCACTGATTTTGCAGCTTCTGTGAGCCTTGAACTATTCCAAAGTTAAAATTTAAAAAGCTCATATTCACCACTTTCAATTCTCATTGGATAATAACCCTAGATGGATTTCTTGGGTTGAACGATAAACAAATTCTCCAGTCTAGACTTTAATGAAAAGAAAGCAGAGTCTCACATACAAAGGTGCCTTCTCTTTACCGCTCTTCACCCTCCCCACCATTTAAAATTAATCCTTCTTTCTAATGTGAACATTGAAATAGGCATTAACGTTGCAAGGCTGGTTCCAATGCCAGCTTTTTATTCCCAGGTCAGAAACGACTTAGGACAGGTCATTTTCTGAATGATAGCTCTGTTGTTATTAAGCTCAAATGGTACCTTGGACAGACCTCTCAGGAGGCAAATTCCCTGGTTCATCCTAATGCCCATTTGCTCACTCATCCCCTGTATAATTTAGCACAGCTGGAAGTTTCTGGTGATGGGAGACCAGGCTGGAACAAGAGAGGTTTGCCCGAGGGGTTGAGCTGCTGCAGCTGTGCTTTTGGAAGAGCTTTCGTGGGAGTTTTACTGGGAGTGAGAGGGTCACGGGTTCGTTTCTGTGCCCCACTCGGGTTTGCACGGTGCATCCTTGGGTGGTTCTCATCGCTTGCGAGCCAGCACACCCGCTTGGGAAGGGCAGCTCTGGTCACTTCTTGCAGATGCCTCTGCAAGATGCTGAGGATGCCTTGGGAGGTGTCTGCAGGCTGCTCAGAAATGGCCGTGACCCCAGCAAACATGTCCTTTGTATCCAGGGTCCACTTCAACTGAACACCCTCCACGTGCAGGAGCCAGAGACTTGCTTAAAGCTAAGACAGAGGGAGGAAAGCAGAGACTGACGGAGCGTCCGCTGGGTGCGTGACACCACGCAGCGGCCACCGCCTGAGCCTCGCTTTCTCTGCAGCAGCCACTGTGGCCTCGTTGATTAGCTGCTGTAACCAAGAAACCCCAGCTCCCCGGGACTGTGCAAGCCCCTTTCTTGCTAGCGTCCCAGAGCTCTGCAGATGTTCCCCACTCACCCTCACGCAGAAACCGAGACTCCTTCTGTCTTAAGAGTCCAGCTTTCTCTGGGTCCCTGGAGTTCTCTCCATCCAACTGCTGGAGTTGAGAGAGACTAAGGGTGGACACACATGTGTCTTCAGGATGGAAGAAAGGGCCGTCCCCACGTGGGCATCTGCTCCCATGGAGGGGCACACGTGCTCGGTGGTCAGCCACCTGGCTTCACACAGAGTTAGCACTTGCATTACCTCCATTTTACAGATGAAGAAACAGAAGGTCCGAGAACAGCCATCTTTCCCCAGAGCACGTAGCTAAGCCAGGGGAAGGGGCTTGGACCCAGGCTGTCCACCTCCAGGGTAAACGTGCATCCCGCCGCCCCCTCCCTCTTGTCTGATGGGCACCGACCGTCCAAGTGTTTCTTTTCTGACTTTGCAGAAGCCCCCACTGAACATGACGCGTTCGAAGCTGCTTTTTCCTCTCTTTGCAGGAATGAGCACAGCCACTTAGCATCTATGTCACGCATGTCACACAGGGGCTTAGCGAGGGTTCTGTCTGAAGAGGGAATCAAAGACCTCCCTAGAGCTCGTGTCCTGTGGTCTGAATTCCCGGGCACTTCTCTACAGAACAGGCTTACTGCTGGTGTTCTGAAGGCTTCACCAGAGCCAGGAGTTTCCTTCCCATGATGGACTCATCTTTTTTAAAGTTTAAATAAAGACCGTAGCCTCATTTGTTTTTCTTTTTAAAATGTTATGGGGAAAGATGATTTATTTCATATTCTTAGATATGAATGATGGAGAGTGGTTTCCATTTCATTATTGCAGTTGTCATATTTCAGAACTTCCTAAATATAGCTTTGTTTAAAAAAAAAAAAAAAGCCTACAGCCTTACATCAAGATAAAAAGTTTCTGTCAAAATCAAATGATATGTCAGTTTTAATGAGCAACTGAAAAATTAACAAATGTAACATTCTAATCTAATTATGTTCTTCCGGAAAGCTCTTTGAAAATTGACTCAAGTTTGATTGTCAAGTGCTCTGCCCCCAAGACATTAGCGACAGCGTGTGGGAGACTGGAGAGGGGCCTTCCGGGTGTTCTGAGGGGCTCTTTGCCCATCTCAGTACTTCCTAAACTTTGGGATTGTTGGCTAACATTCTCAAACTTTTCATAAACTACAACACGTACAGAAAAGTGAACAAATTTCATGCCGTATCCCTCTGAATTTTCACAAGAGAATGAACCACATAACCAGCACTCCAGTTGCCCCCCTCCCCATGTTTTTCATAAATAAGAGCTGTTTTTAAAAGCAGAGAGCCTGTGTCGTCTGCAAATCCCCTCGTGCTCCGTGTGTTTCTGTGAAAGATGGCTGAGTCCTGCCCTGGCGTCTCCAATGGGCGGGCGCTTGGTTCCCGGAAGTGGCCATGGTTCCCAGCTCCTGCATTTAGGAGGCATCCCGTTCCTTGTCCCACTCACTTGAGCGCCGCATGGATAGGTCGTGACACCCCACCGTGGTCACAGAATGCAGCAGAAGAGCGGCCCTTAACTAGAAGCAGCCCAGCAGACCCTCCCTTCCCTCGTCTCACGTTTGCCCTTGTTTCATGGCACTTTGGTTTTGGAGAGAGGGAGGTACGTCTTGTGCCATCAGACGCGTTGGACAACCTAGGAGTGTGATTCTGAGCTTCAGAGGTAGTAGAGGCTGGAGCGGCCCCTCTTCTTAAGGATTTTACTGATTAGCAGGGGAACAGGGCACATGCAAAAAAAAAAAAAAAAAAAGGAGAGACAAGGAGAAAGAGGAGAGAGGGCAGGAGATGCTAAGTAGCAAATGTGGGAGAGAAGAAAAGACCAGAACTAAGGGAATTGAGAGGCGGAAGACAGATTATTTAGCCAATCTAGAAATTACCTAAAAACAAAGCTTAGAAACATCATCAGGGCACAGGATGAGGGCAGTGCAAGTCCAGTCTCCTCTTCCTTGTCTCCTGGTCCTTAGAGAGGGAGGTGGTGTTGACCTTGCTTTTTGATGTGGTTTGTTCTCTCTTTACAAATGCAAGGTCTTGGTCCCTGGTTATTGAAGACTGGGTGTGGTCCACGTACTGTGCTTGCTAATGCCGGGAGATAGACAGTTTAGAAAGATTTCCAACAGAGGCCCAAGTAAAAAGGGTGCTCTGTTTCATGTAGAGGCTTCTACTCCTAATCAAGATTTAATCCTGCAGACTGTGGATTTCACATCTGTAGGAAGGAATGGCTATTTCTTGGTGAGACATTCATACGTGACGCCTGAGACCCAAAGCCACGCTTTTGACCTTCTCTTGAGATCCTTTCTGATTGTGTAAACTTTGGAATTTGGAGATCTTGGGTATCGGGAAGATAAATTGACATAGACGTATACCATAGTTCCTGTTCCTCATATATTTCACATTGCATCGTTTACATATGCTTTAAATATCCAATGAATTGTAATAAATGGGAACTCATAATAACACTGGCAATAAAATGGCTTATTCAGGTAACGCTGTTTTGTTACGGTCTCATTATGATTATATAAAATCCTTATTAAAATCTGGATCAAAGATGAACTTCTCACTGGAGGCCCTTCACAAGTACTTTAATAAATTCTATTTATTGCACAATCCCGGGGTGGATATTGGCTTTTATAATCTCGTACAAATGTGTGTGATATGACATGGAACCCCTCTACAGGAAATCTGTGCCGTGATCCCTTGAGAATTTGTAGCTTTACTTTCAGAACTTCCTGTTCTTACTCTAGATTATTTTATTTGAAGAGATGTTTGCTGGGTGGAATATGTTCATAGCATCATCTTTCATCTTCAGCTGTTTTGCATGTCGCCCCCAAATGGCCGTTTTCCTTAGAGTCTCTTTCTGACGATAGCTGGGGTCCTGTGCTGTTGATGAAGGCCACAGAGGGTGGGTGGAGGCAAGCTGAGCGGACGTGTCCGAGTGATGGAGGGGCCCGAGGGTTTACTCACTGGAGCCACACAGCTGAGAACTGACAAAGCCGTCCCTGACCTGGCACCTCCGGGTTAACTGGATGAGATCCACAGCAAGGCAGCAAGAACGGTCAAAGGAAACGCTTGGAGCTTCTCCAAAAACAGACCCACAACGAGGATGCTTGGCTGGAAAGAGGCTACATTGGGAGTGTCTAACATCATGAAAGAGACGGACCTGCTCCACCAGGCATGGCTGCCTGGTCCAGGAGGCAGGTCCGGGAGCACACATGCCTCACCAGAGAAGGGGGGCCTGCTTTCCGCTTGACCCAGCCGGCGGAGACAGCGTTACAAGAATCTTGCAGCCTTTTCCCTCTGTGGGATCCGTGTCTGCTGGCACGGTGCTGTGCACGGAGGTGGTGCTGCGTACGTGCTTGGAAGACGGACTTGCTCTTCGTCATTGCCAGGATGATTAACACTCATGTCTAGGGGTCGAGGGAGAAATCGAACTGAGCAATCTTAACATCGTTGGAATCACTGCCCACAGCTGCTCTCCAAACAGGGAGGCCCTGGACCCAGCCTGCCGTGTCCGAGTTCCAGACCCAGAACTCCGCGGCTGGGTGGCCTCCTCTTGCCTTGGTTTCCCTGTCTGTAAAATGGGCAGAAGGATCTGCCTCAGTGTCGCTATAGGGACTGAACATGAAACTGCTACAGGGCCTGGCATGTCATGACGTTTGCTGTAAGATGTTTCCCAGATTAATTTAAATGAGTAGATTTTTCCGAATGGGACTTGCAGGCCATCCTTGGCGTGGGCTGGTGGAGGGCAGGGTGTCAATCTCATCCACAAGATACCGAGACCCTCCTGGTTCTCCCGGGCGGCCCTCAGGTGCCACGTGCAGACAGTGGAAGCAGCACTGCCTGAGTCCCCGCTCGTGGGGCCTAGGTGGGCCTGAAAGAGGCGGGGAGAGGAGCCTTGGCCCGGCTGTGGAGCCCAGGGCTCACGCTGTCCAGATGCAGCCTAGAAATTGGATGTGGAAATGCTTCCACCAGCATCAGACAGGGAAGCCAATTTTAGAACTGCTTATTCGTAAAGTGAGGATTATCCAGGATTCTAAAGTTTGTTCTTATCTTCTGCGCTGCTCAAGTGTGGGGACTTGAGGAGATTTGGGCCCCTGGTTGGGGATCTGCAGCTGGAAAATGCATCAGGTGGCCTCACAGAAGTGGCACCTGCGGCTGGCCCTGCGGCTTCCTGCCACCCTAGGCAGAGATGCTGATGAAAACCAGAGCCAGCAAAACGAAAATAAACCGCAGGGCTCTATTTCTGCGACTGTGGAATACGGCCAGCCCCATCTTGATCACCCGCAGAGAACGGACCCCAGATGGTTCCACAAAGAGGCTGATTCCACAGGTGCCCCAGGTGGTGGAGTCTTTTCTCCATCCCCCACCCCCAGGTGGGACGGTGACCAAACTAAATCTCTGTTCTTACCTGGTCTTAATGCATAAAGGACATTCCAGGTGTTGTGTGATGGTTCCTGCACCCTGACCAGCATGAGGGCCAGATACTGAAATGGAGGCACGTCATCAGGACCAAATATTAAAACAGATCCCTAAATCTCAGACCTCCCCACCCCTCGAGTCAAATGCAACTAGTCTGTAGAAAGACCTGCTTCACATACAGATCAGTACGAAAAAAACCACGCAACAGAAAAAAAACGGAGAAGTGGGCAAAAGACATAAATGGGAAAACACAAAACAAAGTGGTAAACAGACATATCTAGAAATGTTTTACCTGCCTGGAAATCACTTAAAAGCAAACCAAAGTGCCCTGCTTGCTCATCTGAATAGCAAAAACCTAGAAGTTTGGCATCATTGTTGAGAAGGCCCTGGGGAAATGGGGCCCCCCAGTGGAGCGCCATGGGCCCGGTCCGGGGGGAGATCAACAGGTGCATGAGTACTGGTCTTCTGTCCTGGGGTCGCAGTTACCACAAACACGGCAGCTTCAGACAAGACCCACTGATGCACCCAGGCCTGTGGGTCAGAAAGCCAGGCCCGGCTCTCAGCTCAGGGTCTCACGGTGCTAAGAGCACAGGTCAGCTGGGGCTGTATTCTGTTCTCATCAGGGCCGGGGTCCCCCAGGCTCACCAGTTGGGGCAGAACTCGCTTCCTTCTGTTTCCCACGTGGCATCTTCCACAATGAAGGCCACCCAGCGAGGTGGGGCCAGGGGAGAGAGTTCTAGGCTGAGGACCCTGGGAGATTATGGGGAGGGGCCGCAAGGAGGAGGGACGGCCAAGAGGACGGTGTCGCCGAGCTCAAGGGGAAGCACGTTTTGAGGGGAAGCAGGGATCCACAACAGCTGAAAACATCGGGGCAGGTGATGCAGGGCAGGCCAGGGGCTGACAGGTGAGCGAGGCGGCCAGTCCACTGGTGCCTTGGGCTGAGGGGGTGTGCCCGCTGCTTCCCTCTGTCCCCAAGAGCGTACAGACCCTGCAGCACAGACCGGTTAGCAAGCCGTGCCCGGACTGAGTGGCCGGTGTCCTCTGGGCGTGGGAAAACCCAGTGACCTGAGAGGGCAGCTTGGTGCCAGGACCCCCAGCCAGCATGACCTCTGTTAGAGTCTCCCTAGCCGCCTTTCTCTGCAATCAGAGCTGCTCCGCTAGTGGAGACGTGAACGGGGCCACCTTCTGCTGTATTACTGAGGCCAGAACGAGCCTCCCAGTCTTCAAAGAGAATAAATAGGGTGAGGATGTGAACGTGGGTGTGAACTGTGCGAGCCTGGGGGCTGCAGACCTCACGTGTGCCAGGCCTAACTACCCCCCTGTGCTGGGAGAGGAGGTGGGAACCCCACGCGGCGTTAGACCTGTGGGGTGGAACCAAGGAAGCTTCTGGAAAATTAACCCCATGTCACCTTGAAGAAGAACAAGCCTCCCCAATTCCCACACGAGCATCTGGCCTTGCCGTCTTTCCACCCAAAACATATTTGGGGAGGTTTTTCTCACCATCCTTTTGCTTTTCAGATGGGAATCCCCGCCTGCTTTGGTTCACAGAGACAAATTGACTGAATGCTAACAAATTTGTTCTATTAAACACATTCAGTGGTAGGCAGGCATGAGGTAACACAACTGCACTTCTATCTTAAATCGTTGTTCTAATCTGGCACTTGAATATCATCATTTAATTTGTACATCCACCTGGAAATACTGATTTTTCAGAGACATTTATTCTATGCATTATGTAAAATTCTATTTGCACTTTGCTATAGAAATATTACTTTGTGGCTTAAAATATTATTGAGATTGTTCGATTTTTTTTCCCTCATTTCCCACGTGCTCTTGCATCTCATGAGCCGGGGCACCGAGTGACTTCCCTATGGAGGTGGGAGAGGTCCAGCCGAAGACCCAAAGGGAAAAATCAGTATCTGCTTGCTTGGTTTCCGGGACTATGTGTGTGCCTAGGTGTGTGCCTTCTGTATTCAATACAGTTGTTGAAAAGCTGGTAAACGGTGAAAAGCAGGCTCGAGACTTGACCGGGGCCGGGCGCCCACCAAGCCCCCAGCCAGCCGTCCACAGGCACCTGCTCTGGAGGCCACAGCGGCTGTCGTTGGGTCGGTTGCAGGGTCTGGACCTGCAGAAGTGGCCCTCAGTGTCTGCGCTGATCAGGTTCTGTTTCTTTCCCCGAACTTCTGAGGTCTTTCCCCGAAGTTGCACCTTGTCTGGTCTCCCAAGGCCTCACCTCATGGGGATTCCATAGAGCAAGGATGCCACCCCTTGTGACAGCCTCCTGCAGGTGTGGCGGGCAAGCAACCTTCGTCCAGATTCACTCAGAAGTCACCCTGCCTGTCTGCAGGGACAGTCGGATACGGGAATCCCATGCCCACTTCACAATGACGGTTACAGTCTTATCCGTACGGACCATCTGCCCTTAACTGAGTCTTTCGTCCAAGGGGCGTCTTCGGCTTATGTCACTGGAGCCCCCACCTTAGTTGATCGCTCGTGACCCTGGCTGGGTGGTTATAGTTATTTCCATTTCACAGATGAGGAAGTTGAGGCTCAGAAGCAAGAGCTAATGATTTACGGACTTCCATGGCAGATTAGAGGCCGACAAGGAACAGGTCTGATAGCCTCCCCTGGGTCTCCAGCAGCCCCACGGAGGGTGAGCTGAGTCACGTGGGGGCCCTGGCCATGGGGACGCCCCCCAAGGGGCCCGCGGGGCTCAACCTAACATGTGCAGATCCCATCCACGGGCCGGTTTCTTGAAAATGGCTGCTAATACAAAGCGGACAGAACTGGACTTAAAATAATGGTCCTAACACCAGGCTTAGGAAAAAAATGAATTTGTAGTTGTCCTGAAAGCCTTTTATGTAACATGTTTTTCGAAATAAATTGTATGCAGAGAAGGTCAGAAGCAGAGCCATCATTGTGGGGCCCAGTGCAAAATGAAAACACAGGGCCCCTTCTTCAGGGTATTAAGAATTTCAAGACGGCAACAGCTGGGCAGTAAGTGCACTGGGAGGCCCTTGGCATCTAGCTGCAGAAGCCAGAGGTGACTTAGGGAGGCAGGAGGGGCCCTGTGTCCCTTCTTGTTTGAGCAGCCTTTTCCCAGGTAGGCGGGTTAGCCTAGTCTCCTCCACCCCTCCCAACCCTCAGCTGCACCTGTCCCACACCCACCCAGCACTCCCTGCCTCTGCCAGGCAGGTGCCAGAAGTGGGGAGATTGAGAGCAGTGGGTCAAGCAGGTTTCTTCATAGAGAGCCCACCCCTTGGGCACGAGCCCTGGGGGAGATGCACCAGGCCAGTAGGACATCCTCTTGGGCCCTGGCTCCTCCAGCCCCTCTGTCCTCATTGGGGGCACCCAGGCCAGCCCCACCCCACCTCTGGGAGGGTGAGTGAGATGCCCACCTCCTTTGTGTGCAGGGAACCAAAGGCTCCGACTCTCCAGCCTCAAGCCCCTGATGAGGACACATGTCCCGTGATTTCCAACAGGGCTGATTTGCTTTGCTGAAGCCTGGGCCAAACTGTGATTTAGGGGCATGTGGGTGCAGACGCACCACTTCTAATTGGTCCAACACATATTTGCTGAGTCCCTGCTCTGGGCCCCCGGCACTGAGCTGGACTAAACCACAGGCACATGGAGGCCCCAGATTGGCCAGGGGCCCTTGGTGGGGGAGGGGGGGGGTGGGCCGGGATGCTGCTCCACTTCTGGAGGCTGGAATGTGGGATCGAGGTGTCGGCAGGGCTGGTGTCTCGGGAGGCCTCTCTCCTGGGCGAGCAGATGGCCACTTTCTCCCTGTGTCCTCACCTGCTCATCCCTCTGTGCAGATCCTAATCTCCGTCCTCATCTCTTCTTGTAAGGACAGTGTCCTGGTGGATTAAGGCCCGCCCCAAGGACCTCATTTTAATTTAATTATCCCTTTAAGTATTCTGTCTCCAAATACGGTTACATTCTGAGGTTCTGGGGGTTAGGACTTCACTGTATGAATTTGGGGAGCAAAGTTCAGTCCATAACTGTGGGGGCCTCTCCTGGGCAGTTGTTGGCCATGAGTTGGCTCAGAGTTCCTGTGGCTCTTATCACATGCATCTCTCCCCCCGCACCCCATACATGTGCGTCTGTAATCATGGCAGGACGAGAGGGGGCAGAGCCCACTGGCTCTGTACACATCTCATTGGCTGGAGCCGGTGACGTGGTCACACTTCCTTCCAGAGCCTGGAGACAGTTCTCTGAGCGCTGGGACCTCGGCGAGCAGCTCCCACTCCTGCCCTGCTGCCCCCAAATTCTGAGCAGCCTCAGCCAGGGTTGGTGACCCATTAGTTTGTGGTCAGCTGTGGACATGAGGGCAGAGCAGGACTTGGGAGCCCCCGCTGTGCCCGGCACCCAGACGGGACACCCCCCTCCCCAGGCGAGCACGCAGGAGGCTGGGTGGGCAGTGAGCAAACGGTAGCGTACTTCTTATCCAGTTTTAGAAACCACAGTTAGAAAGCTCTTGCATGTGGTAGCACATTTAAAGAGCTGACTTTATTGAAAGGCAAAAAATTACATGAAAAGACCCATACAGTCCGGCCAAAAACGTATCCGTCAATATGGCTTGTGCTCTGGAATTTGGGACAGTGTTGGAAACTATTCATGAAGCCACCCAGAGCCGTGTTTGACATGGGAGACCGCAGAATACAGGGGCACAAGTGCCCCACATTTTGTTGTCTAATTCATGGTAAGTTCACTCCCCTGTGACCAGCGGGGCAAGCAAAAGTGCTCTTCATCATGTAACTTCAGCTTCTGGTCTTGGGGTTTTGGTTCCATTCATAAGCTCTGACCAGGGATTTTCAGTGCACCCCATAAATGCTGGGTGCCATGGGTGCCCACAGAGATAACTGGGGGAGTCTCCTGTCCCAGGGAGCATCTTACACAGCCACCAGTAATGAGAGATGATTCAAAAGAACCCTCCCGTCTGATAGATGTTTCCTTTTCTTTTTTCTTTTCTTTTTTAACTAATTACAATGTTGTGTTAGTTTCTAGTGTACAGCAAAGTGATTCAGATATATATATATATATATATTCTTTTGCAGATTCTTTTCCATTATAGGTTATTACAAGATACTGAATATAGTTCCCTGTGCTATACAGTAGGACCTTGTTGTTTATCTATTTTGTATATAGTAGTGTGTATCTTTTAATCCCAAACTCCTAATTTATCCCCCCCTTTTCCCCTTTGGTCACCATAAGTTTGTTTTCTATGCCTGTGAATCTATTTCTTTTTTGTAAATACATTCATTTGTATCATAATTTAGATTCCACATATAAGTGATATCATATGGTATTTGTCTGTCTCTCTCTGACTTACGTCACTTAGCATGATCATCTCCAGGTCCATCCATGTTGCTGCAAATGGCATTATTTCATTCTTTTTTTATGGCTGAGTAATATTCCATTGTATATATGTACCACATCCTCTTTATCCGTTCATCTGTCAGTGGGCATTTAGGTTGCTTCCATGTCCTGGCTATTGTAAACAGTGCTGCTGTGAACGTCGGGGCGCATGTATCTTTTAAAATTAGAGTTTTCTCCAGACATATGCCCAGGAGTGGGATTGCTGGATCATGTGGCAACTCTATTTTTAGTTTTTTAAGGAACCTCCATACTGTTCTCTATAGTGACTGCACCAGATGTTTCCATTTCTAATATCTGATTTTGGGATAAATTCTTCCAGAATATTGATGGAATCCACGCATCTCCAAGGCGGGAATCTTCATTTCTTCGGCAGCCCTTGATGTGTGGGCACTCAGTGGCTCCCAGTGATTAAGCTGATCCTGAACTGTTCCACTAAGGCAGTAATCAAACGGGCCGCTTGGTTAAACACCCTCCCGGCCTCTCCCCAGGCACTGAAGCCTGGCGCTTCCTTGAGTTTCTCTCCCATCCTGTTCCACCACATCCTGTCAAAAATGGGAGGGTGGGTGGGAGGACAAACTTGACGACTGCTGCCTAGAGTAGCTTATCATCTGCCATTTACCCTTGTGCCCAGAAGGTGTCAGAAGGGGAACTTAGTGTCTTCTCTGTACCTTTCCAGAAAATAGTCAAATGCCCCAGTCAGCATTAATTCCATATGTATTTGCATGGGTTTTTAATCAAAACACAGAACTTTTGATCAACTGCTGTCACACAACTGGAGTCTATAGTTTATGCTTGTGAGTTAATGTGTAGAGAATGTTTGTGAAATTGAACACATGGGAGGGGAATAAGACGCAGAGAGTTCACACCTCAGAACAGCAACGAAGCTCTGCGTGGGATTCACCAGCCCCAGGTTCAGCCTGGCCATCCTCAGGCTCTCCTGCGTCTTCCTGTGTGTCACCCTATGGGGTGTGTTACTCTGTTTTCAGTAAGCATACTGGTGAGCTTTGTATCTGTCCAAAGAATCAGTACGACACTGAAAAGTGCAAATGACATAGCAACACTGGGACGTCCACCATCTAGAGTTAATAGATGTTAATCGATTTTTTACAGAAATAAGATCATTATAGGAAAGGTGACAACCCCTTCTGTCCCCAGAAGCAACACTTTTGAGTGTGGCATCTCTCCACCCATGCTTTGGTACTTTTTCTATATCATACACATACAGAGATTATGCCAAATTTTTATGTTGACTTATTGAAAATGTGTGTACATGGCATCACACCCTGGCATTCTGGAACTGGCTTGTTTTACGTGTTGTTGTTTCTGAGATCTCTGCAGTGTCCCCACTCTGCTCCCTCCAGAGCAGCTGAGACGGTTGCTCCAAATTGCCCCATGGGGTTGGGTGTGGCCATGCAGCTTGCTTTGGGCGATGAAATGTCCGCGGGATCATGTGTGTCACGTGTGTAACCACCCCCATGAGGATGTTCAGGGCCCTGTTTCTCGTATGGAAATCCTCCAGATCAAAGCAGCATGGAAGGCTGAACCACATCTACAGGGCAGCTGCTCCGCAGGGCTGCCTAAGCTGGAAGTAAACTCCTCGTATGGGGTTAGGCTACTGAGACTCGAGGGCCGGTTGTTAGTGCAGCAGAACCCACCCTGTTTGGACTAATAGGGCCCGTCCCAGCTCTGTATCGTCACAAGCAGTGTGGCAGTGAGGAACCTCACGTGCGTGTCCTGGCCCTAATGTTCACATCTCTCTAGAGCGGTTACCTGGATTTTCTGGGCCAAAGGGCAGTTGCATTTTCAGCTTTCCTGGCGTGGCTGACTCGCTCTCCAAAGAGGCTGAATCAGCTTACCCTCCCACCGTGCACAAGACAGTCCTTTCCTCTGAATGACCCCAGCACATTTGCCAGACTGAGGAGGGTGAATTCCATTATTTCATTGCTTTAATTTTCCCTAGACGCCCTCTTTATAGACACAGTGTAAGTTGTGAGGCTCTGAAATATTAGAATTCCCTGTGATCATGAAAGTAACAACCCTGTTAACGAACAGTAATTCGTACTTCGCACAATATTGGGGAATTTTCTATGTTGACATAAGAAAAGAAGAAGCTCTTACCAGTTCAGTGAACTTTTGGTAACACACAGGGGATATTTTATAAGCAGAACATCTTAAAAGGGTCTTTCTGTTCCTTTTAATAATGACTCTTGCATTGGAAGGGCCGTCAGTCAGCACGCATCCTGTCACTCAAGATGAGGGCTGGAGTAGCTCCGGCCCTTTGGAAGCATCCGACATGACTCTACGAATGATGTTTCAATTTCCCGGGATTTGGAAAAGTGACAGTTTCTTGTGTTAGTAGAAGTTTTGATGGCAGGGTTGGGCTGAGCCATAAAACTGTTGCTGAGTTCACGGATGTCACAGCTCTGCTAATTTCACAGCCGTAATAGGTTTCATTTGTCACTCGTGACACTGCCAAACGGAGCACTATTTTCCTTCTAACTTCTGTTATAAGAAGTTTTTTAAACCCAAAATGCTGAGGGCACATCTGAGCTCCATCGGTGCTGAGACAAGGCTGAGATTGAAGTAAGAATCCGCACAGCCAGGTGACCACACACAGCAGGGCAGCTGCAGACACTCACAAATCGCAGCGTTAAAACACCGCTGTCCTGAACGCCACCTGATTACACGTGATCTCAAGAGTGCCAGTGGGCTTTTGGTAATGGGTCGCAGAGTTGGTACCTTCCCTGCCCTAAAGCTGCTAAGAGGCAGGAAAGCTGAAAGCCGTTTGTCCGGGTGGGGCCCCTAAGGGAACCCCTTCCCCGTCACCTCGCCCCCTCCGGGGCTGTGGAAGCAGCTCAGATGCTGACCTGTGTCATCAACAAGGATGCCTTTTCAACTGGGCTAAAAAGAATATGGCAGTGTCGCCTCCTCTCACTCACCGCTGAGGCCCGAGGACCTCGGGAAGGGCCCCTCCTCCTCCAAGACCCGCAGCCGGCCTCGGTGCACATGGACCCACAGGTGTGTGATCCACCTGCTAGTGGGTCTCTTCGGAGGGAAGTTCTCACCCAGGGGCAGTTCTGCGCCCTCGCCCCAGGGAACGTGGGCAACACCCAGGGACAGTCTGGGTTGTCACGACCGCCAGGTGGATGCTGCTGGCAGCCAGTGGGTGGAGGCCAGTGATGCACTCGGGACAGCCCCACGACAGAGAATCATCCAACCCCAGTGTCACTAGTGCCCAGGAGGAGAAGACTGCTTTGGGACGGCCCGCCCTGTGGGGGTGTGGCCTCTGCCATCAGACCTGTGAGCATTCTGGGATGTTCTGGGAACCCGAGTGCATCCCGGAATCTTTGGAAGAAAGCCCGTGTGGGATGCATGTCCCTCAGCTAAGACAGGACACGTGATGGACAGTTACAGTGTCTCTCTGTTGACGCTGGAGCAGCCAGAACCCCTGACCCCAAGCTGCCGCGCTCCGCCCGGGCCCCTGCCCCAGCCAGTACCTGACCGCGCTTTGGCCACCTCCCGCGAGAGCCTGGTGCCAGTTTGGGATCATTTTGGAGGAGAGGGCCCGGAAGAACTGAATAAATTCGGCTTGGCCCGCAGGCTGGAATTCCCACTCTGCTGGCTGTTTGCTTGTGAGACGTGCTTGGCCCCTCTACTCCCCAGGAAGGAGAGTTTCTATGAATTATGAACTTGAGTTTTACACTTAGGGAAGGGAAAAGACGACTGGGATCTGGGAGTTTGGCAAATACCGGCGCTGGGTCAAGTCAAAGCTATGAAGAAAGAATTAAACATGTGGATGAATACGGAGGATCAATTAGCAAATGATTCTCGGGCAGGCCCTCCGGGGGCTCTGGGGCCCTGGCCTTGGCCTGCCTGGGGAGGGAGAGCCAGGCTGGTCTCCAGCATCCCTGGGCCACTTTCAGAGCCTGGGGTGGTGCAGCCAGAGGAAGTCACCCGCGAGCTTGGCCGAGCAGCCTTGGGTCAGCGTGGCGTTAATTGTTCCCACCTAGGAGCAAACACAGCCTTTCTAAAAGGCCAAGCCGACCAACACATTAAAAATTACCTTTAAAATGCTAAAATTGCAGCCATTTCCAGGAAGGGTACATTTGGGAAGTGGTGGGAAACTCATGAAAGAGCAATTAACATCCATCAAAGGGCTGCTGGAAATTTACTAGAACTGCGGAGGCCCAGCAGAGTCTTTTCCCTGGGGTCTCTGCTGTCAGTCTGTCACAGGCACGGGAAGGACGCCGACCGCCCACGCAAGCGTCCCCCCGGCCTCCTGCGCCTGCGCCATCCCCAGGCCCTGGTGTCGGATGTTGGGTCGTCCGTCTGGGGTTCCCCAGCCCCTACCCTGTCCTCCGCTGTCTTTCAAGTCCAGCCGAGGACGTGGGTCCCCACTTCACAATCGTGGTTCAGGTTCATTTCTCTGGTCATCCTTCATCGTCCAGCTGTCGGAGCCCCTGGAGACCAGTGCCACCCATGCTCTGTCCTGCACGTGTGCGTGTGTGTGTGTGTGTATGTGATGGGAGTGTGTGCATGTGTATAGCATGGCGTGTGTGCACATGAGCGTGTGCTATGTTGTGTGTTACACACACAGAACATGTATGCTTTGGGCATAAGCCTCAGAGGCACACACTTTGTGTTGTCAACGTGCACGGGGCTCACAGTATCTCTGGCATGTGTGACCTCCAGCTGTCTGCAGCATTTTTGAAAAGTCTCACCCCCAGAACACAGTTGACTAAGGTGCTAAGTCCTGCTTGCTTCTCAGGTGAGTGTTTACCTGAAAATCTAGCTAGGTAGGTAGGTTTGTGTTTCCCTCTCTGTTACAACAGCGAAAAGAGATTAACTGTGAAAACGGAGCTGGTAGAGTGATTTGCATGCTGCCTAGAGATGCCATCCTGAACAGGATACGGGGGCCCGTCTGGAAGGCTGAAGTACAGAAACAAAACTCACCAGCAGGACCCAGACCTGCTTTTCTTGGGGGAGTTTGCAGCCTGGCTGGAAATGCAGCTGGGATGTGCTGGCGGCAGCTGCTGTGCCCACGAGCATCCTGCCAGGAGGCCAGGGCAGCGCCTGCAGCCCAGACACAGGTTCAGAGACTGGGTGGGGCCTCAGCTAGGGGCTGTGATGGACCACGCCGGTCAGGATGCTGTTGGATAAAAGGTTACTCAGGAAACCAGCAGCCGCTGCCCCTGACCTCCATCTTCCACACCCTTCTCTCTAGTTTGGTGGCGTCACCATTTACTCCAAGGTTCCCTTCATTCACTCACCAGTTCATTCCAAAAACACATTCAGGGTTTTGTCCCCGGGGCTCCTGGCCGTAGGACATAGGATAGGACAGACACGCTAGCTGCCCTCAGGCCAGTGGACGTTCATTCTGTCCCTGAGGCTGGAGCTCGGGGCCCAGTCCCTCCTGTCCTGCCACGAGGCTCTGACCCAGGGGCCCCTGTGCCCCCTCTCACACGGGCCCAGAGCACAGGGATGCTTGGCCTGTTTCTCACTGAAATCAGCTCCTTGATAAAGCGGGGAGTCTGCAGGGAGGGAGGATCACTCTTCCGCCCTCTGTGATTCCTGGCGCTGTTAATGGGGGTGATGGTAGCTGCCAGTGAGGGTTAAATGATTCATGTGGGCGAGGGGCTGGCTAGCACAGTGCCTGGCTCCGTCACAGGAAGCACCCCATGAATGCCAGCATTGTTACGCAAGCTATTCTTGTGTTGAATGAAACACAATCACCAGTAAACCTTTTCATTTTCCCTAAACTGGCTACATGCAGACCCTGTGAAGGCAAAGAACAAACACTCCCAGATTTCCTGCTACTGATCTAGAGCCTAATCACATTAAATCTCATGCTAGACCCATTTCACAGACCAGAAGCGTGAGTCTCAGAAAGGCCGAGGCCCTCGAGAGGCAGTTCAGGATCACGGTGAAGAGGCTGCATCCGACTCCAGGCTCAGCCACCTCTGGGCAGGCGGCTCTGGAGCTTTCTCACGGCCCCAGTGCTATGTCACCTCCCTTGTAAAATGGTCCTGCTTGGGGTTGTTACAGGACTGGGTGTGTGTGCACAAGCACATATATAAGCTTAACGTACATACAAATCTGAGTGCATGTATGCACATGTTTATATACACGCATGTGTATGTGCCCTGTTCAAATACACACAAAACGATAATGCATGGGGTTGTTAAAAGGACTGAGTTAGGGTGCATGCACATATGTACACATGCGCATGTGTGTATGTATACAGATATATGTAAACGGTGCATCTGTACACACGAACATACACACTAATATGTATGGACACACACCTATAAACATGCACACATACAACCCACATGCAGGCATGCACACATACACTGATGTGCACAAACATGCCTGCTTGTTTGTTTTCTATACACGTGTGTGCATTGACACACATATGCGTGTGTGCATACATGTAGTGCTTGTGTGTGCGCGCGTGTGCATGCGTGCCTGTGTGTGCACTTACACAGGTGTGTGCGCACGAGCACGTACTTACACCTTGTACCTGTGCATATCCTCGTGAGACGCTTGGAGCAGTGTCTGGCTGCCGGGAGCCGGGTTGAGGAGTGCCAAGGCTCCAGGGATGGAGGTTTAAGCCCCTCCCCACAGCTCACTTAGCAGCCTCACGAGGAGGGCTTCCCTGGGTGGATCATCCTGTCAGATGCAGGGAGAGAGGTGAGAGGTGAGAGGCAGCAATGATAAAATGTGATGGGGCCCTGGGCAGGGGTCCCACCAATGAGCTGGCTTCTTCGGGGAGTCTTGCCCTCGGAGCCTGGCAGAGTTTGCAGGGTGACCCAGGTCCTGGCCGCCTGTTAAGTGGGTTAATATTTGAAAAGCCTTCAAACAGCGTCCTGGCGTAGAGTAAGCTTTGTATAAATATTTGTAAGATAAATAAAAAATAAAACAGCATGCCATTTGCGCTCAGGGAGGGAGAGGCCTTGCTACCAGCTAATGTGTCCTGTCTCCCGGCTGGGCCGTGCGCTCTGTGGGGACCAGTGCGCCCCGCTGGGGAGCTGGTGGAGGAGGGGGGCCACGTGAGTGCAGCGGCCATGCCTGCGGCGCTGGGCATCCCTGGACAGGATTCCAGACCCGGGGGATCTTCCATACCGGCCTGTGGGGTGTCTGTTCCTCCAGTCACCTCCACGAGCAGGTGGAGCTGACCCCCATGGAGCCAGTGGACCGACCGCAGCCACCTGAGGGGAGCGGGGATCAAGGCGGGCCCCGGGTGAGGCCTGGGCTTGTGGGGTGTTGTGTGCACCGACCCCTCGCCAGGGCCACCGGCCTCCACAGGACAGAGTTCTCTGTTGCTGGAAGGGCCAGGTGCTTCTCCAGGCCTGTGAGGGGTGAGGCAGGAGAACGGGGGTGTAGAGCCAGGAGGGTCCACTTCCCCTCGCCCCCCTGGCACCTGCCACCTTTTGCTCTGAAACGGATGAACTTGGGCACCATGGTTTAGCACCGGGACCCAGCTTGGCTTGGGGATTTCTTTGAACACACATTGCAGAGGAGGTGGTTCCCTCCGTGCACCCCGCTCACCAGCCACACTGTCATCACACCTGAAAGGTTCTCTGCCGTCCCCTGGTCCCCTGGCGTCTGCCGCGTGCACACGCCCCGGGGTTCAAATGTCATCTTTAAATATGGATCCTCTGAATTCGGATCCAGATGGGTCCACACCGTGACATCAGCTGAGGCACTCGTGAAGTGCCTTTTCACTGACTGGTTTTGTCTTTCCAGTCTGTGGCTGAGGAGACAGTGCTCTGCCCTGTAGACCCCCACTCTGGGTTTGCATCTGTATCTCCCACGTGGTGTAACAGGCTCCTCTCCCCCCGAGTGCCCCCGGCAGTGGGAGTTGGACCCAGAGGCCCCAGCAGGTCCACGGCGATTTGTTTTGGGGAAAAGTCCAGCTCTCTGAAGCCGCCAGACCTTCCATCAGGCATGTGAGTTCCGGCCCCCATGCGCTTTTAGAAGTTAGAAATGATGAGAGATGCAGGGTGATGGAGATGCAGTAGGAGAAATATTCCAGGACCTCATAACTAACCACTGCAGGTCTGCAGGAGCTCAGACCTGGGGTCAGAGGGCCCTGGGAGCTCCAGGCTCAGGCTTGGGAGGCAGGAGCGGGGCAACAGAGGGAGGGAAAGGGACCGGCTTTGGACACAGTCCTTGTGGAAGTCAGGGACCGGGGTCGGCCTCAGAGGAGAAGGTGAAGAGAGAATCGGGAACGGGCCACGGAGGGGCAGAGCTGGTGTGTCTGTGATGTTCGATTAATCCCTCCCCGTACAGCTCCAGAATATTTTACATCTTACTGTTTTAACTATCGTGCCAAATTCTTGGGGCAACATCTTTATTCAGATGGGTTGCGTTTTCATGGCTTAACGTCTATTAAAAAGTTAAAGCATGTTTACAGAAGTCTAAATTCTCAGGGTGTAGCAAATAAATTGGCTCTAAAAGCACTCGTTTTTAAGCAATTCAAAGAGAAAAGGCAGAGATTAGTAGCTTTTGACTGCGCAGCCCAACCTTGGAAGATATTAAAGAACAGTTATCGGGTACACCTCGACGCTTGTTCTTCTAAAAAGAAATGCCACCGATTAGGAGATGGAAAAAGGAGGAATTGGGATATTACAGGAACTGGCAGGTGGTTGGAATGTTATCATCCAACTAATGGATAAAGGTGGCTCATTCGGGGCAATGAATTAGGAAGATTACGGAGCTGAAACCTTCAGCGAGAAAGCGCTGGGTGTCTGGTTGTATGAAATTACAAATGGCTTCGGCTTTTCGGGGGAGAGGCGGGTGGAAGCCGCGCGGCAGGATGGAGGTTACGGGGGTAGATTAAGGCCCACAGGAGTTATTTAAGAAGCGTCGTCCGGTCACAACAAATCTAGACTTTGCAAACGCATCAGGAGAAGAACGGCAGTATCTTCCCTGCTTTTTACCGTCACGATGAGAAGCCATCTTCCTGCAGTCTTACAAAACAGTGCTTCTGACCCCAAGGTTGAGCCAATAGCAAGTGATATAAAATACACCGTTAGCGCCGCTGGTTAGAGCACCGAGAGTTTCACGGGCAGGATACCAGGTGACAGATGGAGCATGCGGGCGGGGGGCGGGGGGTGTGCTGAGAGCGCTCTGCTGCCGGAAAGGAGCGTCAGGAAGGCCCTTAGAAACCACAGACGCTGTCTTGGTATCTCTCCAAGAACAAGATCCAGCTCAACGATGCTAACGTGGGCGCTGTTTTTCAAAAACACGTTGGTGCTTTGAAGGAAGGTGGCGGGGCAGGCTCTAAGCGAGGTGCTCGCCCACAGTTTGCTTTCTGTGTGCACAAACTTATAAACTCAGGACTTTCCTCGTGTAATTTCAGGATCTGCAGCCCTTTCTATTCCCCCCTCGTCCTGTTCACTGAAAGGGCATCATCCACGTCCCTATAGCATCTTCTTAATGCTGAGAGATGAAACAGCCAAGCTTCCAGGTCACGGAGGGCTGCACCAGCGACGTGGCCCAGCTTCCCTGGGGCAAGTGCTGAGCCCCCTCCTGCTGCCTAGAGGGGACGAGGGGAGCGCAGAGGGGAGTGGACTCTGAAGTCGGACAGGATGTTGGAAGCCGGGCTCCGCCTCCCATTCATGTGATGTGGGTTGATGGATCCTCAGTTACAAATGCAGGTGACAGTAGTTTATAAACCCCTCTTCCTAGGGGTTTGTAAAGATTTCATGAACGGAGGTGTGTGAAACATTGTAGGCACTGGAGAGCTGTTAGCTGATAAATACGTGATATTTTATTTTGTGTATTTCAGCACACAGCATACACTAAGCGCCCAATAGACGTGTGCCAGAGTAGGAAGGCTTCTCCTCCCTGTGTTGTCTGACCCTTCATCACATCAACTCAGCCTTTTTTTTTTTTTTCCTTCGGTACGCGGGCCTCTCACTGTTGTGGCCTCTCCCGTTGCGGAGCGCAGGCTCAGCGGCCACGGCTCACGGGCCCAGTCGCTCCGCGGCATGTGGGATCTTCCCGGACCAGGGCATGAACCCGCGTCCCCTGCATCGGCAGGTGGACTCTCAACCACTGTGCCACCAGGGAAGCCCGAACTTAGTTTTTTTCCTTTCCTTTATCTGGCAAACTTCACTGGAGTATAGAATAGTTCGGAAAAGTCCCCTGACCACTGGATTGTTACAGAGTGAGTTTGCACATATAGCCAGCAAGTGGATCAAGGGACGGGACCTTTCCAGCATCCCCAGAAGCCGCTAGTGCTCTTGTTCTGTCAGTCCCAGCCCAGGAGGCGGCCCACTGCCCTGACCGGTCTCAGCACAGGTGACCTTTGCCGTTCGTGAGCCCCATGTCCGAGGGAACACCCAGCACCTTCTGTGTTGTACCTGCTTCCTTCACTCACCCAGCCTGTGGGGAGGCATAGCCCGTCCACGCTCTTTGCGGGACAGTGTCCTGTTGTGGACGGGCCGACAGCACTGCCTCCCTGCCCAGCTCCCCCTCTGCCTCAGTCACCAGGCGCCACACCCAGAGGGGAAGCCATCAGCTGCTTTCCGTCTTTCTGATAATATTCACCTCTGGAGCCATTTGTGCAGGGACTAAAACGGACTTGATGTGATGAATCAAAAAATCGCACCCTTTATTCAAAAACCACGCAAACAGCAATTCCGTTTGGGATGAATTGGACCCATACAATGAGTTATGGGCTCATTAGAGTGGCACAGCGCCTTCCTTTATCATATTAAGTTTATTTAAGTCACACAGAGTGTTCATTTTTAGGAACAATTTGCACTCCTCAAGGAATCATCAGTATTGCTCCAGGAGATACGACACAATCCTGTTTTTAACGGGATGCACACAGTTTGCAATTGTCTGACAACTAGATTCCATTATGCCTTCCCTATGGGGACAGCCCATAAAGATTGATTACACATTAAAAATGGTATTAAAGAGACAGCCTGTGTCTATTCCTGCCTGTGGCTCTGAGCGTGGCCCGTGCTCTGCCTGGCTCAGACGCCCTCCCTGCCGTGGTGGGATCGCTCTCGGCACCCCTACCCCCAGGGAGGCATTCACATTCCTCTGCCTTTCTTTGGAAGAGCTCTCATCACCCCAGCATGTGCTTTGGTGACAAGAATGTGCACTAGGGCATCACTGAGTCCTCACATCTTGGAAATAAATGCAGGATGATCTGGGCAGATGCAGGCTTTGTTCTCTTGCAGTTTCCCAATGTGTGTGCCCCGTGGATCCAAAATGGGGTGGGGAACCACTCAGATCTTTTTATGATTAATAAGAAAGAAATCCCGGAGAGAGGCTCTGGGGTGGAGTTGTGGGCATGTGTCCTCTGTGCAGAGACTGTGTTCTGATAAAACCACCAGGACCCCCCGGGTGCTCTTCCCACAGACTTTTATTAAATGCAGAGTCCTTCAAATGAAGTGGCCGGAGTCCAGACGTGAACATGAGTGTTTCTTAACTGAGCCACGATTGAGAGCAAATGGACCGCGGGAGCCCTCTTACCCGTCCCAGGGAACTGCTGTGATCTCAGATTCCCACGCTGGGTAGCAACCCCCTGAAAACGTGCGGTCTACAGCCTGCTCACCTAGCAGTACTGTTCACAGAGGCCACGCATATAAATCCTCGAAGGCCCCAGCCTTCCGGCTTGCATGCCCCTTGGGTGTCTGCCCCTGAACAGGTGGGTGGTGGCTCGGCTCTGCCCAGGGATGTCACAGACAGGAGGCGCGAGGCGTCAGGGCACCCCACTCCTCCTTCCGCGGCTCTGGTCTCTGCCTCGATTTGGGGCCCGAGGAATAGAAATGTCACTGGAAATTGATTTTCCATTTAGTCAAAAGAGAAATTTATTTCTGGGTCTCTCCAAATGTAAGGTCATCCCTTGATGAGCTGGTGAAATTTTATTAAGTTTTAACCTTGCTGTTGCGTGCTTCTGGGTGTTGTGTTCCACGGGGGGGCAGCCTCCCTGTGAGCCGTGAGCTGATAGCTACAAAGGTCAGAATTGGCGGAGGGCAAGAGAACTGAGCTGGCAAAGGCAGCCTCACTCCCCAGCTCCTCTGTCACCAGGCAGCTCACTCTGGTTTAGAGGGTTCTGTGGTCTAAGCAGGGGTTGAGAAATGTTTTCCATGAAAGGGCCAGATGGTACATATTTTAGGCTTTGCAGCCACGGAGCCTCTATCATAGTCAACTCCGCGTGTAGCCCCAAAGCAGCCGTAGACAGTAAGTATACAAATGGGGGTGGCCACCTTCCCACAGAGCTGCTTACAGAAGCAGACAGGGGTTCCGATTCAGCTCTCAGGCCACAGTCTGTTGACTTTTGGTCCAAGAGACCTTTAGTTCTGTGTGACTTGACTAAGACAACACTGGGTGTGCAAAAGCAATTCAGTTCCAAGGCTGCCTTTGAGTGGAAGTAAGTTTTATGTACAGCAAGACCTGGATCTGCTTACGCTAGATTCTGCCTATAGACTAATTGAGTTTCTTAACGTGATGGCTGCTATCCCGATGGCTTAGAGGGGTGAGGGGAGGTAATTCAGGAGCAATATTGCTGCTCGTTTACGATGTTATTCCGAATCGAGCCTTCGTTTTAACAGAATCGCCGCACTTTTGGATGCACTTGGACTTCCAGGGTAGAGGGGACCATTGAGCTCTCCTGGATTGTTTGTGAATTTCTCGGATGGATGGCTCTGCTGGAATCACAAAGTCTTGTTAACGACATTAATGTGTAACTACCTGCGTTTTAATCACGCAAAGACAAACTCGGGCCATTTTGTTCTGGTGGAGCGTCACTAATTCTAGTTACACGATAACTAGGCGATGCTGGATTTTAGAAATTGGGCCTCCGAGATCCACTAGTGGTGTGGTGCGCGTTGCTGAATGGGTGTCTGTATTATTATCAAGGTAATTCAAAACAAATTTCAAGCTGTGGCAATAAAATGGTTCTTGTAGTAGGTTGGGGTTTGTACAGGAATTGCCGATTTGAAGGAGACCGGTTATGTTTTCAAGTTGGAATTTTGGTGGACTAGTTTCACTTTTACTCATTTTCATTAATTTCTGAACATTATGTTTTACCAGTGTGATAATAGCATACCAGGGCAAACTGTGATTGTTGGTTAATAATGACGTGGTACTTTTTCACCCCGTTTAGCCTGTGGTGGTTTTGGGTATAAGATTATACCGTTCTCTTCTATGTCCAGGAAAAAGAGGAGTACTCGGTAATCACACCAGGAATCCTGTCCCCGGGAAGAGTTTGTCCTGAACCTAGGACCATCCTTTGGAGATCCTCAGGCTGGCTGTGCCTGGTTCTCAAAGCCCTACTTCTGTTCCCCTTGCCCATTTTCACTGCAACCGGTGCCCATGGAGAATTTAAGTTCTGGGGGGGGAGTGTGAGTAATTAGGTTTCCTCTTAAACCCTTTCTCTTGCTCTGATGCTGGAGGGATTGGAGAAGAGCATTTTACAGTTGTCTGTGGTTATAGGACCACCCTCTGTCCCCCGTACTCCACTGTGCCCTCTGCATCTGCCTTCCCTGCCCCCCACAGAGCCTCTCACAGTGTAGTAGACGCTTAGTCAACACATGGGAAGTGAATGAAGGTCGCGGTCGGATCGTGTCCTGGGGGTCCCCGAGGGAGCCTTGACGAGAGCACCAGAGCCGGGTAGCTCAGGAATCCCGTGCTCATCCTCTCCCCTTGCCCGGTGTCCACACTCACAGTCTTCATCACAAGCCATCAGCATCACTGACCGAATGTCCCCCATGACTCTATGTATTGCATTAACTCATCGAACCCTCCCTGCAACCACGTGGGGCAGATACCGTTACTGTCCCCACTTCACGGGTGAGGAAACTGAGGCACGAGGGGGGCAAAGCCACAGAAAGAAAGTCAGCATCAGTACTGACCGTGTAAAGGTGGTTGGAGAACTTCATACTGACCTACATCCCTACGACATAGGGACGGTCCTCTGACATGTACCGCAGCGTCCTCATCTCCAGAACTGCCGGAGAGCGACGGTCCCCGTGGAGAGGGCTGTGGGGCCTCTGCATGGGCTGCTGGCTGCCAGTTGGCTCCGGCCTCACGTTCCCCTGGCTAATAAGTCACCACCTGTGCTGAGTGGCTTTAAGACTAAATCCTTTTCTCCCTGCTGGGCAGACCTGAGGGAAGCTCAACAGGGAAAGAGTGTCTGCTCATTGGAACAAATGGCCTGTTCGGAGAAGGGAGGACCCGCGTGTCACGAGCAAGAGCCGGCATGCTGGTGACAGAGGAGGGGTGACGTCATCACAGTCTGAGCTTAGTGCCCCCCGTGGGTTTCTCCATCCTTTTGCTGTGTACCGAGGGCCATGCAGCTAGCTTCCCAGGGTCCCCTCGCTTGCCAAGATGGTGCTCATGGGCAGATGCTGGCCCTCTGGGGGCGCTGAGACCCTCAGCTGCACACACTTCAACTGCAAACACCACATCTGAACCTTTTGTCCATTGACATCAGCTGATTCAGTTTCCCAAACACCTGCTCACCTCCCTACGCTGCCATCAGTTGTTAGGCGCCCTGAGTCCCCTGCAGTGTCTACAGAGAAGAGGTGAACCAAGCCACATGAGGACATTTTCTGCGATTATCCGGTCACCGGGTGAAGCAAGACCTCCGCGGGGCTGACAGCCTTGGGAACCCATGTAACGTCAGCACCACAGTCGGCGCTTCCTCACCTGTGGTTTCTGTGGTTTTATCAAGCCCAGGATAACAGGCTCTAAGGTCATGTATCTTTTAAATACATACATAATGTTTGGGGAGCAGCTCTTAATTGATCCGTGCGTGTGACCGTCGTGGTAAAAGTCGTTCCGTGCATGTCTCCAGGTGTCATTTTATCCAAGGGGAGAAGAGTGACAGCTCACACCGCCTGGGTCCAAGCCGCCGGCCTGCCACTTGCTGGCAGGTTATTTAGCCCTCCTGTGCTTCGGCTTTCTCATTTGGAGCATGGAGATGACAGCACCTCCCACCCTGTAGGACTTGTAGGGACTTGTGTATCCCCTCCCTCAGGTCCCACCTGGACAAGTCACTGGAAGGACCTGGGCGTTTAAGGGTAACAGGTGCCTTTGCTCCTGGACACAACTGCCCCTCCAGCCATCCCCACCCCTGAGACCCTGGGCGCATACGGACTCACAAAAGAATAACTTTCTTTTCGGCGTGACAGTAAAGACAGGAAATCAGATATCAGTTCTCTTTCCACCCTCTGGATCCGGTGGCTGTACGTAAACCGCACCCATATGGTGGGATCGAGGCAGGGGCTGCGTTAGGGGCTTCTGTGGGCTTAGCTCACGTTAGTCCTCTCTGCAGCCCTAAGAGAAGCCACACTGTTACCCCATTTTACAGACGAGAAGCTGACACACAGGGCAGGTTAGTAATCGCTCCAGGCCACACAGCTAGCAGGACCCAAAGCCTGCGCACCCTCCCACCCCAGCCTCAGCCTGCACCTGTCCAACAGCATGACGAAAGGGATCCCGTTACTTAGGAATTTCCCATGAAAAGTATTGGGGATGGGTCACCACCTTTATTCTGATGGGCCCTGGCAGGGACTGACTATGGCCTATGAGCCCAGCCTGGCCTGCTTCCTCTTCTTACAAAGTTGTCTTAGAAGACATAGTGTCCATTTGTTTTCTTACTGTCTTTTTTTTTTTGGAGTATAATTGCTTTATAACGTTGTGTTAGTGTCTGCTGTACAGTGAAGTGAATCAGCTCTATGTGTACATACATGCCCTCCCTCGTGGACCTCCCTCCCCACCCCCCACCCCAGCCACCTAGGTCATCACAGAGCACCGAGCTGAGCCCCCGTGCTATACGGCAGGTTCCCACTAGCCATCTATGTTACACATGGTAGTGTATTCATGTCAAACCTAATCTCCCAGTTCACCCCACCCTCCCTTTTCCCACGGGTCCACATGTCCATTCCCTACGTCTGTTCCTGCCCTGAAGATAGGTTCATCTATACATTTTTGTAGATTCCCCATATATGCGTTAATATACGATATTTGTTTTTCTCTTTCTGACTTACTTCACTTTGTTTGACAGACTCTAGGTCCATCCACATCTCTACAAATGACCCAATTTCATTTCTTTTTATGGCTGAGTAATATTCCATTACATATATATGTGCCACATCTTCTTTATCCATTCATCTCAGTGGACGTTTAGACTGTTTCCATGTCCTGGCTATTGTAAATAGTGCTGCAGTGAACATTGCGGTGCATATGGTCTGTGTTTCTTTCCTGCAACCATGGCAGAGTTGAGTCATTGTGATACAGTCCTTGTTGCCCACCAAGCCAAGAATATTTACTGTCTGGCCCTTCATAGAAAACGTCTGCAGCCCCTGCTCTAATAACGTGGGCAGAAGAGAGAAACAAACAACCCACAAACACTTAAGCTTTTATCCCCGGGCTCAAGGATCAGCCCTTCTCCTGTTCTCGCTGCTGACACTCCCTCTTTCTGGGCAAAGTCTGGGACCAGGATGGTGGCAATGCCATTCCCTGGAATCTTGACCCACTCGGCTGCTGGTGCCTTAGTGTGGGGTGCCCGGTGCCTTCTCTCATTCTCAGAGCAGTCACCACCTGGGAGAACTGGGGGGTCTGCTGGGAGGTGGCCATGTGCACCCTGACCTGCAGCGTCTGGCAGGACCAGAGCACGGGGCAGCCCTCAACGGCTGGGCCTGCAGAGTGGGGAAAGTCACCATGTAATGTGGCCGTTCAGACTTGGAGTAGCTGAAGGGAGGGGTCCAAAAGCCATCCAGCTCCTCCCACCCTCCCGCAGGAATGGGTCTCTGATTTGTTATTTTAATTAGGGGCTTTTAAGCTTTAATTTTAAAAGTTTAATAAGCTGTCTTTCTGTGTCAATCGTGGCTGAGCAAACTATCACACGGTAACACATCTCAGGCTCTCACCCGACCTGAGATCACTGTCCTGACGGGACCCCAGTCCCCGATGGGCATCTCGGCTCCCGGCGGTAAGGCCAGGCCCCCTGCCTTGATCAGGGCCATTCCCACTGGCCGCAGGCACAGCCTTCATTGGCCTGTGACATGTGGGCATGAACTTGTAGGAACCTAAGCTTGGCCGTGCGTGGCGCCAGCTCTGTTTTGTTCCCGCAGTCCTCTTGCTGGCTCCAGGAAGGCAGCGCACAAGTAGCCATTTTCAAAGGCAAACACTCACTGTGTTACGACACGGCTTCTGGTTCTGAGTACCCAGCGGATACGCAGTGAACACGTCAGGATGACGCACAGGGGGCACCAGGCCAGACTCTCTGAGCTGAACAGCACCCTTTTCCTGCTGAGATTCATCAGTGCCAACGTCCTGGCCAAACTGTTCTTCAGGCCCATTCAGGCCAATCAGCATGGATGATATGATGCTGGAGGTGCTCTGTGCGAAGTTCCAAAGGCACAGGGGCCACGCACGTGCGGTTCACCGTGAAGCACAGGCGAGGAGCTGTGGGCAGAAGAGGGTAAAATAGTGTAAAAGAAACTTTCTTATTATTAAACAACGACGACAACAAAAAAAGAAGGCTGCTCTTCATTGCAGGGCGTGGGCTTCTCACTGCAGTGGCTTCTCTTGTCCTCTTCCCAGGAAGCGCCTGGGAAGAAGGTCCCTGTGGACCGGAGCGCCAAGGCTGGGCTTGCAGGCGCACCTGGTACCTGCCTGCCTCCGCGCGCTGCATCCCACATCTTGCAGTCAGCCTTGAGGGAACATCTGCTCCTGATCGTTCACTGCCCTTTGGGTCAGCGTATATGCACTGACCCGGGGCTTTGAGCTGGAGGGTCTGCTCTGGGGCGGAAGGGGCGCACTTGCAGTTAGTCCTCACAGTCGTCCTGTGAAGCAGACCCTCTGGCCGCCCCATGGGGTCTGAGGCTTGGAGAGCCTCAGAGCTGGAACCCAGGAAGGCAGGTCTCCCTCAGGGAGTTAAACGGCCGCCTTTCCCAGAATGATTCAGTCCCTAGAGGAATGGGATGGTGGATGTTGTAGATCATGGGTTTGGTCCCCATGGTTTATCGCTGAGCCTCTGAGATGCAGCTGTGTGTCAGCATCTGTTGCCGTGGGGATGAAGGGAGCGGGCACCTGGGACCCACACCTGGCTCATGGCGGGCTTGCCACGCCTTCACCCATTTGCTGCTGGGCTGCTTTGGCTCCAGCTATTCCTATGCTGCTGCCCTTGCCTCTCGTGCCTGAGCCAACCCACGAGCTCGCCCTGGGGAGTTTGTAGGGAGGAGCTCAGCCAGCTGCTCTCCGCTGTGAGCTGGTGTTTCTGTGGCCACCGGGTCCCGGCCGTCCCACCCACATGCCTGGGCTCCTGGAGGCCCACATCACTCAAGGGTTAATGTCTAGCGGCCACAGGTAAATTCCAGGAGCAGGTGGTGCAATGTCACTGCACCACGCACAAGACAGGAACTTCTTAGCCAGCAGCGGGGGCAGCAGACTCCTGGCCAAGAGGACCGCTCAGCCCCGAGAATAGAGGCAATGCAGACGCGGAACAGAGGGAAGGGCTCCTGCAGGCAGCAGGTACGGCTCTTCCCACAAGGGCTGCCCGACAGGAGCCAGCCACCGCCTGCATCCCGCTAGCACATCCTCGCAAGGTGCCCGCTGGTGGGCGCTGAGCAGGCTCTTCTGCCGTTCCCCTCCCCTGCTGTGCCTCATCAGTGATGGCCCCAGTCCTCCCCCAGTGCCGGATGCCACCACGGTGAGCTGGGAACTCTGCCTCCCAGGGTCCTGTGGCTGCCGAGGTGGCCCCCTGTGAAGGATGGGCCGTTTTAGGGTGGCTCCTTGAATTAGGACAGAGCGTGCTTGTCGAGGTCATGGCAGCATCTGGGAGCGTGAGAGGTGCCCCAAGGTGACTCACGTTGTCACTGACCATCACGACAGGGTCTGTCCCCCTGGACGGGACCCCCCCCTCCTTTATCCCACTCCCTTGCCTCTTTCACCCCATACTGGGCCTGGGGCCTCCGGGCCCTCCTGGAGGGCTCATCATGACACCCCACTGCCCTTGTTTCCTGCAGATTTGACCCAGAACCTCTGCTTTAGGGGTAGCAAATCGAATTTAGCGTTTCGCCTTTCAGTTGTTTTGGTTCTTCCAAAGATATTGAAAGAAATTGAACAACAGTCTGATTTCCTTAGGGATCACTTTTTAGCTTCTGTACCATTGATGAAGAATTGGATTAGAAATTGCCTCTACAGTGGCTGAGTAACTACCCACCTAGTTACCGAGCGCGAGGGAACTGTGGCACTCGCCAGGGCAGGACGCTTTGTGAGTTTTTAGCTGCGTCTCCTCCCAGCTGCCCTTCACTGAGGTGGGTGGGACACAGCGTGAGCTGGTGCGGGGGAAGCACTGTTTCTCTGGGCGGGGTCTACAGGGCCCAGCACCCTCTGGGGGAGGCCGTATTTACCCACGCCTCACTAAGTCACTTTCTCATTTGCCAGTCACTGCTTGAGAGTCTAAGAGATTGAAACCCCAGAGGACTGAGGCTGCATGAGGCCAGGTCTATTCAGAGAAGGGGTCTCTGGGGCCAGTAACAACTCCCTTTTTTGAAAACTCTGGGCCTGCCCAGACTTGAGTGAGCTTGGGGGTTGCCATAAGAGTCTGCTAAAAGCATCCACCGCGTCGGAACAGAGCAGAACAGACTGTGTGTCTTCTGGACCCAGAGCACACGGCACTGTCACCAGCCCGCGTGTTGCTGGCCTGGGGTTGCTCTGCCCGCCTCCAGGAGAGGTGAACGCCTTCAGTGCTGGGATCCAGGCACTTAAATCCAACCAAATGCCGTCCAAGAATCGCTGTTCATTTCTCTGTTAAAGCGGCCATCAGGGTCCCCTTTAAAATGGAGTGAACCTTTCCTGTTAGAATGTAGCCTTGTGGACGTGGCCAGACACGAGGATCCTCTTCCTCCCAGAGTCTTCTGGGGGTTGCAGTAACTAACCCGCGATCTTGCTGGTCTAGAAGATGCAAGACCAATTTTTCAGGGAAAACACTCGTATCTCTGAGCCGGCGTGTCCCTGTCAGCACTGCTTAAAGGGGTCAGTGGTCACTGTGGGGCTGATGTGATGGGGAGTTAGTGGGAAAATAGGCAGTTGACCTAAAGCAAGTACAGCAAACATTGAAAATACCCAGGGCCTGTCCCTTGGGGAGCCTTGTGGAAGGTTCTAGAAGAGGCCTATGAAACCATAATTCCACTTCAATGATCCGGACCCCATATGACCCATGGTACCAGACAGGACGCTTATATACACACGGGAATACGTGTCTTACTTGACATTCAGAAGGAGAGTCTTCAGGTGCCAAAATGACTAGCGTGGTGTGTGAGCGACACCCGGCACCGCCGCTTCCCGGCCAAATGGGCAATACTGCTTCCATTACACACGCACAGGCCTGGATGCAGAAGTGGGTCGTGGGTCCTGGCAGCCCTGATGCTACTTCAGGCTAGATCTGTGTTGCTTGTTTCCAGAAGCGGGGTCTTCTGGGGCCGCCTTAAGGATGGGAATGAAAAGGTAGATGACAAGAGGTGGTCTGTTTGGGGTCTGGGCGTCGAGTTCTGTGCTTTCTCAGCACGGATGCTGGGCCGGGTAAGGGTGTGGTGTGTGGACGCCTCTGTTTGTAATGCGACGTTGGACTATTGATCTGGAGCTCAAGTTCCAGGGGCGCAACGCCAAATAAAGCGGGCTCAGCTGGGAGAAATCAGACTCGGTAGAGGAGCTTCTTGACCCATGGTTTGCAGTGATGCTCCTGTAATCAATGCTAATTACCTTCCCACTGCACCCTGGGGCTGCTGGCCTTTCTTCCTCTTCCGAGTGTGTTGGCTGCGCGTGTAGAGGCTGTTGAGAAGGTTGACAGCTTCTCCTAAGAAAACGTGGCGTCTGGGTGCCTAAGTGGCTCTGTGCTGGCGCGGGCGGCAGGGAGACATGCCTTTTAAGACTCTCCGTGTGTGTTTGTGAGGCTGCAAAGCGAGCGCCCCGCCCCGCCCCCACTGCCTTGCGCTTCTCTGCTCGGGTGGGGCGCTGCGTCGGTGGCTGCTGACTTCCGGCTGCAGGGCGGGTCAATACCCAGCCTGCGGCTGCTTTCTACTGCACGAGTGGTGTGTGTGGTCTGAATAGGAATTTCAGCCCCAGCCCTAACAGGACCCCAGGCCTTGCAGTCCGTGGACACAGCAGGTGTGCGTTCTCTGCCGGCTCAGAGGTATTGATCCTGGCGTTCAGTCACCTTTCTTCAAGGTCCCCTTGACGCCCAGGAGAGAGCCGGGCTCATCCAGGGCAGAGGAGCTGGAGACTCCAGGGGCACCTGGGGCAGAGGGTGGGGTGAGTGCAGGACCAGCGGGAGCGGGGTCCCCTGGCTTCAGGGGCCTTAGGACCAGGACTGGTGAGGTTTCCCCAGGTTCCTGCGAGAGCCCAGAGAGGCGGGCGGGCGTCCCCACTCGACAGGCCCCCTCCAAACCCTCTGCAAGGCAGTTTCTGCAGGAACGGGGCCCAGCTGACGGCTGAGGTCCGGGCCAGTTCGCAGGAGCCCGAGAGCTCCAGCTGCAGCTGAGCCTTTAGAAGCTGAAACCGAGAGTTTCACTGCTGCAAGGAACGGGGGTGCTTTCCCGTCCTCCCCAGCGCCCCCTGCCCCAGGGACCTTTCCGAGTGGCACCTCCTACCAGGGCCTACACTGCTGCAGATGCCAGTGTGTCAGGTGCCTACAGAGGAGGAAACAGAGGCACAGACTCACAGGGTCTCACAGCTGGAAGGGGACAGAGCTGGATTCAGCCCCAGGTGTAGCTTCCCTCAGAGCCAAACCCTAAACGAGTGAAGCAAACATAAACAACGGGCTGGAAGCCCCAGGAGTTCTTGTTCTGGGGCCGTGGCCTCCAGGAAGCAGGGCTGACTTAAGAAGGAAATGGCCTCCCGCACACTTGGGTGGAGGCGCGTCCCCTGGACTTGGGGTTCATCACATGAGCTCTGAGCTGGGCTCATTTTGCTTAAAAATGGGATTTTCCTTTGTCCTTGATACCTGCGTGTCCCTTAGATTAATTGTGTATATATATCACACGATAGTGTATACAGTACGCATACGTGTATTAAGTTCAACACAGCAAAGGTCGGAGTCTCCCCAGGTGGCCTTGCACAGGTGGGTGGAAGGGCAGGGCACGGGTACAGGAGGACTGGCCTGGGTGCAGTTACCTGAGTGGTGAGGCTGAGGGGAAGTGAGCAATGACGTGAGCCTGGGAGAAGCCTGGAAGGCTCGGGGGCAGTGGCAGAGACCCCCAAATCCTGCCTGCTGTCCTCAGGAAGACTCTCGGATCTGCAGAGGAAGGAAGGGCGGCTCGGAGCCATGCGACGGGGCGCCCCAGGCCCTGGGACGCTGCCCCCGCTTCTCAGGTAGAAGAAGGCCTTTCCCCACACCTCTGTGTGAGGCTGCTAGGACAGCATTTCTCAGTTTTAAACGTTCCATATTCCCACCGTCTTGCCTTGGTTTGCATCTCACCCACCAGTGAAGAATCATCTCTGTGCACAGTAAAGCAGGTGACCTCTAGGAAGAGAACCTTAAGACACACGGAAACGAGAACTGGCGTTTTCTCGCTCTTCCAAGTGCGCTGTGTTTGGATGTGGAGTGGTTGTTGAGAAGCTTGATCTTCTTGTGAGGATCCTGCTTAGAAAGTACACCTGGTTCTCCGCTGACTGAGGAGTGGATCAACTGACTGTGCTGTAGCCACACAACAGAATATCACACCGCCTTAAATAGGAAGCGGATCCTGACACAGGCTACAACATGGGTGAACTGTGAGAACGTCGTGCTGCCGAAAATGAGGCAGTCACAGGAGGACAATTACCGTGTGATCCCACTTATATGAGGTCCCTAGAAGAGTCAAATTCATAGAGACAGAAAGTAGGAGGGTGGGTGCCTGGGGCTGGGGGCAGGAGGGATGGCGGCTCATTGTTCAGTGGGTACAGTTTCAGTTGTGCAGGATAAAAAGGTTCTGGGCTGTGCTACACAGCGATGGGTGTGTAGTCAACACCGCTGTTCACTTAAACACGGTGAGGATGCGAAATTCTACGCCTCGTATTTTCTACCACAGGTTTTAAAAAGCCCCTGTTGTAGATGGATGGACGGGGGGCAGGAGCCCACCCTGGATGGGGGGGGGTGTGCTCCCCCTGCAGGTCCTGCCACTGCACCAAATCTGTCTTCAGGGAGAGCGAGCTGACTGGGGAGGGGCTCCCATTTCAGCTGAGCTCTGAGCCCGGAAATGAGACCCCTGTCAGGGTAGAGACCCCCATCAGAGAGGAAGGTGAGGGAACTGCCATCCCAGTAACTGCAGGGAGGGAAGGTGGAAGCCCTATTCCCGGACGATCCCTAACGCCGGTCCGTGCTCAGGACTCGCTTTGGCGTTTACCTTGCGATTCTCTCATTTCAGAAACAAAAAAAGTAGAGGATTTGGAGATTTTTGTGAAAGTGTCACCTGGTTTGGCACTTTGGGAGGTAGACCGGATGCTGTTGAGGGTGGAACTTAGGTCCGGAGCGCACGTGATCATTCCAGAACATGGCCTCGACCCCGCGGGGTCCCCCTGGCATGTGGTCGTCTCCTGTGGGGGGGCCCCTGAGGTCCCGTGGGCAGTTGCGAGCACGCCCAGGGCACGCGGGCAGCCTCTGTGTCTCCTGGCCATGCAGAGCCGTCGGCGCACACCATTCAGGGGGACCCCCAGACCCTGGTGCCCGCCGGGCCAGGAGTCAGCCCCCTGCGCCCCCATGCTCACTGCCAGTAATGCCGTCTTCTCAGCAGCAGCCGAAGAGGAAGCGGCAACAGCGTATGTGTCCTGGGTCCTCGCACGGCAGAAACTCCCTCGCGCCACAGCTGCGGTTGTGTACATAACTGCACGCAGACACAGTTGTGAGAAACTCAAACCCAGGACGACGGAAGGGAGAGCTGTGTGCTGGTAACAGCCTGAGCACCGCCAAGAACTCCCCTCCTCCCCTCGGCCCGCCCTGCCTGCAGCCTCGCCCCCCGCGAGTTTTAATGGCTGCAGCCCCTGAGTCCTACTCGGCCTCCTGGCTAATTGATCAAGGCGCCCATGGGGGCCCCGTGAAGCCAGTGGTCTGCGGGTGGACATGCCAGCCAATTAGTGCCCCCGCCCTGGGCGGTGCCCCAGGAATCTCTTTCTCACTGGCGGCCCCAGCTGGCACCCGTGGCCTGGGCCCCTCCCACATCGAGCCCTCGGGCTCCCCACTCTCCCGGCCGTGGCCTAGAAGGCACCCCCAGCCCCTCGGCTCGGTAGCCCAGCTCGTGTGTTAGATTCAAAAGAGCATCTCCTCGCTCGTAACCATGCCAAGGTTAATATTTTCATTGGGGATCTTGCCCCATCGCCACGCGAGCGGGCAGACACGTGCTCCACCGAGCGACCGAGGTGCTGGGGAGAAGGCACGTGAGCGCCGAGTAGCAAAATGAAAGGAAAACCGATGCAGGTATTTTATGTAACAGGGGAGCCAGGGAGCACACCAGGGAGGGCAGCCACCACCTTTACGTTGCTGCGGGAGAAGAACGTCGTACACAGTCGCATCCTCGGGTTCAGGCTGGCTGCACCCCCGCCTGCATTTCTTCCCCAGGTGTGAATGCCACGGAAATCTTGTGGGTCTTCTTTAATTATAGAGAAAAAGTAATTTTCAGTTTAAGTTAAAAAAAAGATATTTCAGAGCTTCAGCAAATGACCCAAATGAGAGAAACAGTAGATTCTGATCAGATGAGCACGTTCTGACCCGGCAATCGTTTGTCATGGGCAAGATGCCTGAGATGGAGCCCCGGCTTTTCCACCGAGGGATACGGCTGTGTTCACGTCTCTGCTTTAGGAGCTGGTTGTATGCTCTTCTCTGTGGGCTCTGGACCGAGTCCGAGATTCTCATAGTTGTGCCAACTGCCATATGCCCCAGTGATGGCCAGTTAAATGCCCGGGCATTGTTCCAGTGAGGGGAGAACTAATACAGCAGAGCCTTTGCTGGGGGAAGGTCCTCTCAGGATGGAGCAGGGATAACCACCCGTAAGACGGCTCAGACGCCTGTCCACGAACCCATGGAGAGTTCTGCCACCTTAAACACTGGAAAAGCGTGGAAATGTTTCAGAAACAGAGCTCCGTGTTTCATTAATCGAATTCTTCATTTAGGACTCTTTCAGCTGTAGGTGGCCACACTGAACTCAAACTAGCTAACCTGAAAAAGTTAAGTAGCAGAGGGTAAGATCCAGGGGGTAGCTTCGGGGGCTGAAGATGTTATCCTCGGGGCCTGGTTTCTCTTATTTTGCTACCTCCAGTTTGGCTCCTTTTAATCAAATCTCTCCCCTCAGTGAGGCAAGTTGGCAATGGTCAATCCAAGCCTACCTGTTCCCCATTTTAAGGAGAGGGGGGAAGAGAGGTTTTTCCTGGCAGTGTTAATACAACTCCCGGGATATGGCTTATGGGTTGCACAGCTCCAGTGCCAGGCTCAGTGCCACATTTCACAAGCATTTATCAGATGGGCTATCATGGTGGTCAAAAGACACAAATTTGTTCTCATGGAGTTTAAATATGTTAATGAAAGACAGACACTAACTGAATCTTGGAATGAAGAAAGAGCAATGAGAAGAAAGGAACATGAGCCTATAGAGCTGAGGTCTGCAAACTATGGCCCTCTGCCTGTTTTTGTAAGTAAAGTTTTATTGAAACACAGCCATGTCCATCATCTACATATTGTCTATGGCTGCTTTCATGCTACAACAGCAGAGTTGAGTAATTGCAAGTGACTGTGTGCCCCACAAAGACTGAATTAATTACTCTCTGGCCCTTTACAGAAAATGTTTGCGGACTCCTGCAGAGCATGGGAGACAGACGCATGCTTCCCTGGGGACACATGAACTGAAATCTCAGGAATAAATAGGATTTAACTCAGCAGAGACGTGGGAGGCAGGAAGAGAAGATGCGGGAAGGGCTGGGGATATACGCAGGGGGTTTGGCTCTAAGACATGGTGCTCCTCCTGGGATTACCTTTTATGAGTGGGAGGGGTGGGGAGAAAGGACACATGCAGGAGGAGATGAAGGACGGACGCAGAGGGTTTGTGCTTCCCCCTCTGAAGTGGCAGGCGTGGGCACTGAGTCAAAGCTGCAGGAGGAACTGGAGCACAGCTCCTGGGAGCACGGCTTCTCAGTGTGGGTTGTATCTTGACTTTTATTATGTGTGTGTGTGTGAACATAAAACAAAGCTTCTTCCTGCAGCAAAACAACTCGTCAGATCCATCCTCACTGGGTTGAACGCCAGTGGTGTCGTTAACCCCCTGCCACCATCCTTCCTCCAGCCAATGGTGTTTGTAGATGGCGGGCCGGGTTCAGGAGAGAATAAAGCACCCCTTGGTGCTGAGAATACCGGGCCTGAAATGGATTAACCTTCTACCCGAACCCATGTTCTTGGCTTCACTAGTGCCTGTCTGACCAGCACCTGGACAGCACCGTGTGTGCGGATGTGGGCTTGCAAAATGATGGCATCTGTACAACTACCTCCCCTTCTCCAACTTGAGGCAGACATCACTAATCAATCCCCGCTGGGCTGGATGGAGCCTCGTGAACTGCGTAGCTCAGACAGCCACTGCCACCACTCAGCACCCAGAGAAGCCCATCTGCCACCCTACTCCTGGGTGCTCAAAAACGACGGGTGAATGAAAGAAAGAGGGCTGCTGTGAAGCTCATTAACATCTCTGTGGCAGTAAGTGTGCCCCTAAGCAGTTCGTCTGGAAGATTGAAAACGCAAATCTACAATTAGCCCCAATAAGCCCTGGGACTCTAGGGTCTTGGGAGATTTATTTATTTTTAATGCCGAACAAGAAAGTCATTGCAAGAGCCATGAAGTGCAGTAGGAAATTAAAAAGCAGCATTCAAAACTCAGCTGATGGCTGTAAGAAGCACGAGGAGACGTTTACCTGTGTCATCACGTGGATTTCTTGTGCACTGATGCCTCTGTGCATTGGAAGGACTTCATCACAGTCCGCAGCAGCTGAGCTGAATCTCTCTTCTGCCCGGACGCACCCGTGGGCCTAGGGTCTGGGTCCCGAGGAGGACAGATGGAGCTAGCAGGCTGCGCGGGGTGGCATGTTTGGAAGGCGGCCTGTTGTTCTCTCGGTTCTGGAAGCCTCGGTTGGTGGGAGTAGGCGGCTCCCCTCGGTGATTAAATCTTGCTGGTGGTGGCCCTGGGCAGCCCCAGGAGCACTGGAGGAGAGGCGTGTGTCTTGACATAATTAACATTTCTGATCCCTTTCTTCCCTTCTCGGTACCGGCTTAGAAGCAAACTAGCCCGAGGCAAAGCTGTGAATAGGCGAAGCTTGTCTTCATTTCTCTCCCATCTCATCCCTTTTAATTTCCTTTCCCTCCTTCAAGCTTCTCTCCTTCCCCCACCGCTGCGCCCATGCAGCCTCCCAACACGTCTGGGTCCGACTCCCAGGGTGGCACGTGACACTTCAGATCCACTCCCTGGAGCGCAGAGGCTCCGTCCCAGCCAGCCAGAACAGCTGTGCTGTGCCTGGTCCACTGGGCACCAGGCAAGGCGGGCAGGGTTTGGGCTTGGGCATGAACTGTGTGTGCTGTGTGGCGATGAGCAGACACGGCTCTTCTAAAACGGTGTCACTTTTGGGTTTTGTCAGAAGGTTCTGTACCACAACTTTCTGTGATTTCACTGGATGTAACTGCCGACTTTCTCTTCAAATTAATGCAGAAGGACTGGGTGTGTTCTGGCTTCCCAGGGCTGGGCTTGGAGCCGTATGTGACAGGTCCAGAAAGACCATTTACCGCTTAGCAAAGGGAAACAAGGTGCGCGGCTCAGCACTCTCCACCCGCACCCCCACCTCACAGGACGGTCATTGGAGCCGTTCGGGTGGCAGCTCCAGGTGGCCGTCTGCCAGGAACCCTCCTGCAGGTCGGGCCACCGCCTTCTCATCACAGGTCGGTCTCCTACTTGCTGTGCAGTTCAAAGTCTGGGTTGTGAGGGACTCAAAACCAAACTCAAAATCCATCCAATAAGAGCTCATGTCCCCCAAGCATCCTTCCTTCCTCATCCTCCCATGGCATCCCTTCGTGACAGCCTGTTTCCAGTCTCCCCCATGCCCAGCCTGGGCCGGTCCCACCCTCCTATCTGCAGTAAGATGCCACCCCCGCCCCATCCAGGGGCAGAGAGAGCAGCCCCCCCGTGGGTCCGGGGAGGAGAGGGGATACTCTCTCCCCCCGTCCCTTGGCCAGGACTGGGTTCCAGCCCTGAACCACCATGTGGCTAAGGGGTAGGCAACACTGATCATCCCTTTGGGGCCCAAACATGGCACTGGGGAGGGGGGCCTGTCGCCTGAGAATGGGGGTGAGGGGCGTCCAAAAAGAGAGGCGGGGTCCCAAATGACAAATATGCATTACACTCGCTCTTCCCAGGACTCCTCGGACTTGTGTCTGCAGGACCCCACCCCTGTCCGGGGGAGCACGTAGGAGGACCACCCTGAGCCAGCTGACCTGGGAGGACTTCCTCCTGAGTCTCCCCCCTTGGCGCAGAGTCCCAGTTTGCGTCCCATGAAAACAGAGCCCCGATCTGGTTCACCTCCCCGCCCTCTTCCCCATATGCCCACGCGGAGGAGGTACCTCACTGCTGGCACATCTGCACACAGGGACAGGTGACATCTGCCTTCACTCGAAAGTCCAGTCAAATTGATGTGTAAGGCTGGGCTGCTTACTGGGAAGGCTACTCTCCCTCTATAGTAGAGTTATTCAGAAGCTCTCGGAGCCAAAATGTACCTTTTTTAATAAAATGGCTAATTATATTGCACACACTTTCTGAATAAAAAGAAAACTCTCGAATAAACATCTGTACACCAGAGGTCCATCCAGCCCGTTCCGTGCATGTTGCCTCTTTATCAGCTGGAAAACAGCCCATGTGCTGAGTGTACCCTTTCTGTTTATAACGTAACCCGGGACATAGGCCTTGATTTACAGACTCTTGTGCTGCTATGAAAAGGGGGGGGAATCTGTATAAAGTCAAGGCAAACTCTATTTTTTACAAAAAGATGTTTGAGTGCATTTTTGTTCCCATTTCATGAGTGTGTGGTTGGGACCTGTGCAGCTCAGACCCCATGCCTTAATTGGAAGCGTATGGGCTCATTTCGGCTACGTCGCCTGTACACCAAAGGCGATTCATTGATTTTTGAGCTGACGCTCGAGAGGGGAGATCAGTCCCCTGTGTGTCTTCTGCTGGCTGAAGCCGAGATGCCTTGTTGTAGAAGACTCGTGAGTCTTTGCCTGCAGACCATCGCCTGCGAACGGTGCGAGAGCGCGAAATGAGATCGTGCTGACCAGCGGATGGTGGGGCTTCAGAAGTGGGCCAAGAGGCTCCCCAGCCCCACTTTGTTCATGTGAAGGGTTAGGCGCTAGGGCCTTGACTCCCTGAGAGGTCAAGGTGACCCTGGACCTCACAGAGACCCCCTGAGCCCTGAACCACAGTCAATGACAGGAGGCAGCCCGTCTGGGACCCGAGGGCCTGGGGACATCGGGGTCACCGAAACGAGTCTGTCCAGGGCCTGGGTCCCTAGGCCTCTTGTCCATGCGGGCTTATCCTCAAACCGACAGCCAGTGAACACACCCCAAAGTAAACCGAGGGGCCAACTGCTCTGCTAGAATTAGGGGGAGGGGAGGGGCTGAGTCTTCCAGGGCCATCTTGCTCTTTTCTGGCCTGGTTCTCAGAATAGGCAGAAAGTGTAAGAGAGACAGAGACAGAGAGAGCAGGGGCGCCCACGGAAGCTGCCTGCCAGGGCCTGGCTCCAAATGTCCACGAGTGGGCATGTTATGCGTATTAGCTTCTTGGTGCTGCTGTAACAGGTGAGCACAGCGGGGCTTCAAATAACACAGACACATTATCTTACGGTTCCGGAGGTCAGAAGTCCAGGTGTCAGCAGGGCTGGTTCCTTCTGGCAGCTCGGGGGAAAGATCTGGATTTCCCAGCTTCTGGAGGCACCCAGTGTCCTGGACTCACGGCCCCTCCTCTGTCTTCAGAGCAGCAGCACAAGGTCTTCCGTTGTCACATCCCTCCTCTGACCCTCCCACCTCCCTCTTAGGAGGACCCTGTGATGACACTGGGCCCCCCGGGGAATCCAGGGGCACCTCCCATCTCAAAGTCCTTAATCCCATCTGCTAAGTTCCCTTTGTCATGGAGGGCGACATCGTCACAGCTACCAAGGGTTCGAACGTGGACATTTGTGAGGGCTGTTATTCAGCCGCCACGTTATGACTTTCTGTAATGCCTGGAATCTCTCCTTGTTGCTCATGGCCGTGGGCAGCATAAGACCCCTCCCGTCACCGCCCCCCCGCCCCCCGTGGGGCTGTCTCAGAGTCCCACGATCTCGCCAGGTGTGGGCCAGCCTGTCCTTGGGTTGTCTTGTCATCGCCGTGGACATGACCCTGGTGGTCCTCCCAGCGTTTGTCCTTCAAGTCTCAGCGAAAACACATGTACGCAAGCCCCCTCCTCACGGAAGCCTTTCCGGCTGCCCCATGGAAAGAACCAGGCCCCCGGCTGGTGTGGGGACATCTGGGAGAGGAGGACAGGAACAGGCAGACCTGCAGAGAGGTGGACACGCGTCCTCTCCTCTCCGGGCAGCCCGGCCTCTCTCCGTTCTCACTGACATCAGGTCAGCGTCACCATTTCCCCTTCTTTTCACATTTAAGTATTTGGGGTCTCATTGTGACATCGTATTACTCGGGGTTTACGAAGCTCCTCTCCTCGCCAGCTTCTCCCCCTTAGGCCCGAGTTAGGACAGCGCTTCACGGGTGCCGGCTGTATGCGCACACTGGCCTTCCAGATAATAGACGGACCTTTAATAATAACCTTTAACAAGCATCAGGTCGGGATGCCCTCTTCTTAGGTCCTTCCCCTGGCTTCACCTCTGCTCCTGGAATAAAAGCCCTACCCCTCTAGATGGCCCAGCCCCAGCCAGCCCTGCTCCCTGGCCTGGAATGTTCTGTCCTGGGCTCTGGGTGCCCGCGGCAGTGTCCACTCCTGCAGATCTAGGCTGAGAAGCTCCTTCCACTGGAGAGGGCTCGCTCACCCCCTTACAAGTCAGAATGCCCGCCCCGCCCACCTGCCCGATCACTCCGTTTATTTTCCTCCAGGCTCTTCTCACTCTGTAATTGTCTGTCTTTAGCAGATTCATTTAGTCTGTTTCTCCCCCTGGAGAGCCCACTCGGGAGACAGCCCGTCTCACTCGCTGCTCTGTCCCCAGTGACAGCACGTCCCCTGGCCACGGCAGGATGAAGGTTTGGGGGCTTTCTCGGGTGTACGATTTTCACTCGAACAATAGGAAAATATATAGTAAACCAAAGAGACTCCTGCGGGACTGCGCGGGGGTGGGTGCTTGGATGAGGGAGGCCGCGGGCATGAGTTAAGGGAAGAAGCCCCGGGCGACAGAAGCAGTGACCCAGAGCCTGCCGTCAGGTCACTGTGAGGCTAGATGGCATAAGCGTCAGGAGGACGGAGCTCCCCCGTGAGGAGCGACGACACTTCCCTGGGAGGTCACCTCCACGGGTGCCACCGACAGCCCTCTACCTCCTCGTGGAGCCTGGTCAGCCGCTGTTGTGCGCACATCGCCCTGGGCTCTCCCCGTCCTCCGCCTGCACAGCACAGATAAGGAAAATGGGGCCCAGAGCTCAGGAATCTTGGCTCAGGGTGGCCGGTGTGGTAAGTGGCAGTGCTGGAACCCAGCCACAGGTCTGCTCTGAAACATTCCAGCAAACAGTTCTGCTGGAAAATACCATCTGTTTGGTTGAGTGTCGTGTGGAGCTGCAAAGGCTCAAATCACAGGGCCGCTGCTCATTTCCAGCTAGCTCCCCTTTGACCTGGTAGAAATTCTCCTCACCCTCAGTCTTCCCTGCCCTTTCCTGCCTCCCCCTTCTTCTCCTCCTATCCTGTCAATTCCAAACCCACCGGCAAATCACTTCTGTTTAGTAGGGTCTTGTCTGGGTGCAGATCTCTTATTTATATACAGGTGTTTATGTCTTGCAAAATATATGTTATTTATGTGTCATTTCCCCTTAATTTTCAGTCTTTGTATTCAGAGGATGATTTTTCTTTCTGATTATTTGGCCAAATTCAATTCAATAGGATTTTATTGAAGATCTACTGTGGGATCCTCCTGGAATTTGGTGGCACATTAGAGATGATGGTGATGATGGTGATGATGGCGGTGGTGATGATGGTGGTGATGGTGATGGTGATGATGATGGTGGTGATGATGATGATGGTGATGATGGTGATGGTGGTGGTGATGGTGATGGTGATGGTGATGGTGATGATGGTGGTGATGATGATGGTGGTGATGATGGTGATGGTGGTGATGATGGTGATGGTGGTGGTGATGATGGTGGTGATGGTGATGGTGGTGATGATGATGGTGATGATGGTGATGATGGTGGTGGTGATGATGGTGGTGATGGTGATGATGATGGTGGTGATGATGGTTTTGGTGATGGTCATGATGATGGTGATAACAGTGATGATGATGAAGACTGCAGCTAACACTCTTCAGCACTGATGGATTCCTTGGCACAGTCCTAAGACCTTTACACACATTAACTCATTTCATGCTCACAGTAGCCTTATGAAGCATCTTGCTTCTGCAGACAAGGAACGTGAGGCACAGGAAGTTGGAGTGACCTCCAGAGTTACTCGGGCAGTGAGTAGCTGAGCTGCAATCTGAACCCAGGCCGCCTGGGACCACAGGTCCTGCTCTCAACCTCCATCCGACCCACCTTTGTAGAACGCACCAGGTTATGGGAGACAAGACACACTCACATATACACAAGCACACACACCTGCATCCTCAAAGCAATTAAATAACAGTTCAAAAATTATCCACTGTGTTCATTCATTAATTTATTCATCGAACAAACATCTGAGTGCCTACTGTGTGCTAATAAGCCTGGGCATAGAAGTGTGAACGAAGCAGACGTAGCTTACGGAGCTTGAGGCGGGAGGGGAAAGCTGCCCTCGCGCTGTCCCGGGCGCCCCACGACTGAGGAAGGAGGTGTGGAGAGCAGTGCCTGCGGGATTCAGGGTCCCAGGGTGACGCAGGGACTGGAAAAGGTGGGCGTGGCTTCCTGGCATTGCGGTCTTCATCTGATTGCTGTAGAGAGACTGAGAATTGGGAGGCCTCAGGGCTCCTGGGAGGGAGGAGGGAGAAACCCCTGAGGAAGCGGTGGAGGGCCGGCGGTTTGAAGTGGGGCAAGGAGTATGGGGGACACTGCGATGGGGGAGCCTCTCCATCCTGCACCTCGGCCCTTGTCTTTCTGCTCACTTCCTCGTCCCCAGAGACCCCCACTGCAGGGTGGGGTGGTGCGTAGGTGTACAGCATCTCCTCCACTGGACTTTTATACTGATTTCCAAGTCGGTTTAACCGAGGAAATACTGACTCTGAGACCCGGGAAGAGAGCTTCTGTCTTCCTGTCGAGGTCTTGTCTTAGCTTGTCGCATCAGAAGTGAGGCCTGGGCAGAGAGCAAGGGAGGTGAGGGCCAGTGGAAGAAGGCCCACTTCCCCCTCCTCCCCCAGCCGACCCACCACCGGCACCTTCCACGTCACTTTGTTCCCGGGGCACCAGCTGGCACTGCCTGGGTGGTTGGGTGTGGAGGACCCCAGCCCGGGGCAGGGGGGTGGGTAACCTGAAGGCTGATAGCCTCACGGTAGCCCACCCAGTTCTTAGCGCCTTTTCTGAACGAAAGCTAAGCAGCGGGAAGCAGCCACTTTCATTGGTATTGTTTTGACTTTAATTCATTTTTTAACTGCACGAGTAGCAGATGAGTGACTCCCCATCATTGAAAAGTCAAGCCACGCCATTCAAGTACACCACGTTCGACTGATTCTCCCCTGGGTAACCGGTGCGTCTAGCTTTGTGTGTTTACTTTCCTGCGCGGTTGAAAATATACGTGAAAGTGCACAGATTTGTTTTCCATTTTAGAGATATACACGATGTCATGGTGCTGTTACCTCGAACTTGCTTTTCTCGCTTCGGGGATCCTTCCGAGGTGCGCGGCCTGAAAAGTACTTAGCAAAACACCTGCGTGGTAGCCGTTCTGGAAGCATCACCTGTTATTACTATTACCATTATTTGCAGCAAGCCAGAGTTGGGAAGGAGACGGAAATGGGGCTTGCAAACTGGGAGAGCTCCCGATTTTTAAGGTGCTTTCCGAAACGGTTTAACCAAGTTAACACTGAATCCAAGGCCCGGGGAGAGGACCGACTCCTTCCTGTAGCCATCCGTCTTAGGTCCTGTGGTCAGAGGTGTCATACCGTTTCCAGAAGCAGGGTCTGGGCAGGGAACCAGGGCAGTGAGGGGAGAAGACAGTGATTCTTGCTCTGTTCTATTCGGCTCACACGGAGGATCAGCCCTGCGCTCCGGGCGGTTCCAGGCCCTCGGCAGGGAGAGACAGTCAGAGAAAAGACCCTGGGTTCTATGTAGAGGGACCAGTCCCATATACCAGGGTTCGTGTTTACACCTGAGCAATAGCACTTCCCCCTGAGGTGTTTGGACCTGAGGCACAGGTGGCCCTTGGCTTTCTCACCTGAGGGTCCTGCTTTTCCCTCCCCAGCCGACCTCCCCCTTGGACACGCACCCGCTCTTTTTCTCCTCCAGCTCAGGGCACTTGTACCTTTTATTCAACTTTCCTCCTGAAACTCACTCGCCCATGGTGGTTCTCAGTAATCTGGCTCCCCTCTCGGTTCTGCCTTTCCTGGAAAAGCCAACAAACCTTGCACCTCATAAATTTTAACAGGCTTTTCAACTGATGTATTTCATGTCTGAATTGTTTTATCTGCCTCACTTTGATTGTAGGCCCCAAGGGCCGAGACCTCGTCCTGTTTCATCTTTTGTGCAGCTCCGAGCACACTCTTGGCCCCCTTGTAAAAACACACGAGACGATAAATATATGCAAACATCTATAATTGTTTTATTTAGAGATGTTTGACAATAGATCAGAGATGTGTGTGTCCCTACACATCTGAGACCTGAACACGACTTCATCTCGCGTCTTAATCTGTTCCTTGGGTATTAGTAATTTATAAAGCATGATTTATTTGCTTAGAATGTTTCTTCATAACTTTAAATGTGTGCATACTATAAAGGAAAAATTTAATCTCCAGTGTCTGATTAACTTTGTCGAACACGCTTCTTAGAATTATCTGTGCTACGTGGAGACTTACAAATAAGACTTGAATCATTTGTCTTTAAAAACACAAGTCTTCCTTCTGCCTAAGCATTAAGTGATGTTAAAACAAAAAGGTTCCATTGGGATTTAAGAAAGATGCAAATTAATCAGGAATAATTTCTTCTTCATCTGGGTTTTTCAGTGTTCGTGGTTGGGAAATAATTGAGCTGGGTTTGTTTTAACCTCTTCATTTAACTTTGTTTCTAACGTATAAACTTTCAGGGTTTTTCTTTCTGCTGGAAAATTTCTGTTGGTGAATATAACATGCCTGTAGCTTATGTAATTCAACAAGTGACATACAGAAACAGGTGAGCCCACAAGAACATCCAAAGCTTACCTGATTTCTTCCTTCAATATGTGTTTGTGGAACACGTAGTGTGTGCCACGTAAAATAGTAGCTGATGCAGATCCAGGGGTGAAATAGAAAGACGAGGCTTCCAGCCTCAGGGACCCCCCCGACTTTCGAGGGAGGCAATTAGAAAGCAGATGGAACACCACCATAAACAGAAACTGTGATCGGCACCACCAAGGGCTCCACCGGCGCTGAGACTGGTTCTCCCTGAGAAGGGGTGGCCAGGGGGCGGCTGAGGTTCCTCCTGCAGGAAGGAGAGCTGGGAGAGTGAGCCTCGGGCAGGGGAAGGACAGGTACAAAGGCCCTGGGGTGGGAGAGAACCGGGTGGCTCCATGGACAGAGACACTGGAAGATTTTATACCAAGAGCGCAAGTAATTTGATGAAACGTTGCTTGTGTTCACTCCAGCTGCTGTAGGGAGACTTGTGTGGAGGGATTAAAGGGAAGAGGGAGAGAGGGTGGCCCCTGTTCAAGGAGATTTGCAGACAGGAGGAGGGATGCGATAGGGCCAGTGTCCGGATTCGGTAAGACAGATGGAATCGGCCAGAAGGCCATGCTGAGCTGGGTGCCCTGAAGGCAGGTTTAGGTTTGCTTTGCTGTGATCCCAGGAGCCTTGGCGCCCCCTGGGCAGGTGGGGATTGTGGAGGGTTCCCACACGCCTTCCCCGCTGCGTGCAGGGCCTCAGCACCCAGGCAGGCAGGAGGATGCAGGTGTCCAGCCACACCCTGGGGACAGGGCTGCACTCTCTCACCCCGTCAGCGACGGCAGGCTCAGGCTCATGCCAACTCTGACAAGAACCTTTTTTCCTTAGAAAATAAATGGTCTCCATGCTACAACTAAGACCCGATGCAACCAAAAATTAAATAAATAAATAAATGGAAGGAAGGAAGGAAGGAAATAAATGGTCTCTTTGCACATTTCAGTCCAGAACAGTGGAAAGAACATTTGAAATCCGTAGATTTCTGGAATGCCTGGCCAGGAAAGGGGACGGGCAGGACACGGAGCCTTCCGCCTGCTGTGTTCTGACCACTGGGTGTCCCCTCGCCCTAAGGACCCATACAGCTCCGTGGGCCGCCGGTCAGGGGCAAGGACGGTGGTCAGCACACCGCCCACCATCCTGATGTTGTCACTCTAGATGTTGGGGTACAGTTCAAATACGTGTGCCTGACCGTGGTGGGGTCCCAAGTCTCCAGGCTCCAACCTGAGGAGTAAGGCCCATCCCCGCGCCGTGACCCCTCGCCATCGGGGCCTGCACTGCCCTGCGGAACCTGGGAGTGGTCCGGGACAGCGTCCGTCAGGGTCTCGAGGCTGCGGCTCCCCAGGCTTCAAGGTTGCCTCCTGCTGGCACCTCCTCCCCTGCCCCACTGACGCCCCCAGCCCTGCCCCTCGACCTGAGTTCTCTCCGCCTTGCCTGTTCCGTCTGCCGCCCGCCTCCCCCTTCTAGAAAGGTACGCCCCGCTAGTGCGTGCACGGTGCCTGTTTGTCGGTCATGTCCTCAGAGGGGTGCCCGGCGCCCAGGAGCTGCTCACTGAAGACTTGGTCATGGAGTGAGTGGACCTGCTAGGTCCTCCTGGCTCCGGCACTGCAGCTGGCGGTTCCCCGCAAACAGCCCTCGTGCCGCGTGCCCCGCTCCCTGCCCCCAGCCTGAAGTCTGGGATGGATGTGAAAGAAATGGGTCCACTCTGACTGCGAACTGCGGGGGTAATTCGTGCAGGAGGGGGCTGCAGAGGGATTGGCTGGCCTGGGAAGGCACCCGTGGGAAACGGCATTTAATCTGCCATCAGAAGGAAGAGGAGCCTTTATTCCAGGTCAAGGAAGTAGCCTGTGGGGGGACAGAGGTGGGCGGGGGGCATGTTCCGGAAGCAGAAGAACCAGAAGGCTGTGTGTGAGGAGGGTGCCCATTCCCGCAGGCCCCGTGGGTGCCAGTGGGGAGCAGGCTGGGCCGCCGAGAAGTGGGAGCCCTCTCTCGGGCAGGAGGTGGGGTGGGGCGCAGGGGGCAGGGGCTCCGTGGGGAGCTGGGCTGGAGCCGACCCTTGTAGTCCAGGGGCCCCAGAGTCCCGGCGTCCAGAGCCGGCCAGGCGGGGGCGGCGACTACCCCGAGCTGCCCAGACCAGGGGCCGGCACAGAGGAGTGGGAGGCGACAGTCACATCCTCCTGCCGACAGCACAGCGGCCCTGCCGTGTCAGAGCTGGCAAGTGACGCCATCAGGGAATGTTCTAGAAGGACGATTCTGGCAGCTGTGAGACCAGGTTCCTGAGACGAGCACATTAAACTTGGTCTCCCCTCACCGCTTTTCATGCGTCCAGACGGCGCAGAGCCGCCGGCCGCAGCCAGCTGCCCCCGGAAGCCGCGTTACCTGACGCCTCTGACTCCACGGGTTGGTCGGCACGGCCGTTCTCTGGGAAACGAGGAATTACTGGTCTTGCAAACGCACGGTTCCGAGGAGGCATTGAAGTGGGATCTACCAGGCAGGCCTGGTAGAGTTGCCTCTCTCCTCAGCAGCATTTCTAGTTGCTAGTTATGGGGCTCTTCAGATTTTTATTTACTTTTTCATGGCTCGGTTTTGGTAGGTTGGATATTTCTAGGAATGTATCCATTTCTTCCATGTTATCCGATGTGTTAGCACATCATTGTTCATAGTGTTCTCTTATAATCCTTTTTATTTCTGGTGGCATCCCTCCCTCTCTCATTTCTAATTTTAGTTATTTGAGTTTTTTTTTTTCTTAGTCTAGCTAAGGATTTGTCACTACCAAAAAAAAAAAACAGAGCAGCAAAACACAAAAGAAGGCCGCAGGAGAGGAAAGGAGAGCGATAAGACACACAGAAAACAGTAACAAAATGGCAAGAGCAAGTCCTTCCCCATCAGTAATTACTGTAAATGTAAATGGACTAAACTCCCCAAGTAAAAGACACACATTGACTGAATGGATCTAAACAAAATAAGAAATCCAACCATATGCTGTCTTGGAGCGACTCACTTCAGGCAAAAGGACACCCATAGGCTGGCTTTTTGTAATGATGTGTTTTGATTGCCTTCTCGTTTCCCTTCCTGTCTATTCTATTGATATTTTCTTTGTGGTTACTATTGCAGTTACGTAAAACATTGTAAAGTTGTAACGATCTCACATAAATTGATAAGAACTTAGCTTCAGTCGCATATGAAAACTCTCCTCCTTTACGTGCCTGCCCACCCCCCACCATTTATGTTACTGTGACACAAATTACCTCTTTTTATACTGCATGTTCATTCACATGGATTTATAGTTACTTTCTATGCTTTTTTTAGAAAAAAATTCTACACTATAATTAAAAGTGATTTATGCTCCAACGTTACAATACTGCAGGTATTTTATTTGTCTGTATATGTACTTCCACCAGGTGGTTTTATGTTTCATGTGATTTTGCATTACTGTTGAGCATCTTTTTCATGTCAACTGGAAGGACTCCCTTTGGCACTTCCCTCAGGGCAGATCTAGTGATGAACTTCCTCAGCTTTTGTTTGTCTGAGAAAGTCTTAATTTATCTTTCATTTTTGAAGGACAGTTTTGGCAGATACGGTTCTCTTGGTTAACAGTTTTTGCTTTAGCACTTGATACGTCACCCCCTCCCTTCTAGTTTGCAAAGTTTCTGCTGAGAATCTACTGATAATCTTACAGGAAGCTCCCTTGTGTGACAAGTTACTTTTCTCCTGCAGCTTTTAAGATTCTCTCTTTGTCTCTGACTTTTAATAGTTTGATTATAATGTGTCTCAGTACAGGTCTCTTTAGAATTATCATAGTTGGAGGTCTTTAAGCTTTTTGAATTTGTGTGTTTGTTTCTTTCCTCAGATTTGGGATGCTTTCAGTGACTGTTTCTTCAGATAGGCTCTCTGCGCCTTTCTCTCTCTTCTCCTTCTGAGGCTTCCATAACGCATAAGTGGTTCCACCTGACGGTGTCCCATAAGTCCCTCAGGCTCTCTTCACTTTCCTTCATTCTATTTTCTTTTTGTTCCTTTGACTTGATCATTTTGAATACCCTGTCTTTGAGTTCACCAGTCTCTCTTCTGACGCATCAAGTTCAAGGTTGAGCTCCTCTAGTGAATTTTTCAATTCAATTATTGTGCTCTTCAGCTCCAGAATTGCCGTTTCTTTCTTCTTTATCATTTCTCTTTGTTGACGTTTTCCTGATTTCATGTCGTTGTCCTCCTGCAGGACCTCTTCGTTCACTGACTGTGCTTATGATGGTTACTCTGGATCCTTTATCTGGTAAATCATGTATTTCCATTTCTTTAAAGTTGGTTTTGGGAGATTTAACGTGTTCTTTTTATCAGGCCACATTTCCCTGTTTCTTGGTTGGGATTTACACGTTTGGAAAAAATGACCACCTTTCTCATTCTTTATAATCTGGCTTTGTACATGGCAGACCTTCAGCAATCGGCTGGCCAGAGACTCTGGAGACGTCTCAAGACTTTCTGGGGCTGATCTTCTCTGGGCTGGTGCATGTAATCTCCTATTTGAGAATTGCCTGTTTCTACTCAGGATTTCTCCCTAGTTTCTGTCTGTGGTACTTCAACCTCTCTGGTGCTGGACCGCCATGGAATTTCTTTTGTTTTCAGTGGCCTCCAACCCAGCTCCCTTACCTGTCAGCATTTAGGTTCAGGTGAGGCAGAAACTAGTCTCTCAGCTATTCCCCTTAAAAGTCAGAGTATTGGACCATGTTTCATTCCTCTCTTTCCCTCCCAAAGGAGAAGCCAAGAGTTGGGAGTTTTTACCAATCACACTCCTCTGTGCTAGGGGAGGGGCTGCGGTGAGTAAATGTCATGAATTTTCCTGCCAGTTTTGATGTGGTTCTTCTTGGTTCATCTCAGATGCAGGACTCTCTTAACTGGTTTCTGGATTTTTCTCAAAGGCAGTTGATCTATGTATTGTTGCTAAGTGATTGTTCCCATGGGAGAAGAATGATTTGGGGCTTCCTATTACATTATCTTGCTGATATCACTCTTAAAGAGCTCAGTTTTGAATACTCTATGCTTGAGGGACAAAAGCATCTTCTGATGGATCTCCCAGCACCCACACTCATCCCTGCAGTTAATGCCAGGGGTCTGCAAACTCGCCCTGTCGAGGGCCAGGTAGTAAATATTTTCAGCTTTGCTGCCTGTACTCAACTACTCCACTACTCAACTCTGCCGTAGACAGGATGTAAATGAGTGAGTGTGGCTGCATTCTAATAAAACTTTATTTACAAAATCAGATGGTGGCGGGCTGGCCGTAGTTTGCTGACCCCTGATCCTTGTTCAGTACGGCAGTTGAGGGATCCTGCCAAAGCCTGAGCCAGGCCCCTCACTGGTCAGCCCCCAGTACTTCAGAGAGTCCACTTTTCGCTCAAAGCAGAGTAAGATCTTTGTAGCAGCCACGCCTCTCACCACCCACCCTCTTCCTACTCTCGCCATCACTCTGTTCCGGCCGCCACTGGAGCAGCTGCTTAGTCACGTGCTGTTCCCACCTTAGGATCTTTGCGCTCACTGTTCCCACTATGTGGAATGCCCTTCCTCCTTGTATCTGCTTAACTGCTTCACTTCTTCAAACATTGTATGACCCTCCCAAGTCAGCTTGGGCGGCCATAACAAAATACCACACACTGGACAGCTTAAACAGCAGAAATGTTGTGTCTCACAGTTCTGGAGGTTGGATGTCCAAGGTCAAGGTTTGGTCTTCCCAGGCCTCTCTCCTTGGCTGGTAGATGGCCATCTTCTGCCTGTATCCTCACAGCATCTTTCTACTGTGTATCTGTGTCCTAACCTCCTCTTCCTTTAATGACACCAGTCGAATTGGATTAGGGCCGACCCATATGACTTCATTTAACCTTAATCACCTCTCTAAAGACCCGTCTCCAAATACAGTCACATCTTGTGAACTAGGGCTTCAACATACAGATGTGAGGGGGCACAGTTCCCCCCACACACTCCCTCTGAGGTCTGCCCTGACCACCCTATTTGGTCAGCAGCCCATCTCCCCTCAGTGCTCTGAATTTCCTCGTTCTGCTCTCTCCCCACTCAGCATCACCCCTGCTGACATCCAACGGGAGGTACCAGCATTTCTACAGGCTCTTTTATATTCTGAAAACTTACGACCCAAAGAGCTTTTGCGCAGACCGGTGAAATCTTTCCATATTTATCGTAGTAAACATTAAAACTAAGACCTTTGAAAACTAGTTATTGATTAATTCATTTAAAAATAAGAAAAATAAACCCATTACATGCTAACATAAATAACATTTTATGAAAACTAACCGTATTTTGCAAAAACAAAGCCAAATTAGTGAGAAGATTTTTGCAAATCTCTTTAAAGTCAGGAAAGAGACTGCTGTATCTGCTTCTGCATTCACTGTGTGATATGTTGTTTGGGTTGAAAAACATGTGACAAAATTTAGCCTCACTCAGATGTGTAGATGAAAAGGAAGGGGTATTTTAATCATCTTTTCAGATAATGGTGGATACTCTCCTTTGATATTATACCAAAAGTTGATGTGTTAGTTTCTTAAAGGTTAGTTGCAGTGTGGAAGCTGAAACCATCTCATTGAACTTTTCAGACTCTGCTAAATTAAAGTCCATTGACCTATGTTGTACTTAGAATGAATCTTTAACCGATGCATAATTTTATAACATCGTGGATTAGTCTTTTGAAATTGTTTTTCTGAGTTATGTATAGCTTCAATTATATTTTAAAAATCACGTTTGTTAATATCAGCACCAGTCTCATCTGAAAAGTCTCTGATTGTTGGGACACTTTCAAGCTCACAATGGCAGACACAAGTTTTCTGAAAATCTAATTTTTGCTTGAAAATTTTCTAACTTTTATCATTGGCAATAAACGTTGTCAGTTGTTTTCCTTGAAGTGACAGACACACTTTGCTCATTTGCGAGTGAATGTCTGCCAAACACTCGAATATGACTAACTGAGGTTTGCCTGTCAGTTGTTCTTTTAAGTAATAATAATCTTCCATGAAAAAAAGTGGCTAGTTCAGCTGGCAACTCAAACAGTCACACAAGTGCTTTACATCAAGACAAACACTTTCCTTTGGTATTTACTTTATCTGTACTCTCCCTTTCATCACACTGAATAATAAAAAACTATGTTTAAGAGTCAAGATTTAATAAAAGTAATTTTTTCTCCTTCTGCTTCATCAAGGACATTCTTTAGTGAAATAATTTTTTCCCACAGTGAAGGCTTCGTGATGAAAGGCGTGATGACTTGATTACCCTGGTTCTTGCCAAGGCGCCCACCATTTTACCATTTTATTTTAATAAAAGTTATGTACCAAAAAATTTACTCTTTGAAAATGTAAAATTCATAGTTTTTAGTGTATTTGCAGAGTTGTGGGACCATCACCATCAATATAATTTTAGAACCTTTTCATCACCCCAGAGTAAACCCCACATGCGTTAGCAGTTGCCTCCCGTTCCGTTTCTAACCCCCCCTCACGGCGCACATGCACACACGCACGCACACACCGCCTAGACAACGGGTCGCCAGTGTATTTTTCTGTCTTGGTACATTTGCCTGTTCTGGATGTTTTATGTAAATGGAATCATATAATATGTGGCTTTTTGTGCCTGGCTTCTTTCAGTTAGCACACACACACTGTTTTCAAGGTTCGTGCACATTGGGGCGTTATCAATACTTCATTCTTTTTTATTGCTGAATAGTTTTTCATAGCATGATGCCATAAACAGAACAGTGGCCCCCCAAAGAGGTCTACCTCCTAATCCTGGAACCTGCGACTGAGTCACAATGTATGGCAAAAGGGACTCTGCAGGCTGGTCCAGTTAAGACCTTGAGATGAGGAGATCACCCTGGATCATCCAGGTGGGTTCCGTGTCATCACGAGGGCTCCTATGTAAGAAGGAGGCCGAAGGTCGGAATCAGAGAAGGAGCTGTGACAGTGGAAGCAGAGGTTGGAATGGGGTGGGTCATGAGCCAGGAATGCAGGTGACCTCTAGAAGCTGGAAAAGGCAGGAAGCAGATTCTCCCCCTGAGCCTCCAGAATGAACACAGTTCTGATTGCAGATTCCAGACTACAAAACTATAATAAGTTTGCGCTGTTTGAAGCCAAGTTTGGAGTCACTTGTTACAGTAGCCGTGGGAAAATAACGCGTATGGATCTATCGCAGTTTGTTTATTCATTCTTCAGTTGATAGACGCTTGGATGGCTTCCACCTTTGGACTGTTATGAATAATACTATTAGGAATATTTGTGTACACATTTTTTGTGTGGACATATGTTTTCAGTTCTTTGGCATATATACCTGGGAGTGGAATTGCTGGATCGCATGGTAACTCCATGTTTAACATTTTGAAGAACTGCCAAATTATTATTTTCCAAAGCAGTTGCAGCGTTTTCAGCCCACCAGCAATATATTAGGGCTCTAATTCATCCACATATTCACAGACACTTGTTATCTTCTAGGGTTTTTTAAAGTTATTATTACCTCCATTCCTAGTATATGTGAAGTGGTAGCTCATTGTGGTTTTGATTTGCTTTGGTTTTCATTAGTCCATAATAATGATGTTGAGCATCTTTTCATGTACTTATTGGCCGTTTGGATCTCGTCTTTGGAGAAATATCTATTCAAGTCTTTTGCCCATTTTTAATTGGGTTATTCATCTTTTTATTATTGAGTTGTAAGAGTTCTTTATGCACTCTGGATTCAGGTCCTCTATCAGATACGCCATTTGCACGTATTTTCTCCCCAGATGCTCAGACCTCTGATTTATGAGTGGTGGGTGGGGAAGGGAGCCCCAGACCTCTCAGCCAGGAGTAACCCTTCAGCACAAGAGCCTGGGGGATGGGTGTGAGAAGCGCTGAAGCCCTGCTCCTCCCAGGGAGAACCCACTGCCCTAAACGGGGAACTGTAGGCAGGGAACCCCCTTTTCGTGGCCACACCCACGTGGAGTCGGCTTTTCCCCACGCCGACCCGGAGGGGCAGGGGTGGAGCAGGTCTTGGCTCAAACGCCCAGAGACTCACACTGTTCCTACTGAGTTTTAGCACGTTTTCCTGGATGAGTGTTTCTCTACTTGCTCTGTGCTCTTAGGACAATTTCCGGAGATGTTAAATGGTTGCTTTTTAAATACCTTTTACCAGTTCCATGTGTTTCACTGGGGAAGGGGTCTGTTCAGGTCCTCACACCTCCACTCCAGGACTCTCTGGGTGCAACATCTTAATATTATTATAAAAATCGTTGGACACAGCAGAGCTCCTGAAAGTGTTTTGAGGACAGCTATGAAATCACAGGAAACGGTGTGCCCTCCAGCGCAGACCTCCCCCGTCGGAACAGACGCATCCCGAGGACGTGTGTGTTGTTGGCTGACATCTCCCCAGCACACGTCAGGCATTCAGGATTTTATCATTTACCAAATATCCGGATGGCACGTGGAGATGCAGGCTCAGAGGTCGGGAGAGCGGGCAGTGTTTGGGGGGATGTGCGGGTCACCTTCAGGGCTAGGCCTGCAGCCCTGGGAGGAGCCAGAACCCACGGGCACCCAAGAAGGGACTGACTGTGCGGTTCATCTGCCATGAGGTTCTAGAATCCATCTCAGGTGACTGCCCTGTCGCTGCCCCAACAGGAAAGGGGCATCACCTGTGCATCAGCTCACTTTCTACAGCAGCAGGAGTTCCCAAAACCGCACGTTACCTGAGGAGCGAACAGGCTCAGGGGACGCCTGGCGCAGCTCAGGGCAACGCTGAGTCTCTCCCAGCCCTGAACGTCTCCTGTATCTTCGCTCTGGCCGCTAAGGACAGAACACGCTCCGGACTCCGCTTGTGTTCATACTTCCAGCAGGAAGGATAAATGGGCTGCTTTAGGAAAAGGACCTGGACGCTAGTGCCAGGTTTTAAACACAGCCTGTGCAGCCGAGCGCCGGGCCCCAGGGCCGACCACACAGCCACCTGTGGAGGCTGAGTCATTTTCATTGCACCGTAGACACTGATGCTCTTCAAGACCAATAAATGGGATAACGTTAGTAGCAAAATTTGAGGACTTTACACCCGTTATCTCACTACACCCTCACTGTGGCCAGCCATCCGTCCATCCGCCCATCATCCATCCATTCACCCAATATTTACCGAGTACCTGTTTTATGTCTGCATCGGCCGCTCACTGAGGACGTAACCGTGACCGTGGGGCCGCCCGCCATTCGGGGACCGTCATTAGGCCCATGTTGCACAAGAGGAAATGGGCTCAGAGGTCAATAACGGTCTGAGGTCGGCTCCCTATGACCTCGCACCCCCTCTCCTTCAGGATTAGGGAACCCAAGTGCCATTGTCGGCCTAAAAGCACTGGGGGTTAACCGACCCCTGCTGCCAGCATCTGACCATGTCCCCGCCTGGTCCCACCTGCCAGGCTCTGCACATGGGAAGGGCGGGATGCTGCGCGGCCTCAGACCCTGTCCTGAGCGTCGAATGTCATCAAAGCCACGGGAAGTTCCCTGAGCAGCTTCCTTCATGCGGAGTGAGCAGGCGGGGCCGCCTTTCCGGGGCTCTGTGAGCCGCCGGTGTGAACTCCGGAGCCCCTTCCCCGCAGAGAAGCCGGAGAAGGGAGGAGGGGACTTGCGATGACCCGTTCCTCCTTACTGTCCCAAACAAGTAAGAACAAGAAGAACAAACAGGAAGAACTACACAGGAGTTAACCTTTCTTTCTTTTAGGAAAATGTTTTTATCGATTCTTCTTCAGTGTTTAAAGAGCATTCGATGAGGTTCCTCGGCACCGTGCAGAACGGAAGAAGCAGGAGCTCATTTAGATTCCAGAGACAGCCCGCGTCTGTCTAAGCTGCGTGGCGCGTTATACACTGCAGACCTGTGCCGTGTGGATTAATTCTGTGGGCTGCTTTGCAGGAGTGCATTGGTGAGAAAGATTGAACTTTTGGGGACCGGGCTCTGCCTCTGATTGAGGAGATGGCTGTGGGCTTGGGTGACGGGCCTGTTTCCCATAAAAGCCTTCCCCTATAACGTCTGCCCCGTAAGAATTCAATCTCTGTTGGCTCAGGACAGGGAGAGCCCACGCATTCCCCACCGGAATGTGTGAGCTTGTAGGTCCTCCGGGAGTACAGGCGCTTTCTGTTACAGCGACAAGCCCCAGAACAAATGCATCCCTCAGCGCGAGGGAAGTTTGACCAGGTTGAGTTGAGAAATCTCCAGGGACCAGAACGGCATCAAGCACTGGGATAAAATAGCTCTGAAGTCAACCTCTAAAATTTTCTTCTCACTCTCTCTGAATACTGCCCGCCACCATGAAACAAAGGAATCCAAGGTATTTATATGGACAAGTGAAAGAGGCGCTCACAGGTGTGCTGTCATTAGGATTTCACCCCGAGGCCGACACACCCTCTCTGGGCTTGCGGAAAGGGAGGTGTCCTGGTCCAGCAGCTCACAGGACACAGGCCGCACTAGAAGGGTAACAGCTCGTTGCCGGCGGAGGTGACAAGTCCCAGTGGCTGGAGGGGCTGCAGCAGGTTTCTTCCTAAGGGAAGCTCAGTCTTCTCCATCGTCCTAATGCCCCCATGTCCATAAGAAACACTGGCTGGAGGGGCAGAGGCAGCAATAGTGCTGACTGTAATAAAACCAGTAGCTACCCTTTAATTAAAGTCATTTAACTTGAAAACATTAAAGTCATAAACCCTTCTTGGGCCATAAGCACCCGCTCTGGTCTGGGTCTGGGGGCACAGTGGTGAGCTCAGCAGAGGAGGTCCCGGGAGCTCTCGCGTTTAGTCATAATGATGACACATAACGTTCCCAGTGGGGCTGGTAAGTCCCCGATGAGGCCACCCGGGCTTCCCTGCTTCGTCCGCACTCTCCCAGCCCCAGCTGCTGCGCTTCTGGTTCTGAGGCGCTTGTGCCCTTGATCTTGTTGGCAGACAGTCGGAGCTGTGCTGTGATTCCCCCTTTCCACAGCAGTGTTTTCAGATGCGTACAATGAAATTCCTTGGATCACAAAGGCAAGCAATTGTATTGGAATGTGGTTATCAAAATAGGAAAAAAATTTGTGACATAGAAGGGTATATTTTTATTAACCTGCTAAGTAACAGTATCCAGTGGTGGGTCTAACACATTCTGAAACTTCCCAGGGGTGCTGACCGTCAGGCCACACACAGCTGCAGTGCAGGATGTGAAACCCGGCCGCCATGTAGGGCGCGCTGCCCACGGGCGTGAGGAGGGGAGTGCTGGGGGCGGGGGCTGGTGTGCTAGCTTGAGCCCCAGGCGCACGCCCCCGGGTCCGGACCCCTGGCCAAGAAGGCCCTTCCATCAGTTCCACCCGTACCTCCGTCCTCTCCTGCTGCTGTCCTCGCCCTGGGCATTTTCTCGAGCCCTGACAGCGTAGATCTCCCACGACCCCAGCCCACCGCCCTCCCCACTTCTGCCTGGATTTGTTCCCCTCTGTGCCCTGCTGTCTGGTCCTGGGCGACCTCTGTAGGAGGTCCTGGGGGGCGTCCAGGCGAGTGGAGGGGCTGATTACTTCACTGCAGGAGATGCAAACGTGTGGGGAGACGGGTCCTACTGAGGAGGGAAGAGTCGCGGGAGAGGCCGGGCGCCACGGCCGTGGAGCCCACAGTGTCAGGGTGAGTGCCGGGGCAGGAAGGGCTCTCATGGGACAGAGACCATGTGGCTGTGTACGTGTTAAGTGGACAACCCGGCCTGAGCCCCAGCCCCTGAGCCGGCAGGGCAGGCACGCGGCGCAGCACAGCCCCCCGCTGGATTCAGGGACGCGCCGGAAGGGACTGCGGGCCACGCTTTCCCTCTGAGAGCACAGACTCCTGTGAAGCAAGCCCTGAGCTAACGAAAGAGGCAGAGACGGAGAAGCCCCTAGAATCTTCTCTGTGCCCCCTCCTTGATCACCACGGCCACTGCTCGGCCTTCCCTCCCCTCTCCCCGCACCTTTCTCCTCCTGACACTTCCTCTCCCCAGTCCTGGTTGAAGCTGAACCCCGCTTCCGTGCACCTCGCATGACACTGGAGCCGCCTTTCATCCTGTGCGCATCACTCGAAAAACAAAGGCAGGGACCCCGGCCACAGGACAGCATCAGCCGTTCCAGAGGGACGCAGCCGGTGCTGAGTTGAAGTGACAGGCACGTGGGTTTAATGACAGAACGTGTGAAGGCTTTGTTATAATTTAGGAGTGCTCGCTAGTTGAACAAACTGTCTGCCTATCCGGAGATGTTTCTCAAAACCGGCTGGCTCCCGGAATTCTGCTAAGAATATGGGGCGGGGGGTTGGAGGGGACATGTAAGAACGCAGCCCAGGCACGGGTGTACGCGGTGCCGGAGCGGCGGGGCCGTGGCCGTAGAGCAGCAGTTGCGTGAAACTGCAAGGGTTATGTCGTGTCGTTTAATTCTGGGCCAAAACGTTGTGAAAGAGGAGGGCAGTGGGGTCGACAGTCAGTTCCTGGATTCGTTGCTTTCCGAATCGCGAGCACACGGCACCTCCTGGCGCAGCAAAGACAGGAGCCGGCTCTGCAGCCGTGCTGTCTTCAGGCGCCGCACGTGTGTGTGATGGTTGAGGACGCAGACTTCAGTGCCAGGCAGGGATCTTCCACTTCTCAGCCACAAGGCCTTGAGCTGAGCCTCAGTTTTCCCATCTCTGTGGTGGGAACCCCAATAGTGCCCGTGTCACCAAACTGCTGTGATACTCTAACACAGGGTAAGCACTCAGCCAGAGACACCTGTGTTAATTAATATGGCCTCGTGGACCTTTTACTTTACCTGCTCACTTGCTGGTGAACTCCTACTCATCCTTCAACGCTTTGGTCATTTGTCCCTCGTTGAGGCACCTCCCCTGCCTTCCACTCCTCTCCTACCCCAAGTTCCCACACACTCCTGACCTGTGGCCCTGATGTCTGTCTTGCCCTCTCAAGGCCCAGCACACAGTAGGTGCTCACTGTACAGACTCGGGACAGACCCTTGGCTTTGTTCCTCCTGTGGCTGGTTCAGATGCCACTGCCTGCCTCCCTGTACCTGCCTAGGTGCCACCTCACCACCTCTGCCCACATCCAGCCCCGCCCGCTGGGACGGGGGTGGAAGCAGAGGTTGGACCTCTTTGGGTCATCTCTGTGGCAGTAGTTGATGTCCACTGGTTTGGTTCCGATGTTCCATCCTCTGCCATCGAGGTGGTGCAGAAGAAAGTCGAGGCTCCGCCTTTTAGCTCAGCTGCATTCATCCTGGTGCCTGCTGGTGCCTGCCGTTCTCCATGCTGTTCCCTGCTGTGGAGTTCGTATGTGTATTTATTCAGAAAGTATTTGGGCAGCTGCCATGTGCCACGCACTGTGTGTGCCAGGCCAGCAGCAGTGGTGGCAGATAATAAGCGATGCCTGGCAGGCCTGCCCAGGAGCTGTGGGGTCGCTGACTCAGTAAACGTATGTTAAGCCCTCGATGCTCTAAGTGTGATCCCTAGACCAGGAGCGTCGCATCAGCTGGGGCCCTGCCCCACACGTGCCGAGTCGGGCTCTGTGTTTTAACCGGATCCCAGGTGATTTGCGGGCACGGTGGGAGCTCTGGATGCAGCAGCTCTTGTGCACCAGAGGCCGTGTGGGTACAGAGGGCACAGAAGAGGGCAGCGTGGCTCCTGCTCTCGAAACCCTCCATCTAGGTGAGGGGTGGGCCACTTCTTCGTTCTTTGAGGCAGCCAAGACCTCGGTTGACCGCTCCTGTGTGGGGGGCCCAGCGGGGGTGCTGGGACGCGGCCGTGGATGAGAGCGCCTTTTTCCAGTGGGAAGTGGATGAGGAAGCCACAGCCTGGAAGCGCTACTGGTGGAAAACCCAGGCCATGGGCAGAGAGCCCTGGAACCAAGCAGCCCCTCTGAGGAGGTCGGCAGGACAGCCTGGCCACGTGCGGATCTAGACAAGGACGCACGAGGAGAGGGGAGCCCTGTGGGGCAGGAGAGCCTGCAGGCAGCATGACGGAGCTGAGAGAAGCCTGCCCCTGGGGGGAGACGGTGCAGCAGCGATGGGAGGGGGAGCCCGGAGGGACCCTGAGCAAGAAGACCTTCCCAGGCACTCACCCCAGGAGGTCCTGTCTCCCAGCCCCTCCCAGGCCCCCCAGGACAGAGTTCCTAGTGTGCAAAGTGCTGGGGATTCTAGTGAGGCTTCCTGGAAGAGGTGGCATTTGAGCCGCATCAGGAAGTCTGCAGAGGAGTTCTCCAGCTGGAGAAGTAAGGATTCCGATTCCTGTAACTATTTCTGACAAGACAGCAGATAAGGCAAGAAAAGCCTTAGGTATATAATAAGCCCAGGGAGTGTTCTATATGCGTGTGAGTATGCAGTACACGCACACACATCCACACGTGTGCACGTGGGCACACACGCACGCACACACGACGGCCACAGTCCTCTGCGCCTGGCCCTGACCGGCTCCCTCTTCTCCGCAACCTAGCAGAGACCGCGCTGTTCACACAGTGCAGCACGCTGATGTCACCGCTTTCTTCCCAATTAACTCTTGTGTCCGAAGCCAAGAATCCAATGTTTTTAAGCCCCAGAGGAAGAATCCTGAGATGGTGACCACCTGAGAGTGAGAGGCAGAGAGCTTCCACGGAGGATGAGGTGCAAACATAATTACGGCGTCTCCCTGCGGCCCTGTGCTTCCCTGTGCAGCTAATGAGCCTTTCTGAACGCTGACGCTGATCTCCAGTGAGTCCTGATACTGGGATGCACCTCAGATAATTGCAGAAGAGCACAGGACCCAGAATGGGCAATATCTGGCCTCAGAAGAAATGCTTCTCTGGCCTTTGCGTGGACGTGCTCCCGGGCAGGGAGGCTGGCCCAGAGCCATGCGAGCTGCTCCTGGCACACTCGGGGTTCAAGGCTCAGAAAAGAAGTGGCCTCACGCTCCATGCTGGAGGCCACGGGGGCGGGTGGGAGGAGCTCTTCTGTTTGGCGTCTGTTCTTCCTGACGCTCCCCTTCCTCCACACGCGTGCACACGCACCCCCCCACACACACACGCATGGACTTCTTTCATTTTTTATTACCATTTTTTGGACAAGGCATTTGACAGACGGCTGCTCCCCGACCCGGGGGCTCACGATAAGGGTGCAATTACGGAGCGCTCGGCGAAAGTTGCTGTGGGCATCACTTCGGGCGAAACAGGGAACGGAGTAGGGATGCTCGTGTAATTGGGGGAGACGGGCCTGGGGGGGGCTCTGGCCCTGGAAAGCGCAGGTCTCGTGACCCTTGTGATCGGGACTGGGCTCAGGCTCCCTGCGTCGCGAGTGAAATTCCAGAGTGTTTTGTGTGACCACGTGGAAGGCCAGGGCCTGCCTGGTGCCTGTTTTCACTTCTCCATGAAATGCAGCTCCACACGCTCAGGAAGACCAGGCAGCGAGCCTGGAGGTGATGAGTCCTGCCCGCCCTTGGGCGTGGGTCAGCCCCCCAGGGGAGTCACTTTTGATGAAGGAGGGCCCTCGGGGACCAAGGGTGACGAGGCCCCTCCAGGAAGGCAGGACAGAGCTCTGCTGCCAGCTGGGTGGTACAAGGCGTGGTTCGTATACAGACTCTGTCACACACACGTGCACACACACGTGCACATGCACGCACACACACCCCTTTCCCACCCCCTCCTCCCTTTCCTCTGACACCTCCGTCCCAGGGAACAGTGAGAAGGGCGCCATCAGAACCTGTTACATGGCAGACTGCACACAGGATACAGGTTTTGCACACGAATCCGACATCGTTGCACCACCTTGACGCGATCCCGGTACAGAGAGGGAGTTAGCACGTAACCCAAGTGCAAACATGCCCCCAGCAGCGGTCAGTGCTGTGGAGATAAAGCGGGAAGTAGGGCCACGGTGAAGGCACTGGACCTGCCCACTGGGCTGGGGAGGCCCAGGAGGATGTGTTGTGGACGCGGACCCACCGCTTAGAGGGGAGCGGAGTCTGGCCATGATGGTCCTGCTGGCCTCGAGAACAGGTGGGCCCATGATGCACCTGCACGCACTGTTTGGCAAACGGACGCCAGAACCGCCTGCGTGCAAGGTGGGAACAGCTGCCCTCCCAGCACCTGAGGGCCAGAACGAGATGGAAAATGTCAGAAAGCAGAGTGAAGCTTTGTGTGGCCTCCGTGGCTCAAAGTCCCGTCCAGTCGGTATGCTATTTACCCCACCCCACCCCCATCTCCATGTGGGCTGCCTGGGCGGCGCCACACATCCAACCCGCAGACGAGGAAACAAGCCCCGGAAACTGAGCAGAAGAGGCTAGGCAAATGGCGACCATCACAGTAAGGGCCATTCTGCCTGCGAGTGCCCACGTCTGGCAGTCTGCCAGGCGCCTGGCCTGCTGTCATTCTCTCGACAACCCTATGAGGGGTGGGGGCTACCACATCCCCATCCTTCAGAAGAGAGGACTGAGGCACAGAGAGGCTGCGTTACTCCCCTGGCATCACACAGCAGTGAGAGCCAGAGAGGCAGGATTGGTACCCAGGCCCACCTGGCTCTGAGCTTCATCTTCGTGGCAACGTCTGAGGCTCTCTGCACAGCTAAAAAAGGGCAGCAAGTGTCCCGTCCTCGCTGTACACGGAGGGGTGTCTTCCCCTTTTAATTCTTTTGGACTTGTGATGCTTAGTATTGACAAAGAGACCAGAATGTATCAGGAAGTCGGTGGATTCACTGTCTCCTAACGTGGCTTCATCCTCTCCACGGCCTCCCTCCACTCACGTCACACACGCATTTGCTGGTGCCCAGAGTTATTTCTGGAAGGGAAATGAATTTCTAATCTGACTCGAGTTAAGTGACTCCAGTGACCTTATTTGGAGACGCCGGTGGGAAAGGGGATGACGCTCAGACGCCACCACCTCCAGCTTGGCCTCGGGGTCCCTGCTGTGATACCTAGTGGGGCGGGGGGCATGGTGTCCAGAAGTGATTTTTCTAACTGGCCCTTGGGAAGTTGGGCCAAAGGTCTGACAGGCAGCTCGAGGCAGGACAGAGAAGGGACGGAGCTGCGGGGCTGGCCGTGGTCGGTGGCGGTAATTTGTCCATTTCCTGGTCTGTTAACCTTTACAGTCTTGTTTTAACACCATCGCTGATTTAAGCTGCCTTTGCCACGCGTCCTGAAATGCAGAGGCTCAGCTGAATACACAAGGGTGATGGAAAGCAAACAGCCGTCAGCCGAGGGCCAGATGGGTTTTGAGTGCATACATCACGGAAGTGGAATTCTCCCCCGGCCCCGGGATGCACCGACTGGGGTATTTTCCTTTTCAACATTTGTTTGCTTTTTTCCCTTCGTAAGAATGCTAAGTAACATCATGACCTTCTGGAATGCAAAAAGATTTTTAAAAATCGAAAAGCTTTTTGATTCCATTTAAGAAGAAAAATGTCCTATTTTGAAAACACATTTGGTGCCCCCACTCAGTACTTATGATTTTCTCATGAATTATCTTTCCCATCTTTTAAAAAATGGACATAAAACCTAACCAACATGGTCATGCAGAAAGGGGGAGATAGCGCACACAATGGTTGGCAGCCGTGAAATCCGCGCTGATGTAATAAGCTTCGTTAAAAACGTGTGACTTTTTAAGGGAGTTTTCTGGCACGGGGACTCATGGAAGCCTCAGTGAGACCCGGAGGTGGGGAAGGAGCAGAGCTCTCTTCACCTGGGCCAGGGCTCCCTTGAGACCCATCTAGCTCCTGGCTGAGTTTTCATTTGGGCCCCTCAAGGTGGCCCAGGGAGATTTTTATTAGGAATAAGAAAGGGTCTTCCTGGCGGGGGGGTGGTGCTGTGCATTCATCTGGTGGCCAGTTTGGAGACCTGGCTCTGGCCCGAGTCTGACCTGCCAGGTACGCCTCCCTCCCGACCACAGCACTCAGTCAACACCTGCTCCTTCCTCCTTCCCTCCTGCTTTCCCATGTTCCGAGAACTCTCCACTTGTTAGGTTTCAGGCGTCACCGGTGTAAAGACGAGCCTCCCCCCGGCCCCAGGTCTCACCGTCTCCACCCCCGGAATGGCTGCTGTGTCCTGGGCTGGAAGGCGAGGGATCTGGCCCTTCTGTGTGCAGCTCGCTGTAACACAGGCGCCCGGCCCAACACACACAATCTGGGGGAGGGCAGATTTATTTTTAAGCCACACCAGTTGGCAGGGAAGTGTCTTGATCATGTCCAGAAAGTGCTAACAGTACATTTACCCAGTGGCTTCAGTCAAATGGGAAGTTGCAGCTGTCATTTTGAGAACGAAGAACGTCAATGGGTCGACCAAGTGTCCTCCCCGCCGACAGGCTGACCTACTGCTCGTCTGAATGGAGCAGCCATGAACCCCGGCAGGTGCGTGCCAGCGCCTAAAGCTGCAGCCTGGACTCGTCAGCACCCTGGACAGAGCTCCCCAGCCTGGAGCCCGGGGGTCTCCGTGGCTGGACCGTGACTGCCCGTCCCCCCGTCCCCCGCCCCGGCAGTGGAGCTGCGGCCTGATTCTGCAGCGTTGTTCTTTGCCCTTCTCACAGTTCTGCTTTGTGATGTGAGAAGGTGCGACATGGCCCATTGCAGATTTCCTCGCTTCCTCTTATTTTATTCAAGGAGTTAGTTCCACGGACCTGCGTGCTGAATGCTCACTCTTCAGTCACGGGTCCCACCACCTGCACGTACTCATCACTGCTGAGGGTGTCTGGAGGTATTTCCCAATGAAGCCGTCACGCGCTCATCCAAACAAGGGACAAGCATGACCTCCTGGGTCAGAGGGCAGATGCCCACGTTCCGTGCAGGACCGGGCCTGGCCACCAGGGCCTGAGGCCCCTGCTGCAAGCTTTGCTCTGCCACAGCTGCCTGAAGACCTGTACATCAGGACCAGCTGTGCAGCCCCGTGCCTCATGGCAGCACTGGGCATCGAGAGCCTCGCCCAGTTCCTCCACCTTTTGCTAAATCCCAGGCCACTTGCCCCTCTCGGGCTTCAAGGCTACATGGACCCCTCAAGTGGTCAAGTGTCCAGGGCATGCAAATATGGCTTTTGAAGTTAGTCTAATCAAGCCTACAAAGGGAGGATGTCTCATTCTGTCTCCATTATCACTTAAAACCAAACATACATGAATGTTCTTAAAGCTTCTTATTGCATTCACTAGTACCTACTGACAGGATGGCCGGAAGCACTTGGTTTTACCTGCTTTGAAGTCACCTCTAGGGTTTTCTCCACTGAGAAACCTTTGCTTGGTGCCTGTATGTGGTTCGCACTAACTCCTGACCTGGGAGGTGTGAGCCCACCTCCACCCAGCGCCTTGAAGGTCTGCAGAGGGTGTTCTCTGTTTGTTTTATTTTGTTTGTTTTGCTTTTCATGTAGAGTACTTTTTGACAGTGCTTTCCAAGTTGAAGCAGATGCAAAAAGAAGAGTTTGGTGGTGGCCCTACCCTGAGAAGATCTACTTTAACGCAGCTGCAGAGGCGGGGAGGGGGCTGAAGGAGAAGAGGTGGAGAGGGGAGACCTCAAGTTCTTGTACCTGATACACAAATGTCTCGTCCTGTAGAAACCAGATGCGAAACAAGCAAACCAGTGGCCACGCTTGGGTACCTCTTGTGTTCTCGAATCCGGTGGGCATAGGGGATCTCTTTTTGCTTTGATGAACATTTGTCTGATATCACATCTTTTCACATACTTAGTTCTCATTTGACTTATACCCCATCTATGAATTCTCTACTTGTTTCCTTTGCGATTTTAAAAATATATGTTGTTCCTGCCTTTTCCTTGTGGTTTTGCAAAGGTTTCTTGGGTTTCATACACATTATTGATTTTACAAGGTGGAATGTCTCCAATACGGTACTCATGGGATGACTTTGTCAATTGTGGACATTACTGAACGGAAGTCCTTCATTCTGGTGCCATGTTTAGACTCTCAGGTCTTATTTAAAGAATCTCTCCCCACCCCCAAGTCACAAACTGTCCCCTCCTTTTTCCATTAATGTTACAGTTTTTTGTGTTGCACCAAGGTCTGTGACCTGCAAGGACTTGGCTTCTGCATTTGGTGTGAGGCAGGGGTTGCACACACATCTGTTTCCGGGCTCTCCTTTCTCTCGTAGGTCTGTCTGGTCCTTGGCCATCTTTTCTTCTGTCTCATTTCTTCTGCAGAGAACTCAGCTCTCAGGAACCTCTACCACTCTCTCTCTGTGTTGCGTGTGAAGCAGAAAATGATGTGGGAACAGCCCACCACACCTCTAGGAGGGCAAGTAAAGGTGTGATCAGAGGCCCTGCTTTGCCCAGAGAGACGGGCTTCTGAGCTAGTGCTTCTCATGCACCTGTTTAGAGAATGTTCATCTGTCCTCCCAAGTGCTTCCTTGAAAAATACAGGGTTTTTCCTTCTCTGTCTCTCCACCCCCCCACACCCCCACACCCCCGCTTTCTGTCTCCACTTCACCCTCCCAGCCTCATTACCACAGACCCAGTCTTCACCCCAGTGCTTCAAAAACCTAACACACCTTTGGAGGGGTTTAGAAATCCGAGCCGGCTTAGAGAGACACAGCCGCCCTCCAGGCAGAGTGAGCCCAAGGCTGTACCCCGAGTATCCTGAGCAGCTCCTCTTGAAGTGGCAGGGACCTCCGCCGCCCCCCCCCCCAATTACAGATCCGACCAGACGTTTATTTGCGTGTGTCAATCAGCAGGAGAACCTCAAGTGCAAGGTGGCGATGTTCTCGCTCCTTAATATTTCCCCAGAAACATGCTTGCCTCCGAGTGAACATTTCCTTTCATCACTTCCACACTGGTGTTAGTGAGAGTCGCTTATATACCGTCCATGTCTGAGCAGAACCCAGGATGCAACACTAGAAAAACTGAAAAAAGGGGCTTCAAAAGATAAACACATCTAGTGAACTGGATACCTAAACCACCAGGGAAATAATCAGTTCTAAGAGATTTAAAGGAGAGGAGCAGCTCGGCTAGGGTGTATCCAGCCGCTGTGCCTTCGCCCCTCCTGCCCGAGTGTCTTGGGCGTCCTCGCGGACGGGTGTGTGCGGCCCGCCTGGAGGCGGGGGAGGGGCGGGGTACGGGACGGGACTTGTTTGTTTCCCCACCGCAGTTGCCGGTGCTTGATTTTCCAGATGTGCTGCAGCTAAATATTTGCATGTTTGGGGTCCCTGTGATCGCTGAGCCGGCAAGTCTCCGATACAGCTGTCTCGCCCTGCAGAGGCAGGATGTGCAGGTCTTACTAAATGTATTTCTTGCCTCTGAAAGTCTTGGCATCTCCTAGTGATGGGAGTGCCTTTTGTTCCTTGTAAGGAGCCATTCTCCATCCCCCTGAGTTTACACTAATGAGGAGACTTAGTGCCGGTCCCTGGAGAGCCTCAGAGGGGGCTGGTCACCAGAGAGACCAAGTGGTTAGAGGGTTGGGACTTTCAGCCCCACCTGCCAACCTCCAGGAGGGGAGGGGATGGGGCTGGAGGCTGAGCTCTATGAGAACCCCAAAACCGTGAGATCCTAAGAGCTCCCCGGCTATGTGGGAAGGATGGGGAGCCCGGAGACCGTGTGGAAGGTCTGCCCGCACCCACACCTTGCCCTGTGCATGTCTTCCATGTGGCTGAGCGAGAGAGGTGTCCTTTATAATAAACCAGCAGATGTAAGTAAGCTGTGCTTCTGAGTTCTGAGCCATTCTAGGAAATTATTGAACCTGAGAAGGGGGTCATGGGAATCCCCGGTTGATCACCCCAGGTGGCAACCTGGGACTTGTAACTGTGTCTCAAGTGGGAGCGGTCTCGTGGGACTGAGCCCTGAACCTGGGGGATCTGTGTTCGCTGCAGGTTATTAGTGTCCAATGGAATTGAGCGGTTGGACATCAGTTCTGTCGTTGGGGAACTGGTTGGTGCCAAAGCAAACACTCCAGAGTGTGTTAGCAAAAAGCTATGGAAAAATTCAACCCTCGCGTTTTGGGAGGTGACCAGAGATGTGGGCACTGTTGTGATGAGGGCACTGTTCTCGCAGACCCCAGGGGTGGGCCACCTGCCCAGATCCCGCCCGATGCTCTCCCTCCCCTCCCTTCCCCACCCTCGCTGTGAGAGCTCCGCACCCCTGTGGTCTGTCTAGTGACAAGTTCAGTAAGGAAACGGCGACTTCTGCCCACCCAGAGAGTGCAGGGGCCGACGGGCACCCAGCCCTCGCTGGAAGAGGCCCTTCGCTGTGTTGGAATTCCGTGTACTTGAAAGGTATTCACATATTTTGCATGTTTTCGTAAGTGAGCAACTTCCCATGATGAAAAATATTTATAATCAGTTAAACCTCAAAGTGCTCAAGTGCAGCTGATTTTATGAACTTTTAAGTCTCGGGCATTAATATTTCGTAAAGAAAAATAAGTTAATGAACGGCGGGGAGTTGGAAGCTTATATGCTAAAGATACTGCCTGTACCGCTGATAAGTCACAGTTTGGTGTTTCCTCTCTTCTCTTTGTAGTGTCTTAAGGAGAAAGTATGCATCTGGGCCCAGCCCGCTCTACGTTTCCCAACAGACCTTGTAATTATTAATGTGGGGACTTGAGAGAGAGCAGAATTAGCGATTTCTATGAAAATCATCGTGCATGCAAACGAGGGCAGCAGAGACTTGCATTTCCAGACCTAAGGTAATGGTGAGGGATAGCTCATCAAGTTGGGGAACTTCTTCTGCCGCTGTCATGGCTCCTTTCTTACCAGCTGAGTGGGGGGCCGTCTCCTCTCCTAGATCCAGGAACTCAGGCCCCGAGCATCTCCATCGGGAGGAGGGGAAGCATCTCAAGTTGCCCCCGTGGCTACGGCCCCACGTGCATGGCTCTGTCACTCCTGTGAGGACTGATCCCCCAGAGAGGTGATGGGGGAGGGGCAACCGAAGGCCGAGTGCCCAAAAAAAGGGGTGCGCTGTGTGGCCTGGGAGCCACGGAAGGTTTTGTGTGAAGGAATATCTCGGATGGAGCCCTGCTGCAGGAAGATGCAGGCATGGCATGGTGCTAGGTAGGACTGCAGAGGGGCACAGAGCCCCTTGACTCCTGCTTCCTGGGCACTTCCTCCATCTTTTCTGGGATGCCCAGTGGAAAGGGGACTGCAGCTGGTGACATCTCTAGCCCAAAAGTCAGGAGGAGCTGGGCAGGGAATCACAGCTGCTTTCAGTGCTTGTCTTCTTGGGCTTCCTGTGGCTGAATAAGCTCAGGGCTGTGGGATCAGGAGGGCATCCTCGTGGGCATGGACGGATAAAGCTTTGTGCCGTGATAGCGCTAGAGGAGATGGATGGATGGGCGGATAGGAAAGAAGGAAAGAGAGAAAGAAGGAAAAGGAAGCGGGGGAGGGAGGGAAGGAAGGAGAGAATGAGGGAAGGGAAGGAAAGAAGGAAGGAAGGAAGGAAAGAAGGGAGGGAGGGAGGGAAGGAGGAAGGGAGGGAGGAAGGAAGGGAAAAAAATGGATGGGTGATGACTAGATGGATGGATAGATAGGAAAGAAAGAAAAGGAAGAAAGGAAAGGAAAAGATGGATGAATAATGATATCTAGCAGGTGATACATAAATGATAGATGTAGATACAGACAGATGATGAGTATGATGGGTGATGGATGGATGGATAGATAGACAGACAGATAGATATGCAAATATAGCTAGAAGAATAGAGATAGAGGTTGCTATTTGCCAACATGTTCCATAATTCATTAGCAAAGATGTTTAAATTATTTTAATTTTAGTCCATTTAATTGAAACCAACATCTTCCATTTCCCATTGGGCTGCCTGGAGAGAGATGTTTGTTATCTGTTTGCAGAGAGTGGCCTTCTATGCTGTAATAGGTCAGATACAAAAGCGAAGCGTTTTGGGCACACCACCCCAGCAGTCACGGGAGCTACAAGCCCGTTTTCCCAGCCCTCTCCTAGTGAGAGGTCTTCTTCCAAGGAGCAAGATTCAGCTTCCCTGTGTCTCTGGGTTTGTCCCAGTTCAGTCTGGTCCCTGTCCATCACATCTGCGGGTTTGTGGAGATTTCTCTGTTAAGTGTGTTTGTTTCCATATGTTCAAGGGATCCTTAGCACCTGTTTCTGTTTTCCAGTCACACTGTTAATACTTGCTCTCGAGCATTTCTTACTATGGCATCGCTAACATTTCTTCAGTCAAAGGTCAGTGTTGGGAACTGAGGTTTCTGTAGAAAACCCAGCCTCGGGTAGAGTCTGAATGTAAGAAAAGAGCCCTCGAACGGACCACAAGCCCAGACTGGGGCGCTGGCTCCCCGGGGCAGCCTGTTGCCCCTCGGCACAGAACGCGGCTGCCGGGTGTGTCTGCCGTCCTTGACTCTTCCTCAGACAGCACTCCATCTCCTCTGCTGACAGGGAACATGTCGCGAATGAAAGTTCATTAGTCTATGGAAACGTTACAGTTAATTGCAAAGCTAGTCCCCAGAATTGTCAAGTTCGTATTTCCATCTGTGCCTGAATGCAGTAATAAAGAATTATTTTGGACAGGTTAATTTGCCTAAAATACCATGCAGTCAGTCAGAGAAACAAAGTTGTTGATGCCTGCATCTGTCAGACAGAGCTTTCATCACTGCTGTCCTCCGGCTGCACAAGTTGGCAGAAATACAGTGAACAAGAGCGGCGGCTGCGCAGGGAAATGTTATTCCAACGTGAAACACCCAGCAGCTGGGGGTTGTGCTGGTGAGGATGGTTTATGGTTCAGGGTCCTTTTTGGAAGCAATATGTAATCATTGAGATAGAAGATGGCTTTAATATGTAATTCGGATTGCTGATATTATTTACATGTGTTAATTTTCTATTTTACTTAATTTGCCAGGGATGAAAACTCTCTTTGAAATGAAGTATGTGTGCTTCTGTCTCAAGATCCCTAACGCACATAGGTGTTTAATTTAAAAATAAAAACAGATTACGTGCGTACACTGTAATTGTTAAAGCAGGCTCCCTGTCAAAGCCCGGCCACATAGAAAAGCGTGCTCTGCAGGTGCTGGGCAGCCGGCGTTAATTTGTGGTGATCAATGAATCATCTCACAATTGGGTCCTGTCCTCTCCGGGAAGGACCAGCCCTCAAAGACTTGCAGCAGGAGAGGCGGGAAAAGGAAAAGTTTCACTGTGATGCTGTGTGTCCATAATTTCATGCAGGAGAGCTGGGAAGAAGTGACAGATGGGTTTGTGCTGTCTCAGTCCTGCTGACTGTGACAAATTCCACAGATGGGCAGGTGAACAGCAGCACTGATTTCTCACAGTCTGGCGGCTGGAAGCCCAAGTTCAGGGTGCTGGCGGATTAGGTTCCTGGTGAGGACTCTCTTCCTGGCTTCTCGCTGTGTCCTTGTGGGGCAGGGGAAGAGAGAGGAAAGAAGCTTCCTCGTATCTCTTCTAATGAGGGCACTAATCCCATCGTCGGGACTCCACCCTCGTGACCTAATCACCCCCCGAAGGCTCTACCTCCAAACACCATCACACTGGGGGTTGGGGTCTCAGCTCATGAGTTCGGGGAGCACATGCTCTGTCCATACTATGCTGCATTTAACATGATGCTACATTCTCTCAGCCCATGTGTCATAGAGGAAATACACTTACATCAACCACCTTAAGTTATCACCAAAAGTGTGTCCAGACGTTGCCATTTGTCCCCTGGGTGGGGCAGAATCACCCCTGGTCGGGAATCTTTGCATTCAAGTTAGAAGTGATGGGAGATCAGGGGCAGGCTGCAGGGGTGAAGAGCTAAGCACGTCTAGGGTTCCGTGAGGGGCCGGGTCATGAGGACTGGAGGCCATCCACCACTTGGAAGCCACTTGGGGCAGTGGGATAAACATGAGCTTTCAGTGTGGACCATGATAAATTATCTAATGTCATTACACCAACTGGGGAGGCACGCCTTTGAGGCAAACTGATATTTAAAATAATGACATAGACATTTGGGTTGAGTGGGGACACAGGAGAGGTAGGGTCAGCTGAGAGCTTGGACTCGAGAGTGGAATAGACCTGGGTTCACATTCCAGCCCAGCCTCGGGCCGGCTGGTAGCCAGGAGATTATTGAACGTATTTCTGAGACCCAGTTTCCCCATCTGTAAATTCAGCTGGGTCGATGAGAGGGTTAAATGGGGTCGTGTCTCTCGGGGGCTCCCACAGTGCCTGAAGGTGGTGGAGTGTTGAGGACATCTTATCACTAGCAGACATCTTGTCCTCTTGTACTTGGGACAGGGGACCTTCCTGGGAGAACCCTGGGATTTACCTTTCTCCACGCCAGCCTGGGACCCCTTCTCAACTCCCTTTTAGAACAGATGTTGAAGGTGCGAATTCCATATGTGTCTTCTTTATATAGATCCCACCTTTTGTCCAAGCGTTTAGGAATACCACTACAATAGAAATGATTTCAAGAACAAGTTGAACACCTAAAAAAGCATAATTGCTTTTAATTAAACCATAGAAAGAGCCCAACAGGCTAATTGAGAGCCATATCCAACGGCCACATTGTCTGTTCTGTACATTAGCATCATTTGTTGAAAGTGTTTCACAGCTGATCTTTAGGGAGGTCCTGACCTGTCACCATGGAGCCCTGGGGACCAGCCATCAACAAGAAATCTGTTTTAGCAAGTCGTAGAGTGTAAAGTATTTTTGCGAACAGAATAAAATCTACTTAGAATCTAAACAGGAAACACAGAGAGACCACTGTCTTTGGAGAATCTGACTCTGGCGGGACATACACCCCAGTACAGTCCTTAGAGTAAACAGGCAAAGGCACTAGAATCAGACGGCTGAGGTTCACATCTGGGCCGTGTCCTCACTCTGGGTTTTGGGGAAAGTAGCTTATTCTTTCTGCTGTTGCATTTCCCTATCTGTAAATTGAGGGTGATCATAGTTACTATCTTGGAGGATCTTGGAAGGATGAAACAAGATGCCCCAGGTGCCCAGTAAATGTTCCATGAAGCCATCCTTCTGGGCCAGAGGACAAGTGGCTGTCCTCATCATGGTGATTTCACCTCAGGAAAGGTCCCATCCCCATGCAGGGTCCAAACAAAGCACCACATTTATCCTTCTTTCCTAAAACTTGTCCCTGCAGCCATGTCAAGGACTGCTGGACCTACAGTGTTCCATTGGCCAAGTCCCAGCATCAGGCATTGTTGACTTTGGGCTTCCTGGTCTTCAGATGCCGCCCTGGGAAGTAGACGTAGCCCACATTGGGGAGCCTTGCACTCGCCCTTCCCAGCTTCCCAAGAAGGTGGTTCCAGGCAAGAGTGAGGGTGTCTAGAATTTGATTCCATCAAATGGACTCCAAGGCCAGGTGGGTAGACTGTGAGGCCAGCCCTCAGTGGCCAGACCCAGGGGTGAGAGGATGAGGATTCTCGACATGAGGATAAGGACGATGCAAAAGGAAACGACAATGTCAGCTTCGAGGGACAAAAATACTGCCAGGAAATTGCCCGGGGGAGCAGTGGGGGCTTCTCTGGTGAGGAGACAATGAAACAAAGAGCTAAGACGTGTTTGCAGAATGGGGAGGAGTGGGTGAGGCCTGGGTGTGAGGGAGCAGAGTGCCACCTTCTTCCCAGGGCTGATCTGGGCACCCTCAGCGCCGACCCAGGTGACCCCAGCCATGCCGGCTGCAGAACTGCAGCAGTGGAGGCTGAGAGAGGGTCGACCAGTTGGCCAGGACCACACAGTTAATGAGTTAAGCCCTGCATCATTGATGGGATGTGTAAGAATCTCCATGACAAGACCCACTAGGGCAGGACCAGAGGGGAGTGTCTCTCCCACATGGTGCCCGGAGCCTCTGCAGGATTCTCCTGATTATGCCAAGGTCCCCTGAAGCACCCACACCAGGCACGAGAACACAGGAAGAGCCGTTTTTAACAAGTTTGTTTTTCTCTGGGTATTTAATTAGTATATTCATTCATCATTCAAATATTTAATGAGAACTTTTTCCTCTTCCATAACGTCAGAAATCTCTGACATTTGCTGAACCGACTTGGCATCTTTATTAAGGGTTTGTATTTGAGGCGTCCACAGTTTTGAGCAGTCTGTGTGGTAGTTTGTTCCAAAAAGATTGTGTGGGAGTGGGAAGTAGGGAAAACACAGGTCTATATTAGGGTCAGAAATAATAATCATCTACTTACCATGAGAAACAAGTATCAGCAGATCAAGGGAAACAAATCTGAAAGCAGTGAAAACAACATCATTTTAAAGAGGGAAAAAAACAGGGAATTTTGTTTGTTTTTCAGGGTTTTGTTTTTTTTTTTAGGCTTGGCTGTCTATGCAGACACTCAGATGCTCACAGCCTCCATGCTTAAAAAAGGCTGATGTTCTCACAGACTTCAGAGGGCCTCACCATGTGCTCATCTTCTCCGCGCTGTGCTTGCCCTCAGGGCAGGGCAGTTTTGGTCTCATCACCCCGTTTATCAGATAAGGAGATCAGGGGACGGCTCCTGGGACGCTCAGCTTCCGCACGCCCTGTCAGGGGTCCCCGTCCCACCTCCTCATGCAGCGCAAAGCGGGTTTTCATCTCACTTTTGGGCCCCCCCCGCCCCGTGGCTCTCTGAGCCCTGGAGCAGCTGCCTTCCTTCAGGCATCTCTAGGACTCTCCCATGCCAACCGCCACCTGCCCTCACTCCCAGAGGTCCATGCGTCTCTCACATGTGCTGTTTCCTCTCCCTGGGACGCCCTGAGCAAGGTCAGGTTGAAAATACCGACAGGTCCTGTGCTCACTGTAGAGACAGGCACCACTCACGTCACCCTTTTGCTCCCCGCCGCCCCTGCGCATACAGAGCCGGGCACCCTCCCTGGACGGGCTCTCCTCGGTTACAGCCTTTGGGGACTGCTCATCGGCATCTGGCTTCCCTACTGGCCTCCGGAGTCATCTGTTTATTTTTTAGTTCATCCATTTGCCCATGTAACTCAGGCTTCATGAATTCATATTTTATTTGTATTCATTAAAGGCAGAGCATGGGCAAGAGTACTCCCACCAGGAGCCTGGCTGGTCTTCTGGGTACAGGAGAGAGACGCGTCCGTGGGCTGGCAGGGCCCCCAGTCCCACGGACCGTGCATCCAGCCTGGACGGGGGCGGGGCTGGTTGGAGAAGCTGCCCAGCTTCCCAGGCCTGGCACTGGGCTTTCACATTCAAGTGTGAAAAGCACGGATGCAGCAGAATAGTGAGAACACGCGATGGATGGATTGCATCCAGACCCTCCTGGTGCAGCCGCACGACCACGTCCACAGACGGATGTGTGAGGTCAGGAGTGCACGACGGACCGCACACCCCCTCTCACCTCCCTGCAGGGCGGGATGGTGTCTCAGACTTTCTCCATCTCTCCATCATGGTTTCAGGCAGTGCACTGCATACAGTGGGGCTTCATAAATGCTTAATGAGTGAGCGCCGGCATGTGCTTCTCCACCAAGGCATCTGGCAGACGTGTCCGGGCTCTCTCTGCGGGCATCTCTGCTCCTGACCAGAGGGCAGGGTCTCGGCTGCAGATCCCGAGGGGCCTGCCTCGTTCGCGGCTACGCAGGAAACAGGAGCGCGGGGTGGAGGGGTGGTTGCCCCGCTTGTCACGGGACAGCAGTGGCTGCCAGGGGCTGGAGTCAGGATGCTCTGGCACTCGGCGATGCCAGAAATGAAATAAAAAAAGATAATTCAGAGCCTGGGCTCCGGGGTCTCAGGAATGAATCCCCCAAGATGGAGCGAGCTGTGATCAAAGGCACAGCGGGCCCTCATCTGCCCCCAGTCGTGTCACCGCGGTGCACGCAGGTGGCTTTAATTACGGGTATTTCCTTTTAAGTTAAAGATGGATCTGAGACAGCTACAAACTTGGAAGGTTTATCTTCCAATTACAGGGAGACCTGTTAGAAACGATCACTGGAGGTGGCCGCGGGCTTTCCAGCCATTACCAGAGGTGGCTGAAGCCGTGGGGAAGAACTGGGGGCTGCGGCCTTCCCGAAAACTGCGGCGCTGTCCACCCTGTGCCCTGAGTGCCTGGACGTGCCGGATCCTGAGTCCCCTCCCTCATCGCAGCTAGACGGCCCGAGCCTCGCCAGGCTTCTCCGCTAGACGGTCTTGGGTCTTTACACAGGATTCTGCTTCTCTTATTGGACAGATGGGTGCACCTTGTGGTGACCCCAGCACGGGAATCAGGGACACACAGTCCCCTGGGATAGGGAGCTCTGTCTCATCCCAGTGTCCGCCTCTCCCTGGGCTCCAAGGCGGGTGACAGGCTCTGGCAGAGCTCCTGGTGCCCATGGAGGGCTGGAAGGAGGCAGCCTCAGCCCAGGACATCCTGCAGAGCGAGCTCGGAGGGCGAATTCACCCCAGACCCTTGAGACCCCAGCCACCCTCCCCAGGCTTTCTCACCAGCCCAGCTGGGCTTGGCTGCCGTCCCGCCTCATCCTCCCGTCCTCCCAATCATCCACTCACCATCTATCCACCATCCTCCCCTCATCCCATCATCCCAGCCACCCACCACCCATCTACCCATCCATCCGTCCATCCATCCATCCGTCCACCCGTCCACCCATCCACCACCCATCTACCCATCCATCCGTCCATCCGTCCATCTATCCACCATCCTCCCATCATCCCAGCCACCTACCACCCATCTACCCATCCATCCGTCCATCCATCCATCTATCCACCATCCTCCCCTCATCCCATCATCCCAGCCATCCACCACCCATCTACCCATCCATCCGTCCATCTGTCCATCTATCCACTATTCTCCCCTCATCCCATCATCCCAGCCATCCACCACCCATCTACCCATCCATCCGTCCATCCGTCCACCCATGCTCCCAGCCATCCATCCGTCCATCCGTCCATCCACCCATCCATCCGTCCATCCGTCCACCCATCCTCCCAGCCATCCATCCGTCCATCCATCCATCCACCCACCCATCCTCCCAGCCATCCATCCGTCCATCCTGGTCCCAGTTGCCCAGAAAGGAGATGCTGTGGGTCTCCATTGTCATCCCCAACGAGGCTCGACCCTGAGGGAAGCAGCTTTGGAATTCTGGAGGTCGGAACACAAGAAGGAGGTTTCTCCAGTGGCTGCCCAGCTTCACACACACCCAAAATCCCCTTCTCCTGAGCACTGGCATTGAGGGTACCATTCTTCTGGCTCCCGCACTTCCAGACAACCCCCCATATCCCCAAAGCTTACCCGGCTGTGGCCTACCTCATAGACCTCAGAGATGGTGGCTGGACAAAGAGAGGCCTGCAAGCTGCCACAGAGGGGTCTGCTTCTCTACTTGGAGGTGGCGGGGGCTTCGGGAGTGCTGCCAGGGACAGGGGAGGGCCTTCTTCTGAGCCCAGAAACCATGCCCTGTGACAGCCGTGCACGGCCAGCCCTCCCGGGCACAGACAGCAGGGTCTGCTGCTCTGCTCATCAGAGCTGGCTTCTGCCCCAGGACTGAATCTTGGTGTCACTGTTATTTTTCTCTCATCTCATTTCCAATATAAAGAACTTGCTACCTCTCATTCAGACCCTCGTGCTAACGGCCACTGGAGAATTCCATGGGCATTTGTCCTCTGCCTGCACACTAGGGAGGGCTCCTGGAGACCCTGAAATGGAATGTGGGGAAATCAAAACCTTTGTCAAAAGGCAAAAAGTCGATTTCTGTTTAATCTAGGAGACTTTGGCTCAAACCATTAAAAATTAGAGAGAGAAAAACTTTCTTTTTTAGAGAGGCTCTTATTACATTAATAAGTCAAGTGTGGTTTTTAAACTGGGATTTTTGCTTGAATAATTAGTTTTCTCATTTACCAGCTGAAATGGAATCTCCATCTCTGTTGAGTTCCTTAGTCTCCTGTGTGGGGCCCTGTCGGTTCCTGATCATCTGAACACGATTTTTGTGTCTCTCCTCCTGGAGCCCTTTTCGCCACTTTTCACAGGACTTTCAGCCCTAGCTGTGGCCCAGGCTGGAAGGCAGGGGTGGTGGTCACTGGTGCCCACCTGCTGCCACCCTCCCTCCCCCTTCACCACCTCCCCAGGGCCCAATCTCCCGACTTTGAGCCCACCCGTGACCCCTCCCGAGACATCTGAAACCCTCGGTCACTGGACGTGTTGGAGGCCAACAGTCTGGACTCAGAGTGTGACAAGTCAGATGCCCAGGAAGATTTGTCCAGGCTTTGCTAGAAGAGTCTATGACTGGAGTCCAGGTGGAAGGGGTGTTAGCCCCGGGGCAGGGACAGGATCCCAGCCGCACCCCTGCCAGCCCGCTGACCTTCTCTGGGTGACCCCTGCACAACCTGGAGGGGCTAGTTTAGCTGACCCTCCAGTTCTGAGCAACCCGTGGTTGCTGGGAGAGCCCTGGACGCTCATCAGCTGCAGACTCCTAGATCCACCCTGGAGACGGGGATCCAGTGAGTCTCCCCGTGGCTTTGGGGTTCTGTTTGTTTTCCGGCTTGTTTTGCTTTTGTTTGTTTTTCTTTTCATACTTTTCTAACTTTTTTATTTTGAAGTGGCTGTAGATTGGTAGAAAGTTGCAGGGATAGTACAGAGAAGCCCGTGCACCCCTCCCCGAGCCTCCCCCGGTGGCTGCACCCTCCGCAGCCATGGTGCAGAAGCACAACCCAGAAATTGACCCAGTTCTCTGCCATTTATCACACGTGTAGATTCATGCAGCCCCACAGCGATCAGACACAGAGCTGTAGCAGGGCCACAGCAACCTTCCTCTTACTGCCCTAGAGTCACACCCGGCGAGGCTGTGGGCCACTCACTTCCCACCAGATCTCCTCCCAGAGCCCCTGCTCGACCCTGAAGCTGCAGTTCTTCATAGAAACCGGGAACCATCCTCTCTCACTGGCCTGTGTTGAGTTTTCTGTTAATTCACCTTCTTCCTTTCCTCTTTTTCATTTTATTTTTCTTCTATGCACTTTCCTCACGTCTTAACAAGCATCTAAACCTTATAAAATATTAGCTTTGTTCTCTTTCAGGATAGAGCATCTTTGTCATTAGAAGAAAAGTGACATAAAAATAAATCGCATGTTTACTGTATTTGAATCGTTGCCAAACAAGATTGTCCTGCGCTGGGAGATATTGAATCTACTCTGGGGGAATAATCGGTTACAAATTATAGGTTGTAAAGCCCAGGAGATGTCTCCTGAGCACACAATTCAACTCTTTGTTTCTCTGATGCTCTGAATTGCCCACCATTCCCTTCACAGCCTCGGAATCCCCTGAAATGTGTACATAACGAGATATAGAATCACGTCTTCAGGCTGATTTTGGTTAGGTTTGGTTGTTCCCTGTTTGAATTATGATCATTTTCTCCTTTGGACTTGGTCTCTCTCGGTTGGCACACTCCCTTCCTGGCCCCTGGACTCAGAATCTCACTAAGAATCAGGACTGTCACTCAGCGCTTTCCTCGCTCTCGTGTCACCTGCCCTCTCTCAACTGATGTTCTTAAGCGCCTTCGTCTGAGGCTCACCTTTGAAATGGATCAGGTTGCTTTGCATAACTCTGGATGCTTTGTAAGATTCATTCTCTAATTTAAGTCCTTGTGTAAGTTCTCAGTGCCACGGGGCACCTGAAAACTCTGGTGGCCCATAGAATGGATCGTTTCTCTGGCCGTTGTCAGCCACAGGCCGCCAGTGGGGGTGACGGATGCTCTGGGCTTTGGGCCCCAGCCTCCACTCCATGCACTCCGTCCTCCACTCACTATGGAGACATGATCCTGCCCCAGCCTGGCGCCCGGACCGACTTGGTAATAAGGAGAGCCCGTTGCTGCCGACTTGACTGGCTCCGTGAACATGCAGCCACTGATCTCTCGAGTAAACTGTGGCAGCTGATCGTTCAGCTTACCACAGGCTGGGCTTGTGAAGAGAGAGTTCTGGAACGTTTCCATCCTTTGAGAGCCAGCTTCCCCCTTCCTCCCTCTCCCAGCTGCACTAGCGTGTGTTGGTTTTTCCTAACCTCCTCCTCTCCCTGTATGGTTGTTGTATTAGCTAACATTTGAGTCATATCTTCAAGACGTATGGTCCAGTGCAGCACACCCACCCCCAAAGAGGCTTCACTCAGGTTGCTGGCACACAGAGGCCTGACCTCAGATTGGTCTGGTGGTGACAAGATTCTGGAAGCTTCCAGAAGAGGGCTCACTGCACCCTGGCTGGGGGTGGGGTGTGTCTGGCTTCTTGGAAAGTGGATTGGAAGCCAGATGACAGGGGAGGAGGCATGTAGGTGAATATGATTAGAGGACCCAAACCTTTCAGGAGGGCAGAGCTACAGGAGGAACCCAGGTTGGAGGTGTTGTATGTCTCAATCATTGATGGCCTCAAAGGTCCTTCCATGGAACTTGGAGGGAGACAGTGAACATAGATGGATGGATGGGTGGATGGATGGGTGGGTGGATGGTGGATGGATGGATGGATGGGTAGATGGATGGATGGGTGGGTGGGTGGATGGATGAATGGGTGGATGGGTGAATGGTGGATGGATGGGTGGATGGATGGATGGATGGATGGGTGGATGGATGGATGGATGGATGGGTGGATGGGTGGATGGTGGATGGATGGATTGATGGGTGGGTGGGTAGATGGTTGAAGGGATGGTGAATGAATGATGAATGGATGATGGAGGAAGGTGAGGGTGAGGTCAGACAAGGTCCCCGCTCTCATGGAGCTCGTAGTCTAGTGGAGAGAGACAGTGAACATAGGGATGGATGGATGGGTGGGTGGCTAGGTGGATGGATGGATGGATGGATAAAGGTGAAGAAGTGGGGTCAGGGGCTTGAGGCTATTGGGGGAGTTGCAGGACAGCTGAAGATATGGGAAGAGAACAGCATCCACTGTGGATGAATAGGAGGGGCAAGCAGCAATACGGGCAGACCCCACATATAAGCTTTGATCTATGGACCTCCTGCCCCAAACAGACCCTCTTCCTGATCTCACAGCACCCAGCACCGTGCTGAGTATTTACTCCTCACTGCTCTCTGGAAATTATGGTTGAGTGAATGAGTCATAAAGGGGCTTTCTAAGGAGAGTGCGTCCTGATAAACAGGAAGCCCTGTCGGTAGAGCATCCTGATGGATTGGAATATGGCAAGCTGGTCTTAGAAGCAAAGGAGAACTACTGGTGTCCTCAAAGAGATGGAAGTTGTCTTAAACTCTGGAGGTACATTTGGGAGGGAAGTAATGATGGGAAAATAGGATATAGGAGAGCTGGGTAGAGGCGTCTGGGGGTGACGTGAGGTTGTCTGGAGACCAACAGGGAGAGAAGGGCTCCCGTGGTGTTGGCTGGAGGACCCGGTGGAGCAGAGATGCCTCACATTCCGTTGAAGCCACACTGTGGGTTCAGACTCCCCTGTCTTCCTTCTCTGCCCATCTTGAGTTCACTGCTTCCAGAAAGGATTGGTTTAGGGTTTTGCTTTGACATTTGGAGAGATACAGTGCAGAACAAAGGTACTCTGTGTGGACATGGAAGCAGAGGGGACCCTGAAAACTGAACCTCCCTAAAAATCCCCGAAGATCTCAGGGAAGCTTTGGGCTTCCACACAATGTGTGATGGGGGATTGGAGCCAATTCAGGTCCCAGCAGACGGGATGATAAAAATAATAGGCATCGCATGGTGTCATCACAGGAGTGATGTGAACTACCTCACATAGAGCACAGAAGTGACATGTAAGGACGTCACCAAGTGTGGTTGCTGGTGGAATGAATGAACGCATGAATGAATGAATGAATGAATGAGGAAGACCACCCACCTAGATCACGTTTCTGTGCAGGACAGGTGATGTTCTACAATATTTGGCAACCATTCTGAAGCTCGTGCAGGGCGATGAATTGGTAATGCAAGAGGGGCATGAATTTATAATGTGGGTACCTTCCCCTGCTTCAGTGGTGGTACTCAGTACAATTATGGTCTCTGCTGTTAAGTGCCCACAGATCACACGGGCTTCCCAGAGCTCTCTCTGCATCATCTTCCTCCCAAGGGGGCAAGCGTCGGACCGACTACCACCTCCCTCAGCCAACGCGGCCACCCAGCCTGGCAAGTACCAGGGAACTGATTCCTTCCTCCAGTTGTGTCAGATTGCTGCCCTGCCGTTTCCTTTGTGTGCTCGCGAACTATCCGATGTTCACAGTTCCCAACCTGAAATAAAACCATTGACGGTATTAATTTAAGCACATGACCTCTTCAAAGACATGATAAAGACGCCGGGCAGTGGGTCATCTTGATTAAAACTGGAGTTTAACGTGATGGTTGGGAGTCAAGTATTAATCGAGCTTGTGCTTGTCCAAGATGGGCCATAACCCTGCAACGTTCTAAAGGGAAAGGGGTCGTTTTCCTTAAAGCTCCATCTTGGTCTCCTCTGGCAACTTATATCCTTACTGCGGAGCTGAAGGCTTGAGCTTCTCAGGAACTCTCGCAGCTGTGAGTAGCATCTTTATTTCTTGGTGGACTGGAGGTTAGCTGGCCAATTATTTTATGTCCTTTTTTATATTAAGAATGCCACTGTGAACAGAAAACAGTCTGGTTATCTGGGCATGAAAATGCCCATCTTTATCGTCTTGGAGCCATTTTGTCAGATGCTGAACCCAAAAGCGGTTCTGTCTTGTCATAATTGCCTTCTGTTCGGTTTTGCAGTAATTACTTTCTTATAGGAGCTTTTGCTGTTTTATCTTCATGGATGGTTCACTTGGGAGAGCCGATGGGAGAAAGAAAGCCATAGATCTGGCGTCTCTGTGAAACTTTGCAGCTTTTGATGTTTAGTGTAGATTTTGATAGAAAATCCCAGAGAAAATGGCAAGATCTCTCTTTAGCTGGAGGAAGGCACGTGCTCAAAATCATTTACTTTTCTCGGTCTTTGTGACATCTGAACAGTACAGCCAGGCCAGCCTTCCTGCATGGAAAGATGGAAAGCCAGCTCGTCCGAGCACAAATAGTGATTTTAGATGTGTCTCTGCCACCAAGCCCACCACGACCCACACGGCCCCCCTCTGGTCCTGGTTGCAAGGGGCCAGCCTCCAGAGGTGAAGGCAAGCCTGCACTGGGCAAATGCAAATACAACTCCGGAGGCAGAGTGCAGTGAGCCAGATGGTTAGACCAGCCAGAGGGTAGACAGCCGCCTGGCCCTGTGCTGGCTGCCAGGGCCAATGCCAAGGGCTGCCACTGTCCAGGATTGTCAGTGAGTTTAGACAAGTGTACAAGCCACCACAACCACCGTGATAAAGATGAAAATAATCTCTAGATGTGAGTCCCCGTCACACCCCGTGGGGAGGAGATGAGGGATGCTTCAAGGGGGAGAGGGACGTGAGACGGTTCTTTAGGAGTTGGCAGGAATTTGCTGGCAGCGTTATAGAAGAGCCTTGAATACATACGTGTTTTTCCTACTGATAGAAAATTCTGCTTTTATCACCGAGCAGACTCAGCAAAGATTAATCAAACATGAGACATTGATTAATGTTTGAAGAGTAACGAGAGTCTGGGCTATGCTGTTGGTCTGTCTCCTGGCGAGTCTTGACTCTGTGTATACTAAGGACTCAGTACTGCGCGTTTCAGCTCCGGGTTAGGGGAAAGGAGTGAGAATCCATGCTGGGCACCAGGCAGAGCAGCTGCTCAGGGAATGTTCCGTGTGCATCTCTGTCTCCCTAGGGAGGTCAGCGGGCGGCCTTGTGTCTGCGCCCCGTGGCTTGCAGGTCGTACCAGGAGGCCCACGTCAGTGGGTGTTCAGTTCTGTGTTGCCTCCTGCTTGTGCCACGTGTTTGGGCCACTCTTCTTGCCTCGTTTCGTGCTGCCGAGGCTGGTGAAACGCTCTGGGCAGCTGGGATCGAAGAGGCCCTGGGGGGCAGGTCCTGCAACGTCAAAAGGGGAGCCTGACAAGGAGGCAGCTTGACCAGGGGAAAGTTGCAACGTGCAGGGCCTCGCTGGGGCCTTCCACCAGTGATCTGGGGGCAGTTTCAGACTTGTCCCCATTTCATGATTGGAGAGGAGCTTGATGAGATGACGAGGGTGGGGGATTCTTGCTAAAGGCAGGCCAAGGAGTCAGCTATGAAGGGCGGGGGAGTCTCCGTAAACCAGCCCCAACAGGATTCTCTGGTGGAACCTGACTCAGCAGGCCAAGGTCTAGGCCGGCTGGAAAAGAGGGCTCAGAGGACTCCAATGAAAGTTTGGTCAGAGAGGGAGCCCTGGCCCCGGGCACATGTTTGATTCCTGAGAACAGACACTGTCATCAAGCCCTGTAGATGTGGAGACCCACGCCAAGCCATTGGGGGTGGGGAGTGAGGGTTCGGAGCTGGTGGTGGTGACCGCAGTGCCCTGCTCCGTCTCGCCCTGTGCCCTGGAAGTGCCGCTCCCGGATCTTAGTCATGAGTCACTTACTGAGCCCCCCTGCCCCGGATTGCATGAGAGGACTGTTGACCAAGGGCAGCTGGCGGGCATGGCATGAGCTCTAGCAGGAGCAGGAAGGAGAGGTTTTCACCCACGTAGGTCCAGCAGGTGGGGAGGCCACGCCCAGACCCCACTCAAAGCAGGTGGGGAGGCCCCGACCCCACGCAAAGCCAGGGAAGCCCTACATAGGGGCAGAAGGAACTGTGTTCCTTGCACCCGGCCTCTTCCCGCGGCCCTGGTTCCTTGCCGGTTCCTGAGATGCTCTGTGAACAGGCAGCCTCCCACCTTCCAGGAAGAGCAGAGCTGACAAGCCAAGGTGAAAACCAACCTCCCCCGTCCTGTGAAGGCTCCAGAAAGCAGGCACTTCAAGCTGGATCCCAAAGACAAAAGCATTTAGGGAGGACCACTGGAGCTCGTACATCCTGGAAGGGAATTCCGCCAGCCGGATTCCAGATGCGCGGTGGCGCCCGGGAGCTGCACGGCTCCCCATAAACATAAATGAATAAAAACAATGAATAAATTGATTCAGGCCCACTTGTCTTTAAGAAAACTCAATAAAAAATATATAAATTTATAGTTACAGTGGATACCTAGCAGGGTTTTCCTCTTTTCATTTGACAAATAGAGCCCTCCCTGTATTAGTCTGCTCAGGCTGCCATAACAAAATTCCGTGGACTGGGCAGCTTAGACACAGACATCCATTTCTCATAGTTTGGAGGCTGGGAAGTCTGAGACCAGCGTGCCAGCGAGGTAGGTTTCACGGTGAGGCCTCTCCTCCTGGCAGGTCAGCCGCTGCCAGCCCGCTGTGTGCTCACGTGCCCTTTTTGAGCACAGGGAGAGACAGAGAGAAACGGAGACAGCAAGAGCTCTGGCATCTCTTCCAATAAGGACATTAATCCCACAGGACCAGGGCCCTGTGACCCTTATGACCCCAATTAACCTTAATGACGTCCTTAGAGGCCCCATCTCCAAATGCTGTCACACTCAGTTTACACCCAGCATTTCTGTCCCTTCAACCCAACTAGCTTCTTTGTTCCCTGGTATTCCTCTTTCTCTGCGTTTCCTACAATTTCTATGGTCAGTTGCTTATAATACTTGATCACATCTGCCACGTGGAACACTGGTTAAGAGTACAGACAGCCTGGTCTGGAATTCCAGCTCTGTCCCGCACAGCTTTGCTCTGTGACCTCGGGCCTGTTACTTAACCTCTCTGAGCAGCAGTTTCATAATTTAAAATGATCTCTAACACTTCCTGGGTGCTTCACAGTGTGGGGAACTGTTCTGATTTCTGTACGTGCATCATCTCACTACATCACCCCAAACCTGAACCAGAGGGTACTTCAATCATCACCCACATACACACAGGAGGAACTGAGTCACTGAGAGGTTAGGTAACTTGCCCAAGGACCCACAGCCTGCAAGAGATGGAGCCATGACTCGATCCTGGGCTGTCTGACCCCAGAGCTGTGCTCAAAACCAGAGTCTGGGCTCTCTTTCATAAAATAGAGGTAACAGTGGTTCCTTCCTTGTAAGACCAACCTGAGGCTCAAATGTGATTGTCTGATTCCGTTCTGAAGGGACTGGCCTCGCCCTGTAGTACAGGGAGCACGCTGCATGTTGTAACTGCCTATAGGGATTATTCACAAACCATGTCATCACTCCTACAAGGGTGTAATTGTACCCCTTCCCTCTCCCACCCACCCCCTAAGGCTGTACACGTAGTGTTGTGTGCGCAGTGAGAAGGGGGCTCATGAGGGATTCCGCCACCTAAAGCGGGGTCATTTTCCACCCGCTGCACCCCTGGTAACACACACAGCTCCGAGGGTCACCCTCAGTCACCCTCCTGGACACTTCCCCCTCATCCTGAGCCCTGGCGTAGCCCCTTCTGCAGGGTGAATTGTTTATTTCAAATCTGCCGCGTCAGCAGAACAAGGGTTCTGAAAACATGACTCATGTGACTGTAGAAAGTCAAGTCAGAGGGGGGATTTGCATAATAAAATGAAAACTGACAAATGCCAGAAATTCGAGCTCCGTGTCTTTTTACCTCAAAGTGATAAAGGCATTGAACTGGGGAAAGGCAGGTGCACACGGGGGGTCGGCGTGTAACAGGGGCAGCTCCAGGCACCACGGGGAATCGGCCATGAGTTCCTCACCCGCCTGCTGTTCCTGGAGGGGCGTTTGCTCAGGACACATTGGCAATCTGGCCAGACCCCGTGCAAGTGGCCTCAGTGGACAGTGAAACAGTGGCCGTTACCAGAGGCGGGAAACCAAGGCAAGCCCTGCGGTGATGTCCCTGTCACTGTCTCAGCCACGTTAGTGCTCTCCCCCCACAGGGCTGCTGACCCACAACCTGCAGGGCCCGCGTGGGTGACAGCACAGGTGAGCCAGCAGGAAGCCCACGGACCGTGACAGCAGAACCACAGAGGTCGAGCACCCCAGTTAGAATGTGCTCACTGTGGCCTGGGTCCCCCCAGCTCCTGCCCACCCCCCACTGGCCGCCTCCCCTGCCCCTTTGGTGGGGCACAGGCGGGCGGGGCGCAGGTGCAGAACACCGGCCACCTTCGCCCCATCAATTAACAGCGAGTAGCTCCTGCAACACAAAGAGAGATGAAGCCTGTTTCACAGGCTCATTCAGCATCTGGGTCTTTCTGGTGGACCGGCAGCTGGGGAGGGGGCACAGGTCTTCAGATAGGAGCCCCCTTCCCTCTCCAGGTACCTGGGAGGAAGGAGAGGGTCAGAGGGCTGGGAGCTGCCCACAGCAGCTCACTGTCATGCATACGGACCCTCCTCCATGAGAGGTGAGGTCTGGGCGTGACGGGGCTGGGTTCCAGTCCCAGCTCAGCTGCTCTGCTTCAGTACACCCACCAGGCAGGCTGCCGTGGGAAGGAAGTGCTGGGAATGTGTGTTCCCCACCCCTTTCTCAGTCTCCTTTTGGTGAGTATCTCGTTACCCTCCTGCGACGGAAACAGGGTGAGGCCAGGGGCAGAGGCATGTAACACGTGCAGAGGTAGTGGTTGGAGCACCTCCCTGGGCTCAAGTCAAACCACGGTCAGACCCCCTTCCAAGTCTTAGTTCCTGCCTGTGTTGAAAGCATCATAATAGTAATAGTAACGGCTCTGGGAGAGGTGTGTTAACGTGCAAAGTGCTTCAATCGCGGCACCAGGGTCCGCTCTTCATTGTATTACTGTTGAAAGGCATTTCAGGAAGGAGTTCACAGTGGCACATAGGGCCTGACTCACGTTTAGGATGGCCTGAGTATAACTGTAGTCACAACTGTGCTGATACACCCCGGTTGAACCTCCCTTGCCAGTGGGACCCGCCCTCCTCTGTTGCTGCGACCAGATCTGGACAAAGCCCACGGGACACAGGGCCTTTTACATTCAACCGCCAACCTCTGGTGGGAGCCCAAGGTCAAGGGGAGAGGGCAGGAGGTGAGGTCAAAGACGTGGGCCAGGCTCGGCCCTGCTGGGGCCTCACAGGCCAGCTGTGCAGCCTGTAACTTATCCTAAATCCTTTAGCTCTCTGTCTGGATTCTTTTTTTAAAAATATCTCCCTCTTGCATGCTACTTCATTGAACTCATTTTTGAGATTCTAGAAGTTGTACATCCAGGTCACAGTTTATAAGTTGTCATAAAACTCCACTTCAGAAGTGAAGAACTGACATTTTCACCTGCAGTGGAGACAGGGAATCAAGGAACTCTGCGTTAATTACAGAACATTGCTTCCTGCAGGGAGAGACTTGCAGGCTTGGCACCTGCCAGGAAAGGCTCAGGCTTCAGCTCCTGCTGGAGCAGCTGAACGGGGGCTGTGTATCAACGTGGGAAGATAGGATGTCTCAAAACTATAGGATGACTTGAATGGAGCATCTGGGCTTGTGATTAGTTTGCAAGGAAAGCAGAGAAGCTGTCTGCAGCCTCTGTGATCTCTTACTCCCAGGATGTTCCCAGGGGCCAGGGACTCACTTGGCAGTCACGTCCAGGGCTGTGACACCTGGGAGAAGAATGTTTCAGGACTTTTGCTTAGATGTTCTCATCCCCAGCTTGCTGAGAGATGGCCCGGCTGTGGAAGGGCACACAGTGCCCAGGGAGAGCTTCCTGGCTTTGCTGTCCTTGGTCCAACAGTGAAATTCACTGTAGAGGAAGTGGTTTCCCCCTGCCTGTGCTGCAGCAGCCGAGTCTCCCAAGGTTTATGTCCGTACTTAAAGGTACTAGTAACTACAGGCCTTTAGTGTAGCTAATTCCAGAATAAATATCCCAGCCCTGTCCTCCTAGGCGGCTTGCAGCTTTCCTGGTACCCCAATCTCAGGTGCCACCTCTTCTTGCCTTTTCCGATTTATTCTCCATGCAGCTGCCAGACCAGTCAATATTTCTGTAATAAAAATTAGATCAGTCACTGCTTTGCTTAGAATTCATCGATAGCTTTCCATCACATTTAGAGTAAGTGAAGTGGGCCCCAGGCTCTTCAGCATGACCCGCAGGCCCTCCGTGAGCTGGTGGCTGCACTCGAGCCTGTTTTCCCCCATGGTCACTGCGTCTCCGGTTTCCTTGAGCAGGCCAAGTGCTTCCTAACCTCAGAGTCAATGGCTCATTGCTGCTGGAATGCCATTTCCCCTGCATTCCACCTGGCAAGCTCCTCTTCTCCCTTCAGGAAGGTCACCCCTCCAAGAAGTCTGCCCTGACCACCTCAGTGTAAATTAGATCCTCCCCTGCCCCTCCCTGCACTATTCTCTCACAGCCCTGTCCTTTTCCCTCTGTGCATTTTCCCATTCAGTAATGTATACTTACCATTCACAATGAATCTCTTCACCAGACTGTGAGCTCCGTGAGGACTGGGACTGTGTTTTATTTACAGCTGAATTCCTATTGCTTAGGATGAAGCCTCGCACGTAGTCAGTATATACTTTTGAATGAATGCTGCATTTGCTCTCTATAATGTGACGTGTATATATGGATTTGAGTATATATAAAGGTAGTATATGTCTGTGTACTGGATATCTGGAAACATGGGCAAATGCTCACTGACACTGTCATTAACTAGTTCATCTTAATATTAGCCAGGAAGCTCTGTTATTAAATATGTCATCCTTTTTCTCCCAAAAAATATTTATTGAGCGTCTACTGTATGTCAGCCATTGTGCCAAGCAATGGGATGTAGTCTTGATAAGAGAGGCCAGTTGGCAGCCACATAGCACAGGGAGATCAGCTCGGTGCTTTGTGACCACCTAGAGGGGTGGGATAGGGAGGGTGGGAGGGAGACGCAAGAGGGAAGAGATATGGGGACATATGTATATGTATGGCTGATTCACTTTGTTATAAAGCAGAAACTAACACACCATTGTAAAGCAATTATACTCCAATAAAGATGTTAAAAAAATTTTTTTAACTGAAAAAAGTAAAACATGAAAAAAAACCCTATCCTTTAGCATCAACATATGATCACCCACATGCTGTGTTTATACTATATTTTAAAAAGTTTATTTCCATACTTAAAGGTAAAAATAATTACAGGTCTTTAGTGCTGCTAATTCAGAAATAGGTAGTATTTTGTTAATTTTTCCAAGAGCTAACAATTAACTTAGTCTCTCTCACTAGTGTGAAATTTATTTCATTTAGACATTAGCGAGGCTTTTAGTCAACACGTCCATCCATAGACTATCTACATAATCATCTTCTTAAATGGCCCTCATATTCATTTCTACCCAGGACCAACATCACACCTTTACTGAGGGAGGTTTTAAAACCAGTAACGTTACAGCGAGGACATTCCAGTCCTCCCGTGGTGCGTGAGTTAGAATCGTGCTTTTCCATGGCATTGACCTCTGACTGCGTCTTCATATTCAGGGAAAGACGGCCACTTCCCAGGTGAACTAAGGGTCATCTGGTCAACGTGGCTGTAGGGGACTCCCACCAACCTCCTCTTCTCTAAGTTAGAGAATCCCCAATTATTTCTTTTACCTATGCTAATTTATTTTCCAATAATTCAATGATTTTAGTTCCTCTCTCGGGCTTCTGTCCGTTTCCTTAGTCTTAAACACAATGGTAAAAACATGGTGTTTCCTCTTTTAATTGACTGGGCTCTGAGATTGTGGATGGTAGGAGTTCAGAGCTTTCTGTGTTCAGGGACGAGACCTCAGCTCTGGGGTGAGAGGCAGGTCCCTGTAGTTGTCCTGCTACCCAGATGAGACTCCCCTAACAAGGGCTGGTGGATGCTGGTGGCAGAAAACAACTGATCTTCCACATGTTTACTCAGAGGATGTCCTTGGTTAGGGCTGCAGCCTGTAATCACAGAAAAGAGAAAAAGAGAACTGAATAATATGAGGTTTGAGTCAATGTCAACATTTTTTTTAATGTCACCATTTCTTTAACCTTTTTAAAGTACATAATAGATATTCATGGTAGAAAAAGTGAAAAATACGGAAGAAAAAAGAAAAATCATTCATAACCCAATATCTATGCAAAACCACTTTTACATAGTTCCTTTTATGCATGCTCTTATTCCCATATATAAAAGAATATATGTATATTCCTTTATATATATTTATATTCTATCTATATGTTCATTTACTGCAGTGGGGTTGTACTATCTATATTAAATAGCAAGGTGCTTGGTTCGTTAATAAACCATGCGCAGCTGTCCATGTTATAAATTTACATCATCGTTTTATTTTGTTTGTTTGTTTTGTTGTGTTTTGGCAGCATTGGGTCTTTGTTGCTGTGTGCGGGCTTTCTCTAATTGCAGCGAGCGGGGACTACTCTTCATTGTGGTGCGCAGGCTTCTCATTGCGGTAGCTTCTCTTGTTGCGGAGCACGGGCTCTAGGCACGTGGGCTTCAGTAATTGTGGCACGCGGGCTCAGTAGTTGTGGCTTGTGGGCTCTAGAGCACAGGCTCAGTAGTTGTGGTGCATGGACTTAGTTGCTCCGTGGCGTGTAGGATCTTCCCAGACCAGGGCTGGGACCCATGTCCCCTGCATTGGCAGGCAGATCCTTAACCACTGCGCCACCAGGGGAGTCCCTACATCGTCATTTTAAATGACTGGATTCAATATTATAGGGAAACTGTAGTATGACCAGTCCTGTGTGACTGATGTCTATGTTAGTTCTAATTTTTCAGTATTATAAATAATGTGATAATAAATAATGTGATAATTATTTATATATTTATTTTACTTATTTATATATTTATTTTATTTATTATTTATATACTTATTATTTACAATATTGAAAAATTAATGTTATCATTTTTGCATTTGTCTATTATTTCCTTAGGATGAATTCTTAAAAATAAAATTATTAGGTCATAGTGCACGAACATTGGTAGTGTTTTTATTAGATACTATCATATTGTCCTTCAGGAAGAAAATGGATTATAGCATCCCCACTGTTAGCGTTTGAGAAAAATCCATTCAAATCCATGGAATCTTGAAATTTAATTTTACCTGCTTATTGTCCCCACGGTAAATGCCTAGGACCTTAATGCATGGGGTGATTTTTCATTTGAAAAAAGAAAACACATTTTCATTTCCTGTACTTACTCCAAAGAAAGCTCGAGATTTTCATAGAAACTGTAATTGTTAATTAGTGCATTCATATTACGTGACAAAGAGATGTCATCTGTTTTTTAAAACGGTCGTATGCGTAGTTATTTGATCTTTTCACCTTGCTGTTTTGTAGTTTATTACAGTTTTATTTATTAGGTGTGTCTTAACCCATTGCCGAGGTTCGTTTGGCATCTATAACACTAAAAATGTTTACCAAAAAATAACATAAAACAGTTAATGAAATCAGGTAACACAGTAAAATCAGGATATGAAATTTTATAGGGAGTGTGACCTCACCAATGAAAACCTTGACTAGAAAGGTCATTGAACCAGAGGACGGAACTCTAGGTGTTCTGGACAGACAGGGGGACCAGATCTGCCAGGTGGAGCAGTGTCACCCTGGTCTGGCCAACCCAGCAGTGTCTGTACAGAAATGCTCCCGACCGCCCATGGGAACAGGCAACTGGGGTGGGAGGCAAGTGGGAACCAGGGGCTCAAAGAAGGACTTTTATTTTTATTCCATTTATTTAAGTTTTGCTCGTCTTCTTAATAAGAACGTTACATTTGTAACCGTATAAAACAGCGTGCATATATGTACGTGTGTGCTTACGTGCATGTCAGCATAGGGAAGTGGTTGGGAGCAAACATGGAAATACAGGCAAGGCTCCTTCCTGGTGGTGGGATTTGGGCTGAGGTTTGTCCACTTTATAATCGTATGTGCCCTCCAGTTTTTTAACAGATATATTACTTCTTTAACAGAGGAGATGTATGTGTGGTCATTTTTACGGTACACACGCACACGCATGCACACACACACGACTCTTTCCTTTTGGCCTTTGGACGGTGAAATGGCACGCGGGACCCAGTTCAAAGAAGTGTCCGTTGTCCCAGGCACTGCCTGGCCTCCTCCCTGACCACAGGTGCATCCCCTGCTCTGGGAGGAGAGGCCACTTCCTGCTGGGCCCAGCTTCAGCAGAAGGTCTTAGCCAAGCAGGTCATCACATCCTTGGTCATGGGTGGTTTGTGCATTCCGTTAGCAAGTCGGCTCTGAAAGCAGGTTTGTTTGCTCGTTCGTTCATTCCTTCGCTCAGGTGCCTGGCTCTGTTCTAGGCACTGGGGCAGCACAGGGGACAGCCAGCCCAGGTCCCTGGGGTCCCCTCGCACGGTCCCCGGCACAGCCCAGGTGAACGCAGGCAGCTGATAAGAGCAACCAGGCACTGAGCACGCATCAGCCTGGACCAGACACAGCTTTGAAATGACCCTGTTGCACATGTGTAGAGCCTGGAAGGTGTGGCATTAGCCCTCATGGTGGTCACAGGAGAGAGAAAAGCAGCTCATGCGAGGACTGGGGAGGCTGCAGGAGTTGCCTCCAGAGTGAGGTCCTCCCTCGGTAGAGGGATGGGGCCCCCGCAGGCCGTCTGACCTGCTCCTGGGGCGAGGCACCCATGGCGGGGGTTTGCAGCTTTGGGGACGGGGTCAGGCCGGGCAGATGGGGAGACGGACCAGGGCTGGGGTCTGCATGTGCTGGCCCGGTTCTCCCACCTCGCTCTCCAAAGGGCCTTGGTGGGAGGATGTGGTGAGATAACTGCACCCTTAGCCACCAATTGCTGGCGCCCGTTGTTATTTCTGCCCAGAAACACTCACGGGGGATGTGCCAGGCTCAGCTGACAGTGGCTGAGTCCCGCGGAGGCCGCCATGGAGACACCCCAGCATCTAGAACATTCTTGGACCAGAGCAGGGCCTAACAGATGTGTGAGTGAACCATGTGACGTTTCAGGGACCAGTTGTCTGGCTGGGATCCTTCCGCGGGTGGCATGCATCACGGCTGGGCCCGGTGGACGCAGGTTTTTCTCTGTCCCACACCATGAAAGTTTTGGTTTTTTTTTTTTGCGGTACGCAGGCCTCTCATTGTTGTGGCCTCTCCCGTTGTGGAGCACAGGCTCCAGACGCACAGGCTCAACGGCCATGGCTCACGGGCCCAGCCGCTCCGCGGCATGTGGGATCTTCCCGGACCGGGGCACGAACCTGTGTCCCCTCATCGGCAGGCAGACTCTCAACCACTGTGCCACCAGGGAAGCCCATGAAAGGTTTCTGACACATGAACATGCAAACCTAATTGCTAACAAAACAAGGCCAACTCTTCTCCATGCTCTGAATTAGGAAGAAGTAAGTTTGTCTCCCCAGACAGGCTACTTCAGCAGAGTCTCAGATGGTAACTGGTGCACATTTTCATGAGTGTATTTCTGAGTGATTTCAAGGGTTTGGGGGTTATAAAGATAAACCCACAACGTGACTTTCAAAGCACTTACGAATGCCTATCTGATGCTATTAGTTTTATGCCCTTTTCTCTCGCCTATCAGAAACGGTTCTAAAGCACCTCTGATGAGGCAGATAAGTTGTTTTCTAGTTTCCCAGATTAGGAAAATGTAGGGCAGAGGTGTCTGTGACTTGTTCAAGGTCACAGTAAAGGGAAAAAATAAACCACTACTGTGGAGAGCTCCAGAAGGGCTTAGATGTCTGATCTCTGGGTGTGTGTGTTGCTGGAGGTACGTCAATCGGAGGGTCTCAAAATGAAGATGTTTTCAGAATACTTAATAATATAAACGCGGCATTCGCCTCATAGTGAAACGTGGCATGGCGTGGGATTTGTGATAGACCAAAACCAACAGTGTTGGATCCCTGCAAGTGAAAAGAACCTAAGCGCTTAAAACATACTGATGTGCCCGCTTCTGGTGACCCCAGGCGTGTGGCTATGGGCAGGATGCGTGGGAGGGCGCGGGGGTCACCCCTACCCACCCACGAGGTTCTGAGTCAGTAGGTCTGGGTGGGAGCAAAACTGTGCGTCTAACAGTTCCCAGGGGCTGGTGGTCTTGGCAGTCGCTCTGAGCACCGCCGTCCTGACGAACAGTCACTCTGTTAGTTGCTGTGAACAATTAGTGAGACCAGTGTGTGTGGATGCTCCGAGCCCGGGGCCCGGCCACAGGGGAGGACGGACTCTTGAACGGTATTGGATGAGACTCCGGAGACACCAGTCTTTAAAAGCTTGCAGCGAAGAGCGTGGCCACCTGCCTGCAAAGGGGCGTTTCCCCGCAGTCAGCCGAGCGGTCGGGTCGATCACCCCTGGGGGGCTAGTTTGCGCAGCCAACAGTCCTGAGGGCCCAGGGTGGGGGTCGGCGCTCTCGGTACAAAGCCCCGGGGACAGGGGTGGCCGCCGGGGGTGGAGCTCGCGGAGTCCACTGTTGGGGGACCTCCCGGAGAAGCTGGAAGTGGAGGAGGAGGGGGGAGCCAGCGCACCAGGTCGCCTTGGGGTCAGGAACAGCAGGGGAGCTGCAGGGAAGATCCCGAACGAAGCCGGAGGAACAGCACCTTCCCGAGAGAGGAACAGCACCTTCCCGAGAGAGGAACAGGGGTGAGTTACAGCAGCCACCTCCTCGGAAACCCTGGAGGGACACGTTTAAACTGTTGAACGATCAAACCCACCACCCTGGACTTCTGCATCCAGCAAAAGCGCCCTTCAAAAGTGAAGGAAAGGGCTTCCCTGGTGGCGCAGTGGTTGGGAGTCTGCCTGCCGGTGCAGGGGACACAGGTTCATGCCCCGGTCCGGGAAGATCCCACATGCCGCGGAGCGACTGGGCCCGTGAGCCGTGGCCGCTGAGCCTGCGCATCTGGAGCCTGTGCTCCGCAACGGGAGAGGCCACAACAGTGAGAGGCCCGCGTACCGCAAAAAAAAAAAAAAAAAAAGTGAAGGAAAATAAAGACTTCCTCAGACAAACAAAAACAGGGAATGTCTCACCAGTAAACCTGTCTTGCAAGAAATGTTCTAAGAAGTACTTCCAAGCAAAGGAAAATGGTATATGGGTCAGACACTCAGATCAGAGAAGGAACAAATGAAGATAAAGTACCATCTTTTATTTTTCTCATTATGAATTTTATGAGTTGACCTCATAGAAGACTTTATTCAAAATAATAATAGCAACGAGTCAGTCTTGCTTGCCTGGTGCAGTTTTTTGCAACCAGCTGCCAACATTTAATCATCTCCAGCAACAACCGTCAGGGGGCCGCTCTGAGGCCTGGCTGGCCTCCCAGCCTTCGGAGTCTGCGGGCCTGCCCTAGGCTGGTCGCCGGCAGGATCCTCCATCCTTGTCTCCTCCAACTGAGAACTGGAGCAGAATCTGAGAGCAGATTCTAAACATCTAAAAGTGAATTCTACAAGTTCTAAAAGTATTTTTCAGAAGACAGCAGCCCAAAAGGAGGCATGGAGGGAATGGAACAGAGGAGAGGGGGAGGGGGAGGGTGGGACGGAGGGCCAGGCCTGCCCTGATGCAGAGCAGCCCAGCTGGCCTGAGACTCTGGCCGGAGCCCGGGGAGAGCAGGAGGGAAGCCGGGCTGCCCCACACCTCCCGTGGTTCTCACACAGCCCACGTTCTCTCCCGCAGGGGCCAGCTCTCCGGGGCCCGGGCAGCTGGACGGGACAGGAAAGCCCCGTCTCACGAACCTTGGGCCTCAGTTGGGTGTGTGGACGTCAACGAACCACTGGCCTCACGACCTGGAGGGAGAAAAACGTCACCACACAAACCTGAGTTCTGTATCAGGGCCAAATGGCGCCTCTTAGGAGGTCTTTAAATCAACCTGGCTTCTGATGGGTTTGTCTGACACCTTCATAAATGTCAGAGTTGGGTCTGGAAGGAAATTCTTTTTTAATAGCTGGAGAAGGGACCAGTGGTTGACACCATGTACATCATGGAGTGTGATGGCTCACGGGTCCCCTCATCAACTTCATACTTGAAAAGGGTGTCAGGAGCCTTTTGTGTTTGTCGATCTCATAGCAGGTTGTCACAGAAACGTTCTAGCCACAAAACTAGTTCCTGCTTTGGGTCTGGGCTGACCATGTTTGAGTATCAGCCCGTGGTTCTCAGAACATTGATTTAGCTCTTACGATGAGGCCAGGCCTTTGGCGAGGCCCCGAGGGGTGGGTACACCTTATATTCATTCCCATTTAGAAGATGTAATTTGTTTGATATTGTGCCGGAGTTTGCCTAAGATCAACTATTATAGGAAACCAGGTGACCGGGACTTGGGACCTCTCCGTACTATCCTTGCAACTTCCTGAAAATCTGTAATTATTTCAAAGTTAAAACCGTTTTTAAAGGATTTAATCTGTTAAATCCCAGGTGTGTTGGGCTGTCACATCCTACCTGCCTTCCCAAGCCAGGTTCTCCTGGGACTTACCTCCAAGAAGTCGCCTCCATGAATGAACCCCCAACACACATGCACAGAACCCACTTCAGGGTCTCCCCGGTCCCCTGGGCTCCAGTCTTACCCTGTGCAGAGCCATGTCCGTCTGCCCCTTCCCTGTGTCTCTTCTACCGTGAGCCCCATAGGGAGACCCCCCAGCCACTTTCTACCCTTATCCCAAAGACCACCCTGGGCCTCAGTGGTCCATGCTGGAATATGGTCATTGATCGAATCTACAAACATGTCAGTGGCTGGGCTGGGGACAGATGTCTGGAGGGAGGGAAGGTCACCCCGTAGGGCCACATGGAGCAGAATCCTGCCCTGAGTGAGACGGGGCAAATCGGGGACCATTTGAGGATAAGCCTGACTCTTTTCCTCTGTAAAGCCCGAAAGACATTGGAGTGAGCCTCCAGGCTGGGAACCACACCCAGAGGGGAAACAGGATCTTACAGGGTGGCCGACCACCTGTGCACTTAGCAAAGGTGCTCAGTACTGAGTACTTCGAGGTACCTGAGTACTTCACAGGGGTGCTCAGTACTGAGTACTTCGGATGCCTGAATACAGAGGTGCCCAGAATTCCCATCACCCCCTCCCTGCCAAGCCCACCCCTCCTGTGACTGCCCTTCTTCAGGGGGCTTGAGGCAGGTGCAGGAGGGGAGCCTGCATCGCTCTGGATGGATAACACACCAGCGGGCTCGGTGCAGGGTGCAGTGAGTGCATGCACGGAGAGGACCCCCAGGGCCCCGGGGCCATGGTGATGAATAACTCAGGTTCTCAGAGTCTATAAATAGCCCTCACCACAAATACCAGCACCGGCCTCCCTCCTGGGGCCACCTTTGATGTTTCATTCAGGGGAAGCCCTCTCAGTCCGGGGCCTGTTTCAATTTGTTTCATTCCCCATGCTCTGCTGCCCAGTATCTATGAAAAGCTGCTCCTTATGGAACTTGAAAAAAGTTACATCTTGAGCTGTCTTTGGTGTTCTTCCTGGAGAAACTGTTTCCTGGCCAGGCAGCCTCTGCCTCTGGGCTCCGCGAGGCTGGGACCCCGGGTCACTGGCGTGGGGCTGCCCCCCTCACCCCGCTTCCTGGGAGTCATCAGAGGATGCAAGTGGTAGAACTTCCGACATGCACAATCACCAAATTAGGAATTTAATTGCATGTGACATCAGACAGGGGCTCCTGAAGATGGAGCCCCTGGCCACTCCAGGAATTAGGATTTGGAGGTGAAATCCCCATTCGCTGTCTTCCTGCTCTGCCAGGGTGGCCCTGGAATGCAAGCCGCAGGCGGCAGAAAGAGGAACTAGGGCCAGGTTCCTGGGCACCTGGGCTAGCTGGGTCAGGACACTCGGCCTTGTCGCCAGGCCACGAGGCACCGCGTGTGGCCTCCAGCCTCTTCCTACCGCCCGGCCCCCATACAGGTGTTTGGGGAGCATCCCAAGAGGAGGAGCTGCGAGGAGCACAAGAATGGCAGGACTTCTTCCAGGACCCCCAGCTCGCCAGGACGCGTTCTGTGGGCCTTGCTCTGCCGGGGGGGGGGGGGGGGGACGAGGACCCAGGGCAGGCACGGGAAATACAGGGGCACAGATGGAAGTGTTTGCTTTCTAACGCAAAGGCTCTTCCATCTGTTCTGACCACCTCAAGGAGAAAATGCCCGTTCTCAACAAATGTGTCTTTGATACTTGTAATCTCTTTCAAAGAGCAGGAATAGACCTCGGACACAGAACTTCAGCCAGGAAGTAACCATCAAAGCCACACTAGTAACATAGCAATGACAGTAACAATACCAGGAACACTTATGTCCTTTAGCAGACACTGTGCTAAGCCCTTTGGGAACAAACCCGTTAGTTCACAAGACTCGGTGATGTGGGTTCTTTTATTACCTCCATTTCACAGGCGATGAAACTGAGACACAGAGAGGTTAAGCAACTTGTCCAAGGTCACACAGCAAAAAAATCTCCAGAGTGGAATTTCAGCCAGGCAGTCCAGCCCCGGAGCTCCTGTTTGTAACCATGGTGCACCCTGCCTCCGAGCACTGTCTGGCCAGAACAGAGTAACTTTCCTTTATCGCTTACAATGACCCGTTCTTTGTAGCAAGTGATATGATACTGGTTTTCCACCTAAGGGAGATTTAAAGAAGTGATGGAAAAGGGCATGTGTATGTGTACATGTGCATACACGTATATATGCACATACATGTGTGTGTGCGCACCTCCATGTATATGTGTATGCATGTCTCTGTGTGCATTTGCATGTGTGTGTGCACACGTGTTGCATGCACTGTGTGTGCTGCGTGTATATACACATATACGTGTGTGGGTGTGTTTATATGAATAGACAGTGTGAAGCAAAATAACATGCAGATGATGTGGATACTATAACACGGTGAGGTACTGGGGGCGGTAGGAGAATGCAGAGGCATCTGGGTGGGTAGGAAGCCTTTACGGAAATTTCCACGGCCACCTCTGTTCTCCGTGCATTTGGCAGGCGGGCCATCAGGAAAGTAAGGGGACCACATCTAAGTGAGTCTCTCTCCCTGGGCAGGTTGAGAATGACACGCGTGCTTGGTTCCTGAGTTACACCCCGCCATGCGGCTGCAGAGGCTGGGGGTCAGTCCTCTGGGGCCTGGCCTCACGCAGTCACCACGTGGGCACCCACGTCCCTGTTCTCTGTGAGAGGAGGCTGACGCCAAGTCCAAGATCACACACAGAGCTGCAGGGCTCACGGCGCACGTTAACCAACCTAACTGGGTGTCTTCCCCCCTGAGATTTCTCCATTATTCATCTTTAGGGAAGTTGTAAAAACAGGGTCCTTCCAAATCAGACCTGATTTAAATTGCACGTTTAGATCACGGAAATGGCTGGAGGTGGAGGTGGCACTGGGAACACGCTGGAGCTTGTGCCGGCTTCCCGGAGCCACACTGTCGGTGGGGAACTGAAAGTGTCCAGGGTGTGCTGTCAGCATTCCCAGCATCAAGCGTGGCTTTGCCATTCGGAATAGACTCAGCTGCGCAAAGACGTGGGAAGAAAAGCAGTAACGAGGCTCAGAAAGGAAGGGAGGGGAGGGAGAAGAGGAAGGGTGAGCAGAGTCAGGGCACGGTGGGCAAGGCGACCTCCGTGCTTAACATCCATTCAGCCACCAAGTCAATTCAGGGGAGGGATGGGGACACTCTTTGTGGTCAAGGTGTGCTACCTCCCCTGCGGCCGTCGCAGAGCTCGCCTGGATTCCCAGCGGGACTCGGGCCTCCTCTCCGTGGTCCCTCACAGAGGGGAACGCCCACCTCTGTGCAGAGAACCTGCCCGTCCTTCAAGGCCCTAATCCTCGCCCTGGAGCTGCCGCAGAACCCGGAATACAGGTCTTGCATCGAAGACTCATGCACCCCCTCCCCGAGGTAAACCCTGGTACACAGACGGAAAAGGGCTTCCCTCTCGGGATCCTTCCGTGAGGTCCACAGAGGTGTCTGCTCAGTCCAGCCTCACCTCCAGCCCTCCTCCCTGGTCCTTTACTCCAGAGAAGACAGCAGACACCCCTAAATGCAGAATCTTTTGTGGCAGCATTGAGTATTGGATTCCACAATGACGATTCATCTTTTCCATGTTTGTTCAGAGGACAAAAGCAGCGGGAATCGAAAGAAGTTTCTTGAAATTAACAAGTCATCAAATCCGAACAAAAACAGAAAAGAGCCTTGATAATTGAAATTATTTCTAGCAGCTCATTAGTCTGGGGCTGAGTAGATTCAGATCTTTGGTTGCTAAGAGATGGCGATTGCCGGGCAAAGACGTCGCTGGCAGTGGTGGCTGCTGGCCAGCGGTCGGGAGGTGGGGTATACGGGACCGTCCCGGCCGGGCTGAGTGCTGGAAGGAATGCGTGCGAAGGCCTGCAGGGCACAAGCTCTCCTGAGCTGATGAAAAGTCTCAGTTGCACATCGTCAACTAGAAGGCAGCAGCTACACCGGTGAGCTTGTGGTGCCTTGGCTTCCAGACCCAAGCAGCGGCCAACAGGGCATCACTCACTATAATCCAGACGCTCTTTCTCCCGGGCACTGGCCAGGATGGACCACTCACTCCTGAAATGGCACCGGGAACTCTGTGATCTTTGATCAGTTAAGTGACCCTAAAAACAAAGCAGTCTGCGTTTTCAGCTGTGGACGTGAGAGAAAAGGCTGTTGACAAGCAGACGGGGTGACTTCACGTTGGGGCTCCTCTTTGAATATGCAGTGAGTCCCTTCCCCTGGGTTCTGCCTCCTCTGAGGTGCAAGATCCCTGTTGGATCCGCTGAGTGAGTGATAAACCCCGTGCCTTCGAGGGCTTACGGGGTCTGGAGAGGTCACGAGCAGGGCTTCAGGACGATAGCGAAAGTGAGCGGGCGCTCCTGGGCAGGCTTCTGTTTATCCATTTTTGATGAGGTGTGCGTAGCCAAGGGCAACCGAACTGCTTATGATACACGGGGGTCACAGAACGTCAAATTTATCTCTGACCTTTGAGTGTCTGACGCGCAGGCTGGCGGCTGCCGCCTGCAAAGTTTATACAGTGCTCCGACGTGGCCCTCGGCGCGCTCCCCGGACTGTCTGCGTCTCCGACCATCTTGGCTGCTGACAGGGAACAGAGAAAACAGCGGCGGCGGGAGAGAGGGGTCCCAGCGGCCGCACGTGAAGGTCACGGGCTGGGAGGTCGGTTCATGCAAGTCAGGGCAAAGACAGAGGCAGGAGAGGGGTCCACGCCCAGCCGAGGTGGACGCTGAGGCCCGGGTACCAAACGACGCAGATGGAAACCAGAAGCCCTATCCCAGCCTTGGCTGGCCAGCCGGCTTGCAGGCGAGGTGACTGCCCCCCGCCCTCCCAGTCAAGCTGTGGATCCCGGCCTCCGAAAAGTGGGGTGGTCTTTGCCACGTGTGGCCCGACGGCCACTGCGCTTCCCCAGAGGACGCTGCACGGACGGGAACAATGGGCTGGGCTGGGAGCTGGGGGTCTGCTGCATAGGCCAACCTGAACCACTCTCCTCCCAGGAGCCCCGAGATGTTCGCTTCTGCCCTCAGTTTTATTTGTAGCCACAAGCCCTGGTGGCGTGACTTCCCCTAGAACGGCATGGGGGCTGGCCGCTGAGGCGCCTGGTGTGCACAAGGGTCTGGGGTCATGGGTGAGACTTGGGGGCACCTGGTTTCATGTCCCTGCACCCGCTGCTCTCAGCCCACTGGCCTCAACCCCCAGGGTCCTCAGCACGTTCACTGGCTGAGCAGGTGCTTAAAAGAGCAAATGACAGAGCAGACGACCGGCTCGGGTGCCCGTCACAGGAGGGAGGCCATGGTGGGAGCGTTGCGTTTGTTCTGAGGCCACTGGGAGCCTTTGAGGGTTCTAGCAGAAGGGTGAGCTCTGGCTTCGACTGAACTTGAGTGGCCTCTGCTGTATTCTCAAGCCCAGAGGAGTTGGAACATGGTAAGAAAGTGAGAAAGGATGCCCCAGACCCCCTCAGAGAGCTAGCCGGGTGTAATGTTCCCACGCCCCGGAGAGAAGCCCTTTCCTGAAATTCGAATCCGCCGCTGAGCCCTAAGGGATCATCTTCCCGTGATGGCTGTTCCTTTTGTGTGGCAGAGGAGGGCCCGCCCCCTCCCTCCCTCTCCCCTCGGCCACAAAAGGCTCTAATGAGCATAACTTCTGGCAGCTGTGTTTATAAGACACTGATGCAGGGTGGGATGTGACGTTTTCGTATAAATACGTGCAGGACGCAGCTCTGGCTGCTGAACAGGTGGCCCAGGCGGGCTGTGGCCCCTCCCCGGATTATCCAGAGAGGGCAGCGCCTTTCAGGTCAGGGCAGCACCCTTTGTAGAAGGATCTGCTCTGATGACACAGGGTTGGCGGGGGGAACGTGGCCGCAGAAGGTGGAGCTGGCGGGACGCGGGCCTCGGGCAGGGCTTTGGGGCTGCAGGCGCCAAAAGCACAGCTCAGAGCAGCCGGGCAAGCAGCACGGCTGCCACGGCAACAGCCCGGGAGGCCTGGTTGGAGGGACGGCTGGACCCGGCGTTCGGGGGGCCCCCAGCACACTATGGCTGCTTCCCCCTCAGTTACTCCATCCTCAGGCAGGTCCCCCCACAGGCCAGTCCCCACCCTGCTGACTTCCATCCTTGTGCTCCAGCCACCCCAGCGTCGAGAGAGCCTTCTTGCTTCCCCCATAGCTCCAGGCAAACACTGGGAATGACTGTCACAGATCAGCCTCAGCGGAGCCTCATCTCTGGACTGAGACAGGGAAGGGTGGCTTCCTGCACAGCAGTCGAGGTGCTGTCACCAGAAGAGAGGGAGCCATCGAGAGCAATGTTCATCCAGGAAAATGTGCAAAGTGCTTGCTCGTGTGTGTGGAGGCGATGAAGCAGTTCGGGAAGAGTCAGGCTGTGCCCCGTGTCCCTGCCGAGCTGGGCTGTCTCCTCCCGCGGCACTCGGCTGGGTGTGGTGGGACAGGGGCACAGGTGAGCGTGTGGCCCGAGGAGGGAAGGGCTCGGGGGAGACGGAGGCTCCCAGGACGTGCGGGACGAGGCTGAAGACGGCGTGGTAGTCATGACAGCAGGGGAGCAGGGCGCATACAGGTCACCCGCCTTGTAGCGGGCAAGGGGCTTTCCGGTGGAGCAGAAATGACCCAGATGGGGTCTTGGTATTGCATCCAGACTGAAGTCTGAGACAGCACCTATGGCAGACAGAACAGCGGCTCTCAAAGGGGTCCACTTCCTGCTCTCCAGAACCTGTGAAGACGTCACCTGACGTGGCAGATGGGAGTAAATTAAGGAGATGATCCTGGGTGATCTGGGCAGCCCCGAAATGCCATCCAAGGGTCCTCATATGGAAGGAGGGAGGCAGGAGAATCAGAATCAGAGAAGCAGACATGATGGCAGAGGTGGGGGTCAGAGGGAGGCTGGAAGACACTGGCCTTGGAAGGGAGGCAAGAATGCAGGCACCCCTGGAGAACAAGGAAGTGGAGCCCTGCCCCTCGAGCCTCCAGAGGGAACCAGCCCTGCCCGCACCTTGATTTTAGCCCAGTGAGACCCTCGCAAGACCTCTGACCCCGAGGACTGTGGAATGACAAATCCGTGCTCTATTAAGCCGCTGCGTTTGTGGCCAGGCGTTACAGCAGCCCCTCCACACCTGTTAGCCACAGGCCTCCAGCTGCACACGGGGTCTCTAACCTTGAAGAAATGAGGACAGACAGCTCACAACCAGCTTCCTTTTCTCCAGTTGTCTTTTCACTGCATCCTTTTAGAAACTCCACAGTGAGGATGACCTCAGAGATCCCGTTGGCTGCCATGTGCACCTGAGATCTAGCGGTCGGTCTCTTTACCCCGTGTGCCCGGTGAGGAAGGGGCTGCCGAGAAGCCCGAGGATGCACCGCGAGTGAAACGTCGGATCTGATGCTCCAGGCAGCCGTCTGCATCCTCGTCAAGGCTGCGTTATCTCAAGAGCACATGCTGGGGCCCAGCACAGCCCCCGCATCTAGTCTTTGTTCATCCTTCCCCAGTGACGTGCCCTTCGCGGGCTGACGAGGGTCGGTCGTCAGCACAGAGTTCATTAGTTTAATGATGTCTCAGGTTCACGGTGCTTTCAAGAGACATCACGAAATAAATTCAAAATGGACTATGGAGATGGCCCTGGGCAAATAATACACGCAAATCACCTCTCTGCCGAGGAGGAAATCAGAGTCCGTCTCTTGTCCAGACAGTGTGACAGAGCGAGATGGGCGTCAGGGAGCGTGTCCTTCACGAAACTCAGGTCCCTGGTTCCTCGTCACGTGAAGATGGTCTTCAAACTGGCACCGACAGAAAGAGGGCATTTTTCACGCTAAACTTATATCTTAATAGAAACAAAAGGAAGACCCCAGAAGAAGTGCTTGATGAAGAAGCAAACCTGCTTTTCATGCCCCTTGAGAGGACTGTCCGAAGGGGTAGCTGAGGGGATGCTGCCCTCCTCGTAGAGGTGGGAGTTAAGCGAAGGAGAATGGGCGTTAAGTAGGGCGTCAAGGACGGCGAGGCAGACTAGGAAGAGCCTGAGACAGATGGGGGAGCGGGAGAAGCAGGCCACCCGGGGCCGGCGGAGGGAGCCCTCCTCGGAGCAGAGCCGACCTGCAGGAATGGAACTTGACCGCTCATGCACGCTGCCTCTGCAACTGTTCATTTTCAAGTGGCTACATTTAAAACATAAACACAAGGGAGGTTAATTTAATACTATTTAGCCCAATATATCCATAATTTTATTTCAATATGCAGTAAACATAAACACCAGCTTCCCTGGTGGCGCAGTGGTTGAGAGTCCGCCTGCCGATGCAGGGGACACGGGTTCGTGCCCCGGTCCGGGAAGATCCCACATGCCGCGGAGCGGCTGGGCCCGTGAGCCATGGCCGCTGAGCCTGTGCGTCTGGAGCCTGTGTTCCGCAACGGGAGAGGCCACAACAGTGAGAGGCCCGCGTACCGCAAAAAAAAAAAAAAAGATTATTAGTGAGAAATTTTTCATTCTTTTTTTTTTCATGCCAAGTCTTCAAAATCCAGCATGTGTTTTACACTGACGGCTCACTCAGCTCAGACCAACCATGTTTCAAGTGGCCAGTGACTGCAGTACCGGACAGCACAGACCTAGGCCAGGGTCAGCAGCCTCCCCGTCCTTGAGCTAAATCCAGCCCCTGGCTGTTTTTGTAAATAAAGTTTTATTGGCACAGGGCCATGCCATCATTCACATGTTGTCTGTGGCTGCTTTTGCATTTTGACAACCTGGTTAAGTAGTTGGAAAAGAGACTTCATGACCCACCAAGCAGAAAATATGCTCTCTGGCCTCAGGAAACACTGCGGACCTGCTCTATAAGGAGCTGGAGTAGGCTCTTCATTTTAAGGGCAAAGGCAGGGGCCGCAAAGGGTCTGAGCAGGGAGGGAGGCTCTGCCGTGCTGTTGGCAGGAAGCCCTCCAACCACCGGCTGGACAGTGTGTGGAGGTTGGTAGCAGGTCCAGGCAGCAGCGTGCCCCCCGCTTTGGGGGAAGGGCAGCCACCTCAGGGCCTAAGGTCTGGGCTCAACAAGCCCCTCCCGCCTTTCGGGGTTTGGGGTCAGACCCTGTGCTTCAGGAGGAGCCCAAGTCTGGTGTGGAAGGGTGCCTCACAGGCCCTGCCCCTCCCCCACAAAGCCCAGAAGCCCTGCCCTTAGCTTGCCTGTCTGGGACCCTCCAGGCGCCTCAGGATGTAACAGAATGTGATTAATTGCACAGTCAGTTTGGGGACCTGGGTGGCGGCCAAGCGTCGGTCGAGCTCTGGGGTTTCACCCCGTGAATGTCGTGTGCGGATGCCTCTGCATGAACCCACATCTTCCCATCAGCCCCGCTCCCACTCACCTGGCGTCGGGAGTATGTACCTGGCTCAGGTCTGTCTGCCGCCACAAGGCAAGCTCTGTAGCCTGATGGTAACACGCCCCACAGTCCATCAGCATCTCCTTTCCTGTTCTGATTCCATCCTCTGAGGCTTCCACCTTCCCCTGAAAGGACCTGCTTCCAAAGGCTTGGAAGCAGGGTGGGAAGGGACAATGCCAGGTGGGGGCCCTGGGGCTCCCCCCGGGATGGACCCCTCAGAGTGGGCGGAGCGGGGACGGCAGTTGGAAGAACAGCCGGCGGAGGCACGAGGACCACCTGCCTGCAGAGGAGGGTCAGCCAGGAGGCCCTGGCCTGGGCTGTTGTGCTGTCTCCAGCGGCTGCCCGTCTAGTTGGGAGTTGCTGAGTGTGCCTGGCGCTGTTCTAGAGCCTTCCACGTACCCTGAGCAAACAAGCAAGTCCGCCCCTGGATGGAGCTGTGTGTCAGAAGGGTTTTGGAATGAAAAGAGGAAAAGGGGAATCAGGGGTGAGGCTGGGAGTGGCAGGGGTGGCCACAGTTTCCAGTCGGGAGGCCAGACCTGGTTGGGGTGACATCTGCGAGAAGTCTTAAAAGGGGATGGAGGTGAGCCAGGCTGCAGGGCCTGGGGGGGCTGGAAGTGCTGGACGGTTCGGTGGGTGAAGCACCCCCGGGAGGGCTGGGACTCTCGCTCTGCGTGTCCTGGGCGCCTGGGAGAGGTCACCACCCACCTGCGGTTTGACGGGGTCCCTTTGGCTGCCGGGGGTGGGGGGGTGGCAGAGGTGCCCCTTTGCAGTCGGGGAGGAGGGCAGACTCCCGGTGCAGATTCAGTTACAGGAAATGGGCACGTAACCTGCTTAAGAGGACGGTGTGTATCAGACACATTAGCAATGCCGTTCACATGCAGCAAACGTGCTAACTGCACAGAACCAGGCAAGGTGCCGGGGAGGAAAACAGACCTTCCCTCTTCATTAGGACAGGTCCAGCAAGGCTCCTACCTGCGGACACCCAGCTCATCTCTGTTCGTGTGCTGTCATCGGTGTTAAGACTCAAAAGTGATAGACTGCTTTCTTCTTTAAGAAAAAATCAACAGCACTTTACTAAATCAGACTCTTCCAGCAGGGCCCCCAGCCCCACCAGGCCCACGTGAAGAGGGGTTAGCGTGATGTGGTCTAAGAACCGAGAGGAGGTGAGAGATGGGTTGATGATAGATGGTCGATAGATACATAGACATGTAAATAGCTGGTCGGTAGGTAGGTAGACAGATAAATAAACAGATGATGGTTTTCTGAAGATGTTAACTAGTTAATTAGTTCAGAATCTTGAAAAGTAAGTAAATACTTACAGGGCCGTAAACATGTAGATGAGCTTTAAACAGCGTAAATTGTGGTAGAAGCCTTGGCATCCCGTAGCCAGAAGAGAGCCGTTCAGCCGAGCAGTTGGGGCCTGCCCTGGGCTGCCACACGGAGTGCTGCACACTTCGGGGCTTAGAACAGCAGAAGTGCGTTCTCTCGCGGTGTTGGAGGCCAGAAGTCTGAAATCAAGGTGTCGCAGGGCTGGTTCCTTCTGGAGATCTGAGGGGGAATCTGTCCAGGCCCCTTTCCCAGCTTCGGGTGTTGCCATCAGTTCTGGGCATCCTGGGTGTCCTCGACATCCTGGGCTTGTGGGTATGTCACCCTGACCCCTGCCTCCATCTTCAAGTGGCCGTCTTCTCTCTTCCTGTCTCTGTGTGTCCACACTGTCTCTCATGCGGACACGGCCATGGCATCCGAGGCCACCCTCATCCAGCATGGGGTCCTCTGGGTCCTTACCATCATTATACCTGCAAAGTCCCTGTTTCCAAATAAGGTGACGCTCTGAGGTTCCAGACGGATGTGAATCTGGGGGACACTGTTTGATCCAGGACAGTGCACAAGAGAGCAGCATGCATGCAATGTACATGTTTTGTCCCGTGGGTTCAGCAGGTGCTTGTGCGACTCCCAAGGAGAGGCCCTGGTCCTGGCCGGGTGGCCCGGGAGGGATAGACTCGAGGCTGCAGGACCTTCCCCGGCGCCCTTGCAGTTTGCACTCAGTGCTCTCCTCTCTCCCCGCAGTCCTCTGTCCCTCTGTGAAATGCGCCAGGTGACACTGTCATTCATGCCACCCTTCCTCCAATTCCCAACCTGCCAACCTTTCTGCAGCAGCACGGGCTTCTCCAGTTTGAGGGAGCATCAGGGTCCCTGAAGGGCAAAGGCTGGCCTGGACCCCGGAGACTAGGGGTGAGTCCCGGGTGTTTGCACTTCTGTCCAGTTCCCAGGGCTGCTGATGCTGCAGCCGGGAGGGGAGCGCAGAAGAGTCTGCGCCCTGAGTGAGCAGAGCAGCTCCTATGTGAGAGGCAGGGGAGGGGGACTGGGAGGCGGGACCCCTGCCCTCAAGGGCTGTACCGAGGGCAGGGCAGATAAAAGCACTGAAGAGGTCAGCGTGAGGCTGCGTCGCACCTGCACGAGCCGGTGCCACCTCCCTGGAGTCCCCACACCTTACCCTGCCTGAGGCTGGGGCAGCACCTCGCCCATCACAGCCCAGTCACAGCCCCTCCGGCCGGCTGTCGCGCCTGGCACACAGGACGTCAGATGGCACAGCGAGAGCCACAGCTTACCTGGACTTTGAGGAAGAGCAGTGACCTGGGCAGGGGGCTGCAGGGCGCTGGGGTGGGAGGGGGGAGCACGGGCCAGGCTGAGGGACACGGGCACTAGACGGGGTGGGGAGACCTCCGTCTGCAGGTGGCATGGGGGCTGGCGCCCCCGCATCAAACCGAGTCAGTGCCTCCTGCACTTTCTCATCTCCATCCTGAGCAGGTGCACAGGCGAGGGAGGCGAGAAAATCAGGTTCAGAGACATCTCCCAGGCGTGGGGTGAGTCAGAAGCAGGACGAGTGCTCCAGCCTGTTGTGACAGACCAGCCAAGGGGAAAATGCCTCCGTGAAGGCAGAGGCCGTAAACTCGGGAAGAGAGAGGCAGAGATGGAGCCCGAGAGGCGGCCGAGGGGTCAGCACAAAGAGGCTCACGCGGTGACGGTCAGGGCGCCGGAAGTGGTGTTGGAGTCTCATTTCTGAAGCAATGGTTAGATACAGATGTTAAAAGTTCCAACAGCCTCAATCTGGATGCATTCCTGGTGGTGCTGGCGGGTCCTGGCTGTCTGGGTAACCCTGTCTTCCACGCCACAGGGTGAGACAGCACCTGCAAGAGCCCTGGCACCACTGCTCTGACCTAGAGTCCTCCGACGGTCAGCTGGAGGGAGGGCTCGGCCTGGTCACCTGTCTCCCAGGGGGCAGTCCCTCTCACGGAGACTCAGCAGGTGCTTCTGAGGGACCACAGCCCCTGGGGGTGGAGGCAGGGCATCCTACCTCCTGCCCTCCCCTCTCCGCCCCACTTCTTTGGGAAGACCAGTGGGTCACTTTCCAGAAAGAAAAATGTCTTTAAAGCAAAGTGGTCTCTGATACCCGTTCAACCTGGGCATTGATTAACGTATCGCTTGGCCGTATGATCAAAGGGAGAGGATTCAGATCCCCTAATATCCTTTAAGGAGACTTCACAGCCTCATTGCTTTTTTTCCCTCGTTCAACCACACACAGTCAAATTTGAGGCATAATTTGATGTGAATTACCTACAAATTGTACACAGTACTTCACTGCTAAGTAGCTTTTTGCAGGGCTCAGGATGCATTGTCCCTTTTGTCCAAGTAATACCACATGCTCTTTCTGAATTGTTAAGACTCTCTGCCACGCATATAAATGAGACTTAAATCACCCAAAAAGTGGCCAAAATGAGATAGACAATTCTTTATAACTGTGTATACGTTTAAGAAATCAGTCCCCCACCCTCACTCCCAGCGGTGAGGAGAGAATGGGGTGCTGGCCTGTGCGTGGGAGGGAAGCCATGGTCCTCTAGAGAGGCCCAGGGTCCTTCCCGAAAGGCATGGGGCCCTGGCATTAGGAAAATTGGGGTGTCCTCCACAGCCTGGGATGGGGTGCCTTTGGAGTGCCTACAGTAGGGAGCTCTGTGTCTGCTTCTGGAAATGATTTCTTCATTAACAGGTCTTTGGTTTCCTAACCGGGGAGAAGGCGGAGAGAGTTTTGAAGTTTGTCTTTTGTGGGTGTGGGTGGCGTGTGTTGTTATGTTGAACCTGGTCCCGTGAGCCTGCATGAGCCGCCAGGGCCCCAGGGTGGCAAGACTGTACATCTGTGTCCCCGACGTAAGGGGGATGCATGGCCCTGGTTCTGCTTGGCTGGTGGGGGCTGAGGACCAAGCACCCAAATCTCCATCAGCACCCACCGCCCACCAGGGGATCATAGAATCGGTGAACAAAGGACAGAGGCAAAGCTGAGGTCTAAAGTCATCGGACTAAGGATGCCACAGTTCTGTGAGATGAAGGAACCAAGTGGATGTCGCCTGCTGCTGGGAAATGAGGACCTCGGCCCCCAGCTCCATGGGGCGTCAGGTCCACCTGGAGGCCTGTTAACACACACATTTGCGGCTGCATCCCTGGAGTTTCCGAGTTAGTAGGTCTGAAGTAGAGCCTGAGGAGTTTCATTCCACCACTTAACCACTGGACCGCCAGGGAAGTCCCAGGATTTTCATTTTCAACAAGTCCCAAGTGTTTGAGTCTTCTCTGGCTGCTGTAACAAATTATCACAAACTTAGTGGCCTAAAAGAAAATGATCTTCTTGCAGTTCTGGAGGTCAGACGTGTAAAATGGGTCTCGTGGGCTGAGATCGAGACGTTGGCAGGGCCGTGCTCCTTCTGGAGGCTCCAGGAGAGAAGCTGACGCTTCCAGCTTCCAGAGGCTCCCGGCACCGCCCTTCATCTTCAGAGCCAGACCGTAACATCTGCCCATAGCATCTCCCTCTGCTCTATCTTCTTTCTTCCACCTGTAAGAGCCCTGTAAGGGCAGGGGCCCACCCTGGTAACCAGGATCCTCTCTCCCCTCAAGCTCCTCAGCACCGTTGCACCCAGAGTCCCCTTGCTGTGGACGGTGGTACAGGACAGGTTCGGGGACCAGAACGTTGACACTTTTGTGGGACCATTATTCTGGCAACCACTCCAACTGGTGCTGACACTGGTGCTGTTGGTCTGGGACGAAACTTAGTCCCCGAATCAGAGGAACAGACTCAGTTCTGCCTTCCATTGATGTGATATTGGTCCCATCCCGGTTCTCTGTCTGGCCGTCTGTCCAGTTCCCTGGTCAGGTCACCACGCAGATGGGGCATCCAGACCAATCCCTGCGCCTCCTCCGTGGCCAGCCAGCGGGATGCCCCCTCCCCGGGGGGGGGGGGGGGCGCGGTTCGGAATCAGCCCCTCCCCTCTCCGAAGCAGGGACTCCACACCTGCTGCCCCCGGCACTCGCGTTCTCGCCACGTTTAAAGTGTTTCATTTACTTTAAGCACAAAACAGGTAGCCTTGAGGAGTGAGATGGTGTGTTCAGATCTGGTTGCCCCAGGCCAGGTCACGTCAAGTTCGTCCTTGGATGAGGCTCTGGGATGTGGCTGTGTTTGTCTAACAGCAGCAGGACAGGATTGTCCGGATAACAAGGACAGTCAGAAGCCGCCCCCCGCCCAGCACTCTCTGAGCCGCAGCCCCCGCACGGCGGGAGACACGGGATGCCCAAGCCCCAGCCGGACAGAGCCGGGTGCCCAGTGGAAAGGTGCCAGTCACACCCCAACCCTGGGCCTTGATGGTGATACCCCGCGCCCCCCCAGCTGCCGCAGGTCCCTGAGTGCCCCGATCCTGCCTGGGTTTCCGTAGCCCCAGCAGCAGTTGGGGTCCCGAGGCCACTCCTCGGTGGACCCCGTGTCTGTCCAGCTCAGTCACTGACTCCTGGAGAGCAGATAAAATGACATACCCGCGTGGTTTCCAGGAGGAGTGTGAGGGACTCAGTAGCGACAGGGAGGGAGGAAATGGTCCAATGGGTTTCAGCACCAGTGGAGCATCTGCGCTGCTGGTCAACGCATAATCGCCGGGCATCCGCCTCCATTCTGGGTCCTGGTATCTGGGCGTGTCCCCGCCTTTATGGTACTTACCTTCAGTGGACATAAGAGGGTAAGGGATGGGTGGAGGAGTGGATGGATCTGTGGGTGGATAGATGGCTGGACGGATGGATAAGTGGACAGAAGGAAGGAAGGGAAAGAGGGAGGGAGGGAGGAAGGGAGGGAGGGAGGGAGGGAGGGAGGAAGGGAGGGAGGGAGGGAAGAAGGAAGGAAGAGACAGCTGTGCGGACCAATGGATGGTGGACGGATGGATAAATGGAAGGAAGGCAAAGAAGGAGCGAATCGGGCATTAAGGGTTCATTGAGGACAAAACAATAGCTGGAGGCAGTGTGGGTTTTATCTCCCCAAGCAATGCCTGACGTTTCTGGCTTATTGAAGAGGAGCCTTGGGAAAATTCCAGTAGATTCTAATCTGTGTAACACTGTATTACTGTCAAATTTGTAGGTTTTATGGCATTTGTCATGGAAACCTTTTTTTAACTGTGGGACAATATGCCCATAAACAAATATACTGAAAGTAGGTATTAGTTCCTCACCCAACCAGCATTACCCTTTCTTTGGAAAAATGCACCGAGTGAAGGGATGTATAAGAACCAATTGTGAATGGCTCCCTCTTGGCTGGTTTTCTAAAAATCCAGCATCTTTTTCTATAGCTGTAAATGACAGCTGGGAGTCTATTAAAATCAATACGAGGTCACCATGCCATTCAGGGCTGGCAGCGGGACTCACCTCCTATGATTCTGATACACTGTTTTCTCCCTGGAATGTGTTTATGTGAATTTACGTGCTGGGTATAAATATGCAGAGGGTGAATAAGTACACACAGCTGTATTCTCCACATCTGTGCGGTCTAGGGCATATGATAAATCTTGAGACCCATATGTTAGTCTTGTAAAATCCTGATCTTTGAAAGTAGTGGGTAATAGACATTAGGATGGCAGAGGGGAACGGTAGTCACAAGAGGAAATAATCCATTTCAAAGACTGTTTCCGCGACACAGAAGAAGGATCGGGCAGAATCTCTCGTCCCCCTGCCCTGAGCAGCGTGTGTTGGCTTTTGGCGAGCTGTCCCCCTGCATCCCGGTGCCCTCACACTGCGGCTCCTGGAAGCAGGGGGCAGACGCCCCGATGAGCGTGGGCTGGGCGGGGGTGGGGGGAGGGATACCTGCCCACCTGTGGGCTGGAGGAACGTGCCAGACACCGAGATTTGTCACCGTCCTGCAAACGGGCCAGCGGCTCAGAACCTTGCTTGTAACCTGTCAGCTGCCGACGTGGTGAAACACATACTTTATGTAATGAAATTTAATCTTCAAGCCAAATATTAAAATGCGTTGGCTTGCGCGCAGCGTACCTCTTTCTGGAGAAGACGGGTCACTTGACACCAGCTCCCAGTTACAGGCCTCCTGCTCTGAGCCAGGCCCTGGGCTGAGTGCATGACCCTAATTAACAGCCCTACTTTCATGAGAAGCTTCTCATGCTTCAGCAGTGTCCCCCGCCTCGGGCAGGTGTGATGAACTCTGGCTCTTGTCTGGCTCTTGTCCATAACGGAGACAGACTGGAGGCCTTCCCCCTGGCGGGGTGGGCCACTGGGGTTGTCCGGCCACTGGCCAGAGCGGGATGTGTCCACCCCTGTTCACGGATTCCTTAGCAAGAATGGCTGACACCTCGTGTGTGGCAAGGATGTAGAGAGTCCTTCCAGACAAGGCCCCCGCTCTCGGACACAGAGCATTCTAGAAACCACCAAACAAAGGAATGAAACCACTGACTTTGGAAGGGTACTCTCAGGAGTGCCGTCACTGAGGGCAGGGACGGCCTGCCAGGGTCCACGGAGGGCCCCCCACGCAGAGCCCCACGGAACTTTCCAGCTAAGGGAGCAGCAGTCATGGAACGGTGGCTTTGAGCCTCCTTGTCTTAAAAACCCATGAAGTAGGTCTGATTTAACGTGTGTGTCTCAGACCCTTTTACAGAGCACACTTTATCAGCCCAAAATGAGAGCCTGCGCCTACTGCCCCAGCCCGACAACCGCTGTGCCTTCCGTCTCCACCTCTGCGGGTTCACCTACACCCAAATGCAGTCGCACCACATGCGGTCTTTTGTCTCTGGCTTCTTTTTCATTTAGCACAATGTTTGTGAATCTGCTTTTTAGCTAATGTCGTTTCTTGAGAGCCATACGTAAATTCCCACTGGCTTCAAAACCCATCTCCACCTACTGATCTCCGAAAGCGTCTGCCACCCCGAGCGTGAGGTGGGAGTGATAGCCCCCGGCATATGATGGGGATTGACTGTGTACACCAAGCCACTCCCACCCTGCCTGCCTCTCAGTGAACTCAGGGCGTGTCAGCTGTCCCAGGAGAGAGCGTTTCCCTGGTCCCACCCCTCTTCCCTCGGGGCTGCCCTCCATCCTGCCGTCTGTGCTGACGGTGGTCCTTCCCATCTCCTTGCGTCCAGGTTGGACACAGCCTGTGCAGCTCGGGCTCTTGATACGGTCATTCCCACCCTTGGACAGTATGAGACCATCTTCTGGATCCCCTTCCACTGCCCTGATGTGGGGCACCCAAGACCCCACCCTCCTAGAGCTCTAGGATCCAGCCCTCCCGGGGTAAACCCTCACCCACATCAGAAGCCTCGGAAGTGCCTGGTGCGTAAACCTTCCGTCATCTTGGGCAGCGCAGATGGCCCACGGGTGACGCCCACAGGCCATTTGACATTCCAGATGGCAGCATCCTGGGAGAAAAGCTTTTCCTTTCAAACCCCTCTCCCTCCTTTTATCAGAGATTTTGAAATTCTTGAAGATTCTGATAAATACTGAAGATAAAAATAAGACCCATTCTAGCACCATCAGAGGTGGTGGGATTTTTTTTCCAGTGAAAATAGACCACTGGCGTCTGTACCAATAATTTTACGTATTTTTCTGCCAAGAGAATAAGGGTCCTTCCAGCTTTTCCTAAAAGAATCAGAATTTCCTTGAGACTCCTGGAGTTTTACAGACTGTTCGTGAATTTGATGACAGGTGGTTTCCCTGCAGAGCCATCTCCCCGGCTAGGTGTTTGCCCGTCCCCTCGTCTGCTCTGCTCAGGAGACCCATGAGCCTGCTAGACACTGATGTGTGTGTACCCCCAAATCCGTGTGTTGAGTCCTAACCCCCAAGGTGACAGTGTTAGGAGGTGACCTTTGGGAGGTGATGAGGTGGTGAGGATGGAGCCCCATAAATGGGGTTAGTGCCCTTATAACAGAGGCCCCGTCCACCAAGTGAGGACACAGCCAGAAGACGGCCATCTGTGAACCAGACACTGAATCCTTGATTGTGGACTTCCAGCCTCCAGAGCTGCGAGAAATAAGTTTCTGTTGTTTATAAGCCCCAGCCTATGGTATTTTGTGATGGCAGCATGAACAGACTAAGAGTCAGAAGCAGAAGCCCTTGTGAGTGCACGTGTGCATGTGTTGTGCACGCATGTGCAAGCACCAGCCGAGGGTGATGCGCTGATTACCGACCTCGCTCGAGTCAGATTAAAGCCTCCTTCGAAGCCCACTGGAGGCTCTGCCCCCCACTGAGAAAATGTCACGTGGTCTCACCATCTCACGACCCAAGCACACAGTGGGCAGTGCTTTCCCCCGACAGTGGCCATAAACGGGCGTCACTGTCCTGGCCAGCCCCGCCCAATGTAACTGGCAGAAGTGGTGCTTGTCTGGCTCTCACTGAAGGGAAGCACCTCCTTTCCCGAGAGCCGCAGCATGACTGTCCCCCCTCCTCAGGGCTCCCCTGCCCATCTGTATCTCTGACACCAAATGTAATCCACTGAACAGAACCGGACGTGTCTTTTTCCCCTCTTCCCCCTGTGGATGTGACTCGTTAACAGCAGTTTCTTGCAAAACCCAGAGTCTCCAAACTAACTATCCGGACTTGGAGGCATCCCGGGGCCAGGGCTCACCAGATGCACAGATGCCGGCGAGCAGCCCGGCAGCCCCTCTGTCCACGGCTGCGGGGAGCAGAGGGCACCTGCTGACTCAGGCAGCCCTCTAATCAGCGAGCTTGCTTTAATTCTAACAAACAGCCGGGGAGTTATTTTTTGGAGTCGTTTTAAGCACAAATAACAACCCTATTTAAAAATAGATTTTGAGGGCTTCCCTGGTGGCGCAGTGGTTGAGAATCTGCCTGCCAATGCAAGGGACACGGGTTCGAGCCCTGGCCCATGAGGAACCCACATGCCGCAGAGCAGCTGGGGCCGTGTGCCACAACTGCCGAGCCTGCGCTCTGGAGCCCGCGAGCCACAACTACTGAAGCCCGCGTGCCTACAGCCCATGCTCTGCAACAAGAGAAGCCACCGCAATGAGAAGCCCACGCACCGCAACGAAGATCCAATGCAGCCAAAAATAAATAAATAAAACAAATAAATTTTTTAAAAATAGATTTGATAATGTGAAATTGGCGACGAACTTTCAGGCAAACAAACTCACTTCAGATTCCTTAAATTCCCAAGTAAACGATTTGGAAATTCTTTCTCCCTTAAAGCCTGATCAAAGAGACATCTTGACAGGTAGCATTTGTCTCAGGGAGCATCTGCTAGTGCAAGAGCACCTGATGAAGCAGCTTTCATTTGAGAAATAGAAATGCGGTCTGTAGTCACTGTGTGTCTAGAGCATGAAGACATTTCCTAGAAAGAGAACTTGGCCCACTTCGTAACCACAGGAGAAGTGTGAGAGCTTTTCGGTGTGGGTTGGGTTTTTTTTAGTATCTGATCCTTTCTTACAAGGAAATTAACTCCCGTTAGTTAAGGGCTATCAGTTTTGCTATTATTTAGTTTCGATATTGCTAGTGTTTCACTTACATGATATTTAAGTTCAGCAGACCAAGGCCTGGACAAAAGGCAGGACCTGCCGGCCAAGATGTAACCGAGTCTCAGAAGCTGAGTCTTCAGGCTGGGGGCCTGTCCTCCAGCCCTCAGAGCTCAGAGACCCTCTCCTAAGCTGGACTATTGCCTTAACTCTAGGGGTTGATACACAGCCTGGAATATTCTTATCCAACAGGAGTGTCTCTCCACCATCATCAGATTAAGCATTTCTGCACACACAGTCACCAAATCAAGTTAAACTTACCTGCTCTGGTCCTTGTCTCCCTCCCTCCTCCCCGCTCTCCATCCCCCTCGCTCTCTCTGCCCCTTCATTTGCACCCCCTGATACCCACCACCCAGTGCTCAGATGAACTTAGTTCTAAGTGATGTTTGCTGAGCACTTGTGGAATAGCCATCATTCTAATAAAGATTAAAATAACAGCAGACGGAGCTTCCCTGGTGGCGCAGTGGTTGAGAGTCCACCTGCCAATGCAGGGGACGTGGGTTCGTGCCCCGGTCCGGGAGGATCCCACGTGCCGCGGAGCGGCTGGGCCCGTGAGCCATGGCCGCTGAGCCTGCACGTCCGGAGCCTGTGCTCCGCAACGGGAGAGGCCACGACAGTGAGAGGCCCGCGTGCCGCAAACAAACAAATAAGTAAATAACAGCAGACAGTCTTGCTTGGGCTTGGTGGGCCTCGCCCTGCTGGCAGCACTCTGCCCCGTGGCACCGTGGGCAGGGCCTGAGTCCTCATGCCCATCCTCCTCGGGCTCAGCATCAGCACCACGCAGTCCTGCAGAGGCCCACCGGCTGCAGGCCTGTCCCCCAGTCACTGCACGACTCTGCCTCTTCCCTAGAGTGCCTCCTGAGAGCCTCCACCGTGAACCTAGAACTCAGTGTCACCCACAGGACCAAGTGCTTCCAAGGAATCAATCAGTCTTTTTAATTCCGTCTTTTCTGATAACAAACGTGACACATATGATGCAGGAAAAGTTGGAACGTGGGCGCGTGTGGCATCCGTGGGGAAATGTCCCTGTAATCTCAGCCGCGTAGAGCTGCCGTGAGCCAGGCGATAATCCTCCGAGAGCTTATCTTCTGCGTACAGTAAAACATGCGTAGACGTAATGGATTTTATTCTTTCAAAATTGAAATCCTCCCGGACGTACCTTTCAGCTCACTCTTTCACTCCCCAGCGTGCCTTGGGCAGATACGCGGTCTCCGTGTTGGCTGAGTCTCTCCTGCTTGTGGGCCCCACGTGTGGGTGGCCACCACTGACCCCCACAGCCTAATCAGGGCACCGGGGTGGCACAGGGGCTCCATTGGATGAGGACCAAGGCTGGAGGCTGGGTGACGAGTGGGTGACAAGGGTGAGAGGCCGGGCGTCAGCAGTGACTGATTCCTGGAGGCTTCCGGGAGGTGGTGAGGCTGTGTGTGACTGGGCTGGCCAGGCAGGTCTGTGTACTCAAAGGCCGGTGCTCAGCATGGGGCATCAGCTCCAGGGACGGGCGGTGACAGCCGAGGGCAGAGGAGGGACCATTGCATCCCCTTGGCCTCCCATCCGCCTGCCAAGCCTTCTTTCTGCAGGACTCTGTGGATCTCCCTGTACCCGCTCCGAGTGGTGGTACCTGAAAGGCCTCTCCAGGTGCACCTGGTGCAGGGAGAGAAGAGCCGTGATGACCCCAGCTCGCCGCCCCGAGACTGTCCAGCTTCCCCATTCGGGCGGCCAGCTGTGGCTCGTGGCCCTGGTGCTTTGATGCCAATGGGTCTGGCCTGACAGAGGAGACAAGAGAAAGTGGCTGCAGGTTTTGCAGGTTTTAGGGACCAGGTGGTGGTGTTGGTACAGATTCTGGGAATGGACACACTCCCCAGGGCTCGGCCACAGGCTCTGCAGAGCCGCCGTGAGCAGAGCATCCCTCCCAGAGATGAACCTACCGGATGACTCTTAGACTGATGATGACTGTCTCCTCCTGGGGGGATTCCACCTCTGACAGCAGCTGTAGATGAAGGGACCAGACCCCACCCCAGCCCCCCGCCAGCAGATATGAGTGTGTGTGTGTGTAGGTATAGGTATAAATACATAAATATTTGAGTCCTTAAAATAAATTAGCGCCCATTACAACCTTCCTTGAATTTCTAAGTATTGTGTGAATCTGCAAAGAAAAGAGCCCTTTGTTTCTGCCAAGGAAGGGAAATTCTTCACCTTGTCTTGTGCAAGGAAATTTCTAGACATGAGGGAAACTGAAGTCCATTGCGGGATAAAGATGTGTGTGTGCAACTTTTTATATTTGTTTGCATCACCTGTGTGCTCAAGTTTAATCAAGGAATTTAGTTGGAGTAGTTCTTTATTTCCAGAGACATCAAAAGCATTTGATTTTCTTTCTGGTCAACATATTCCTAAAAGGATCTGTTTTAAACCGATAGACTGAACTCACGCTAATCTCCCTTTAGGCTTAAAAGTGGAAAATAATATGAGAAAAAAACTCAGCATGTATCTAAAATCACATGAATTTGCTTACAGTGGGTATATATTGTGCCACGTTTCCTAATAAGCATTTATTGATCAGACCAGGAAATTTTCTCAGATATGTGCCCTCACCAGCAATTCCCTGAGCATTGGAGTGCGATGGGGCAGGGGGCAAATTTATAACAACTTTACACCATCGCAAAAACCCATCTGTGCTCCCTAGGACTCAATTTGCAGCCACTTACGTACATTTCTGCCACAGTTGATCAGAAAAATTGATTTAGATTCTATTTTAATGCTCTATTTTCTACCAGCAAGTGAATGTTTTTTTTGCTAGATAGGGCCTCGGAAATGCCCATTGGATATTGGTCAAAAGTTAGCACATTTTCCTGAAAGCCTTTAAACAAATAGCATCAGGGGGTTTATGGAAGAAGGATTTTTTTTCAGTTATCCAATCAAAATGATCCATGAGGGCAGCCAGCCCCAGGGACACTAGGAAAAATGGTATTGGGGGTTTTGAATAGCTAGTTGGGGATCTGTTACCCCATCACCAGATCTGCGGGTCACCCGCTGGGCTCAGCAGAGCACGGTGGGATGGCTTTCTGCAATGGGGGTGGGTCCCTGAGTTGGGGGCCGGTCACCAGTCCGCAGGCTCGCGTGGTCATTCTTTTCCTTTGTGCGCGCCGTTGCCGCCTGCTGTGCACCGGACACTGTGCGGGGACGTCAGCGGGGGGCCTGGAGAGTGGGCAGGAGGGGCGACTGAGAGAAGTGGGCGTGCCCCACCCTCCGGGGAAGCTTTGGGGGCCACTTCTGCTGAAACCGCTTAGGATACTTTGAGCAAGGGGAGCAAGCAGCCACGTTCGGACTCATCAGGGCCCCTGAGCACAGAGGCATCACTTCCATTCGGAGCCCCTGCTCTGTGGTTGCCCCCCGCCCAGCCCCCCACCACTTCCATGACTTCTGTCCATCACCCTGTGTCCCTGTGTAGCCCGTGTCGCTCCCTGGGATCGTACTGACTTGGGGTTTTCAGCCTCTCCAGCTAGAATGTTGGAGAGTAACAGCCGTGCCTTGTCTGTGTCCACCCCCGACGCCTAGACAGACCCCACAGGCAAGGTGCCCCGGAAGGTGTGCGGAATCGGACAGTGCTGATTCCCCCATAACTGTGCGTGAATGGCAGGATTCCGTGCTTTTCGTGAGAAACTAATATTGTCACTAGTAGCTCCAAGTTACCCTCCCACTGGAACCAGTTCTCAGACACCCAGAATGGCATCCTTTTCTGAACTTGCAAAACAGAAAGACAGACGGGTTTCGATGGGAAAGAGTGAGCCGGTCTCTCGTGTGTTTTGCGTTTTTCAGGAACCGTGATGTTGTTTTTTGCAATCCTATTGGCCTGTTCACCTTCCCAGTATTGACGTAGAAGAGAAATTTATTTCTCATTTAGGTCAAGGTGAAAATATAAAGAGGAAAATGAGGAAGTACCAACGTTTAACTCATTTTTGCCAGAGGAAATGTGAACTGGAATTTCAAACCAGAAAAGGAAAGTGCTTTCCTGGAGGCCGTGCTCCTTGGGAGCGCCAAGGATCCCCCAAGATAATGAGCTCCCTTGGAGGAGGACTGAATCAGGACCCTGGGGTATAAGTAAAACCTCGGAGGCAGGGTGCCCCACAGATGGGCAGCAGGGCAGGTTCAGTCTGCCTTGCGTTTTGCAACCTCCCACGTCCTTTAGAGACCACGGTCCCCCCGACCCCCAGCCCGATACCATGAAGAGGAGATTAGCAAGCAGTTTTCTGCTTTGCACAGGAGGCACCCTCAGAAGTCTCTGCCGTGCACGGCGATGCACCGGGGATACTGCCGGGACAAGCTAAGTGAAATGTCATACCTGCCGATCTGAGGCACCACGGACGGGCTGGAATGGGGCCTGTCGTGCTTTCAGAGACTGACAGCTAAATCTTTCATTCCTTCAGCTCCCAACATATGGCATGAAGTAGGGTGTGAAAGATGGATTTCTTTGGATAGGTGCAGAAAACATGTGCACCGTTTTCACTGCTTGGCTGTAGAGAAAGATCAAAAGAGCCATGTTTTCTGAGAGCAGAAATTTAATGCTCCGAAGCCATGCCTCCCTGGTAATGTCGGTACGGAAGTAATACCTACTTAGAGTAATTAGCACTTTCACGTCACGACAGGCAGGGTGAGCCCAGCAAGGAGACACACACCTCCCTTGGCCAGAGGTCAGCGGGCCGGCCTGGAGAGACCTCCCTGCCCAGAAGCAGTACCGTCCATCGTCCACGCCATCCTAGGGATCGGATGTACTCAAGGTGGACCTGCAAACTTGCACCAGGCCCCAAGGTGGGCTGCTGGAGTGCCCTGGGGCTTCATGGTTTGGGAAAGATTGACCCCTGATCGCCGTCCAGCCCCTCCCCCCAGCGGTTCTCCTCTGGAGCCTGAGCGCCATGGATGGGGGCTGGTCACGGAGTAACCGAGACCCTCAGTCAGCTCCAGGCCCCGCGAGGAGAGGCGCGATACTACTGTGTGTCAGGGGACACTCAGAACCACAGCACAGCGCCTACACGAGGAATGAAAAACGCCAGCGAAGCAGCTGCCAGCATCTGAGCGAGAAGCATCAGCTCGGAAGCGACCGACCTGACACCTGGCCGAGCCCTGAAAGTCCTCCTCCTCTGCCTCCACCCTGACCTCGCTTCTCCAACCCCCGCCTCCCGCAGGAGGACCGCGGGCTTCCCACTGCTTCCTGGCCATGGGCCTTGGGGTTTCCTCAACACTCTACGAGGGTTTCCCAGCCTTGGTGCCGCCAACTCGTGGGGCCTCCTGGTTGTGGGGCTGCGCTGGGCATCATGGGACGTGTAGCAGCGTCCCTGACCTCTAGCCGTTAGGTGCCGTTACGTCCACCCCCAGCTGTGACACCCCAAAACGCCACAGACACTGAGCTGAGAACTACTGCCCTGGGGTCGACGTTAGGAAAAGGGAAGCAAACCTCAGGTGCGCGAGCCTGTCGGTGCCCCGGGACGCTGGTCCATGCTGCAGCCGGCTGCTAAGCACCTGTATGACTTGTCATGTTACACGAGGATGGCCTCCGAGTCCCCCTGGAGGACGTGTGTTTCCATGGCCTTTATCTGGAGAAAGACGACTCTTCCCTCCTCATCACAGCCTCGGGCGTGATTTCTCAGAACCTCAATTGCGTTTCCTTGGCTGGTCCCCCCATCCTCCTGTAAAGGTCATCGTGGCCGTAAGTGCATGCTGGGGATGACTGATAAGGTTGGGGCAGAGAGGCTAGTCCCTGAGGTTCACACGCCACCCACCGTGATCAACCCGAGTGCCCCCATCCCCCAGGCGGTGTGAGACCCCAGCGGGCTGCAGGGGGCCGGGTTCGTCTCACCCTCTGGCAGCCTCTCGTGCTACGTGCTGCTGTCACATCAAGAATTATTATTTTCAGCATGTTAGGTGTCACCAGTGCCCTTGCCAAGTTATTTTTTCCGGGTCCACCCAACCTTTGCTGCTCCTTCCACGCTTGTCTCACGGAGGTCACCATGTCGTTAGGTGTTAAAATGAGATCAGAGCTGAGGATAAATCCGGATGAAAGAGGAGACCTGAGGGCACGGGCTGGGTGGGAAGTGAGCAGAAAGCCTGGGGGCTCCCTGAGGCTTTGCACTTCCTCTGTGGCCTGCGACACGCACTTCTCCCTGAGAAACCGACAAGCGCGTCTTCAGACGGGGGGTGCAGGGTTGTTAGCGTGGCAGGGCTGGCGGTCCCCGCATGAGTCCTGTAGGGGTTCAGAGCATGAGAAGAGGGGCCTTCGTGAAGCCCGTGGTGGCCTCTGCAGAAAACCCCAGGATGTCAGGAACTGGGAGATGTCAGAACAGGATGTCGGGCTGCGAGTCTCACGCCGACTGGCGTCCTCACGCTGCCGGCCGCTGCCTGGACTTCACTCTGCGGCCGCTGTGTAACTCCAAACGCAGAACCACGTGGACGCGGGGGTGCTGTGGAACCACGGCCAGACGTGCGGGCACAGGATTTTATGCCACAAGAGCACACGGGGGCCTGGGGTCTGCACGTATTTGCCCACAGATGCCGACTGCTTCCTTTGGGGGTCGAAATGTCAGTCTTTGCATCATGCAAAGGCTCAGTCCTGCAGCCCCCAGGCCATTGAGAGGGCGGCGGCATCCGCCTCGGAAGGGCTCCCCGCCCGAATCTGCAGGAAGACACTCTGTATCACCCGTGTTCCTGCTGAGCTTGGTGGTGGGGATTAATCTCTGGGCTTTTAATTCTCTCCGACTGGCAGGCAGGTGCCCAGCTGGGCCCCTCGCGAGGTCACCAGATCCGCGAGAGGGGAAGACGGGTGTCTCCAAGAGCATCCCAGCGGGCGGGCTCAGACGGCCATTCCCCCACACAGGCGGGAGTTCTGAGCCCAGAGGGTAATCCCCTCCTTCCCTGGGGAGAGGGAAGGGGGCCCTCTGGCAAGAGGACGTGGGGGCTCTGCTTCTCCGGGCCCCCAGGGGCCGAGTTAGGTCCGAGCCCTCGTCCGGGGGTCCTCCCAGACCCGACCGCCCGGCGCTGCCGGCCGCGGAGCCTGCTACAGTGGTGCATGCCGTCGTGCCTGCCCGCTGACGGACGTGCCCGCTCTGCACATCAGGAGGGCAGCCAGCAGCCACAAGGAGGCGGTTTCTCATCGGCGGTAATTCTGACTGCCTGGGATACACTCTTGGTCTGTCCTCAGGGCTCCTCTTAGACTCTCAGGGGCAGGCCTCCCTTGCATCAGGAGCCTGGATCTTTACTCCCATCCTTTACGGACTTCCTGGCTGGGCCACAAGCCCGCGAGGCCTCAGGGATGTCCACCAGTGCAGGCTTGCTGCGTGGAGAGTGACCCGGCCTAGACCAGCTCCACTTGGGCGGGGTCGCAGCCATCGCCCTTGCGGCTGTCTCGCCCGGATGTAGCGCCACACCGGCCCCACGGCAGGGGCTCGGGGTGTGCGCTACGCGAGTCTTTTTAAAGCTGGAGTTCGTTATCTCATAGGGAACCAAAGCCTTCCTCGGAGTGAATGTCAGCTCCCATTTTTTGTAAAACAGTTTCAAGGGATGAATTAGTTTCCTAGAGCTGCTGTGACAATGTTCCACCAACGGGGCAGCTTATGCAACAGAACACGTCTCACAGTCTTCGGAGGCAGGCGTCTGAAATCAAGGCGTCCACAGGGCTGGTTCCTTCTGAGGCTGGAGAGCAGATCTGCTCCAGGCCACTCTCCTTGGTGTGCAGACGGCCGTCGTCTCCCTGAGACTCTTCACTCATCTTCCCTCTGTGCACATCCATCTGTGCCCAAATCCCCCCTTTTTGTAAGGACACCAGTCATATTAAGTTAAGGGCCCACCTTACTGCACTGTGACCTCATCTCAAATAATTACATTTGCAGAGACCCAATTCCAAATAAGGTCACCTTCTGAGGTGCTAGGGGCTGGACTCCAATGTATGAATTTGGGGGGGACACAATTCAGCCCATGAAAAGGGGTTTCGGCGGGGTCCTCCCTGGGGTGTCCCAGCACTGACTAGCTCCTGGGCTGTAGTTCCACCAGTTCAGCTTGGAAACTTGAGAGCTGCTGGGCGTTGCAGTGACCTCCAAGGGATGTGACCAGAGGACCCCCCCAGGCCACGAGAGTGCGGGCCAGTCCCGAAGCCATCGAGGTGTCGGGGAGTCACGTGGGTGGTAAGCTTCATTCCGATTTGGGGAAGTCGGACAAAAACAGACGCCAAACGAGGGGTCACACAGGCTGGGTCTTCAGCACACAGATCTGGGGTCAGGCCGGTGGTTGGCGAGACGTTTCCAGGTTTGGAAAATCCAGGTGAACCCGGAACAGGGTCTTCCTCAGTCAGAAGAAGACGGCCTTCCTTCTCGTGCTGGGAGCTCGATGTTATCACGAAGGAAGGGGAGTTGCTCAGGCAAAACAGAAGTTCATTCACCTCAGCTACGCCTTGTTTCCTTGTTCAGACAGCGGTGGGCCAGTGGCCAGGGGCAGAGCCAGGCTCCAGGAGGTCTGGAGAGGCCCTGTCTTCACCGGACAGAGGCGAGTTCTGCTGGACAGAAGTCACATGACTTCAAATGACTTCATTGTCATTTCCACCGTCCCCTCGGCTCTGGCCATCGCTGAGCTGAGAGTTGGCCCAGGAACAGGGGATGATGCTCTGTTCCTACCCCGTGGAGCCCAGTCAGCCTTCCTGTAGGACAGTTTCTGAGAAATGGATTTTATCGAGAACCAAGAAGAGATGGCAGAGCAAGAGTGGCTTGTGACTACGCACTCTGTGGTCCTTGTGGAATCGGGCGGCCTGGGCGGGAGCTGAACTAGGGTGAGCGAGGCAGGGACCGTCCCAGCGGATCCCTCTGCCCTCCAGAACATTCCACACCAAACCCCACAGAGCCTTGATCTGTGAAAGGAAAGCAGGGGCCGTCCTCCCAGAGCAGCCGGCGTGGCCAGCTCAGGTGCAAGTATTTGTACACTTTGTGGGTTGTGAGTCCTCACACCTGTTCCAGTGATGCCGTAACCGTTCCGCCACCTTGATTCAGTTACAGCCGCGCAAAACGGCCGCTTGTGGTTAAACACATTTTTATTTATCTGAATGTGCATCTTAAAACCATGAAGTCTGTGCCTGAGCCGCAGTGTCCTGAGTGCTCCATGAAGCCGGGGACAGGCAGTGTGGCCTGGAAAGGCCCAGGGCGTGCGTGCCCGCCTGCCTTAGCGTGCTGCCTTTTCCAAAGTGCTCTGAAGGATTTTGCAACTAACCCGCTGTTCCATTTGATGGAAATTTGGAGTTCTTGGTCTACATCTGTCACTTTCCTCCAGAGCGATAGGGCCTGGTTTTTCCCGACGACCTGTTCATTGCACGAGGAGGTCCCCTAGGTGTGTGCCACACGGGAAAGCAGGTGCGTGCGTGTGCCGTGTAGAGGGCGTTCGGTGTCTTCCTCTGCAAACCTCTGTGCCATACGCTGGGGGAGAGCAGTGATCACGGTAGACATCACCCCCTCTTGCCAAATGTATGGGCAGGCGGAGCAGAGGGCTCACAGCCCTACCAGGGCCATTGGACGCTGCAGATGCCTCAAGGACCAGGCTGACCATCAGACGTGGTCCCGTCTTCTCCCTCCTCATTGTGTCATGGAGCCCCTGCTTCCTGCCGGGGATGGTCTACGCGCAGGAACCCTGACATCACGGCGCTTCCTTCCTAGTTTGAGGAGGCAGGTGAAAAACACACATACACAGGCAAAATGGAAGGTGGCAGTAAGTGTCCCAGGGAAAGCGGGCCTGGCGTGGATGGACGTGGGTGATGTCTGAACATGGATGAAGGTGTCCTCGGGGTGCAGTTCCATAGAGGAGCTGAGAGGGCAGCGTGGCTGGGAATGGGGGTGGGGTGTGACCTTGCATTTGCAGAGTATTTAACCCAATCTTGAAAAGACGCCATTCGTGTCGGTGCCCACGAATCAGTGGGAGAAAGAGGAATGAGGTTAGGGCAGGAGGACCTGAGCCTCTAAATCCTCCCCTTGTGTCCCCTCCCCCACCCTCCCGCGGGTGCAGCCATCTGGTCTACCACACAGGACTCGGTGGCCCCTCTGGACCCCGGACTGGGACATTCCCATCAGACCCTGTACCCTGGTTGGCCTCCCTCCCCTAATCTTTTCCTTTTTGTTTTGATTTTAAGCACATCGGATTGGATGTGGATTTAAGCAATATTTATTCAGAGCTGCTCTACCTTGTGTTTTGCCGTTAAAAATATTAATTGTGACCTTTCAGAACTCCCAATTAAACTCTTCCGATAAAATGAAAAGGTTGAACAAGCGTAAGCGGGGGCGGGAGTGGGAGCGGGGCAGCTCCGTGCAGTGGGGATGCCGTAAGCAGAGTCCTTGCCCCTGGAGTGGCCAGACAGGTGGCCACGCCCCTGAGGTCTGGGAAACCTGGTCTCTGTCCCGAGTGTGGAGAAAGGCTGAGTCCAGAGACCCGTCCTCCTGACCTCCTCCAAGGCCAGGCTGTGAGCCCGTCAGAAGCAGCAGAATGAACCAGCTGGAGATCAGGAGTCAGTGACTGAAATTAATCTGCCGCGGTCACTGGCGTCCTGGCCATTTCATATGCGGACCGGGGCCTCTGGTTCTCCCTGTGTGGCCACCAAGTGCCCAGTCTCCACAGTGGCTAGAGGGATATGAATGCTACAGGATCCCAGCCTCCTGTCCAACAGGGATGCTGGCAGGAGCTGCTGCCTCCCTCCAAGGGGTTCAGGACCAGCTTTCTCGGTGGAGAAGGAATGCTGATGCTAATTCAGGTGGCTCGGAGTGGAAGAGGCCACTGGGCCAGCAGCAGGGGCTGCCTTTGTTCCGTGGGGTGTGCTCTGGAGTGACTCTCTGCCTCGCTTCCTGAGCAGCGCCTGCTCTTCTCGACGCCCAGCCTTGTCCTAAGAGAGACAGCAGCCTGCTTCTGAGCACGGCCAGCTGGAGGCTCAACCATGGGTTCCTGGAATCCAACGGCTTCAGGGTCAAGGCAGATGAGGTCAAACGGGAAGGCAGGCAGCAGGGGCAGTGGGACAGGACGGAAGGGAGGGGGACCTCTAGGTGGGTGGGCTCACGTCCCACCTCCAGCTGGTGGCTGCCGCAAAGAGGCCTGGGTGTCACCAGATCTTTGGAATTTCCCAGAAAAGCTGAAAATCTGGATTTTTTTTTTAAAGGTGAAATTTGCCAGTACCTAATCTCTACAGCCTAGCCCGGGCTTTCCCAGTCTCAGTACTGTTTTCACCATGAGCCAGCTGGTTGTTGTGAGGCCGTCCTGTGCCTTGAAGGACGCTTAGCTGCATCCCTGGCCCCCACCCACTGGATGCCAATAACACACTCCCCAAGCTGTGACCACCTCCCAAGATGTCTCCAGGCACCGCCAGTGACCCCTGGGGGCCAAAATCACCCCCAGGAAGAACGAGGGATTTAGACTGTGAATCTTCCTTTTGTGAATTCTGTAAGAGACCAACCCAAAAGACCACATATGAGTCAATAGGCAGCTGGGCCCAGAAATGCATGGGGGCTCAGAGGCTCCCCTAGTGCCCAGGTGTCCCCAGCCAGTCACTGCCCCCCGGCCAGCCCCATCCCCTCTGCCTGGTGACACCTCAAGCCCAGGGCATCCCTCTCCTCAGCACCATACCTGAAGTGGGCCAGCTGCAGGCAGACCCACCACGAGCTCTGGGAGGTTGCTCCGTACAGAGACACTTGTTCCCACCTTCTTCCCAGGCTCCCTTCAGATCCTCGGGTGGGGCTGCAGGTACGGATCCCGTGACGTGAAGAGAATACTGTTCAGCCACCTGGGGAGGCCATGCCCCTTCCAGCCAGAGAGGGGCATGGCAGGTAACAGCCAGCCTGTGGGGCCAGGCTTACCCCACACCAGAGTGAATGGTAGCCCTTCAGCTGCGGCTTGCGCATTTTGTTTTATGTGTGCAATATCGTCCTGCTCCCGGGCCGACCTCACCAAGCAGCAGGGGTTGCAGCGCTCAGAGGACCGTCCCCAGCAGCATCTCCTTCAGTCTTGGAGCCCGTGGCCGACAGCCGTTCGTGGAAGCAGCAGCTGTGTCCTCTCCTGCAACTTCAAAGGGACCTTCCATCAGGAGACCCACTCGCATGGGGCTGGCTCTGACCCTTACAGGTCTGGACGGGGCATAAATAACAGGCGGATTAATGGTGGTGTTGCCTCTGCCAGTTCAGCCCACCCGGGCTTGTGAGGCAGCATCTGGTCGTCTCCAACATCAGACACTTCAGCAAAGTTTTAAATTAGGCAGAAGCCTGCAGAGCGGCCAGAGGGCTCCATTTGCTAGGGGGCTGCTGGGCTCTTCTGCACACATTTGTGTCAGCCATGAAAAGCTGCACCACCGACGGCCAAATCAAATACCCTAGTTGTGTCAAGATTCCCCAGATGTGACGTGCAGAGCTCAGAGCGCCTTGTAGATTCCATGTTGCTTCCTCCCCTTAATGATGCCTGGAGATTTCTCCGTCACGGAGCCCTGGCCCAGCTGAGTCCCTCTCTTCCCCTCCGGGCAGAGAGCAAGTCCTCGCACCCCCTGTGCTCGCACCCCTGGGGCGGAGGGAGCAGGCCACCAGGCTGCCGCTCGTCTCTGGAAAACCTCAGGTGAGCTGCTCCCCCAGCTCTGCCGTGGGGGTCCCAGGACCCTATCTCAGAGCTGGGCGGCATCAGTCCAGCCTTTAGATTCCTTGCTGATCGGAGGAGGCCCAGGAGGGACAAGGGGGCAACCCAGGCACCACCCGTGAAGCTCTGACAATTGGCGAAAAGCTGCCGTCGGCCTCATTTGCAGGAGACCCACATCTCTCGAGAGTAATGCGTGTGGATGGTTTTCATATATTCAGTACCATGAGGGAGCAAAAGGCATGTGACAAAAGGATGGTTTCTCGGGATCAGAGGAAGTTTAGCCTCAGTGTGGGCTCCAGGGGAGAAAGGACAGACAGAGAGACTGGCCCAACTAGGAGGTGGCTTTCCAAAGCCAAGGACACGGATGGTTGGGTCTGCGGGAAGAGACGTGAGCCGAGCGGCGGAGCCCGTTTTCTCTCCAGTTGCACATAAAACGCACTCACTCCCTCATATTTAGAAAACTCAGGGCTAACTCCTCTTGCGTGTGATCGCAGGTCAGATAAACGTGAACTTCAGCAGAGCAGGGTCAGTCAGAAGTTAATGGAGAGGCTCAGCCCCGAAGCACAGCATTTGGCCGTCAGCTCTGGACTTCCCCTTGAACTGCGCCACCCACTGCGGACTTGGCATCATAAAGGGAACCCGAGCCTTTCATAAAGACGAAGGACATCTGAACCTAGGTCAGCTGGCCACCACAGAGCTTTTTTTTTTTTTAATTGGAGTATAATTGCTTTACAATGGTGTGTTAGTTTCTGCTGTATAACAAAGTGAATCAGTTATACATATACATTTGTCCCCATATCTCCTCCCTCTTGTGTCTCCCTCCCACCCTCCCTATCCCACCCCTCTAGGTGGTCACAAAGCACCGAGCTGATCTCCCTGTGCTATGCGGCTGCTTCCCACTAGCTCTGTACCTTACGTTTGGTAGTGCATATATGTCCATGCCTCTCTCACTTGTCACAGCTTACCTTTCCCATTCCCCATATCCTCAAGTCCATTCTCTAGGAGGTCTGTGTCTTTACTCCTGTCTTACTGCTACGTTCTTCATGACATTTTTTTTTCTTAAAATTACACCACAGAGCTTTGATGGTCGCACTCCACATGCCCCCCCCCAACCCCCTACTCGTGCTGGGTGAATGTGTGATGCAGGAATGTGTGTAGTGATGTAAAAACAAATCCGAAAAGGGCAGCTTGGTGTCCTCGCCTCGCCTGCGCAGAGCACACAGCATCCCGTCCTGGCGGGCAGTGAAAAGGGCGCCCCGTAAAGGGGGAATGAAGCGAGGAGCAGTGAGCACCCTTCATGTGCTCCTTCTGGGGACGCGCAGCGCTCGGAGGGATTACGACCCTGAGCTTCAACGCAGGCAGAGCCGGGATCGAGGTCCAGCTGCAGGGCCTGCGGGGCTGGGGGCTTTGCAGAAGCAACCCACCTCTCCGAGCCTCCGGATCTTCACCCGGAGAAGGGATAGAGCTCCTGGGAGGCTATTGGGAGTTGTCACTGAAGCATCTGTGCCGGGGCCAAGAATCTGGCTGCCCCAGGCCCAGGTGGAGGGTCACACGTTCCCTCGAAAGCAGCAAACTCAGCCATCATGGCCCGTGGAGAGAAAGCCAGGCCTGTGTGCATTTCATCTCGAGGAGACAGAGTCAGGGAATCCAGGATCAGGGCCACACGGCAGCGTCTGTGGAGCCCTTTTCACAACCGTGCCGGCCTGCAGCCTGTCCAGGCTCAGAGCGAGAGGTCAGCTCAGGGGACTCGCTCCCCGGGGGCCCGGGACGGCTTGGTGAGGCCGGCAGCCCAGGTCGAGCCCCCGTCCTTGGTGTCCGGCTCTGCTGGCCGCATGCAGTGGACGTCCCAGGGCTTCTTGCGTGAATGTTCAGTGCTACTGTTTTTTCCTGCCCCATAGCAGGCACCTAAGAGGTATTTGTTAGCTGGGGCGCCACGGGAAGTGACCCCAAGAGAGAAGCCAGCCTCTGCTTTGAAGGCCTGACCTTGGTTTGCAGACGGGTGCGGGGGATGGCCTCTCCTGTGCTGGTCGCCCCACCTCTGAGCAAACCGCAGGAGGACTCGCGGGCGGAACCCCAGGGGGCCAGTGACACCAAAGCCTCGGTGTGGGCCTGTGGGAGATGGGCAGCCACTGCCCCTGGGCCCCCTCAGTCCCACGAGCTGGAGCAACGCCAAGGCAGCTGGGGGAGGGGTTGTCTGGGGGCTGGATCCCTCTTCAGGGAGGGTGACAGAGAGTTTGGGGTTCATGTGGGTCAGGCCAGGCTGGGCTCCCAGGACGTGGGACCGGTTTGTCCCCAGCAGTGCCCACCTCTGGACCCGCGCCTTGCTGCCCCCCAGCCTGTCCTCCACACTCCCATGCATGCCACCCCCTCCACGGTTCTGAGTGCCCCGTACAGTGTCCTTTTTCTTTAATTCCTCTTCTGTCTTCCAAAACATCCTCACCGTCTTCAGATCAGCCAGCCAGCCCTGAGGAAATTGCTGTGATAACTTAGCAGTACCCACTGCAGCCCTTCTATAGAGCTTCTCCTGATGGGCGGGCACTGTCTGTGCAGGGACAAATGAGCAGGTGTGGTCCCTGCCCTGACCCTCTTTTATGGGAGGGTCAGAGGCTAAACATGTAATTCTGAGTACACAGAAAGCTGGGAAAAAAGGCAAATCCAGTGAAAAGGAGATATGTATACGAGACGGTCCTAACCTCGTGTGGAGCACTGCGTCTGTGCATAGAGGAATGCGCAGCAGTGCTGATGTCGTGCACTGGTGGAACTGATTCTCGCTAAAGCGTTAGTGATTGATAGGTTGAGTGTCCTATTTCCCCGGGAAGTCATTGTTTTTAATGGATAACAATTCAAATGTTTCCTTATGTCAGAGGGTCTGTGCGCAGCCGTGAGATTCCAGATGGTTCTGTTTGGCAGTGGCTGGCATTTGTGTTCAAATGCTGGGGACGTGGGGTAAGGGAGGTGGGGTCTCTACAATGCAGAGATCCCAGTGCCCTGGCCACAGGGGGTGTTCTGTGAAGGAGGGAAGGGGTGGGAGTCGGGAAGGGGTTAGGCCAAAGGGGTGGCCTCCGTCGGGGGGCACGGCGGGGGGGTGGTGAGACCAGGAGAAGCCCGGCCTGGGGCTGGGCTGTGCTGGCCCCGCCCAGCGTGGATGGACTTTTCTGCCTGGCTTGTCCTCGGGGACACACCCCCTTCTTCTTCCGAGTGGTCGGTGGCTGGGTGTGTCCCGGGGCTCCCTCCCCGCGGGCCCTCTCCCGGCCCCTCGCTGGGGTCCCTGCAGCTCCCTCGCTCTGCTCTCTCCCAACACACCCAGCTCTGGCAACTTTCCAGCTGTTTGTTTTCCCTGAAACACGGGTGGATACTATTTATACAGAAGCGTTTTAGAGGGAGAAGCTGGGAAGGGGCAGCCGGGCCTCCTTGGAAGACGGGGGCTGCCGTGGGCTCTGGGACGGGGACGGTCACGGGTGATGTTGGGGACAGGATGCTCCCCCAACTCTGCCCACGGGTGCTGGACAGAGAGGGGGAAGGGCCATGTCTGTCGGCCGCCTTTCTGGGACAAGACTGGCCTTGTCACACTCTCCAGAGAGCAGTGGAGCCCCTCTCATCAGGGCTGCTCCATGGACGCTTCCGTGCCACCCGCTGTGTGCCAGGCCCCGCACGTGGCCCACAGGGACCTGCCCCAGACGCCCAGGCTGGTTCACAGGGACCACCACCTGGGCCAGAGGCGGGCTCTCTGGGTGGAGGAGGAGAGAAGGTCCTGCATCGGGGCGTCGGGGTTGGTGTTTAGGGTGTTTTGGAGGAGAATCGGGGTGGGGTGGAGAGGCCTGCCTTGCCCATCTCTTACTGGGAGCCCGAGCCTTCCCAGCCGGGAATTCCACCTTTCCATAGGACGCGACCATATGGTACCACCGTGTTGTCAGTAACAAAAGTAACAAACCACGCCCCAGTTTAGTGGCTTCCAGAGCACTGAACACTGATGACCGCACTGCTCTGCTTCCCGAACGTGGGGCGGCTTGGCGGAGCTGCTCTGGCTTAGGGCGTCCCATGTGCTTGCAGTCAAGCTGGTCCCCCGATGGCCTGGCCAGGCTCGGGGATCCACTTCCAACATGCGTGACCTGCACGGCTGTCGGCTCGAGGCCTCAGTTGCGGGCCACGTGGACTCCCCACCGGGCTGCTTGGGCGTCCTCACGGTGTGGCGGCTGGTCCCCCAGAGCACGGCATCCCAGCAGGGTGGAAGCCGCAGTGTGCTTACGGCCCCGACTTGGAGTCCTGTGGGTCGAGTCTGTCGCACTGCTAGAGCCCTGCTTCGTGGGGAGGAAGGTCCACCAGGACTGGCCACCATCTCTGGCCTGGCTGCCTCAGTGGAACTGGGAGAGGGCTACCGATGGCGGGTCTGCCCGGGCGGTCCCAGGGGCTGGCACGGTGGGAGATCCTCCTTTGCTCTCACACCTCCTCTGGGGGTCCTGTCCCTGCTGCTCGGCCCCCCACCCCAGCACCTCTGCCCCTGGGTCCGGGAGCCCTCCACATGCCCCGATCTCAGTTCAGGGACACGTTTTCTGGGTTTATTCCCACTGTGGTGACCCCTGACATTATGCAACATGACGCCTGTGGAAGGATTACCGCACAGAAGCTATAATCCAGGTGAGGGGCCTGGCTGGGGAAGCGGGCTATGGCATCTGCAAGGGCTGCTGCCCAGGGGAGCGGGCGGGCAGCGCAGCCAGGTGCATCCCCTGCCCTGAGCCTGAGGACCTGCTGACTCAGACCCGGGCTGCCCTTGAGGGGCCCAGGCATTGCCATCACCCGCACACAGCCGTGGCTTCAGAGCGACAGTCCAGGAAGAAAACCCAGGTGGAAGGGCCTGCGGCAGCCCACGTGTGCTGAGACACACAAGACAACGCATGTGGAGTTTTCTTCAAAAGAATTCATCTTTTCAGAGAAATTTTAGGTTCACAGCGAAACTGAGGGAACTGTGGAGATTTCCCATACATCCCCTGCCCGCACACGCACAGCCTCTCCTGTTAATCACATCCCCCACCAGCTGGTACCTTGTCGCAATCGATGGACCTACATGGACACATTATCATCACTCAAAGTCTGTAGTTTACATTAGGGCTCACTCTTGGTGTTGTACCTTCTGTGGGTTTGGACGAACGTATGATGACGTGTATCCACCTTTACAGTATCGTACAGGGTAGTTTCACTGCCCTAAACGTCCTCTGTGCTCTGTCTTTTCATCCCTCCCTCCCCACTAACCCCCTGGCAACCACTGATCTTTTTACTCTCTCTATAGTTTTGCCTTTTCCAGAATGTCATGTAGATGGAATCATACAGTCTGTAGCCTTTTTTCAGATTGGCTTCTTTCACTAATAACAGACATGTAAGTTTCCTCCGTGTGTTTTCGTGGCTTGATAGCTCCTTTATTTCTAGTGCTGAGTACTATTCCATTGTCCGGATGAACCGCAGTTTATTTATCCATCACCTACTGAAGAACAGCTCAGGTTCTTCCAGGTTTTGGCAACTGTGAATAAAGCAGCTTTAAACACCTGTGTGCAGGTCTTTGGGTAGACATGAGTTTTCAGCTTTTGGGGGTAAATACCAAGGAGCACAACTACTGGACCGTGTGGTAAGCGTATGTTTAGTTTTGCTAGAAACCTCCAAACTGTCTTTCAGAGTGGCTGCACCACCTGGCATCCCCGCCAGCAGTGAGCGAGAGTTCCTGCCTCTCCACATCCTCACCAGCATTTGGTGGTGCCGGTGTTCTGCATCTTGGTCATCCTAATGAGTGTGTGGTGGTGTCTCGTTGTTGTTTGGAGTTGCATTTCCCTGATGACATGTGATGTGGAGCATCTTTCTCATATACTTATTTGTTATCTGTATATCTTCTTTGGTGAGGTTGATGTTAAGGTATTTTGCCCACTTTTTAAATTGGGTTGTTTTCTTATTGTTGAGTTTTCAGAGTTCTTTGTGTATTTTAGATAATAGTCGTTTATCAGATGTGTCTTTTGCAAATATGTTCTCCTAGCCTGTGGTTTGTCTTCTAATTCTCTTCACGTTGTCTTTCTCAGAACAGAAGTTTTTTATTTTAACGAAGTCCTACTTATCCATTCTTTCTTTCATGGATCATGTCTTTGGTGTTATATCTAGAAGTCGTCGCCATACCCAAGGTCACCTAGATGTTCTTCTCTGGCGCCTCCTGGGGGTTTTATAATGTTGCAGTTTACATTTAGGTCTGTGACTCATTTTGAGTTAACTTTTGTGAAAGGTGTAATGTCTGTGTCTAGATTCATCTTCTGCTTGTGGAGGGATGTCCCGTTGTTCCAGGACCATTTGCTGAAGAGGCTCTCTTTGCTCCTTGTATTGCCTTTCCTATGTTGTCATTGTATTGCCTTTCCTATTGTGTCAAAGATCAGTCGACTGTATTTACGGGTATCTATTTCTGGGCTTTGGGTTCTGCTCCATTGATCTGTTTGTCTAGTCGTTCACCAGTACACACTGTCTTGATTACTGTGGCTTTCTAGTAAGTCTTGAACAAAGTCCTCTGACTTTGTTCTTCAGTGTGGTGTTGGCCCTTCTGGGTCATTTGCCCCCTCTTCATATAAACCTTAGAACCAGCTTGTCGATATCCACAGAACGACTTGCTGGGATTTTGATTGGGATTGCAGTGAATCTGTAAATCAGGTTGGGAAGAACTGACATTGTTGTTCTGACAATATTGAGTCTTCCTATCCATGAATATGGAATATCTCTCTGTTTATTTAATTCTTCTTTGATTTCGTTCATCAGACTTTTGCAGTTTTCCTCACATAGATCTTAAACATATTTTGTTAGGTTTATACCCAAGTGTTTCATTTTAGGGGGTGCTAATGTAAATGCTATTGTTTTTTATTTCAAATTCCACTTGTCCCTTTCTGGTATATAGGAAAGTGATAAATTTCTATCTATTAATCTTATATCCTGTAACTTTGCTATAATCACTTATTAATTCCCGTTTTACAGACAAAAACAGTTTTATTTCTTCTCTTGCATTCAGTATACCTTTCACTTCCTTTTCATTAACAAGGACTCCAGTGTGATGTTTGAAAAGCAGTGATGAGATGGGGCATCTTGGCCTCGTACCTGATCCTAGCAGGAAAGCTTTGAGTTTCTCATCCTTTAGGTATGATGTTTGTTGTTGATTTTTTTGAGACAGTCTGCATTAAGTGGAGAAGAATACCCTCTATTCCTAGTTTACAGAGAGTTTTTATCATGAATAGCTATCAGATTTTTGTCACATTCGTTTCTGCATCTATTGATGTGATCATATGATTTTTTTCTTTCTTAGTCTTTCGATGTTATTAACTGATTTTTGAACATGGAACAAGCAGCCGTGCATACGTGGGATAAACCCACTTAGTCGTGGTGTATAATTTTTGTACATGGTTGGACTTGATTTGCTGATATATTCTGAGAATTTTTGTATCTGTGTTGGGGAGTGCTGATTTTCACCCACACCAGAGGTGCTGAACACTGAGCTGATCCAGGCTGCCCTCCTCCTTGCCCAGTGCACTGGCGGCTCAGCCCCCTCTGCCTCCTCATCAGGTTGGAAAGCAACTGCCCTCCTTTCTGTGCCGTGGCCCCGGTTGAAGCCACCTTTGTCCCCTACCAGGGTGATGCCTGGCGGTGTCCACCATCCTGCCACAGCAACGGGGCCTGCCTCCCTGCGACACCCTGCCCCCGGCTCCTCGCCCGGGTGCCTCTTGTCCCAGCTCCCAGTCAAGCCTCACACAGCCGTCGCAGGCCCTCCTCTGCCTGGAGCCAGCTGCTTCCCCAGCTTTTTGCAGCCCACCCCTTCCCCTCCTATGGGTCTCAGAGAGATGTTGCCTCTTCCAGGAAGCCACCTGGAATCCCCCAGCCGAGGCCCCCTCGTTCTTCCACCCGGCTGCACGGCTCTGTCTGCCCCGCCCTCACGTGGGGCAGCGCCGCCTTTGCCGCGGGCACTGCTCAGAGTGGGATCACAGACGGACAGTGGGGAGGCTGCTGTCCAGGACGCTGGACCGCAGCCTGGGGAGGCTGTTCATTACAGAGCAGGACCAGATAAGCACACAAGAGTGAGCATTTAAGAACCTGCAGCAGCACCTGCAATCTCTCCGTCGTCGTTCATCTTTCCTGTATTTTACCAGACTATCGGCATGTGATGGAGATGGAATTAAAAACCGAAACACTGGGCTTTCAGCAGGGTGGATGGGGCAGTGGGGAGTGGGCCTTGCCCTGAGCCTACCTTCTCCCTGCACGCAGGCTCCCGGGGGGCGGGGCAGGCCCGGGATGCCTGAGACCACGTGCAGGAGACAGGCCTGAGGAACAGATGACCGGAGCCCCGGTACCCGCCGCCCATCACCCCTGCACCTGGACTCCGTGGCCAGCTGCCCACATTGTGAACCCGGGCGCGCCTGTCCCTCTCTCCAGGGAGTGGGAGCGAATTCGTGAGGCTGCGGCCAAGGCCGGCCACTTGCCGGACAGCTGCTGTCCGCAGATTCAATCAGGGCTGTCAGGAACTTCAACTTATTACTTTCTAATGACGAGTCGTTACTGCCAGCTCATCACAAGGTGAACGAGGAGCATGGCAGAGCTGGTGCTACGGCTTCCCGAGGGGATGAGGGCGAAAGGGCGCCGTGAATCGGCACATTTTTGGCGATGCCCCCCAGAGGCTCTCGGCGTCTTCACAAACCCAAAAGAGCGGGTGCGGCTGGGAGGGAGGTTTTGTCTCCTTTCTTCACAGATGGCACAAGCTAATTATTCTCATTTGTGTAGCACCTTACACCTCTGTAGGCTTTTCTCAAAATGTTGGGAAACAGATGATCACGTCTGTTTTTGTAGCTGTGTGAGAGCTCTTCCATTAACAGGATCGGGCAGGACCATCTGCGTATTTAGTGGAAAGTTTGCCACCAGCAGCGAGTTTAAAACTTTGAAACAAGGGCTGAGCAGCATGTTTCTCACCTGTGTGTGGGCTGCCCGGGAGGGGCCGGGATGCGGTCCAGAGGCCGGGTGGGGGGCCTCCTACAGCCCTCAGCTCTTCTCAGCCGGCTCACCTTGCCTGGGCTGATGGTAATCAAGCCAGAGAGCATTCCAGAAAAACACGGTGGCGGGAAGTCCCCCTACTGCCAGCTGGTCCTCAGACAAGTGAGCTCACGTCCCCGAGCCTCAGCGCCTGGAAGAAATTGCAGCCGACGGGCCCCCGGGGCTCCCGGTCCTGGGAGGTGAGGTGGGGTGTGTGGGCCCGACGGAAGGGTCCCGAGGATGAATGGCAGCACAGGAGATCTGCAGCCACGCAAGGCCCTCCGTCTCTGTGCAGCTCCCGGGTCATCTCTCCTGTGGCAGAGCACCCCTCCCAGCCAGCTTCAAGTACACGTTTACGCAATTCGTCATTAAAGCAGCGACATCGCCAAGGGAACTCACAGCCCGCCTGCCTCGGGGGCCCTCGGGCTGCAAGGGTGGCAGCCTCAGCAGGAGCTGGTGGGCCGTGGCGAGGAGGAGAAGGGGCCTGGGGGGAGCCGGTGTGGACAGAGCCGCATTCATCCGACACGTGTTTACCCGGTGCTGTAGATACGAGGTGAGCTGATTGGCTCAGGCTAACAGGGCAGCAGACCCTCATTCATTCACTCAACAAACGTCTGCTGAGTGCCCGCTTCACATTGGGGCCGTTCTTCGGTGCTGGAGACGTGAAGGCCGGGACGGCCGGCCTGCCCGCGGGGAGCGGGCGTTAGACTCCTGTGGCCGCTGTCACGAATGCAGTGGCCTAAAGCCATATCCGTGTGTTACCTGACGGCGTGAGGCCGCATGTCCAAAACGGGGCTCGAGTCGCCCCCACGCGGACGGGGCTGCTTCCTTCTGGAGGCTCAGGGGGAGCGAGTCCTTGCTCTGCATTTTCCAGCTTCTAGAGGCCATTCCTTGCCTCACAGCCCCTTCCTCTGTCTTCAAAACTAGCAGCACAGCATCTTCCGATCTCTCTCTGACCTGCTTTCCTCATCGCATCTCCTTGAACCCTGACTTCCTGCGCCCTTCTCATCAGGACCTTGTGATGACATTTAGGGCCACCTGGATGACCCAGGATCATCTCCCATCTCAAGATCCTTAACTGAATCACATCCGAAAAGTCCCTCCGGCCCTGGAAGGTGAGGTGTTTGCAGGTTCTGGCATTAGGACGTGAACCTCTTCGAGGGCCATCATTCTGCCGAACACAGAGGGGAAGGGGTGGCCCTCCCACGGATCTGTATACCATGAGTAACACCGACGTGGGTTTGGTCAGAAAAGGCAGCGAGATACGGGGTGGAGGGCGAGGACAGGGTGGTCAAGAGAGGGGTCTGCAAAATGATATTTCACCTGCAGGGAGGGAGGGAGCGAGCCACAGAGACAAGGGGACGGTCAGTGCAAATGTCCTGGGGTGCTGACAGTGGATGCCGGCACACCGAGATGAGTCGCCGGGAAGCTGTGACAAAGGCTTCTGTGCCGCGGCAAGGGAGGGGTCCACAGGAGGATGAGCAGGTGAGGGCCAGCCCCCAGGACTGATGTCACAGGCTGGGAGAGACGCTGAAGGAGACAGAGGTGCACGGGAGACACCTCTGAGACAGAAGAGACTCAGTTCCTGGCGGGGCTGGGAAGCCAGGGGAGACCAGCGAGGTGGGTGGCCTAATCGCAGGGTGTGGAGCCCAGCAGGCCAGTGAGGGGGGCCCCGAGGTTTGAGAAGGGTGCCGGGGCCGTGCGGGTGGGGAGGGGGTCACACTGCAGCCCGAGAGGCAGTGGGAGGTGTCATGGTGGGAGGCGAGGGGGTGAGAGGGTTACAGAGGGCCCGGGAGAGGGTGCTTGGAAGCTCACACAGGCTCTGGCTGATCCAGAGCAGGCCTGAGCTGGCCGACCGCCCTGGAGGCCCGGAGAAGACGGGGAGGACAGACCCAGGGAGCGTGTAGGACGTCCCAGCTCAGTGGGAAGGTACCCAGCCCCTCCTCCCCCCGCCTCCTTGACGGCTTAAAGCCTGCATCGGCCCCACTTTTGCAGAAACAATGCTGCCGGCCCATCCCTGGTCCTACGGGAGCGTCCACTCCCAGGGACAGGCCCATAACCACAAGGCAGGGTCTGAGTGGTCAGAAGGACAGCAAGAGTGGGGGAGGGCCCGGAAGCACGGGAGAAGGGCCCCTCCTGTCCAGCTGCGTGCTGGGCACCACTTAGAGACGCCAGCGCAGTGCCCAGTGCTTCCAGCTCCTGGCCGCCTGGAGAGTCAGCCTCTGAGCTTCCAGCCGGTGCTGGTGGCCAGAATTCCATGTCAAAAGGCAGGAAGCTATAATTTTTATGTTAATGAACTAATGGGAACAAATAGCAGAACCATTCCTGGCCCACAGGGGCAGCCCTGGGGCTTGTGGCTGAGCAGTTAAGGACCACGAGGGGGATGCTGGGGGGTCCTGTGCCACCAGGGCCAGCTGCACAGAGTCGTGCTCTCATGCGGCAACCCTGGCCCCGTTTCCTCATCCTGACATTTCAGAGCAGCCTAATGTCTCCTCTGTCTGGGCAGACGCACAAAATATGCCCAAAAGGATGCTTTTAAAATGTACTCCGCACAGCCTGACGAAACACCTGCACCCACGTCCCCGGACAGTTGCCGGGTTCGAGGCCTGTGTAAGCTATGGTTTTAGGACGCGTCTTAGAATGCCGAGGTGGGGAGGCCACCCTGTCACAGGGCAGGAAGGTTGAGGTCCTGCTGCCCTCTCCAGGGGGTGGAGGGAAGAAGGGCTGTTGCTGCCTGGGGCCCCAGCGTCTTCCGGAGCCATCCTGGGGAGGTACAAACCTGCCTCTTGCCCAGATCCCTCGCCCCTTTCCTGTCTCTGTTCTTCCTGGCAAGGTGGGACCACGGGAACGCGGGCCCCCTGGGAGTTTGAGGAGACAGTTCAGGTGTGACAGGAGGAAGGCTTCTCTTGGCGTCAAACACAGAAGGAGGAGTGACTGGGCACCCTCTGCTGGGGCAGTGCCCGGACCGCCTCACCCTGCATCCTGGGCTGCACCGTGATCCGCACGCTCTGGGGGTAGAAGCGCCACTGTTTTACCTGTGCAGGTGTCGCCAGATGACCCAGGACCTCAATAGAATATTCACGTTAATCCAAACAAGAGCGGGTGCCTGGAGCTGTGCGAGTTGCTTGCCCCGTTTAGCTGGACAGTGCTGGGTGCTGGAGCCCAGCCTCGGATCCACGTCCCTCCTGCTGCCCTGCTCTCCAGGCAGCAACCGGGGAGGTCGGATTTCATCATCTGCTGAGTCACCATCCCCTACAAGTTGGGCAGCGGGTGTGAGACGCTGACCATCCCTGGAACTCGCATGGTCCCGTCTGGGCCCTGCCCTGAGTGAACCCCAAGTTCTGCAGGTGCGAGTGGCTCTCCCGGGGATGAAATCGGATGGGGAGCAGGGCCCTCCGATAGGAAGGGAGGCAAAACTGGGGGACCAGTATCCACGTCCTCAGTGTTACCTGCAGCCAAACGGGGAGCTTCAGTGGGTTCCTGTCAGAGATTGTTTTTGAGTCTTGGCCTTTTTTTTTTCATTACTAATGCAGAGAAAGATGCAGCTCACTCTTTTTTTTTTTTTTTTTTTTTGCGGTACGCGGACCTCTCACTGTTGGGGCCTCTCCCGTTGCGGAGCACAGGCTCCGGACGCGCAGGCTCAGCGGCCATGGCTCACGGGCCCAGCCGCTCCGCGGCATGTGGGATCTTCCCGGACCGGGGCACGAACCCGCGTCCCCTGCATCGGCAGGCGGACTCTCAACCACTGCGCCACCAGGGAAGCCCCCGCAGCTCACTCTTTGGTGCCTGAATGTAAAAGAACAGCTCCGAGCTGTAGCCTCATTGCAGAATCTTCCAAGGTACAAGTCAGCCACGAGGCCTGTTAGGTTTTTATTCCTCACTTTCAAAAACACAAGCTGTTTCTCCCCCGGAAGAGTATGTAATGTGCGAAAACATTAGGGATATTGCAAAATGGTTGCATGAAATAACTGGAAATATTTCACCAAAGCATTAACCTTCGCTTGCTGCCCTCCCCTCCCAGCCCAAGGAGAGATGATAATTTCTTCGAGTCTTTATCTCGTGCCCCTATATAATTGCTGCTTTAAATCACAAAAGCCTTTAGAGTTACGAACGCAGAATGTGCAGAACTGTATTTAGACCGTGCTCACCTACAAACCTCCCGATCCAGCGCCCCCCGCCCACCCCGGCCCAGAAGAGAAACAGTGGGGAACGGGCGGGACGTCGGCGGCCTCACCCCCAAAGTGTCTGTGAACATCCATGGAAGTGCTGTACGACAAGGGGGGGCTCATGTCTTTCTGTTGGTGCTCTTTGTTCTTTCTTCCTAAAGGATGGATAATTCCTGGGAGTTTGTGTTTCACTCATAATTGTTTTTTAAATTAAGGTACACTTTGCAGCCCTGACTGCTGAGATAAAGACGTGCGTGGCTGGTGGGGAAGCACCTTGCTCTTGTTAAAAGGAAGAAAGGCGATAAGACACTGCGCTCTGGTTACTTGCAGAGCTTAGAAATCAAAGCTACCCCTGTGCATCTTGTTGTAAAAGCCATTGTCTTGTTCTTTCGTCTTCCTTGCGTTTCTCTGGGTCGCAGAAGGGGAGGCTGGGAGTGGAGAGCAGACCCTGGAGCTGTGGGGGAGGTGCACCGAGAGTCTTCACCAGCTTCCTTCCGCCCCCAGGCATCATTGTGCTGGGCTCGCTCTGTGTGCTGCCTCATTGGATTACGGCAAAAACCCTTCAAGGCGGAGGTTGTTAGTTCAACGTGGTATCTCCCTTGTTGCAGTGAGTCCATGAGTCTGTCTGCGGGCTACAGGCTCGTGCCTCACGGTTGGAGAGTGATGGTGCTGCGTCAGATATGGAATCAGAGAGGTTTAGGGAGAGCTCCAAGGCCACACAGCTCATGCCACTTGCTTCCAGACCTCAGACCTTGGCAAGGCAGCTCGCCGCACTCTTTTGCACCCGCCACGGTCGGTGCACACAGTGGGTGCTGATCACATAGTAGGGACCCTGAGATGAACTGCAGCCTCCTGCCCACGACTTTCTCTTTTCAGCAGCCAGAAGAGTCTAGTCCAAAGGCTGCCTTTCTCTGAGAGATGCCTTGTCTTTCCAAGCAAAGTCCAGAAACTTCTTTCGCCGTACTCTACCGTGCACTCGGCAGGAGCGAGGCCCACTGGGGACAGATTGCGTTTGGGCCGGGGCAGTGGGCTCGGTGGGCAGGACAGCCCTCTGCAGGCAAAGGCTCGGGCAGGCGTGGATGACGCCAGGGGCTCGCCCTCTGCCTCCAGTCTTCCCCGTTCTCATTGCCTGAAAAAAACCACTCCTGGTTCATTGACCTTTCTGCACATTTTCGTTTACACTCAGGAGTGAAATGTCACGTAATCTTTATGCATCTGGCTGAGCTGCTCTGCCGCTATGTTAAAAAAAAAATTCCTTATCAAGGTTTCATGTCAAACTTGTACAAGGGGGTAATTACCCCGGGATAGAGGCTGCATTTGCGTACAGCTCGTCGGGCAGTGCCCTGGGAGGGAGCGCTGGAAGGTCTGGGGAACTGGGGTAAGGACTGTGCGTGGCCAGGATCCATCGCCTCCAAAATGACTTCATTAACTGGCTGCTTTTCCTGCCGGGGGTGAAGCCACCACAGTGCAGCTCAGGTGGGCGGGAATCTGCAGAGACATTCACCTGCAAGACCCAGCCGAGCGCCAGGCCCTCTCCCCTGGCTTTGGGGTTTAATGGCCAACACTCTCCATCGGCCTCCATCAGAGAAATGGGTGCGAAGGAGTGGGCGAGGGCTTCCTGGACCTCACCTTTCTGCTCAAGGTGAGCAGAGTGTCAGCATCACGACCTCCACTTTCAGGGAGTCTAATATGAGGGAAAGAACAAACAGAAAAGGCAGGGAGGCCGGGAAGCCTTTGCCAACCTGCGCGCCCCAGGCTGAGATGAAACGGCATTGGTTTTGGAGGCATCTGTTAAACCTGTTTCCTTAGATGCAGGACTTGCTTTGGGTGTGTATCGTTCTAATTGCCATTTTGTTTATGGTAGAAGAGAAATCCCAGCTGGAGATGCTGTGACGGGTCTGTGCAGGAACAAGGGTCTCACTCAAGACACCGTCATTACCTTGGTTGCTACGTGCATGGTAACGTGTTACTGACAGAGTCCACCCTTACTTCATCCCACAGGGTAGGACGTCGTTCCCTCCCTCCTGGGCAGTTAGGACTGGCCTCGCGCTCTGCTTTGGCCAGTGAACCAGGAGCAAGCATCCCTCCCGGGAGGGAACCAGGGAGCCAGTGACTCCCGTTTCTCAGCAGCAGATGCGCCCAGCTTGGCGATCACGGAAACAGAAGAAACCTCTCTCAGGATTCCATAGCAGAGCCTCCCCACTGGCCCACAGCGGCAGGTCAGGTGCTTTGGGAGCTGCTCATTGCTTCGGCGTAACCCAGCCTCATGCCGACTGATACACCCTGAGTTCCCAATATGCATCTCTTCCAGTGGTCGTAGAAATGGTTTTAGGTCATACAGTCCCCTGGCCCTCGCAGGACGTCCCGGGCCCCTGGCGTCTAATGGAGATTTCCGAGAGGGAGCTGCAGTGTGCGCCGTGGCCACAGGTGTGAAGCCGTGTTCCTACCCCTCCCCCACACTGGCCCTGGACCTGGGGCCCGAGGCATTCTTCGGATGGTGATGTCGTGACCAGTAAATGATGTGCTTCTGCTTCCTTAATGCTCTTCAGAAGCGGGATTAGGACCAGAAACAACCAAACAGGTGTCTCGGGTCTTTGCCTCCTTTGGGACGGTCCCTGGCCAAGGAAGGGGATGTTTGGGGAAGACAGTTGAGAGGAAGAACCGTGTTCTTTCTTTCCGTGTCCCGGTAGAATTCACTCTTCACCACCGAGCGTTCCTCGTCGTGAACCTGGCGAATGTGTCCCCAGGCCCCGACCATCAGAGCCCAAAGTATGTCGGAAGGAGGCCCCTCCTGGAAAGCGCTCAGAGCGCACCGCGTGTGGCCCCGTCCCTTCTGAAGAGCTGCTCTGTGGTGCCCTGAAGGGCCTCATGGAGCCCAGACCGGCCCAGGGCGGGGGGCCCCAGGTCTCTGTGGGGCTGTCCCTCTGCCCAGGGCGTCTTAGCCTGGCCGGATTAGCTCCTGCCTTCCTTCAACCCCTGCCGGGGATCCACCACCAGGATCCCTCCTGGGCTCTCCCAGCACCTTGCACCCCAGAGTCCCCAGCAAGCTGCCCCCGCCTGAGCTCCTGGCTGCATTTGCTCAAGGCCCACCTGGCCCCTGAGGATGTTTCCGTCCTTGGTTGACGGGCACCCCAAGGGTCTGCTCGTCTCAAGGGGGTCCCCAAACATCACAAAGCCAAGTGTGACATGAATGCGTCCAGAACAAGAAAGCTCTGATGAGGGAAGACCCAGGGGGAGGTTGCCGGCCGTCGGTGCGATTGAGAGGGGGAGGAAACGTGTTCACACTTCCTGAGTTCTGATTCCTTTAGAAAAATGTTGGCCGCCGACCCACGTGTGTTTGCAGAGGGAGCAGCTGGTAAAGTTCAGGGGCGGGTTTGGATTCAAACGGAGACTGAAGATGTGCCCCGCGAGTGGGGTTGTCAGACACCAGGGGCCCCGAAGCCGGTGCAGGAGGGCGGCCCGGGGGCTCTAGGCTGTCTCGGCCGTCCCTCCCACCCACAGGGAGCGACCCCTCCCGGGGTGACAAGCGTGCCCCCGTCTCGGCACTGGCGACCTCAGGTCGGGGCCAGAACAGCCGGGCAGCAGCCTGGTTCAGACCCCACATCCTGCCCGGACTCCAGGGAAGTCCTCTCCCTCGGAAGCCTGGGTGACCCTGGAATTTGTGGGCTCAGAGAAATGGGGAGGAGGCCTCAGCCTTCCAGCCTCCGGGTGCCCGCTCCAGGCCGTTCGCCCACCTGCAGCCTCAGAATCACAAGTACTTCTGAATCACAGTGGTGGTTTCTACACAAATGAAGGTCCCTGCCCTGGAGACATCTCAGGTCCCTCCCAATCGCAAACATAAGCGGAGGGGATCCGGCTCATCCTGTGGCCACGTGGCCTGGGGTAAGCGGCCCAGAAGGAAAGGCCCCTTTAGCACCTCTGTGGGGTGTAAATGAGTTACCGTGTGATCGGTGTTCTCATTTGTGCACGTGGAGGGGCCCTGTCTGCGCCAGCTGCCCGGGGCTGTCCCCGGCCATCACACGTGTGCCCGAGTGCGCACGTCACTCCCTGGTGTGCGTGAGCGTGTGCCCCTGCGTGTTCCTCTGCCGTCGGCCCTCCTCCACTCACTGCCAAGAGCCCTTGCGATGTCCCCGTGTCCCGGGCCTCCTGGCCACCCTCGCCCTCTCCGTGCCCGGTCTGCCTGACCAGCCAAGCCGCCCTGTGACACCTGCCCGTCTGGCTCCCTCGGCTGGAGCGGCAGCCGCCCGAGCTGCACCAGGCTTGGCTCTGCGCTTTTTGGAGTGTCTCCCCTTTTTGGAGAACAGGGGCTCCCTGAGGAGCATGTGCCCGGCAGAGAGCAACGTGCGAGGGGTCAGTACGTGGATGGACAGATGGACAGACACAGATCGTGTGTCTGCTCCTTTCTTTGCCGGGTGCCGAGCGCACTGTCCCCGCGTGAGGTGCCCCCTCCCCCGCCCCGGCGCTGGGAGGGGCCGCGGCCAGGAGGCTGATCCGGCCTCTCCGAGCTGGACTTGCCTGGAGTCACACTGCCAGATGTGGTTCCTGTGGTCACCCAGAGCCACCCTCCCGAACCTTAACCCGGCCTTAAATAGCATGGCCTCCCTAGATGTTTGGAACAGCCTTGCGAGCGCTTTGAGAGGAGAATGAAACTGAATGGGTGAGTCAGCGGAGCGGGAGTGCTCTTAAATGCTCTTAAAATACAGAGAGCAAGAAACAGCCCTTTTGGTAAAATGAAGTAAAATCATAAACCAGATCTGGGGGCCCATCCAGAGTCTCCCCTTCCTCCTGCTGGCCCCCCACCTGCAGAGAGGACGGTGGCGGAGGAGGGAGTGAAGGAAGGGGAAGTGGGGGAAGGGAAAGGAGGAAGGGGGAAGCGGAGGGGGAGGGGGGAGGAGAGGTGGCCTCTGGGGACGGGAGAGAGCCATCTCTCTACCTGAGCCTTAATTGCAGATGATTTCATTAGCTCAGTCCTGATGCGCAGGAGCTAATGAGAGAGAGGCCGGCAGGTCTAAAAATAGCAGTCCCGCTCCTTGTGTTGTAAAGGGTCCCCCCAGGGCCCGTCTCCCTGGCCTGCTGCCAGCCTCCACTCCCTCCTCACCACCTCACGAGGGCCACGTCCAGATATGACAGGAGCCCAAGAGGGGACCTGGCCCCAGGCCGCCAAAGCCGGGCCCGCAGAAGGAGAAGCTCGTGGGCGGAAGGAGCCGTGGAGGAGCTGCAGACCCACCCTGTTTTGTAGCAGCTTGTCTGGGGCGACCGGGTGCCGGGGCGGCGCCCCAAAGGAGACTAAGGCAGAAGAGCAGCCAGGCGCCCGTGGGGTGACCGCCAGACGAGTAGGCTGCCCACTGAGCCCCGCTGGGGACTTGTCCACCCGGGAGGGGCCTTCGGTTTCCTCTCGGGAACCCCTGGCCCCGATGCTCCTCAAACAGAGATCACTTTGGAGGCTGCCGTCCCCTCTCTATCTCTCGGTGCCCTCACCGGTAAAACGGGTGACAGCTGTCCCTGCCCGAGCTGTGGGGACGGCGTATGGTGTGGGCATGGAGTGTGGACCAAAGCCTGGCAGGAGCCGAGAACTCTCTAAGCAACTGCAGCCGTTATTCTTACAGTGATCACCATTATTATCGTCACCAGGGCCCCTGAGAGACGTGCTAGCTTGCACTGGCCCGGCTTAGAAACGGTCATTCATTGCCAGCAACACCGGGGGCAATGACACCTCCACAGCCGGGGACGGTGCAGGGGGCCCCTGGGTGCAGCGGCGGGTGGAGCGGAGCCCTGTTCAGAGCAAGCCTGCCGTCTTCTCCCTGCGTCCGGGGACCACCCAAGCCTTATCCTCTCTCTTCATGAACATCATCATCGGGAGAGCAGGACGTTTTGCAGCAGGCCAGTGCCACCCTCTCCCAGGCATACGAAATCACAGCCGCAAACCTGACCCGCCCTTGTGGATTGTCAAGACTGTCAGTACGCGTGCGGCTACGTTTCTCATGGTGGCTTGAAACGTAGGTGTGACCGTGTGTTTGTGAATGGACACCTGGGTATGGTTTTTATATGTAAAGCTCTTGGTAGCAAGAGCTGATGGAAAGAATAGGGGGGCCTCGGAAATAACTGAAATGACGTAGCTGTTGGGAGGAGTGACGTTGTTTAAATAACGCACGCGATTCCCTCAGCCTGGTCTGTGTCCCTGGGGAAGGGCTCCAGGGCAGGGACGGCCTCGGTCACGTTCACAACCAGAAGGAAGGGGGCGCTTCTGGCACAAAACTGGGGGCCAGGAGCCCCCTCACCCTCAGCACTGGCTGTGCCACACGCTGGCCGTGGACCTGAGGGGGTCCGGTAACCTCTGTGAGGCTCGGTTCCCTCTTCTGAACCATGGAAAGCCCAGGACTCCTGACAGGTTTGTGAGATTCAATACGACACGGTGCTCCAGGTGCCTCGCGGGACACCTGAGTGACAACCGCGTCAGGAGTGAGCGAATGAAAACTCCGAATGTTCATCAGTTCATGAAATGTTGGTCTAGATCTTCAGTAAGATCACAGACTTCTTAACAGTCAAAAACCACCCCCCATTTTTCCAAAGAATCAGATGGACTCCTGGAATCTTGGACGAGAGAGTAAAGGTCCGGGCAGGGCCACCCCCTCCAGGGTCCTCAGGAACCCCCAATTCCTGGAGCACCCCCGACCACAGCCTTGGCCGTTAGCACGGCTCCCGCATCCCCGAGATGGAGCTGTGGACCAGATGGTCCTTCCTCCCTCCAGTGACGCTGGGCCCTTGGGGGAAGAACATTCCTCCCAGCCCAACTCTGAACATAGGAATGACACGCTTGTTGTCAGCCATCCTCTGGCTGTGAGCACAGCAGTGCAGCAGGGGGCCTGGGCATCTCCCACGCCCGGGCGTCTTGGCGGGTCTGCGGCCGGATTCGCCGCCGTCACCCCTGCTGGCTCTCCTGTGAGTGCGGGTGGGAGGGTTTCATCAGAGGTGCCACCAACTTAAGAGCCACGAGCTCCGTTGTGATGGGGCGTCAGTGGGATTTACTAATGAGGAGCTCAGACCTCCGTTCTGACTGCCACTCAGGAAAGACCTTCTGCATAAATAACCCTCCTCAGACCTGGAACCGCTGCCTGCCTCCTCCACCCAATTCCTGTGTCTCCCGAGATTCCTGCATCTCTGTTTTCCTCAACAAAGGACTGTTAATTAGTCCCAGAACCTAGAGAAATCCCTCTCCTTAGGTGGGCTCAGAACCGTGCTGAGACTGAAGCCTTGTGGTGCAGTCGTGGCAGGGCGGTGGGCGACGAGCTCTGCTTCTCCCATCAGCATCCCCGTCTTCACAGGGTGCGTGAATATTAGATTAGGACCCCAGGAACTTGTCAAGGCCACACTGGGAGTGGGAGTCACGCTGGAAAACAAGTCGCTCAGACCAGGGCTCGTGGTTGTTGTCGCTACGGCTGATGTTTCCTGGACAGGGAAATGGATGTGAAATCGGGTGTTGGATCACAGCGCGGCATTCATTACCAAGGAAACCCAGAGGGAGAGGCAGGTTTCACGCTCCCTGCCGTAGACGAGATGGCATGAGACAGGTTTCAATGTTTTGCTTTAAGATGAGACTTTTAACATTTCTGAGACAGAGTGTTTTCTCTGGAGATGATGTGTCTAATGGCTGGTGAATATCCATTTTCTTAATAGATGTTACATTTTAGAGCAGTTTTAGATTTCTGGAAAGACTGAGCAGGAAGTACAGAGTTGCATGCACTCCCTCTCTCCCTGCACAGATTGCCCTGTTATTAGCATCTTGCATTGTTACAGTTAGTGGGGAACGTTGTTACAGTGGATGAACCTGCACTGCCACTCATCATCACCCAACGTCCATAGTCTACCCCAGGGTTCCCTCCTGGTGGTGTGTGTTCCATGGGTTTGGACAAATCTGTAATGAGACCTGTCCATTTATTACCGTGTCGCCCAGAGTGTTTCCACCACCCTACAGATCCTCTGTGCTACCTGTTCATCCCTCCCTCCCCTCAACCCCTGGCAACCCCTGATTTTTTTAGTGCCTCCATAGTTTTGCCTCTTCCAGAATGTCATGTAGCTTCTTCAGGTTGGCTTCTTTCACTAAGTAAAATGCATTTACGTTTCCTCTGTGTCTTTCCATGGCTTGAGAGCTCCTTGGATATCCATTTTTGAAGCTAAGAGAAATGGCATCTGTGCCTTTTCCAGATTCTCAAGCAAATCCTGGGTGCCAGAGGACCCCGGTGGGAGGTGCTGGGACTCGTGCTGAGGAGGGCTGGCCCAGTGCCTCGTGGCCCAGCTTACTTGGCAGGAGCGGCTGGAGCCACGTGAGCCAGGCAGTGGCCTTGGGGGCACAAAGGACGGCCCCCAGCATCCTGGGGGAAAGGGGACCCTGAAAGTGGGCCAGGGCTGGGTAGGGGAGAGCAGTCCTGCACACAGAGTAGAGGGGAGCGGGCAGGATGCAGGGTGGGATGGGACAGGCTGAGCCACAGACCACGCGGAGGGAGACCCGTGGGCAGTCAGGTGGCCCCCCATGGACACACTTGTACCGCCCAGGACACCTCGGAGTCTGCACCCCACTGCAGCAGGGCTCCCTAAGGGCCCACTCTCTCCCACGAAGTTAGAGGCTCTTCCATGCGGCTGGAGGCCAACGCTGACAACACAGTCTATGTGCGCACGTGAAACCTGGGGGTGACTGAGAAGACGTGGAAAATGCACGGAACCGATTGGAAGGAATCGGCTCTGCTCTGCGCCCACATCGCTGCAACGGGAGTTTGGCGAAGAGGCACAGAGGAAAGCGTGGGGGGAAGACTCCTCGGGTCTGAGGTTTCCAGCAGATGCAGACCTGGCCCTGGTTCTTGCCGGAGCCTTCTAAGCAGATCCTGAAGGGACTCGGGTGAAGGGGCATGTGACTCCGCCTGTTCCCGGCCAAAGGCAGGGCCTCCTCAGGAAGGAAGGATCCCATCATGGTTTGAACGCACATCAGTTTTAAGTTTAAAGGCCCAGCTGAGAAGCCAACCACACTCATCCTCATGGACACGTCCTCCGAGAGGCAGGGCGCCCCCAGCCCCATCCTCGCGGGTGATGGGACTGGAGGGTGGCGGGCAACCTCTTGCCCGTGGTGCTGGGAGACGTGCCACAGCAGAGCAAGCCGACCCTGAGCACCAGCCCGGGGGTCCTCTGATGGGCGCACCCCCCTCCCCTGCCCCCGTGATCCGCGTCGGCCCCCGGGGGTGCCTGTCCCCCCCGCCCAGACTCGCGCCGTGTGGGGCTTCGCACAGACGTCCTGCTCATGGAGAGGGTCAGCAGGTACCCTCACACTGTGCTGGAAATGGCGCTTTTCCAACTTGTGTCAGCGAACGTCCGCCTCGGGAATCTGTGCTGAGCAAAATGGTGGCAGAAGAAAACAAGAAAACACAGCCAGCCACAGTCTCAGGCGTCCATCCTGGCCTGGGGCAGCTTCCTGAGGTCCAGGCGCGCCCACGGCATCTGCCGGTGACCACACTCAGGCCGGTTGCTCCGGGGGTCCGCCTGGTGGGCAGACCACCCCCGGGCTCAGTAGATGCAGGGGCTCCATCCATGACCGGCTTCCCTGACTCCACAGGCAGGAGGGGTGGGGCCGATGCCTGTGTGCGGTCAAGGGAGATGTCTGATTCGGATTGAGTGGAAAAGAGGCAAACGTAACAACATTTTATGTATAAAGTACACATTTCAGGAAAGAGTCTGGAAGGACAGCCAAGGATGCCAGGTACCTGGGGCTCCAGTGATGCCCCGTCCATCCCAAGGCTGCAGGGGGAGCAGCAGTGCGGGGCCTGCGACAGCCCCTTCTCAGGGGAGTCCACTCAAGCACAACCCCCATGCCTGTCCCACATTAGTAAAACCCACCGAACCTCTGTCCGCCGCTTATGATCACCGTGCACTAGCAGTTCTAAACAATGTCCACCCCGCCCCTGGAGTGGACAGCACTGGAGTTGAATGAAGCTCTGGGGAGAAAGGACTCAACAGCTGAGATAAATCCAGGAAGGCTCCTCGGAGGAGGCGGCCCGTGTGGTAAAGGGTGTTGCAGAGCATTTCAGGCACGGGAAACTGAGGCTGAGCGCTTGGAGCATTTGGCCCACAGGGAGGGGATGAGCTATGGGAGAGTCAGGGTGCAAGTGAGCTTGGAGAGGCAGGTGGGGTGAGAACAGCCCACGAGTCCTCTCAGCTGCACCTGGAGGGCATGGTCTTTGGGGCCACTGCGTTCAAGCTCTGCCTCCATCACTTTCTGGTTGGGAGACTGGAGGCCAGGGACGCCCCCTCTCCTCCTCGTTGCCCATCAGTAGAGCAGAGGAGGATAAAGGTGGTCTCCTCCCTGGGGGTGGGCCGTGAGGGTAAATTTGAGGATACAGTGCAGCGAAAGGCTGAGCTCCGAGTAGGGCTCTCAGTGGCCGCTTGACCGTTCTCCCCGTGGCTTTAGACACAGTCAGGCAGGGAGAGGGGTGCATCGCGTGCTTGGTGCCCACCTCCCTGAAGCCTAGGTCCCCCCCAGGGACAAGTCCTGTTTTGGAGAATCAGTGAGGGAAGAGGCGTCCCTGGGGGCACTGTGCAAAGAGCAAGCCCCCCAGGGCTGTGCTCAAGGCCTCCGCTCGGCCTTTCTCACCTTCTGAGATGGCCCACACCCTGTCTGTGGAGTGTGCTTCTCTCTAAATAAATCCGCTTCTTACCTATCACTTTGTCTCTCACTGAATTCTTTCTGCAATGAGACATCAAGAACCTGAGCTTCATTAAGTCCTGAAACCAGGTGTGTGATCTCAGTTGGAAGACTGTGGGTTTGGGCTGGGTTCAAGTCCCACTCTCAGGTGCACGGTTTCAAAGGCTCAAGTTGATTCCCGCTGAGGCCTCGCACCTGGCAGAGCCACTCAGGACACTCAGTGGGGGATAAGCCGTGTTTATTCAGAATACTCATGGACCTTAGTGGAATTACTTCATTTTTGAGTCTTGACTTCCCTATCCCATCTTTGCTCCCTTTTGAACTCCACAGCAGGTCCACCAATAATGAGGCCAAGCCCGGGGAGGACCCAGAGGCCCTGTATGTCACGGTGCTCCACAGGGAAGATGGTCCAGTCCTGAAGGTGCCTTTGATTCCAAATCTACTGCCACAAGCAGAAGCCAGGGAGCACAGTGGGGGATGTGGTTCAGATCAGGCCATCTCTGAGCAGATCGGTGTGATTCTGTGCACAGAGCCCTGGTATGAGGTCAACTCGATTCAACTGCATTTCACTGCTCAGATCACCCTATAACGACATAGTAACAGAAAGTACAGAGAATTCAGTAAAGCCACCGTGGAGTCCATAGAGAGGAAGTGGGGTGGGTGACCTTTACCTGAAGCATGTGCTGCCCCTGGGGCTGCCCCGGTCTCCCCTGGCTGCCCAGCCCCTGGCCGGTGCCCGGAGCGTGGAGACGCAGTGAGTGGGGGATGGTGGACAGAAGGAGGGAGGGAGGGAGGCTGACTCCGCCGGGAGAACGTATTTACTCCTCAGCACAGTGCCAGCTACAAGCTCACCTCTGGCTCATTTGATCTTTCTCAGCGCAACTAACAAGAAAAATAATTTAAAAAGCAAAAGGGGGGACTTTCAGCACCACGGTGCACATCTCCAGTATGCCAGACTCGGGGAGGCACAGCCCCCTGCCCCGTGAATGTCAGCAGGCTGCCGCCAGTGCGGAAGCAGACGCGGGTGTCACTCACGCCTGTTCGCAGCATGCCGTCCCCTCGTTCTTCTCACGGAGCGAGCAATTAAAAATGATGAGGGTAGAGGGTTAAATGTAAACCCTCCTGGTGGGGGAGCCGCCGGGCTTCCTTTCATGGGTGCCGCACGTTCTCTGCAGACACTGTGGATAAGCATGGCTGCACCTGTCTGCTGCCAGCCAGCGAGATGGGCGCGGGGGAGAGAAGAATTTTCTAAGAAGGGCTTTGCACCGTCCTGGAAAAAGGAAAGAAGCGGGTCTCTGCTGTTTAGCCGAGGGCCTAATTATGGTGCTGCACAGGCAGCGTAGGGAATCGGCGTGATCTTCATATTTCAGAACTGGTCGGAGCCAGGACCCCGTGCCGCAGTTTCTAGCACGTGGACTGCAGAGTTTTCACTTATGAGGTGTGCACACCAGCTGCAAACGTTAGGAATGCACAAAATTCTAAGAAAAGCAGGCTTGCCGCACGCTTTGCATTTTGGGCGTCAGTTAACTAGATACTAAAAGTGCCCGGGGCGCTGATGGAGAGCGCTGGTGTCTGTAGCGACTCTGGGCCTGCGTATCGCTGGGCACACTCTACAGTGTCATCTTCTCTCAGCAAATTCAGTTTGCTCATCGATAAAATGAGGGGCTGGAGGAGATGATCTCTGGGGCGCCTTCCAGTCCTGACATCCCAGAGGCTTGTGACACTCCTAGGAGGCGCTGGAGACCCGGTGAAGCTTTCGCGGGTCCCCGCGTGGTGCGGTACCCAGCACACAGACACGCGGCACGTGAAGGCACGCAGGCAGCTTCCAGGATGGCAGCTCAGAGCCCCGCTTCGTGAAGGCTTCATCTCCCTCCCGGGCCCCAGAGCACTCTCCCCTCCTCTCTTCCAACGTCAGCATTTCCCCGTCTCTTTGGCCTGCACTTGGGCCGGGAGCGGAGAGACTGTGGGGAGGGGAGCTGCGGTTGTGGATCACGGCTGTTTCCAGGGAGGTTTTGTGAAGCTCTGGGCACGTGGGGCCTGAGGGGGCTGGGGGTCTTGAGGGACAGGAAGCTGAGGCCGCCCTTCTCCCTGTCCTTCCAGCAGCCAGGAGGCAGGGACTCAGGGAGGCCCTGGAAACTGCTTCAGGGTAAAATTCACGTACATAAGTTTCACCACTTCAAGTGAACAACAATGCCGTGGCGCTTAGTACATTCACGTGCTGAGCAGCCGTCAGCTCCCTCTGGTTCCAGAACTTCTTGTCACCCCAAAGGAGACCCCGTGCCCATGAGCAGTCACTCGCCAGCCCCCGGCCGCCACCCAGCTGCACCTGTCTACGCTGGCTGCAGTACCAGCCCTCCCGGATGGGCAAGGGCCGTGGTGACGGCCACCAGGAGGCCCCACAGTCAGCAGACAGCACCCTCGGGGGATAAAGGGAGACACCCACAGGGACGCAGCCGCGCCCAGCAGATGACCCACGGGAGGCTCCCTCGGGGGCCCCAGGACCAGTTCGGGGTGGCTGCATGTCCTGAGGTTTTGCCGGCACTGCTGGACTTGTCTCCTCTCCCCCTCCCCCGCAGGGTCTCCCTGCGCCGTCTCCCTGGGGATGCATCGTTGCTGGGCGGGTGGCTGAATCACCTGGTTGAGGACCCGCCCTGGATTCCTTGCTCTCTTTTTCTTCCTTTTCCCCTTCTTTTCCTGGCTCTTGAATTTCTCTCTCCCAAGCAGAAGTGTGTGCAGGAGTCCTGTGATCCACTGTAGCTAAATTTGGAGGACGTAATTCTGAAGTCACAGCGGTGGACCCCTATCTCAGTTCACTGGGTGTTTTTATGGCTGGAAAAGGCTATGACCTTCTCTTAACATCGGCCCCAAAGGGAGGCCGTCACATCCGCTCAGGACGCCTCCTCAGCGCCACAGGCTGCTGGACCTTCCTAGAAACCCCTGGAGTGACACGGAGGCCCTTCCCTCATGGCGGGGAGTTCCCTAGCCCTGCCCATCTCTTGGAGTCTGCAGGTCATCCCACTGGCTGAGGACCTTCCTGTGCGCTTGTTTTGACTCTTGTTCACCCCAGCAGCCTGGTTCCCGTCACACTGGCTCTGAGTCCTTGACACCCCACACTCCCTCTGCTCAGGACCTTTGCACGTGCTGCCGTGTGGCCTTGAAAGCTCTCCCCTGCCCAAGCTCTCCTCTTGCATCCCTCGGTGCTCAGCAGAAGCACCAGGACCTCATCCTCGGGAAGCCCTCCCGCCGCACATCTGGGTCAGGCTCTCTCAAAACCGGCCTCCTTCCTTCACGCAGAGCCCCCTGCCCCCCGCCAGCCCCTGGGAGGCGCATCCGCAGTGTGACAACTCACTCCCACTCTGAGTCCATCTGACGGTCACTGTGCTTTTTGCTGACTGTTGTGTCCATAAATCAACACGAATGGATGGATGTTGGTGCCCCAGGAGCTCTGCGTGTGCAGCTGCCTTCACCACAGGGCAAGGGGTTCCACCAGGGGAAGAATCGGGGGGCAGCCCTGGGGCAGGGCAGGCCACGGGGGTTCCAGCAATAACTCAGTGGGCCCTCAGGGGACGTGTCGGCAGGGACACCAGGATGACAGACAGAGACTAACGTTTACGCAGCGCGAAGGAAAATGCATCTCGATGACAGATGGCCAGCCAGGTGCGCCCCTGCCCTTCATCTGGATGGGCAGCGCCCCAGCCCGAGGCCAGCCAGCCCAGGCTGCCGATCAGCCTCAACACTGCTTCCCGATTTCACGGCGAGGGGGGAGGGGGGAGGCCCCCTGGAAGACGGAGTCCTGCACATAGTTCATGGCCTTCCCACCGTGGCCTGCTGGACGCGTTCCTGGGCGTTGGTCTCTCACGTGTGCTTCTCGCATAGCCATGGACGGCGCTGTTGCCGCTCTAAATGCTGGGCCTTTGCAGCGTCGAGTCACATTTCGGGAGCAGCGCAGACGCGGGCGGGGATCCGTTCTTCTCTGGACGGCTTCTCGGGATGAACAGGGCTTGGAACCGGAATCCGTCCTGTCCAAAGGGAGAGGCGGGCGCTGGGGGCCAGGCCTGGGCTGGGGAGGGGGAGCCAGCCCCCAGTCGTGCGAGAGGGTCAGAATGCCAAGTGCTGGCTGACCCCACACATCCCGCAGGGCTCCCCTCCCCATCCCTTGGGCCGGCCCTCTTGGTGACCCCGTACAAGCCTGTGCCAGTCCACCATCTGCGCTGCCATTTCCCAGTCGCCTCCCACCCGGAGCCTCCGCTGTGTGTTCCTAGGTAGATCCCCAGAGCCAGGCACCAGGGGGCCCATAAATGTTTGTGGGGTGAACAGCCTCGTGTGACCTTGGCCCAGTGCTCTGCTCCCTGTCTCCTCAGGTGGGTGACATGGGTACTGGCCGGAGCGCAAGACAAGTTGTGTTCATCCAGCCTCTACGCTGCGCTGGCCCCGTCCGTCCTTTGCTGCTGCTCCCAGAGGCCTGTGCTCAGAGAAGCCACTGCTGGCCGGGTCACACAGCTGGCGTCCCAGCCCCATCCCGAAGGGGCCTGCCGGTGTGGGCGTGGCTGCAGCGCACACCTGCGCCCGGAGCTCACGCTTGCCCTCCTCCTCGGCAGGCATCAGTGCATACACCTCCCCACCCTCCCGGGACCCCGCCCTCGGGCAGGTGTGCTGAGTCCTGCCCCCAGGGCCCAGCCGGCCTCCCCCGGCGCTGGCTGCCCAGGAGCCACGGCCGCCACCCCTCCGAGGGGACGAGGCAGCGGGGGCTGTGACTGTGTGTGTTTAACCAACTGGACCTGCTTTCTCTCGGGAGTCCTCCCATCTCTTGTCACGTTTTTTTAAAACTAGTGGAAGTAGTTAGCAAGCCGCAGAGACGCGCAGCAGGGCTGGGTGGTGGGCGGCGAGCGCCCGGCAGGCCCCGCATCCCAGCCCCGGAGGGAAGGAGGCTCTGTCCCCCTCCAAGCAGATCTCCTCTGGCGGGGCCTGAAGGAGGTTGTAAGCCCGCGGCCTGCGCATCCAGCAGGCACTTTCTCCCCACGGAGTGTGGGGGCCTTCTCGGACCCTCACGCTGGGACCACAGCGCCCGGCCTGGCCCGCACAGGAGCTTGTGAGCGTGCGACGGCCTGGCAGCACCCTTGCCCCTAAAAGAGGACGACGTTTAACCTGCAGAGATAGAGGCAGACTCCAGAAATAAAAAGGAAGCAAGAGGAGGAAAGTGGGTTGCAGAGGAAACAAAGATAGAAAGTTGGGCAGAAAGTGCTAAGGTTGGTAAATGCCTCAGCACTGCTAGGTCCCAGCTACCACGTTGCCTCTGAGCTTCCTGGTGGCCAAAGCGAAGAGGGAAACTGCCTTGGGGCAATTCACCAGAAAAAGGCAAATGGGCTTCTGGGTGACAGGAACCGTTCCTGCCCCAAGACCTCAGACGCGTCTCTGGAGAGTCTGCCCCTCAAGTGCTCGCTTCCCTTTTTTTTTTTTAACATCTTTATTGGAGTATAATTGCTTTTCAATGGTGTGTTTCTTTTGTACAACAAAGTGAATCAGCTATATGTATACATATATCCCCAGATCTTCTCCCTCTTGCGTCACTTCCCATTTTTATGGCAAGACGTCGTGTTTGTAACCTGAGCAGTGTTTGCATGTTGAGAAATTTAAACCCACGTTCCTCAGGGTTTCAAACGGGAGTTCATTTGTTCAGAGCTGAAGCGCCGTGAACGCCCCTGGTGTCTCAGAAGAACAAACCTTCCTGATCTTTCCCTTTGAAAGAGAGACACAGCCCAGGCGCGCACAGGAAGGCACTGTTTTGAACTCCCTTCCTTCTGGAAAGCTGGCACCCCAGCACCGCGGGCACTCGGAACGGCCCCCATCTCCCCGCAGGCACCTTCCAGCTCCTGCTTCCTCACTGACGAGGGCTCGGAGTCTCAGACGTGATGGTGAAACCAACCTGTTGGGTTGAGCCATCAGCCAAGCCTCAGTCACACTGAAGCTGGAGGCTGGGTTCCACGTTGTCCCAAGGCCCCCATGCCTCCTCGCGTGGAGGGCCCGCGTCAGACCCAGGCTGGAAAGATGTTAAGAGCAGCTGCGAGGAGAGGCCCAACTTTATCATCACAGGTCACGTCTGGTGGTGCCACCTTTAATGTCCTGCGGGCTCCCGTCCACTGAGGACGCCTGTGCCCTGCAAGGTCCCAGGCTCCTGTGGACGGTGCTCCGACCTTCCTGTTGGGGCAGCTCCTATGAGGGTGATTTTTTTCTCTGACAGCAATGTCCACACTTCCCTCAAATGCCACCAAAGCTGTGCGCCTGTTTTTTTAAAAAATACAACGACACCATCACTTAATCCTGGAGAAACTCAGACCCTCCCACTACCGTCCAATCCCATTCATGTTATTAGAAATCTTCTTTCAGAGAACAAAGGGCTTATTCATGTACTTTGGGCTAGTCTCCCGGCAATCATAGGACTGTCATTTTTATCTTTGTCAACGACAGTCGGGCATCAGAAATAATTGATCCACTCAGTTTTTTGCTGATTTTAATTTGTTTACCGACGGGGAGGACAGGACTACAAAGGCAGTTTGGAATTTTCCTGTCACTGGAAAAAGAATGTGATTATCCCCCCACTAGGGGGGCATTTCCCTGGAGCCACAGCGCACTCCTCACCTTGGCTGCCCTCAACCACCCGAGGACCCCTGTCTGCGAGCTCTGGAGTCTGTACACACACGGAAATGTCTAGTTTCCTCAATTTAAAGACATTTTTATATTAAACCAACACGTGGGGATTGCTGGGGACTGGAGAGAGTCTGAAGTGAAGGAGCTGAAACAAGGGAACGTTCTGTTACTTATTATTTCAAGGCAGCCAACAATAAAAGGTGAACGCAGAGGCAAACACTTATCAAACCTAACAGTGAGGAGCTCTTTTTCGTTTCTCGAATAAATAGTAATTAAATCATGTAAGCTGTAATTTCATGACAGTGAAATTGCTTAAAAACACCAATCGTCCCACCGTGATTGGGAGATACCCACACTTCTATAAACACCAGGTAACTTCATCCGTCGCTTGTATCAGCAGAATGTGACATGGCTGTTGGCGCCTCGTAATTTACCACATTAGGTGGCAGCTGCGAGAGCACACGTGTGAAAAAGGCACTGATGTGATGCCGGTGAATGGGCGGCTTCCGAGATGCCTTTTCTTGCAGGGGGTTTACCAACGGTCCAGGTGATGGAGTCACTGGGGGGGGGGGCTGACAGTTCACTGCCTAATTACTGTTTGGGAAGCACAGCAACGTGCCTGCCCTGCAACGGCAGTAGACCATCCGCCTTCCACACCTGCTTCCAAGTCACCGAGAAAGCTCTCGGCTGCCCCAAGGTCACCAGGGAATTGGTTGAGGGTAAAGAAACTCCTCCCCCCGCAGGGCTCAGACTCAGGTTGAACCCAAAGTTGATAGTGACGGGGAGACGCGTTTGCAGGAGTGAGAACAGCTGTGTTTCAGAGCGAATGAACGTGCATTCATTGCTTGGGGTCGATGTTCCTTTTCCTAAGGCCTCAGCTAATTCCCTACGGGGTAGAGATAAAACCCAGTACCTGAAGGTCGAAAAGTCAATTAAATCACCGCTTTCTCGAAGCTCATTAGAGACCAAGGACCCGCTGCTGGAAATAAGCTGTGAGTGGGCGCCTGCCCGCCAGGCTGGTCCCCAGCGCCCTGACCTTCTCCCCCTCCTCTTGCAGTCAAGTTCAGCAGCTGCCTGGGGACCAAGGGGACACACTATGAGACCGACAGCATGGACTTCAAAGTCGGGGCTGACGGGACGGTCTTCGCCACCCGGGAGCTGCAGATCCCCTCCGAGCAGGTGGCCTTCACCGTGACCGCGTGGGACCGCCAGACGGCCGAGCGCTGGGACGCCGCGGTACGGCTGCTGGTGGCCCAGACCTCACCCACGCGGTCCGGACACAAGGTAAGGTGTGACTACATGTGGGGGGGCGGGGAGGCTGGGTAGGGGTCCTTCCTCCTTCAGGTCACCGAGCAGAACCTCTGCAGAGGCTGACACTTGAGTGGGCGGCGTGGGCTGGGAGGGGGACCCCTGACCTCCCACCTTCCCAGACAGGGCTGCCCACAGGCTCCACCCCCGCTGAGTGTAGTGCACAGCTGTCAGCACCCTTTTTCGGACAAGGGACCCACAGCCCCGCTTCTCACCGGGCACCTCTCCTGCCTGAGGTTTGTAGCCCACCAGCCCCAGGGGCTCCCAAGACCCAGAGGGACAAGAAGTAAGACAGAGGCCACGTGGCTGGCCTTGCGAGGTGGCCAGAGTAGCTGGTGTGAGACTGATTCAGAGAGAGGGAAATGGGGAGGGGGAGGAGGGGGAGGGGGAAGGAGGGGGAGGGGGAGGGGGAGGGAGGGGGAGGGATGGCACCCTTCACGTAGACACACACCAGCCACTGTCACCGGCCTCCGCAGCCCTCCCTCCAGCTTCACCTCTGACTCGGTTGCGTGGCCCTGTTGACCGGACAGGAGGGGTGAATTCACTTCCCCTGGTCCTGAAAGGCCTCTCAGCCCCACAGGCCCCAGGAATCCAGGACCAGACCCCTCGGCCCCCAGAAATCCCCACATTAGGTTTCCCGTGCCTGAGGGGGACCAGGTCTGCTTACCTCTGCCCGTCCCGTGTTTCGGCAGCTGCGTTGGCCTCCGCGTGAGGGCTCCCCGGTCAGCAGAGAAGTTGCTGCCCAGCTGACCTGCATGACGGGTCCAGCTACACACGTCCACCTACATGAAGGGTGGACCCGTGGGGAGGGAGACACCCTTACAGTCAACAGGAGGCCTCAGGTCATCAGTGTTATGATGTGTGTGCGGTTCACCAGCAAAAGAAACACACCGGTTAAAGCAGGACAGGCCATCGGGGACAGCGTTTGTGGGTATTCCCTCGGAAAAGGGTTCGAGGGAAGTAGAGGGTTAGACCAAGTTGACCAGATCCCTTTCTGCAAATTTGCCCAGAACCTCACAGGACTAAAGGGCTCAGTGAACCTCAGTGGGAGACAGTCTGCAAGTTTCCCCAAACCTGTTTGACCAAGGAACCTTCTTAATGGGACATCTTACAAGGCAGGTGTTCTGAGGAACCCACTTTGGTAAACAGGGGCTGTGTTTCATGTGTCTTGTTAAACAACATAGAGGTGGTTTTGGTGAGAAAAGGGAAAGTGGTGACTCGGTGGATAGCCTTATCTTGGTGGTGAGTGACCCCGTCGGGAAGGACGTCCTGAGCGCCCTCGCGGGTGTGCTGAACCAGGTGTTGAAACGCGCTTCTAACGGGCGCCCCCCAGATCGTGAGCCTCACCTTGGGGACGTTGAAAACCCTGAGACAGATGGATGTGGTTTTCCATTCCTTCCCGAATGGCCATGACAAATCACACCCTGGTGAGAGGGCAGCGTGGCCCACACAGGGGCCCCTCCCTGTCGGCAGCCAGGCCAGGGACAGCAGTGGGAAGGCTTACATCCCTGACTGTGATGCAAAAACTGCGCCTTGTGGGCAAGGAGTAGGGCTCCCTAACGCCCGTGGATGGCCTCAGATAAAAGGCATTAATTAAAAATATAGGGACTTCCCTGGCGGTCCAGTGCTTGAGACTTTGCCTTTCAACGCAGGGGGTGTGGGTTTGATCCCTGGTTGGGGAGCTAGGATCCCACATGCCTCGCGGCCAAGAGACCAAGACATAATACAGAAGCAATACTGTAACAAATTCAGTAAAGACTCTGAGGATGGTCCACATCAAAAAAAAATCTTTAAAAAAGTAAAAAGAAGATAAAAATAATGACACCTTTTGTCAGGCATGTTAATGAAGCATTTCTGATGCAGTTAATCCCCGAATCCTCCAGAAAGCGTGACTGCAGTTAGTCCTTAGGACACGTGCACCTCCAACCCCACAGCAGGCAGGCCTGAGAAGCACCCGATCTGCAGATCCCACATCCCAGGCCCAGAGCATCCTTGGGGCTGACTTTGTGGGGTTACACCCTGAGCACGTGAAACATGACCCTGTAGGTGGTGGGCAGAGTCTCTGCAGCCCACCTGACCCAGTCCTTCCCTGTTTATTTCATGTCCCCTTCGTTGCTGATGGCTCTCTGCTTCCTCCTTCTTCAAATCCAAAGAGCCCTGCCCTGACTTTCTAGGACCCCACCTAGACGCTGCCCTAAGTGCGTCCACATTGATCCTCACAACATCTCCAGAAGTGGGCGCTGCCACTGTCCCCACTTTACAGGTGGGGAAACAGAATCATGTGACTGCAACCTCTTTGCTGCATGGGAGAACCGATGTTCTGGAAAGGAGTGCAAAAACGACTTTCTAGGGACAGCTGAGCCCGGCATTGTAATGGAGCCTGGCTGGCCTGGATTGTCAGTTTGAATCAAGGCTTCTCCAGCTTACTGGCTGACGTTCTAGGACAAGCATACAACCTCTCTGAGGTTTACTGCTCTCGAAAATGGGACAGCTGTGTTACCTACATCCTATCCAAGGGTTGTTGAGAGGATTATGTGAGATTATGTGAGGTCAGGCAGGGTGCAGGCTCTGTGAGAGCCCTGTCCCCAAAGAGGCAAAACAGAGTTGCTCTTACTGCTGTCGTTGGCATGGTCCCAGCCCTCTGCGTCACGTGCTCATCATGGCCACGGGGCCCTCACCAGGGTGGTGCCAGGGGGACAGGGAGGAGGGTCTGTGTGGGACACCGGGTCACTCAGTTGATGTGCCCTTACAGAGACCAGTGCCAACCTTTGAATAATGTCACTCTGTGTAAATGGGTTAAGGTGATGCCAGATTGCTGGTGTCCTTGGTCGCCTGCCAGAAGCAAACGTAACTCTTCTCCAGTGGAAGGTATCATATACCAGACCTCAGATTACATCTCCTTTTATATACAATGTCCAGCACTCAACTGAAAATGACTGGAGGGACAAAACAAGGTAAATAAAAATCAAGAGGAGGAGCAGCTGATAATCAAAGACCCACAGGGCTCCAGGTAATAGAGTTATCAGACACAGATTTTATCATAATTATGCTCACTGTCTTTGAGCACATTAAATGCAAGATTTTGACAAAGGATTGGAAGATTAAAGAAGAATTAATTGGGCAGTTTAGGACCGAAAAATATAACAAACAAAATTAAGAGCTCAACGGACAGATTTATCTGCAGATTAGACACAGCTGAAGAGAAGATTAATGAAGCAAGAAACATCAGAAGAAATATTCAGGCCAAAGTGTAAGGAGATATCCAGAGAGAAAACACAAAGGAAAGAGTAAGAGATATTGGGAAAATGGTAAGAAGTTCTAACATGAGTATGTTTGGAATATGAGAGGGAGAGATAAAATGGAGCAAAAGTAATATATGAAAAAATATCGGCAGAAAATATTCCAAAACTGGCAACAGACATCCAGGCATAGATTCAAAAAGCCCTGTGAACTCTAAACAGGATAAATATAAAGAAAACTGCACGTAGACACTTGCTTAGTCCATTCAATAGGCTATAGCAAAATACCATGGACTGGGGGGCTTACACACAATAGAAATTCATTTCTCACTCTTCTGGAGGCTGGAGGTCTGAATCAGAGTGGCACAGGGTCAAGTTCCCATGAGGGCCCTCTTCCAGATTGCTGCCTTCAGACTTATATCCTCACATGGCAGAGAGCGAAGACAGGAGGCCAGCTCACTCACAACTCCTGTAAGGACACTAATCCTGTTATGGAGACTCCATCCTGATGACCTCCCTTAATCCTAATCACCCCCGAAAGGCCTCACCTCCTAATATCATCCCATTGGGAGATAGGGTTTCAACAAAAGAATTTTGGGAGGACACAGTCCACACTAGGCATTTTAAGGTAAAATAGTTGAAAGCAAAAGTCAAGGAGAAAATCTTGGAAGCAAATAGAAAAGACAGAGCTTCTTTGAAAGAGGAATAATTCGATGTAAAACTGACTTCTCAACAGGAACTATGGAGGTTAGAAGACAATGGAATGGTATTTTTTAAAGTGCTAAAGAAAATAGAATTCTATTATTCAGTAAAATGTCCTTCACGGAGTGAAGGTGAATAAAGACATTTTTAAACAAATAAAAACTGAAAGAATCTGTCACAAGTTGTGTTCTTCAGGCAAAAATCAGATGATTTGAAGTAGAAAACCAAGAATGAGAAGATTAAGTAGATGGGAAAATACCAGTGTATAATTACAGGGTGATGTTTTGTGGGATGTAAAGAAGATGACTCAAATTCATGACAAGAATGGCATAGATTTTGAGAAAGGATAAATGGAGTCAAAGGGATCTAGGATGCTTGTGTTGTCCTGGAAGACGATGGAAATATCAAACTAATATTATACTTGGATGAGACACATCATTAAGAGCCATAGTGATGGATGCCTTACTTTAAGGTGCATATGAAACACTGACCACGACTGACCATAGTCTAGGTCCCAAAGTAAATCTTAACTTCAGGAGTTACCTAAAGTCTACATAGTGTCTAAATGAGCACTAAATTGATAAAAATGTATCTATTATAAAAACAGATATTTATTTCTCTTGGAATTTTCATATAATTCTAACACTACCGTATATGAAGATCTTATGCTATAGCTGGATAATTTAGTATTAGTAACACAGCACTGGGCAGGGGACAGCTAAATTCTCCCTCCATTCTAGATGTATTTCTTGTTTATTGTCACCTTTTTAGTCTTCATATTTAGGCAGTATTTTTTAAAACACCCTTAAATAACATAATTTGTCATTTTCCCCGGTAATCAATGTGAATTTTCAAATAAACATGCTTCTTAAACAATAAAAAATAGTCATAGGGTTAAGTTCTAACATAATAGATGGAAAATAGAATAATAAAACTTATCAATCCAAAAAAATGCAAGGAAAGAAAAGTGAAATTATAGAATAGGTGAAATATTTGTCTTTGAGTAGGATGGTAGATTTACAAATATATTATTAATTATAATAATTGAAAATAGATTCATTCATAATTAAAAGAAAATTGACAGGTTATATTTTAAAAAATCCAACTATATGCAGCTTACAAAAGGTACATCTAAAAAGTATAAGGATAAAAAACAAATACCGTATGCTAACACATATATGGAATCTTAAAAAAAAAATGGTCATGAAGAACCTAGGGACAGGATGGGAATAAAGATGCAGACCTACTAGAGAATGGACTTGAGGACACAGGGAGGGGGAAGGGTAAGCTGGGACAAAGTGAGAGAGTGGCGTGGACATATATACACTACCAAATGTAAAACCGATAGCTTGTGGGAAGCAGCTGCATAGCACAGGGAGATCAGCTCTGTGCTTTGTGACCACCTAGAGGGGTGGGAGGGAGGGAGACACAAGAGGGAAGAGCTATGGGGATATATGTCTATGTATAGCTGATTCACTTTGTTATAAAGCAGAAACTAACACACCATTGTAAAGCAATTATACTCCAATAAAGATGTTGAAAAAAAAAAGTATAAGGATAGAGAAAGTTGAAAGTAAAAGCATAGGGAGGGAAATACCATGCAAATACTAATGAAAAGGAAGTTGGTGACGAGGGTTCTGTTACTATAAGAATCAAATTTGTGTGCACTTGTAATATGACTTCAAAATATTTGAGCAAAAATTGATAGAACTAAAAGGAGAAATAAATAAGTATACAATCAATGGTAAATTTTAACAGCTATCTCTGAGTAAGTAACAGAACAAGCAGACAAAATATCAGAAAGGAAATAGAAGATTTGGAGCACAGAGTTAAGAAGTCTGACCTTAGTGAGATGTACATAAAACACAGAAACCGACCGCTGCTAAATACAGATTCTTTTCAAGTGTACTCAGAACTTTTACCAAATTTAGCCATAGGCCGAGCCTTCAAGCAAAATTCAACACGCTTCCAAAGTTTAGAATCAAACATAGTTTGTGTTCTTACCTCCGAGCAATTAAGCTAGAAATCGATAACAAAGAAAATAAGTGAAAAATCCCCATAGATTTGGAAGTTAAGTAAGTGCCTTCTTATTAACCCTCGGGTAGAAAAGAAATCACGTGGAAATGAGGGAATATTCTGAACTGAGTAATGAAACTAGCTGGGTGTAGCTGAGGCCACACCAGATAGAAGCGCATAGGCTTAACCTACGCGCGTTAGAAGATAAAAAGGCCGAAAATCAGTGATGTTACCATTCATCTCAAGAGATTATAAAAAGAACAGGAAATGGAACACTTTGTGTTTCCACACAAAGGAGAAGATAATGAAACAGAAAACAATAGAATCAACAAAGACAAAAGTTGGTTCTCTACTGAACTGTAGACTCAGTAAGAAAAAAACCCTGCAAATAATCTCTATCTGGAATGGAAAGAGGACGTCGTGACCAATCGCACAGACATTAGAAAGGTCATTTGCGGGCATTATGTACAATTTATAGCAATATATTTGAAAATATACGTGAAATGGATAACATTCTAGAATATAAAATTTACCAAAACTAACATGAAAGGAAAATCTGAACTGTTTTATTATTATGAACAAAATTTTAATTCAAGTTTTTATCACAAAAAAATACCCGCACCAGGATGGCTCCACTGGTAAGTTGTAACCAAGCTGTAAGGAGTTAAAACTCATCTTACAAGAGGGGTCACTTCCCCAACCAAATGGGCACCATGCTGAAACCAGCAAGAACCTTGCCCAAAGCCAGCACGAACCTTGAAAGAACAGTGAGAGAAAGGGTCATTACGTGCCAGTCCACTCATAAGTAGATGGGAAAAAGCCAAAGCAAAATATTAACACACTCAAATTCAGCCATGTTCACGTGGGATATATAATGGCCGCATTCGTCTGTTCCAAGAATGCGAGATTTGCTTTAACACTTAAAAGTTACTCCAAGTAGGTCAACACAGAATAAAGAGTAAACATCACATGATCATCTGAATACTGACTGTTAAATTTAACTTCATTCAGGATGAAAATATTCAACAAGTTAGGAAAAGAAGAGACCATTCTTAATCTCACAAAGTGTGTCCACAGCAAACATTCAGTCTACAGTCGGAATATTCGAAGCCTTCCTTGACATCAGAAATAGGACAAGGACACTCTTACATTACACGCCAGAGCTTCAAGCCAGTGAGGTAAGGCAAGAAAAAGAAATAGGAATAAATAGAACTAGCGTTATGTGTAGCTTATATAATTGTGAATGGAGAAAATCCGAAATAATCTGTAGATAAGTAACTGGAATTAATGAATGATGTTAGTTTAGCAAAGGCGCTGGATATAAAGCAATTGCACCTCTACGGACCAGGAGTAAATAGTTAGAAAATAAAATCTGAACCAGATACCAATTACAATAGCATGAAAAATTATAGTTAGGGCTTCCCTGGTGGCGCAGTGGTTGAGAGTCCGCCTGCCGATGCAGGGGACGCAGGTTCGTGCCTTGGTCCGGGAAGATCCCACATGCCGCGGAGTGGCTGGGCCCGTGAGCCATGGCCGCTGAGCCTGCGCGTCCGGAGCCTGTGCTCTGCAACGGGAGAGGCCACAACAGTGAGAGGCCTGCGTACCGCAAAAAAAAAAAAAAATTATAAACCTAACAAAAAATTTTCAAGACCCTTACATATTACTGAGAACATTTAAAGAAGATCTTTAAAAATAGAGGGATGTGCCCTGCTCATAACATGAGAGACTCAAAGTTGTGAGGGTGTCAGTTCTACCCAAAGGTTTCCATAGATTCAACACAATCCCAACAAAAATCCCAGCATGTTTTTTCTTTGCTTGTCTATAGAAGGGTTAAGAGCTGACTTTAAATTTTTAAATAGAAATACAAGGGGCCAAGAATAACCTAGAAGCACACAAAGATGCGAGGACCTGGTGTTTCAGACATCAAGACTACAAGTAAAGCACACCGCTACTGGCGTGTGGGGCCCAACGTGGGCCGCCCTGTGCACTGCGGGGTGTTCAGCAGCATCCCCGACCCCCACCCGCTAGATGCCAGCAGCGCCCCAGCAACCCCGCTTGCACCCAAAGCTGTCTCCAGTCATTGCCAAATGCTCCCCAGGGGCAAAACCGCCCCATCGGAGAACCACTGAACTACAGTAATTAAATGGTGTCGTTTGAGAGCAAAACAAATGGAACAGAATAGCAAGCCCAGAAAAAATACTTAATGTTTTAAAAAATCGTCTTCATGGAGGTTTAACTTTTATTCACCACAGTTCACCCACTTCACATACACGACTGGATGAACCTTGTCAGATGCACACGGCGCCGACACTTGATTTGAGTGGCACCAGATGGCAAAGGCCAGAAAGCTTCAGCCCACAGGTCGCGTCTGACCTGCCACCTGCCTTTTGATGGCCTGAAAGCTAAGAATGGTTTCTGTATTTTTAAATGGTTGTATAAGTGCCTGTATTAATATCCTCGACTTTGCTTCTTGGCCTACAAAGCCTAAAATATTTAACTCTCTGACCCTTTAACAAAAAGCCTGCTAGGCCCTGCTTAGAATAGTGGGTAAGGACTATCTCTTCAATACGTGATGCTGGGCCAGTCAGGTACCCTTAAGGGGAAAACGTGAAGTGACTCTGTACCACACTCCACACCCCAGGTCAGTTCCAGGTGGACTGTAAGTCTAAGTGTTCAAGACAAACCAAATGGAAGAGACTATAGGGAGTGATGTGTGGGGAAAGCTTCCTTATACACAACCCACGAAGCACGGGGTATCCAGGGCAGGTCGATGACTGGACCTGGTTACAAATAAGAATGTACTCATCAGAGCCCATACTTAAGAAAGTGAAAAGATAAGCCAGAGCTGGAGAGAGGATATTTGTGACCCTTAATGTCTGACAAAGGAGGCACGTCCAGAATATATAAAGAGAGCCTCAAATCACTACAGAAAGACAGATAACCTAATGACAGAAGAAAAAAGAACACAGGCTGTCGCCAAAGACAAGAGCCCGTGTGTGGATCAGCAGGGCAAGGCAGATTAAAGGCGAAAATCCACCAGGATGGCTAACCTTAGAAAGACTGGAGGTACCAAGTATTGGTGAGAAGGTGCAGAACCTGGAGTTACCACGTGCTCTCCGTGGGCGTGCACAATGGTGCAGCCTCTCTAGCAACAACGGGCGTTTTCATTGGAAGCTGAATATACGTTTGCCTGGTTGAAAGGAAAACCATTCCTCTTCTCACACTTCTGACACCAAAGGGGTAGGTTTTCCACCCCAGCCAGTTCTCTGACTTTCCGTGGACACCAACTGGGTGTTCTCTAATTTCATTCAGTTCTGACACTTGCAGCCCGGAGTCAGCGCAGACCCCGCACGCTCAGGGTTCAGTCCCAAAAGCCCACCCCCCTTCGGGCGTCAGTTACAAGTGGTGGGTCTCCAGGTTACTCGCTTCCGCCCGGCTCGGTTCCCACGACCCCCGCCTCAGTTCAGTAATTTGCTACGATGGGTTACGGAACTCGGGGCAACACTCACTTACTATCCCTGGTTTACCATGAAGGATATTATAAAGGAACCAGAGGAGCATCAGATGAAGAGTTACTTAGGGCGAAGTCTGGAAGGACCTCAAGTGCAGGCGCTTCTATCCCTGTGGCGAGGGGGTGCACCACCCTCCTGGCACGTGGACGTGTTCACCAACCTCGAAGCTCTCCACACCCCAGGGTTTAGGGATTGTTATGGGGGTTTCGTCACGTAGGCGTGACCGATTAACTCGACCTCCAGCCCCTCCCCTCTCCCCAGAGGATGGGGTGTGGGTCTGAGAGCTCCAAGCTTCTAATCATGGCTTTAGGCTTTCTGGTGGCCAGCCCCCTCCAGGAGCCCACCCAGAGTCACCTCACTAGAACAAAAGATGCTCTCTTGCCCAGGAAATTCCTAGGGGCCTAGGAGCTCTGGGTAAAATACTTCTGTCAGCCCATCACTGCAGGGATTGGTTTTGAGAGCTCTGTGTCGGGAATAGAGGGCAAAGGGCAAATGTGCGTTTTGTATCGCGCTGCTGGTTTTAGGCACAAGCCCAACAGAAGTGTGCACACATCCGTGCCGTCAGCTCTGCACCAGAATTCGATAAACCTGAAAGGGACCCAAACGCTCATCCTCATTGCGTTGGATAAGTACCTGGTGGTGGATTCATACAGGGAATTGCTATATAGCAGCACAAATGAACAAAGCAGCAGGATGGGTGAATCTCCCAGACGCGTATCGAGGGAAAGAGGGCGGGCACCCAGGCAGGAAAGTGCAGACTGTGAGTCCAGACGTGGACAGCTCAGAGTGCGTGTACAGCCACGCAGGGGACCGCTGTGGGAGGCGAGAGGAGGTGGCCCTGGTGGGGGCCTGAGGGACGTGAGGGGTCCTGGGGGCAGGTGTTCATTCTGTGATCATTAGTGTGTCTGTTCACTGACGTTTCAAGCACTTTCCTGCATGTTGTTTATAATTCACAATTTTCAAACATTTTTTAATGCATGCAGAGGGCTTCCTGGCTGGGTTTGGAAAGGTGGGGTGTTCAACAAGAACGTCGCCGGCGGGAGTTCTGTTAGCAGAAGTTTCTAGAAACACAAGGGCCTCCTTCAAAGGAGCCATTTGCAGTGTTAAAAGTCCCGAGAAGCTTTTAGCAAAAGGAGCCTTGAAGCCAATCCCTGGAGGAGGGCGCGAGGGGACCCCCTAATTTCCCGGTTCAATAAATTCCACCTCTCCCGTGTCGAGGTCCTGTCAAGCGCAGTCTCCCTTGTCCGTTATTCCAGCGACTGTGGAGCCAGCAAAACTGACAGCTTTCCAGTTAGGTGAACCATAAAAATTTGGCAACTTCTCCCCTTTTCCTTTCCTTTCTTAGCAACAATTTAAAGGCGGTCTTTTTGTGGGTAATACAAGCAGGGCTGGAATCTGGAAGAACTTTTTTGTGTGCAGTCTTGCAGGAAAGCTGATAGCAATTCAATTAGAAAATTTAATTAAGTCACGTATTTCCCACGGGAGTGCTGAATCGCCCCCGAGGAATGAGCGCAATATTCCAGCCCAACAGTAAATACCGAAGATAAAGTTCCTCGCGCCGTTGTCATCTGACTGGCGGCGGTAGCGCCGCGGTAGCGCTTGGAATTGTCGATGGGACCTGTGGGTATAGTTTGCAAGAAAGAAACTGTTGTTTATGAAACTAATATTGGGTCTTAGAGTGTGTCAGCATCTATGAAAGATAAACTCAGCTGAGCGTTACCCAGCAGCCGGACCAGGCCCAGACGCTGAAGCGCCTTCTTTCCTTGGGGTCTTGGCCTCCACGGGTGGATGGGCTGAACTTTGCCCCCCAGAGTTCCTGTGTTGAAGTCCAAACCCACAGAACCTCAGAATGGGACTGGGTTTTCAGATGTGGTTAGTTCAGGTGAGGTCCCTAGGGCAGACGGACCCTAATCCAACATGACAAGTGAACTTATTAAGAGGGGAATTTGGACGCAGACACGCTCACGGACAGAACTTCGTGTGCAGATGAAGACAGGGATCGAGGTGCTGCTTCTACGAGCCGAGGAACCCGGAAGACTGCCGGCAGCCACCAGAATCTAGGAGAGGGGCTGGGCCAGATCTGCTTGGCCCTCGGGAGGGACAGCCCCGCCACGCCTGCGCCTTGGCCTGTGGCCTCCAGAACTGAGACATGAACGTCCACTGTGGAAGCGCCCCAGTCTGTGGTGCTTTGATTCGGTGACACCAGGACACTCAGTCACCAGGGGTGTGGCCAGTGCCTTCCAGCTGAGGTGGACGCCCAACCCTGGGGCTGTGCCGACAGACCCAAGGCAGCCTCCCAAAGGTGGGATGTGAGTCCGGAGCCGGGCATCCAACCCAGTGTTCCTGATGCCTCAAGTCCTCTCCTCGCCTCTGCTTGGGTCTCCAGGACCGGCAAGGACAAGTCTTGCCAAGACCCCGATTCTTTAAGCCCCTGGGGTCCATCACCCCCATCCCCACAGTCTGCCCCCTGCGAGTGGGCAGAGCCCATCTTGGTATCATGGATGCCCAGGTGGATTACAAGACAATGGAATGGAGAGGGCCTGGTTGAGAAGCAATTCCTGCAACCCCCTGGAGGTGCAGCCCCTAAGGAAAGTCTGGCCCATGAGCGACCCTGCATCCCAGCATCACCCGCTTTCCATGAGCGCCAGAGGGCTAGTGCCCGCGCCTGAACCCCTACACTGCCGACTCGGGGTTTTAACCAAAGGGGGTGCGCGGGGCTTTCCACGCCAGGCGTCACCTTGGGAAGGCACCTGAAGGTCATTAGGTGGAGCTGAGTGACAGAGTGCACACCTTCAGAAAGTAGCAAGACGGTCCTTTTATGCTTTTCCAAAAGACGGCCTCAATGTGACTGAGAAACAGCAACTCCCAGAAAACAGACAACGGTGTGGTCAGCGAGCTTGCAGACAGCCGTCTACGTGCCTCTTTTCCCCCGGAGGGTGGCAGCTGCGTTAGTGAGTGATGATGAGCTCCTCGCTCCTGCAAGTTCAGATGGTGCTGCCGACGCAGGCCTGCTTCAGGCGCGGGCTTGACTGCCTGGGGGATGGCGGGAGAAACAGGTGTTTCCTTCTCCACGGCAGAGACGGTACAACTGCCGGGAAGGAGGCTGGTCCCTGTCCAGAGTCTGCGGTCATGACCACAGCCCGGCGGCCCGCCCCGGCGACAGGCGATCAGTAGTAGATCTCAGCGGATGCGCAGAGCTCCCCAGAAGACTGCAGCGTTTAACTCTGCCAGCGTGAAGGCGTGAGTGATTTCTAATTGCTGGAAGGTGCGTTTTCTGCAGTTGTGGAGAGCCACCCTGGGGTCCGCAGGTGGAGGAGGTCCAGCTCGGGCTGTGTTTCAGGCTGCAGATGGCCTTGAGCGAGTGTCGGGGTCAACCTTTCATTTTGCAGAGGAAAGGTGCCCAGGGTCCCACAGCCCAGGGAGAAAAGCATCACGGTCATTGGTCACTTTCCCTGGCCTGTCCCAGGGGGTGGCGGGGAGCGGTGTTGCAGCCTGGGCACCGTCTCACGGAGATTTGAGGGGGACGAGGGAATGAAGATGACGGGTGGCTCACTGACTCCCACGGCTCGGGGGAGCAAAGGGCACGAGAAAGAGGGGCCACTGCCAGGCAGGGAAGCCTCGGACACGCAGGCCAGGGGAGAGGAATGGACCGCACGATCCTGCCCTGTCTCGTTCCTGTGGGCCAAGGAGCGAGAGCCCGAGGGGGCAAGTGAGCGGCGGGCGTGCTCGAAGGACTCTGAGCCCCGTGAGTCAGAAAGATCCCAAGTCGCTCCCTTGGTCACTGGGTGAGTGAAGACGGTTTGCATGTCCCCGCCGGACACTTGGTAATGTTCTGAGATGCAAACGGCATCACCGGGAATGGTCCCACGAGGGCGGCGACAGGCCTGACCACTGAGCAGCAGCCACGGGGTGGGGTGGCTGGCGAGGGGCTGGGCCGGGAGAGGGTAGAGGCTGCGCTGTGTCCTGGGGGTCAGGAGGGTGACATCTGAGTCGAGACCCGAGATGAGAGAAGCCATCTTTCCCACAGAGGGAGCATCGCAAGCGGGGGCAGGTGGCCCTTGGTCAGGCTCTGAGTCTATTTTAGGGTGTGTCAGGACCCCAGGGAGGGCTGAAAGCGGGTGGGAGGGTGGCTCCTTCTGCTGCAGCCCCGGGTCGGCCAGCACAGCACTCAGCCTGCTTCCTGCTTGTCTCTGCAGGGCTGGTTTGCTAAGTGGGGGGGAGGCCCCCAGGGGCCGGCCCAGCTCCGTCTCCCACCCCGTGGGGTCCATCACCCCTCACCGCTGTGCTCTGGCCACTGTCCCCTCCCTGCCCTGGGAGGTCCCGCCACCCAGTACCCCTGCCTGGATCCTAGAATCTCCCCTCTCTCAGCTTCTCCTTTTCCTGAAACAAAACAAAAGCCTCAGAGAGCACGAGGCCATGCCCACCCCACCAGATCCACCACTTTGCCCCCATGTCCCTATGGGGGTGATGTCGCGTCACTTCTGCAGGACCTGTCCCGCCCCCAGCAGTGCTCTCCTGCAGCAAAGCGAGCACTGTGATGTGAGTACAAAAAGGAGAGGAGAGAGACCCTCCCTCACTGCCTGTCACACGCTAACCTTCCTCCTGACCAAAGCCTTCCAGGACCACCCACACCAACAAAACTGACCATTTTTCTCACTAATTGACACCAATATGAGTGATGCCACTCGGTCCCGCTGCAAACAACTCCAGGAAAAAGTCATACATTCTGGCCTAACTTGCTAGTTTAATTTTTTTTTTTTACTGTGATTGTATTTTTTTTCTGTAAACTACAGAGTAATTTCATTTACTTTGTTCCTAGCAAAACATAATTTTCTGGATTCTCCAGAGCCAGTTACCAGCCAGGGTACTCGCAGGAGATGCCTGGAGACAGCTTGGCTTGTGTCAGCGGGAGGAGTTGGGGGCAGGCGGAACTGCTCGGGCGCTGGGGGTCCTTGCCGTGTGGGGTGGGGAGGGGGGCGAGGATGGCCGAGCAGCCTGGCCGGGCTCGTGGAGGTGACACACACACACACACACACACACACACACACACACACACCACACACACACGGTGGGGCAGACTTGTCTGAACATTCGGGCATCCCCCCAACTTCCTTACCGTGGCCCGTAAAGCAAACATGTCCTCCGCTGTGCTCCCATCCATTACACCTGCATCCTGCCTGCTCCCTGGGCTGCACGGATGGGCGCATTGTCTTGTGTCTTCATTTCTGGGTGGACACAAGGCTGAAGAGGGCAAGGGGTGTGCTCTGAGCGTCTGTTAAAAGAAGTGTGGCTTTGACACTACTGAAGTACGTGAAGCCTTCCCTCGGGATGATGGTGACGGATGCAAGTTGCCTAAAGAGCTGCGTCTCAGCTGTTCCCCCCGGGCTGCTCCCACCCTGAGTCCCTGGCCCATCTGCCTAGGACACGGGGGCACTGGGCGCCAGGGTCGCAAAGCACAGGCAGCATCTCCCCTCCATGTCAGGGCGCCCCCGTCCAAGCCGAGGAGCAGGGCGGGGCCGAGGGAGTAGCCTGAGTTCCGAACCCAGCCCCGTGAGCCTGGGCCAGTCCCCAGACCTCTGCCCAGGTGTGAGTGAGCACCGTGCCAGCCCCTGCCTTCCTGGGCTGTCACGGGCGTGAGCGAGCAGGCGGGAGGGGGCTGGGTTCGGGACTCCCTGCCCCCTGCCCCGCACACAGCAAGCAGCGTGTACAGGAGTGTTTGCTTAAGACTGTCCTTCCAAATATAGATGCACAAGAAATAATCAGGCTATTTCATTCAGGAAAACTTTCTTTGTATGATTTCTACGGGAATTTTCAAAACAATCTCCCCTTCTTAGACGAGATCGCAAGTAAGAAATACCGTAGTGCTTTACGGGGCATAGATACGGCATCATTTTTCTTCCCTATAGGGTCGTGGATGTAAAAAAAAAATCCACTAAGTGCCTTTTCAGAACCAAACTCATGCAAATGTTTGTTTAGAATGGCTCCCATGCTCTGTTTGTTACAGAACGGAGATATCTTTCTGTTGTTTTATTTTGTGTTTGTTAAATACCGTTTTAGTCTGTCGGTCCTTAGCTACCATGGAAACCAGGCAGAAGGCTGCAGACAGAACCCTAGTTAAATGTTTTAAATATACATGCTTGCAGGCAAACAAAAAGTACCATTTTTCAAATGTATATTGAAAGGGAAGCGAAGGGAGAGAAATGGACAATCTGTATAGATTTTGGTGCCTCTTTTTTTTTTTAATGAAATCTAATTATCCTTAGTGAAAATCAGTACTGGGTTTGACATTTGGGAGAGTTGAGGAGTGGAAGGATGCTATTTCCCTTATTGAAGCATGTTTAACCCAAAACTCTAAGGAAGCAATGAAAACAGGAAGGCTGGGGAATCAGAGACAGGGGAGAGGGTCGTAAACAACACTGACATTTGGGGAATGAATCTCGTCTACCCTTGTTCCAGCATAAGCAGTGTTAGTCTACAATGCAGACGTGGCATGTCATTCCCCAAGTGTTCCATTTTGAGTACAGACCCATGAAATTCGTAACCCAGGGGCCCCAGGCCCTACATTGGTCGTGTTTCCGTGGCTGGGACGAGCCACCTCCTTCCCCAACATCGGGGCCACCGAGAGGGTCAGGTGAGACTCAGTGAGTGGGTCTTGCTCACTCTGCATGGAAGAAGGTGCAGGAGCCTACAGGGCTGGACGCTGGACGCTGGTTGAAAGGAAAGGGGTCCCGGGTGGATGCCCCGGTGTTGCTTCGTGCGGGGAGACACGCGGGCTGGTTGACCTTCGTGGCGAAAGAGAAGCAGCCCGGCCTCATCAGGGCTCCATCCTGAGGGCCTCCCCTGCCTGCATCTCGCGGGAAGCTCAGTGCAGGTGCAGGTCCCAGACCCCTGTCCCTGAGCTGCGCACCCACTGCCCAGAGAGGGGCTGGATGCACTGCTCCTCGGCACATGGCCCAGTCTGGAGACCAGAGAGCAGGGAAGAACAGGGAAGTTAAAAACCACAATTCCCTCCAGCCTGCCCATCCCCTGCCTCCGCATTCAGGGTCCACGCGCTGCCAGTCAGGGAAAGAAGATCACACAGGGCACCTTCCCGAGAAGGCACTGCCCTGGGTAAGGAAAGCCCATGATTCCATCGCAGGGGGGGCCGGAAAGCTGACCCCAGGCCCCTTGATCGAGAAGGTGTCCTCGTGGACGCTGGCGGTCAGCTCGCCTGGTTGGCACATCCCACGGGGAGCTAACTTGAAAGTGTCCCCATAAATGTAGCTTTTGTTGAATTGGTGGACTTGTGTTCATGCTATTTTCTCAAAAGTGGGGGGAGTTTACAGTGCTGAGGCAGGGCGGCATGGGACCCAACAGCTGTGTGGGAGGGCCCATGGGGGGTCAGGCTGTCATCTGTGACCCCATCTTCGAAGGTCAGGGCTGCCAGGCGCTCCTTAGAAACGCACTGGGATCTGGGACTGTTGAAGCCGTTTTCATATCCACGTCACCTCTTGAGGGCAGTGGCTTCTGCTGGGCCATCTTCTGGAGAACAGTGGAGCTCGTCGCACTCTGCAGAAGTGGCCGGGCGTCCGTGGGGTTCTGTGTATGGGGTGAGGATAGGGGTGTGTCCAGGGCTTGGGCCAGAGGGGTGGCTTTGGTGGTGGTGAGTGCAGGGCGCACGCGCAGGACCATGCTTTTGCTCCCGGCTCTTCAGAAGTGGCAGTTGGGTTTTTGGACTCTTTGTATCTTGTTCAGACTCGCCCCAACTGCGCCGTGGGTGCAGTTCTTTTCAGTCCCTTATAGTCTCTTTGTATCTGTTGCTCAAGGAGACGTCTATCCAGGTGCAAGCCCTGCAGCAGAGGGTCCCGGGTCCCAGGTCCCTGCCTGTCTCGCAGTGGGACCCGTCACCTACACTCCCGTCACCAGGAGAGGTGAGCAGTACATATCGCTTATTCGCTGCTAAGCAGCTGTCACCCTCCTCAAACCATGATGGCTGGGAAGGGACTTGCTGCCTTGAAGACAGTCTGCATTGTTTATATTCCCTGCTCAGCGCCGCTTCTGAGTGTTTCGTGAGTCACCTATTTGCTTATACTTGGCTCTTCATAAGTCTGTGTTCCTACCAGGCGAGTGGTTGGGTGATAGAAAAAGATGACAGATTGTAACTTCCTGCATGTAGATTGGAGGAGGTGCATATGACTGTCGTCCTCCCCTGACACTTTCCTCTCTCTTTTTTTTTCCTTTTTGAAAAAAAGAAAAAAAAAAGAGGCGATAATTTAAAACCTGCCCCAGGTCGGTTTTACATTATTCATCTTTCACTTGTGAACGATGATGGAAAGGAAGTGACCCAGCTTCTTCCTAATGTCGGGGAGTCCCTGAAGACCTCACCTAGAAGCCACACTTGATTACTCTCATAGTCAGAGACACAGAGCGACGCTCCTTACAAGGAGAGCAGGCCCCGGGCAGGCACAGGGCTGCTGGGAGCTTGAGAAAATAAGATAATATGCCCGGTGAGGAGATAAAAAACAAAAGCCACCTTGGGAAGGCGGGTGTGCGGGTCACTGCTGGGCTCCAGGTTTGGGCTGGTGCCAGGAGAAGGTGGAAAATGATGACTTTGCGGGAGGATGGCAGTCGCGCAGCTTGCCTGTGAATCCTGGGCCTCGGCCTTCCCGTGAGAGTGGAAGACGGTCCTTGTCTCCATTCCTCCCCTTTTCTCTTGAGTTCACTGAGCTGTGTTCCTGAGCATGGGGGTTTTGTCACTTTGTCCCTGGAGAGAAGATGCCTATGCCTGAGGCTGTTCCTGAAAACCTGCCGAGAGAGAAGCGCGAAGCCCAGAGACGAGGTGACCTAGAAGGGTCTTAGACCCCCGTCCTGGCCTCCCCAGACCCCCACGTGCTCTAGACAGAGCGGGTGTGCACACCCCTCGAGGGGGACCAGCCCAAGCAACCGCACAGGCACGGGGTGGCGTTTCGTCTTTGCAAAGTGCGAGTCCGCTGGGGCAGTGACTCCGTAGCTCACCTGTATCACTCAGGAGCGAGACCACGGAACCCCCCCAGGTTGTGACGTGAAGAAGCTACGCTCCAGAAAGTACCCCAGCCTCCTGCCCACGCCCCAGCTGCCCCCAAAGCGCAGAGCTTGTCCAGCTCCGGGGCGGGAAACGGAGGCCCAGAGGCAGGATAAGGCTCATCCCGGGCCCCAGGCCTGGCGCTCGGAGCCCAGCCTAGGGAGGCTCCTCCCCTAGTAAGTCACCATTTCAGAGCATCGTCAGCGGAACGATCCGCTGCTAAGCCCGATGGATGAAGGCTCAGTGGGAGAGGCCATCTGAGATGAGAAATGCTTTGTAAATAACAGCTGATAAGGAGCAGACGGATTTAGGGCCTCACAAATGAGCGCGCTGATAAGGAGCAGACGGATTTAGGGCCTCACAAATGAGCGCCTGGCCTCTGCGTGATCTGTACCTGGGAGCCACGGCCCCTGCCCTTCCTCTGCCCCTTTTGGGAAAGGCCCGCTGCCGGCGGAACAGGGCAGACGCGTGTCCTGAGCGGTCCTGGCCCCTCAAGACGCCCCTGTAAAAGCCCGTCGCCGCCCCTTCCTGGGATCAGGGCTCCGAGGGGTCCCCAGGGGCCGCCACCCCCGCTGCACACCGTGCCCCGCTCAGCCGCTGCTTGTCGAGCACCAGCTCCTCCCTGGGGTGGGCCGGGCCGAGTCCCATCAGAGGACCAGGCGATCCCTCAGCGCTCGCCATCCTGCGAACCTGCAGGGAGCAGCTTGCTGGCTCCAAGGCCAGCGCGGCCGTCAGGACCCCCTCCGACCCCCACCAGTTACAAGACCTCTGACTTGGGCTGAACTGTGTGTAAGGAACAGCCTGTTGGGGCCGGGCTGTTGGTTCTGAGAAAATTGTGACGCATTACATACACAGAGAGAGAAACAACACACACACACACATGTGTACACACGTGCATGTGTATATGAGACATAGCACAGAGGCACGTGCACATGTGTGCGTGCACGTGTGTCTGTATGTGCCTGGCCTGTACATACATGCGTGTGCCTATGTAGGTGAACGTGCACACGTGTATCAGGAGCATAGAGGCCACATTCACGTTATCACCCAACACCCGCCATCATTGGCTCAGAAACACGGGTGACCAGGGCGCAGTGGGGAAATCGGCAGCTGTCGTCTGTTCGGAAACACCTTCGAGAGCGGCCAGAAACATGATTTACCATTAGTATGATTACGCGTCGGGGTTTGCGTGCCGCACTCTGAACGGCCCGAGGTCCGCGCGGGTCCCGAAGCGCGTGCGCGCCTCATCAGGTGACGGGTCATTGTCGTCATCGGCGTTCCTCCCCCGGAGAAGTGGGTGTGTCTTCCCAGCTGAAGCTAGTGCAGGTCTGGCATTGATCTTCGCCAGATTTTGTTATTACACTTGTCTCACAGCTTTAAAATAGTAGCAAATATGTGCAATTTATTTAAACAACACTAGGGAAATTAACGCCATGCAAGCTCAGCCTAAGCAAATGAAGACAAAGCAGGTTTTTAAAAGGAGAACGGCTCGATGAAAACCGTGACAATTCCGAGTCTAGAATGAAGAGGCTCGGTGAGCTTCTGCAGGTGCCCAAGCATCAGCGGGCGAGGCAGACCTGCATTCTCTGTGCCGCACGTGGGAGACATGGCGGAGCCGGGACGGCCAGGCTCCACCTCCCAGAGGCCGTGCTTGTGGCCGGGACCCCTGCCCCAGCACCCCACACACGCACGCAGACGCGCTCAGAGCAAACACCAAGCGGGTCCCCTCTGCTGAGGCAAGTGCCTGTGCCGGGTGACCCTCGTTTCCTGTGAGGCCGGGAGCCCCCGCAAGGTCATGCGTCTGTGGAGCGTGGCAGTCCCCTGGAGGGCTCACTGAGCACACGCGGCAGGCGTCAGCGCAGAGGTGGGGAGTCCAGGTGGGAATCTCACACTTGACATTTCTAACCTGGAAGCTGACGCCGCGGGAACTCAGAAATGCCTCTGCTGGCCCGAGGTTTTTCACTGACGTCCTTGGGCCTCTCCGATGGGAATGTCCATGTCTGCCCAGCCCACTGCACACTGACATGAGGACCCGTAGAGGGGATGGGGCCCCATGAAGAAACCCCAGAAGTGAGGGGGGCACACAGATCCTGCCTCTGCCTAAAGAGCTTTGTGACCTTCAGAAGTTACTTGGCCTCTCTGAGCCGCCCAGTCGCCTCCCTGGTAGAGGGGGGATGACCTTCCTGTAGCCTTGGCAGCAGGGAAGATGCAGGCAGAGACGGTTCAGAACGCTCAGTGCCCACAAGGCGTTGGCTGCCCCTGACACGTGGAGAGCAGTTGTCTGCATCCTGGCTGCAAGGGGGCAGGGTGTGGCCAGGACCATCCTGAACACTGTTCTGTGATGCTCATCAAGGAGTCTAGAGATGACCCCACCCCTGTCATCGTGAGAGATGCAGGGTTGGTCACAAGGCAGCATCTGTTAGTTTGACTTGAATAGGTGTTGAGAGAATGTCATGTTTCCATAGAAATCAAGGCCACTGGGGATGCACACACCTCGCGTGGATTCTTCTCATGAAGGATGGGAAGCGACCTAGGGAAGCCTTTCGGTTTTTAATTGCTGCAGACTCTTAAGTGCAGGAGCTCAACACGAAAGACAGCAGGACCCCTTTTCCCTGGTGGGGAAAGTCCCAGAGGGGGGTCTCTGGAGTGTGGCTTGTCCAGATGGGTTTTTCCATTGATGTAGCATCAGGTTTTGGCGTTCAGGACTGATCTGTTTTTTTGGTTTTTTTAATTAGTTTTGTCGACGTGTGTCTAACTTATTCTATGCAGCTTTTTTGCAAGAGGGAGTGGGGAAGGTTCAACGGGCAATGGCAAGACCAACAGGTTCTCACTGGGTGGGAGCTCAGCTGGAGGGTGGGGACCCCGCCGTGATTGGAGAGGGGCCACCGCCTAGGGCCTCCAGCCAGCTCTGTCCTCTCTGGCTTGGGCTGTCCTGGTCCAGGGTCTGTCTCTGCCACGTGAGCTCTCATATGCTCCTGGCTCTGAGACTCGAGTGAAATGAACATCAACCATGAGAACGGTGCGGAGGCGGCCACACGGGGCACCTTGAAAATAAACATGGAGGCGATATAGGTGCAGATGTCTTGTGTATACGTGAGTCCTGTTAGCTCTTCTAATTATACAATTTCATGTACATTATAACATTCAGAAATACAGAAAGGTAAAAGGAATAAATTAAAATAAAAACTCACTGGTGACCAGAGAAAACCAGAGTTTACATTTCTATGTATTTCCTTCCAATCTTTTTTCTATCCTTTTAAAAAACATGGGGACTTATGCTGCCTGTATACTTTGGTGCCATTTCTCCACTTCCTATCAGTGTATGGAATTTCTTCATATCTTCAAAGAGTAACTTCTTTTTTTCTTAATACATCTTTATGGAGTATAATTGCTTCACAATGCTGTGTTAGTTTCCGCTGTACAACAAAGTAAATCAGCCATATGCATACATATATCCCCATATCCCCTCCCTCCTGAGCCTCCCTCCCACCTTCCCTATCCCACCTCTCTAGGCCGTCGCAAAGCACCGAGCTGCTCTTGTGCTATGCGGCTGCTTCCCAGTAGCTATTTTACAGTTGGTAGTGGATATATGTGATGCTACTCTCGCTTTGCCCCAGCTTCCCCTTGCCCTGCCCCGTGTCCTCAAGTCCATTCTCTATGTCTTCATCTTTATTCCTGCCCTGCCACTAGGTTCATCAGTACCATTTTTTTTTTTTTTTTTTTAGATTCCATATAGATGCGTTAGCGTACGGTATTTATTTTTCTCTTTCTGACTTACAAAGAGTAACTTCTAATGACACGTAGTATCCCAAAATATGAACGTAGTGTAATGCATTTAAATATTATTTACCACCATCAGACTTCCAGAATTTTTTCCTGGTATTTTTACTATTTCACATATACATAATGTTATTATAAAGACAGCTACAATGAACATCTTTATTTGGCGGGTTTGTCCACATGCAGTTCCGCTGGGACAGACTTCCAGCTGTGGAGTTATGGGGTCAAAAGCGAGGACCATTTTTGAGGCTTCTGATAGCTGTTGGCAGAATGCTGCTCCCAGCAGTGAGGAGCCCCATTGACTTCAGAGCAGCCGACATTCAGTCCCGCCGGTTCCCGCCAGGCATGGGCTCTTATCAGTCTAATTTCCATAGCAACCCTCTGAGTTCAGTGCTGTTATTACCAAGCCCGTTTTATAAAAGAAGTAGCTGGAGCTGAGAGAGATTAAGGGCACTTGCCCCGTGTCACATGAATCTTTGGATGCAGGTAAACATAAGACACCAGGTCTGTTTAACGCCAAATCCCACAACCTCAACCATCACCCTCTGCTGACTCACTCACGACACGCTCCTCAGGGGGGAGGATTCATTTTGTTTACTCTTGTCAGTTTGATGGGTGAGGAGGATATATTGCTTTAATTTGCATTGTTTGATGACTGGACATTTTTCATGAGTTTATTGATCCTTTATATTTACTTTGCTGTTAATTATCTATTTGTGTCTTTTTCCTGTTATAATGAAGTCCCAATTTTTTCTTATTGATTTGTAGGAACTCTTTATATAGTCAGGCTCTTAGCTGTTTGTCAGATTTGTTGTAACTTCATCAATTGCTTTTAGGGTATGTTTTCATAAACAAGGGTTTTAAGTTAAAATGTATGAATATTATCCTTTGTAATTTTTTTCCATCGTTTTGGGCCCTGATGTACTGGTTAAAGAGTCAGCTATATTTTCTTCTTTGTTTATGGTTTCTTAACCCCCATTTAATCTGTAGTCCATTTCTTTGTAGAGATGAGGGTCTTGCTAGATTTTTTTCCCTAACACGTCCCCACTTTTCCCAACACCATCCAATCTTTCCCTGGATCTAGGATAGTACAAATTCTAACAGATGCCTTTTCCTCTGCAACACCTAACCAGGCTTCTTTTCCTCTTCTCTCCCTTCCAAATAACGCTGCAGAAAGGAAAGAAGAGTGCACCCCTGGACCCTGTCCAGCCGCCAAATGACACACTGTTGCCGTGGCCACAGCATCAGAGCTCCAATGGGCTGAGGCGGCAGAAACGGGACTGGGTCATCCCGCCCATCAACGTGCCAGAAAACTCCCGCGGGCCCTTCCCGCAGCAGCTGGTGAGGGTAAGTGGAGACGCTCCTGCCGGTGGGGAAGCTCTCGGCTTTAGCCCCTGCCTGTCCCGGGATCTCGCGAATCAAGTCTGATGGGCTTGTTCCTGGAGCCTGGGACCGGCTCTGCACTGGGTGTCTAAGGTCAAGATTTTGCCTTTTCAGTAATGAGATAAGTAATACACAGAACAGAAAAGTCAGAAGGGCAGTTGCATCCTCCAGGGTGGACGGGCCTGCTTGCATTGGGTCCTGTCTCTCCGGTTACTGTCCAGTGACTGTTCTGGTGTTGTAAGGAGATGGGATGGAGACTTGGGTCATGGCCTTTGACCTCTGACACCTTCCTTTGGTCTGCATGTTCACGCTTCTTCCCGATTATGGCTAAGATATTGAATGGAGAATGATGGCTTGTCCACGCTGACCATGATCTTGGTGAAAAGTCAGAGGTGCTGAGACTGAGCCTGAGGTGCCGGGGGGGGGCAGTTCTGTGTCCCTTCCCTTAGGGTCACCTGCTCCCAGCAGCCACCACGAGGTTGCTTTTCCTGAAGGACTGAAGGACTCATTTTACAAATCTGTTTTTCAATGATCAAGGCCACCAACTAGCGTCATCTCCTTCCCTTTGAAGGAAGATTGCAGCCCAATCTGAACAACAGTTTGATAAAGTGGTGGTGAGAACCCCGTTAGATAATCCCATCCGTGGCCAGCGCCTCTCCCCACCTGTGGAGCTGGGGCCCCTCGAGTGTTATTAGGGCGTCGGCTTCATTCCTTGGCCTGATTAGTCTGTTTTGTTTCCTGTTCTTTTTGATGCAGAAAGCTGGGGGGTGGGTATTAAAATGCAGAGCTGAAGCAGCAGACCTCGCAGGGCCATCCAGGTCAGTCACCCCACCATACACACCACAGCCACGGAGCCGTGTCGTGACTATCGCCCTGCCTTCACCACATGTGACGCTGTGACTTAGTTTGGTCTTTGTTCCTGTTTCTGGCCAGAACTCGTAAAACCCGTGCAATTTCCTAAATGATAAGAGTGAAAAAGATGTCTGCAGACATCCACAGCAAACCCCTTCTAGCACACCTGAGCTCATGTGCATGAGGGGACTTTGGGGAAGTCCCAGGGGAACCTAAGGCCGGGGCGGGTACCAACCCTGTGACTGCAGGGCTGGGACCTTCACGTTCCCCTTCCCCCCCAGCCACTCACCCCAGGAGGGAAGAGGGGCTGGATGCTGAATCAGTCACCAGTGACCCATGATTTAATCGGTCGTGCCTACGTAACGAAGTCTCCATAAAACCCCAAAAGGACAGGGTTCAGAGAGCTTCCGGGGGGTGAACACATGGAGATTCAGTGAGGATGGCTCTCAGGGAGGGCGTGAAGTCTCCGGGAACCTTCCCACACCTCGTCCTACGCCTCTTCCCTCTGACTGTTCCTGAGTTCGTACCCTTTACAATAAACCAATAATCTAGCGAGTGCACTGGTTTTCCGAGTTCTGTGAGCTGCTCTAGCAAGTTAATCGAACCCAAGGAGGGGGGTGTTGGAACCTCAGAGTTACAGCCAATCGGTCAGAAGCTCAGGTGACAACCTGGACTTGGCAATTGACGTCTGAAGTGGGAGCATCTCGGGGGACCGAGCCCTTAACCTGTGGGATGGACGCCCTCTCCGGGTAGATGGTGTCAGAGTTGAGTTAAATGGTAGCACCCCCAGCTGGTGTCACAGAGAATTGCTGGATGTGGTGACACCTCTGGTGTCAGAAGTGCTGTGTGTGGCAGTCGTGGAAAAAAGGAGGAGCAGGAGGGTGTGTCCAGCTCAGCATATCACCGAACACAAGTGTGTGTGCCTGTCGCATGGGGGAGGCCAAACAGACCGAAATGTTGGAGTTTGGAGCAGAGAAGTGTTTACTGCAGGGCCAAGCAAGGAGAATGGGTGGTTCGTGCTCAAAAACTTCAAACTCCCTGATTTGAAGGGAGTTTCTCTTGGGGGAGAAGTTTTTATAGGCAAAACTTGGGGTGAGGGCTGCAGGGTGTGTGACTTTCTTCTGACTGGTTGCTGGTGAGGTAGCAGGACGGGGCTCTAGGAATCTCGTGCTCAGCCTGGAGCTGCCGTCCTCCACCTGCGTGGGGTCCTCAGTTCCTGCAGAAGAACTGAAGATGCAGTTACGTACACTCCTTGAGCAGGAACCAGGATCCTGCTTTGATCTCTGCACTGTAGTGTGATTGTTCTCCCTTTGTTTTTCCGCATTCCCTTACTTCCCTGGTTAGCAAGTGTTTGAATCTGCTCTTTGGTATTCAGGAAGGTCTAGGAGACTGAAGCCTTTTTCCTGCAAGTAAGAAACAGGGGACACGGAAAGGCTTTTGTGACCAGGAGGGCCCCATAGGGCCCTGCTGAGTTTCAGTCACACAGAGCCACCCTCCTGCCTCAGTCCCCTGGGATGGGAGTTCACTTCCAGAGCCATCACGCGCCCTTGAGAGGCCTGCCTGGGAGGGCGGGGTCACAGCGAAACGGAGGTGAGGACTGGAGGGAGGCGCTCAAGCATCGACCCCCCCAGCCCGGGCGCAGTTTCCCAGACTGAGCGTCCTCTGGGCACATGGGCCAGGCCCAGGGCACAGCCCACGCCAACGGGGGTGCTGGTGACGGCTCTGGGGCCCCCGCCAGCCTCGAGGCCTTTGCCGCGTTGGACTGCCACTTGCCATTTACTTGAGATTTTCTCTAGTAGCTCATTTTCAGTATAAATACATTTATTCCAAAAGGAGGCTTTATTGGCTCACAATTGGAAAGCTGGAGGTATCTCTGCATAAAGCAGAGGAAACATAGCTCTGGGGCGGGAGGGGGCGGGGGGGGGGGGGACATGCAAGTGTTGACGTGTCTGAGATACACCGGAGCCAGAAGCTTCCTCTGAAGTGTCGCCAGGATTGAAAGCAAACTGGACAGGGAGCCAGGTTTTCATTGTGTGAGCCAGTTTTGTTGAAGGCCTTGGGCTGTGCTCCCCAAAGGTCATCTCTAGTAGAAATCTGTCCATCTAACTCAGGGATTGGCAAACTTTTTCTTTTTTTTTTTTTTAACATCTTTATTGGAGTGTAATTGCTTTACAATGGTGTGTTGGTTTCTGCTGTATAACAAAGTGAATCAGCTATACATATACATATGTCCCCATATCTCTTCCCTCTTGCGTCTCCCTCCCTCCCACCCTCCCTATCCCACCCCTCCGGGCGGCCACAAAGCACCGAGCTGATCTCCCTGTGCTATGCGGCTGCTTCCCACTAGCTATCTACCTTACGTTTGGTTGTGTATATATGTCCATGCCTCTCTCACTTCATCCCAGCTTCCCCTTCCCCCTCCGCGTGTCCTCAAGCCCATTCTCTGCGTCTGCGTCTGTTTTCCTCAGAGCCCTTGGCAAGCGTCTTCTGTGAAGGACCAGGTAGTGAATGTTCTAGGCTTTGTGAGCCCTGCCGACTGGCCTCTGTTGAAACTATCCTGCTCTGCCTTTGTAGCGTGAAGGCGGCCCTCGGCAATATGTAGACCAACGGGCGTGGCTGGGTTCCGATAAAACTTTATTTACAGAAGCAGGCAGTGGGCCCGATTTGACCCACAAGCCAGATCCACCTCATTTCCCAAACTCCGGAACGTCTGGCCGAGTCATCCTCACCAATACTCAACGCTTGGCGGGAACCTTCTAGTGACGGGTGAGTCTGTAATGAGCCCCGAGGGGGCGTTTGCTCACTCACACCCTCACACACGTGCGTTTGGCAGGCATCTTGCCGCCACTGGGATATTCTGTCGTCCTGGCTCTCAGTGCTTTCTCAGAGTTGATGATATGGGTACCAACACGAGGAATTTCCCTCCTCTGTGCCCAGTCATACCCAGGCCTGTGAAAGGTCCCAAAAGGGAAGAAGGCCACTGTGGGCAGAGCCCTTGTCCTGCAGGGGTTCCCAAGATCTGCTGGGTCGTCTGTCCTCTGCTGGACAGTGGAGGAAAGACACCCGTGTGCTTCCAGCCTGACCACTGCCGGCAGCCCCGAGGCAGAGAGGTCGGGTCTGGCAGTAGGAGAGGGGAGAGCCGGCTTCCCCGAGCAGCAGGCACTCGCGCCCCACGGGCCTGTGGCTGTGTTGAGGGGGCACAGTCTTCTCACGAGGTCACAGTGACGTCTGTGTGCCCTGATGGGGGACGTGCACCGCTCTGAAGCAGTGAAATGAGCCCCCTCCCCAGTGAACGTAAACCTTGCAAAATCCGGCAGGAAAGCAGCGACGGCGGGAGCTCTCGGGCCCCTGCACACGCAGGCTCCTGGGGACTCTCCTTGCTGGTGATGTTTCTACGCTGGAGCCGTGGGGACAGGCGGTCCGGGCGTGGTGTCTGGCGTGCGATGAGCAGAGCTGCGCGCTCCACGGACTCACTGAGGGGCAGCCTCTCCTGTCTTCTAGTCTGCAGTGTTGCTGTGGTTTGGAGAGACCGCGTCCTCTGCTGCTCGGACCCCCCGACGTGTCCGCAGCCCCTGGAGGGAGGCTATCTCCAGGTGGATGTCAGCTCCAACGCGGACTGCAGGGAGGGCTGACGCTCTGACGGGCATTCCCACAATTTCAGAAACCGAACAGAACAGAGGTTTATTTCTTGCTCCTGGGAAGGTCATTTGGGGGCTGTCACGCGGGGCGCCAGAGGGAGGAGCGCAGGGTCGGCTGGGCCTGGACGTGGGAAACACCATTCCCGCCTGAATTCCATTGGCCAAGTTGCAGAGGACCCCGGGGAACGCGGCCCAGCTCTGTGCCCAGGAGGGGGGGTACGTGTGGGAAATGGCTGCGTGCTGCCCCAGTGGGTTTCCCCAGAGGAGAAAGTGTGCGTCCTTTCGGCTCGAAGGGCCCCGCAGCGCCAAGGAAGGGGGTGGTCTAGGTGAGCGATCAGACCTGACTCACCTGCCCTTCTCCAAGCCTGGTCTGTCTTTACCACACTGTCCGCTGTACTTCCGCCGTAGCACTCAGTACAGTCTGACGTCATGCCTGCTATTTATTCACCCAAGGACAGGCCTCCTGAAGGCAGGGGCCCTGCCTGCATCTCTGTACTGTAAACGGCAGGCACTGCGCGTGTTGACTGAATGAACAAATGAGTGAGGGAGGGAGTGATGGCAGCAATCCCGATGGCGAGCCGTCCCGGGCACCCATGGGCTCACACAGCATGCTGGCCGTGGCATGTGGCATTTGTGGGGGGGTCCTGGCACTGCTTCCCCTGGAGTCGGCCTCCAAGCTGAGCTGATCCTCATGCGGAGGATCATGCGGAGATGGTACCTCCAGCAAATGGAAAATGGAATCTCTGTTACAGTTTCTGTAAAAGATTGGTTTTTCCAATGGATTCCGAGTCATTACGGGAGAACTCAGCCCAGAAACTCATGCAGGCAGATGCACACACGCGTGCGCACACAGCCCCCCCACTTCCACGTGGGCGCACACTCGTGTGCTCAGCGTCTGCCCCCGCACCCTCCCTCGCTCCTTCTCCCCGCTTTCTCCCTTAAACTCTTACGGAGCACAGGCGAGGGTTTGGGGTGCTTTTCTACCCCACTGTGTCTGCAGGAGGTCGATGAGTTTCCTGTCAGTGGTTTGTTGTTTTGGGGGGGGGTGCTGCCCCGAAAGACGCCCAAATCACAGCAGCGTGACTGCAGCTTGATGGGAGTGGGAAGCTGAGTGTGGAGCTCTGGAGGCTCAGCTGGGATCAGCTGCAATTCTGCACTCACTACGGCGTTTCCTTCTGATAAGATGTTAAATGAAAAAGCGGGAGGGAGAGCAGCCGGCAGAATGTTCTTCCCAAAGAGACCTGTGTTACTTACAGGCGTTTTCCTTGGAAAGAGTATCTTGTCTCTTTGTGAGCCTTCGCTGGGCCATGCAGGGAGACCCTCGCTGAGCATTCGCTCGCCCCGCCGAGGGGGCCCTGGGCAGGGCGAGGCAGCTATTGCTGGCCGGGCTGCCGGGAGCCGTGACGCCCCGGGCGAGGCCGGTAAGCACTCCCGGTGCCACGCCCACCAGACTCCCGGTGCCACGCCCACCAGAATTAGAGCGCACTCTCAGTGAAGTGGTGAGTGAGGAGGTGCAGCCGCTTCCCGGAGATAGCGCTCAGAAGATCCAGGCTGTCCTCTCAGAAGGGAGGAGGAACTAATTCACAGTCGCTAAGCTGATCCCCTGGGAAGCTGGGTAGAGGCTTTTCATTATGGCGGGGTGGGGGGGGGGAATCATGGGGAATGGCAGGAGGGGACATCCAGCAAAGATTAACAAGAGACCTTCCCACTCCCAAATTCCAGCCCTGGGCTCTGGACAGAACAGTCTGGGGTCATCCATGGGTGTCAGGCGCTGCGCAGTCACTGGGGGACTCAGAAGGGAGAGAACGCAGAGCCCTTTTGTGGCCTCAAGAGCCACCAGGCATCAGCTTTCTGCCCGTCATCCAGAACTTGGTCCCTTCCCTGCCTCGGTTAGGATTCCTTCACATGTCGACTAGAGGAGGGTTTTAAAAAGACACTTGCTTTTCTAGCATGGATGTTAGGTTTGACTTCCAGCAGGATTTAGAATGAGAATCAAATCAAACTTTTAGAAAGAGGATGCATCTCTTAGCTGAGTCTAATAAAAATTCAGAATCTGTTAACTTGAGAGGCTGTCCAGGGCGACCGTAGGAATCCGCTGTAGGTGACGAGGCAGAAGGTAATGCTCTTGGGACACAAGTCCTTTAATTTTGGAAGTTGACATTTTACCAGACAAGAAGTCATGCAGACCCATCCTCGGGGTCCCTGCCAGAGAGTCTGGCAAGGGAGCTCTAAATAGAAGACTCTGGAAGGAAGTCCTTGCATAATTGCTTAGCATGAAAGATGGCCTCTTGGAAAAGGCAAGCAGGAGGCCGTTTCTAGAGCAGGGAGCTCGGCTGCAGGTGGTTTGGAAAGGGTCGTGAAAGTCAGCCCCTCACGTCTGACAATCCAAATGATCTTGAACCAACTGAAGTCAAAAGTTTTCTTCACATTTTCTCGACAATTTCGTTCCTGTTTTGTGCACGTGCACCGCGTAGCCTCACATCCAGCCACAAGTATTTATCGACCTTTTGTGTAAATGGAGGAGGATCTGGGTTTGGGGGACTAGAGCTCAGGAGCTAGTTTTGTGATGAAATGTGCCCTGGGCTGGGGTCTGCGTTATGAGATGTGTGACAGGGAGATGGTGAGTGAGCCCGTATCTGGCCCAGGTAGACTCTCCGGGAATGTTCATCAGATGTGTAAGTACATGTGAGGGAGCTGGCTGGAGTTTAACTCAGTGTTAGCCTGCAAAATGTTTGCTGGGTGACCTGTCAGTGTAATTGCCACTGAGTCCACCTAGGAGCCTATGTTCTGGCACTCTGAAGGTGTCCATCCATGAATGAACAACTGACGTGGTCATTATGCACCTTCTCGTGGAAGAAGGTGACCTTTCAAAGCACGACGTGTGTGTGTTGTTCCCCTTCCATCATTTCCCCTCTGTCCCCAGGAGAAAACCTAACCCTGGAGCACATCACACGGGGCCCCACGATCTGACTCTGCCCCTTGGTGCACCAAACTCCAGCCATGCTGGGCTACTTGTAGCTTCCGGTCCTGATCACACCCTTGGTTACCTGGAGTCCTGTGTTTTCCCCCTGTACCTGACACCCCCCAACCTGGCTACTTCCTGCCTCCTTTAATAATGCCCCACTTCTCAGGACCAACACGGGTCCTCCCCATTGCCTGCCATTGTGGTAGAGTTTTTGATGCTGTTTTTTCCGTGATTATAGGTCTATCTCCCCAACACGGGTCCTCCCCATTGCCTGCCATTGTGGTAGAGTTTTTGATGCTGTTTTTTCAGTGATTATAGGTCTATCTCCCCAGTAAATGTAAAGGGCCTTGAGGGATAGTTCACCTGTCAGGCACAGCAGCAGGGACAGAGTAGATGTCATTAAGTACTTATTGAGTGAATGAATGATACAGCCATCATGCCCACCTCTACTAGTCAGCCTTTCACGATCATAATGAAGATGGTTAGGTTAGATAAACAATCCTTGAAAATACTGAAATTGGAAGTTCTGTTTCTGGTAATGGTGGAGTAGTTTATATCAGACTAACACTCCTCAAATAACAATTATAAACTCTAGGGGAAATTCTTTGTTAAAAACTATTTGAAGTTACTTGAGAGTGATGAATAGTAGGCAGAAACTGTAGGGGACTCCACCCGTGAAAAGAAAACAGCACTGGGTGAGACCTGTGTTTATATGGCTTTCCCTTTGAAAGCACCCCCCAGTCCATCCTTGCCTCAAAGTATGGCTAGATCTCACGAAGAAACCCAGTCTTACTGGCCAGAGGAGTTGGAAGATGGGGTTTAGAACTGACAAAGCAGCTGGAATGTGAGGGGATAAATCCTATAAAATATGTAGCCACAGATGGAGACTCCCAGATACACTTATAAGCTCTGTCCAGCTCCTTGGCTACCCCTTAAACTGTGCACGCACAAGGAGAACTCCAGAGAACCCAGAGAAAAGCAACAGCTAGAAGATTGAGAGCGCAGAGAAGAGACTTCAGCTGCTGCCTACGGCAAGGTAAACAGAGTTAAATTTCAGTCCAACCAAGTTAACAGCCTCCAGAGAAAGACAACAGAACCAGATTCTCTGTATAATATCATCTACAATGATTACAATGATCAGTATCCAAACAAAAATTACAAGACATGCAAAAAAAAACAAAAACGAAAAAGGAAAACGTGACCCATAATTAGGCAAAAACCGCTCATAGAATCTAACCCTGAGGTCACCCAGATACTGGAATTAGCAGCAAGGCTTTTAAAATATCTCTTAGAAATAGGGTCAAGGACTTAAAGGAAAATATGGTCAGAATGAATGAATACATCGAGAGTCAGAGCAGGAGAATGGAAACTCTAAAAATATAACCAAATGGACGTGGTAAACCTGAAGAGTATAATGTCTCTAATGAAAAACGCACTGGATGGGCTTACAAATAGATTGTAGAAGGCAGAAGAAAGGTCAGTGTGTCAATCGATAAAAATTATCTAGCCTGAAGAATGGCAGGGGAGAGGATTGAAACACACAGAGATTCAATGGGACGAAATTAAGTGGCCTAACGTGTGTAACTGGAGTCCCAAAAGGAGAGGAGAGATAATAAGATAGGGAAAAGGGTTGAAATTTCCCCAAATTTAATGGAGAAACAAACTTATATATCCAAGAAATTCAGTGAATCTCAAGTAGGATAAATACAAACAAAGCCATACCTTGATTATAGTCAAACTGCTGAAATTCTAAAACTAGAGAGAAAACCTTGAAAGCAGAGGAGAAATGCAGCACAAAGGACCACAGTGGGAACAAGGGCTGGCCTCTCTTTAGAAGTGATAGAGGTCTCTGGGCAATGACATTTTCAAATTGCTGAATGAAAAGAAACCATCAACCAAGAATTCTGTATCCAGAAAAAAAAAAATCCCTCAGAATTGAAGGTGAAATAAAGGCATTTCTGATCAACAAACTTAAGGAACGCATGAGCAGCAGGCCCACATTAAGTAGTAAAGGATATCCTTTTGGCTGAAAAGAAATGACACCAGTTGGAAATTCAGATCTACAGGAAGGGATGGAGAACACCGGAAAAGATAAATGTGTGGGTTAACATAAAAGACTGTATTTTTTTTTCTCTTGACTCATTTAAAATACAGCTGACCATTTAAAGCAAAAGTATAGCACCGTCTTGTGGGGTTTATAAGCCTTGCTTGTTGCGGGGGGATTGTCCGATGCACACTGCAGTGTAACTGGGACGTGCCCCTCTGGCTGTACACCTCCCCCGGGTGCCCGAGGGCCCTCCCCCAGATGGACATTGCCCTCCTAAATTTCGGCGTGCCTCCCTTTCAAGGAGTCGCCTGGTAGCAGGTTTCAGGCAGACGCAGCTGCTTTCTAAGAGGCAGAGGCTTCAGATGCTCCACTTCCTAACCTCTCTCGTGGATCTTTAAGGCCTGTGCTGCAAAGCCAGAAACGCGTGTGGGTGAATGAAGAAGTGGATTTTCTCAGACTGAAGGCTCTGGGAAGAAACCGAGGTGGGGCTTGCTCCAGGAGTTTGCTCGTGTCTGGGTTTTCTCCCCCTTAGATAGATCGTAACAGGTTGCGGAAATGTCACCTCTGCCTTCACCACACCGTCCACTGTTGTGAGGGTCACTGGAACAGAAGGAACCAGGAACAGTTGAGGAAGAGGTTCCAGGGGCTCCAGCTCATCCCCACCAGGAGACGTACCTCCTTGAGGAGGTGCTCAAGTATTTGGAGAAGCATTTTCGTAGAAACAGCAGGACTCCTTCCCCAGTGAGGGGACGGGGGTGCCCATCACGTCACCTGCAGTGCAGGGTCCACCCCCTGCCCAGCCCCCCGTGGGGCGGGTCTGGCACCATCAGCCCCCACACGGTGTCAGTTCTGAAAGTGCGGCCCCAGCACGAATGTGCCGTCGGGGGTCTTCCGTGGCAGCCTCCAGGCCTCCCTGTAATTATACACGCAGTCGAGACCTGCGGGGAGTGTGCTCTGTCCTCGCAAAAGCCAGAGGGACACGAAGAAAGCATCCCTGAACGACTCAGCCGCCTTGGGTTCCGTGATCTAATCATTCACGCAGAAGAAACGTACAGACCCTTTGTGTTAACCGGTCCCTCATCTGAGCAGAAAATGTTCCCTTTCTTGAATCGCTTTAGTGGCTATATTTATGCAGCTGAAAGTTCCTTAAGAAATGAAAGTAAAATCAAATTGCTGCAAATGCTCAGATAATTTATCAGAGAATATTCAATTAGAATATATTAATATTTTAGATTTCCATCATTAATTTAATATTCAGAAATTTGATTTAGTCATTGAGTCGCTGTAGCACCCTGGGTGGATGGGAGTTTAGGATGAGGGCTCCAGGCACCTGCGGAGCGTGGTCAGCTCCCAGGCGGCTCCCCCAAACCGTCTCCTGCCAGCCAGCGTTCTGCCTCGGCCCCAGGGCCTCGTGTCTGCAGACCAGACGTCGTCCCCAAGTGTGGGCACGTCCACGTGTGTGGTTGGGACACACTGTCAAGACCAGGGAGGAGGTCAGACTGATCAGGGCTTGGAATATTCCATAACTTGGGGAGCAGTGCCCCGTAATGGAGGGAGGAGGTGTCTGTGAGAGTGAAACCTGTTTCTCCCCCACCCCCAGCCGGCAGGACTAGTTCATCGTTCTTTTACTCCCAGCCCACCCCCAGGACAATGTGGATGTTACCGGGGAAACTGACGTCTGTCCCCTCAGGTTCCCACACTGATGACTGTGGTCCTGGGGCTGCTGCAGGGCGGGGCCTGTGGATAAACTTCAGAGGAGATACAGACTTTGGAGTATGTCAGGGCAGGGTTGCCAGTGGCCCCTTCCTGGAAGGGGCACCCTTCGCTCCTTGGTGTGGCTGTCTTTCTCGTATGAAATGATGACAGAAGGTCGTGGTGAAGGTCGTCTGTTCATCCTCACATGTTCGTTAAGCCTGCACGTGCATACTGAGCACCCCCTCTGCTGTTCTAGGCTCAGAGGACTCGCAAAGACACATAAGAGGCAGAGAGAGCCCAGCCCTCCCAGAGTTTATGTTCGGGGAGAAAGATAAGCTACCGATGCTTACATATTAGGGACCAGGGGGTGTGGGGTGCAGGTGGAGTTCCCATCACATGGTGGCCCAGAAGCCTCCTCTGGTGCGAGAGCAAATGCAGTGGCAGAAGAACCATGGTGATACCGAGGGGAAGAGCTTTCTAGGCAGAGGGAACAGCAAATGCAAATGCTCAGAGTCTTGGAGAAAGAGCCAGGAGGTCAGAGTGGCTGAATGGAGATGGGCAGAGAGAGGGTGAGGGTGATGAGGTGAGGGAACGTCAGGGCCAGGGCATGAGGTGCTTGCCCTTCAGGGGCAAGAGCTCCAGTTGGCTGCAGTCCCTACCACCCCCTGATGCCTCCCTCGCCCTGCATCACTGTACTGGTTGGGCCCCATGAGCACTGGGCAGTGTCCCCACTTTGGGCTGCACTGAGCAGCTCTAAGAGAAGCAAGCGCACAAACTTCCCCCCAGCACGTTCCTGGGAAAGACAGGACGTGCTCCTGGGCACAGAGCATCAGACAAGGGTGCGAGCAGAACGTGGGGGCCAGGGGCCTCGGACCTGTCCGGTGGGATTGTCAGGGTGAGGGCCCAGTTAGAGGCTTGGATTCTATTTCGGCTTCACGGGAAGCCCGTGGGCCGTTCACAGCGCCAGGGCCTGTTGCAGGAGAAACAGCCCCAAATCTCAGTGCACAGCGGGCTGCTGGCCCTCCCGCCCGCCTTCCCACCCCCGGCATGGCTCCGCAGTCCAGGCTGCTCCCACCTCCGGCACCTCCAGGGCAGGGCACAGCTTACCGGGGAGGTGAGCTCCGGCCTTTAATGCAGCCACCTGGAAGTGACGTCACTGCTGTGCCACGTCATTGGTCCACGCAGGCCATGTGGCGTGACCTGGCTTCCAGGGGTGAGAGCAAGCGTCGTCGCATGAGGAATATTGTGAAGAGAACTGGGGCCAGGCCGCAGGGGTGAGGTGTGATGTGCTTCAGGTTTTGCGGGAGGGACGAGGGGCCCTGTGGGGCTCTGCTTCTGGGCAGAGAGGACAAGAGCAGGCCCGGCTCTAGCTGCCCTGCAAGGCCTCGTCGTGGATAGGGTCTGCTAGTTTCCACACGGCCACTTGGGCCAACCTGGGGAAAGATGAGAGGCCACGTCTGCTCCTGCGTTTGCACTGCTGTGGTGCATCTGCTGCAGGATGACCCGATTCTCGTGACCCTCAGAGAATGAGGGGCTCCCTTTGGTCACTCTGCGTCCACCCCGTGGCCAGGGGCCCTGGAGCTTCCGACTCTCAGTGCGCATGTGATATGAGAAGCAGCCGCAGGGTGACCACCAGAAGGACACACCCCTGCAGGGTGGTTGCAGACGGGGGTCCTTGCAGGGTCCGAGGAGGGAGAACGCACAGTGTGGCTTTCTTTGTCTGAGACGCCTCCAGGCTTGGGAGGGAACTGACAGCAGAGGACACCGCTGCAGATAGAAGCCCATCTCTCCAGGGCCGTCCAGGTGCCCATAGCAGGTGCTCCCTGGATCCGAGAGGGAGAAACCCTCAGGCCTTCTGCCTTCCTGGGATGGCGACAGGAAACCCTCACCAGGCACGTGGTCCTGCAGGAGGCCCAGTCGCGTTTCTGACACTTGCTGTTTCCTGCTAATTACTTCCAAACCGCTGACAGCTAATTTTGAAGACTCTTCTTCTGAATTGAACGGAACCAGGCCGGGGCGCGGGGGGGGAGGGAGGGCATCTGTCTCTACAGAGCTCTCAGTTTGAGGACCTGCTTCCACTCACCGAAACATGGCGCGGAGACGCTGGCTTAAAAGCAAAGCCAATCAGAGCAGATGGCGTCCGGGGAGGGTCGTGTCTGGGAGCTCGGGCTGCCTCTGAGCTACAGGAGGCAGCAGCAAACAGCGCTGTGGCTCCAGCCTCCCGGTGAGGCCGGAGCAGTCAGACTTACGTCTCCGGAGTTATTCTTTAAAATGACGCCCGAGAGACAGACTGTGTTGACGGCCCGGCTTGTGGCTGGACTGCTGTGTGCTTTGTTCGCTTCTGGCTACAGTCCCGTCCAAGAGCGGCTGGGTCTCAGGCCACCGCGGCCCCAGGCTCAGGGCCCTCTCTGTATCAACCATCAGGAAAGGGCCTCAGAGCGGGGCTGTTGTAACCGAACCCGAGAGGCCTGAAGAGGCATCTGCACCTGCACGTAGGTGTTCGGCCTGCTGGGCTGCTTGGCGATTGAGTTAGTGTTTGATCTGGGCTTTGGGGCTTCGGGAGCTGTAAATGCTTATTTAAGTCAAGAAGCTGATTTCATTTTCCTGAAAAATGGGGAGATAAAAACAAGAAAAGCCATGGAGCCTCAGTGTCTGTGTGTTCAAAGCAAAATTAAGCAGACAGCTAAGCAGCCTCTCGAAGAGGCCTGGACCCTCCAAGGCACCCCCAGGCCCGGGGAGGGCATCCCCCCGGGACGAGGAGCCAGCAGCTTCCCCACCCACATGCCGCTTACCTCTCCCTGTGCAGCGCGTCACGAGGACGCAGTGGGGGCTCTTACCTGACTCGTGGCTTTAGGAACCGTCTACACACGTGAAACAGACTAGGCAAGAGGGCATGGCTGATGTGTCCCGTGTTTCGGCGGAAACCACAAGGACCGGCGTTTAGACAGACCCAGACCGGGGACCCAGCAGCCTCCTTGGTCTCCAGCACCACCAGCTGGGCCCAGGAGGCCCCGAGGCTCTGCGTGGGCAGCCGTGGGCCCCCCAGGACACCCAAATGATGATGGATTCCCGTGTCACGTCATAGCTTGGTCCCCGCTTGGGCCTGGGAGCACTGAGCCCTGGTGGCCACCTGGTTCTATTAGGTTGGTTTCTTCTGCTCCTAAGGAGTGACAAGGCAGTGCCCCAGGCGTGTCCTGGCACACCAGCGGCCACTGGCCTGACATGGCCTGGCGTCTGGGCCTCCTCCCGACCCCCCATCAGATGAAAGGCCTGAGGTGGACCTGGCTGGCTGGTGTGAATGGCAACTGCCCACAGGGTGGGATGCCCCCAACCCCACCCAGCCCGGCTCCCACCTGCTCCTCTGGACTCCACACTCAGGCCTCCGCTAGTCCCGCAAAGCTGTGCACAGGCACGCACACACACACCTGGATCTCCACGTTGACCCAGAGGACACTGTTTACCACACAGTCCTCAGCCTGTGAAGTAAGGGGTGATACCATTTTACTCCCAGAGGTAGGGACTGAGGCTTGGAGAGGTTGAGTGACTTGCCCAAGGTCACACAGCCAGGAAACAGCAGAGCAGAACACCCACCCAGCCCTGCCCCAGTGCAGGGGACCTAAGTGATCAAAGCCCTTTCCTTCTGGCCTGTGGGCAGCGCCTTGTCAGTGGCCCAGCCGACCTTGATGAACTGCTTACAGCCCAATGTTGGTGATGCCACACAGGGCAAATCCAGCTTCGGTTCTCCCCTTGGCTCTGTGTCCTGCAGCCCCCTGGGCCCACCCCAGACTCCCACCTCCCATTTCCCCGGAAGGGAAATCCTACAGAAGCAGACAAGGTCCTCCTTGCCGTCTTCCTGGGCCCTGCAGGCCCTGCCTGGGGAGGGGAGGACGAAAGGGAGGAGGGGGTAGGATCCCATGACCTCTCAGCCGGTCAGACCCAGGAGTGGTCGACCTGGAGAAGGCAGCTCCAGGTACAGGCTGGGCTCGGCGCCCAGGGAGCTGCAGCCTGCAGCTCACCCCGCTGCTGCTGGCATGTGAGGAGAGAAGGACGGAAAAAATAGAACCGCCGAGCAAGCGCTGTTTGCAGGGGCTCCTGCTAACGTGGAAAATCTTCCACTTCATCGGGAGATTAAGCTTCATGCCACTTCCCAATGGTGACAGAAGCGCCTGTTGGGTTTGCTGGGAGAGCACCATATGGCGCTCAACTCCGCAGCTCCATTCGGTATCCCCAGTGTCGGGGGGGGCCCGCAGGCGTGAGCCACCCTCCCTCCTGGCTGCGCGGAAAGTGGGGCCCCGGCCCAGGGCCGACGGGGGTGTGCTCTGTAGGCTGGTGACCGGGGGCCAGCAGGCCAGTGGGGGAGCCACACGAGTCCCTCCACGCCGCCGTGAGTTGAAGGGACACTACTGTCACCACTGATTAGAAAGGTTCACGCCATCCTGTGTTTTTCCTGTGAAACGTGGCAGAGCCTAGGGCGGGAAATGACCACGAAAGAGGCTGAAACATCACAGCAGAAAGGTAAACGTTTGTCTTACAGCAGAATGTGTTTCTCCAGAGCCCAGGTGTTTAAATGAAGCAAGTTCTGGTTTATGCGCAGCTATGATTGTATTTAGAAATAATAATAATAACACACCTGGGAGCTGATAAAATGCCGGTGCCAGGCCTCTCAGAGCCCTGGGCTCTGATGGAGACAGGCCGGGTGGGAGCCATGTCGAGCCCCCAGGTGGGAGGCTGGGGCCCAGGACGCAGACCTCCTATAGGGCCAACTGTGGACCCCACAGGCCCTCACACTCGGGATGCTGTTTCGCTAAAAAAAAAACCAGCCTGGAAAGCGCAGCTCCAGGGTTGGGGAAGCCAGAAAAAATTAGCCCAGCTGACCCGTCTCATTCAGAACCAGACGCTGAGGGGCGGCAGCCACTTCATGGAAGTCGAGGACCCTGGAGATTTCGCTGAGCTCTAGCCCTCCTTAATGCGAATTTTAAAAGCTTTTAATGTACGTTAAATACATACCAGCTACTTGTCAGAGCTGTGGTTATGGAGGATTAATTTTATAGCTGCTATATTTCTGATCAACGGTTACATATAATTGGCCCCTATAAATGTTTCTAAATAATCAGATAATATTTGAATAGTTTAAATAAACTAAATGACTGTCTTATTGCTTCTATCGGGAAATCACATTTAAACTGGGAAGTTCACAGAGGCAGGTCTGTGTATCTGGCTGGTATAAGGGTGGAGTTGGTTGACACCCAGCTGTTACACTCCAGGGAAAAGAACGGTTAAACGTGTTTCAGAACGTAAGAGGATTATTTTAAACATTCCCATGAATATCAGGAGGATTCAAGCAAGCCATAAACGTTCCTGAGTCCAAATTCTCGAAAGGCTCATGGGGACTTTGTGGGGCGACACTCATTCTCACGCTCAGCTTTCGCGGCTGGCACCTGTGCCCGGCAGCCCCGGCCCGAGTCCCAGTTTGCTGTGTGTGGCCCCTCGTGGTTTCCGGGGGCAGAGGCTGGCACGCTCCGTCAGAAACATGGAGGGCCCTCCCCCAGCCGGGACGAGCGCGCTCCCTCTGGGGGTCCCGCTGCGGGGTGGTAGCTGGGGTTTCTGAAGACGGGGCTGGTGAGCTCAGCGAGAAGTTTCTGCCAGCACTGTCGCCCAGGTCCCTCGAGCGCCCTCTCCCTCCAGCCGCTCGCTCCGTCTGGGGGCGTCCTGGAGAGATGCGGGGCCCCATCACGGTGGCAATGGACTTCCCCACGCTGCCCGGCACCCACCCGTCTGCCGACCCTCGGGGGCAAGGAGTGCTGTGCCCCGTGCCCCGCTCCCCCCGCACTCCCGGAACAGCCTACTGTCCCTCCTCGCGTGTCCCAGGGCCGGGTTCCCTTCGAAGCCTCCGGCAGGGCTGATTCCTCCCCATAAGAGCCAGTGGCCTGCAGTCAGCAAGGCCCCCTCGAAGTGCTTTTTTTTTGCGGTACACGGTCCCTCACTGTTGTGGCCTCTCCTGTGGCGGAGCACAGGCTCCGGACGCACAGGCTCAGCGGCCATGGCTCACGGGCCCAGCCGCTCCGCGGCATGTGGGATCTTCCCGGACCGGGGCACGAACCCATGTCCCCTGCATCGGCAGGCGGACCCTCAACCACTGCGCCACCAGGGAAGCCCTTGAAGTGCTCTGAAGCCCCCAGAGCCAAAGTCCTGAGCAGGCCCAGGGCCCCGACCCTGTGAGTAGGAAAGACGCCACAACCTGAGAGCACGGATGCTTCTTTCCGGAAAGCTGCCCAGCTCAGTGCCCGAGAGGGTGGACAGAACCAGGACAGATCAAAGTGGCCTTTCTGGGGGGTCTCGAACTGCTGGCAGTGGGGGTGGCAGTGTGTGGGGTGTTCGTTCACGGGGCTGCAGGGGAGGAAGCAGCAGTAGCCCAGGGACGTTTACCTACCAGGTAGGGAGGGGAGTCCTGGAGAGACCCGTGTATGAGCATCCTGTGCTCAGAGGGCCGGTGGACCGTGACTCAGGTCAGGGATTTCCCAGGTAAACGCGGCTTCCCCCGTGTGGTCTGGTGCAGAGCTTCTTGTCCGTGGCTAGACGCCGTGGAGACTCTCCTGGGGCAGCCAGGCCAAGGGGCATTCGGGGGGTCAGCCTCGGGATCCGATCCAGCTCTGGCCCTTCCCAGTCGTGTCCCGGGGTGGGGAGCATGGCCTCGCTGTGCCTCAGTGGCCCCTGTGAAGCAGGACCCCTCTATGGGCCAGCGACGGTCCGTGGGAACTCTTGGTGCTGGTCCGGCGCCTCTGAATGGAAGGAGTGCTGGGCCCCTCATCGTCCCGCATCCTCTGCAGGCTCAGGGAGAATCCTGGCCTTTTCCACCCTCTGGAGGTGCCTGCATTCCTCGGCTGGTGCGTGGCCCCTCCTCCGTCCCCAAGGCCAGCAACGCAGCGTACGCCCCTGGCTGCTACCTCTCTCAAATCCCCTCTCTTCGGTCATGTAAGGACCCTTAGGGCCCGCCTGGCTGATCCAGGATCATCTCCCAGCCCAAGAGCCTGAACGTAATCACGTCTACAAACTCGTTTTTGTCCTGTAGGGTGACATTCATGGGTCCCAGGGATTAGGACCTGGATGTCTTTGAATAGAACACCTGGTCCTGTTCAGCTGGTCAAAGGCCCAAAGTAGGATGCTGGGGGGCCCCTGTAGCTGGAGTGAAATGGAGGTTCTGTCTGGTCTCTGCCCCTTTCCCGCGACGCTCTTTCACCTGCTCTCCCAGAAACAAGGAAGCTCACAACAGCTCACCTCTACTAGCCTCCCTAGGAGCCGAACCCTTGTGACACCACCCTTGCTCTATTCAACCCCTGAGCCCTGGAGGAGAAGCGTACTCTGACCCACCTCTGTTCCCAGCCGAAGTGACAGGCTCAGAGAGGACAAGGTTCTCACTGCAGGTCACACAGCTCGAAGCACAGAGCTGGGCTTTGAATCCACAAAGTCTGTCTGAAGAGCTCCCCCATCATGCCTGGCAAAGTGTGCGGGGAGCCCAGAGCCCCCAGGTCCGGGGGGTGCCCCATCATCCCCGTTTTCACCATCTCCGAGTTAGCAGTAAAGAAATGCATTTCGGGCTTCCCTGGTGGCGCAGTGGTTGAGAGAGAGTCCGCTTGCCGATGCAGGGGACACGGGTTCGTGCCCCGGTCCGGGAAGATCCCACATGCTGAGGAGCGGCTGGGCCCATGAGCCATGGCCGCTGAGCCTGCGCGTCCGGAGCCTGTGCTCCACAACGGGAGAGGCCACAGCAGTAAGAGGCCCGCGTACCGCAAAAAAAAAAAGAAATGCATTTCTTCTGCAGGATATTTCTTTGAAGGAAAACTTATTTGGGGAAAGAAAAACAAGCTTCTCTGTTGGAGGGAATTAAAAGTGGGAAAAATCTATGCTTGTGTTTTTCACGTGCTGTTTCAAGCTAATCAGCTCCAGGACGGCTGCAAACAAAGACAGTGACTGAGTCCCCGGGGCAGCGAGGGGCTGAGGACCTGCTAAGCAGAGACACCTGTGTGGGTGGGGCAGGTGACCTGAGGGGCACAGAGGAACCGGAGTCTGCCCTCCACTGGCCCCTACATCATTACTGGGGTGGCCGGTAGGAGTGCACCCTGTGTGCTTCAGGCTGGGCCCTGCACTCCCCTCCGCCTTCCTTTGCACGATGCCCACTGCCTGAGTCTGGCTCGGGTGTTTCTCCCTCATCCTCCGTTTGGGGTGGGTGTGGCACCCTCGCACATGGCAGGTGGGGAGGAGGGTCCGTGTCTGCGTTGTCGCTGCTGGAATCCGACTAGCTCTGGATGGCAAGGAGCCTCCTCTTGTCGCCACGCCCCCCTCCTTCACCCATGCCCCGCAGGCTTCGCATGACCACCTGCTAATTAACCAGCCAGTCCGTGAGCCGTCCCATCTCTTCAGTGAGGTGTCCGATGGCATCCACCACATCCGTGTGTCCGTGAGGCACTGCAGGGTCCCCTCTGGGTGTGGCCCCAACAGGTTCTGACCTCCCGATGCGTTTGGACCAGCAAGGAGCTCGCTCGCCGGTACTTGGCATGCCGGTGGCGATCTGTCCAGCCAGCGATTACCGGTGCCACTGAGAGGGACACGCAGCCAGAAAGTCTGTCCAAACCAATTTCCTCAGGCTGCTTATTTCAAAGTCTGAAAATCCCTAATTCCGGGAGGCAGGCTGTATTTAAATTTAAGCTTAGTTCCCGAATGAGCTCTTTGCCTTCACCTGTTCAACTTTATTTGGAAATACGAAACGGTAACTTGATTACATGTTAAGGTGGCTTTGGCCAGGGGATTGTAGCCGAAATCTCTGTTCCTCTGAGCTTATCCCCCGATGATGGAATCCATCCAAATTAGGAACTCGGTTCCTCTGCCGCTAGAGAAGCATGGGCCAGGCTCAACCCGGGCGTTCTGCAGGCGGGGCATCCTGGGGCACTGTGGTTTCACAGGGTGTCATCTGTGGACCTAGGAGGGGGACATGCCAGCTCCTTGCTTGGCCCCAGAGGAAGGGCCATCCTTAGAAACTTTAGTCTCGTATTTCCCAGCCTCCCATCAAGGAGGGAGGATTATTAAACTGTCGAAATGAAAATCCGTTACAAGAGAAGCTGCCGTTTCCAGAGGTTCTGCAGCTTAGAGCACCCAAAGCTGAGAGAACACAACCCCTTGGAGATGGGCCACGTGCAGAGGAGCAGCCCCACAGCCACGTGGTGTCGCCCATCCCTCTGTCTGTCCGGTGGCCCCAGGAGCCACAGCAGGCGCTGTACAGCTAATGGATTGTGAACAAGTTAAGCTTTCTGTTTTCTGCGTGAGTCTCTTGTCAGGGAAGTTGCCAAACCTGAGAATTATCTTGACAAAAAAGAGGCGCATGTTCTCCAAATAGGCTTGTTTTCTGTAAGGGGTGGAGGGATGATTGAAAACAGATATCAAGCTGGGGAGACATCGTTCAGGCCGTGAAAACCACAGCTCACCAACCGTCCAGCCTGCTGTTTAGGTGGTCTGAGAGTGGCCGTGCTGAGGACGGGACAGAACTGGTATTTCCTCGAGCCCCCGCTGGAGGCCCGCTCTGCAGAGACGCCTCCCGTGAACAGTCCATCTAGTCTGGGCTGCCCTGTGCACGTGAGGAAGCAGGAGGGGGCAGGCAGCAAAGAATGGAGAGCAGAGGGTCCCTGCCGCCCCCCCCCCGACACCCCATCCTCTGCGTGCCGGCCTCCAGCCTCACACCTGCCATCCGACTCCAGTGGAGAGGTGAGCTGCACCCAGTGGGCAGCTCTCCCTTCTCCTCCTGAAAGTGCTTGGTGCTCCTTCCTTCCTGAAGCCCCCAGACCCTGCCTCTCCTGACATGTGCATCCTAGGCTAGCCTCCCTCCTGTCTCCTGCTTGGACCCGCCCACCGCTCACCTGGGGGCTAGTTCAGCTTCTGGTGTGTCAGGCTTGAGTTGGGCAGCCCAGAGTGGGGACCCAGCAGAGCAGCGGCAGCAGCCTCAGAAGCCCAGGGAGAGGTCTGAGCGGTGGGGGGGCAATGTGGAAGCCGCTGCCACCCAAGTACAGAACCACGAGGGCAGAGGTCTGGAGCAGAAGAGTCAGGACTCTACCTGCAGGTGGCAGAAGCCAGCTCTCACATTTAGGGCGTGTGTAAATGGAACACGACGAGGTGGCTCAGCTTCAGGCACGGCGGGATCTAGGAGCTCAGGCGACGTCTGTGTCATCAGGTGGCTTTCTCCTCACCCTGTGGCTCTGCCATCCTTGACATCAGCCCACCTCGGCAGAGCCCCCAACCCCAAGGCCCCGAGCAGCACAGGGCTCGCACACACACCCCCCACAATCCCCAGTTCCGTGGAAGGAGAGAGTCTCAGAACCAGCGCGGAACCAGCGCAGTACAGGGCCCTCTCCAGGGGTGACTGCAACACAATAGTTCTTTCGAAGACCCCAGGAACAGGGGCGTCCTCATTCCCTTCCCAGGGCTAAAGAGTGCACCCGAGGTCTCATGCCCGGGACAGAGACCAGACTCCACTTCCACCCACGGCACCCCTGAAGTCAGGCACCAGAGCCCTCACCTCACGGACCTGTACCCCGAGGACTTAGGAGGTGCTCTGCTGCCATGAAAAACCATAATGCAGGGTGGGGGGCAATTCTACGCCCATTTGAGGGTCTGAGGGAAGTTCCAGACCCTTTCCCCAGAGAAATGCACACACGTGCAGAGGCACATACACACGAACGCAAGTGCACACACGGGCACCAGCAGAGCCACACGATGCTCCCGTGGGTGTTGGGCGCTGAAGCGGCATCTGGATGCAGGTCAGGCTGGCCGTGAGGGCTGCTGGGGAAACACTGCACTCCCTCTCCGTCTGGCGGCTCTTTAATTCCTGGGGTGAGGGTCGAGGGAACGAAAGGCAGAGCCGCGGGGTGCCCATTTCAGCCACACGCGTGTACAGCGCCTCTTTGCGTCAGGCTCCGCCAGGCCAGGCAGGTTGGTGGAGCGGCCGTCTGCCACCCACTGCCGTCCCTGAGAGCGATGCAGGGCCACACTGGCCCCGAGGACATAGTTAAGAGTCATCTTCTGCCAGGTGACACCCGATGCCAGGGACAGAGAGCATCTGGGCTTCTTGAAACCAGAACCACACCTTTGAGAGGAGCAGATCTTATTTTAACTACCAAGAAGCCCTCTAATAGTGGGTTGCTAAGAAACCACCACAGCAGGTGATTCTGCAAACGAAGGAGACGTTCGTTCCTGATCTATGGGTTTCCAGGGCCGTGGAAACACCCCCACCACCACCCACACACACACACACACACACGCATGCACGCACACACACACACACACCACACACACACACACCAACATACACACACCACACACACACCACACACACACCACACACACACACACAAACACACACGCACGCACACACACACCACACACAAACACACGCACGCACACACAAACACACACACCAACATACACACACACCACACACATACCACACACACACACCACACGCACACACACCCGCACACGCACACACCACACACACCAACACACAACACACACACATACACACACACCACAAACACATACACACACACCACACACACACACAACACAGACACATACACACACACCACGCACACACACACACCACACACACACAATACACACACACCACACACACCGACACACACACCACACACACGCGCGCACGCACACACACACACCCGCCCGGCTTTGGCACTGCTGGGGTGCGGGTAGCTCTGGGAGGGCCCAGGAGGTGCCTGGTGGCATCGCCAGGCTGAGGAGTGGCTGGTGGGGAGAAGCCGCCTCGGGGAAGAAAGCGGGTGATGTCGGCAGAAACAGTGGGTGTCGTGAAGGCCACAGTCGCTGTATTCCAGAACCGCAGGGGGGGCCAGGCCCCCTCTGCCCAGCTGGTGTCTTTGATGGGGGTTGGTGGGAGGTCTTAAAACAGGCTGTTGACAAGGATTTTCTGTGCTGTGGACTTGACTCCAAGCCTCCGAGGACGGGGTGTCGGGGGTCAGGACGCCAGCCGTGTCTGAGTTTGGGGCTCTTCAGGCTAAACTGATTGGCTCCGGAAACTCCCTTCCGTCCGCCCCCTCTCCTGCCCGCAGGGAGCCCGAGGCCCCTGGGCCCCTGCCTGCGGTTTGGCAGCTCCGCCATCCGGGAAGGAAGGTTGCCACAGGCAGGTCTTGCACGCTGTGATATTTCTGTGAAGTAGCCACACAGTAACGACCTAAACAGTGCCCAGGAAAATAAACGGAAGCAAGAGGACAAGACGCGATGCGAAATTACTGACAGCTCTCCAGGCTCAGCCGACACGATGGAACAAGCCGGGTAAGTGTCTTGTGTCAGGAGAACGGGCAGGTACCCAGGGATTCTGCACGTCGCACTTCATCAACCCCCAGGATGTCTGGAGTCATCAGTAAAGCCAGAAAGCTCACGGCCAGTAATGGCATCTGTCATTAGGTTAAATCACGTCCACGCAGTGGTGGCTGGCGGGCATGGCGGGATGCAGGCATGGGGCGCTCCAGAACCATGCTGGGTGGACTGGGCTGTGCTGGGCGGGGCACGACCCCAGGGTGAAGAAGGCCGGTCAGCCAGCGTGCCCCGATCCAAACAGGAGTGCGCCCGAGACTGACGAAGGCCACGAGACATACTCCTGCCACGTTTAAGGCGCCGGGAGATCACCTGTGGCCGCACACTGGTCGTGGCTGTGGCGGCTTGGGAACCTTGCCCAGACGGCTAAGGGAACGGGTGCCGCTGTGCGGGCAGGGCTGCGAGGGCACTCACCCCGCAGAGCCCTGGGTCACGAACGCTGTGTCTCCGCCGGTCACCCGGGAGTCTGCGCTTCCAGAATCGTGACTCTGATTTCAAACCTAATGGGTACGTCTGTTTTCTTGGCCTTGTTTCAAATGCAGCAATGCCAGCTGCAAAAAATACAGCTAAGCCTCCATGCAAAGACCCACTTATAACCACTGTACCCAGTAGTGAGAGAAAAAGCCTCCATTTGGACCTCATTTGAGGCCGTGGGCACGTTAAGGACCAGCTCTAGATCTTAGTGTTGTGTGGGGTTTTCTCCGGTCCCGGCTTTGCCCCTCCTAGAGCTCACGCATCTTGGAACATTAAGGGGATACATGCAGAATTCGTTCCCAATGTGATTTGAACCAGAAGAGCCACCGGCTCTGTGCCTCAGAGCAGCTTCTCAGTTCTCACTCCTCACTCCTCGTGCTCAGAGCCTACTGTCTGCCTCTGAAGTGGGCGCTGTTGCCCTGCGGCTTCCCTGTTTACCGTCAGCACGCGAGCCGCGGGGTCGAGACAGCCAGGGAGTGGGGGAGGTCTTTCACGACTCACCTTCACGCCTTCTGCCTTTGGTCAGATACCACATATGCTGCTGTTTCCCTGTGGTGTTACTTAAATCAACTCACCTGTCATATGAAACAAGTTTCTTTTGAAGGACATTTTAGGTAACCATCGTCTAATGAAAAGCCCCCATCATTAGACCTAAGGAGAACAGACCCCCCCCCCAAAATGGCAGCAAAATGATGTTATTGTTTAAAGGCAGTGTTTGTCCATCCACCACCGAACACCATCTCCAGCCCCAGCAGGGAGGCACCCGCCACCACTTGGGAGATGCCAGGGTCAGTGACGGCAGCCGTGTGGTGATGGTCCTGCCGGCTTGAGACCTTTAGCTTGTGGTGAATACGTATGATCGATTCCACCAAATGAGGCTTCTCCGTTTTCCTCAACTATGCAGAAGTGTTTCTAAGAATGATGTGCTGTTATCACCAGCCCGTCTTTCCGGGGATGGCGAGCTGGACACACAAGGGGTGTGATGTGTCAGCACAGCTCAGAAATCAGTTAATCTGGGCTCTTCAGTGTTGTGGTGAATGTAAACGACACCCAGGAAGACACCTTGCCTGACGTCTTCACCGTTTACATAACTAAGGCCCATCCCCAACTCGGAGGCACCTGGAAATGAGGGACCTCTTCTCAGCGATCAAGGTCCCCGAGTGCTGATGACTGAGTGTAATTGTATCCGTGTGTCCGTGACACCAGGACTAATTAGCATTTGCACAGAGGAGGAGAGGCAGAAGCTGGAGCACGCAGAGGTGTAGCCCGATCCTGTTGGAGATGACGCGTGAGGAGGCCAGAGAGGGAACTCGTGTTTTAATGCGTGAGGACTTGCGACAGAAAGCAGGCTTCCTCCGACCTTGTGTTCTTGTGTTGTGTTGTGTCTTGTGTTCTTCATGGCTGGGTTCCTCGGGGACAAAGGCAGAACCTTGGATGCAAACGTTACAACCAACACACAAGACAGACGGGCGTCCAGTGGGCAAGGGCAATGAGGCTGGAGGGCAGCGATGGGGAGCCTTCGACTGAACCCGGAGGCTGCGGGGAGGCGTGTGGACGTTGTCCCACATCTCACGGGGTCTGTGGGGATTTTATGAGGGGAGGGAGACCAGGTGGGTTTTATCTGAAAAGACCATAGTGTCTCTTGCGGCAATATTTTTGCACAACCCCCGGGACTGCTGCTCGTGCCTGGGGGCTTGGCTGGAGTTGGAGGGATGGCCTCCACCCTCCAGCAGGGTCTCCGGACAGAAGCAGAGAAGCAGAAGGGCGGCCAAGACCAGTAGCTAACGGCCCCTGACCAAGCAAGATGCGGGCTGACCCCGGGGAAGGGGAGAGGACAGCAGATGCAGAGATGTGGGGAGAGGGTTCAGGCCTGATTGAAATCCACCCATCGTCACGGACCTGCAGTGGGGGCTGTGTTGTAGCTGTTACTATTATATCATCATTCTGGCCCCTATGTGTACTGTAGTGGTTTGGCTTGTAGTTCCCAGTATTCTTTTTTTTTTTTTTTTGGCTGCATTGGGTCTTCGTTGCTGCGAGCGGGCTTCCTCTAATTGCAGGGAGCGGGGGCTAGTCTTCGTCGCGGTGCGCGGGCTTCTCATTGCGGTGGCTTCTCTTGTTGTGGAGCACGGGCTCTAGGCGCGTGGGCTCAGTAGTTGTGGCACGTGGGCTCAGTAGTTGTGGCTCGCGGGCTTAGTTGCTCCGCGGCATGTGGGTCGTCCTGGACCAGGGCTTGAACCCATGTCCCCTGCATCGGCAGGCGGATTCTCAACCACTGCGCCGCCAGGGAAGTCCCCCAGTATTCTTTCCAGCAAAAAGTGACTCTGGTCAAGGGTGGAGGGGGAGGGGGAGCGTAATTAGTGTTTAGTGGGTACAGAGTTTCAGTTGTGCAAGATGGGAATGTTCTAGGGATCTCCTGCACAATAGTGCAAATGTGCTTAACACACTTTAACGTAAACTATACACATAAAAATGGTTAAGATGGTAGATTTAACGTTGTGTGTTTTTTACCACAATAAGAGAGAATTGCTGTGCAAAGCAATAAAATAAAATGAAATCTAAAAACCCCTTATTTTAAAAAAAAAAAGAATTTGTCTTTTAAATAGAAACGCTGAGCCGGATTCAAAGCTCTCTCTTTAACTTGACAAGTTTTTCTAGAATATATTTCACCGTAACTCTGATCTGTAGTGACACTGAAACGTTATGTTCCTACTTTCGCTCAAAACCCATTTTTTAAATGAAATTAAATGACACCCCACAATCCCACTGCTCGAGGTCGTAATCAAATAGAAATTGAATACAACCTGCCCTGGGGCATGTGCCTGGCCTGGATTCTCAGACCCAATTTGTGACCCCCTCTGTTCACTCAATGGGCGTGTCAGGAATCATAAAAACCGAGCCACTCCCGCTGGAGATCAGAGTCTGTGTGTGTCCCCACTGGGTTCCCTTTCGCACCCCCATCCCTTCTCCCCCATCTCTGCCGAGCCCCCTCCCCAGGCCCCTGCCAACCCCAGAGCAGCCCCGAAGGCTGTAAACACATCTGACTCTGAAATCATCCGTTCTCTGCAGAACCGAGCAGGGCCACCGTTCCTGAGAACTTCCCAACCCTGGACGCCTGGGTCACCCCCCGGGGCCTCAGAGCTTCTCCGAAGAGCTACTGCCCCCCTCCCACACTGCTGCCCAGGCTGTGACCCGCAGAGCACGGGGCCTCTGCACTTTCTGGGCCGGGCTTCCTGGGGGCTGGAGATCCCGACCTCCCGCTCTCCACATTATGCCGCATTTGTAACGGGAGCTGGAAAGGAATCGGTCACATGAGCTCACGCGCTTCATCCCTGCAAAACCGGCAGTGATGTGCTGACAGCTGCTTCATCAGCAGGCCCGGCTCCTGCCTGTCAGGCACGCCGCTGTGCAGGAACACAACAGAAAGCGCATTTCTAAAAACCGCAAACATCCCCAAACTCTTAGGGAGAAAAAAATACAACTTCTGCTGAGGATGTGATCCAGGTGGAAGTGAAAAGTTGCTGGAGGAAAGATCCAAACGACTCAGGCTTAAGAAACGAGATTTTCCTGAGACGCGGGATCCGTACTCCCGGCATCTCAGGACGGCTTCATTCAAGGTTGTGAATAAACGCGCGTGCTCGACTCGCACAAAATCACCCAGAAGGGAGCGCGGTGACCATTACTCGCCTGTAGTAAAGCTCAGACTTTGGATGGTCTGAAGCCAAGAGAAACCAATAAATAGCTTTTATGCCTTTGCGACAAGAAAAGGACACTCACCACACAGCAGTGAGCAAAGCAAATGGAATCAACTGGTTGAAAATGGAAAAGCAAATTGGAAAATGGTTGTTGCCCAGTCCGAGAGGTCCTGAGGTTCCTGGGGCCCCGGCCTCACCAGCGTCCTATCGAGAAGCCCAGCAGCTGCCCACGCAGGGGCCCCTCCCTGGCAGCCTGCAGCCCGGCCATCCGTCCTCAAGACTTTCCACTTGGGCTTTGCATCGAAGCCCTGGTGGTCCTGCCGTCCACCCACCCTCGTGCTTTTAGCGGTCTCCCCCGCCGGGGGCCTCTCAGGCCTTTCGGCCTTCTCAGTTCATCTGCTCGCAAGGGGGCTGCTTCCACTTGGCTGGGGCTTAGGTGCACGTAAAGGGGGTGGGGGAAGCGTTATCAGGAGAAGAGGCAGTGAAGCAGGATGGGCAGGGGAAGAAGCCAAGAAAGGAAGTGGTCTCAGCTAGAAACCAGCCTCAGCCTGGTCCCGGCAGCCAGGGAGGAAAGCTGTCCTCCAGCCCTGCCCACCCTCGTGCCCCGCAGCGGTCACGGCCATGGCTGCCGGGGTGGGGAGCAGAAACTTCCCGTGGGAGGGGGAACTCCCCAGCCCCCGTTCCAGCAGCTGGAAGAGAGGCCACTGCCCAGGGAGGTGGGTCCTGGCAGAGCGCCGGCTCCAAGGGCACCTGCCTCTCTCTTTGGTGTGTTTTCCAACAACCCAAGAGGATTTCTCCTGCCCCACGTGGCCTAGATCTTAAGTCAGACCATCCCAAACATAGCACTGAAATTTGATGAGCACATTCCCCACGCTCGGTGCATAATTCAGTCACCAACTGACAGACATCCTTTGTGTTTAGGTAGAGGTGGTTCATTACTGACCCGAGCCCTCTGGGGGAGTCCAGGGAGTTAGGACTTGGACGTGTGCACTTCGCAGGGTTTGCATCTTGTGCAGAATGCACCGGGCCTCCTCCACCGCCCCCATCTACCGTCCCCCAGCTGTGTCAGAGCAGAGCAGAGCTTCCAAGCCGCTGCTCTGCGCCCCAGGCCGTCACAGCAGAGAAGGGCCTCTTCAGGCAGGTCGACGACACTGGCAGAAACAGACTGGGAAACCCCACAGCATCCTGGTAACAAACAGGACCTGACATGCTGGCCAGCAGGATGGCTCTGAGGGCCCAGACCGCGAGTCAGGATGCCACCGCGGCCACCTGTGCCTGGGTTCCAGGGGCTGCAGGCGCCGGCGTAGACTAGAGAGCGACCCAGAGTCATGTGTGCCACCTTCCTGCCCCAACAGAAGGAGAGCCATCTTAAATCACTGCTGCTGCAGATTTCAAACAGAATTTCTAACGTCCCTGGCAAACCCCTTCAGTTTTGAGAATTAACAGAGTAAACAAGATTGCAAGGGGAATGTTTAAAATGTGCTTCGAGCTCCCTCCAGCACTTCAGAGGCCCCCAGCCTCGTTCCCGTCAATCCGCTAATGAGCCTGGGTTCTTACCCATCCACCCAAGCCACGCGCCCTGGGGAACCCACACGGCTTCTCGCTCCCTCACGGAGTTTCCTTGGAGATAACGGTGCCCTCTTGTTGGGGTGCTCAGGGGCCAAGTGCTGTGCCTCACCTGCGCCTTTCACCTGGTTCCCATCTCCCAAGGTCAGATGGAGTGAGTATTTCCAGGAGGACCCTGCGACCCTTCTCTCTTCACAGATGAGGAAGCTGAGGATCAGAGAGGCTTAGTCACCTGCCCAAGGTCACACAGCTGGAAGGCAGCAGCTGCAGATCCAGGCCCGTCTGCTTCCAAAGCTGTAGTGTGACCATTGCATCAAGAGCGCCTGGCGCTCGCGCCCCCGCACCTGGGCCAGAGGAGCCGCCGGTGCCGCACGCCCGGTCCACCCGACTCCAGTCGCGCACAACGGCAGGGATGGTGCCCGGCCTCTCCTGGCTCCTGCCAGGCTTTGTTTCGTTTCCTCCACCCAGTAGTGTGACTCCCTTCCCTGGGGACCCCAGAGCCTGGCCAGCTGTCCTCTCCAGTACGGTGGACGATGGTTGCCCTGGATGCTCCAGCACGGCCCCTATCGCTCGCAGCACGGACACGCGCACGCGGCTTGTGGGCCAGAAGAGCCCCCGCGGCATGGGGAGGGCTCAGCATCTGGGGCTGGAGCTCTGGGTGCACATCAGGCGCCCCTCCAGCATGTGACTGGGGGCCACCCGCCTGCCCCTCTGGGTCCACTTCCTCGCCTGTAACATGGGGATAGTAACGGCCCACCTCATAGACGGGGTGAAGACTGACCCCCCCCCACCCGCAAGAACGTCCCAGGAATTATCTCTTCTCACCTGCACCTTGTCACCTCAGCTCACAGAAAAGCAAAGTGAGGCACAGAGACTGCAATAACTTGCCCGAGGTCACACAGCTGGGATATAGGGGCAGGGCTGGAACCCAGGCCAGCTGAGCAATCCTTGGGGCCCTCCCCAGGGTCCGGGGCTGCTGACCTGCCCTGGGAGCCGCGTCCTCACAGCTGTTATGTTTGGTTTCTGCCGCCTCTCACTGGCGAACTGGAGGCTCCCAAAATAACTGGCAGAAAACTCCCTTGTGCAAGAGACCCAAGGCGGAGCCCCCGTTTCGAGAGGATGTTTGCAGCGTGCAATTAAACCCTGCTTGGCGGTGATAAGAAAATGAGCCCGGTTAGGATGTGCCGGTAAATACATTGCTCAGATGCTGGCGAGTCTGTAAGTGGTCCCCTCGTTAGTTCATGGTCTGCTCATCCCAGTGCTTGCGCATCTTCCGTGTCAGCTGACGAGCATGTAATCAGCGTCTGCGGGTCCTCCGGGCCAGGCATCTGCTCCCGAGTGAACATTTGGAAGGAAGCACATTCTCACCCCTGGGGTCCTGCTGCACGTGGAGCGGTATTAACACTGACACTTCTTTGCCTGAAGCCCCCCCCCCAGTGGAGGTCGGTGCTCCTTTATGCCCCCCACTTCCCCGCAGGGCCCTCCCTGCCCAGCGGCCCAGGGCACCTTTGCGACACACACGGCTTCCCCACGCCCGTGTGAGCACAGGTGCGGGCGCTGGGAGGGCAGCTCCTGAAACTGGGATTTCTTCCAGTCCGTAAACCGAGGATCCTGTGCCTGCTTTTGCAGCAACCCGGGACCTCTGAAATAATTGATCGAATGCCAGAAAATTCTGCAGCCTGGGTGCACTTGAGTTCACAGGAATGTGTGAGCTGGACATAGCGCGTGTCCGAGGGCAAGCGGCGGAGAAGGATTCGGGGCAGAAAGGGCTCGTGCCACATGACCCGAGAAGTCCTTCTGACCCGAACACCGCGGTTCCTGGCCTGACACCTCCTCCCAGGGGAGGCCATGATGGATGGGGTCGCAGCGCCACGGCACACCCAGGTCACCCCCTACCCTACCCCCCGCCCAGGGCAGTGAGGCCACACGTCCTGCGCACCACGCTTTGTGACCTTGGGGTGTTTGTCCAGGCCCAGGAGTGGCCCCTGTGGCAGTTCCAGCAGCTTCTGTCCTCATGAGCGGGGAGGGTGGCCCACGGCTGCTTCCAGAACAATCAGATCTCCTGACCGGACCTTGACCCCATCAGTGCAGGAAGGCTGCGAGATACAAGGGAATTCGGCCTCACTCTTGGACTTCTGGAATCAAACTCCTCGGTACTCAGGAGCCCCGAAGACCCCGCTGGACCCCCCAGAGTGGAATCTATCTTTGCAGCGAAGGGGTGCGGGGTGGAGAACTTCATAAAGCTTAGCGGTTACGTTCTCCGTCCTCGGAGGCCACAGCCAGGGGATTCCAAGCTAGAAGGAAAATAAACCGAAGGAACACTGCTTTTCTGATTCTAAGTCTTTGAAACTGTTAACCCCAGATTATCGAATGCAAAACACACCCCGGACAGAAATGGAGGCTCACAGCAGGGGAGGTTTGGGGCTGGGAACTGGGATGTCCTTGGTTCTCCTGGCTGCCTCGGATATCTGTGCTGACTTTTTAAACTCCCACTTCTCTCATTTACAGAAGAGTAAACGGAAGCAATTTCTCTTGGCCTCGGCACAGAGGAGCCTGAAGTCACCTAAACCTAGGGACTCAGGCACCTCCATTTGGGGAGCAGTTGGGGGCTTCCCAGGGCGGCCCCCGGGGGTCCTCCCGGAGGCTGGTGAGGCTTCGCCGTGGAGCACAAGTCCCACGGAAGGGCAGTCGGGGGCCCGAGCTGTGATGTGGGAGCTTCTTCTGCAGCAGCCTTGGGAGGAAGGAAGCTAGGGGCGGGGAGGCTATTGCGGGAGGGGCGGCCACTTTCCCAGCCTGAAAAGTTTGCTTTCACCATCATTGGCCCAATAACAACATCTCCCTAATGTTCAGGGCGTAAAATACTCAGCACAGTGAGCAGCCTTCTCAGCTGCTCCCTGATTTTCTAAACACAAAAGTAGCGGCTCTGATGGCAGCGTGCGGCTGAGATTCTCAGCGAAAGAGGATGGAAAATTCTATTTTCCACTTCCTTAAACACCGAATTTATTTTCTTTTATCCTGTGAGATGTTAATTTCTATAATAACAGAGGCCATGTTTTTGCCAACCGGAGACATGAAAAGTAGCAGCTATTATAGATGGAAACCATGCCCTCAGCTTCTCGGGACTTATGCAAATGACTGTTTAAACCCAAATGTGACCTCTTGGCTTCCTGCAGTCGGTGAGCCACTGGTGAAAGACGGAAATCTGTCCCCAGGCAGGTGGGAGCTGGTGGAGTCTGGAAGGATTGTGGGCACGACCCTGGCCATCGCAGTTTGGCAACGGGCAGAAGTTCTCCTAGCTGACAGCAGGTGCGGTCACTCCCCGGGGGCACGGCCATGACCTCGCCGGCCTGAGGGACCTGTGGACCCTCTCCCACAGTCTTCCCTCTGGTTCCCCACACCGTCCGTGCCCACCAGGGAGTCTGGGCTCGTTCCTAACCCCCGTCTCTGCCACCTACACTTGTTTCCATAAGAAACTTCAACGTCAGAGCAGCAGCTTGTGCAGGAAGGGCCCCAGGGCCTGCAGGGGCCTAGGAGCATTTCAGACCCCAGGGGCATCTCCTGGGGACCCAGGACTGGAAGGTGCCCAGACTCCCAATAATGCAAGCAGAAGGCTTGCGTGTCATCCTAGTTAACGACACAAATAGCCGTGGGTTCCCGGAAGCTTCTTCTCATGGCCTCTGCTGGTAGGGCTGCTTAGGATGAAGAAGGTAGAGCTGTTGGGAGAGACCCAGTGGAACTTCCTGAGGTTGGCGTTGTAACAGGAGCCCCGTGGCTGCGCCCAGATGCCCCCTGCTGCCTTCTCCCGCCTCGATGGGCCTCTGGGTTCCCTCCTCTGTCCTCAGCCCCACCTCTGAGGTCTGGGGTCTTTGGACCTGCAAGGACTTCATCTCCGTTTCCCAGCAGGACCTTCCTTTGCAGAGCATCTTGGCCAGGCCCGTTAGGGACTGAGGATGAGCGAACTTGAAGGAGTGTCAGATGCAACCGCAGGGAAACAGCATTGGCCTTGAAACTGTCCCCTTCTGAGAGGGGGACCCGGAGAGAGAGACCGAGAGCGTACTGGTATTTGCATCCGCTGTTCCTTTCTCAGATGTGTTAAAGCGCGTCATCCTTTCCCCACCCCGAGGAAGATTCCAAATGCGTTTGTATCCTGGAGACCCCCTTAACCCCGTGATTGATCGCATCTCCTCCAAATACGCCATCAAGAGGATCGTCTGCGTTTCTGAAGGCGGCCGAGCGGGACCGCGACTCTCATGTTATGACGACACCCCCCTCCCCCCCCCGCACTGTTTCGCCAGGATCTAGTACCTGTGTACACCAGTTGGGAGAAAGCACCACTTTCCATCCCCCTGTGGGTTTTTTTCCCTCCGCTACTGATTGGTATAATTTATATGAAGCGCTAAGCCCCCTGCCGGGCTGGGACTGCTTGTGACACACGTATAATTACCAACCTTCTCCCCAGCTCTGTGTGCTCAGAGGAGGAAAGACATTTCTGAAGGAGCTATTTTAGTTGTACTGATGAAATGCATATTCATTTACGGGGCGGGGGTGGGCTTGGTTATTTAGCTATTAATAACGCACGCTGGGTTCTCGGGGACAGGACCGCCAGGCTGGGGACACGTGTTACCGATCTGACTCTGTGACCTTGAGCCGTGGCAGACCTGCTTTGAAAGGCTGGGGGTCAAACTCCTGAGGCACCGGCTCTTGGAATCTGGGGTCCCCTTTCTCCTACAATATCTGCTGGTTTTCTCTGGGGAATGTCTCCGACCTCCCTTCATCCCCTTGGCCGCACCTTGTTTCAGACTTGGGGGTCCCCATCTCCCCCCCAACTCCATCCTGTCTTCACACTCATCTCCCCCAAGCCTTGCCTTCCCCAGAGAACCCCAAGGTCACTTAGGGTCCCGAGGGCACTGGGCCTTGGAAACAGCTGCCATTTCTCTGGGGCCCCCACGTGCCAGGCACTGGGCTCGTGTGCAAACACGTTTCATTCTAGGATTTGTAGCTGTCGTGAAAGCACCAGAACCACCCGCCTAAGCTCCACCTCCTCCTGCCTCTGTGAGCCCGTGCTTCAGCCCCACTCTTGTGCTTGCAGTGATCCCTAGGATGGGTTTGCGGTTTGAAAGAGGAAAGGAAAAGAATCTTATAATTCAGTTCAAATTTGCAAGCGTTTAGTGGGCCCCCTATGACCTGGGTACCGTGCACCTGAGAGAGACACGAGGAAGCAAACATCACCCAAACCCAAAGACACAGGCACAAATCCAGTAACCACAGCGCCACAGGGCTGTGGGGAGAGATGCCGGGTGGTATGGGGCCTCCCTCTCTCAGGACGCCACACTCCAGAGACAACATGCAAGCCTCGTAGGTAATTCACATTTTCTACCAGCCACAATTAAAAGAGTAAAAATGGGGCTTCCCTGGTGGCGCAGTGGTTGAGAGTCCGCCTGCCGATGCAGGGGACGCGGGTTCGTGCCCCGGTCCGGGAAGATCCCACATGCTGCGGAGCGGCTGGGCCCGTGAGCCGTGGCCACTGGGCCTGCGCGTCTGGAGCCTGTGCTCCATGACGGGAGAGGCCACAGCAGTGAGAGGCCCGCGTACCGCAAAAAAAAAAAAAAAAAAAAGTAAAAATGAAGATGTGCAGTTGATTTTTTTGTTGTGGTCAAAGACATAGGACATAAAATTTGCAGTCATAACCATTTTTAAGTGCACAGTTCAGTGGTTTTAAAATACATCTGTAATGTGTGCAGCCATCACCTCGCTCCATCTCCAGAACCATTCTCAGCCGGCAAATCTGAAACTCTGTCCCCACTGAACACTAATTCCCCAGGCCCCAGCCCCTAGCGACCCCCTATTCTGCTTTCTGTCTCTATGAATTGACTCCTCTAGAGACCTCACAGAAGTGGAATCATATAGGATTGTTCTTCTTGTGACTGGTTTATTCCACTGAGCATAATCTCTTCAAGGTTCACCCATGTTGTAGCACATGGCAGAATCCCCTTCCTTTTTAAAGCTGAATAGTATTCCATTGTCAGGACGGACCACAGTTTGTTTATCCACCGCCCGCGATGGCACTTGGGTTGTCGCCACCTTTTGGCTGTTGTGAATAGTGCTGCTATGAGCATGGGTGTGACATTAAATGTAATAGTGTATTTTATTTAACTCAGCGTCTCCAAAAATGCTGTTTCAAGTTGAAATCAATATTTTAAAAATTGGCTAAGATACTTTACAGTCTCTTTTTCTGATACAAAGTCTTTGAAATCGAGTGTGTTTCCTCTACTGACAGCAAACTCAGTACGGCTCCGTCACATTTCAGGGGAGGCCACCTCGCTGTACGGCACAGGCCCAGCCAAAGGGGGCTCTAGTGACTGAGGAAGAGGACATTGAAACCACGGTCTGGGGCTATGGTCAGGCCCAGGCTCACCTTGTCACGACCTCACGGAGAAACCCCACCTCCTCCCTGAGGGGCAGCTGTCCCTCTGCCATCGCCCCACGGTGTCACCATAGACGACAGGTAACACCCTGGCCCCCGTGCCCACGTGGGTCAGGCAGGGACAGCAGTAGCTGTGCCTCCAGGGACAGTGGACAGGCGAAAGGCGAGGCCATGATGCACAGGTGCCTGGACGGTGCCTGGTCCCCAGGAAGCACTCACTGTGGGGGCTGTACGGGGGTGCGGTGGGGGGATCCCAGCCCAACTGAGGGACAGAGGAAGCCACCCCGTCTGGGACCATTAGAGCCACGTGTAGTAACGTACCTGAAACAGACCCACACATCCCCATGCCCATGCCCGTTAGCTTTTCCTGAACCAGAGGAGGCCTGATTCCATCGCTCCGAATGTAATGAACTCGGGGTTCCGAGCAGCTGCCCGAAGGCACGGGGTCCTGATCTGCGTGGACACAAGGGAGGCGTACGTGGTCCCCTCAAGGTCACATGATGCCTTTTAGCCTGGGAGGGTGACCCGCTGGCAAGGTTATCAGCAAAGGAGTTGTTTATTTAAAAAATATGTAACATTCCGGGGACTTCCCTGGCGGTCCAGTGGGTAAGACTCCGCGCTCCCAATGCAGGGTGCCCGGGTTCGACCCCTGGTCGCAGAACTAGATCCCGCATGCACTGCCGCAACTAAGAGTCCACATGCCACAACTATGAAGCCCGCATATGGCAACTATTTTGGCCAGCGCGGCCAAAATAAATAAATAAATAATATATATATATCTAAAACATTCCTTAGATTTTTTAAATGCAGAGAAATAAAATAAGAACAATAAAATAGCTTCTACCCCCACTCAGATGCCCATCATTGGCCTTCTATTTTAAATAGAAGTAATATGTGAACATGCTTAGAAAATTCTTTTGAAGTTCCACAAAGTAACCAAGTAGAAAGTAGAGGCCTCCTCCCTCCCTCCGCCTGCTTGTGGCCTTTCCTAATTTCCTTCACGAAAGAATCAGCTGATGCAGATACACATGCACGTACGCTCGCGAGGGTCGGATGCATGTACACATGCATGTACGCTCGCGAGGGTCGGATGAGAAACTGCATCTGTGAGCACCGTGCTCCACGAGCCCCTCCACCACTGTGCTGTGGTGCTCATAGCTGTTGGTTTTGTCTCCTCATGGTCGAAAGAGGGCTGCCAGTACTCCTGCCATGTTCTCCACTTCAAGAAATGACAGTAGTAACTATCTTTTCATGCTTGTTGTCAGGAAAGCAAAAGAATCCCAGGATTTCCCCTCCAGACTTTCCTTCACGTCTCATCCTTCAGATACTGGTCACAGACCACCCTGGGCTGCAAGGGAGGCTGTGACAGCAAATGGTGGCAAAATTCCAGCCTCTTTGGTGGGAGGCAGGGAAGGAGAAGGGAGCTTACTGACTGGGATCGGCCACCCCCCCGCGCATGGTCTAGAGCATGTTCTGTACTGCCGGCAGGTCCCTTCCCAACTCCTCTGGCTTCAAGAGTTACTAGAAATTCTTTTTTCCTTCTTAATGGAGGAAGGTGGGGCTTTGCGATTTTATTTTAAGATAACATCTCATTAATAATTTACTTATTTGCCGTGACTGTGCCTTCAGACTCCAAGGCCAGTGCTCTAATGTGCTGGTGAATTATGTGTTCATTATGCGAGTACAACAGAAAGAGCGTCTTGATGCCTAGGAAAGTCACTCATGTAATAAAAACCTTTGTCATTTATTCATTTTAATACAATAACCATCTTGCCTCGTGTCGTGAGCGTTTTTACGGCACCTCTGATGACGGCAGTAACATGAGGAGACAGTCATTTTTATAGAGCAGAGTTACTGCCATGTTTAGATTATCAGAAATTTTATTACGGTGCTAAAATGAAAACTGATAAAGGAAAAAAGTAGGCCGACACACCTGTAGTTCCCAGGGTCTTCCTCAGAGGCGCGACTCAGCCATCAGTCACCTAGGTGTGCAGAGGTGCCTCCTCTGTGCACTGCCCAGGGGCAGAGCTGGCGGGTGGAAACATCTCTGAGGAAGCACTGAAGGGTGCGTCCCCTCAAAGCCCCGACGTCCCCCACAGAGGATTTCACTGGGCTTCACAGGGCTTCAAGCATGGCCGACGAGAGGCCACTGAGCTTGTCAAAATGTCCAGCTGCCCACTTGTCCTTCTCCCTGACTGACCAGAGCCGCCTGCCCCATTGGACCCTGGACATAACAGGAGGCCGCAATCCCCCCATGATCTTTGAACGTCAAATTGCCAAAGCAGCAGGTTGACGATCGCGCTTCACCCGCCCAGCAGCCACCCCACTGTGCAATCTGCCTGTCCATTGTGGCAGGGAGAGACGGTGGCGTGTTATCCAGGCTTCTTCAGAGAAACAAGGCCAGTAGGGTGGACGGATGTAAAGAAAGAGACTCACAAAGAAATGGCTCACGGCAAAATCAGCAGTGTGGGCTGGCCGCCTGGGGACACAGGAGAGCTGGCCGTGTGGACTGTCGGAAGGCCGTCTGCTGGAGGATCCCCCCGTGCTTGGGGAAGGCTGGTCCTATGTTCTGACTGGAGGAGCCCCACCCACTTTAGGGAGGGCAATCTGCTTTCCTCAAAGTCCAGGAATTTCATGGTCATCTCAGCCAAAATGCCCTCACAGAAACACCCAAAAGCATGTTTGACCCAATATCTGGGGCCCCGTGGCCCAAAAAGCTGACATATAGAAGTAGCCATCATGGGTGGGGATCAGAGTCCCAGGCTCCAGGAAGCTGGCTCCAGGCTTCCAGCCCCTCACCACCCCAGGAAGTTCTCTTCTCACCGCCACCCCCAAAGGGTGACTGGTCTTTCTCCACGACACAGGTGGAGTTATGGTGGGGCCAGCTGAGTTAAACCAGGGAATGCCACAGGACGGCCACCCGGGGCAGCAAAACGGGTCTAAAAGCTTCTCCAGCTTCAGAGGCGCGCGCCTGCCGCTGAGGTGCTTCTTTTTCCTGGAATTTGTATTTTGTGTCACCATAGAAGCAGGGCTTAGAGGCAGGAGAGGCGTGCGTAAGTCACACCAGACCCTCACCTCACAGACAAGGAAATAAAGGGCCAGTAAGGCGAGGGCGCTTGCCCAGGCCACCCGGAAGGCGCCACCAGGTGAGCACGCTGGCCGTGGCTCCCCACCCACACCGCCTCCTGCTGGGTCCAGAGATGTTTTCCTGGGGCCTTTTGTCACTTGTATGAGGTCCTCATCAAGGTGAGCAGAGATGCCAGGCCTCCGTCCAGTGTCCCAGGCCTGTTGGCTGAACTCACCACCCGAACACCTGGAGAATTTCTTCCCTGGACCATCTGACACTCTCCAAGTTGCAAACACGCTGGCCTCGAGGTACTAAATACAGAAAATTCTAATTCATCACGGGCAGGTTACACATCTGCAGCTTGTGATACTGGACACAACGTCTGGAATCCTTCTTGAGAAGCACAAAGTCTCAAGCTGTGAAAACACTCCGATACCCTATTCTGTTGCCCCCCAGTTATGCTTGGATACAGCTGGGGGATATACCCCTGGGGTGCATTCGTCCTTCTCAGCCTGGTTAGGTGACTCGTGCGTTGTATCTCTTGCTCTCCCCCCTTTGGGGCAGGTGAGCCCCTCATACCACGATGACGGTGGTGGTGCTGCCGATGACGATGGTGAGGATGATGGTGGTGATGAATGTAATGGTGACGATGATTGTGAAGGCGATGATAATGGTAACACAGGCGATGATGGTGGTGGTCGTGGTGCTCCTGGTGGTGGTGTTGATGAGGGTGATGGTGATGATGATGACTGCAGTGATGAAGGTGGATGGTAATGTGAGGGGGAGGTGATGATGGCGGTGATGGTGGTGGAAGAGAAGGAAGAAGTTGCAACCACCATATCTTGAGCACTTTCCTTGAGTATTCTAAATTACAAACATCTTCCTTTTAATCCTCCTGACAGTTTTGATGCAGTAGGTACCGTCATCCCTTTGTAGATGAAGAGAGTAAGACAAAGATCAAACCTGTCCACATGGACACTAATAAGTGGAATGAGGATTTGAACTCAGATCTGTTTGCATCCTAAACCCATGCTTGTCATTGTTGCTATAATATCCTCACCGTGAATTTGTGTGTTTTGTACGCAGCCGAATGGCTAAATCCCTTGGTGTCTGCTTAAATATTTGGCAGCATGAGAATAAATACATGTATCGCATTTATGTCGCCAGTTCACGTAAAGTCTTAAGAAAACAAGACGTGCTCTTCTCAGTGAAGTAAATTTACATCAAAGCAAGGCTCAATCAATAAATACTCTGCAGTGGAGCCATGTAGTGGGGCAGCTTTCTCAGGTGGAAAAGGTGTGTTTTATTGGAAAGATTGGAAGAGACAATGCCCTTAGGGTAGGGAAGCAATTGCTGGAGGAAGGCAAGTCTCTAAGGGCCGTTACTCCGTTTGCCACAGTTGAACACATCAGCTTGTTCTCCTTCTCGTTATGATTTTCCAGCAGATGTCTGGAGCCACGGGTCCCCTGGGGAGAAATCCCGTGGTCCTCTGCAGCTCTCAGATTGGGGCTCCGTTTCATGCCAGCTTTCCTTTGGACCTCAGGGTGGTCTCATCATGCATCCAAAGGCATCTTCACGGCTGCCTTGCCACGTGCGGGCTGCTGCTGGGGAGCTGGCTCCACAGGTAACTGGTATGACTTGAAGTGAGCAGCGGCTCCAGAGCCTCATAGAGATGGATAAGGATACACGAAAGATGCTCCCCCTCCCCCTGCCCCACCCCTGCCCTGTGGATTAAGTGAATTGATGATGGGAGAGAGGCAGAAAGGAATTAAAACATAGAGACTCTTGGGGAGTATCACTACAGGGTCATGGGTCTTACCTAAGGAGGTGAAATTCTCATCATTTTCTTCCCTGTGCTGAGCTGTCTGCCTCTGTTAGAGAGTCTGTATGTGCACGTGTTCGTATTTCTAATACTGACCTCATTAATTTATTTGGAATTAACCAGGGTGAAAACTTCCGAGAAAAGTGCCAAACAAGAGATCCGGGTCAAGTTTAATCCAATTGTAGGGATATTTAGATGTGGGGAAGAAAGAATCCTTTAATCTGTAGGCTTTCTTCATCTACAGCCTTCTTCCCACTTATTCTAAAAAGGAACCATTAAATTGTGTAATAACATTGGGGCCACGTGCATCACAAGAACAGGCTTAACCCTTCTAAGATTACAAGATGAAGCTACATTTTCTGAGTGTTGGCAGATTAAACACGAGGGCTTCTTCAAGCAGGATGTTTAAAGGTTGGGTCTCTCCAAACCCCACGCTTCTCCTGGGACACAACGACCGTTTCTTTTATCTCAGAGCCACAGTTTAAATGTTTATGTTTACAGCATGAGTCAGTTTTTCTCACTTGACTTGTAGATCCTAGAGTTGGAGGATTTTTTTTTCTTTCTTCCCTCATTTATTCCTTTACCCCATGACTTTAGAAATTATCTACATGATAACACCAAAGTAAAAGTAAAAGTTTTTATAGATCCAGCCTCTGGCTCTGACCTCACCACAAGGCTCATAAGAATTCTGTTGAGCACTTACTATGGACAAAATCCTGTCCAAGTGCTTCACATACAAGATCTCATTCAAAATTCACCCAGACTTTGGAGGTAGGAACTATTTGTATTTCTGTTTTACCAATGGGGAAACTGAGGCAGAGAGGAAGGTAAGTTAACTCGCCCAAGATCACAAGGGAGAAAATAGCAAGCCCAGGATTTGAACCCAGGCAGTCTGGACCCAGAATTGACTCTGATCCACCTTGCTCTGTGACATCTCTGTTACATTGTCAGCTGCCCACTTGATTTTCAAGCTTACTATCACCACCTCATCATCAGTATCACCATCTCCAACACCATCACCACCTCCTCCATCATGGCCATCATCACCATCACCGTCACCATCTCCCTCATCACCGTCACTGCCACCATCTCCATCACCATCATCATTATCCATCTCCATCACCATCATCACCACCAGTAATAAACAGGAGAAACAAGACACCATTTCTATTACTCTTCTCCTCACCATCTGGAGGAAAAATATTGGTCTACTTCTCCATGTTACACACAGCTGCCAACACAGAGCGTCATTTTTCATTTATTGTTTGTTAGACAGCAGGTTCTTATTAGTTGTCCATTGTATACATATTAGTGTACATATGTCAATCCCAATCTCCCGGTTCTTCCCACCACCATCACCTGCTCCCTGCCACTTTCCCCCCTGATGTCCATACATTTGTTCTCTGCATCTCTGTCTCTATTTCTGCCTTGCAAACCGGTTCATCTGTACCGTTTTTCTAGATTCCACGTATATGTGTTAATGTACGATATTTGTTTTTCTCTTTCTGACTTACTTCATTCTGTATGACAGTCTCTAGGTCCACCCACGTCTCTGCAAGTGACCCAATTTTGTTCCTTTTTATGGCTGAGTAATATTCCATTGTATATGTGTACCACATCTTCTTTATCCATTCGTCTGTTGATGGGCATTTAGGTTGCTTCCATGACCTGGCTATTGTAAATAGTGTTGCAGTGAACATTGGGGTGCACGTGTCTTTTGGAATTATGGTTTTCTCTGGGTATATGCCCAGTAGTGGGATTGCTGGGTCATATGGTAATTCTATTTTTAGATTTTTAAGGAACCTCCATACTGTTCTCCATAGTGGCTGTATCAATTTACATTCCCACCAACAGTGCCAGAGAGTTCCCTTTTCTCCACATCCTCTCCAGCATTTGTTGTTTGTAGATTTTCTGATGATGCCCTTTCTAACTGGTGTGAGGTGATACCTCAGTGTAGTTTTGATTTGCATTTCTCTAATAATTAGTGATGTTGAGCAGCTTTTCATGTGCCTCTTGGCCACCTGTATGTCTTCTTTGGAGAACAGTATGTTTAGGTCTCCTGCCCATTTTTTGATTGGGCTGTTTGTTTTTTTAATATTGAGCTGCATAAGCTGTTTATATATTTTAGAGATTAATTCTTTGTCTGTTGATTCATTTGCAAATATTTTCTCCCATTCTGAGGGTTGTCTCTTTGTATTGTTTATAGTTTCCTTTGTTGTGCAAAAGCTTTTAAGTTTCATTAGGTCCCATTTGGGTTTTTTTTGTTTGTTTTTATCTCCATTACTCTAGGAGGTGGGTCAAAAAAGATCTTGCTGTGATTTATGTCAAAGAGTGTTCTTCCTATGTTTTCCTCTAAGAGTTTTATAGTGTCCTGTCTTACATTTAGGTCTTTAATCCATCTGGAGTTTATTTTTGTGTAAGGTGTTAGGGAGTGTTCTAATTTCATTAGTTTTTTACATGTAGCTGTCCAGTTTTCCCAGCACCACTTATTGAAGAGGGTGCCTTTTCTCCATTGTATATCCTTGCCTCCTTTGTCATAGATTAGTTGACCATAGGTGCATGGGTTTATCTCTGGGCTTTCTATCCTGTTCCATTGATCTATGTTTCTGTTTTTGTGCCAGTACCATATTGTCTTGATTACTGTAACTCTGTAGTATAGTCTGAAGTCAGGGAGTCTGATTCCTTTAGCTCTGTTTTTTTCCCTCAGGATTGCTTTGGTTATTCAGGTCTTTTGTGTCTCCATACAAATTTTAAGATTTTCTAGTTCTGTAAAAAATGCCATTGGTAATTTGATAGGGATTGCATTGAGGCTGTAGATTGCTTTGGGTAGTAGAGTCATTTTCACAATAGTGATTCTTTCAATCCAAGAACATGGTATATCTCTCCATCTGTTTGTGTCATCTTTGATTGCTTTCATCAGTGTCTCATAGTTTTCTGAGTACAGGTCTTTTACCTCCTTAGGCAGGTTTATTCCTAGGTATTTTATTCTTTTTGTTGCAGTGGTGAAGGGGATTGTTTCTTTAATTTCTCTTTCTGATCTTTCGTTGTCAGCGTATAGGAATGCAAGAGATTTCTGTGCAATAATTTTGTATTCGGCAACTTTACCAAATTCATTGATTAGCTCTAGTAGTTTTCTGGTGGCATCTCTAGGATTTTCAATGTATAGTATCATGTCATCTGCAAACAGTGACCATTTTACTTTTTCTTTTCCAATTTGGATTCCTTTTATTTCTTTTTCTCCTCTGATTGCCATGGCTAGGACTTCCAAAACTATGTTGACTAATAGTGGCGACAGTGGGCATCCTTGTCTTGTTCCTGATCTTAGAGGAAATGCTTTCAGTTTTTCACCATTGAGAATGATGTTTGCTGTGGGTTTGCCATATATGGCCTTTATTATGTTGAGGTAGTTTCCCTCTATGCCCACTTTCTGGAGAGTTTTTATCATAAATCGTGTTCAATTTTGTCAAAAGCTTCTTCTGCACCAATTGAGATGATCATATGGTTTTTGTTCTTCAGTTTGTTAATATGGTATATCACATTGATTGATTTGCATATATTGAAGAATCCTTGCATCCCTGGCATAAATCCCACTTGACCATGGTGTATGAGCCTTTTAATTTGTTGTTGGATTCTGTTTGCTAGTATTTTGTTGAGGATTTTTGCATCTATATTCATGAGTGATATTGGTCTGTAATTTTCTTTTTTTATAGTATCTCTGTCTGGTTTTGGTATCAGGGTGATGGTGGCCTTGTAGAATGAGTTTGGGAGTGTTCCTTCCTCTGCAATTTTTTGGAAGAGTTTGAAAAGGATGGGTGTTAGCTCTTCTCTAAGATGTTTGATAGAATTCACCAGTGAAGCCATTTGGTCCTGGGCTTTTGTTTGCTGGAAGATTTTTAATCACAGTTTCAATTTCATTACTTGTGATTGGTCTGTTCAATTTTCTATTTCTTCCTGGTTCAGTCTTGGAAGGTTATACCTTTCTAAGAATTTGTCCATTTCTTCCAGGTTGTCTCTTTTATTGGCATAGAGTTGTTTGTAGTAGTCTCTTATGATGCTCTGTATTTCTGTGGTGTCCTTTGTAACATCGCCTTTTTCTTTTCTAATTTTACTGATTTGAGTCCTCTCCCTCTTTTTCTTGATGATTATGGCTAAAGGCTTATCAATTTTATTTATATTCTCAAAGAGCCAGCTTTTAGTTTTATTGATCTTTGTTATTGTTTTCTTTGCTTCTATTTCATTTCTTTCTTCTCTGATTGTTATGATTTCTTTCCTTCTACTAGCTTTGGGGTTTTTTTGTTCTTCTTTCTCTAGTTCCTTTAGGTGTAAAGTTAGATTGTTTATTTGAGATTTTTCTTGTTTCTTGAGGTAGCATTGCATTGCTATAAACTTCCCTGTTAAAACTGCTTGTGCTGCACCCCATAGGTTTTTGTTTTCATTGTCAATTGTCTCTAGCTATTTTTTGATTTCCTCTGATTTCTTCAATGATCTCTTAGTTATTTAGTAATGTATTGTTTAGCCTCCATGTGTTTGTGTTTTTTACGTTTTTTTCCCTGTATGTGATTTCTAATCTCGTAGTGTTTTGGTCAGAAAAGATACTTGATATGATTTCAATTTTCTTAAATTTACTGAGGCTTGATTTGTGACCCAAAGTGTGATCTATCTTGGAGAATGTTCCATGTGCACTTGAGAAGAAAGTGTTAAGATGCTGTTTTCAGATGGAATGTCCTATAAATATCAATTAATCTATCTGGTGTATTGTGTCAATTAAAGCTTGTGTTTCCTTATTAATTTTCTCTCTGGATGATCTGTCCATTGGTGTAAGCGAGGTGTTAAAGTCCCCCACTATTATTGTGTTACTGTCGATTCCCTCTTTCATAGCCATTAGCATTTGCTTTATGTATTGAGGTGCTCCTATGTTGAGTGCATAAATATTTATAATTGTTATATCTTCTTCTTGGATTGATCCCTTGATCATTATGTAGTTTCCTTCCTTGCCTCTTGTAACAGTCTTTATTTTAAAGTCTATTTTGGGCTTCCCTGGTGGCGAAGTGGTTGAGAGTCTGCCTGCCGATGCAGGGGACACGGGTTCGTGCCCCGGTCCGGGGAGATCCCACATGCCGTGGAACGGCTGGTCCCATGAGCCATGGCCGCTGAGCCTGCGCGTCTGAAGCCTGTGCTCCACAACGGGAGAGGCCCCAACAGTGAGAGGCCCGCGTACCGCAAAAAAAAAAAAAAAAAGTCTATTTTATCTGATACGAGTATTGCTACTCCAGCTTTCTTTTGATTTCCATTTACATGGAATATCTTTTTCTATCCCCTTACTTTCAATCTGTATGTGTCCCTAGGTCTGAAGTGGGTCTCTTATAGACAGCATATATATGGGTCTTGTTTTTGTATCCATTCAGCGAGCTTGTGTCTTTTGGTTGGAGAATTTAACCCATTCTCATTTAAGGTAATTATCAGTATGTATGTTCCTATCACCGTTTTCTTAATTGTTTTGGGTTTGTTTTTGTAGGTCCTTTTCTTCTCTTGTGTTTCCCACTTAGAGAAGTTCCTTTAGCATTTGTTATAGAGCTGGTTTGGTGGTGCTGAATTCTCTTAGCTTTTCTTGTCTCTAAAGCTTTTGATTTCTCCATCAAATCTGACTGAGATCCTTGCCGGGTAGAGTAATCTTGGTTGTAGGTTCTTCCCTTTCATCACTTTAAGTATATCATGCCACTCCCTTCTGGCTTGTAGAGTTTCTGCTGAGAAACCAGCTGTTAACCTTATGTGAGTTCCCTTGTATATTATTTGTCATTTTTCCCTTATTACTTTTAATAATTTTTCTTTGCCTTTAATTTTTGTCAATTTGATTACTATGTGTCTCGGTGTGTTTCTCCTTAGGTGTATCCTGGCTGGGACTCTCTGTGTTTCCTGGACTTGGGTGGCTATTTCCTTTCCCATGTTAGGGAAGTTTTCGACTATAATCTCTTCAAATATTTTCTCCGGGCCTTTCTCTCTCTCTTCTCCTTCTAGAACCCATATTATATGAATGTTGGTGTGTTTAGTGTTGTCCCAGAGGTCTCTTAGGCTGTCTTCATTTCTTTTCATTCTTTTTTCTTTATTCTGTTCTGCAGCAGTGAATTCCACCATTCTGTCTTCCAGGTCACTTATCTGTTCTTCTGCCTCAGTTATTCTGCTATTGATTTTTTCTAGTGTATTGTTCATTTCAGTTACTGTATTGTTCATCTCTGTTTGTTTGTTCTTTAATTTTTCTAGGCCTTTGTTAAAAATTTCTTTCATCTTCTCAATCTTTACCTCCATTCTTTTTCTGAGGTCCTGGATCATCTTCACTGTCATTATTCTGCATTCTTTTTCTGGAAGGTTGCCTATCTCCTCTTCATTTAGTTGTTTTTCTGGGGTTTTATCTTGTTCCTTCATCTGGTATGGAGCCCTCTGCCTTTTCATTTTGTCTTTTCTTTCTGTGAATGTGGTTTTCATTCCACAGGCTGCAGAATTGTAGTTCTTCTTGCTTCTGCTGTCTTCCCTCTCTTATTTTTTTTAAATAGCTTATGCAAAACAGCAGTACAAGCAATTCTCAGTTATTTGGGAAAATCGGATAACTGTAAAACATGAATAAGGAGGAGCACAGGTACATTTCATTTAGGACTGCGTTGTGCTGATTTTTAATAGACCATTTTTATGAAAGTTTATTTCATAAATGCTTTTCCCAAAGTGTGTCCCATGGAGCAACCATGGTATCACAGTGGCTGTTTTGGTGGTGGCGGGTGGGGGAGACTGAAGTGTTCAGCAGTCAGATTGCGTTGGCAGATGCTGGATTAACTGAGATGCAGCATACCTCCTTCCTGCAGGACTTCTCAGGGCCTTTAGCACACGCCCACCTAGGGTGCTTCTCTGAGACTTGTTGTGATACTCAACGTTTACCAAACGCATTTGGCCACGGAACCCTTCCCCTGCCAACAGAACTCTTAGAACCAGAATAGACTAGACTAACCTTTTGGTTATTTGTTTGGTTGTGACGTGGCCCCTGCAAGTTTCATCTAGTGTCACATCCAGTGACCCTTTAGCCCTTTCTCTGTGCCAGGCACATACTGCCCTCCTAGGACTCGCAATCTCAGAGAAAACAAATATTAGCCAAATAATCAAATAAAGATAAAACGGAGACGGTGACAAATGCTACCAAGAAGAGAGAGGGGCCCGTGCTATGGAAGTTGACCCAATCCAGGCTGGCAGGTGTGGGTGGAGGTAACACCTAAGCATGAGCAGGAGTTAACTCAGAAAAGCAGCAACCTGTGCAAAGGTCCTGAGGCAGGGGCAGACACAGTGCATCTAAGGAGCTAAAGGAAGGCCGGCATGGTTGGGGAGGAGGGACAGAGGGGAGCATGGTAAAAGGGGGCATCAGGAGAGGATGGGGAACAGAATTACATGGTCCTGGCTGAGCAGTGAGTTCTGCCGGGAGCCCTGAGAACAGCTGCATGCAGCCCGTTGGCCGATCTCCCTGGACTCGGGACACAGGACACTTGGCTGTCGTCAGCCTGGGCAATGGCTCTTCCCATTTAGGGGTCTGTGTGGGTCCCTTCACTCATCTGTGCATCAAACACCTCCCCCCGAAGTGTCTATGGACTCAATGGTCATAACCAGTCCTCTGAAGTCATTTGGGGCCATTACCAGCAGCCCTGTCACTGACCCACCGATAATAGGCCTTAGGAGGCAGTGGGGCCATCACTTGGGCTCCCCCGATGGACAGTGCAGGCTTGGCTGGGGCTGAGGTCATCAGCGGAGTGGTCACTGCCTGGAGGCCCCAGCAGCTCCCAGGAAGGAGCCCACAGAAGGCTCTGTGGAGAGGGGGCTGGGGGTGGGGCGCTGAGCAGGGAGCCCTGCCAAATCCCCCCAAATCCCCCCAAAGGGGGATTCGTGTGCTGAGATCACCCCCTCCCCAGGGAGGCTCAGAGCCTGGCATCAGCCAGATATATGCGTTTTCTGGATCTGAGCAGATGACACCCTTCCTGGACGGGTGAGTGGAAAGAAATGTAAGAGGCCGTGTCTAGTTCTGAATGAGGCATTGGCAGGAAGATGGGCTACCGGGATGCAGAGCTTGTGAGCCGGGAGAAAGGGAAGGGAAACCACTAGAATGGTGATGTGGCCACAGTCCGGTGTGGAACCTGCTCGCCAGGGATGCTGGCCACGGCCTACCTGCCCAGGACAGCCCCCCACGACAGAGAACGCTTGGTGCGAAGCGTCGACAGTGCCGAGGTGGAGACGTTCTGGCCTAAGTGGGAGGTTTTGCAGGACCCTCAGTAGCGTTTGTGGGTTTGTGGTGCAGTCCCTCGGGGGATAAGGACACAGCTGCTCCTTTTGCCTTAAATCGAAAGATCCTGAGCCAGAATCTGGGTCCCCGTCACCATCACGTCAGGTCCTCACAGCCAGTGGCGTGGCAGGTCCACTGGGCCGTGCTGTCTTCCAGTCTTTGGCAAGCCACCCAGGGGGTCTCCGGAGTGAAGGACGGGGACACCCTGCTTCCCAGCAGGGCGGCCGTTCTAGGACCTGAGGCTGTCTCCCCGTGCTGCTCACAGGCTACCTGTGTCCACAGGTTTGGGGACTTGGACATTGGTCAGGGGGCTGTGCTGGAACCTTCTGAGTGACAGCCTCAGTGGGCCTCCCCCACCCCAGCTTCTTTTATTTTGGTAAAATACACACAACATAAGATGTACCCTTAGTGACATCTAGGACATTCACAACCATCTTGTTCCAGAACATTTTCATCCCCCCAAAAGGAAACCCCCGACCCTTTAAGCAGTCACTCCCCTCCCACAGCCTCCCCCACCCCCCCGGCAACCACGACTCTGCTTTCTGTCTCCCTGCGTTTGCCTGTTCCGGATGTTTGTGGAATCGTACAGCATGTGGGCTTCTGTGTCTGGCTTCTCTCACTGAGCATGTGTGTGAGGTCCATGCATGCTACGACCTGTGTCAGGCCTTCATTCCTTTTTATGGCCTAATAACGTCCCACTGCAGCGCCGGACCACATTCCGCTACTCTTTTCAGCAGTTGACAGTTGACGGTCGTGGGCTGTTGCCACCTTTCGGCCGCTGTAAACGCTCAGGCACAAGTGCTTCTTCGACCACCGTTCAGTCCTCTGGGCCCGACGCCTGATAGAATTGCTGGGTCCCACGGGGACTCTTTCACTGTTGAGGAACCGCCAGCCTGGCCCCATGTGGTCTGTGGGCCTCCTGTGGAGGGGGGCTGGGGAGTGGGTGCTCCCCCACCAGCATTTACTCTGGACAAGCCATCAGGGCAGGTTTGGGCTCCAGGAGCCCCATGGAAGCACCCTCAGTGCTGACAGCCCCCAGCAGGACACGCCGGCTGGCTGAGGGCCACCTTGCTCTTGCCACGAGAGCGGCCACGTTCCTGAGGTTTGGGGGCCGATGGCTCTGCCTCCTGGTGACACGGTGCAGCCCTCTCCCTGCACCCATGGCCCCAGCTGGGGCGGGAGACAAGGCTCCCGGGGGCCGCCTGGCTGGAGTGCCGTGGGCTGCAGACACGCCAGGACGGTGGCTGCCCCAGTGCCCCGCCTCAGCCTGCATGCAGCCTCATCCCGCACTCGCTGTCCCTCAAATAGCCCTCATTCCCACCCACCCACCCCCGACACTGTTCCTCTCCTTCCGGGTCTGGGGGCTGGTCTCCGTCCTCCTGCTCAGACCTGCCGCCTTGAGCTCTGCCTGGGCCTCCCCCAGCCCCAGCCATGGTCTGGCTGCTGCAGCCTCCGTCTCCAAGGACTGGATCCTGTCTGGGGTCATCCCTTGTCAGAGACTTGTGTGCAGGGCCTTCCAGAGGCGGGCAGGGACACACATTACGTATTAATGAAGCAGCGTTCCTGCCGAGACGCTTGACTCTTCATTTGGGGGACCAGAAATGACAACAGGCAGAGCGTGGGCAGCAGATCTGAGGGTGAACTGCAGCCCACAAGAGCCATCCGCCCCGCGGATCCCTGCCTCCATCGGGCTGAGGCAGTGTCTCCCGCAGACTCTGCTCCCTGACGGACAGGTGTATTCCTAGCCTGGGGCCTTGGAAGGAAATCTGTCTCCACTCTGGCTTTCTGTGCAGCAACAGCCCTCGTTAGCTGTCAAGTTCAGGCATCTCCAGGGAAGCTGCAGACCTGCCCAGACTCCTTCTCAGAGCCCTCACTTTTCCAGGAGGCTGCCCAGGTACCGGGTGTCGACTAAACACCACTCCAGGCCGGGTGCTGAGTTAAATTAAACTTTGCTGCAAGCCAAGTGACCGTCTCTCCTGAGCATCTCCTGGACAGTGCAGTGGGGGAGACAGAAAGAGAGCAGTCAACAGAGGCATAAACAGGAAAAAGCTGCAATGGAAGTGCTGGGGAGACGGTGAGGCAGGGTGTGGCAGGCGCTCTGAACCTCGGCAGAGGACGGACCCCCTCACCCTGGGCTGGCCCACGGAGGCCACCTCTTCCCCCGGAGGCTCCAGAGCTCCCCCGGGAGATGGGGCTGAAGCCAGACCCCAGCCCAGCCCGCATCTCTCCTCTCCTGCCTCAGCTCCTGCAGACTCTGCCCAGGCGACCACTCACACAAGACTCCCATCTCCGGCTCTGCTTGCAGGGAACCGCACCGCACACTAGGGTGGAGAAGTCGGGTGGGCCTCCGTGGGGAGGCGGCATAGGCAGGGGCCTGGGCACCACGGGGACGCTGCCCTCTGGTTAGAGCTTCCCTGCCCCGCGCAGTGTTAAGGGCCCCTCCGACTACATCTGGGTCAGGCAGAGGTTTGACTGAATGCAACGGGGGAACCCACTGCAGCTACCCCTCTTCACGCAGACGGACTGGGAGGGAAGGCTGGCCAGCAGGTGGCTCCGGGGCCCTGGGTCTTGACAGGGAGATGGCCCTGCAGCGGAGGGGCTCCAGCCATATTTCCCACCCCCACTCTTTCTTGACTCAGCATCCACAGTTGAGAGGAGACGCTGATTGGCCAGCTCGGCTCATAGGCCCGCCTGTTGCCCAGGGCAGGGCAGGGCGTCTTGACCGACTGCTCCCCAGGACCACTCACAGTGGGGAACGATGACCCCCCAGAAGGAAATCGGGCCTCTGCTGCCTGAGTGAGAGCCGGGAGTGGACTCTGCCCTGTTCCCACTGTCAGCAATAATGTCTTCTGTCATCCCTTACCCCGAATTAAGTAGCTACCTGTCTTTGTTAATTTGGTACAACCTGAAGGGCACTTTTGAGAAGCATCTAATTCACTCTTCCCCACCAGGCAAATTTTGTAAGAACATATTCATGGCTTTCATTAATATTCATACGACTTTGAGGGGTTTTTTCACGATTTATAAAACTCAAAGTAACTGTGAATGGTGATGTATAATAGTGTCAATGTTACACAGCAAATGCCTTTCCCTATCACATTCTGGGTTTTTCTGCTCATTACAAGAACCTAGTTGAAAACAATTGAAAGCTGAATTTCATTGTGCGTGGAAAGTATTTCGTAAAATGGAAGAAATACAAACATCGTCAAGCCTCTTAAAGTAACGCTCAAGAATCAAGGAAGCGCTGGGGAGGGACGTGTGGATCCCGACACCCTCAGCCCCGGGTTTGCCCCGTTCACTTGAGAGAACAGTTTTATTCTGGCCGGATCTCGCTGCTTGCCCAGCGCCATGGCAAAGGGCTTTTAAATTAAACTTTGCTGCGTCACGTAGGATTCGGTTATAATTTCATGATCACTTTCAAAGGCAATTAAAGTGATGTTCTAGTCCTGGGCCTTAGAGCCACGGTGACTTTTTTTTTTTCTTTTTTGGCTGTGTTGGGTCTTCGTTTCTGTGCCAGGGCTTATCTCTAGTTGCGGCAAGCGGCAGCCACTCTTCATCGCGGTGCGCAGGCCTCTCACTGCTGCGGCCTCTCTTGCGGAACACAGGCTCCAGACGCGCAGGCTCAGTAGTTGTGGCTCACGGGCCTAGTTGCTCCGCGGCATGTGGGATCTTCCCAGACCAGGGCTCAAACCCGTGTCCCCTACATTGGCAGGCAGATTCCCAACCACCGCGCCACCAGGGAAGCCCACGGTGACTTTTTAAAGCACGGAACTTCAGCGATCCCTGTGTATTTGTAAAACCAGCTGGAATGAGAGCGACACCCGGGGTCTGAGATTCCCGTCACGGGTCGAGTGACCCTGGGGAGACACAGAGGCCTCCTGGGCCCGGTCTCCCATCTGCACAAGTGGGCACAGCTTCCTCAGCCTCCCTTTCTGCTCTTTTTTTTTTTTTTTGCGGTACGCGGGCCTCTCACTGCTGTGGCCTCTCCCGTTGCGGAGCACAGGCTCCGGACGCGCAGGCTCAGCGGCCATGGCTCACGGGCCCGGCCGCTCCGCGGCATGTGGGATCTTCCGGGACCGGGGCACGAACCCGCGTCCCCCGCATCGGCAGGCGGACTCCCAACCACTGCGCCACCAGGGAAGCCCTCCCCTTCTACTCTTCGAAGCTTCCTAAGAAGGCAGCGTGACCGAGACAAGACCTGGGAACTCTGCCCTTGATCCTGGACTACTTGTGAAACCTTCGTCCACCCTTAGCCTCTCTGCGCCTCAGTCTCCCTACCTGCAGAAGGGGCTGGACCGAATCGTCAGTGGGGCCGACATTCTGGGGCTTTTCTTTCATTGTCCCTTAAGGAGTTGCAGGGGTGTGGGGTGGAGATTCCTGGAACCCTCCTCTTCACAGGGGAGCTCGGCGCCAGCTTCAGGCTTTCGAGGCGTAATAAGGACACGTAAGGAGGGAAACCCTAATTTGGGCAAAGAAGCCCAAGATAAACACAGTGAAGAGCAGGCCAAGGACGGGCCGTCCTGCTGTTGGTCCCATCAGCTCACCCCTCCCGGGGGCCAGCCCCTCCCCAAGCCTCCTTCCTCTCCTGCCGGAGGCCTGGGGGCCAGGTGACACCACACCCCTCGGGTTCCCGCTGAGTCTCTAGAGCAGAACCCTTCTGACTCCCTCCCCAGCCCCCCAGGGCCCCCAGAAGCCTCTGCAGACACCCGGGGGTGGTCCCCCTCCTCCTTCTTTTGCTCCGAGTTTTCACCTGGGGAGGGGTGACCACCTCTCTTCTCCCCCCCCTCCCTATTTCGCGGCTGTTTCTTTGCCCCCAGACAGTAGCCACAGGGCTGGGTGGACCGTCTCCCTCCCACCTGGGATCTTCGACCACCTGCCGCCCCCTTGGGGGCCCCCCTTCCCTCAGCCTCCTCCCTCGGGGCTCAGGGAAGAGGGAGATCGAGCACCTACTGTGCTCACCGTGCCGGGCCTGCACCTGCCATCCGTGGGGACAGACAGCACGTTTGTGTTCCTAGGGCCCAGAGGAGGGTGTGGGGCAGCGTTAGTGCTCAACAGTTGGGGGGGGGGGGGACAGGCGAGCCGTCCCTGCAGAGCAGACGGGATGACGGACACAAAACCTGAGAAAACCCTGATTCTCTGTCAGCATGAAAATCTAGAAGCCCCAGCGTCGCGGGCCAACGTGAGGGCCGTGAGGACCAGCTGAGGCCGCGGGGAAGCCGCAAGTACATTTAAGGTGAAGGAGTGCTCCTAACTCTGGCTCTGGTGAGAGTCGGATTGTAAGGAAAACTGGCCGCAGCCTCCTGGCCGGCCACAGTCACAGCCAAGTGTAGATATGCCTGCCTGCGTCCTGGCCAGCGTGGGGTGGGTGGGGGCAAAGCGTCTGCTGCCACGACTCAGAGCTTCTCCCTCTGCTGCAGGCAGCTCAAAACTCCCAAAACGTAACAGAAATGAGAGTCTGCAACCTGTTTTCCTGGGAAGGTCTCTGGGTTTAATATCATACAAGGAGAAAGCGCTGCAATACTTCACTGAAGAATTACATCCTTGTGGAAGAACTTGATCCTAAGGGTTTTGAGAGCATCTTTTGAAACATGGGGACAGGGTCAGGGAGGCCTTATTAGTGGCGTGGCAAAGCCATTAAGATGCAGAATAGCCATCGCCTTCCCAGAGACTTAGAGCAAGAGGAGGGGAGATCCAGTCGTGTGCACACATGTGCACACGTGTGTATGCTTATATGTATGTTTGCAGGTGTGTGTGTTTGGGTGTGTTTGGGTGTGTTTACATGTCTGTTTTATGTGCGTATGCGTGTTTCTGTGTGTGTGTATGTACACACATGTCCAGGAATCATGTACCGTGGTGGACAAGACCAAACACTCAATTTTAACTGGACATTCTTGAAAATTCTCTTTGCCCCCCAAGTCCTTACATCAGGATCTCTCACAGACCCTGTTCTTCCCCCATTTTATAATTGTCACTTTATACTGCACTGAGAGGCTGTCATTTTTTTAGATCTAATTCCTCTGGTCCATGAACCGCGTGAGGGCAGGGCTGTGTCTGTCCAGCGTGATGGGGCCTGGCACACAGCACAGGCCACGTGGGCCAAGTGAAGACATTGTTGAAACACCAGGGGCCCAGCCTGCACTGACGGTGTCCCCTGAGCTGACTGGGCCTCTGCCTGTCCTGAGGCAGGTTTTTCTCTGCAGGTCCAGTGGGATTCTCCTCCCCTTCAATTCTTTGGGAATAAACCTCCAGGGCGTTTGCAATTCAAAACCACACATGGTGACTTTTCTCCAAGTTTCAAGTTTATTCGAAATTAGGCAAATACCTTCTCCTTGGGGGAGAGCCTGCCAGAATCCTGCATTTCATCCCGCCTTTCCTAAGGACGGATCCAGCCCTCCGAGCGAGGTCCCTGGCGAACACAATGGCCAGGCACCATACGTTATTTTAATGTCGACATCACTTTAAACTAACCTTTTACCATCTGTTCTGTCCTTTAGTAACAAATGCAAAAGAGCATAATTCTCGGTGGCATCATAAAAGTGAGATGGGTGATGGAAATGCCCACCTCCACTCTTTATTCACGGTCCTTCCGGACGCTGCTGTGATGTTTTTCTCATTTTCCAGACACAAATCAAGGGGAAACTGCTCTCCCCTGATCTGGTGAATTCATCTGCACAGTATTTCTTCTTAATACGGTAAACTGTGGGAGAATTCAGGGCACCCTGTGCGTACTTCAGAAGGCGCCTGGAGAATTAAGGGAACGCGGCTCGACGGTCAGGATGTAATGAGATTTCTTTGCAAAAAATAAAATCTTGAAATGCGTAGCGGGTTCTTTTCATCCGTTTCATCACTAACTTCCCTGTGAAGGACAGGCAGCCTGGCCCGGAGACGGCGGGGTGGGGAAGCACACTGCGTGGGCCGGTGTGTCCCCCACGCCCCCAATCTCTGCAGGGCCGTACGGGCTCCCACGCCCCCCTCAATCCAGGCAGAAGGCGGGCGGTACCCCGGCCCAGGGGTCCGTGGGGGGGCGTCCGGCCCGGCCATTCTAAGTGGTCTTGCTCAGGGCGGACAAGGACTAGGAGAACCGGACGTGACGGTAGGAGAGGGAGGAGGGCGGAGCTGGGGAAGCCGGAGCGAAGGCGCCCGTCACGGACAGTGCGTGCGCGTGCGTGTGTGCGCGCGCGCGTGGCTCCTCTCGGAGGCCCGCGTCGGCCCCCAAGCAGACCAGGTCGCGCTGACCTCCATGATGCCTGTGGGGTGAAAGCGTCGCCTCCTTCGGACCATCGGTTCCTGATATTTTCTCTTCCCCGTCCTGTCGCGAAGGAGGTAAGAGGCCGTTGGGGCGGCTGGGGTCCCTGCCCCCACGCTCATGACCTGGGGGGGTCGACTCTGGTGTGTTAACAGTAAGTGCTGGTTTAGGAAAGGTGTCTTCTATTGGACCGAATTTTCTCGGAAGTGGCGTTTTCTGGGGAATGGCTTGTTCTATGGTCCAGGTTCAGCTGGAAAGGATGTTCATTATCAAATCTCTGTGGAGCCTCCGTGGAGACCAGCCTGTGATGATGATTGTGCTACAGAAATAAGTTGCCCGAGAAAAAGCCACCCTTAGTTTCCGAGATAAATCCCACTTAGGCGTGTAGGGGGAGGAAAAGTAAATTTCTCTCGCCCCTTCTGAGTTCCTGGCTGAGACCCCCGTAATAAAAGATTAACAAGAGAACAAGCAGCAGAAGTGTATTAACACGAGTGCGTCATGCATACATGGGGGACCCAGGGAAAATGAGTAGCTCCCCAAGATGGCTGAGAATTCAAGTCTAAGAGGAAAAGGGGAGGGGAATGTAGGCCTCTCAGGGGAGAGGAAGTGACTTGTAGGAAAGATGATGGACCCTTGGAGGAGGGATGGGAGGTGTGGTCGTGTGGAGGTCGGCCTGGGTGTGCTTGTCTCTTCTAGCCCCCCTCCCAAGACTAGAGGCAATAATCCTTCTCAGGTGATAACCCCACCGTGGGGGGAGGGCATCTGTGACACCTGAGCCTCTTTGAGTCTCTGTCTCCAGGCAGATGAGGGAGCTCAGAGAAAACCCCTCCTATACCTGCTGGTTCTCAAGGGCCTGCAGCTGAGAACAGTCACTACACCCAGCGGCATGTTTGGGAGTGGCGTCTCGCTAACCTTCATCCCCGCCTTTGACACTCCCGCAAGCAGTTTCGGCCTAGCAGCTGGGCTGGCGGGTTGCTCCGTCTCACTGAACCCGTCTCTCAGTTCAGTTAGCAGTAGGCTCATTTCAGGAGGCAGGGTTGCAGGATGGCTCTGCAGGATGCAAACAGTCAGGTGTGTAATATGAGGCATTTCCATGGAAGGGAGAGAAAAACAAAGTTAATGGTTGGAACAGGCTCTAAACCCGTTTCTGAGTCCTGGGGCAGCCAGTCGAGAAGATTTCTGGTTGGTGATCTCACAGCATCTTCTGCAGTCTGGTTGCCTCTGATGAGGTCATTGCATGTTCCAGGGAACTTTCTGAACGTCGGCATGGCAACAGGCAGGCAGGCTGTCGGTACATGAGCTGTTTCGGGGGCTTCTCTGAAGTTCATACCCAGTCATCCAGCCTTAGTTTGCAGGGCTTTGGGGAAAGGGCAGTTTTGTTCTTAGTGATTCCAAGTCAGAAAGGCAGGAGAAGGGGCTTCCCTGGTGGTCCAGTGGTTAAGACTAGGCGCTTTCACTGCCAAGGGCGTGGGTTCGATCCCTGCTCGGGGAACCAAGATCTTGCATACTGTGAGGCGTGACGGAAAAAAGGGGGGGCGGGGGCAGGCAGGAGAACATTAGAAACGTTGGTTTGGAGAAGCGCGGCCAGATATTTGAGGAAACTAGAAGAACGCGGATCCAGTCCAGTTTCAGGTAGAAAATAAAACCTCAAAGACAACAAGCAGGACCAGAATCTCAATGTACAGCTTCCTACCAAGACCTAAGTCTCCTCTACAGTCAGCCACGTTCCTGCCAAAGGCAATCATGGTAAGACCGATTTGTTTGCAAAATAAACCTGGTCTCATTTAACGTGGCCTGACCGTTTACAAAAGTGTAGCAGAAACAGGACCGTACAGGCTCCGTGGAGGTTTGCCCTGCTGGAGCTTCTAACAAGGACTCTCAGGTCACACCTGAGCCCTCCCGTTTGGATGTGATGATGGCGGCTCTAGTGCAGGTTGAACCCCACCTGCTGGTATTTCTGTTCTGACCGTAACATCTCCGTCTCTGTGTGGGATTGGTTTGCAGTTACCTTACTTTGTGCTCTCAGGAGGAGAATGGTATCCAAGGAGGATTTGTAAAACCAGGGGGATTGCTTTTTCTCTTGTGTCCTCTGCTCTGGAAAACTTTCAGACACCTCCTAGGTAAGCTCACCTGACCCTGGAGCCCTTTGCGGAGGAATTTCCTAAAGAAATAGTGGTCTCTTCACGTTTGCTCTTCTTTCTAGCTGAGTTTGAAATTTTATATTTTCTCAAAAAATAAACAGTTTCGTCAAGATTTTCGACTTGGCTAACATAAAATATAAAGAATAAAATGTGCTTTTAAGTCCTGTTTTTTTCTCTTAAATTTGCCAAAGGTTCATCTATTTTCTTGTGGGTTTTCCTCCGAAGTACAGCTCTTGAATCTATGTATCAGTTCTTCCAGTTTTTCTGTTTTCAGATTTAGAAATTTCTGCATTCGTCTTAATCAGTTACCTGGGTGTTTGCCCCTTCCTGCTTTGTCATTCCTTTCCTTCTGGAGCTAAATGCTCAGTTCATTCACTGTAATTCTACTCTAATGATGAAAACATTTGAAGTTGAGGGTTTGCTCTGACTCAGTCTCTGGCCAGATTCCTTGGGTTTCACTGTGTAATCGTCTTCTTGTCATTTTACTGTTTTTAAATCACCTCTAAATGTAGTTTTGATTCCTTAACCTGTGGTTACTGCAGAATGTTTTCTAAAATGTCTCTTTAAAATTACCGTTAAATTTTAATTGCATTATTCTAGTAAAATGTCCTGGTCAGTTTTGCTTTGTGCAATTTGAGGTTTTCGTTGTGGTCCATTTGATTATAAAATGTTGCCATGGTGCCCTGGGCTTTGATTTTTAAAAGTTGTGTTTTTTTAAAGGTGTATTCAGAGTTTTATGCTAATCTTAATTTGACCCCGTCAGTTATTCCTTTCACATCCTTGTGGCTTAGTTACAGTTTCCCACTTTCGGACAAGTGTTTCACGGTGTCTATGATTATTAACTGCCCTTTATGTGACAAGAGTCTTTGCTTCATCTAAATGAAAGACATACGTCTTTGTTTAATTCTGCTGGTGTCCTTTCTGTGTCCCAAAGACGTATGTTTGTCTAATGATCTGGTCAGAAGTGACATGTTGTTTCTGTGTAGCCCCACCCCACCCCACATAAAACACAGAATCGTGCATTTTTCTCTGTTCTTTCCGTTTCTTCCCCCAGCTCTCAGGCTTTGCTAACTTACTTTGGATTTGGGGCCCAGATAAGCATCATTAAATTGTTTTTTCAACAATATACAGTTTGTGTTACAAAAGAAGAAAACTGTGTGTGCTTGTACTCAGCTCCATAAAACCACATTGACAGCAATTTTCAGAGCTCAGTTTCCGTGTCTAAATACGGGCCGTGGGCCGTCTCTGTCGCAGCCCCCGTTCTTGAGCTCCTGGCTGTGACCCACCCCTCAGGGCCTCTGTCAGAGGCGCAAGAACACAGGACATTTTCTGCATCTTTGCGCATCCAGAAATATCTGTTCCCTCCTACACGGATGACAGCTCGGGGGCACAAGCGTATTGGCCCCGACCTTTTGCCCTCAGACCTCTGCGGAGTGTGCTGTTCCCTTGCCCTCGTCTTTGTCGAGGTTTGCTGTGCTGGGTGTTTGCACTGGGTCCTCAGCCACTTCAAACCATCATTTGCAGGCTCTCCCGTCGGTGTCATTGGCTCTGCCATGCTCGCTGCACACCCTTTCCTCTTGGAATATTGTGTCCTGTCCTCCCCTGTCACCTGGTGGGCCACCAGATGTGCAGCGGTGGCTCTCAGTAAACCCCTGGCCTCTGCTTGCCCTTCCGGTCCCCAGAGTGGACGAAGCATTGGCTGTGGCCCCAGATGCACCTGGGAGAGGCCACGTGTGTGGCCAGCAGGTGGGATGAACGTGGCCCTGCTCACACTGCAGCCTGACCCTCCCCTCCACCTGCTCCTCCTTCCAGATCCGGTCCGACAAAGACAGCGACATCCCCATCCGCTACAGCATCACGGGCGTGGGCGCCGACCAGCCCCCGGTGGAGGTCTTCAGCATCGACTCCATGTCTGGCCGGATGTATGTCACACGGCCCATGGACCGGGAGGAGCGAGCCTCCTACCACGTGAGTGTCCATGGCCTCAGGTCCCTGAGCGGGGGGAGGGCAAACCCAAGTCTGTATCAGAAAAGCCCAGGGGCGTGTGGGGCACCGCCCCAGAGTGTCTGTTTCATGGGGCGGGATGGGCCGAGAATTTGCACTTGTAACATGTTCCCGGGTGATGCTGGGAGGGTCTGGGACACACTGGGGGAGCGACTGGTAGAACTGGATCCACCTGGAAGACGTGGATCCACGTGACCTGCCAGGAGCTCTGACGGTCGGCGGGGAGGTCGAGAGGCTGCTGTGCCATCCCCGGCCTCTGTGATGGCCAGACATGCATCCTGCGGCCCTTCTGTTCCTGCCTCTCTGAGAGCGGAAAGGCAGCTCTGAAGCCAGCACTGCTGTTTGCATCTCGGAGCTATGCGTGGAGAGGGAGAAAGGAGGAGAAAGTGGAGACTTCAGGGTTCAGCTGAAAGGGACTGTCCACCCGTTTCCTCCTTGGCCTCACAGCCTGGTGGCCCATGGGAGTGGCCCTCCGCCCTGGTGCCAGGCCCCTCTCCAGGCTCTGCATCCTTGTTTGCAAGATGAGGGTCTGCACCTGCGGGCGTCACACGGGCTGGAGCCCCGCCCCCAGCAGGTGAGACCTGGGCACTTAACCTCTCCGGCCTCGGTGCTCTCTCCTGCGAAGGGGGCGGATGACCAGGCTGCATCAGCGTGTCGTTGCGAGGACTCACGGGTGACCACACATGAGGCATTTAGGACGGAGCCCAGCCCCTGGTAAGGCTGCCTTTGGGGTTATCGTCAAGACGTCGGAGCTCCCGGTTCCTGGATTGTAATTTACAAACAAAGACATTCACGTGAGAGGATGGACTTCACAGCCTTCTGCCCGTGTCGTCCTGCTGACCGGCTCTGAGCTCGCTCGGCTCCAGCCCGAGGTGCTAAGTGTGGCCACAGGCTCTGCTGCGCCTCGTGTTCGCTGGTTATTCGTTTCGGGTTAATTGTCCACCTCCTGGACCAGAAGGAAGGCTCCACGCGGGCAGGGAGCCGTCAGGCTTGTCCACACCACATCCCCTGGCCCGAGACCAGAGCCCAGCCCTTGGGGGACGCTCACAGCCCATTCGCAGAAGGGAGGGAGTGGGTGGGAGGAGGCTGATTCTGTCACTGGCAACGGTGGCCTCCCCTGAGGGACTCCTGATGTCCCGTCAGCAGCAGGTGCACCTGCGGGAGCCCATCCTGGGGGGCGGGCAGTCCCCTCTGAGCCACGAGGGTTTCCTCTCTCAGTGGATTACTTCCCTATGTTCAGGACGGCTACAGAATTTCCGGGTCCGACACAAAATGAAACAGGGGCCCCTCCGAGCTTACTAAGGATTTTAAGACAGTGACGGCAGAGCATTAAACCACACGCAGGCCCTTCTGAACACAGGGCCCGTGTGACTGTGCGGGTCACACAAGGCCATGAGGCTCGTGGCCCCCTTTGAGGTGGGATCGACAGGAAGGCCGAAGCTTGAGGACCCCACCTTGTGGTTGTCTGGGCCTCCAGGGCCCCATCTGCGCCTCGGCGCAAGCGGCCCAGAGCTGCAACCAGCGTTACGTCCATTCCTGAGGCTCCCCAGCTCCGGGCACCCCGAGAGCTGCTCGATGCCGAGGACACCACACGCCTCCCTGAACCCCCTTCCGCACCCCCCCCCAGACCCGCTGCTGGGAAGGCAGGAGCCAGGTCTGGGGAAAGGAGACCCGACTGGCAGTGGTCTGGGGTCTCCCGAGTTCCCGGCCCACCGTTAACCGCCACGGTGGGTGCACAGAACCAGCGAGACAATCCAGCCAACACGTGTTCAGCCAGCCTCGCGGCAGGAAACACACCAACTCAACGTGACTGTTGGCGCCCCACGGGGGCTGTGTGCTGCCACCACAGTGCTCACGGCATGGCTCAAGGTCAAGGTCAGCTCCCCTCGCCTGCCAACGAGTCCGTGCTGACTGAGAGACTGAGGGGAAGCGCTGGAGGCAGACAGGCCCCCAGTTCCTTGCGGCTGTTGGCCAGGGGCCGCTCCCACCCCCTGATGGCGCTACAAGTCTCTCACGCTCTCGCCTGCCGCTGGCCAGGAAAAGTGCTCTGATGTTAGAGGCCACGAGGCTACCTCTGTCCACCCAGACAGTCTCCCTGCCACTGAAGCCAAGCCCGCCACATGACTGACCTGGTCACGGGGTGAGCCCCGTTGCCCTCACTCCTGAGACCAGTGCCGCACATCCTTGCGGCCCTTTTAGAATCCTCTCTGCTCCCCCCGACCCCAGTTCCACCGGCACCTTTGCCTGTGGAGTGGGTGGGATGACCTCCCACCTGAGAGGGAGCTGGTAAACTGGACACGGGTCAGCATGAGACGACCGCGTGGAGGCCCACCAACACGAGACAGACGAGCTGTCGCTGCCCTGCAAGGTGACTCCCCAGAAGCTTCTCTCAGGACTCTGTAAGAGGGCTTGCTATCGGGTTCTCCCGCATACCGTCATCTTGGGCAAGTTCGCTAATCTTCCTGCGCCTCCGTTTCCCCATCTCTAAAATAGGGATCGGACAGCACCCAGCTCATGGGTTCTTGGGAGCTGTGAGGTAAGGCAGTGCGTGTAGAGTTCTGGGGGCACCCCCAGCCCGAGCCAGGGCGCAGCGAGAGCCAGAGGCTGGTGGTGATGGAAGACAGCCTCCAGAGTCCACGTGAGGCCACTTCCAGGGCCCACATAGAATGTTCCGGGTCCCGTGCCCCAGGAAGAAACCAATGGCTCACGATTAAGACACGAAGAGCGAGCACCTGGGAGGGGAGAGAACAGGGTCCCGCACACGGTCCGCAGGCACCCACAGTGCATCACGGGAATTCGTTCGCTTGGCGTGCGATGCTCAGATTTGCAAGTCGCAGGACGTTTCTTGTCTCCGCCACCAAGACAGACCCCCGTCCCCCAGCCGGCGGCTGTGTGCACAGCCTGAGAGATGGAGGGGGCTGGGGGCGCTCTTAGAGATTTCCAGCGGACACCATCGAATGTTATTTAACCTTGGGGGCTGTGGGCGAGGAGAACCGCACCAGCCCCTTTCTGTCATCGGCTCCACTCGGGGTGCTCCTGCTGCTGAAGACAGCGGCCCAAGCGGCAGTGTCACTCTAGGTAGAAGATAACTTTAAGTTTAGCTCAGAATTACCCTTTTTAAAAGTCTTCTCAGCCTTTGGCTCAGTGCCTTATCGCCTGGCTGCACTTGACAAGATGAAGGATGGCCTGGTGGCCCGCGGGAAGGACTTCCGCAGCAGGGCAGGTGCAGACCGGGGTTCCTGGAACTGGGGACTGACGGCGGCTGGGGCAGGTGGCTAGTGGAAACAACCGCACAGCATCCTGAGACGTTTAAACACGATACTTCAAGCCTCTCTGCAAGGGGGCAGCCACACCACTTAGCGGGCTGCGGGTCCCGGGAATCAGCGCTCATTTGTTCCCTTCTGATGACTCAGATCACCTGGTCTGTGAAGCCAGCCTGGAGCTCCCCACTAAACACACTGTTTCAAGGGTAAAATTCCACCCAGGGCTGTCGGGCTGGGGCTGGCGTGCTGCAGTTAACACGAGGCCCCTCCTGCAGGCAAGGATGGGCACCGCTGCCTCTCCCCTGAGGCTGGCAGAGCACAGGGTGCAGGGCACCGAGGGGGTGGCGTGGACAACTGTGGGTGGGGCCCCTGCTCAGAGACCCCTCCCCCCGGAGGCCTGGAGCACAGGCTCTTCTGGCCACCCTTGGCTTGGCACTGTCTTGGTGTAAAGACCCTGAGATCTGGTGTGTCCGGCTTGGAGGGTAACGTGATTTCCACAGAGAGATGGGGTCCGGGACATGGCTGTGTGACAGTCACAGCTCTGGCTGGAGAGACCCCAGGCAGGTCCCTTCCACTCGCCAAGACTTGGTTTTCCCGTCTAAATCCCAGGTCCCCAGTGGTCCTGCTCCAGCCCCCGCTGCTGCCTGCAGAGCTCAGCCACTCTGCGTGCCCCACGGAGGCCTCCACACTTGCTGTCCTCTTGGCCCCTTGTCCAGGGCTCAGCTCCAACGTCATCTCCTCTGACAGGCCTGCCTGGCCTCCTCCCCACCCCAGCGGGTCGCTGTGGTCACACGCCTTCTGTACTGCTTCCTTTCCTTCTCAGGGTCCGTCTCCCTTCTACACGAGAAGCCCCAGGGCAGCCCCGTGTCTCACTGAGCCATAGTCTAGGGTGCAGCCCAGCGCCTGGCACACATGGGCCCTCGATAGATGTTGACTGAGGGAATGGATTAATGAGTGAATGAGTGAATAAAAGAAAAAAATCCAGAAGTGAAGGGGTGAGTCTGAGCAGCCCCTCTGGACGCTGCAGGCCGAGTGGAGGGGGTCTCTTCCCTTTGTACCTTCAAGTCGTTCCCAGATGCAGTTCGCTGGAGCCCCTTGCCCAGCAGAGTGGGGGCTTCCACCCCAGGGCCCCTGGACCCGTTTCCGCTTTGCTGCCCCAAGAACAGATAAGCCGGGGTGTGAATGGGCAGCAGGGTGGCCTCACAGTGGACCCCCAAGTTCAAGGCCCCCATGTGTCTCTCCCAGGCCTGACCTCTCAGCAGCAGGAGTCTAAGCCCCCAGCCCTGGTTGGCACGAGTGGCCTTTGTGTAGCTACTCTAGGTGGACGTGAACCCTCATGGGCAATAGCGTGGGGACGGTCTGCGTGGGTCCTGGGTGGGCATCGGCGTGGGCCCTCGGGTCGGTTTCAGGCTCCCATGGGACACCCGGTTTTGCCCTCTCGGGACCCTTCCCCATTTCCACAGAGAGCCGAGGCTCATGACGTGTCCCCGGGCTGCCCCTCGGGGGGCCCGGAGCTGTTACGTCACCACCGTCCCAGTGCTGTGGGTCCAAGGAAGCTGCTTTCGGCTGTTCTTAGGCGGCCGGGCAGCTGTGTCCCCACCGGGCGGCCGCCGGCGCTGATGGCGTGTGCTGCTTTCCAGCTCCGAGCCCACGCCGTGGACATGAACGGCAACAAGGTGGAGAACCCCATCGACCTGTACATCTACGTGATTGACATGAACGACAACCGCCCCGAGTTCCTCAGCCAGCTGTACAACGGCTCCGTGGACGAAGGCTCCAGGCCAGGTGAGCCCCGGGCCCCGAGGGCGGGCAGGGGCCCCACGCTAGGGGAGGGCCCCCATGCTAGGGGAGGGCCCCCATGCTAGGGGAGGGCCCCCACGCTAGGGGAGGGCCACGCAGCCGCCGCGGGGGCACCGTGGGACTCGTCGCCGACGCGTTTATTTTAGCAGGTGTTTACGAGTACCTACTGCGTGCACTGGGGAGCGGGGTCCCTGCTCCCCAGACCTCACGGTCCGGAGGGGCCACAGACAAAAGAGCAAAAACAGAGAATGAAGCTATTGCAGTGATGATTAGGCTCAGAAGGAAACCCACGGGGCACTGGGTCACGGGGCCGGCTGTAGATCAGGGAAGGTCCCTCTGCGGAGGCGCCCTGTGGGCCAAGAGCTGATGCGTGATAAGGAACAGCACTGAGAGAAGGGCTGGGAGGGAACTCGGGGTGGAAAGAGCATGTGCAAAGGTCCTGGGGCAGGTCAGAGAGCAGGCCGGCCACCTGGGGCCTCCTGGGCACCCTTGGGGTTTGATTCCAAGCGCAACAGGAAGCCCGTGAGAGGGCCGACTCCCCGGCCCGAGGAGGTGAGCCGAGTGCCTGAGGCCTTGGTTCCCCTCAGAGCTGACCCAGAGCCTGTCTTCCCGTGGGCTCCTGTCCCCCCTAAATGGTAACGGCCACTTTATAGCATCTGGCCTCTGGGTGACATAATGACCAGGAAGTGGGCACCCCCCTCTCCCCTTTAGACTCAGGGCCTGGGGAGGTGGAGGAAGCCGCCCCGGCCCCTTGGTGTGGATGTGAGGGGGAGCCCCAGCCGATGCTGGGACCCCCGCTCAGGGACCTGCAGCATCAGCTGGGAACACGTCACAAATGCATCGCTTGTGGCCGCACCTGCTGATTCAGACTCTGCAGATGGGGCCCCGGGGCCAGCAGCCGAGCTCCCAGGTGATTCTGCACTTGCTTCCGTTTGAGAACCGCAACCCCGCTGTCTCCTGATTGGGGGCGGGGTTGTCCTTGGGACAACTGCTCAGCTCAGGTCGAGTGGGGAGCTGAGTCAAGCACCACTGCTGAGGTCCCTGCTGGGGCTGCCGGAAGTTACCGCTAAAATATAGGACTCGGGTTACATTTGAACTTCAGAGAAACAAGGGATCATTTTTATGCAGGAGTATCGGGAACATACTTAGAGTAAGGGGTCTTGCTTGTTGATCTGAACGTCAAGTGTAACCGTCACGTGTAACCGTCAAGTGCATCTTAGAGGCTGCCCCTCCCTGGCTCCCCAGCGGGCACCCATCCTGGGAAAACGTCCCGGCTCTGGGGAAGGTCTGCGGTGCCGGGCAACCTGAGGCCAGCTTCCCGGGCCTCTGAGGAGGGGTCAGTGGGCGTCCGGCTTGGGGGGAGGCGGGGCCCGCGAAAGCAAACATTTATCGACCCTTCTCCCCTGGCTCCGCCTCGGGGCTGCTGCTGCAACAAGGTGGATTGCGTTTATGATTGATTGTCTCTCGGAATTGGGACGCTCGGGCCAGCCTGGTGTCAGCAAAGGGAACGGGATATGACATTATTTCTGCAGGAGCCCTGGGCAGCTGGGCCCTGCAGGCCCCTGAGGGGCAGGGGCAGGCGGCGGGTGGCCATATTAGCTACCAGCAGCCAAAGGAAACAGATGAGGGCTGCCAACAGCCAGCTCTTTAAGGATCAGGGTGGGGAGTGAGTGTGAGTGAGGGTCCCCAGTGGTCCTGCTCCAGCCCCCGCTGGAGCAGGGGAAGGGGCTTTCTCGTTAACAGAAGCGGCGGGTCCTCTCTCCCCAAGACCCAGGACGCTCTGTAAAGCTGCCTGGATGTCACAAATCAAGTCTCCCGCATCTTACTTTCAAATAGATCGATAGAGACAGTTTTCCCAAATGCATAACTGCCTTTACTCATTAGGATAACAAAAGCAGCAAATTACTCTGTCGCCCCCTCGAAATCCTGATAGGAGCATCCTCGGATAGCTGGGTGTGGCCTGGGCAGGCTGAGGGCTGGTGTTGTCCCTGACTGGTCCTTGATTCCCCAGACACTTTGAGCCTTTCTGGGACCTTTTGCACTAAATGTTGGCTGACTTTCGAAGCCCCTGGGGGCTCCCAGCTGCACCTCTGTTCCCGGAACAACCCTCAGAGGGGACCGGTGAGGTGCCTCCTTGTGCAAAGCCAGGGATGGAGCTGCACGGTGCCCCGTTGGACCCGGCTTGATGCCCTCGCTCACCCCGATGTCCAGACAAAGCGGGCACGGCATCCTCGGGGCAGGAGACTCCCGGGGACTTGGAAATAGTCTCTCCAGTTTCTTCCCTTACGCCAGTAAATTACAATAATGGAAGGGTTTTACACAGTGCCTTTGTGGGATAAGGAAAAACTACCGCCAGAAGTTAGTCATTATTTTCTGGAATGATAGGCTAATGAAGGGTTTCAGATGCACGTTCTAATGGAAAACAAATAGGAATGTGTGTTCAGCATTGACTCAGCTGGATAGGAACCTTCTAAGGTTTGGGAAGTTCACATGGGGACATCAGCAAGCCAGCTGGGGCCAGATCCCAGGCCGATCCCACATCACCCCGCGTCCTTCTCCCAGCCCCGGGCCCCTCAGTTTTATGAAATCCTCTCTGGCTTTGCTGGGCTGAATGGGCTCACACACGACTGTGGCTCCTACAACTGAGAAGCTAAATTTCTCCTTGTATTTAATACAAATAGCCACGTGCCACGTGTGGGTAGTGGTTGCCGTGTTGGGTCCCCACCCAGACGGGGCCCCCTGAAGCTGGTGCTCACAGCAGCAGTCCCTCCCCTCCCCCGGGAGCATCTGTCCCCTCCTGGTCTCATTGTCCCAAATCCTGGATGGAACTGGCCAGGGGCCACCAAGCCCCTTGGAGACTCCATGCCATGCTCCAGATGAGAGCAGAAAGGGAAGCACGTCCGCTGACCCCGCTTTGAACGTCTCACCGCGGGAGCTTTGCTCCCTGTGTACACGTCACCCCTGCCTTTCCAAACTCTGCCATGTCTGCAGAGCCCCGCCTTGACACCCACCCTATACTGTGTCCCCCCAATCTGCCTTGCCCACCCCCTTGAGGCGACCACCCCACACCCCCGGGCAAACGCTGCATCTGCAGGGGCGACTGTTTTTGCACACAGGACGAGCACGTTCGCTGTTTCCATGCACTCCCTCTGTCATGATGGGAGGGTAACTGATGTGCGTCCCTGTGCAGCAAAATGGGTCTTAAGTAAGCGGTCGTTTCTGCCAAGGCCTCTCTCCCTGGCTTTGAAATTGACTCTGAGCTCATCAGTTCAGATTCGTAATAATTTATAAGAATTATCTATCTGTAATAGGGATGTTTTCCATAAAGAATTGGAGTTTCATTGATTTCAAGTTCACCAGAAAGTGGAACCAAAATTAGGGTTCCCAAGAAGAAGGGTCCCACTGAAGTGAGAGGTGAGGAGGCTCAAGAGGACTGTGGCCTGGTGCCCGCTGGGGCCTGGGGTCCACAGACGCATCTCAGGCCCCTGGGTGGGCAGGCGGCAGGCGGGCCAGGCTGTGTACAGACTTGAGCCAGCTCCCCAGGTATCGCCACCCCATGGACTCCTAGATGCGCTTCCCATGGGGTCTCATTGGAAGAAATGTCTTTTTAAGAAATCTTTTTATTTTGACATAGTTGTGGATACACATGCAGTTCTAAGAAATGGTACAGAGATACCCCACAGATCCTTCACCCAGTTTATCCCGGTGGTAACATCTTGCAGAGCTGCCGTGCAGGGTCACACCAGGATGTGACATTGGTGCAAGCCCTGGCCCTCACTCAGACTTCAGCAGCCTTGCCTGCATGCGTGTGTGTGCGTGTGTGTGTGTGTGCGCGCGTGCGTGTGCGCGTGTCTCCACGTGCATGCGGTTTTATCACGTGTGCTGATTCGCGTGACCTCCATGGTCAAGACGCTAACGGTTCCGTCACGAGGACCCTCAAGCTGCCCTTTCAGAGCCACAGCCGTCTCCCCACCCACCCGCCATCCCTAACGCTTGCAATCATTGCTCTCATTTGTCTCTATGATTTTGTCATTTTAAGACGTTCATATAAATGGAATCGTATGGTGTGTTACCTTAGGAGACTGGCTTTTTCCACTGAGCATGATTCTCTAGATACTCATCCAAGTGGTGTGTGTCCACAGTTCATTTCTCTTCATTGCTGAGCAGTCTGCGGTGTGGATGCGTTGCCCTTGTTCACCCTTTGAAGGGCATTTGGGTTGTTCCCAGTTTGGGGCCATAGTAAACCTCCAAGATCTTTCATCCCCATACAGACTTTTGCGTGAATGTAAGTTTTCATTTCTCTGAGACAGATACCCAAGAACGCAGTCACTGGGTGGCACGGGGAACAGGGGTTCAGCTCTGCGAGGGATGGCCACGCACTCTTCTGGAGTGACGGTGCCATCTTCTGTCCCACCACGTGGGTGGCCCGGCTTCTCCACGTCCTCGTCAGCACTTGGTGGTGTCGTGTTGCTTTAGCTGTTCAGAGCGGGGTAGTGGTATCTCATGGCGGTTTTCATTTCTGTTTCCCTGATGGCTGACGACCTTGGAGATCTCATTCTGTGTTTGTTTGCCATCCGCACATCCTCCTCGATGAGATGGCTCTCCATGTCTCTTGTCCATTTTCTAAATAGTTTGCGTTTTTAATCACTGAGTTTTGAGAATTCTTTACTTACTCGAGATACAAGCCCTTTGTCGGACATGTAGTTTGCAGGTATTTTCTCCCCCTCCGGGACTTGTGTTTTCATCCTCTTCATGGCATCCTTTGGGAGCAAGAGATTTTCATTTTGATGCAGTCCAGTTTTCCACTTTCCGTCGATGGATTGGGCTTGAGTATTGAGAACTCTTCCCAGGGCCTGGGTCCTGAAGGTGCTGTAGGCTTTGTTCTAAAGGTCGTGAGACTCCGCGTCCGGGTCGTCTCTCTGCTCGCGGACGCCCGGGTGCAGATGCTGTAGGCTTTGTCCTAAAGGTCGTGAGACTCCGCGTCCGGGTCGTTTCTCTGCTCGCGGACGCCCGGGCGCAGATGCTGTAGGCTTTGCTCTAAAGGTCGTGAGACTCCGCGTCCGGGTCGTCTCTCTGCTCGCGGACGCCCGGGTGCAGATGCTGTAGGCTTTGTCCTAAAGGTCATGAGACTCCGCGTCCGGGTCGTTTCTCTGCTCGTGGACGCCCGGGTGCAGATGCTGTAGGCTTTGCTCTAAAGGTCGTGAGACTTCGCGTCCGGGTCGTTTCTCTGCTCGCGGACGCCCGGGTGCAGATGCTGTAGGCTTTGCTCTAAAGGTCGTGAGACTCCGCGTCCGGGTCGTCTCTCTGCTCGCGGACGCCCGGGTGCAGATGCTGTAGGCTTTGTCCTAAAGGTCATGAGACTCCGCGTCCGGGTCGTTTCTCTGCTCGCGGACGCCTGGGCGCAGATGCTGTAGGCTTTGTCCTAAAGGTCATGAGACTCCGCGTCCGGGTCGTCTCTCTGCTCGCGGACGCCTGGGCGCAGATGCTGTAGGCTTTGCTCTAAAGGTCGTGAGACTCCGCGTCCGGGTCGTCTCTCTGCTCGCGGACGCCCGGGTGCAGATGCTGTAGGCTTTGTCCTAAAGGTCATGAGACTCCGCGTCCGGGTCGTTTCTCTGCTCGCGGACGCCCGGGTGCAGATGCTGTAGGCTTTGTCCTAAAGGTCGTGAGACTTCGCGTCCGGGTCGTTTCTCTGCTCGCGGACGCCCGGGTGCAGATGCTGTAGGCTTTGCTCTAAAGGTCGTGAGACTCCGCGTCCGGGTCGTCTCTCTGCTCGCGGACGCCCGGGTGCAGATGCTGTAGGCTTTGCTCTAAAGGTCGTGAGACTCCGCGTCCGGGTCGTCTCTCTGCTCGCGGACGCCCAGGCGCTCCTGCACCGCTTGTTGGAACGGCTTTCATTGAGCTGCGTTTGTACTTTTGTCAGAACTCAGTTGGGCCTATTTGTGGGTCTGTTCCTGGGTTCTCTGCTTCTATCCGTTGATCTGCGTGTCTGTCCCTCTGCCAGCCCCGCACTGCCTGGGTGACTGCGGCTCCATGGGAAGCCTTGACGTGGGGCGGAGTCGAAGGCTGTTGGGACGGCGCGTTAAGTGTTCAGACCCTGGCTGTCGCCTGTGTCCTCCCCAGGTGGACTGTGCACTTGGCAGGTGGCGTCGCGTGGCACTCAGCCACGCTTCTCAGAATCCAGGCAGCCGGCCACCATGTGGCCAGCATGCGGCGTGGCGGGGCCTCTGCCAGCTACTCCCTCTGTCTCATCGTTAAATGGAAGTAATGACCTCCTGGAGTCAGCTGAGGGCGCCCACCTGAGGCTCCCAACACCTGTGCTATCGTTAATCGTGTTATTAATATTAACGGGTATTAACTTATTAATATTGTTAAACGTTCTTACTCAAAATATTAGTTCATTTTCCCAACTCCAGCAAGTACATTGTCAGGTTGAACCTCAGATTGAACCATAAGACTCACTTAAAACCAGCTGTCCTTTATGTTACGTTCCAGCGTCCCTCGGGCCACCCTGCTGGTCTCCCTGATGGCCAGGCTAGACCTCAGACATGCGTTCTTCTGAATCATCACGAGCTCCCCATTGGCCACGTCTGAACAGTGGCAGTTTCCCAGCCTGGGCTGGGCCCCTGTCCCCAGGGCTGATGGGGAGGTTTGGGTGCACGTGCCTCTCAGGGATCTGCTGGATCCCGGAAGCATCTGGGAGGCGGGAGGGAGGATGCACAGGAGAGGGGAGGGGGAGGGGCCAACCCAGGGTGAGGCCACAGCCAGGCCTTGACCAGCCAGCACCCAGCAGCAGAGGGCGCCCCAGAGGAGAAGGTGGGGCCCCGAGGGGCTGCGGGAGCCCATCCAGGTGCCGGCTTCCCCATCAGGTGCCCACTCACCCTGGACCCGAGTCCTGTTCCCAGAGCTGGATCCAGGGGCAGCACTGCAGGGTGGATGCTGAGACCCTGGGAGGCCCTCCCCTAGGGCGGCTTTCTTCATCAGAAGCAAGAGCCCTCCTGCCCCTCGGGGTGACCCTCCGGGGTGCAAGCACATCTTAAAAGGCTGAGTTCTGAGTGAAATAAGTCAGAAAGAGAAAAACGAATACCGTACGCTAACATATATATATGGAATCTTAAAACAAAATGATTCTCAAGAACCTAGGGGCAGGACAGGAATAAAGATGCAGGTGTAGAGAATGGACTTGAGGACACGGGGAGGGGGAGGGGTAAGCTGGGACGAAGTGAGAGAGTGGCATGGACATATATACGCTACCAAATGTAAAATCGATAGCTAGTGGGAAGCAGCCGCATAGCACAGGGAGATCAGCTCGGTGCTTTGTGACCACCTAGAGGGGTGGGATAGGGAGGGTGGGAGGGAGATGCAAGAGGGAGGGGAATGGGGATATATGTATACATATAGCTGATTCACTTTGTTATACAGCAGAAACTAATACACCATTGTAAAGCAATTATACTCCAATAAAGATGTTAAAAATAAATGAATAAAATAAAAGGCTGTGTTCTGCTCCTTTGAGAAGAGGAAACAACAGATTAAAAACAGCAGCTGGGGGGCCTTCCCTGGTGGTGCAGTGGTTAAGAATCCACCTGCCAATGCAGGGAACACAGGTTCAAGCCCTGGTCCGGGAAGATCCCACATGCCGTGGAGCAGCTAAGCCCGTCCGCCCCAACTACTGAGTCTGAGCTCTAGAGCCCACAAGCCACAACTGCAGAAGCCGACGTGCCTAGAGCCTGTGCTCCGCAACAAGAGAAGCCACCGCGATGAGAAGCCCATACACCACAACAAAGAGTAGCTCCCGCTCGCCACAACTAGAGAAAGCCCGTGCACAGTAACGAAGACCCAAGCAGCCAAATAAATAATTTAAAAAATAATAAAAAATAAATAAAAACAACTGGGCTCCCTGACCTGAAGCTTGTGAGCCCCGACTGCCTTGTCCCTCTGCTCTTCCTGAGCTCCTGAACCTGACTCGGGGCAGTGGGGAGGCCCCACGTCTCTGCAGGAGGCCTCAGGCTCCCCCTGCAAGGGGCGCACCTTCCGCTGAAGCTTTGATTATGCAGCCATCGCAGAAACACAGCACTGACCAAGGGCCTCCAGATGCTGGGTCCTGTCCTCAGGCCTCCCGATGGGGTAACCTACTGCAACCTGACAGTCCTGTGACACAGGCACTTTGGAGATGAGGGAACGAAGGCGCAGAACAGGTAAGTAAGGACACAGCCAGTGACAGGTGTTACCAAACCAAACTCGGGTCCGCTCGCCCACACGGTACAACCTACTGACACGAGGTTGTGGTGAAGGAGAGTGCAGGTGTTTCCTGAAACAGCTCCAAACAAGGAGAACGGGTGGCTTGTGCTCAGAAACCCCGCACTCCCCAGAGGGTTTCAGCAGAGCGTTTTGAAAGGCCAGGTAAGGGAGTTGGCGGTCCCCGGGTACGTGATCAGCTCGTGCAAAATCCTCTGATTGGTTAATGGTGAAGTAACAGGGTGGGGTCACAGGCGTTCACATTACAATCCTCAGGCTCCAGGAGGCCTGTGGGCTACATGCTCAAGATCATCGGGGCTACGTCCTCATAACTGGAGCCCCCTTCCCTCTGCAGCAGCCATGGGTCCACGCCCTTTCCGACAGGCTTCTCCAGCTGGAAATGGGATTCACGGTGTCACCTCCTGCCCAGAGGCAGCCTGACCAGTCTCCTGGCATCTCTCAAGCCTTTCAAGTGTGTTGACTATTTTTTAACAAAAGGGCTCTAGTTGGAATTTGTGCTTTCCCTAACCCCTTGTAACTGTGTGAGGGCCTATATTATAAATTTTGAAATTAATGTGCTTTAAAATATTAAATAGAGAAATCTACGTGCTGCAAATGAAGTCAAAGAAACCTTCATCTGTGTAATGCAGTTTCTGCTTAAATAGATTATTAGCGGGCCCCGGTTATTTATTTCTTGTATCTCTGTGCTGGCGGAGTCCCCCGAGATTAACGCCACGGACTGATGCACAGATGGCGCCAGATACTTGAAAGTCATCTGCGTGTTGAGAATTTAAATCTTTAGCCTCAGTGATTTGAGCGGAAAGCCAATTATGGAGCTGAATTCGTTTTCAAATTAAACTGCAATTTAAGGTTTGTGAAATTAATCCTTTAAGGCGCATGGCAGCGTTTGTACACGAGTTCCTCAGAAGAACCAAGAGTTTGCCTTCTCCCCCTTTTCCTGCTGGCGCGATTTATGAAGAGATGTCCGGCGTCTCGGGCAGCGGACAGCATGCCCTCTCAGAGGAAAATACAGAGTGATGTTCAGTTTCGTTAAGAAAAATGCAGGCCTCTCTACTAGGGGGAGAGGCCCAACGAGGCCTCCAGAGAAAGCCCTAGAAGGATGATTTTCTCCTCGTTCTCACAGCCCAGGTGATGGGGGCGAGACCTAACTCTCCAGTTACTACCGATGCTGCTGCAGTGAGTGGTTCCTGGCAGAGCGCTTAGCTGGGTGACGCGGCTGAGTCGCTCCCTCCCTCCTGTGGGCAGCCCAGGTGTGCCATGGCGTTGCGGCTGCTGGGCGCTCACGGCTGCCTGTGGACCAGACCCGCCCCCACTGGAGAAGGCGAGAGGATCAGGGGGACCTTGATGCCAGGGTCACGCTTTCCCAGACACGCGGAGGCTGGCCCTGCTCACACCCCGAGACGTGGTGTGGCCACTGAACACTTGCTGGAGGGTTCGGGAAGGGGCACCCTCAAGTGTAAGGGGGAGACTGAGGCACAGGACATGGGCAAGGGGGCAGAAGCAGGGTGCCACCAGGGCAGAGCCTGGCCCCCAGATCAGCAGGCGTCGCCGAGTGCCCAGACGGTGAGTGGAGGCCACCTCCCCCAGGCAGCTCTCCAGGCCTCAAAAAGGAGTTCCTTCTGCCTCCGCCCCACTCTCTTCTTCTAGGAAGGAAGTGAGAATCACGGGGCCCTTGCTCAGTTCCAGGGCCTTGCACATTTATATTTCATCTGGGTTTGTTTCCATGGCAACCCTGCCCGTTGGCCTTTGGGCTCAGAGCACTTGGGCATGCATGGGTCACCTGACCACGGAGTGGTGGCCATGGACCATTCAAGTTTCCAGAATCTTTCTTGAAAGAAACCAAATTGTGATTAAGGCTGAAGAAAAAGTCCCATCAGTTGCCTTATTTCTTTTTTTAAGTAACATTTTACCTTCTGTTAATCAAGTGATAATCTTTGGAGGAAACTTGAGAGAGACAGAGGACATCACAAAGAAAAACATCACAGTCTCCCATCTTGCCTGCCACGCAGAGATTGCCATGAGCACGTTCGTCAAAGATCCCTCTGGTCTTATCTCCCTGCACGAACATGTTATATTAAAGAACACAGTTTAGAAACTGGATTGTTTTCCGTTTTGCTGTATATCGTGAACATTTCAAGCGTCACGAAATATTCTGGCTTTAAACAGTTCCGTCGTGGGAATGTACCACGATTTGTTTAGCCAACACCCAGTTGTCAAGCGTTCGGTGTCACGTACTAGTTGATCATGCTCCTTGCTTATCTGCACCACTGGATGTGAGCTTCGCAGGTCAGGGACTTTTTTTTTTATTTGAGACCATTGTTGACCCACACGTGCTTGTGCAGCAAAGGACAGAGAGAGTCCCTCACCCAGTGTTTCCAACAGTAACGTGGAAATAAATGAAGACCAGCCAGTGGGAACCAGCAGAGGCTGTGTGTTCAGAGCAGGGGGGTCACCAGCCACCATCACAGGCAGAGACTCGAAGGCGGGCAGAGGACCAGGGAGCTTCATGGTAGAGAAGGGGGCTCAGGTGTGCCTTGGTGGGGGCTGGTAGTGGGGGCCTAGAACGGGGTGTCCCATGTGAATATCTGGGGGTGCGCTTCAGCTTCTCTGGCTGATTGCTTTTAATCTGCATCTGATGACTCTGTTATTGGAATCTCCCTGGTCTGGTCCTGGTCAGTTCTTTGTCTCTGTTTTCAGTCAGGTTTTGTCTTCTTGTGTGCCTGGTTCGTGACGTACTGTGCCTTGTGTATGAAGTTGTAGAGGTGACTTGAGGGTAAGATGTTACCTTTGTCTATGAAAGATGTGCTTTCGCTCCTGACAGGGAGTCTGGTAACCTTAGATATCAGAGCCTAAGTCACCTTAATAGAGCTGTGCCCCCGTCGGCTAGGACGGTTCCTTTCCTGTTCGCCCTCACTCCCAGCGCGCTGCCCTTCCGGGTCCAACCCAAAGACTCGAGCATTTTCCAGGCTCCACCCTCATATGGCAGGCCCTAAGCGCAGTGTTTTTACCCCCATTCCCATCAGTCTGTTGAAAGCTCCATGTAGCTCTTCAGCTGTCAGAAGCCGATTTGGAATCAGCAAATGTCTTTTTTTTTTAATGTTTATTTATTTATTTGGCCGTGCCAGGTCGTAGTTGCGGCACGTGGGATCTTCGTGGCCGCGTGCAGGATCTTTAGTTGTGGCGTGTGGGATCTTAGTTCCCCAGCCAGGGATCAAACCCAGGCCCCATTGGGGGCACGGAGTCTTAACCACTGTACCGCCAAGGAAGTCCCTGGAATCAGCAAATGTCTTGAGAGGAAAGATGGCCCCCAGTCTCGGGTTCTCCCTTCCGGCCTGTCCCACCCTCCCTGAGTCTGTGTCATTGTATCTCTCTAGTGCCCTTAATGAGGTGTTTTTATTTCACGTTGGGTCCGGTTTTTCTAGTTTTCCTCAGGAGGAAGATGGGTTTAAAATAACATTGTCCACCATTTGCTAAAAACAGAACCTCCTGGATTTCTTTTAAATACTTAATGCCTCTGGGGAAATTCTACTGATAATTAAATTCATTAAAATTGGGTTTACAGGGCTTGCCTGGTGGCACAGTGGTTAAGAATCCGCCTGCCAATGCAGGGGACACGGGTTCAAGCCCTGGTCTGGGAAGATCCCACATGGCCGTGGAGCAACTAAGCCTGTGCGCCACAACTACTGAGCCTGTGCTCTAGAGCCCGCAAACCACAACTACTGAGACCACATGCCACAACTACTGAAGCCCGCATGCCTAGAGCCCATGTTCCATAACAAGAGAAGCCACTGCAATGAAAAGCCCATGCACTGCAACAAAGAGTAGCCCCCCTCGCTGCAACTAGAGAAAGCCCACACACAGCAACGAAGACCCAATGCAGCCAAAAATACATAAAATAAAATAAAATAAATTGGGTTTGCACACTGTTTGAGAATAGCCATTGCGTGAAGTTAGGTGGGTGTGTTTGATGAATGTTTTTCCTGAGGTTCTCAAAACACTGAAGTTCCATATTTTTTCCCCTAGAAGACACTTAATAAAGACGTGTTGAATGAATGAATAAATGTCCTAGTGGGTTTGCAACATCTTGGTCTGACTGCAACCAGTTCTCCATGAAATCCGGTGAATGAGTTAGCATTCCCACTACCAACCCTCGCCCCCCGCACTCCTGGCTGCATGCAGTCTGTGTTCTCTGCGTGTCTTCAAAACATAAATTTGACCTGCTCTCCTGATGAAAATACTGCCCTGTGGTCTTAGAATAAAGTCCAGAATCCTCGCCATGGGCCCAGCCCACCTCCAGCCCCATCACATGCCCCCTTTCCCCGGTTCCTCAAGCGTTTGGAGCTCTTCTCTGCCCCAGGGCCTTGGCCTCCTGCCCAGAGTACCCCCCGTCCCCTCCCTACCCCACCACCCCCATCTCTCAGGTCATCCCTGCTTCCTCCGTAGCACCCCACGTACCTCATTATTCTACATATTCATTCATGCTAGCGTTCTTCCCCCTTCCAAGGACTTATTGCAGCTGGCGATGATCTGTGTCTCCCTGTTTGTTCTCTCTGTCCTCACTGGCATGTTCGGGGTGGGACCTCATCTGCTTGTTCTCTTCCTACGTCCTGAGCACAGAGCCTGGTGTCTGCACACAGCAAGTGCTCACTCAGTAATTGTGGGCTGAGTAGCCCCGCACACTGGAATGTCATTCAGCCATAAAAAGGAGTGAACCTTGAAAACGTTAGGCTCCTCGAAAGACGCCAGACACAAAGGCCGTATAGTATATGACCCCGTTTATGAGCTGTGTTCAGAAAACGCCAATCTGGAGACAGAAGGTAGATGAGCATTGCTGGGGGCTGGGGAGGAGGAGGGAGCAGCTCATTCATTCATTCATTCATTCATGCGTGCATGCTGTGCCGGGTCTTAGTTGCGGCACGCAGGACCCTCGTTGCAGCATGTGGTATGCAGACTTCTTAGTTGCAGCATGCGGACTCTTAGTTGCGGCAGGCATGCAGGATCTAGTTCCCCGACCTGGGATCGAACCCAGGCCCCCTGCACTGGGAGTGTGGAATTTCACTCACTGGACCGCCAGGGAAGCCCTGGGAGCGACTCTTAACGGATACAGGTTTCTTTGGGGGTGACAGAAGTTCTGGAGTTAGATACGCCCTGTTGACAATTGCACTGACTTGTGCACTTTAAAAGGGTGAATTTTCTGATGCATGAATTACATTTTGATAAAAACTATGTAAATCTGTGGATTGAACAAGTCGGGGGAGGGAGGCGCTGCGGGCCTGGAGCTCCTGGGCCCTCGCTTCCTGCAGCGTCCCGCCCCACCCAGGCTGGGACTTCCCGTCCTTTCAGTGTGAAAAGTCTGGTCCTGGGCCCATTCCTCTCTGATTGGTGGATGAGAATAGAAAACCTGTGCCCTGTAGACAGATTTCCACTTTCCTGTCCCTGTTTGCTCTCCTTTCTGTTGTATCGAATGCATTTGCTTTGAGAAGCTTTTATTCAGTAAAAGCTGAAAGTTAAAGCCAGTTCGCAGTCAGGCCCTCGCTGCTTGCGGCGGGGCTGGACGCGGGAAGGCAGGAGGACCTGTTCTGCGCACACATCCGCGCAGCCAGAACACTGGGAGGATTTGGAAAAGGCTCCCTGCCCGGACCACGCAAGGGTCTCCACCACTGTCTGCCCAGTTCCTAGCACCATGCCGGTCCAGAGCAGGTTGCCCAGTGCATGTTTGATGACTAAAACACCCACCCGTCACCACCTTGGATCCCAGCAGGCCTGGAGGCCCGGCTGCACAGCCAAGCCCCAAGCCCAGTTCAGTCTCAGCTTAAGCCAGCGCCCCCAAGAGGATGGTGCCCACACTCCTTCCCCCCGTGGGCCCTGGGAACATAGAGCTGAGCGAAGGACACGCAGCTCAGGACTAGGGCCCCATGCCTGGCTCCAGGGGCGCTCACAGGGCCGGGCGCCCGTGCCAGTCAGAGCTCTGGGTTGCAGGCGACGAAAGCTCAAACTGAAATGACGTGAGGCAGGAAGGGGAATCTATTGGTTCAGGTACAGAGTCTGTAAGGTACCGTCTCCTCGATGTGCTGTGAGCCTAAAACCGCTTTGTAAAAGAAGCCCTAATTGTTTTAAGCATGGAGGCAACAGCTTCAGGTGCCGCTTGACCCAGGGGCTGCCCGGTAGGCGGTGCTCACCAGAGCCCCTCTTGGTTTTGTTTCCTCCGAGATGGCCCTGTCCTTCACTCTCCTTCCTTGTGGCACAAAGTGACCACAGCCCCAACCTCACACGCTGACCCAGCCGAGGCCAGCAGCAGGGACAGTACGCTGGTTTCCCAGTAACCCTGCGAGCACCTCCACCTTGATCACAGGCCCTGACAGAGTAAGATGCCCACCGTGGACCCGATCACTGTGGCCAGGGGAGGGGTGTGCTGTCCAGCCAGGGCCTACCGCCGTGGGGAAAGGGGGATGCCAGTAGGAGCCCCACGTGCCGCTCTCAGGAGTCAGGGGACCTTGCCGGAGCGTCCCCTGCGGACCTCAGCCCTGGCGTGTGGATGGGAAATGGCGTGGGCGGCTCACTGCCCCGGGCTCGGAGGTGCAGGTGGCCACGTGTCCTCGCGCACCCTGGATTTACTACTCCATCTGCCCCTGTGCCCCGTGTGCACAGCTCCCCCCACCCCCGAGGGGGCTCTTCTCACTTAGCTTCCTCAAGTGCCTGTTGTGCCCCTTCTGTACACCCAGCCCTGTTTTTTACCGCGTGCCGAGTCGCGGCCGTGCAGTCCTCCACGTGGGATCTGGATCCTCGGCAAACGCTGCCGGCCAGCGCCTTGGGCCGTGTGGCTCAGGAGGGAGAGTGCTGGGCTCTGAGCCAGAATCGCTGGCTCCGCTGTCCCCAGGCGGCTCCCCCTCCTCCAGGGCCTCCATCTCTCTGCCTGCTGATGACCTCAGAGCAGACTTGAGCTCGGCAAGAAACCCGCCGGTGGTTCTGCAGGAGTGTGTGGGGCTGGGAGGGACGGGGCACTTCCCAGGGCCTGGCAGGCCCTCAGCCCGTGGGAGGGGAAGGACTCACACCATGTCCAGCCTCCGGGGAGACATGGTCCCGGCTGACGTCTGCCAGGGTGCGGGCGCGGGCCCACAGTGGGTGTGGTTGGTGAGTCCCACGTGCGCTGCCGTCTCTGTTCCAGGCACCTACGTGATGACCGTCACAGCCAGCGACGCTGACGACGGCACCACGGCCAATGGGATGGTGCGCTACCGGATCGTGACCCAGACCCCGCAGAGCCCCTCCCAGAACATGTTCACCATCAACAGCGAGACAGGGGACATCGTGACGGTGGCGGCCGGCCTGGACCGAGAGGTGAGGAGGCCGCCGTGGGGGGGCGGGGGGCGCTGGTGCTGCCGCCGCTGCTGGGGCGGGGGGACCTTTCCCACTAGGCACAGCAGGGTGTCTCCAGGCACTGGGCCACGTGGTCCCGCCTGGGCGAGGCTTGGCAGGGACGGTGCCCGGCGGGGCTTAAGCTGCACAGTGTAAATACGTCTCTGGGACCCGTGTCAGTGGAGCTGTGCGATGGGGCAGGTGGGCCAGAACCCCAGGGCTCAGAGCAGGCCTCGGGCGGACCCGGGGCCTCCATCTCACGTCCCAGAGGATCCAGCAAGGCCCCAGGACCCTCCCCGGGACCGTGATGGGCGCCTGCTCGGCCCGGACAGGGCCCTGCAGTTGGCCCTTGGAATGAGGAGCTGCTCCGTCCAGCTTCTAGAAGCCTGTTGCCCTCAGCTAGGGAGGTGGTCCCTCGGAGGGGAGAGTGACGCCGCATGGGGTGGGCCGTCAGGGAGGCGAACCATCCCCTGTCTCTCCCCACCCAGGGTCCCTGACCTGCCCCGGGAGGGAGGGCATCCCCATTGCCCCCAGAAGACTGTACCACAGTGTTTCTCCAGCCTCTAGCCTCACTCAGGGTGTCTTCACACCTTTCGGGAGAGCAGTGAGGTATGACCGGGGCCTGTGCATGAATGCAGACACTCACACGTGCTCTCGCACACGCATGCACACGTCCTTCTCCATGGTCAGCATTGGAAGCATTGCTCCAAGGCAATTCCTGTCTGAGGTCCGGGGTCAAGGCTGAACTTGGGCACGGTGACCCCTGAACACAGGCAAGTGCCCCGCCTGCCCCTTCCTCACTTAGCAGATGTGGGGACAGAGTGCTGTGTGAGGCATAGGGGATGTGGAGCTGGTTAGATGGTGGCTGCCCCAGGGCCAGGGGCGGGGAGCAGAACCTAAGTGCGTGTGCTGCAGTGGATCGCGTGTGCAGGCAGCGGGTCACGTGTGTAGGCAGTGGGTCGTGTGTGCATATGCAGTAGGTCACGTGTACCTGTGGTGGATCGTGTGTATTGCAGCGGATCGCGTGTATATGCGGTAGATCACGTGTATATGCGGTAGATCACGTGTATATGCAGTGGATCACGTGTGTAGGCAGTGGATTGTGTCCACAAAGTGGTGTTGTGAGATGAATGGAGCTGACTATGGAGAAATCAGGGGAGGCTTCTCAGAAGAGGTGGCCTTGCTCTGAGCCTTGGAGGCTGATAGAATCAATCATATTTTCTTCTCTTTGGGACTAAGGACCCGCTTTTCCTGAACGCTGCACACCAGACGTCTAACTGGTTCCGAGCGATCACAGATCCCACTGAGCAGGTTCCTCCTCTCGATCACTGAGCGCTGACTTTGCGCTAGAGGCTGCCGAGGGTCGGGGCCGACAGCAGCACACAGGGCGAGTGGTGTCCCCGCTCGCGGGGGGCTCACTCTGCAGAGGGAGAAACAGGCAAGAGGGATTAGTCCCCACGAGATAAACGAATTCAGGCAGCGGAGTGGGTTATAAAGAAAGAGCATCGCGCACCGTCCACAGAGGGTGGGGGCTGGGCCTGGAGCATCAGGGATGTCCCTGTTCTGTCCCGGGAAGGGAGTTGTACGCGTGTCCCAGGGCTGTCCTAACAAAGGAAATTAGCCTCTGACAGTTCTGGGGACCAGAAGTCCAAGATCCCAGCGGCCTCAGGCCCCAGCCCGGCAGCAGAGGGGCCTGTCCTCCTCCCACGCAGGCAGATCCCCGCGCGCTGCCCGGCACAGCCTCAACGGGCCTCCGCCACCTCTAAGGAGCTTCTGTTCATTGCTTGATGAGTGTGGACTTCAAGTTCAGGAAACAGAGAGGCGGGGAGCAGGCGGTACCCAGCCCACGGGCCCGGAGCACCCGGACCTCCGTTAGAGATAAAGAGCAGCTCGGCTGCACGGCTCTGCTGGGAGCCTGGCTGTGATGTTGGGCCTTGGAGAAGGAAAGAGGTATTTCTGGGGCCTCTGTCTAGAGGACAAAGGGGCAGCACCCAGAGGACCCTTCTGGAAGTCTGCAGAGCAGGGAGAGGCCCCACCTCAGAAAGCTCAGAGAAGCTGCCGGTTCCGAAGACGCAGGGCGGCTCTGGGTGCCGCGCCCCTGCTTCCCTGAACAGGTGGGGTGCAGGCCGTTCCGGTTCGCATTTATTTATGAACAAACCAGCAGGTGTGGAGGGAGGGACAGACAGCCAGGAGCAGTGGGAGGAGGAATACCGCCAACGTTTCGTGGGCATTTCTGCTACTCATTTTCCATTCTTTTGTAAGCGTGTGCCGAGCTCCCGCCCGTGGGCAGAGCCTGTTCTAGACACCGGGGTGCCCCAGGGACCCCACGGGAGGTCAGTGCGGGCTAGGCACTGTACAGTGCACGTTATCACATCTTAGTCCTTGAAACCGCCCTGGGGGAAGTTCCAGTAGTAGCATTTCTTTCCAGGTGAGACAGGCAGGGCTGCAGGGGCTCTCAACTGCCCAGGGCTGCAGCGTCTCAAGAGAGGCGTGGCCCCCGGCAACCTGGATTCTTAACCCTTTCCAGGGGGCACCCCAGGAGAGGCTCCACCCTGCCAGGTGAGACACAGGCCACCCAGCTAGATCTGAGCTGCAGACAAACACAGATCGTGTTTCCTGCAAGCGTGTCTCAAATATTGCATGGGACTTATTCATACCAAAAATTGTCAGTTGTTTGTGTGAAGTTACATATAACTGAACGGTCCCTGGTTTTTTTTGCCTCGTCTGGCAACCGAGCCTGAGGCAGCCACCCCACTCTGGGCCCGGTGGGCGATCCCTCCTCCTCAGTGCCACAGCGGCACCTGGCAGGGAGGGGCTGACAGGCAGCAAGGTCCCCGAGAGCCGGGCCTGCAGATCACGGGGAGCTGGCCGGGCGGGTGGACATGACGTGCGAGGTTCCTGCCCGGCTGGGCGAGCCATCAGGTCCCGTGAGTGTGGCCGGCACCAAGCGGCCGGGGCTGTCGCTGCGACACGACGCGCCCTGGAGCGGAAGCCGTAGCACTCGCTCGGCCGCTGGAGGCCCCTCCTTCCCCGGGAGCGAACCTGAACACCTGCTCCGCAGACACCGCAGGCCGGGGAACATCCCGGTGGGTGTGCCAGGCAGTGCACCCTCACTTCAGGGAGCCTGGTGGCCTCGTCCCTCACTTAACGCAGACCCAGGACCTCCAGAGCCACCCACTGTCTCAGGCTCTTGGTCGCTGCAGAATCGCGTGGACCTTCCTCCCGGCTCCAGCGGTGACCCTCCTTCCCCATCCTTGCCCTGCGCCCCCGCGCGGCACCTGGCTGCCCGGCGCCGGAGGGACCGGCCCCGCCGAGTGGGCGGAAGCAGCCGGATGGCACCTGGCTCCACCCTGCGTCCTCCGGCCTCCACCCGGCTCAGTCCCGCCCGGAGGCCTGGCCGCTCCTTTGGGGCGGCCGCTGGGCCAGTCACGCCAGCTGTGCACCCACCTCCCCCCAGAGCAGGTGGTTGCTGGATCTCAGGCAGGTCAAGTGAAAGTCTGTACTAACTAGTGCGTCCGCGGACCGTGGGCTGCAATGATCGTGAGACAGCCGCTGGCCGCTCCTCCTGGCCACTTTCCCCGCTGCGCCACGAGCCCTTAGGCTTGGGGTGGGCAGCCTGGGAGGGCCCAGCCCGGGAAAGGACAGCCCCGAACAGAGGGAGCGGGGGAGGGTGGCGGGCAGGACCAGCGCTCTGAGGCCCCGGCGCCCCGTGGCCTGCCCCCGACCACGCAGCCTTCAGCCTTGAGCTCTCCCCTCTCCGGCCGTCTGGTCTTTTCCATCTTCTCACCAGACGTCACCTCCTCAGGGAGGCCTCCCTAACTCTCTCTGCTCTCACTGAACCGGCCCAGTTCCTGCAGAGCCCAGCGCAGGGGAGACGCCACGTGGGCTTATCTCCTCTGGTGGGGGTTCCCTCCTGCCACAGGCTCGGGGGGCCGGGCCAGGCCTGAGGCTGGGCTCCGTGCCTGGTGCGTCGAAGCTGCTCGAGAAGTGGTAGCTGTTGGCGCCACCGCTGCCATGAGGGCCCTGCTCCAGCGGGGACAGCACTGCTTGTCCCAAACCTGGACACATGCCCAGGGGTCTCCTCCTGCCTCAGCCGCCGCCTCTCCTCTTTCTGCTCAGGAATCCAGGTGCTTCAGTGTAGTCTCTGTTTATGGATAAGACGAGGCACAGAGAGGGAAGAAGCTTGCCCAGAGTCACACAGCAGGGAAGGGAAGGCTGGCATTTGAACGCAGGCGGCTCCCTGCCCTCAGCCTGTGCTGGGCTGCTGGCTGGGGCGGGGGTTGCGGGGAGGCGGGGTGTGTGAGATTCCGCCCGCCAGCGTGTCCTTTCCGAGATCTGAACCCTAGGCCTCCCCCCTCCCTCCCTTCTTCCCCTGCCCCTTCCTCTCTCGGTCTCCATAAGGAGGGTTAACCTCCCATAACACTGGCCCCAGACTGAGCTTTTCCTGGCCCAGAATTGAAGCGGGAACCGTCTCCCACTGTGAGTCCGTCTGACTTCTCGCCACTTGGATGCCCCTCAAAACTGTCCCAAGTACGAGGGGGGATCTGTGTCCAGGCTTTGGGAATCTCAGATGGTCCATGGACCCTGGAGTGGCCAGTGGAAAGGAGGCCCAGCTGCTGAGTGTGCGTCTCAAGGAAAGGGAGCATGTGTACTTCCTGGCAGAAGCGAAGGGCGTCCCTACGTGTTCACTCTGTCGACGACACGTGTAGGACCCAGCATGCAGCTTCCCCACACCCTTCAGTGGCCAGGACCCCCTCCCCGCTGAGTCTGTCCGCAAACTCACCTGGCTGGCCCATCGAGGTACCCTGTTTCTTCCTTTTTTACATGTCACCCGCACCCTGGCACTGGGCCAGAGCTGCCGCCACCTCCTGCTTAGACCAGGATGGCGCCCGCCCAGGCGCTCTCCCAGCCCCGCCCCCGCCCTACAGTCTGTCCTCAGTCAGCAGCCAGGCGATCGTGTCCACGTGCCAATCCGGTCGTCGCTGCCTTCTCAAACCCTCCTGTGCCTGCCCATCTCCCCAGAGTGGAGTCCACGTGGCCCCTGCTCCCTCTCCACCCTCCAGCGCCCGCTTCCCCGCTCGCTGGCCACAGTGAGCCCCCGCCCCAGGGCCTTTGCAGGTCTGGCCGCTTTTGCTGAGCGCCGCGTTTTCGAGGTTCATCCACATTGTAGCCGGGGTCAGTGCGTCCCTCCTTTTCCGCCGCACGGACAGGCCACGCTTCGCTCGTCCCCTCGTCTGATGGTGGGTGTTTGGGCTGCTTCCCCCGTGACAGGTGCTGCTGCGAACACAGGTACAGCACCTGCCTGAACGCCTGTTGCTGTTCTCTCGGGTGCACGCCTAGCTGTGGACTTGAGGTCGTAACATGTAACTTCCCAGGACCTGCAGCCAGTTTTCCACGGCGGCCACACTCCCTTAGCCTTTTGGGATAAGTCTCGATGCACTTGAGTGAACAAGGTCATCAGTCTTGGGGCTCCTCCTCCCCCCAGGGCCCATCTCGTGGGTCCCCAGTCACATTCTCGGGCCCTGGGCGGACACCCGAGGGCTGAGCACACGAGAACCAGACCCAGGCAGGAGGCCCGGCCCTTGGTGTGCTCTGTCTCCCAGCAGTGACCCTCGGCACTGGGCACAGGCTGACCCAGCCCCGGGAGCAGTGGGGACGGTGGGGTCCAAGCTGCACCGCTGGCTGCGTGTCCCGGCGGCCCTGCGTGGAGAGGGCTGAGCGCGCGCAGGGTGCGGGGATCTTTGATGCTTTTCTCGGGCAGGCCAGCCAGATGCATTATTGATGGATGTTCTGCAAAATTTAAATGCTGAGCTACGGGGAGGTGAGTGAAAACCCCAGGGACACCGCTTGCGGTTTTCTTCCCTCCTCTTGAACTTGAAAACGGCAAATCGCGTTTTAATGAACTCACTTCGGCACCACCGCTGCGCGGCTGCAGGGGATCTGCACCCGGCAGGAGCAGGGGGTACTGCTGGGCAGCGGCCCAGGCTGGCCGGCGGGGGGACCTGCTCGGTACACCCACGGGTGGCAAGCGGCTGTCGCCAACCATCCTTCAGCGGGCCGCCCACTCCCCCACCCACCTCCTTCCCGCTCCACTGGGGTGGGCGTGTCGGTAGGGAGAGCAAAGGTGGAGGAGGAACGCCGGCCGGTCCAGAGCTGGGCCCAGGGTCATCTCTTAGTCCCAGGAAGCCGGTTGCTGGGATCCAGCCTCCAACCGCCAGGCCCCAGGCACACGGCTCACCAGCCCGGACCCTGACGGAGCCACCTGGCCCACCAAAGACTCAGTGTGGTCACCTGCAGAGTGCGGAGGGTGTGACGCCCCTACTCCCCAGGGCTGGTCGGAGGTCGGGGTGGAGGCTGAGTGTGGTCTGTGGAGTCACCAGCAGGCGGCGCTAGAGCAGCACCGAAAACAGCCCCAGGCAGTCCGCTCCCGCAGGGCTCCCTCACCCGGCCTCGCGTAAACCGTGAAATGCAGTAAGGCCAGGGATCAAGGCCCGGAGGAAAGCTTTTTATTTTAGTTATTTATTTTGATATTTAATTTTTGCGCTTTAATGGACATTAAACATAACATAAACTAAGGATTTAGGTATAAAATACCTATTTTTAGAGGTGCATTTTAGGATTCTGAAAGGAAGTTCAAGATGCCATTTATGTTTCCTTTCATTGTTGTTCTGTTTATCTATTTATACATTACCACCATCTCATATTGATTCTTTTTTTTGAATTTTATTTTACTTACTTTTTTATACAGCAGGTTCTCATAAGTTATCCATTTTACACATATTAGTATATATATGTCAATGCCAATCTCCCAGTTCATCACAGCACCACCCCACCGTGCCACTTTCCCCCCTTGTTGTCCATACGTTTGTTCTCTGCATCTGTGTCTCTATTTCTGCCTTGCAAACCGGTTCATCTGTACCATTTTTCTAGGTTCCACATATATGCGTTAATATACGATAATTTGTTTTTCTCTTTCTGACTTACTTTGTATGACAGTCTCTAGATTCATCCATGTCTCTACAAATGACCCGATTTCGTTCCTTTGTATGGCTGAGTGATATTCCATTGTATACACGTGCCACATCTTCTTTATCCATTTGTCTGTCAATGGGCATTTAGGTTGCTTCCATGACCTGGCTATTGTAAATAGTGCTGCAATGAATATTGGGGTGCACGTGTCTTTTGGAATTATGGTTTTCTTCAGATAAATGCCCAGGAGTGGGATTGCTGGGTCATATGGTAGTTCTATATTCAGTTTTTTAAGGAACCTCCATACTGTTCTCCATAGTGGCTGTATCAATTTGCATTCCCACCAACAGTGCAAGAGGGTTCCCTGTTCTCCACACCCTCTCCAGCATTTGTTGTTTGTAGATTTTCTGATGATGCCCATTCTAACTGGTGTGAGGTGATACCTCATTGTAGTTTTGGTTTGCATTTCTCTAATAATTAGTGATGCTGAGAAGCTTTTCATGTGCTTCTTGGCCATCTGTATGTCGTCTTTGGAGAAATGTCTATTTAGGTCTTATGCCCATTTTTGGATTGGGTTTGTTTTCTTAATATTGAGCTGCATGAGCTGTTTCTATATTTTGGAGATTAATCCTTTGTTGATTCGTTTGCAAATATTTTCTCCTATTCTGAGGGCTGTCTTTTCATCTCGTTTGTAGTTTCCTTTGCTTTGCAAAAGCTTTTAAGTTTCATTAGGTCCCATTTGTTTATTTTTGTTTTTATTTCCATTACTCTAGGAGGTGGATCAAAAAAGATCTTGCTGTGATTTATGTCAAAGGGTGTTTTTCCTATGTTTTCCTCTAAGAGTTTTATAGTGTCCGGTCTTACACTTAGGTCTCGAATCCATTTTGAGTTTATTTTTGTGTATGGTGTTAAGGAGTGTTCTAATTTCATTCTTTTACATGTAGCCGTCCAGTTTTCCCAGCACCATTTATTGAGGAGACTGCCTTTTCTCCATTGTATATCCTTGCCTCCTTTGTCGTAGATTAGTTGACCATAGGTGCGTGGGTTTATCTCTGGGCTTTCTATCTTGTTCCATTGATCTGTATTTCTGTTTTTTGTGCCAGTACTATATTGTCTTGATTACTGTAGCTTTGTAGTATAGTCTGAAGTCAGGGAGTCTGATTCCTCCAGCTCCATTTTTTTCCCTCAAGACTGCTTTGGCTATTCGGGTGTTTTGTGTCTCCATACAAATTTTAAGATTTTTTGTTCTAGTTCTTTAAAAAATGCCATTGGTAATTTGATAGGGATTGCATTGAATCTGTAGGTTGCTTTGGGTAGTAGAGTCATTTTCACAATATTGATTCTTCCAATCCAAGAACATGGTATATCTTTCCATCTGTTTGTGTCATCTTTGATTTCTTTCATCAGTGTCTTATAGTTTTCTGCATACAGGTCTTTTGTCTCCCTAGGTAGGTTTATTCCTAGGTATTTTATTCTTTTTTGTTGCAATGGTAAATGGGAGTGTTTCCTTAATTTCTCTTTCAGATTTTTCATCATTCATGTATAGGAATGCAAGAGATTTCTGTGCATGAATTTTGTATCCTGCAACTTTTACCAAATTCATTGATTAGCTCTAGTAGTTTTCTGGTGGCATCTTTAGGATTCTCTATGTATAGTATCATGTCATCTGCAAACAGTGACCGTTTTACTTCTTCTTTTCCAATTTGTATTCATTTTATTTCTTTTTCTCCTCTGATTGCCGTGGCTAGGACTTCCAAAACTATGTTGAATAATAGTGGTGAGAGTGGACATCCTTGTCTTTTTCCTGATCTTAGAGGAAATGCTTTCAGTTTTTCACCATTGAGAATGATGTTTGCTGTGGGTTTGCCATATATGGCCTTTATTATGTTGATGTAGTCTCCCTCTGTGCCCACTTTCTGGAGAGTTTTTATCATAAATGTGTGTTGAATTTTGTCAAAAGCTTTTTCTGCATCTATTGAGATGATCATATGGTTTTTATTCTTCAGTTTGTTAATATGGTGTATCACATTGATTGATTTGCGTATACTGAAGAATCCTTGCATCCCTGGGATAAATCCCACTTAATGTGCTGTTGGATTCTGTTTGCTAGTATTTTGTTGAGGATTTTTGCATCTATATTCATCAGTGGTATTCGTCTGTAATTTTCTTTTTTTGTAGTATCTTTGTCTGGTTTTGGTATCAGGGTGACGGTGGTCTCATAGAATGAGTTTGGGAGTGTTCCTTCCTCTGCAGTTTTTTGGGAGAGTTTGAGAAGGATGGGTGTTAGCGCTTCTCTAAATGTTTGATAGAATTCACCTGTGAAGCCATCTAGTCCTGGACTTTGTTGGAAGATTTTTAATCACAGTTTCAATTTCATTACTTGTGATTGTTCATATTTTCTATTTCTTCCTGGCTCACTCTTGGAAGTTTATACCTTTCTAAGAATTTGTCCATTGCTTCCACATTGTCCATTTTATTGGCATAGAGTTGCTTGTAGTAGTCTCTTAGGATGCTTTGTATTTCTGCTGTGTCTGTTGTAACTTTTCCTTTTTCATTTCTATTTTTATTGATTTGAGTCTTCTCCCTCTTTTTCTTGATGAGTCAGGCTAATGGTTTATCAATTTTGTTTATCTTCTCAGAGAACCAGCTTTTAGTTTTATTGATCTTTGCTCTTGTTTTCTTGTTTCTATTTCATTTATTTCTGCTCTGATCTTTATGATTTCTTTCCTTTTGCTAACTTTGGGTTGTGTCTGTTCTTTCTCTAGTTCCTTTAGGTGTAAGGTTAGATTGTTTATTTGAGATTTTTCTTGTTTCTTGAGGTAGGCTTGTATGGCTATAAACTTCCCTCTTAGAACTGCTTTTGCTGCATCCCATAGGTTTTGGATCGTTGTGTTTTCATTGTCATTTGTCTCTAGGTATTTTTTGATTTCCTCTTTGATTTCTTCAGTGATCTCTTGGTTATTTAGTAATGTATTGTTTAGCTTCCAGGTGTTTGTGTTTTTTACGTTATTTTCCCTGTAATTGATTTCTAATCTCATAGCGTTGTGGTCAGAAAAGATGCTTGATATGATTTCGGTTTTCTTAAATTTACTGAGGCTTGATTTGTGACCCAAGATGTGAGCTATCCTGGAGAATGTTCCATACGCACTTGAGAAGAAAGTGTAATCTGCTGTTTTTGGATGGAATGTCCTATAAATATCAATTAAATCTATCTGGTCTATTGTGTCATTTAAAGCTTGTGTTTCCTTATTAATTTTCTGTTTGGATGATCTGTCCATTGGTGTAAGGGAGGTGTTGAAGTCCCCCACTATTACTGTGTTACTGTCGATTTCCTCTTTTATAGCTGTTAGCAGTTGCCTTATGTATTGAGGTGCTGCTGTGTTGGCTGCATATATATTTATAATCGTTATATTTTCTTCTTGGATTGATCCCTTTCGTAGTGTCCTTCCTTGTCTCTTGTAACAGTCTTTATTTTAAAGTCTATTTTATCTGATATGAGTATTGCTCCTCAGCTTTCTTTTGATTTCCATTTGCATGGAATATCTTTTTCCATCCCCTCACTTTCAGTCTGTATGTGTCCCTAGGTCTGAAGTGGGTCTCTTGTAGACAGCATATATAAGGATCTTGTTTTTTGTATCCATTCAGCGAGCCTGTGTCTTTTGGTTGGATCATTTAATCCATTCACGTTTAAGGTAATTATCAACATGTATGTTCCTATCACCGTTTTCTTAATTGTTTTGGGTTTGTTTTTGTAGGTACTTTTCTTCTCTTGTGTTTCCCACTTAGAGAAGTTCCTTTAGCATTTGTTGTAGGGCTGGTTTTGTGGTGCTGAATTCTCTTAGCTTTTCTTGTCTCTAAAGCTTTTGATTTCTCCATCAAATCTGACTGAGATCCTTGCCGGGTAGAGTAATCTTGGTTGTAGGTTCTTCCCTTTCATCACTTTAAGTATATCATGCCACTCCCTTCTGGCTTGTAGAGTTTCTGCTGAGAAATCAGCTGTTAACCTTATGGGAGTTCCCTTGTATGTTATTTGTTGTTTTTCCCTTGCTGCTTTCAATAATTTTTCTTTGTCTTTAATTTTTGCCAGTTTGATTACTATGTGTCTTGGCGTGCTTCTCCCTGTGTTTATCCTGTATGGGACTCTCTGCACTTCCTGGACTTGGGTGGCTATTTCCTTTCCCATGTTAGGGAAGTTTTCGACTATAATCTCTTCAGATATTTTCTCGGGTCCTTTCTCTCTCTCTTCTCCTTCTGGGACCCCCTATAATGCGAATGTTGTTGCGTTTAATGTTGTCCCAGAGGTCTCTTAGGCTATCTTCATTTCTTTTCATTCTTTTTTCTTTATTCTGTTCCACGGCAGTGAATTCTACCATTCTGTCTTCCAGGTCACTTATCCGTTGTTTTTGTTTGTTTTTTTTTGTGGTACGCGGGCCTCTCACTGTTGTGGCCTCTCCCGTTGCGGACCACAGGCTCCAGACATGCAGGTTCAGCGGCCATGGCTCACGGGCCCAGCCACTCCGTGGCATGTCGGATCCTCCTGGACTGGGGCATGAACCCCCGTCCCCTGCATCGGCAGGCGGACTCTCAACCACTGCACCACCAGGGAATCCCCACTTATCCATTATTCTGCCTCAGTTATTCTGCTATTGATTCCTTCTAGTGTATTTTTCATTTTGGTTATTGTATTGTTCATCTCTTGTTTGTTTGTTCGTTCTTCGGTTCTTCTAGGTCTTTGTTAAACATTTCTTGCATCTTCTCAATCTTTGCCTCCATTCTTTTTCCGAGGTCCTGGATCATCTTCACTATCATTATTCTGAATTCTTTTTCTGGAATGTTGCCTATCTCCACTTCATTTAGTTGTTTTTCTGGGGTTTATCTTGTTCCTTCATCTGGTACATAGCCCTCTGCCTTTTCATCTTGTCTATCTTTCTGTGAATGTGGTTTTTGTTCCACAGGCTGCAGGATTGTAGTTCTTGCTTCTGCTGTCTGCCCTCTGGTGGATGAGGCTAAGAGGACTGTGCAAGCTTCCTGATGGGAGGGACTGGTGGTGGTAGAGCTGACTGTTGCTCTGGTGGGCAGAACTCAGTAAAACTTTAATCTGCTTGACTGCTGTTGGGTGGGGCTGGGTTCCCTCCCTGTTGGTTGTTCGGCCTGAGGCGACCCAGCACTGGACTACCCTGCTCTTTGGTGGGGCTAATGGTGGACTCTGGGAGGGCTCACGCCAAGGAGTACTTCCCAGAAGTTCTGCTGCCAGTGTCCTTGTCCCCACGGTGAACCACAGCCACCCCCGGCCTCTGCAGGAGACCCTCCAACACTAGCAGGTAGGTCTGGTTCAGTCTCCTATGGGGTCCCTGCTCCTTCCCCTGGGTCCTGGTGCGCACACTACTTTGTGTGTGCCCCCTGAGAGTGGAGTCTCTGTTTCCCCCAGTCCTGTTGAAGTCCTGCAATCAAATCCCGCTATCCTTCAAAGTCTGATTCTCTAGGAATTCCTCCTCCCATTGCCAGACCCCCAGGTTCAGAAGCCTGATGTGGGGCTCCAGTGGGTGGACTTCCGTGGTATAAGTGTTCTCCAGTTTGTGAGTCACCCACCCAGCAGTTATGGGATTTGATTGTATTGTGATTGCGCCCCTCCCACCGTCTCATTGTGGCTTCTCCTTTGTCTTTGGATGTGGGGTGTCTTTTTTGGTGAGTTCCAGTGTCTTCCTGTCGATGATCGTTCAGCAGTTAGTTGTGATTCCAGTGTTCTCACAAGAGGGAGTGAAGGCACGTCCTTCTACTCCGCCATCTAGGAAGGCTTTTTAAATGAAAATATCAAAACTCTTAACCATGCTGGACCCTGCTGCTAAGATGTGAGTGTGTCTGTGTCCAGGGATGCTTCCCCGGGGTGTGCGTGGGCCCTGCCCACCCACCCCTGGCCTCTAGATGCCCCTCCACAACGGGATTTGGTAAAAGAGAAAACAGTGACCGTTATTAAGTCTGAAAAGTGTACTTTCTGAAACAAAAGCCACAGCAGAGCCTGGACCCGTGTCCCCCCAGTGCTCCTGCGATGCCTAGTCCGGTGCCCAGACTGAGCTGGCCTGGATCTCAGAGGCCCCGTCCACGGGGAGGCACTGGGTTCCACTGGGTCCCAGCCCCCGTTTCTTCCTTCTTGCTGGATTTTCTTCCAGCCCCCGCCATGGCCAGGAAGGACCCCCGACCCTGCTCCGCAAAGCAGGACCGGCCCGCCCTCTAGTGGTGGTTGTCTGTACAACACACACTCAGGCACACACACATGTACGTGCACACATGATACATACATACACGTGTGTGCACACTTGCACACGTGTATACATGTGCCTGTCACACACGTGTGTGCGCTAGTACACAGACATGCACATGCATGCATACATGCATAACACACACCTGCATGTGTCCCCATGTTTCTCTCCAGTGTCTTCTGAGGGCAGCAGCCCGTGATGGCCCCGTGTAGAGGCTGTGATTCTATGATTAAGGAGGCGAGAAAGACCGAGTGACTTCCGGCTGCAGTCAGTCACGTGACAACGGCGACACTTTTCTTCCTCTTCTCTGGTTAAGCCCCTCCCTTTGCTGTGGGCATGAATCCTCCTGTTTCCTGCTCGGCCCCGTGCAGTGTCGGCTGGTCCCAGAGGCGAGGCTGGGGTGACGACCCTCCTCCCAGCCTTCCAGCCCTGGGCCTGCCTCCTTCCCGCCGGGCGGTGAGATGGACAGAGCCCAGACGGTGAGGCCACGGGGTCTCAGGGGAAGCCTCTCCAGGTGGAAGCTCACCATCTGCTTGGAGCAAGGCCAGCATGGGGAAGGGGGTATCTCAGATGCCTCCAGCGGCCTGGGAAGGGTGAGCCCGAGGCCGTTGTGCGGTTCCTGGGTGGCCACCCACTGGGCGCCATCAGACAACAGAATCGCATCCAGCTCTGGAGGCCAGAGCTCCCAAACGCAGGCCGTGCTGCTTCCTTCTGGAGGGTCGTGGAACACCTCCTGTGCTTCTGCCAGCATCCTTCACTTGTGGCCACTCCAGTCTCTGCCCCCATCTCGAGTGGCCACCTCCTCCCTGTGTCCTGTGCCCTCATCTCCTCTCCCCAGGACACCTGTCACTGGATTGGGGCCGCCCTAGCCCAGGTGGTCCCATCTCGAGCCTTACCTTCACTTTATGTACAGAGGCCCTATTTCCATGTTCTGAGGCTCCTGATGGGACTTATATTTGGGTTTGTCTTTACTGCCCCCAAAGAATAACCTCTGTGATCCCTGCTGGCCGACGAGACCAGGGTGGGAACAGAGGCGGGCAGCCGAGGCCCCCGCAGCCAAGCGCCGTCCGTCCCAGGCCCGCCCGCCGTGGCCCGTGCACGACCGTTTAGAGTGAAGCTGCCCGCGCCGGACCGTGGGCTCCTGCGCTATGATCATGTGTGTTTTCTTCCCCGTGACAGCCCACGCAAAGCAGGGCCTGGGTGGCAAAGGTGAATTTGTGGTCAGGTGGGAGACCCAGCCGGCTCCCTCCTGCTCTGCATCCCCAGCTCCCACCTCCAGATCCCCCAGGCTTGCCGGAGCCTTCCACGTCGGGGCTGGCAGAGCCTGTGCGTGCCCCGCGGTGGGACTCTGGGTGCCTCAGCCCTGCAAGGGCAGCCAGCCCTGAGGCGGTCTCCCTTCAGCACTGACCCCTAGGAGCCCACTCACCCCTTCCGCCTGCTGAGCTCTGGAAACATCTCTGCTCCAGACCTGTGTATGGGTCAGCCCGAGGGGCATCCCTGATGCCCACCCCGTCCTGTGCCCGGCTGCCCTGGGGCAGACCGATCCAAGCTATGGCCCTGGCCTCGCCGAGCTGTGCCCACAGACACCGCCAGCGCCCAGGGAGGGTAGCATCGTCCCCACCACCCACGGACAGCGTGCGGGCGTGTTCTAGACGCCGGGGAGACGGCACTGAGTGTGAAGTCCTGGGCTCCGGAGCCCTGCTCGTGGGGCAGGAGCCAGTGGAGGGCGGCCGCGCTGACGCTGAGAAGTGAAGCAGAGTCTCGGGAGAGCGGGCAGCCGGCAGGGGGAGCGGCCGTGGGGCAGCGATTGTATTTTATTCAGGGAGGCAGGGAAGGCCTTGCTGATGGGGGCGAGCAGAGTGCCAGGGCAGGCGGAACAGCCCTGCACCGGCCCGGAGGGCACCGTGGCTTTGGGGGGCGGCAGAGGAGAAAGCGTGCGGCCAGCGGGCCCGCCTGCCCCGGGACCGGTGGACTGTAGGCCTCTGCTTGTGCCCAGGGAGCAGAGCCAGGGCAGGTCCTAGCAGAGGAGCCGTGGGACCCGCTCCGTGTTAGCCTACCAGCCGGGGGTGGGGCGGGCCCCTCTCAGCCTGCGTGTCTCTCCGCATGGCAAGAGGTGACGGGCAGCCGCTGCGGGGGGCGTCGCGTGGCTCCGTCGGCCTGGGTCCCCCCATTGCTTCATGCGCTGGGCCTGGACACTCACAGATGGACCTTTAAAAATACACAGTCGTGTTTAGGACTAATTTCTATTTGTGGAAGGTGATGCTCGTTTGCCATTTATGGCAGCGGCATGAACGCTTCTAAATGTGTTTACTGAAGTACAAGGAAGCCTGAGCTGTAAGGAGTAATCTACGGCAGAGCTGGACGGGGGGCGTGGTGTCTGTCGACACTGTGGGGGTGACTCTGCGAGGCTCGATGGCGGAGCGCTCACCACGACACCCCGACTGAGGCCCCGACAGTCGGGCCCCGAGTCCGCCCTCAGGCCCCATCGGTGCCCCGAGGGTCGGGGCCGGTGGTGCTGGGAGAACGTCAGCGGAGTCCTGTTCTCTCCTGCATGAGGTGCCCGGTCGTCCCACTGTGCTTCCTGTGATGGTGTCCCTCACAAAAAGAAAGACAGTAGCAGGTGGGGCAGTCAGACCCCCTTCTGTGGCAGAGGACAGAAACGAGCTCCAGGATCAAACAAAAAAGAGGGCTAACTGGCTCACGTGATTGAACGCACAGGGCGCCTTCAGGCCTGGCTGGATCCGGGACGCTCCGGGCAGGACCCTCGCCGAGGGCACGTGGGGACCTGAGGTTCGGGTTCGGTTTGTCGGTCTACCCACCCTGGCACTGGTACTGTCCCCAGCCTGTCGCTGCCATGTCCCTGCTGAGGCAGCAGTGACCAGAGATGACCAGCCGCCTTTGATGGGCAAGAGGGAGGGGCACTTACTCCCTGCTGGGGTCCGGAGGCACGGCAGTCGCGAAGGAGGGACCCCTGCCCTGAGCGAGGTCCTGATGTCAAGGGCGCAATGGATGTCTGAGCATATGCAGCTGTCCACACGTGGAGATGGATACTGACCGTGCAGCTGTCGGGGGGAAGCGGGTTAAGGATGGCGCTGCCGTGCCCTTGGGTACCTCGTGTGCCACATTCAGAGAGAGGCCTCCTGGCAGCCTGGCTGACGTCGCTGCCTTGGCGGCACGGAGCCGTCTGCATTCACCCATCACAGAGGCGCCAACCCGCACCGGGAATCCCACGGCCACTCCAGCAGCCTCTGGTTTGCTGCGTGCCTCTGGGGACATCATGAGACTCAGCGTCCCCACCTGTGAGATGGGGCAGGGCCACATCACTGAAAGAGTGAGCAGGAAGGGAGAGCACTTCCTAGCCTGGGACAGTCACCGTGCTTCTCCCCCTCACCTGCCCCAACACCACCCCGACCCTGGGGACCCACATCGTGCCTGTCCCCGCTTCCCTGTCTGGTGAGCCCCACACTCTGCTCTGATGGTACCTCCAGGGGAAGCCTGTCCCCGCTCCCTGAGTTCATTTATCTCATGAACAGCTGAGAGGACCTCTCGCCACCTCACCGGGTGGTCGTGATCCCACCTAACAGAGGGTGGGGGGTGGGTCCCTGTAAATGAAGGATGGATGGATGGACGGATGGATGGAGGATGGATGGATGGATGAGTGGTCGGGTAGGTAGATGGAGGACGGAGAGAGGAAGCAGGGAAGGAGGCAAGACTTAATCTTTTGTGGGAGAACGTTCAAGGTGTGACGTGGCACCCAAGCAAGTGTAGGCTGTTTCTTTGATTTTTTCATGTCTCCTTGGGCGCAGGTTCTAACCACGTTCACAAAAAACATCATCAGCTGTTTAGACGTGTGCTCGGTTCATGTAACGAGCACGGACTGAGTGCGTTCTGTGTACCGGCTCCAGGCTGGGCTTCCAGGGGCCCAGCCTGAGTGTGAGGCCGACCTCGGGGTGCTCTCCATCTCCGAGGAGAGTCAGGCCCATGTTTGTTGAGTGACTGTCAGAGGGGTTGATCCCAAGGACTGTGGGGCTGTGAGGAGGGCAGGTCCATTCTGCGGTGGGGGAGGGGGTCCCCTGGAGGCGCCGTCACAGCCGGTTCTTGGCAGCGGGAACAGGGGCCCAGCACGAGGTGGGTCCCCAGGGTCTGGCCGGTGTCAGAGCAGGTGAGGGGGGAAGAGCAGTGACTGTCCTGGTCTTGGGACTGCTTTCCCGCTCGCTATTTCAGGCACGTGGCCCTGCCCCCTCTCCCAGGTGGGGACCTGAGCCCAGCACGGCACTGGGGCCCCTCCCCTCTCGCCCCCTACCTAGGAGCCTGTTCAGAGGCCCCGATGTGCTCTCCTCACTCTCCTCCTGCAGATACTTCATCCCTTGAAGGGACGCCCCAGCTGTGTGCCAAGGAGCTGTTTCCTGCTCCTCTGAGAGGCTCACTCCTGGGGGAGGCCTCTTGGAATAAGAGCCAGGGCGGGGAGGAGGGGAGTTAGCACCGCCACCCCCCAGCTGCACACCGGCCCTGGGCACGTGGACTGCGGCGCTGACAGAGGTGGAGGCCAGACATCCATCTGGGTGGGAGACAGTGTGAGCCTCCCGAGCCACCTCCCAGCTCTGGTCCACACCCTCCACTCAGCCCTCACTCATCCTGTCACCTCTGGGCAGAACAGCCCACCACCTCCTGGAAGCCTCCCTGGTTTCCCCGGCCCTCGTTCCCTGAGAAGTTTGTGGCATCACCATGAGGCCGGTCCGGGAGGTACCTGGTCTGTGATGCCTGATGTCAGAGCCCAGGGCCACCAAACGTCTTGTATTTTTTATTGAAGTACAGTTGATTTACAATGTTGTCTTAGTTTGAGGTGTGCAGCAAAGCAATTCAGTTATACATATATAAAGCCATATATATATTCTTTTTCATATCCTTTCCCATTATGGTTTATTACAGGATATCGAATACAATTCCCCGTGCCGTACAGTAGGAACTTGTTATCTATTTTATATACAGTAGTGTGAATCTGTTAATCCCAAACTCCTAATTTATCCCTCCCCTCCCTTTCCCCTTCGGTAAGTTTGTTTTCTGTGTCTGTGAGTCTGTTTCTGTTTTGTAAATAAGTTCATTTGTACCTTTTTTTTTAAGATTCCACATATAAGTGAGATCATATGATACTTGTCTTTCTCTGACTGACTTCTTAGTATGATCACCTCTAGGCCCATCCATGTTGCTGTAAATGGTATTATTTCATTCTTTTTTATGGCTGAGTAGTATTCCATGTATATATGTACATCTTCTTTATCCATTCATCTGTCCACGGACATTTAAGTTGCTTTCATGTCTTGGCTATTGTATACAGTGCTGCTGTGAACATTGGGGTGCACGTATCTTTTTGGGTTATGGTTTTCTCCGGGTATATGCCCAGGAGTGGGATTGCAGGATCATACAGTAACTCTATTTTTAGTTTTTTTAAGGAACCTCCGTACTGTTCTCCATTGGTTGTACCAATTTACATTCTCACCAGCAGTGCAGGAGGGTTCCCTTTTCTGCACACCCTCTCCAGCATTTGTTGTTTGTAGACTTTTTGATGATGGCCATTCTGACTGCTGTGAGGTGGTATCTGTTTGTAGTTCTGATTTGCGTTTCTCTAATAATGAGCGATGTTGAGCATCTTTTCCATGCCTCTTCGCCGTTTTTATGTCTTCTTTGGAGAAATGTCTACTTAGGTCTTCTGTGCATTTTTTGATTGCGTTGTTTGGTTTTTGTTATTGAGTTGTGAGCTGTTTGTATGTTTTGGAGATTAAGCCCTTGTCAGTCGGTCGCATCATTTGCAATTTTTTTTTTTTTTTTTTTTTTTTTTTTTTGCGGTACGCAGGCCTCTCACTGTTGTGGCCTCTCCCGTTGCGGCCTCTCCCGTTGCGGAGCACAGGCTCCAGACACGCAGGCTCAGCGGCCATGGCTCACGGGCCCAGCCACTCCACTGCATGTGGGATCTTCCCGGACCGGGGCACGAACCCGTGACCCCTGCATCGGCAGGCGGACTCTCAACCACTGCGCCACCAGGGAAGCCCCATTTGCAAATATTTGCTGGCAGTCTGTAGGTTGTCTATTCATTTTGTTTATCATTTCCTTTGCTGTGCAAAAGCTAACATTTATTTTTGCTTTTATTTCTATTACCTGGGGGGACTGACCTAAGAAAACATTGCTACGATTTATGTCAGAGAATGGTTTGCCTATGTTCTCTTCTAGGAGTTTTATGGTGTCATGTCTAAGTCTTCAAGCCATTTTGAGTTTATTTCTGTGTATGGTGTGAGAGGGAGTGTTCTAATTTCATTGATTTACGTGAGGCTATCCTGCTTTCCCCACATGGGCTGTGGGTCTGGGAAGGAGAGAGAAATGGAGGGACTCACGGGTGGATGGAGGGAGGGAAAGGGAGTGGCGCTCTGCGGCCGTCTGCGGCCGTCTGCTGTTTATAATTCCTTCCGGAGCCCCCTAGGGATCCTGAGCACATTTCCCTGAATGGTGGGGCTGAGAAGTGGGCTCTTCCCTGAGCCTCTTAGGGGAGCGGGACTTGGGATCGTTCATTCCTTGGAGGCATTTCAGAAGGTCCCTTTCTGCCCTGGACCCCAGAACCCTCCCTCCCCAATGGTGCCAGTGAGAGGTGGGCTGTGGTCCCAGCAGAGAGCTGCCCACCAGGCTCGTCCTCACCTGTCACAGTTGGAAACACCTGCGGCCTCTGCTCAGAACAGGGGTGTGGAAAGGCCCCCTCTGCTGACCTGGGGTTGCTGCACCAGTGGGTCCAGGTGGAGAAGGGCTGGGTGGCCCCTTCAGTGCCCAGTGAAATTCGCCATCCCCATCAAGCATCATTTTGCCTTTTAAAATTCACACCTGCATCTGAACGCTAACCACTCCTTCCAGACTGTGTTCAGACACAGAGTAATGCTGGTGTCTGTGTGCCTGCAGAGAGAGGGGAGAGGGCTTGACTCCCTTCTCCTGTTTGAATTTCTGGACTGAGGCTGAACTAGACACTGAGGATGCTAAAGAAATGAGGTCCCTGCAGACACACGTCTGGGGGTCGCCCCTCTTTCCAAACTGTCCACCCCTGGTCTGGCAAACCCAGCACAGCGTGCTGTGTGCTCCAGGCCCCCTTTTCCTTATTTCTACCTCGATCTACACCTGTGGAAGCCAGGCACTGAGGTGAAGGCAGAGACCTCACCACCCACCGCAAGTGAGAACTTCCTTCTGCCAGGTCACCTGCCGAGCGCCCTGCAGCCAGCGCCCCCGGGCAGGACGGGGACCCAGCTGAGTCCGTCCAGGGAATGTATTTCTTTAATGAAAGTATAAACAGCCTGTAAACTAAAACCCAAACTGATGCTGTCTTCCTCCCCCTCATGCCCTTCTAGAAAGTTCAGCAGTACACAGTCATCGTTCAAGCGACAGACATGGAAGGAAACCTGAACTATGGCCTGTCCAACACGGCCACAGCCATCATCACGGTGACGGACGTGAACGACAACCCGCCCGAGTTCACTGCCAGCACGGTGAGTGCGCGTCCCCTCGGAGACGGTCCCGGGCCTTCGGGCTGCTTCTCTCTCTGCTGCCACCTGATGGAAGGAGCTTGACAGACGAATAGACAGGCTGTTAACAAAGGCCCCGAGCGGCGGGGGGCTGAGCGGGAGAGGAGCTCCGGGTGTCTGCAGGCCCCTACTGACCACTGGCTGACACCTGGAGAGGCTCCCAGGACAGAGGGAGTTGGACCCTCCTCCCGAACCCGGAGGAGTTGACCAGCGGTGTTTGGGCTCCAGGGTCAGCCAGTGTGGGGTGTGTGCATGGCTGCACGCGAGGCAGGACTGTCGGGGGGGATGCCTGGGGACAGGGCAGGTCTCTGCGGCAGGACCGCAGCTGGCCCTCCACGGCCCACCATCAGCAGGGGGGCAGCGGGGCGTGGGGGACACATTGTACGTCCTGCCCCTTCAGGCACGGCCAGCGGGCTGTGACCAGGCCACGTGCCAGGCTGCCCAGAACCTGAATGACCACAGGAACGCCCTAGCGGCAGAGCCGAGGGATCACAGAGCCACGCGTCACGCGCTCCCAGTTCCTCTGAATTCCAAAGGAGCTGCGTCTTTTGGGCCACGCCCCCCGGAGTGGGGTTGCTGACAGAATGGGAACATATACCCACCCTGCGGGTGCCCGTCCAGAAATGCGGCAGATGCAGGGGGCCAGATGGGCAGAGGGGAGGGTCAGTGAGGACTCCCCGGGCAGTGCTGGGAGGTGGAGGCTGCCCCCTCCCCCCAGGGTGTCAGGGTTGCCTTCTCTGAGCCTCACTCCCGCGGCACGAGTGGATGAGAGGGTAACAGCAGTAACAGTAACAGAAGAACTGGAGCGCAAGCCCAGCTGTGGAGCGCCCCTCACCCCCACTCCACCAGGCAGCAGCCTGGGCTTCCTGGTCAACCTCTGGGCCCCACCAGCCCCATGAGGCTCGGGACCCAGTTAGGGAGGAGGATGCTGAGGCTCAGAGAGGCTGAGTCACTTGTCCAGAGCCACTCAGCCCACTAGGAGCAGCTGGGGCTGAGCCCAGGAAGCTGTGCTCTCATGCCACAGCGGAGGGGGTGGGGGGGGAACAGAGAGGAGACCCCTCATTCTCCCAGTGGGTGGGTCAGCTTGCCGTGAAGGCATCTCACAGGCGGGAGCCCCACCAGCGTCCCTGCATGCCCTCATCCTGCTTCCCCACCTGCCCACAGGCTCCAAATTCTGGAGTCCTCAAATCCCACATCCCTGCAGTAAGGCATCTCAGAGTCCTAGGCTCTGTGTCCGGCTGGACCAAGCCAGAGGAGGGCAGCCTCAGCCACGAGGGCACAGCGCCATCTGGTGGGCAGATGGCAGATCGCCCCACAGAGGGAGCCGCTCAGGTCTCTGCCCCCTGGTTAGGGTGGGATGGCTTCCATTCTGTTTGCTCTCCACGGCCAGTGGGCAGTGGCAGGAAGGGCTCAGGAGCAGCGTCCCAGGGAGTCTGGACATGAGGAGAGCAGCTCGTTGTTCGTTGCACCGAGGTCTGACGTGCCTACAGTATGAGGCACAAATCTTGAGTGAAACCTTCCCCCCGGCCAGCAGCAACCCAGGCCCATCGTCCAAGGTGAGCTTTACCTGTTCTAGGATGTCATGTAAACGGAGTCACACGGAACGCACGATTCCCTGGAGCCGCCCACCTGGTGGCATAAGGCCTCTGGGGTCCTTCCTTGTTGTTGTATCAGTTCAGTCAGATAGGGCCCCGCCCATCTGGGTTTTTTCTGTTCTCAGCTTGGACCCTTTGGAACTAGGAACAAGTTTTCATTGCCTCACCCGGCTTCACTTAATCATTATCTATCTCTTTTTTAAAAATTAACTTGACTATTTGGTTAGGTAATTCACACACACGGTACAGTACCTCAAAATGTATAAAATGACTTACTTTGAGGAGGAGCCCCTTGTGTTTTCACTCTGACCCTTGCGTTGTTTTTGGTTTTTCCGCTTATGATATGTCTTGAAGACCTTTCCATATCCACAGATTCCGAACGCCCCTGAAATTTTTTCAACATGTGTTTGTTTAGAAATAATTTCAAGCTCACAGAAAAGTTGCAAGAATAGAAACAGGGAAAAGAATAGCCTCACAGAGAGAAGACAAGATGGTGGAGTAGAAGGCCTTGTGCTCACCTAACACAAAAGCACCAAAGTCACAGCTAACTGCTGCACAGTCACTCATCAATAAACAAGAAAGACGGGCTTCCCTGGTGGAGCAGTGGGTAAGAATCGCCTGCCAATGCAGGGGACACAGGTTCGAGCCCTGGTCCAGGAAGATCCCACGTGCCGCGGAGTGTGCCACAACTACTGAGCCCGTGCTCTAGAGCCCGCAAGCCACAGCTACTGAAGCCTGCGTGCCTAGACCCCGTGCTCCGCAACAAGAGAAGCCACCACAATGAGAAGCCCGTGCACCACAACAAAGAGTAGCCCCCACTCGCCGCAACTAGAGAAAGCCTGCTCGCAGCAACGAAGACCCAACACAGCCAAAAATAAATAAATTTATTTTTAAAAACAAAAGATTATCAGCTGATTTTTTTTCAGCAGAGACTATGCAGGCCAGAAGGGAGTGGCAGGATATATCTAAAGTGATGAAAGGAAAAGACATACAACCAAGAATACTCTACCTAGCAAGGCTCTCATTCAGATTTGATGGAGAAATCAAAAGCTTTATAGACAAGCAAAAGCTAAAAGAATTTAGCACCACCAAACCAGCGTTACAAGAGACACTGAAGGAACTTCTCTACGTGGAAAAGGCCACAACTAGAAACAAGAAAATGATGAAATGGGAAAGCTCACCAGTAAAGGCAAACGTACAGTAAAGGTAGGAGATCATCCACACAAGCATGGTATCAACACCAGCCATCGTGAGAGGAGGAGAGCACAAGTGCAGGACACTGGAAGTGCGTTTGAAATTAAGAGAGAGATCACAATTTAAAACAATCATATGTTTATATACACTGCTGTATCAGAACCTCATGGTAACCACAAACCAAAAATCTATAATAGACGTACACACAAAAAAGAAAAAGGAATCCAAACACAACACTAAAGATAGTCATCAAATCATAAGAAGAGAGAACAAAAGAGGAAAGGAACAAAAAAGACCTACAAACCCAAAACAATTAACAAAATACCAGTAAGAACATACATATCAATAATTACCTTAAATGGGGGCTTCCCTGGTGGCGCAGTTGTTGAGGGTCTGCCTGCCGATGCAGGGGACACGGGTTTGTGCCCCGGTCCAGGAGGATCCCACATGCCGCCGAGCGGCTGGGCCCGTGAGCCATGGCTGCTGAGCCTGTGCTCCGCAACGGGAGAGGCCACAGCAGTGAGAGGCCCGCGTACCGCAAAAAATAATAATAATAGTTACCTTAAATGTAAACGGGTTAAATGCTCCAACCAACCAAAAGACGTGGACTGGCTGAATGGATACAAAAACAAGACCCATATATATGTTGTCTACAAGAGACCCACTTCAGACCTAGAGACACATACAGACTGAAAGGGGGTGGAAAAAGGTATTCCATGCAAATGGAAATCAAAAGAAAGCTGGAGTAGCTATACTCATATCAGATAAAATAGACTTGAAAATAAAGACTACTACAAGAGACAAAGGAGGACACTACGTAATGATCAAGGGATCGATCCAAGAAGAAGATACAACAATTGTAAATATATACGCACCCAACACAGGAGCACCTCAATATATAAGGCAAATGTTAACAGATATAAAAGGAGAAATTGACAGTAAATAAATAATAGTGGGGGACTTCAGCGCCCCACTTACATCAATGGACAGATCATCCAGACAGAAAATCAGTGAGGAAACACAAGCCTTAAATGACACATTAGACCAGATGCACTTAACGGATATCTACAGAGCATTCTGTCCGAAAGCAGCAGAATACACACTCTTTTCAAGTGCACACGGAACGTTCTCCAGGACAGATCACGTGCTGGGCCACAAAGCGAGCCTCAGTAAACTTGGGAAAATTGAAATCATATCAAGCATCTTTTCCAACCACAACACTATAAGATTAGAAATCAACTACAAGAAAAAAAAACTGCAAAAAAACACTAACACGTGGAGGCTACGCAATATGCTAGTGAACAACCAATGGATCACTGAAGAAATCAAAGAGGAAATCAAAAAATACCTAGAGACAAATGAAAACGAAAGCACTATGATCCAAAAGCTATGGAACGCAGCAAAAGCAGTTCTAAGAGGAAAGTTTATAGCAATACAAGCCTACCTCAGGAAAAAGAAAAATCTCAAACAACCTAACCTTACATTAAAGCAACTAAAGATGAAGAACAAACAAAACCCAAAGTTAGTAGAAGGAAAGAAATCATAAAGATCAGAGCAGAAATAAATGAAATACAGACTAAGAAAACCATAAAAAAAGATGAATTAAAGTAAAAGCTGGTTCTTTGAAAAGATAAAATTAATAAAACTTTAGCAAGACCCATCAGGAAAAAAAGGGAGAGGACTCAAATCAATAAAATTAGAAATGAAAAAGGAGACATTACAACCAACAGCACAGAAACACAAAGGACCACAAGAGACTACTACAGGCAACTATATGGCAGTAAATTGGACAACCTAGAAGAAATGGACAAATTCTTAGAAAGGTACAATCTCCCAAAACTGAACCAGGAAGAAATAGAAAATATGAAAAGACCAATTACAAGTACTGAAATTGAATCTGTGATTTAAAAACTCCCAACAAACCAAAACGTCCAGGACCAGATGGTTTCACAGGTGAATTCTATCAAACATTTAAAAAAGAGTTAACACCTATCCTTCTGAAACTATTCCAAAAAATTGCAGAAGAAGGAACATTTCCAAACTCATTCTATGAGGCGACCATCACTCTGATACCAAAACCAGACAAAAATACTTCAAAAAAAAATTACAGGCCAATATCACTGATGAACACAGATGCAAAAATCCTCAACAAAACACTAGCAAACCGAATCCAACAATACATTAAAAGGATCATACACCACGATCAAGTGTGATCCATCCCAGGGATGCAAGGATTTTTCAGTATCTGCAAATCAATCAGTGTGATACACCACATTAACAAATGGAAGAATAAAAACCATACGATCGTCTCAGTAGAAGCAGAAAAAACTTCTGATAAAATTCCACACCCATTTATGATTTAAAAAAAAAACTGTCCAGAAAGTAGGCATAGAGGGAGCCTACCTCAACATAATAAAGGCCATATATGACAACCCCACAGCTAACATCATACTCAATGGTGAAAAGCTGAAAGCATTTCCTCTAAGATCAAGAACAAGACAAGGGGACTTCCCTGGTGGCAAAGTGGTTAAGAATCCACCTGCCAATGCGGGAGACATGGGTTCAAGCCCTGGTCTGGGAATAATATCCCATATGCTGCGGAGCAACTAAGCCGGTGTGCCACAACTACTGAAGCCTGTGCGCCTAGAGCCTGTGCTCCGCAGCAAGAGAAATCACCGAAATGAGAAGCCCATGCACCACAGCAAGAGTAGCCCCTGCTCGCCTCAACTAGAGAAAGCCCGCGCACAGTAACAAAGACCCAACGCAGCCAAAAATAAATAAATTTAAAAAGAACAAACAAGGATGTCCACTCTCACCACTTTTATTCAGCATAGTTTTGGAAGTCCTAGCCACAGCAATTGGAAAAGAAAAGGAAATAAAAGGGATCCAAACTGGAAAAGAAGCAAAACTGTCACCGTTTTCAGATGACATTACACTGTACATTCATTGAGAATCCTAAAGATGCTACCAGGAAACTACTTGAGCTCATCAGTGAATCTGGTAAAGTTGCAGGATACAAAATTAATACACACAAATCTGTTGCATTTCTATACACTAACAACAGAAGATCAGAAAGGGAAATTAAGGAAACAATCCCATTTACCATGGCATTAAAAAGAATAAAATACCCAGGAATGAACCTACCTAAGGAGAAAAAAAAAAAAAAAAAACACCTGTACTCCAAAAACTGTAAGATGCTGATGAAAGAAACAGAAGATGACATAAATAGATGGAAGCATATACCAAGTTCATGGATTGGGAGAGTCAATATTGTCAAAATGACTATACTACCCAAGGTAATCTACAGACTCAGTGAAATCCCTATCAAATTACCTATGGTATTTTTCACAGAACTAGTACAAAAAGTTTTAAAATTTGTATGAAAACACAGAAGACCCCGAATAGCCAAAGCAATCTTGAGAAAGAAAAACGGAGCTGGAGGAATCAGGCTCCCTGACTTCAGACTATACTACAAAGCTACAGTAATCAAAACAGCATGGTACTTGCACAAAAACAGAAATGTAGATCAATGGAACAGGATAGAAAGCCCACAAATAAACCCACACACCTATGGTCAATTAATCTACGACAAACAAGGCAAGAATATACAATGGAGAAGATACAGTCTCTTCAATAAGTAGTGCTGGGGAAACTGTACAGCTACATGTAAAAGAATGAAATTAGAACATTCTCTAACACCATACAAAAAATAAATTCAAAATGGATTAAAGACTTCAACATAAGACCGGATACTATAAAACTCCTAGAGGAAAACATAGGGAGGACACCCTTTGACATATCGCAGCAATACATCTTTGGATCCATCCTCCAGAGTAATGAAAACAAAAATAAACACATGGGACCTAATTAAACTTAAGAGCTTTCGCATAGCAAAGGAAACCATAAAACGAAAAGACAACCTATGGAATGGGAGAAAATATTTTCAAATGAAGCGACTGACAAGGGATTCATCTCCAAAATATACAAACAGCTCATGCAGCTCAATATCAAGAAAACCTAATCAAAAAACGGGCAGAAGACCTAAGTAGAAATTTCTGCAAAGAAGACACACAGATGGCAAAAAGGCACGTGGAAAGATGTTCAACATCACTAATTAGAGAAATGCAAATCAAAACTGCAATGAAGTATCACCTCACACCAGTTAGAATGGAAATCACCAGAAAATCTACAAACAACAAATGCTGGAGAGGGTGTGGAGAAAAGGGAACCCTCTTGCACTGTTGGTGGGAAGGTAAATTGGTGCAGCCACTATGGAGAACAGTACGGAGGTTCCTTAAAAAACTGAATATAGAACTACCATATGACCCAGCAATCCCACTCCTGGGCATTTATCTGGAGAAAACCATAATTTGAAAAGATACATGCACCCTAGTGTTCACTGCAGCACCATTTACAATAGCCAAGACATGGAAGCAACCTAAATGTCCATCAAAAGATGAGTGGATAAAGAAGATGTGGTACACATATACAATGGAATATTACTCAGCTATAAAAAAGAATGAAATAATGCCATTTGCAGCAACATGGATGGACCTGGAGATGATCATGCTAAGTGAAGTCAGACAGAAAGACAAATATCATCATATATCACTTACAGGTGGAAACTAAAAAAATGATACAAATGAACTTATTTACAAAACAGAAACAGACTCGTAGACATAGAAAACAAACTTATGGTTACCAAAGGGCCGGGGGATAATTTAGGAGGTTGGGATTAACATTTACACACTGCTATATATAAAATAGATAAAGAACAAGGACCTACTGTATGCCACAGGGAACTCACTCAATGTTTTCTAATAACCTGTATGGGGAAAGAATCTGAAAAAGAATAGACGTACATATGTGTGTAACTGAGTCACTTTGCGCTACACCTGAAACTAACACACACTGTAAACCAGCTGTGCTGCAGTTACAGCAAACACAAAGGAGAGCTGCGCACCCCGACCCCGTCGGCGCCATGCCGTGTGTGCCCGCTTCTCCCTGTAGGTGCGCCCACACAATTCTTTCTGAGCTGCTTGGGAATCAGTAGTATGCGTGATGCCCTCACATCTAAAGGCTTCTGAGTGTATTTCCTAAGAGGCTCTTCTCCGTCAGGAAACAGCTGCTAGCCCTTTTTCCACCAGAGACACCTGAGGCCGAGAGGGGTAATTCGGGCTACCCGAGGTCACACAGTGAGACAGAGTCCAACCCACATCTCCTCCTTCCGCGGGCCCACCTTCGCACCACACCTCTGTCCTTCAAGACCCCAAGTGTGTCTCCCGTCCCCTTCTGAGATGGAGCAGCGCTGCCTTCCCGGGTTTCCGCAGCTCCAGAGAGGGGCCCGGAGGCTGCCCTCACACCCGAGCTCCCGCAGGGCACATCCGCGGGGGACCACTTCCGCCCACTGTCCGGAGCCCTGATCTGGCTTTGACGAGCCCTGGTCGGCCCTGACCTGACCCTCGTGTGGCTCTCTGCTTCTAGCCTGAACCTCGTCTGCCCTTCTGCACGCCAGCCGCCCTGCAAACGCCCGCTGATCCCCTAGAAAGGCCGGGTCCTAGATGGCCTGTGAGGAAGCGATGCGGCGGAGAAAAGGAGGGTGCGGTGCACCTTCCTGACCTGTTTGCGCTGGGGTGTCCACACGAGGGGAGGGGAGATGATCAACAAGATACTCCCGGATCCGCACACACGCCCGAAAAAGGGGCAGCCCGGGAATTACACTGAGACCCAGGAGGGAGTTTGCATGTGACCCAAGGAGGTGCCTTGGGGCACATCCCAGGGGAACGTTCCTGCCTGCACGCCTGGATGAAGGCAAGGTGGGCACAGCCTGGTTCCCGGGACTGTTCCTAGGAGGATGCCCCTCCGGGCTTTCGGAACGGCTGCCTCTTCCCAGAGTCGCCCCTGCCCCTCCTCCACCCCAGTCGGCCTCAGCCAGGCCCGGGCCCTGGAGGCCAGGAGAGCACATAGAGGCCCTGCCTGCTTACTGTCGGGGCTGTGGGGCAGCGGCGTGGATGTGTGTGGATTGCCTAATGTCCCGGGGTCACACGTTATGACATGGCCCCTCGGGACGGGTGGAAGGCAGGGCCCCAGGACACCGTCTGCTGGGCTCAGTGGGGGCGGGCGGGCGAAGGCCCGGGGCTGGCTGCACCCCCTGCACAGCCAGGCTAATTTTATCCAGCTTAATCAAGAGCCATCAGCAGAAGCTGCAGAGGTGGGGGTGGGGATTTGCATGATCCAGTTCCTGTTCTGAAATGTTAATTAGACGTCGTTCTCCCTTCGCCTGCTCTGAGCCTGCGCTCCCTTGCTGCCACCGCGAAGCGTCCCTCAGCACCCCTGCAGGGTGAGGCGGGTCCACGGGGTAGGGCCGAGGCCCCCAGGACACAGCCGCAGACCCGACCCAAGGGCCTCCCTCTGCCTCATCCTCAGGTCCTGGAGCAAAGCCCTGAGACCCAGCCACACACAGGCCCACGGGAGGGTCTCCTGGAGTCGGGAAGCCCCCTTCTGCCCCCCCCCCAACCCCCGGGTCCCTCCTAGCTTTGTGCGCTTAGGTTGACAGTCGGACCTCTCTGAGCATCAGAACGTTTTCCCCTCTTGGCGCGTAAGTGTTACATGGCTCAAGGTGAAGCTGGGAGCATCCGCTCATCTACAGGGAAGTTTGCTCTCTGCCCTAAAAACGCCGCGGGTGGTACCTGACCCCCATCACAGGGGCACCGACTGGGCGGCGGAGCAGACAGGGTCCCGGCTCTGCCTTCAGTGGGTGAGGGGTCCTTAAGGTACATCGCGCTACCGTTCCAGACTGTACGTGATAGGACATACTTGTCTTTACTGTACATGTGATTGGATGACCTATTCCCCATGCCAAGGCAAGCATGAATAAAGTTAAGCTAAATGTTAAAAAAAAATAAAGGGGGGTGAGATCATGGTGGGTCCCCTCCCAGGGTCCTCTGAAGACAGAAGAGAGGGCGACAAGCACCCAGTAGCCCTTCTTTCTGGAAAGGGGGTGAACCAAAAAGCTGGGGAGGTGCTTCAGGGTCCTCTCCCTGAGCTGGCGTCCCAAGGGCCACGTCCCAGGCGGCACTCACCTGTTCTCACAGCAGCACCGCAAGGAGGGGACAAGGCTCCAGAGTCACCACCCGGGCCCCGGGCCCCAGGCCTCTCCCTGTGGGTGGAGGAGGATGGATGTCAGCCGCCAGGTCCCCCGTTACGAGCCACTGGTCCCACCCGTCAGATTCTGATTCCAAACTCAGAAGCCGACAGAAACCGTCACCGTTTTACTGGAGAGGAAACTAAATTTCAAAAGTTAAAATCGCCGGAACGTTATGCCACTACCACCTCCCGCTCCCCTGCACCAGTGCCGCGGCCGCATCCCTGGGCCGGGGCCCCGGGGCCAGGCGCTGCGGAAAGATGAAGAGAAGAGAGCAGGAGCTCGGAAGTGCTGTGGGCTGTGAGGGAGAGAAGGAGGGGAGGCTTGGAAGTTCTGACTGCAGACGATAAAGAAACTAAAGACAAAACAACAAAAATAAAACGATAGCAATGTCAGAGGAGAAGGCACGATTTCCAACAGAAGCCAACGCAGCCCCGGGGCTTCCAGGGCGATCCCTGAGTTCCCGGCTCAGGAGAGGACTGGGTGGGGGGCACCCCCCTCGCATAACACCTTCGGTCATACCAGGGTCCAGGGCCCAGAGAGAAGGCAGCTGGGGGAGGGTCAGGTCCTCAGGCCTGAGCCGCGCTAGGACCAGCGATGGTTCGAATACTGGGGCCAGAAACAAAAGCATCATCTCGGGGAGTCTGGCATCCCCAATGGAGCAGGTGCCCTGGTGGTCCCCGGGTCTGTGGGGACAGGCCCTGCCATCCTCCATCCTCTCGGCCTGGCTGAGGGGTCTTCCCTAAATCCCGGCTGGGCTTCACTGTTCCCACCCAAATCCTCCACTCTGCTAATGTGACCCTCCCCTGGGAGCCCCCCAGATTTGTGCGGAGGAGCTGGGGTTGTGCTGGAAGGCCCAGGCACGAATAGGAAATCCACCCTGCCTCTTGAGATGGGGGTGCACGTGAATTCCGGGTTACAGCTATGCGAGAAATTCCAACACTTCCAATTCTTCCGTTCCCAAGTATCCGCCCTTACATCCCACGGGGCATGGGGGAGGCTTTCCCTGTGCCTGAAAACCCAAAAATTTAAATTTAAAACTCATTATGGCTACAGGGGAAGGTTAGTAAGAAAACCCTGAGCCAGGCTTCCCAGCTAAGGCACCTCTTTGTGAACCTTTATTAAACTTGCATGAATTAAAAGAGACTTTTCAAATAAACTTCACCCGGAAGTTTGGAAGGAACTGGTCTCCGGGACACGCAGCTCTCCCCATGCCGTGAAACCACAGGCCCGTATTCTCGGGGGACCAGAGCAGAGTGGGTGGAGGCACCCAACAGGGCCCCCATGGGGTGCACTGAAACTGGGCTGTGGCGGGGGGGGGGGGGGCCTGTCAGTTGACGGCACCAGAACCCACCCTGATTAAGCCAGTGGCCGCCAAAGCACATGAGGGGCCACAGACTCCGAGAGCCGCGTGCATCAGGTTGGGGGCTCCGCCGGGGGTACCCCCACCTTCCTCTGCCACGGGGCGCAGAGGCCTCAGCTCCCATCTCCATCGCTGGACACGGTGCCACCACCCACCTTCTGCCACTGCAGGCGCCAAAGCACAAGGTCTCTCTGCCTCTCTTCTGAATCAAACTCATGAAGGTGTGTCCCACTGGCAGGTTCTAGATCACCTGACCAGGTCGTGGCAGTAGAGGAGGGCGAGAAAGCACGGTTCTGGAAGATAAAGAAGGGAATTCAGAAGGTGCTGGAGAGCCAAACAGCCTACTGATGTCCACTACACTGACCCTGGCAACTGAAACAAGAAGAGAATCTCCTCATCTCGCAGAAGCTGCACTGTCTTCAGGCATGGCTGGATCCAGGCTCCGGCAGTCACCCGGCGGTTTCCCTGAGCTGTGCTTTCTCTGGGCCGTGCCAAGGTCTCTTAACCTCTCTTGCTTCTGCTTCTTCATCTGCAAAATGGGGATAAGAATGGGGTTCTCCTGAGGAACCAGCAGAATAACGCAAGGGCAGTACCTGGCACAGAGTGGGCACTCGGTAACCATCGTTAGGGTTGCGCTGCTGTGAACACAACTGGAAATCTCCAGATATTTGTTCAAACTTTGTCTCCGGGTTTTGTGGCTCAAAAGCACACTGCACTGTGACAGAATGGCCACACGATTTGCATGGCCCAGTGCCAAATAAGAACGCAGGGGCCCTCATTCACAAAGTATGAAGAATTTCAAGACTGTGACCGCACAGCAGTAAACCGAGCTCCGGGCTCTTCTGAGCTGGGCCACAGCTGCACAGCACTGACTCACCTGCTGAGAGGTGCTCAGATTTCCATCACCACCTCGACACCAGCACCAACACGCCCAGCCACGCACACAGTCTTTGCCTGCCCGTAACTACTGTGGCCACGTGAACCCCACTCACCGATGGGCGTGGTTTGCAGCCCTCACTGCTGCGGCAGGAAAGAAAGGGTTGAGGCTCTGTGTTTGATCATCTGCACATCTGCAGCTGCTGACCCCAGGCCCCAAGCCCATGTCGGAGACCACTGGGACGGCAGGAGCCCAGAGATGGTTCAGCTCGGGAAGCCCTCTGCAGCTGCGTCCCCACTCCTGTTCGTTTCCCATTTTGTAAGCACATTTTTAGTCTCTTGCAAGCCCCAGGTATTTGCATTGGTCCCCTGCTGCCTATGGGAAGGGCTTGAAGGGGATTTAGGAGGGGGGCCTGGCATGCGTGCGTGCGTGCACAGGCAGGGATTAGTTTGGAGGTGGATACGTGCAGATGAGCCTCGGGCTTTGCTGGGCCTCAGCTGGAGGAAGCAGAGCCCTCTCTAGATGCCTCCTCGTCGGCACGGACATGGGATGGGCCAACCTGTGGGAGTCACCGTGTCTGGGTGCAGCTGGAAGCAGAGGCCCCCCAGGGTCAGCAGAGAACCTCTCCAGCCTCTCCAGGCTTCCACACGGGTTTGTAATGTTGTCTTTTCTTACACTTCGCAGTACGCAGGGGAAGTCCCCGAAAACCGGGTGGAGATGGTGGTCGCAAACCTCACTGTGATGGACCGAGATCAGCCCCACTCCCCGAACTGGAACGCTGTCTACCGCATCATCAGCGGGGACCCCTCGGGCCACTTCAGCGTCCGCACGGACCCCGTCACCAACGAGGGCATGGTCACTGTGGTGAAGGTGGGTGCTCACCTCGCCTCCTGCTGGGCTCCCTGAGCTCTGCCCCCGCCACGTGCCCTGAGGCAGACGTAACAGGAGTGATATTCGGGTTCAGTGCGTGCCACCCCAGTGTCCAAGGGCAAAGGACTGCGCCCGACCTGCCAGGGGCAGAGGCAGCCTCAGCAGGACCGGTCACGTGACCCCAGGGACTCTGCAGGCCTGACCTGCCACCCACCCCCCAAAAGATAACTCTCCCATCTCCTCCCTTGCACCTGGCCCTCAGCTTCTGAAGCTCAGAGGCCAAGAATCAGCCTCTTCTGCTTCCCGACCGGGCGGCGACAAGGCTTTGCCCGAGGCAGTGAGTGAGCGGTGCCCCAGTGCCCGGAGGAGGGTCAGGGTGGCAGGAACAGCGGGAGCAGGCCAGTTTGGGGGTCGCGGTAACCTCTGCAGCTCCCAGCAAGGCTCAGCGAAAACACTTCACCCCAAGCCTCCCCCACGTGCACTGGTGCGCCCCCGGCCCTGCCCCACGAGCCTGCACCCACGCTGGGCTGCTCCCCTCAGGGTGCAGACCCGGCCCCTGGGCTTTGAGCGAAGGGTCGTGGCCACACGTGGGGGAGGCAGCTGAGCGGAGGCCCAGTGAGGCTGTCTGGCCTCTGATTGAAACTGTTGGAGCAAATTACTCACTGATTTCTCTGTTACCAATATGTTTTGTTTTGCCGTCCGACAGACTTCCGTTGGCCATAATCTTTCTGGAAGGTGTCCTCACTCAGACTGGCGACACAATTTTTAATGCATGACACGTAGCATTATTCCCTGTCCTCCAGGGACACGAACGGATAAATATGGGAGAAGGACCACTTCCTTTAGTGACTTCTTCAGAGGCACACCCACCGTGATTTTAGGAAGCAGTATATTTCAGTCGCTGCCAACACTCGGGGGGCCCTGGGGGAGGGGCTGGAGGCCTGGCAGCCGCTTAGTTCTCGGCGGCCGGGTGGGCGGGGGGGGACCTCAGCCATGAAGAGGCAAGCGCCAGGGAGGGACGTGGCTTCTCACCGGGGGCTCCAGGGGCTCTGCAGGTAACACGCATTCCTTCAGCAGATGAGGAGACCACGGCTGCAGAGGACGGGGGCTCCCGCAAGGTGAGCCGGGGGGACAGTGGGGAGGACGACGGAAGTGTCGGCCCAGAGCCCCGATCTCTGCTGCCACCTCCAGGCCTTCCCGTCGGGCAGGCACTGCGCCTTGGGGAGCATCGTCTCCGTCCCCTTTCCACGCCCACTCAGCACTGTTACTTACTTTATAGTAAACTCTTCCCGTGCTCAATACCTTGCTCAGTAGCAGGAGCTGAGAAGGCGTGGGTTTGATGCACCAGGTGTATGACGGTCAATACTCACAGAAATCAAGGCTGAGCTGCAGGAGGAGCCCAGCGATGGGGCAGGGCTGGGCCAGGCGAGCAGCAGGCAGGGCAGCACGGCCCCATCACCAGCACCCCCGGGGCTCGCAGGACAACTGGTCCCACGAGGCGATCAGGTCCCCTCTGAGCAGAAGTGTGTCACACCATTTACCACAAACGTTTCCAAGCACATCTAGAAGTAAGAGAGACGGGTGTACCCTCACCTGCCACTTCAGTTTCACAGTTACTAGCGTGCTGCCATGTCGCTCCATCCGTGTTTTGCTGCCGTGTGGTTCTAACTCCAGGCCCTCTGCTCACATAGCTACAACCGTGACAGCACCTGAGACAGACAACCACGCCTCCGTGATCTCCAATATGAGTCATTTGTTTTTTTGTTGGTTTTTTTTTGCGGTACGCGGGCCTCTCACTGTCGTGGCCTCTCCCGTTGCGGAGCACAGGCTCCGGACGCGCAGGCTCAGTGGCCATGGCTCACGGGCCCAGCCGCTCCGCGGCATGTGGGATCTTCCCGGACCGGGGCACGAACCCGTGTCCCCTGCATCGGCAGGTGGACTCCCAGCCACTGTGCCACCATGGAGGCCCTGAGTCTACATTTAATTGCCCTTAATTTTCCAAGTGTCTCTTGATGGTGTGGTTTTTCAAATCTGGATCCAACCAGGGTCCCCACGTTGCATTCGGTTGTGCCATCTCTTGAATCTCTCATAATCTAGAATATTCCCCCCACCTCTGACCTGTCACAAACGCAGGGTCCGCGGTGCTGAATCTGTCCGATCGCTTCCTCTCGGAGTATCTGGTCTCTTGCTCTCTGCTCTTCCTGTAAGCAGGGCTGCAGACCTGAAGGGCCCTTCCGCGGTGAGAAGCCTGGTTGTCCCGTGCACAGCCATCTGAGCCTGACCAGTGGGCTCCGGTGCTCACAGGCCTCTCCCGTCACCGTGGAGTTGGCTCCTCCCCGTCATGACCGGCAAGCAGTCTGCAAAAGCACGGCTCTCCACCAGCCCCCATCTGTTGGTTTCATCATCTGTTGATGGTCATTGCCAAGTTCATTTCTTCATTAGGCGGTATAAAATGGTGCTTTACAATCCTGTCATTCCTTGTACAGTCCTCGGCTGGAATGCTTCTATATAAAAGAGCCCTGTGATGATGCTGACATGCAGGCCTGCAGCTGTCAGAACAACGCCCACGCAAAGATGCCCACCCAGGTCCCAGTCTCCCAAATCTGTGCGTATGTGGCAAAGGGCACTTTGCAGATGTGAAGAAGTTAAGGATCTTGAGATGGGAGGTTGTCCTGGATAGTCCTGGGGGGCCCCCAAGTAATCGCGGGGCCCTTAGAAGAGGGACACAAGAGGACCAGAGTCAGAGACCTGAGGTTGCAGCAGAGGTCTGAGAGAGACAGACTGGAAGGTGCCGCGCTGCCGCTCTGAAGACGGAGGGAGGGGCCGGGAGCACAGGCGCCTCTCGGACGGAGTCAGAAAAGGCGTCCAGGAGCCTTCAGAAGCGGCCAGCCCTGCCCACGCCCCGACCTTAGCCCAGCAGCGCAGACTTTTGGCTTCTGGCCCCCAGAACTGTAAGATAACGAATGTGTGTTGTTTTAAGCCACTCAACAGGAACATGAAATTAACGCAGCTCAACAGAAAAGGCGAGAATGAGGCTTCATTCTCCACCTTTACTTCCGATTCTCAGAGCAGAACCGGTGAGCCAGCAACAGGCAGTGTCACCACCTGCATCCCGGTGTTACGGCTGCCGTAACAATTGCATAACATGACACGCGTTTACCCTCGCACTTTTCTGGAGGTCAGGAGCCCGTAACGACCCTGTGACGGCACGTAGGGCCCACCTGGGTTATCCAGGACCACCTCCCAGCTCAAGACCCTTACCTTCATCGTGGCTGCAAAGTCCCCTTTTGCCAGGGAAAGTGACTATCCACAGATTCCAGAGGTGAGGACCTGGGTAAATGCAGAAGCAGTCAGTGAACTGCGTTTTTCACTTTCTCGTCACGGCTAAGGCTGGGCAGGTTTTTATACGCTCGGTGTGTGGTGCTCAGCTGCAGCTAGTACGGTCTTGACCTCTGGCCAGGGGGCTCCTCCGGCAGCTGGTTCTGGGTGCTTCTGCTACGTCCCTGTGTTGGGACCTGAGTGCGCAGCCCAGGTTCGTCTTGCTGATTTCTTGCCTCACATCTGGGCGGGCCATTCCTCTAGCGAGGAGTGGTACTTAGAAACCAACGTCCAGACGCGAGAGGTGCTCACTGCGGCTGCTGCCATCGCTACTGGATGTTGTCAGGGCAGAGCGAAGAAGTGACACTTCAGTGCATGTGCTTCCTGACCACCTCAAAGTTACTTCACCGATGCACATGATCATTTCATCCAAATTGAACACTGGAAGGTTTTACTAACCTTTGTTGATTTTATACTTGATCTCATTTCTCTTACACTGAAAATCTTGGTTCCTAACAACAGTAAGATAATTGCTGATTTACTTTAACCTACAATATACAATCACCCCTCGGTATCCATGGGGGATTGGTTCCGGGACACACCCCCCCACAGGTAGGTACCAAAATCCACAGATGCTCAAATCCCTTATACAAAATGGCAGAGTATCAGGTTGGCCAAAAAAGTTCGTTCGGGTTTTTCCATGAGAACTTTTTGGCCAACTGAATATTTGCATATAACCTACACACACTCTCCCGTGTAATTTATACCCACTACCATGTCAGTGCTGTGTAAACTGTTGCCTGTGTGAGGCAAATTCAGGTTTTAAATTTCTGGAATTTTTTTCAAATGTATTCAATCTGTGGCTGGTTAAATCCACGGATGTGGAGCCCATGGATATAGAGAGCCAATTATACATAAAAAGCTTAAAAAATAACGAATCCAAACTCCCGGCCAACAGCAAGCAAACCAGATGAATTTAAGGTTTCTTTGCAGTAACTCTTGTCCTTAGAATAAATCCCATGAAGGACTTACCGTCTAAATGCTGTCCCAGTCACGAGAAATCATTATTTTCTTGGGAGTTATATTACCATCGATATACAGTTAGTTTAATTTAACTCCGTTTGTTTCTGATTTTCAGAGATTGCTTCATATATACAAGTTTACTTGTAATACCTAAAATGTGAGAATGTAAGGTTACATGGCTCTAAAATCAAAGCTATGTGGCAAAACACACGCAGCAAACTCACACCTCCAGACGTTCCCTCCACCCTTATTCCTTCCCTCTGCTCACGGGTGACTGTTTTATGAGTTTTTGGTTTATCCTTTCAGCATTTCTTTTTGCATATTTGAGCAGATACATATGCAAATTCATGTTCCTCTCCCCCTTTCACACAAGAGGCAGCCTGCAATGGATGTTGCCTTTTCTGCTCACCAGTCGATCCTGGAGATCTCTCCGTTCCCACGTGTATCTTCCTGGTTCTTTCTTACAGCTGCAAATGTCCCCACTGTGCGGATGCAGCCCAGCCAGTGCTATGGGTGCCTGAGTTGACAGCAGTATAAATCCTCTATGAATGATACAGATGATACGTCAGTGAATATTCTTGGGCACGTAATACTCCGCACGTGTCTAAGCAGAACTGTTCAAATGCAGCTGCAGTGTGCTGTGTTGCTTGTTTTCTAGTGAGACTGTTGCAAGCTTTGCCAGGAGTAATTACACGTCTCGGGGCCCCAAGTGCTTCCGTGCAGCTTCCATCCCCCCTCAAAACGTGAAGAATACCCCCCGAGACTGATCGTACCCCGGAGACCCTATAACTGTAGACAATAGAACCATACTAACATTTATCATCCGGGGTCCTGACACCCCCAAAATGCGTGTCAGCTGGAGAGAATGGTCATGCAAGGGCCACGCAGAGGTGAGGGGGCTCCGTGAGACCTGGTGTGTTGGTGTCCTGGGGCTGCTGTAGCAACTTACCACAGACCAGGTGGGTTAGAACAGCTGAAGGATGCGCTCTCACAGCTCTGGAGGCCAGACGTCCAAAATCAGGGCATTGGCGGGGCTGTGCTCCCTCTGGAGGCTCTGGGAGGATCCCTCCTGCCCCGTCCAGCTCCTGGGGTTGTTGGCCATCCCTGGCTCAGAGCTGCGTCACCCCAGCCTGTGCCTGTCTTCACCTGGCCCCTTTCTGTGTCTGCAGTCTCCCTCCCCTAACTCACAGGGCACCCAGGCTTGAATCGGGGAACACCTCAATCCAGGGCGACTCCCTCTCGAGACCTTTAACTTCATTACATCTACAAAAACCCTATTTGCCAAAGGTCACAGTCACAGGTTCCAGAGGGACGTATCCTTGGAGGCCACCCTTCCACCCACCACACCTGGTGAGGCACCCTGGACGGACAAGAGCCAGGCCCTCGACCTGCCAGGCTGCAGGGAGCAGGGTGGGGCCCCCGCACTCCTAATGCGTGATGAGTGCCGGAGCCGCTGGCTAGGAGGTGTGCCTGGCGGGAGCCGTAGCCCCCGAGGAGCCCAGCTACTGCCACTCCATGACGTGGGAAGCTGGGGGACGGCACCCCTCGGGACTGACCTCCTGGGCCCAGAGCAGGGCGTGTGCAGACCAAGCAGCCCCACGGGCACCACCCTCCCTGACAGCCTCGCGGGCACCTAAGCCAGCTCCCCGTCCCGGCGCCTCTCATTCCAGGCGGTCGACTATGAGCTGAACAGAGCGTTCATGCTGACCGTGATGGTGTCCAACCAGGCGCCCCTGGCCAGCGGGATCCAGATGTCCTTCCAGTCCACGGCGGGGGTGACCATCTCAGTCATGGACATCAACGAGGCCCCCTACTTCCCCTCGAACCACAAGCTGATCCGCCTGGAGGAGGGCGTGCCCACTGGCACCGTGCTAACCACGTTTTTGGCAGTGGACCCTGACCGGTTCATGCAGCAGGCCGTGAGGTGGGCCCACAGAGCACCCTCGGGCCCTGGGAACAGGGAGCCCCGTCTTCCACAGAGAAGAGTCCTGAATGCCCAGTGAAACCTGCAACCCAGAAAGTCCCGGGTGGGCGCTTGGGGGCATCCCCGACTTGTGGTGTCCCCAGGCAGGGAAGCCCAGTCTGGGGACAGCTGGCATCACCGGCCGCCAGGCTGCCCTGACACGAGACGGTGGGAAAAGCTTGAAGGACATTCAGCCGCATCTAGAGTCAGGCTGGGTCCTGACCCCGCTTGACGCTCCTGCGCTTACGATTCTGTGAGTCACCAGCCCCCTCTGCCCCTCCGTCTCCCCGCCTGTAAAGGGGGCGATGGGAGAATCTGCTTCCCAGGGTCCTTGTGAGGTTAAATAGCCCGTTCTCCTTGGAGACTTCCAGCCGCTGTTGTCACTGTCCCGCGTGGGAGGACCCCGTGCAGGGCTTCAGGGAAGGACCCCCACCCCCACCCCGCGCGCGCTCGGCAGGAGGGCGGCCAGGAGGGGCTCCTCCAGCCCCTCGCCTCACCCCTCCCCTCCCTCCCCCGCAGATACTCAAAGCTGTCGGACCCAGCGAACTGGCTGCACATTAACGCCACCAACGGTCAGATCAGCACGGCGGCCGTCCTCGACCGCGAGTCTCCCTACATCAGAAACAACGTCTATGAGGCCACCTTCCTGGCAGCGGACAACGGTGCGCCCAGGGGCAGGGAGACACGGGGCGGGGGGCCCGCCCTCGCCCATTTGAAGCCCTGGGCCTGGTGCTTCACTGATGCGGGCGCCAGGGGAGCTGGGCACTGTTAACACCACTGTTACAGCTCCCTGGGCTCCTGCCATGTGCCAGGCTCTATCCATCAGTGAGCAAAACAGACAAGAGCCTTCTCCTTTGCATGGGTGACATTCTAGAGGCCAGTGTGTCAGCTTGAACCAGGTTTGTCTGCATAATAATTACAGCAATCTTAACAAGATGGAGGTTTACTTTCTGCCACATAAAAGAAGACTGGAAGCAGGCAGCCCAGGGTCAGGTATGAGAAACCAAGCTCACTCTGGCCACTCCCGTGTCCTTGGCAAGCTGCAGCATATGGCCCAGAGCAGCTGCTGATGCTCCAGCCATCGTGACCACATTCTGGCAAACAGGAGGAGGGGGAGGCCAAGGGCACATCCCAGCCCTTCTAAGGACTTCCACTCACAGCTCATGAAAGCCAGAACTCAGTCCCGAAGCCACGTCTCACTGCAAGGGATGCTGAGGAATGTCATCTTCTGGTTGGGCAGTGATGAGCCCAGGTAAAGTCTGGGGCTTCAGTTCTTTTATTAAGGAACAAAGAGGAAATGGATATTAGGGACAACTCAGCAGTCTCTGCCCCAGGGAAACAAGTGTGAAACAAGCCAGCCAGACAATTTCAGGGAACGGGAGGTGCCGGAAAAGAACCAAATGGAGGATGGGAGAGTGGCCGGGGTCTCCTGCTGCACTGCTGGCTATGAGTGACCTGCTGTGGGTCCAGGACCTGCGGGATTAGAAGGACAAGCCAGGGAAAGATGGGGCGGGGAGGGGCGTCCCGGAGTCAGGAAAGGGCACTCGCAAAGGCCCCGTGCCAGGCCCATGCCACGTGGGTTCTGGGATCAGCTGCATAAATAAAGCTTCAGGAGCTAGAGTAGCCGCTGCACAAAGGTTTGGTCGACAGCAGCTGGAAGCTGGGACCTGGAGACCATCCCACAGCCCCTGCCCACCTCCCTCACCCCGCGGGGTCCACAGAGGCCCAGCCCCTCGGCCAGCCACGATGAGCGCCAGGCCCTGGTCGGGGACCGCTGCTCTGAGCAGCAGCTGCAGCACTGAGATTAGATTAGAACGTGATCTTAATGCATCAGTGGCCAGAGCAGTGGAAAGCAGGAGGAAGACACCAGAATCGGAGCACAAGTCCCGCTCGCGTTAATAGAACCTGCCTGTGCTTCTCGGACTGTGAGCTGTGCCATCGGCCACCTATCACAGCAGGCACCAAGCTGCGTCGCCTTGAACGCGCTCTGATGCGTCTCCTGGGAGATCACAGACGCGCTATGGGATGGATGTTCTACATGCTCTGCCTGCCTCGGCCAAGAAACGCAGTCGTCAATGACGGGGTCAGAGCCGCCGTCAAAGGGCAGGGCCACGCTCAGAACACGGAGGACAGACAGGCCACCTCCGGCCGCTCAGCGCTGGTCCACCCTCACTGTGCACCTGGGCTGGGTGTGGGCGGGGGGACGGGACAGCCACACGTGGGCAGGTGTGTGCGGTTCCTGTGTGTGTGCAGCTGAGTGGCTGCATATGTCACATGGCAGAGTGTCAGTGTGCATGTGGGGCTGTGGTCAGCTGGGGTCTGTCCCGGGTGGGGCTGGGGTCTGTCCCGGGTGGGACTGGGGGTCTGTCCTGGGTGGGGCTGGGGTCTGTCCCGGGTGGGGCTGGGGTCTGTCCTGGGTGGGGCTGGGGCGTGGTCCCATGCACACTGTGCGTCTGTGGTCATGGAGCCCAGGAGTGACCGTGTGATCACCCGTGTCCGGCCCACAGGGATCCCTCCGGCCAGCGGCACCGGGACCCTCCAGATCTACCTCATCGACATCAACGACAACGCCCCCGAGCTGCTGCCCAGGGAGGCGCAGATCTGCGAGAAGCCCAGCCTGAACGCCATCAACATCACAGCGGCTGACGCGGACGTCGACCCCAACATCGGCCCCTACGTCTTCGAGCTGCCCTTCGTTCCAGCGAGCGTGCGGAAGAACTGGACCATCACCCGCCTCAATGGTAAGCCTGCCTCGGGCACCAGCCCGCTGGCACCCCTGCCAGTGGGAAAATCGGACGAGTCTAGGGTGCAGGCCCCCAGGGGCCCATCACCCCTTCACAGGAGGGTCGCGCAGCCCCTTCCTGTGGCGTGGGGGCCCCTGCCTGCTCTGGGGCTCGGCCGCCAAGGAGGCCCCCAGGGCAGGCCCCAATCTCATCATTTTAACAAGCTCAGCCTTGACCATCCCAGTGGCTGTAACTGCAGACCACTTCCTATGCCATCACCAACTGATGGGACGGGCCCTAACCAACGCGTTTCCTGAGTCCTATGCCATCACCAACTGATGGACGGGCCCTAACCAACGCGTTTCCTGAGTCCTATGCCATCACCAACTGATGGACGGGCCCTAACCAACGCGTTTCCTGAGGGCACTTCCCTAGCCGTGGCCTTGGTAGAAAGGGCGTCCAAGTTCTGAAGTTCTGATAGCATTTGCTTGTTCCCCAAGCCCTCACCAACACTGAGTAGTGTTTTAAAAAGCATTTTTCCAATTCTTTTAGCGAAAGTCACTGTTTCCACTTGTATCTTTTGACTACCAGTGGGCATTTTTTCATATATTTATTGGCCATTTTTTGCTTCTGTGAACCATCTGTTCAATGTCCGTGCCTATTTTTCTTTGAAAATGGGCTTTTTTTCTAATTGATTTGGTCGAACTCTTTATACGTTAAGGAAATAATTTCATCATTCTTCGTGTTGTAACTGCTCTATTTCTCTTTTTTTTTTTCCTGGGCTGTGTTGGGTCTTCGTTGCTGCACGCGGGCTTTTCTCTAGTTGCAGCGAGCGGGGGCTGCTCTTCATGGCGGTGCATGGGCTTCTCATTGTGGTGGCTTCTCTCATTGCGGAGCATGGGCTCTAGGCACCTGGGCTTCTGTAGTGGTGGCACGAGGGCTCAGTAGTTGCAGCACACGGGCTCTAGAGCACAGGCTCAGTAGTTGTGGCGCATGGACTTAGTTGCTCCGCAGCACGTAGGGTCTTCCCGCACCAGGGCTCGAACCCGTGTCCCCTGCATTGGCAGGCGGATTCTTAACCACTGCGCCACCAGGGAAGTCCCACTGCTCCATTCTTGAATTGCCAACGTCTCAACCTTATGGTATGATGCAGGGTGTGTGTGCGCACATGTGCGCACGTCTACGTGTGTCTTAGCCAAGCAGGCGTGTTAGATGTTCCCACTATCAGTCTTTGCCTCCGTTAGTCTCGCTCAGAAAGGAGGGCGGGCTGCTCAGTGAGTGGAGCCCGTCCCGTCACTCGCACCAGGTGACTACGCCCAGCTCAGCCTGCGCGTCCTGTACCTGGAGGCCGGAGTGTACGACGTCCCCATCGTCGTCACGGACTCGGGGAACCCGCCCCTGTCCAATACGTCCATCATCAAAGTCAAGGTGTGCCCGTGCGACGAGAATGGCGACTGCACCACCATGGGCGCGGTGGCGGCAGCCGGGCTGGGCACGGGCGCCATCGTGGCCATCCTCATCTGCATCATCGTCCTGCTCAGTGAGTGCAGCTGGTCCTGGGGTGACGGGTGGAGGGGCCCAGGTGTGCCCACGGCCCCATCTCCTGGCCCCGCTCTACCTGCCAGGAGACTTCCAGAAGCCCAGCCCAACCGGGTGCCCGGCAACAGACACAGGCACTCGCAGCCACACGTGCGCACCCTCCCGCGCATGCACGCCCTCGTGCAGACACACGCACACCTGCTCACGGTGCCCCCTGCCCCACAGCCATGGTCCTGCTGTTCGTCGTGTGGATGAGGCGGCGGGAGAAGGAGCGGCACACGAAGCAGCTGCTCATCGACCCCGAGGACGACGTGCGCGACAACATCCTCAAGTACGACGAGGAAGGGGGCGGCGAGGAGGACCAGGTGAGGCCCGTGGCCGGGACAGCGGGGACGTGTGGGGACACCCTCCCAGCCCTGGCGGAGCGCACACGCTGGGGTCCCCGCGTGACCTCCGGCCCTCAGCCCTGCACCCCTCATCTGCACCTTCCGCAGCCACTGAGCCCCGCCCAGTGCCGCCTGCACCCCGCGCCCAGGGAGGGTGGGCCTGGGGCGCTGCCCAGTTGGTCACTGGGGACTCGGGGCGAGCCTTAGCCCATAAAAGCTTAGTGACCACCCCCCGTGAAGTGGGCGTTCCCAGGGACACATGAGGAATGCGGTGGCAGCTGAGCAGATGGGGAAGGGGTTGACCCCAGGGGGAAGGCAGCAGGGGGCACAGACCCCACATGTGCCTTGAGGACGGGCAGGATTCGGATGAACAGAGGTGGGGTGAGCATTTCAGGAAGGACAGACCAGGTGAGGGCCCAGGACGGGGGGGCGCCCGGGGGGCCCGGAATAGGTCAATGGATATGCTCAGAGCCCAGCCACAGAACACGATGAGGACGCGCCCCACGACTTCTCTGGTGCCTCTGCCTGGTACCCCCCCCCACCCGGACTGCCTTTCCTGACTCCCCTGCCCGCCCCCCCAGGACTACGACCTCAGCCAGCTGCAGCAGCCGGAGGCCATGGAGCATGTGCTGAGCAAGGCCCCCGGGGTGCGGCGGGTGGACGAGCGGCCGGTGGGCGCCGAGCCCCAGTACCCGGCCCGGCCGGTGGTGCCCCACCCAGGAGACATCGGGGACTTCATCAGCGAGGTGGGTAGCCCGGCCGTGCCGGGGGCGCAGACCTGCTAACACAGACAGGAAGCAGCCCGCTTCTCTGGGGCCCGGTGCTGGGCTCAGCGGGCAGCTCCAGACCTGGGTTCACGCCGGCCCTGCTGCTGCCGCCGGCGGGGAGCCCTGGGCCGAGCGCCTCGGTTTAGTATCCCCGCTGCAGAAGGACTAACCTGCCCCCGCCCCCGGTGGGGACAAACACGCAGGGCTTAGCAAGACTGCTGGAACTTGAGGCCACAGTCCAGGCAAGAACAGGAGGGGGACCAGCAAGGTGGCTCTGACCCCAGACTCCTGTCTGCAGCGATCGGGAGAGGCCTCCGCAGTGTCCACTCAACCCCGATGACCAGACGCGCAGGCTGCCCCTCCCCACTCCACACACACACAGGGCATCGGGGACGGCCTGGGAGGTGAGCGTCACTCCAGAGCTGACCACGTGGCCGTGTCACCCATCCTAACGCCTGGGGTCTGGAGACCATGTAGCATCAGCGTCCCAGCCGACAGCGTCCCTTTGATCATCCCCTTGGCAAGAAAAGCTGACCCACCTCTTGAAGCTGAGCCCAAGGTGCCCAACTGACACGTCCAAGGGTGTCAAGAGCGCGCCTCCCACCTCTGCTCCCGTCCGGTAAGGCCGAGGGACAGCGTGAGCCAGGGCGCGTGGCTGCACCCCAGACGCTCTCCCCCAGCGCCAGCTGCTGCGGCCCGGGCAGCCAGTACCTCCGCGCCCACCGCGGCTCCCACAGACGGGATGCCTTCCATGCCCCGTGTAGCCAGCGCGGGTCCCTGCGGATTTACCACCCATCTCTAACACGACTGTACTTTGAGAGGGGCTGACAACACTTCTTTCTCCACCTGTGTCAGAACCGGACTTTGAAAGGATTTATTTACACAGACTAGAACCCAGGGAGTGGCTTGGCAGAGACACAAAAGAGATTTCTCAGAACATTCCCCGAAACAGACGGTGTCCCAGGCCGTAAATGAAATTTTTACGGCTGCCCAAAAGCCGATTCAGCTTGCGCGACATTTACCATCTACAGGGTAATAGAATTTTTAAAACTCCAAAAACTACGTCCTCCCTGATGGACAATCAAAAGCCCACTTTTAAACAACTTAGAGGAAAGCAAAAATGGAAATGACCAACCATTCCGTACTGAATAATGGAAAAGGTACTCCCCTCCCTAACGAGGGCAGGCTTAGGCAGTGCCAGCACAGGCCCCCGGGCCGTCCTGCGTCCTGCGGGAGACTCCTGGAGCCGGCGGGGGGGCCCTCCAAGCTGTCCCGCCCCCCGGGGGGAGGGAGCGGGGAGGTGTGTCCACCCCTCCCACGGTCCCCGGGTGGGAGCTGCCAGGGGCACCCTTGGCCAGTGGCCAGAGTGCTGGAGGTGGCCTGGCCAGGGGTCCCAGCATCAGGCACTGGGGGAAAGGGGCCGGGGCACGGGCAGGGGCTCCAGCCACACCTGCTACATCCCCGTTTGCTCCCGCGCACAGTTACGGTAACAACTTCAGGTGTCTGACACCCACCCCGGGTTCCCCTCCCTGTGGCAACAACCAGGGACTCGTGGAGGCCGGCCTCTCGCACAGGCCCCGGCCGGCCCTCCGCCTGGCTGTGTGCGCTGCCCCCAGGCCTCTTGCACGGCTCATTCTGCAAACACCGCGCCCCTACTCGGGTCTCTGAGGCGCCCTTGACTGACACGCAGGAGCACTTATTGAGCACCTGCTGCATACAAGGCCCCATCACTGCGCCTCCCCAACCTGCCTCCCCAGCTCCGCTCCTGGGCGCCCCTCTGCCCCCCGCCCTGCACCCTAACCCGTGTCTCCACGGCCCCCAGGGACTCCGCGCAGCCGACAACGACCCCACGGCGCCGCCCTATGACTCGCTGCTGGTCTTCGACTACGAGGGCAGCGGGTCCACCGCGGGCTCCGTCAGCTCCCTGGACTCATCCAGCTCCGGGGACCAGGACTACGAATACCTGAACGACTGGGGGCCCAGGTTCAGGAAGCTGGCAGACATGTACGGCGGCGGCCAGGAGGACTAAGCGGGCCCGCCCCAGACGAGGCGAGAGCAGCGCTCGGACGTACGGGACAGACAGCGGGCCTTCCCGACTCCGCGGCCGCGCCACCCGGCGGTGTGTGAGGGGTCCCCGCCCGCCCCCCGCACGGAGCTGTCTGGCACGAACACTTGTCAGCCCGCGGCCGCCCCCAGCGCGGTAGCTGACTCGGCACCACGGAGAGCAGAGGCACCGTCTGAGCCTGGATTTCCTGGACAGAAGCGCTGTTTAAAACAGAATGGAAGTGCCTTTTGGTACATGCGTCAGATTCCCTCACACTCAGGAGCGCCCCCCAGCCAGTCCTGAGCGCCCCCAACCCCGGCCAGTCCCAGCTCTGAAGTCACGAATTAAGGAATTGGGGAGAATGTCCTTTTTTCCGATCTCCTATCAAGAAAAAAAGTGGGTGACGCACTTGACAAAACTGACAAAGAAAAACAATTTGGGGTCCAAACGCCATAAGCCTTCCGAGTGCTCACACTTTGCTTGCACGGTTGGGGTCTCCCGGGCCCCCTGGGGGTCCCCGAGGCCGGAGGCCCCACCTTCAGCTCCTGCAGCAGCGAGTCCGCCTGGGGCAGGTCAAGCCGGTGGACCAAAGGCCCGCTGTACAGCTGGGCTTCCACAGAAGCGTGCTGCCCCCGACTCCCAGATGCTGGAAATAGCTGGGCAGCTGGGGTTCCCAGCGGCTGTCCCTGATGCTCCCCCATCTCTGCCCTTGGCCACCCCCAGGGCCCCCCAATCATGAGGCCTCCCCCAGGGCCAACTGTGACCCTGAATGCCACCCAGGTCCCCACTGCCTTTGGTCCAGGAGAGTACGGTGTCCCAGGACACCACAAGCAAAACCGGCCGGCATGCCACCAAACCCTGGCATGAGCCCTCCACCCCTCTAGATCAGACTCCCGAGGGACCCCGTCAGAGGCCCGGCGGACACTCACCAGTCCAAACCCCCGAAGGCTCTGGACGCCTCTGGCCACTGGCGGGGCGTGCGGACTGCAGGGAGAGCTGATGCTCACCGGGGTCCCAGGAGGCTGGAGACGACCGGGGGGACTGGCGGGCTCCTCCCTGCCCTGCTCCTCTGGACCAGAGTTTCTGATGCTCGTGAGCTGATGTGGGCGGCTACGGTCGGCTCCGAGTGCCGGGACAGCACCGTCGTCGCTGTGCCATCTGTCCCACACGTGCGTCTCACCGCATCCGCCAGAAACAGTCTCCTTTCCTTTGGACCCGTGGCAGCAGCCAGCAGCTGCAGGGCCAGGTAGCTGCTTGAGCTCTCAGAACTGGCCGTGCCTCCTGCGGGGCAGTCTGACTCCCAAGCCAGACTCCCGAGTCAGCTCCACAGTGCAGCAAGGAGCCCCCTGCTGTGTCTGTCCGCGGCTGCGTGAGAAGAGGCGCTGGGGCAGCCCTTCGCCCAGCATCTCCCAGGACCTCCATTCTGGGTGTGAAGGCGCCTCAGGCCGGCAGGAGAGCCGCCTCCTGGGGGATCCTTGCCTGCTCTCGGGCTCCCCAGGGGGGGGCCTGGGCTGCCACTGGCCCTGGGCAGGACTTGGTGTCAGAGCCCCACCTCACACCTGCTCCTGGGGCCAGGGGAGGCCTCGGGAGGGCGGGGGCGGGGTTTCACACGCTCCCCGTGCCCTCCGTCGGGGGGTCTCTCTCCGATCCACTCCGCAGCCCACAGCCTGCCCTGGTGCCATGGTCATCCTCTTTTCTAAACAGCCTCGGCCTCAAAGATGAGCTTGAGTGGACACGTGCGTGTGCAATCCGCGTGGGTGTGTCCCCCCTGGATGTCAGGGTTCTTCCCCAAACCAAACTCATCACTAATTCCATCCACCCTCCCGGAGCTGAGCTGAGCTGAGCTGAGCTGGGGAGACGGGCTCCGGCCTGTGGCCTGAGGGAGGCCCGTGCTGGGCTCCGTCCATCCTGACCCCGTCCATGACTCCTGGGGAGGGACGCGTGGACGGAGGCAGTGGTCACCGGTGTCACATGCCCATGCCCCTACGCAGACTGCGGTCTCCCAGACGTGGCGGGCGGCGTGGCCTGCCGGAGGGAGGGGACGCCCCCCTGTGAAGCCATGCTGTGCAAATCGCTCGGGGTCAGGTGGCCCACGAGGACTGTCCCAGTGTCTGAAGGTGTGGCCATCCAGGATTGCTGGTGGTGTCAGGGTTGGTGAGACGTGAGCCGGAACCTTGTTTTTGTTTGTCTCTGGAAAGCTCATCTCCAGTTGAAGTTCTAAGGGTGACTGTGGTGGGGCCCAGACAGCTGTGAACTCTCCTCACTGGAATCCCGAGGCCCCCTTTGGTCCCCTGGGCTCACCCCAAGGATGGGTGTGCCAGGCGCGGCCTGCGACTCGGACCCCTCGGGGCCCCAGGCGCCCTGCCTCCCCCCACCCAGGAGAGCCGGATGCAGAGTCCGTCCCACTGCCCCCTTCCAGCTCTCTTGCCCCGGCCCCTCGCCTCATCACTGCCAGGGCCCCTGCATCTCGCCTGCATCGCACAGGCCGAGGCTGCGGCAGCCAGCGGGGGACACGTCAACAGAGGGGGTGCTTCTCACACCCATCCCTGCTTCCAGGCAGCCGGACAGCTGCCCCTGGAGGCTCCCACCCCCTCCCAGAGCTCCGTCCCAACCAACGGGTTAGCATTAGCTAAACACACAATCGGCGTCAAACGTCCCTTTTTCGTAGCTTGTAGATACGACGGGTCCAGATCAGGACGCGGCCAGCGGAGGCCCAGACTCGGTGCTGGCAAAGCGCTCAGGCAGGTTCAGCGCCTGTAGGGAATTTCTGTTCTTGTGAACAGGAGACGCCAGCAAGAATGCCCTGGCCTCGGGCGGTGGGCACCCCCAGCCCAGGGCCACCGTGCCCGTCAGGCCTCAGCACCCGCCACCCCTGGCCCAGCAGGCCTTCCCTTTCCTGCGTGCTTCAGAACATCCCGGGCGCCTGACCTCCCGCCGCCAACGTGTCAGGGTAACGGCAGCCGTCAGGCCTTCCCTACTGTGAGCACCACCCACACGGGCCTTTGAGATGACAGCTCTGTTCCCTCCAAGGGGAGCGTCAGGGAGGGGAGTCTCAATTTCTGTCAAGGCTGAAAGGTGTAACATCAAGGAAGCAAACACAATCTCCCCCCCGGAGCATCCTGAGAGACGGTTCCGCGCAACCTGGCGTAGATGAGACAGGCCCCCCGCAAAGCGGGGCATCCCGGGGGGGAACCTCTGTGTATAATTGGAACGCATTCTGCTTTTCCTTTCTCTCCTTTTCCCATTCTAATTTTTTTTTTTTTGCATGTTTCTTTTTGAAAACGGACACAAAGTGTAGCAGCCCGCATGACTGTGGTTGTTCTGGGGGGAGACACTGGAGTACGATGTATTCACACTGCATCTCTGAGCATTGCGCAGTTAGACAAACGTTCCAACTTTTTTTGTAATCGTCAACAGCACAACTATTTTGTATTGTTGTTTGTATCATTTTGTACCAAAAAAAAAAAAAGAAAAAGAAAAAAAGGGAAGAGCGTTGATGTTTTCAACGTGTTTTCTAGCACCAGGCGGTCTCGGCTCCAAACTGAGCGGCAGCTTCGCGGAGGGGCCATGTGTGGGAGCGGGCTCGGGGTCCTGGCATGCTGCTCCAGGGCAGTAAATAAAGTCCCCCTGTTAAGTGGTCGCCTGACCCTGGCTTGTTTTTCTCCGAGTGTCCCATCCGCTCAGGGGCAGCAGATGGACGAACACGGGGGCTGAGGTGTCGAGAGGGGGTTTGAGCACCTGCTGTGTCTCAGGCTCCGCCCTAGGCTCTGAGGGCACAGACAGCAACAGGACCAGGCCCACTCCTCACACCTGTGAGGCCCCGGGGACGCGCACAGATGAAGGCCCACGGGCCATGTGTCTAAACGTGCCGACGTCCTTAGAAGGCCTAAACCAAGCTAACACACCGCTCAGCGAGGTGTGCTCCCCCTACCTTGGCGATACACCTTCCTGCCACCATGAGAAGGCTGGGTCAAGTTCAGGGTTCTCCTGCCCCTCGGATTCTCTCAGGGCCCAGCCTCCTCCCCGCCTCCGGGGACTGCAGGCCCACCCCTGACGCCAGCCAGAAACCCACGGGCCAGCGGGTCCATTCCTCAGCAGCTCTGGTCACGTGCTCCAGCCTGCCCTCGACCGCTGGCCACAAAGGTGCACAGGGGAGCCCCCGGGTTCAGTGCCAGACTCGCTGGGGCTCTGCCCACCTCAGGGAAACAGCTCAGAAAGGCTGAGGGGCACCTCGCTCACCCCACTAATAAGTGGCGCAGTCAGACCAGAGCCCCAGGGGCCCACCCTGCAGGCCAGGCTCCCAGCCCCGCCCCCCAGCCCCCACCCACTTCCAGGCCTCTCCTGGGGCTCGAATCTGCAACCAGGACAAGGTACGTAACAAAAAGTCACTCACACGAGTGAGTTGACAATTACGGGCGTGATCAGCGCTTGCTAATTTTGAGGGTGCCGGCAGCTAATGACATTCACAATTAGGTAACTGCTGTGGGCCTGGGACAGGCAGTCGCTGGGGGGAACAGCTCCTTGTAATCAGACCCCCGGGGCCAGGACCTGGGGGGTTGGGGGGACAGTCTGCTTAAGGTCACCCCCTCCCAGCTCCACAGCAGAGGGCTGTCTAGAACACAGGCTCAGCAGTTGTGGCGCACGGGCTTCAGTAGTTGTGGCTCGCGGGCTCTAGAGCGCAGACTCAGTAGTTGTGGCGCACAGACTTAGTTACTCCGCGGCATGTGGGATCTTCCCGGACCAGGGCTCGAACCCGTGTCCCCTGCGTTGGCAGGCGGATTCTTAACCACTGCGCCACCAGGGAAGCCCTCCCCTGCCTCCTGTTTCTAGAGAAGCTGAAGTCTCCCAGGCCTCCCGGAGTCACAAAGGAGCAGCTCAAGAAGCTAATGATTAGGACTGAGAGTCACAGACTCAGGGGCTGACGCACATTCCTGAGCCATTTTACTGACACTGTAACTGCCACCAGAAGGAAAAGGCTGGCTGCGTGATGACCAGGGTGCAGCCGTGACATAAGCTGCTCCACCTGGAGCAGAACTGAGTCTGTGGCACTCGAGACAACTGAGTCTTGTCTCTCGGTTCCAAGAGAATGGGATTAACATTATTGCTCACGTTAACCTATACCTTTGTGTAGCTCGTTCTGCCCGTATATGTAGGCAGGCAACTAAAGCTGTCAGCAAAGAGGTGCTGTCGACAGACCCACGTCGACATCCTCCACTCTGAGAATACGGCACCTGTGTCTGCAGGAAGAAGTTACAGAAGCCAGGCCTTCACCCCTAATCCCATAGAAATGGAATGCTCTTCCAAGTGGGGATCTGTAAGCAGCTCTTTGCAAGAGGTCCCCCTGTCTTGTCACTAACCCTAAACCAGCCACCCCCAGGCTCTCCTCACCTCTGGCGCAAGCACACCTTTCAAATCTTTCGATCACACAATACCTTGCTTAACATGTTGCTTCTCTCCATAGATCAAAGAAGTAGAAATGAAGAATAAGTAACTAACAGACGCCCAGATCTCTTCCCCAGCTTCCCCTGCAGTAATCTCACGAACAAACTGCGTGAACGAGACAGCATCTAAAAAAAGGTCGCGAGGAGCTGACCATCCTGCACACAGTGGGGAATGGCGGCGACCCTGACCCCAGTGTCTCCATGATTAACCGACATTACTGCCTCTTTTTCCTTAAAAAACTTTCACGGCTGAGCAGAATCTTGGGAGTAGGTTTAGGGGGACACTGAGTACGACTTCTCCCCCACGTTGCTGGTTTTCTGATTAAAAGCACCGTTTTCCATTTCTACCAACACCTGCCTCTCCAGCATGGATCTCCAAACAGCGAGCGGCTGGACCTGAGTTCAGTAACATTTTTACCTAAGGAAAAAGAAAATAAACTTCCACCCTGAGCCCAATTTTAACCGATAATCTCAGGCTGGGCACTGCCTCACAAGAGCCAGGCACACTCTCGGCTCTCCTGGGCACGTCTCCGCGTCCTCTCCCACCTTCTCCCCGCCCCTAAGTGCCCCGACAAAAGCTCCCCTCCCCCCTCACACACACGTTCCTCCCATCTACTCAGGGACGTGCCCCCAGGACAGCCCAAGGCTGGGCAGGGGAAGCGAGGGAGGGCTCGGTCATCACGACTCTGCCGTGCCAGACACCCCAACACAGCATCTCACAGCGAGACGCGTGGGACGCGGGGACTCCCACTCCGCAGAGGATGGCGGCGGCCAACTTTGGGGCCAGTTTGACCTTGTTACTGTTTGCCAGGAACGTGCCGGCACCACCATGTTAAGTGAGCCCACTGCTCCCCGAGCCCAAGGGGCACAAGCACGAGCCCCGCACCCACACGCGCAGACCAAAGCCCGCCTCCTGCCCCAGCAGGCCCCTCCCCGAGGGCGGGAGCGCTGCCAGCTCACCGGGACCTGCCCCCACAGTACCCAGGGCCAGGCCTCTCCTGCACAGCCGCAAAGCACCTCAGACCAAGGCGGGCGGGGCAGTGCAGGAGCACAAGCAGGGTCTCCCCGACCCTCCAAACTGCAACTTTAAGCAGCCTCCTCAGAGAGGGACGGGGCTCGTCCGGTCCCTGGGTGCATGGGTGGGAGCAGAGTAAGTGGTCCAGTCGGCCCCCTTCGGCAGCAGGACTGAGGGCGGGAGGCTCCCAGAGGGGCCCGCCCCGGAACGAGAGGACCTGAAGACCACCCCACGCTCCCCGACACCTGCTGCGCCAGCCAGCGGCCTCCCCCACGGGGGGCCTGGGGGCAGTAACCTCGTCCTGACTCGGGCCCTCAGGGGTTGTATCAGATTCGGGGCACTCTGCAGGCTGAGGTCCTCGTGAGCACTGCCTCATCCGGACAGCATTAGGCCTCGGAAAACAAGGACCCTCAAGGTTGACACTGAAAGCACAAGGCCCAGGACACCCGCTGAAGAGCCAAAGGAGTGGGGTGTGGCCAGACTCTGAGCCTGACAGACCACTCTCCGCCCTCCCAGCCCACGTGCCCCATCACATCCCCCAAATGCCCACCAATCCCGTCCCCAACCCAACCCCTACGCTCACGCTCACTCAGACTCAGGTGCGCGCGCGCGCACACACACACACACACACGCACACACACGCACGGCTGTCCTGACTCACTTAGTTGGAGGGTGCTGACCGTGGTGCTGAACTCCAGCCGCCGGGCCCCGCTCCGGTGTGGCCTCAGGACACGCCCACAGGAACTTCTGCCTGTTTAGGAAAAATCACCTGCTTGGAAATTTACCTCAAAGGCAAGAAGGGGGACAGAGAGGGGTGAGGTCTGGCCCCGCTGAGCCCCTGCCACAGCGACATTACTTCTCCAGGCCCTGCCCTGCTGGGCCGGGCAGTGGGAAGGGCGCCCGGGCAGCCGGGGCTCCACGTGAGCAGCAACCCCCCTGCAAAGCCCGGGAGACCCTCGTGGCCCTGAACGCTCAGACTTCTCCGTGGGGCAAGCCCCCCCGACCCGCCCTGCGGTCCTCTCTGTCCTTCCTCCTTGTCTGATTCCTTGAACAACTTCATTATTTACGTTCACGTGTCTTACCCCAAGTTCTTCCTCTGGCCTGTCTATACATCATAACAGGCAGCGACCTCCCTGGATGTCCCCACTGTGTTCCCAGCGTCCAGGGTGGCCTGGCCAGGAGGAGCTCACGTCCCAGCTGTCAAGACATGCTAACCAGGGCTTCCTTGGTGGCGCAGTGGTTGAGAATCCGCCTGCCAGTGCAGGGGACATGGGTTCGAGCCCTGGTCCGGGAAGATTCCACATGTTGCAGAGGAACTAAGCCCGTGAGCCACAACTACTGAGCCTGCGCTCTAGAGCCCGCGAGCCACAACTACTGACGCCTGCACACCTAGAGCCCGCGCTCCGCAACAAGAGGAGCCACCGCGATGAGAGGCCCGCTCGCCACAACTGGGGAGAGCCCACTCACAGCAGCGAAGACCCGACACAGCCAAAAGTAGAATAAATAAATTTATATAAAAAAAAAAGACATGCTAACCAGGCCCCTGGCCTTCCTGGGGCAGCAGCGAGTGTGTAGCCAGAGCCTGCCCTGAGTCCAGCTCCGCTCCTCCTGGAGCTCCTGACCTTGGACAAGTCCCCTAAAGGGCTCCGGGCCAACACCACCTGCCCGGTGGGTGGTTGGGAAGATGAACTGAGACGGGCTGCAGTCCCAGTGCCCAGGAGCACATTGGCGTGGCCCCGGGGTGTGCGGGCACCCAGGGGATCCCCAGTACGTGGCCAGCCCCCAGGGACACGCGCTGTGGTCGGCAAGCCTGCAGTGTGTACACACGGGGGGGGGGTTTGTTCACAGAACGCACACCGTCCCCACTCACCACACACCGGGGCAGCCGGTGGGCACTTTGCTCCGGTCCCATTGGCGGAGACCTCTGCCCACTGCTGAACACTGAGGAAAGACTCGGGGTGACTTAGGGAGGGGGGCAAAGAAACTTCCAGAAGCATGCCGGCCCGAGTGGCCAGGCAGAGGGTGGAGGGGGAGAGCACTCTGCACCTGGAGCCAGGAGTGGGTCTGTGCTTGCACCCTGGCCTTTTCCTTCCTTTTAAACTTCTGGAACGGTTGCCATGGAAACTCAGAGGCCGGTGGTCAGGAGTAACTGAGGAGTAGGCAGCAGTCGGGCACCGGTCAGCTGGGCCTGCTGGGAGGGCCAGGTGGGACCAGTCACCCACCTCCCGCCCCAACCCTCCACCACCACCAGAAAGAAAACCTGGGGAACCTCCCTGGCAGTCCAGTGGGTAAGACTTCGCCTTCCAGTGCAGGGGGTGCGGATTCGATCCCTGGTTGTGGAGCTAAGACCCCACAGGCCTCACGGCCAAAAAACCAAAACATAAAACAGAAGCAGTATTGTAACAAATTCAATAAAGACTTTAAAAAAAAACAAAGTCCACATCCAAAAAAACAAAACACCTTAAAAGAAAGAAAGAAAGAAAGAAAACCTGGGTTCAGGGCCTCTCTTGGGAAGCTGCAGGATTTCCCTCTGGGCTGGCAGTCAGGGCTACAGATGTGGAGGAATCCGTGCAAGGCTGCTGGACGGGAAGGGCCAGTGACCACGCCTGGAAGAATCTGACGGGCCTTTGCGCCCTCACGGGCACGTGCCCTCTGCGGGACGGCGGGCGCCAACCCCTGCACCCCCACCTCATCCTCCGTTAGCAGGATGGGGTGACCCCGGGCAGCTGGTCAGCTACAAGCGGTGGACAGGGATGGGCCAGGCCACTTCAGGGCCTGAGGACGCTCATCTCTGCGCGTGTCTGCTTTTTGCCTGCTCTGTCAGGCCAGCCTAGGACTCTCCACGGTGGAACCCAGGCGGCCCGTGGGAAGAGCCTTTGTGGGGTCCCGGGGCCTTTCTTTTATATCTTCTGTCTGGCGGTGTGGGTGATGAAATAAAAATTCACATTTTAAGGCAAACGAGAAAAACTCATACTTTTTTTCTCTGCCCTTTGGCCTCCTGCCTCCCCTCCGGGGATACCTGCGCAGAAATAAAGATCAATTTTTCTTCTTCTGGTACCAGCCACGTAATTCCCTAAAAGATAACGTTCCTTTCTTAGTCCCGTAAGGGGGCCTCAATGAGCCACCACTCGTCCTGTACGTGCAGACGTCTTTGGTGGACTTTACGGACAAGGCCACTATATCATTTCCCTTAAAGATAATGACTGGTGCAGAACAGACTAATCAGATGACCTGGGGAGATACGGGGCTGCACCCAATGAAAGTTCTCAGCTTAAATACTCACTCATGACCTTGTTAACGTCACTGCCCATTCTACCCGATTATTGGGTTTTGCGTTACCAAACGTGTGACTGAACCTCTGATAAAATTCATGACTAGGGGACTTGAAACCACTGACCAAATACACAGTTGTATAAGATCAATGATTGTAATAGTGTAGCTCTGGATGTGGGACAAAGCGACAAGAGGGAACGGTTTCCTGGACCACAACAGACTGTGAGACAGGCGGCCAGAGGCTTGGGCTATTGTTAACGGAGCCTGGTCCAGGAACAGCCCATCGAGTGGCCCATCCATGGCATCCTCACCTGACCAGGGAATGAGCATTCCTAGCGCCATGGGACAAATTGGTCATGAAATGCCTCCCAAACCTGGGTAGAAGTTAAGACCGAAAGGGAGGGGATTGTACACAAAGACCGCTGCCCACCATCCAGCTCTACGAGAAACAAGTCAGCCACTGGCGTCGCTGACCTAACAGCACATCCGGAAAGGAACTCAGAGCGGAGATCAAGGCGGAACTGGCCCTCAGGAAGTACTTTCAGGAGAAAATTTTATGAGCCCTGTTTCTCGCCTCTTCCCATACTTAGAAAAGCACTAAAACCATTAGCTAAGAGATCTGTTCCTGGAGAACAGCAGTGACCTTCTACCAAACTGTGCTTGGGTACATGTACACCATCATCAAAATCACATGTACGTGTGCTGACCTCCCCCCTCACCTCTTCTCAACAGTCCTCAGAGCCCCCTGAGAGGCGTCTGTCTCCTGGGTTATAACCCTCAGGCCGGCACCAATAAAAGTGTGCATTTCTTTCTTAGACTGACTACTGATGAGCCTTTTCATCCACACGGAGGCGCGCCCATGCTTTTTAATAACATTTCGGTAGCTTTTCTGGAGCCTTCTGGATGCACGGACTCGTCGCCCACTCCCGCCAGGCCTGGGGGGCCAGGTGCACAGCTGCCCCGCGGGGGCAATCAGCTTAGTAACAGAGCCTCTGGTCCCTAAACCTGGGCGCGCCAGCCAGGTTTTCGCCCCTCCTCCCGGGAGGTGAACTGCGGCGCGAGGCGTCTCACCGCCAAGGACCTGAGAAGCGCGCGCCCCAGCGACCCTCCGCTGGTGCCCCCACCCGCGTGCACCGCAGCCCCGCCGGCTCAAGCGCCCCGCCCCCCCGCCGTGGGTCACGTGCGCCCCCCCCCTCGCTGCCCCGTCCCCACCCGCCCTCCACCCCGTGCGCCCCGCTCCCGCGAGCCGGTGGGGCGTCCTGGTCCCGCGGCCCCACACCGCCACCTGGCGGCCCGGCCTGGGATGCGCGGAAGTGGTCCCCGCGTGGCCCCCAGGACGCACCGGGCTCCGCAGGGCGGTGGCCTCGGGCGAGCCCATTCCCATTCTCCCTCCGGCCTGCTTCCTCGCCCCGCTGGTCCTGGCCTCTGGCACAGACCCGCCGCTGCATTGGGACGGGTCCCGGAGAGCGCCCCGTAGACCCCACGCCCGCTGGTGAATTAGCATCTCTGGTCCCTCTGCCCAGGGGGCTGCAGTTAGGGCTCTTAGGTTAACCCCACTTCAGAGCTGAGGACACTGAGGCCCAGAGGGTGAAATGCTGTCTGCATCCAGAGGCGGGGGTGTGAGCCCCGACTCCGCGCTGGGGGGTCAGGGGGCCCTGGGCCGGCCCTGCCAGGAACACAGCAAGTGCGGACGCTGTGGGGCAAGGCCTGGAGACCCCACCCCTTCTTCTGGTGCCCAAATGAGAAGCCTCAGTCCGAGGATGTCACCACCCCCTCAACCTACTTCTCCGCATGTCTCCCTTCTTCCAGAAATCCCTGACATGCCCTCACCCTGAGTTTGCAGAGGCCCCCTCCCAGGGGACGGCCCCTCCCCTCCGCTCTGGTGTGGGTCCTTGGCCCAGCCAGGCTTGGGGGCTACACCAGGCTTCCTCGCTGAGTCTGCCCTAGGAGGGGAGGAGAGGGGAGGGACCGTGAGGGTGGGAGTACTCGGACAGGTTCTTTCCAGGGTGCAGTCTGCAATGTTGGGGGGTCTTCGGTCCTTCCTCAAACTCCTGGGAGCCAGTTCTCAGGGCTGGGCTGGATGTGCAGGCCTGGTTGAATTGACAAGTGAAATTCTTGTCACCACCCTGCCCCAACACGTCCAAAAAAGGCTCAGTGCTGGCCTTCAGGCACGGCTGGATCCAAGTGCTCCAAGGACACCACTCTCGTGTTCTGTACTGGCCTCACTTCGAGCCAAGCTCTCGAGAAGCAGCAGTCTAGGTGGCCCTAGGCAGAAAAGCTGACCTCCTACCAGCCCCTTTCTGTGGAGTGCCTGCATCCCTCCCCTCCCCTCCCCTCCCGCGCCCAGTCCCCCCACTCCTTGCCCCCTCTCTCTTCCTTAGCACGCCCCACCCTGCCGCCACTGCTGCAGCAGCCACCGCCGCCCATCCCCCAGGAGTATAATATGCTCCAGCATCTCCCGTCTGATCCCCATGCGTCCCCATGCCCATCCCCGCTCCCCACTCGCTCCCCACTCAGCACAATCCCAACTGCAGGCCCCCCGGCTTCCTTGGGCAGCTGCTCACCCCTCTTTGGCACCCCTTGTCCCCAGCCTGATGATTAACCTTGTCCTGGCCCCGAACCCTTCACGTGGCACCCCAAGGACTCTGCAGCCAAACTTCGCCACACACCCCCTGCCCTGGACGACACTTGCAGACGCTGTGGGAACTGCGGGTCCCCCACCCCTCATCTGTCCAGCGCCAGGACGTGTCCGCCTCCCTCCCAGCCACTGCCACCTACACCTTCCTCCTGGCCACATCCCATCCAAGCCAGTGCCCCCCTAGAAACACAGCACATTTTTTTATCCACATCCCCTTATTTCTGCGCCTTTACCGAGATACTGCGGATGCACAGTAAACTGCCCGTATTTCCACGTGCCATCTGAAATGTTCCAACGCTTGCACGCACCACCACAATCAAGGTGACAAACATCCCAGGATCCCAAAGATTCCTCGCACCCTTTGCAGGACTCCCCCCACCCCCCAGGCCACCCCAACGCTCCACATAAAGGAAACCCCACGGGGCCCTCTGGCCAGGCTGCGTTCCCTCATCATCACCCCCGTCACCCCAAGACTCACTGTGGCACCGAGCGGCCCCTCCCTGTAGGAACAGGCCAACATACCCCTTCACCTGGAGAGGGACAGTTAGGGTTCCTCCAGTTTTTAGCCATTTGAGATGAAGCCGCTAGGAAAACTCGTGTACAATCTTTGCACAGACGGCTCTTCCATTCCTCTCGGGTGAGAGCCCAGGAGTGCGTCGGCAGGGTGTGGGAGTGGACGTGGTCATAACACACATCTCACTTCTGAAGAAACTGCCAGGGCCGTGCACCCTGCAGCCGCGCAGCTCCCGGGCCCTCATCCTCCCGGCACTTGGCACGGCCGGTCTTTTCCCGATGGTGTGCTGCTAGCATCTCACTGTGCTTCTGATTTCCAAACAAGCACACAAAGTGTGCTTGCCTTTCTCCCCAGCTGCACCAGCAGGAGAAGCCCTGTCCCCCCAACACACACACACACCCCCCCCTCTGCCCAGGCCGCGGCCTCCGCTGCGCCCTGCCACCCGGTGGGCTCCTGGCCACCTCTTCCAGCCCAAGGCCGACCCCCTCTGCGACGGCGCCCGGCCCTCTCGCAGGCACTTGCTGAACAAATACATTTCAGAAAAGCAATGGATCTGTGCAGGCCTGTTCCCCTCAGAAACAGAGTCTGGCAGTTAGGACTTAAAGCCTGATACAACCGCCTCAAGAGGCAGCTAAATTTGTAAGGAGGAACGTGACTTGTTTCCCTTGCGAGTCTCCGAAGGAAACAGGACACGTCCCCTTGGGCTGGTCCTTCCCGGGCCAGGTGACCCAGGTGAGGCCAGAACGATCTGGAGGACAGAGAGGCTGCCAGCCTGTCGCCGTGGAAGGGGAGCTCGGAAAGGCTGCTTATGGCCTGGGGCTAAGAGCATACCTCCACCGTGAGAGCATGCACTGGTTGAGCACTTGCTGTATGCAAGGCATGAAGGCTACGCAGGACTCAAAGGGGTCCCCAGGGCTGCTCAGATTGACAGAACATGAGACCAGAGCAGCTGCCTTGTGGCCTCGGATACTGGGACGGGCAAGGCTGAGGGACACTGGGTGGACTGTTGTTTCTTTTAGATGAAGTTTTTTTGTTAATTTTTTTTTAATGCTTTATTTGTTCAGCTGTAATAAGTCATTTTAAGACCTCTGTGTTCTCAGATATGTTTTCTTTCTTTCCCTTTCTTCTCTCTCTCTCCCTCTGTCTCTCTCTCTCTTTAGGCTACATTGGGTCTTCGTTGCTGCGCACAGGCTCCCTCTAGTAGTGGTGAGCGGGGGCTACTCTTTGTTGTGCTGCGCGGGCTTCTCATTGCGGTGGCTTCTCTTGTTGCAGAGCATGGGCTCTAGGTGCACGGGCTTTGGTAGTTGTGGCACGCAGGCTCAGTAGTTGTGGCTCGTGGGCTCCAGAGTGCAGGCTCAGCAGTTGTGGCTCACGGGCTTAGTTGCTCCGCGGCATGTGGGATCTTCCCGGACCAGGGCTCGAACCCGCGTCCCCTGCACTGGCAGGTGGATTCTTAACCACTGCGCCACCAGGAAAGTCCTCTTTTCGATAAAAGTTTACACTTGGAGACCACAGTTGTGACAGAAGGGAAAACAAGTGAACTGTGGATAATCACAAGATTTGCCTTGATAACAGCATTCCCAGAAGATCACAAGCTGTCTCCTACTTAGCACACCTATCCCGAGACACTCGCGTGCCTTCCCGCGTGGCACCACGTCACCGGCCCAGGTGGAGCCGAGGCCCCACCCAGGGGGTCCGACGCTCAGCTCTGGAGTCTTTCCCCCACGCTCTCCTGAGGTACACTTCACACACGCTAAAACACACAGATCTTAACCTGTCAGCCTAACCTTTCACACGTGTTCACACCCACGTAACCACTGCCCAGATCCCGACGGCACTTCCATCAGCCCAGAGGGCCCGGGGCCCCTCCAGCCTGGGGAACGCGCTCGGACGCCCGTCACAGCTGGGAGTTCTGCCCGTTCTCGAGCTACAGGCGAACGAACAGGGTCGGGTGAGCGGGGGCTTCCACGGCGGGCTTCTCCCAGCGTAATTCTCAGGAAACTCGTGGGTACGTTACTGACGGCATCATCAGCGCGTTCCGCTTACTCCCGGGGAGTATCTCACTGAATAAATACCCTCTGGTCTGCCCGCACTCACCTTCCGATGGACACGCGGGCCGTCCCCATTTTACCCCGTCAACGAGCAGAGCCTCAGTGAGCATCCTCGCAAGGTGTCTCCGGAGGACAAGGCACCCACTTCCCCGAGTAGACGCAGAGGGGCGCGACTGCGGGGTCACGCATGTTTACGTTACCAGGCGTGACACGGTTTCCCGAGTGGCTCCGCCACGTTACACACTGACAGCCTGTGTGAAGCTCCACCCCCACACGACACCGTCAACCTTTATCATCTGAGCCAACGTGGGCGAGTGGTGGAATCTCACCGTGGTTTTGTGTTTCTCCGATGACCCGTAACGACGAGCACCTTTTCATTTGCCTGTTGGCTCACGGGCAGCCCTTCCATGAAGTACCTGTTCAAGGGTCTCGCACGTTCTTTACCAAGTTGTCTTCTGACTGCTGAGCTGTGGAATTCTTTGTATATTCTGGACACGGGTCCTTTGCCGGGCGTACACTTCGCAAGTATTTTCTGGAAGTCTCTGGCTTGCCCTCTCACTGTCACAAGAGCATCTTTCGATGAGAGAAAGTTTGTAACTTTAAAGTCCAATTTTCCAATGTTTTCTCTGTGGTTTGTGCCTTCTATGCCCTTAGAAATCCCTGCCCGCTCCCACGTCATGACGATCTCCGACGTTTTCCCCCAGAAGCTTTGCAGTTTTAGCCCCCGTTTCCAGGCCTGTGATCCATCTCGAAGTGATACCTGTGGTGTGCGGGCTCACGTTCCCCCCACCCACCCACAGGGCATCCGGTCGCACCAGCGAAAACCTAGTGACCGTAACGTATGGATCCCTTTCTGGACTCTCTGTTTTGTTCGTGGATCCTGTCTGTCTTTACGCCAATACCACGCTGTCCCAATTACTGCAGCTCTACAGGAAGTCATGAACTCTAGGGGTGGAAATACTTCAATTTTGTTCTAGATTGTCTTGGCTATTCTAAGTCCTCTGCAGATTCATGTAAGTTTCTAGAATCAGATTGTCAGTTTCTATGAAAATTGCTGGGATTCTAACCGGGACAGCATTGAATCAGTTGGGAGAGAACCGCTATCTTCACAATACTGGGTCCCCTCCGGGGGTACAGCGAAGTTTCTCCCTTTAGGTCTCCTTTCGTCTAATTTCAGTGTAATGATCTTAGACATCTTTAACTGTATGTATTCCCACGTATCCCAATGTTCCTGGTGGTGGTGTTAATGCTACTTTTCTAGCTTTTTGCTGCTGGCTAAGGGATTACGGTTGATTCTGGATCCTGACCTTGCACCCCGAAATCTTACAAAACGCACAAGCACCGGAACCGTGTCAGCGCCGTGCGCATGGATTCTTTTGGGATTTCTGTGCACTCGACTGCGTTGCCTCAGGGTCCAGCCCTCACCTTCAGTCCTCATTTCTCTCTCTCGCCTTTCTGCCCGCCTGGGACTGCAGTTCCCTGGGGAATGGACGTGGTGAAAGCAGACGTCCTTGTCATGGCCCTGGCCCATCCCCACAGCACTCTACCCCAAGCCCACAGAGGTACGCGACTCGGACTTCGGACAACTGGTAAGGTGTTGTGCTGAAACAACAGCACCCGGCGCCCACAGGAGGGAGAAATAACGGATAAAGGCGCCTCGAGGCTGCTGGCCACGCTTCTGCCAGGGATCATCCCCGGCGAGCGTCAGTCTGCCTCGGCGAGGCCCCTGGCAGAACGACTGGGCCCAGGAGGACGTGCAGAGAAGCCGGAGCTAAAGCTATTGCACCTGCAGAAACCCAAGCGCTGCTGCCCTTTACTGACTGACCTAGTTTATTTCAGGCCAAGAACTTAGTGAAAACAAAGTATTAGTCGTGACAGAAAGTCCAAGCATGACCTAATTAATCAACCGCCTTGGGCGTTTTCACGCAGGTGGAAGACTGGAAGTCGTGCCCCTGGTACTCCCTGCTCAGGCTCTGAAAATCCAGATTTAGTTTCTTTCATCATCCAAAATCACAGGCTAAGTTACAGGTTGAACTGCAATCCCCCCCTCCCTTAAAAAAAAAAAAAAAAGCTTATGCCGGGGTTGTGTGGCGGTCCTAACACTCCAGGACCTCAGGACATGACCTTATTTGGACACAGGGTCTTCACAGAGGTCATCAAGTTCAAATGAGGTCACTAGGATGGGCCCTCATCCCAACGACTGGTATCCTGTGAAAAGGAGAAACTCAGACACAAAGACAGATGCACACACGGCGAAAACACCACGGAAAGGTGAAGGGGCGACGCTCCTACGTCCCAAGGAACATCCAAGATGCCCGCGACCACCAGAAGCCGGGGGACCAGGGCACGTCCTCCACCACCGCACTCAGAACCAACACGGCCCACACACCTGGGTCTCGACTTCAGCCTCCAGAACGGAGACGACCAAAACCTGTGGTCTCAGCTACCGGTCCATGGTGCTCCGTCACAGCAGCCCCAGGCAACTGACGCAACAGGTACCAGAATGAGACTGTACCTCGTAAGTAAGCCCACGGATCATGGGAGATCCAGCAAATCGTCAAAATTAACGTGAAAGCCAGATGCCGAAAACCATCACGCCAGGGACAGGGTCTGTGGCTCGAGAGGCCGAGCGCTGGTGGGGACGTAGGCGGCTAAGCCTCTGAAAGGGGGGCCCCTCGGGAGCTATGGTTCATCGAGGCCAACCTGTCATGCTCACCGCCAGATGGGGCGGGGCCTCCAGAGACCCCGCCCTCCCCAGCCAGGGGGTGGGTCCACATCAGGGCTGGGGCTGCCCCCCCCCACCCCGGATCTCCCCCACCCCTCGCCTTACCTTCCCTCTCCCAGGGGTGCCCCTGTGCCTCTGCACGGACGGGAGCCCGGCGTCCACGCTGCGCAAGTCCATCTGTGTCCGACGTGGGGAGCCCCAGGCTGAGGGCAAGGCCTGAGCTCGGCTTCCGGGCCCTCCGACGTGACCCACCGGGTCCTACTCTGGAGCACGCAGGTCCTGTCCTTGGAAGTGAGGCTATTTCTACCAGATTCGCTGGGTTTTAGACACTGATTCTAACAAGTAGCTCATAAATACACACCTCAGCGGAACCAGAGCTGAATCTCTGGCAGCAGAATCTACAACTGGAAAACTGGGAAAAATAGGCAAAACAAATACAGATAAATTTGTTTTTAATAAAGGAGTTAATTTTCTTTCAATCCTATATAAAACAATAGCAATTAAAAACTTCATTTCTGAAAGTAAAATATTTACATATGAACAAGTAACTGTGCAAAATTTACATGAAAAAATGGAAAGACAGGGATTTCCTAAAAGACAAAATAAAAGGTGTAACAGTTTTCAGGCGTTGGTAAAAAATACTGATCAGCATTCAGTTCACACGCGCGAATAAAGTCTAACGTGAGAATTCACACGAGAAAGCCGAAGTATTTACAGTCATAAAAGTACTATCAATAGACAATTTAATACAATAACCTCTGAAAATATAAAGAACCAATTAGTATATTTGTAATAAAAAAATAGGTACAAAGAAGGGGCTTTTGCTCTGGACGTCTGTAAAGCGAGTCCACAGCTTGCATACAGCCTCTTAGCAAAATAATTATAGCTACATAGCCGTCCTCACGTTGTGTGCCAAAGGTTATGTACAATTACTGACAAAATACACCAACCAGTTTTCAACACTTGATTCACACTGAGAAACAGTCTTCTGATGATTCTTCTCAACTCTGGTTTTATTTCGTCTAAGTTTTTTCACTTTTAGCTAAAAAACAGTGCAAGTAAAATAGATTTATGCTGAAAAGGTTTTCATTTCTTTTAACTTTACAGCTTTACAAACGATAGCAAATAAAATGCATTTGTACAGATGCTGACCCCACACATTCAGAAGGAGCCGCGTCGCCGGGCCCCACGAAGCAGAAAGGGAGGAGCCCCAGGCGCAGGCGGGCAGTGAGCTGCCTGCTCCCTGAGGGTCCTGAATGGAGGGCCGGGGACGGGAGGGAGATAAATAGTCTAAAAAAATCAGTTTGCTTTGCCAACTGACTAATACAAAAATAAAATAAATGAAATGAGGTCATCGGCTGTAGACACACACCTCCGCAGTAAGTTGGGTTGAACTAAACCAAATGCACAAACGATGTAGAAACCGCTATGAGGTGACAGAGGGCAGCTACTTATTTGCTAAACGATTCCATCAGTTTTTATATATGGCTTGTTTGGCAAGAAGGCCACTCGATCAAAGATGAGTTAAGATTTAATTGTCCTTTAAGAGTACCCGTGGGCCTCTTGTTCTCTGTTACAGAAACGTGTTTTCCTTCATACTGAAGAGTTGACTTAGAAACAGGAATATAAAACTGTTCCATTGTAAAGAGGTGGCTGCTTTTAAACAATATCCCATTTGCTTGTTACAAAAAGGCGTCATCTGCAAATATAGAAAAAGCCCCAGGCGTCGCCGGCTAAGAGGCCGCGTCCGTGCTACTTAAGGAATGCTTTGTAGAGCAACAGTGAATGGCTTGTCTCACGTTCATTTTCTAAACAAAATATGAGGTCCCTGAGGTTGACCCGCGTGATCCTTTGTCGCGTGAACTGTCTGGGGGTTCCGACGCCGGAACTGCCTGGGACCGCTGAGCCTGGGCCCGAGCCCTGGTGACGAGAAAGGAGAAGACAGCCGAGTTAGTGGTGCGCAGAGGTGGGCAGGGCCCTCGGCGCTGGAAGGAAGGGGCAGGGCCAGGTGCCGCCCCAGGACCAACTCACGTTTCCCTACAGGTGTCCCAAGAAACCCTGGCTCTGGAGGAAGCCAGGCCTACTGCTGGAGCTGAAGTGCTTTACGAGTCCCTAACGGGGAGGGGTGAGAGCAGGGGGCACGCCGACCCTCCAGGATTGGTGCTCTCAGGCACGCGCTCGAGAACACTAACCCCGAGATTCCCCCCAGAGCTCAGACTCTGGCCCCTGGGGCACGAGGAAGGAAAAGGTGGCGGCTCCTGCCCCAAGGGGACGGCAGAACAGCTCCAGGGCTTGTGGCTGGCGTCCCCGACCTCCAGGCGTCCAGGGACTCAGGTGTGCTGATGCTGTGCCCGCGGCGGCCGTGACATCCCCGCTTTGCCGGCAAAGGCACACTTCCCAAGGCCGCAAGGTCTAGACTCCTGGGCTGGGCGGGCTGGCGGTGGTCGGCTGGCTGCGCCGAGGGCTCCACAGTCACCACGTCGTCCATGGCCTGGAGGGGGCTCCCTGCTTCCCCGGGCTGACAGCGGCGGTTCGGCTGGCCTGTACCGCTCGGCGCCCAGCCTGGTCGGCCCGCCGGGGATCCGGGCGACGGCTGGGGCTCTGATGCCTGCCCGCTTGGCACAGGCGGGTTTCCGGGCGCTCTCCTGCCGCGTCGCCGCCCCTCAGCAGCAGCGTCCCGTGGTTTCAGCATGTCACCACCTCCAACCGACACTCGCAGGCATGAACCACGCAACTCCCAATCGGACAGTCCTCGGTTTTCCACTCGGAATGAACACTGAGTGTCTGTATTCTGATGGTTAAAGTCGCTCTTGTATATTTGAAGCGCAAACCTTACAGTGGTATTTTTACAGCGTTCTCTCGAAGTTTAAGGTGGGAGCGATGAGCCCTAGGATGCTGGAGGAAGCGGCAGCACAGCAAGCAGCCAGCAGGTGGCAGGTGAGGCTGGTCCCTCCTGGGCACTCAGGGCAGCTCAGGGCACGCACGCCCTTCTTCCACCTTCCACCGTTAACCGCGTGTTCTTTATGCCCCCTTCAGACACCCCTAAACCACCGGGGTCCCTCCTCCAGGCCGGTCCTCTGGTGACACTTTTCCGTGTTTGAACAACTATTTAGGTTTTCCTGGCAGTTTCCCCTGAGTCTCCATAACGGCCCTAAAGGAGCATTTTGTGAACAAGACAAACCGCCCCTGAAAAGGGGGTGATGAAAGCACACAGTTTAGAGGAGCCAGGAGGAAAACGGGGTTCCGTCTCCGCGGCCGGAGAGCTGGCCTGCGCCGGGGGCCCTGTGGGTGTGAAGCCTCTGCACCGCGGGGGAGCCTGCAGGCCAAGCCGAGGCCAGCGCCTGGCCAGACGGCTGGGGCGGGGCCGGCGGGCCGTCAGGCGGGTGGGAGCTCCTCCCCGCCCGGGACAGACAGGGCGGCGCCAGACCTTGGGGCTCGTGGAGAGCGAAGCGCTCCCTCAACCACGGGCCAGGTGTCTTCTGTGACACTCGCTACAACTCTGGGCCACGTGTGATGTTCTTACTTTCAAAACAGTTCAACGGCCAAACCCAGCTGGGACAGGGGTGAGGGCTCCCTTCAGGCACAGCATTTAAAGCTGAAACTCAAGCAATCCCTGCCAGTAATATTTTAATGAGATCTTTTTCAGAAGTCAGCAGTGCTTCCAAACAATCCGGACAGGCAAGCGTTAGCACAGCCCACAGCCAGGGCTCCGGGGCCGGGACCACACCGGCCCCACTCCGCACGTCTCAGGCTCCAAAGGTCACGACGCTGCCATGCGTCACTGTTCTACGGACTTGAATAAGAAGCCTATGTGCTCAGAGGCATCCTACTTGACAACTCAAATGACTTCTGATTTCATGGGGTGAGTGCCGTCCTTTGATCGTACTGCCCTTGGGGTGTCCTGGCCAGAAGGCGGTCACAGGAACCCAGCGCCCAGCCCGCGGGCGCAAGGACCGGTCCGGCCCAGAGCCCCATGCGGGAAGCCTGGGGAAGCGGCCCTCGGGCACGGCAGCTGAGCGACCAGCAGTGACCTCAGATGACAGAAAACTGCGGGGCAGGTGCCGGCGTCCACCTTCAACAACATTCACACTCCAGCAAAGAGGCTGATTCGGTGTGTTTTGTTTTGTATTTGCAGGCACTGGGGTTGAAACAAAGCGACCGTGGACACACGGTTTACATTCTCCCGGAGGCCAGCTTCCTCCCTGAAAGTGCTGTGTGACCATTCATCATGTCCTGTCACAGGACTGCTGAGAGGATTCATGAAAGGAGGCTGGTATCTCCTTTGAAGGCAATCTTTCCACTGTCAAAAACACCACAACCAACCTAACAGGCAACAAACACTCAAGGTGAAAACCAAATGGAAACAATCACCTCCGTCCCAACCCCACCTGGCTCGCGGGGTCACTTCGCTGGGGCCCCCAGGGCCGCGCACAACCAGCGGTGGCAGCCGGCGCAGCTTCAGACCTGCCGTGGCCGCTCGCCCAGTCGGCAGAGAGCACCAGCCCCTCAGGGACTGTCTCGGGGGGACTCGCACCACGGGGGCCTTGTTGCCGCTCCCCCCAGAGCCCCCTCGACAACAGTGAGAGGTCTGTGCCCACGAGAGGGCACCTCTAACCCGCGTGATGTCCCTGCGTCCCGGACGGCGAGTGATGAGGTCACGGCGCCAAGAGCACAGGCCCCCGCCAGCTTGCTCTGCTCCGCTTCTGCCGGCGCAGTCCCCACACTTGTCCATGAAACGGAGCCCACTCCCAGCACAGGCAGCTGGAGGGCGCTGTGAAAAGCGGCAGCGACGGAGCCCCTCGGGCGCTCAGCTCAGAACAAGGGCCACTCGCAGGAGGCTGAAGACAAGCTCACCCCGGCACCTCCCATCGTCTCCCCAAGAACCGTCCAGAACAGGGAGGGAAACACAGACCTACCCGGGGCACGGCACCCGCACAACACGAGGATGGGGCCCGGACCCCACGCGGAACGATGCTCCTGGGCGGGGCCCACAGTGCCTCCACGAGGCCGAGCACCAGAGACAGAGCGGGGGGGGGGGGGGGGTGCTCCCGCCAGAGCGGGCCTGGGGGGCCTAAGAGCGCACAGCTTCTGAGATGAGTCCTTCGAAACTGGGCAGCGGCGGCAGGCAAAGAAGTAAGCGGGGGGAATGCAGGGGCCGGCAGGCACAGGGCCTCGCCTCCAGAGGACACTCAGCCCTCCTCACCCTCGGACAGACACCCGCGAAGCCACCGGGCTCTGCAGAATTGTCAGCAGAGGGCACCGTCGGAGGGCGAATCTTGTAAACACCCCAACCATGAAAATGCACACGAGGAAGATACGCAGGTCCACAAAGAACCACTGCAAAAAATCAGAAGATGAAACTCCACACGTATCAGAGACAAAGTCAGTCTGGAAAAACAAGAAAACTGTAAGACAACGCTTTCAACAAAACAAAATATACTTAACATCTGAGGATATGAAAATCACCTTGAATCAAAACCTCAAAACTTAGGAGGAAAATGGATTGAAAACCAGAAAGAAATGAGAGTTGATTTGACACAAGAAAGAAATGAGAAAAAAGGACAAAAGTATCTCAGAAATTAATATAAACTGTAAGGTGCTCAGGGGAGAAAAGACTCGAATAAAAATGTAGTAAGAGGCAAAGAAGAAAGGCAGAAAAACAAGAGACTAAAAATGAGACAAAGAAAAGAAATTAAAGGGCCAGGAAAAAAAACAGGGGAAAAGGAAGCAACCAAAGGAGGACATGTACTCAGTCGTCAGAGCCCCCGGAGAAGGAAGACAAACGTGCGGCAGAGGTTAACACTCAAACTATAATCCAAGGAAACTTTCAAGAAACAGAAAACAAAACAAACCGACACACTGAAAGGGCATGTGGGCATCTGGGAAAGTTAACCCATAAAAATCAACTTCCACAAAGTCTCCTAAAACGGTCAGCTTTCCAAGATAAAGAAAACCCTCCAGGTAAAAAGAGAAAATAAACCATCAAGACGAGAGAATTAACCTGGCATCAGGCTTTCCCAAACCAACACAGAAAGCAATGCAACAGCACCGAAAAATCACTGAAAGCAAGTGTGAACCCACATTTGTATATCCAGCCTAACCGTCCTCCACACATCAAGGCCACAGAAAAACCGTTTCAACCTGCAAAACATCAGGGGACTCTGCACCTGAGCTTTGCGAAGGCTCAGCCACAGGCAGGGGCCGTCCCAACAAGGGAAGAGCGGGGAAACCTCAGAAAAACGCAGCAATAAGCATTTATAATATATAAACACGCAGCTGGTGCTACAGCAGAGGTGAGGAGGAGGCTGGGAAACGTCAAGCGCTGTGACAAGGTAGAAATGATGTAACAAAGCACGAAAGGGAAGGGGACACAACAGGCTCCGGATGCAGTGTGGCCACCGGGGAGCCGAGGAGAAGGCTGACGCAAGCCGAACAGGAAACACACGTGAAAACCGGGGACCGAAGACGCCCAGAAACACTTACATACAAAAGTAACCACTAGAGCACAGTTAAAAACCATCCTAAACACAAACAAAATTCTTAATTAAGGAGCAAAGACTACACATCTCACCAAAAAACAGAGCAACTATAAAAAGTACACATCATCATAAAGCACTGTGACCGAGTCAGAACCCACCTTGTCAGCTGTATCAATACAGATGACGGGCTTAGCTCACCCCTGACAGGAAAACGCTTTTCGACTGGACTCAGAAAACAAGCCCGCCGTGTGCTCTACACAAGAGACATACCTAAAGGAAGGGCTACAAATCAAGCAGAATGGAGGTGTTCCAGGCTGATGCAAACAGGAGAGCAGGGGCAACGGCCCTGACTGAGGACAAAGGAGACATCAAGCCCACTGGGCAAAGGCTGACGCTTTTCAATGGTAAAAATCACGACTCACGGTGAACATGTAACACTTACGGATGTTTATGTACCAAATAACACAGCAACCCCCATACAAGGCAAAAACTGCAGGAGATGCAAGGAGATAAAGACAGAAACACAAGGACTTCCCTGGTGGCTCAGTGGTTAAGAATCCGCCTGCCAATGCAGGGGACACGGGTTCAATCCCTGGTCCAGGAAGATCCCACATGCCGCGGAGCAACTAAGCCCGTGCGCCACAACTACTGAGCCTGCGCTCTAGAGCCCGCAAGCCACAACTGCTGAGCCCACGCGCCTCAACTACTGAAGCCCGCATGCCCAGAGCCTGTGCTCCGCAACAAGAGAAGCCACTGCAGTGAGAAGCCCACGCACCGCAACGAAGAGTAGCCCCCGCTCGCCACAACTAGAGAAAGCCTGCGTGCAGCAACGAAGACCCAACGCAGCCTAAAATAAATAATAAATAAATGAATTTATTAAAAAAAAAAAAGACAAAAACACACTAACAACGGAAAGCTCTGGGACACCACATCCATCCAGCACAAAACACATCACGTGGACAAAAATAAGCAAAGACACAGTGGGCGTAATCGGTAAGGTGCACCCCCTATAAACCCAGCAAGTCCTACACCCTGCCTAAGAATACGCCTTGTTCTCAAGCACCCACAGCACATTCGCCGAAACTGAGCACCCCTGTTGCCCAACAGATCAGCAAAATTACAAACTGTGGCAACACACGCCAGGAGGCTGTGGGGAGACAGGCCCTTTCCCTCACCACCGGCGGGTGAGAACTGGCACGACCCTCCAGAGGGGAGCTTGGCAATTCCTAACGAAACTACCGACCCACTTACCTTCACCCCACAACACACACCCCCAAGAATACAACACCATCCGTGCACAAGGGAGGGGGTCGCCCAAGACACGTGGGTGCGGAGAAGCACCCCGCTTGCTGTGAAGAATGGGGAGCATCGCCACGAAACGGCATGGAGTGCGCTCCAGAACGTGCGAAGTGAAAACGGCCCACGGCAGAAGGGCGCCGACATTACGCTTCCTCAAGGGAGAGGCGGAAATCGCAAACACACGCTTGTGTCTGAGGGGGAGGAGACGGCACTGCTGGGTGCAGGCATTTGTACAGCTCTGGCTCTGAGAACCCCCAAAATAAACAACCAAACGAAAGCGGGGTGGGGGCCACACTGGAGGACAGACAGCAGAAGAGCCCAGCTGTGCCACTCGGAGGGACAGAGCCTGCTGCGGGGCAGCAGGAAAGGGCTCATCTAGTAACTCTGCGGCGCTGAGGACGCGGAACTCGGGGGCGCCGCAGGGCTACACACAGGAAGAACTGGGCAGACACATGCTACTCTGGACAGTCAGCCACTTCCTTCTCACAGGGCTTAGCAGTTGTGGATCTCCTTTTTATCTGCAAAGTAGGGTGGGACAAACAGCAAACCCACCGTGACGATGAGAGTCAGGCCTCCCACGTGGGACGCGGGACGGCTCGGAGGGCCTGTCACGTCAGGTTGGACCCACCGCCTTCGGTACAGACACAGAAAACACAGGTGGGGCGGTGCACGTATCCCCAGCTGTACCCCCGAGGGGGGTGAGCAAGACACCCAGGGTCCCGAGCACACCGGTGCCCAGACCTGGTCCCTGCACACGCGTCCCAACAAAAAGAACCGCGGCTCTGTGGAGAAACGGTCGATTCCACTGTTAGGGCAGGAAAAATATAAGGTAAGCCTGGAACATTTGTGACGTGAGAGAGTAAGAACCCTTCAGAAGGTGACAGGTTACGTCAACAGGACAGAGGAGCCCAACTGAAGGGCTCGCGAGGACCAAGCAGGGCTGGCAGAATTCCAACCAGCAAACGGGGGACAGAGGAGGAGAGCCTGTCAGCCCGCGGTCACCGACCACGGGAAGCAGTGGTGCCAACGAGGAGAAACAGGAGGGCGCGGTCCCTCAGCATTTCCCACAAGACACTTTCATTACAAAGGGACACAGATTTTCCAGCGGAGATGCCTGGGACCCCCCCCCCCAGAACCAAGTGTTCAGAGTGATCACTCGCAGCGGGACACTGATGTCACGTACCTCCTGATACGATGCACTGAGGACACAGCATCACTGGTGCGACATTCCAGCCAAATTACATAACCTGGGTTTCATCAAGAGGAAACGTAAGATGAGCTCAAATTAAGAGACCTTCTACCAAATAACCGACCACACACTCTTCAAAGTGTCAAGATCAGGAAAGACAGGCAAAGACAGAGGACCCGTCATAGACCAGAGAAGGCTACAGAGACATGGTGACCAAATTCCAGGAGGGGTACTGGATGGGATCCTACACCTTCAGTGGAGAATGGTAACAATCAAATACACACAAAACATTTGCAAAAGACATATCTGGTTAAAAAAAAACACAACTCATCCAAACTATACAAAGAACTCCGAAAACTCAATAGCAAGAAAACAAACAACTCAATTTTTAAAATGGATCAACGGGGCTTCCCTGATGGCGCAGCGGTTGAGAGTCCGCCTGCCGATGCAGGGAACGCGGGTTCGTGCCCCGGTCCGGGAAGATCCCACATGCTGCGGAGCGGCTGGGCCCGTGAGCCATGGCCGCTGAGCCTGCGCGTCCGGAGCCTGCGCTCCGCAACGGGAGAGGCCACAACAGTGAGAGGCCCGCGTACCGAAATAAATAAATAAATAAAAATTTAAAAAATAAAATAAAATGGATCAACGATCTTAAAAGACCCCTCGCCAAAGAAGCAGCACATGAAGAGATGCTCCACGTCATGCATCAGGGAAATGCAATTTAAAGCAACGAGACACCACGACACACCTATTAGGACGGCCAGAATCTAGAGCACCGACACCACCAGGTGCTGGTGGGGACGTGGAGCAGCAGGAACCTCACTCGTAACCGACGGGAATGCGACATGGAGCAGCTACTCTGCAAGACAGCCCGGCAGGTTTTTACAAAACTAAACATACTCTCACCATACGAACCAGCAATCGTGCTCCTCGGTATTTACCCAAAGGAGCTGAAAACTCATGTCCACACAAAAGCCTGCACACGGGTATTTATAGCAGCTGTATTCACAGTGGCCAAAACTTGGAAGTAACCAAGATGTCCTTCAGCAGGTGACAGATAAATAAACTGTGGTGCATCCAGACAGCAGAATGTTATTCAGGCCTGAAAAGAGAGAAATGAGGTACCAAGCCACGAGAGGACACGGAGGAACCTTAGATGCGTTTAACTAAGTGAAAGAAGCCAATCTGAAAAGGCTACAGACTGTATGATTCCAACTCTATGACACTCTGGAAAAGACAAAACTATGGAGACAGTAAAAAGATCAAGGGTTGCCAGGGGCTGCGGGGAGGGAGGGATGACAGATGAAGCACAGAGGATGTTTAGGGCCGTGAAACTACTCTGTATTATACTGTAAAGGTGGATACAGGCCATCATACATCTGTCCAAACCCACAGAACGTGCAACACCAAGAGGGAACCCGGATGTAAACTGTGGACTCTGGTGGTGATGAAGTGTCCGTGCAGGTTCATCGATTGCAACAAACGCAGCATCCGGTGGGGGCGTGGATGATGCGGGAGGCTGTGCACGTGCGAGGGGAGCGGGGGACGGGGCGGGGGGGCGTATGGGAACTCTCTGCACTTTCCACTCAATTTGGCCGTGAACCTAAAACTGCTCTAAAATATAAAGTTTCTTAACTTAAAATTAAATTCTGAAAGACCAAGTCAAATAAGGTCCCTAGTCAGCAGTATCACACCAGCGATGCACGTTAGGGCAAGCTGGGGGATATACAGGAACTCTCTGTACTCTTCGTGCAACTTTGCTGCAAGTCTAAAATGAGTTCACAATAAATTTGTTTTTAAAGACACATCCTAAAGAAATAATCCTAAACTAAAAACAGAAAAAGAGAAATTAAGCCTTAGCTCTGATGAACAAAGGCATATGAAGGACTTTTTAAATTCCAGATTTCGTATTAACTGTCACACATATAACCCACAAGTACCCCTGAAGACCTAAATTAGGCACAACCAGCAACGTACGAGGCCACGCCGCAGGACCTCCGGTGGCGTGCATCCCTCCCACCATCTCCTCAAGGTGCCCCCTCACCCCACACTCCTCCCCACACTCACGCCCTCCCCGTCAGTCTGGAAATACGCGCTCTTTTTCTCTTCTTTAGAAAACGCCTAAGGCAGAAGTTAATCCACATGCCTTTCCCACGAGCCCTCCCCTCCCCGCACAGGGACCCCAGCGGCCAGAGTGGTTCAGGGACTGGTTACATTGAGCCAAAAAAAATAAAAAAACAAATATATTGAAAATAACGGGAACTCGCGTTCTGTCTGTCTGTGAAGGGATTCAAAAGTAAGGAAACGAAGAAGACTAGAAGCAGCCCTGAGGTCCTAGACTAGAATCTCAGCATCAACTAGAACACACAGGGTTGTTCTAGATACAGAAAGGGGCACGCGCGCACGCACGCGCACACTCACTTGTACACATACATACGTTCCGGGCTCTGACTGCTGGGGGCCTGGAGCAGGGACCCCCGTAGCAATCAGCACACACAGTGCTCAGATACTGGTCTCTAAATACCACCCTCCACCGCAAGGAAGCAGGCTCCTGGGCGCCACTGCGGGTGAGGGCAGGGGAAGCACAAGAGGCACCTGGACACCTCTCACGCTTACAGGACGAGGGCAACGTTTCAAAAGGATATAGGAAACCGCTTGAAGAAGCTTCCACTGACCAAATCTAGAAATAACGAGAGCACTGATTACAACCCTCTGAATACAGCAGGAATCCATGCGTCCATACACAGTGATGAATGAATGCATGAATGAATGAGGACGGAGGGAGGGAAGGAGGGAGGGAAGGAGGGAAGCTCTTCTTCACGGCAGAAGGCAACCAGTAAATGTGGAAGGCGTGATGGAAACTGAGCATCGTGACCTGGCCCCCAGCCTGGCGGTCCTGACGCAAGGGCAGTCTGCAAGGGTGCTAAGGCCGGGTGAGGGGTGATGGGAACAGAGTACCTGCGTGACCCTGGAGTGCCTCCTTACACAACACTGATAAGCGCTAAGGGACTAACTGACTACACAGTGGAGAAAGCTGCTTTCTCAGCCAGGCAACTTAACCAGGTGATCAAGGCTAAGATCACCTAGTGATGCCAAGGGTCATCCTACAGAACAAGAGACCTGCCCTCTTCAGCACCGTCAGGAACGGGGAGACTGGGAAGAGGTTCACGCCACAAGCCAGCCGGACACCGCACACGCCTGGATCAAAGAGAAACCAGGACAGGCGGTGAAGTGGGAGCAGGTCTGGGGACCCTGGGGCATCAGGGCTGATTTCCCGATGCGGGGGGATGGGTGCAGTAGTAACACAAGAGAACGTCCAGCGTTGTCAGCATTTAGGGGTGACGGAACATCCCACACGCGTACTTGTGTGTGTAAAGAGGGGGTGACGAGGGCTTCCCTGGTGACGCAGTGGTTGAACGTCCGCCTGCCGACGCAGGGGACAGGGGTTTGCGCCCCGGTCCGGGAAGATCCCACATGCCGCAGAGCGGCTGGGCCCGTGAGCCATGGCCGCTGAGCCTGCGCGTCCGGAGCCTGTGCTCCGTGACGGGAGAGGCCCCAACAGTGAGAGGCCCACGTACCGCAAAAAAAAAAAAAAAAAAAAAAAGGGGGTATCAAAATAAAGGTGGTAAAATGTTCAGAATTGAGAATCTGAATGGAGTTTTTTATACTGTTCTTACAACTTTTCTGTATGTTTGAAACTACTCTAAATCAAAAGAAAAACATTTTGAAAAACACTAATCATTATATTCTGGGAAGAAGATGCCAGAGGCGTCAAAGTTTCTTTGAATCTCCCCAAAGGCCATATAAAACACACAGCAACTAGAAAGCAAAACCAAACGCTAGCAGACAACATTTACAACCAAACCGGTGAAGATGAACCGCGAGCAGCCACAAGCCTATCTGAAAACTGTGCAGGAAGAGCAGTGGGGCAGCTGCGAGGCCCCAAGGCCCCCAGGGGCCAGCGGGTGTTCACCGGGAGGAGTGGCAGGTTCACTGGAGAGCAGCAGCTACAGCCAGGAGTTCTCTCCTCTCAGCAGCAGCCTCGCCACTAGGAACTCTGCCTCCGACCTGCCAGGGCCCCGCAGCACAGGGCCTCACGCAGAAGAGAACCTGCGAGGAGCGAAATTAAAGCTGAGCAGGACAGTCCGGGACCATGGAGGCAAGAAGGTCCAGGTGAGAGTCAGGGAGCAGCAGAGCCTGACGTCCCAGACAGCAAGTTCGTCACCACGCGGAAACAACGGAAGAGGAGCTCAGTGAAGCTGGCAAACCTGCAAACCACCTCCTCCTAAAGGCTCAAGACAGCAAAATTCACATAAAAGTGAACCACAGAGAGGTCAGGTCCCAGAGAAGCTGCCCTAGGAAAAAAAGAGAATAAGGAGCAGAACAACATCCCTACAGATGATCAGAAACCGCAAAAAGACGTAATCAAAACGAGATCAAAACTGCTATGTTCTATTTCCAAACAAGCTAAAAGACACTGAGAAAATGATAAGAAGCATGAAAGAATAACATAAATCAGAATCAGCGAAACTCAGAAATGAGGTGACAAAGGCAAGGAAACATCAGAAACAAAAAGAAAATTTCACCTGAGAAATGAAGACTCTCCACGAAAAAGAACACAAGAGCAAACAAACGCAACAAATGATACCTTAAGAAGGAATCAGAAGAGCGAGAAGCATAAACAGGGTAAAAGTTTTTAAAAGAGAGACTGAAAGGATTAAAGAGAAAAGCACCAATACTGATGGCAGATACAAAAGATACAGCGTCTGAGTAACGGGAATCTCCGAAGAGGAAAACAAAAACAAAGACAGCATTAAAGAAAACGTTCCTGAATACAAAAAGGTTTAACTGCATGTTGAAAGAACACAACCTCTCCCTGAGAACGCCAACCCAAGACGGCCAATTCCAAGTAAAAGGCTGGGCTTTAAGGGAAAAGAATTCTGTGGGCATCTTTGGGCAGAAAGAACACATGAGAAACACAAGAGAAATAAAATTAGACTATCATCAGACTGACAGCAACCTTCCATACCAGGGAAAAAATTATCGAGTTGTAACTATTTACTCAAGATAGATTCTCAAGGAAAGAAAACGTGAGCCACGGCTTTTCTAGCCATCAAAACCGCCATCGACATGCACAAATACGGGGAACACAGCCCCCACGAAACATTCCAGAAGAATCCAACAGACGAGATTCAGAAAACCAAATGACTAAACAGACATCCACACAGACTTGTAATTAGCATTAAACATAAAGTTACTTATGGAACTAAGATGAAGGGTCCAGGGAGAGAGGACAGCGTGAAACAGCCGTGTGATGTAAGCAAAACACATGCATGAGCGGCAGTCCTCGCTGGAGTGTAGCCCACCCGACGCTCTCCCTCCCAGCATCCGGCCAAGTCGCCAAAGGCCCTTCCCTGGGAGTAAGGATCATACCCGACGTAAGACCCACCCCAACCAAGCCTAAAACCTGCACAGGGAAGGCAAGTCTGCAGGGTGAGCCCCACTGGGTGAGGGAGCTCAGAAACACCATGGGATTTCCACAGACCCTACTGAACACCAAAGTGAGACACAAGACACACAAGTTCAAGATGAGCAGCCAGGAGCTGAACTAAAACAAGAGTCAGTACTCTTCAGAGGATGACGACATGTCATCCACAAAATCCAGCATCCAAGCGCCAATGGCTAGACATGCAGAGAGACAGGAAACCATGACCCACGGTCAAAGGAAAAAGCAGTCGACAGAGACTGAATCGAGACGCCCCCGATGTCGGACTTGACAAAACCATGAGAGAAGCTTTTACAAACAGGTTCAAAGAATGCTGGGAAAATGTGGCCTCAGTACGTGAGCAGACAGGGAAATCTCAGCAAAGACTCAGCAGCCATAAAAAAGACTTAAGTGGAAATCCCAGAACTGCAGATACATCGACAAATGAAAACTTCACTGGACAGACTGCAGAGCTGACTGGAGAAGACAGGGAATCTGAAGACAGATCAGTAGAAATGATCCAGTCCGAACAGAGAAAGAAGTGATTAAAGAGGGACAAATACAGACTCAGAGACCCACAGGGCAATATCAAAAAGATCTAACAGAGGTCTAACTGGGAATCCCAATAGGAAAAGACTGAAACAGAGAAAGTTTTGAAGAAATAAAGGCCAAAGTGTTGCAAATTTGAGGAAAACTACTGACCTACAGATCCAAGAAGCTCAGAGAAGCCCAAGCAGAGTGACTAGCAAGAGAACCAAGTCTAAACACCACACGGATGAACTTCAAAGAAGTAAGACGATCGCCTCAAAACAGCTGGAGAAGTGACTCACGTGACAGACAGGAAACAAGGACTGAAATCACAGTGAGGCCCTGAACACGATGCAACAACGTCTCTAAGGACAACGACGGTCACACGTTTACGGCTGTTTTCAGGTCTAAGAATAAGAGCTCTGCAATTTTGCAAAACACATTGGGAAATCTCCCATCTTTTTTGTGATCCGGAACAAGATAACATGTCTAAATGAGAATAGGAGTTTCCCTGGAAAAGAGAAAGAGACCAGCAGTTAAGACAGGATTCAAGGAGTAGAGGAAAAACGTGAAGGATGGCTAAAATTCTTACAATCACTCATCCCTATTAGTCAGTCATTCTATAAAGTTAAGTGATGTATGTCTGGATCTGCTCGGCTTATTCAAGAACATGAGAGAAAATTACCTATTAAGTTAAGTCAAAAAAACAGAGCTGAAAGAAAAAAAAAACTGTCAACATTCAGGGAAAACTTCATTCAAACTTTTGAGCGTGAAATACAACCATTTTCAGGTAAACAAAAGCTGAAAGACTCCATCACCAGCAGATTGCACTACAAGAAACGCTAAATGCTGTCCTTCAAGCCAAAGGGAAATACCACAGATGGAAGCCTGGAACTTGGGAACTTGGGAACGAAAAACACCAGAAATGGTAAATAAGCAGGTAAACATAAAAGACGATGTTTTCTTTCTTCCTGTGATTTACTAATAAAACAACCGGCAGTTTAAAGAAAAAATAACAATACTTTAAAGTTGGGTTTGTAATTACATATAAAGACACGACAGCAAACAAAACAAGAAACTAACAAACTTTGGACAAACAGAAACAGGCAACAACCACCTTCCTTCACGTTAACCCCAGTACCCAGGGAGGACAGTCAGCCCCACAAAGGTCAGTCTTCGGACGGAATCTCCCCATATTCTCTTCGAAGTCAGTCTAAATCTCATCGTGTTAAGCTACAGTGATCAAACTTCCTCATGCAAAGAACTTCTTGCTCACATGATATCCACAAATAGGTTGATTTGAATATAAAGTATCGAATGTACCGAGAAAACAAGTACTCCAAGGGCGGTGAGACAACATGTGCGCGAACGACAGCCCGTTCTCGGCGTGCCTGACTCCCTGAAGAGGCGAGCGGGACGCAGATGCCCCGAGGCCCTTCCAGCCCCCGTCCCTGCATCCGTGCGGTACCTCTACTCCCGATCCCGGTGCCGGAGAGTCCACTTTCCTCTTTTTCCTGGGCCCGATGGCAGCCAGTGCTGTGAGGTTGGCATCTCGCTGCCTCATCTGTGCCAGTTCTTGTTGCTGCATCTTTGTTTTGAAAAGGAAAACAGGGACTGTCATTTCACGCACTTTTTTTATTACTACAAAAGTAATACATAGACACCAAAGGGTTTTCTAAACTTTCCTAAATGAAAATTTCATTTGACTGTTTTTTTTTAAACAGCAAGCATATTGTGCAATCAGAAAAACACTAAAGCAATAGATGCTCACCTTAAAAAGCTCAGATCTGAGCAAATTGTGAGAGTACAGAGACTGGACTGCACCACATGAGAAATTACCGTGAAGTTTAAAAGCACAGGAAAACACTTTTGCAAACACCATAAATCGCTACGGGAAGGCCTATTGTGCAGAGATACCATCGCCTTCTCAGCCTCTCTCTCTCTCGTTAGGTGCTGAGGTTGAACACAAACGTATTTTCAAGTGTGCAGTGTAGACTCTTGGACTGGAAACGCTTACCTCCTTTGCCTTCTGTTTCAACCTTAACTGCTCTGGATCTTCTTGTCTGGACCGAGACTATTTTCAAACAGGTAAAAAAGAAAGGTAAGTTGTGACCTAAACGTTCATCACCCGACAAACATGTCATCTTATACGTGACATGATGACATCTAAGTCACGTGACAGAACGCATTAAATTTTTAAACGTTTACAGCCAACGGATGAAAATTTATCATCATGAAAATCAATACCATTTGGATGTAAGAACCACGCCATGGTCCAATGTGACGTGAGGACGGTGGGCCAGGGCAGCCCGCAGGGCTCCGGGCTCAGTTAAGGGACCCGCCCCACGTGCTGGGCGACCTGCTGAGGTCTGGAGGCTTCCCGCCCCGGCTGCGCCCCTAACCCCGCGCACGTGTCATCGAGGCCAGCGCCAAACCCTGCTCCGGCTCCTCGAAACCCCAAGGGTGTCCGCGAGCGCCCAGGGTGGACAGGGGAAAACTGCGTGCAGCACGAGCACTTGCCTTTGCTGCCCGCATCAAGATCTCTCTCTCCTGTTCGTCCTTTCTCTGTTTCTCAATTTGATCAAGCTGTTCAAAAAATTTGAGCTGAGCCCGGACATCACTTGCCTGCTCGTATCTGTCATCATCCTAGAAAAAAGTGAAACGACTGTTTGTCACGAACTTGGGAACCCAGCCGGACAGTCCGCGCACCGCTTCCCGCCCCCCTCGGCCCACTCCCCAGGCGGCGCGCAGACCCAAGCCCCTCTCGTCTCCAAGACTCTGCTTCTGAAGTGCTCTGGACGTGCACACGCCGCCTCAGGTAAGTCATCCGGGGGCTCGCAGGCAACTTTCCATTTTATACGCTTTGGTATCATTTGACTCTTCTAAGTTACATTTTAAATTTTTTTCTAATAGCGTAAAAAGTATTTTTAAAGCCAAGTGGCTACAGGCTTGTACTTCAAACGCTGCTCGGGCAGTGCCTGGCCGCTCCACGGTGCCCCTGAAAGAGGGTTTGCGTGACTGAAGAGGAAGGCGGATTCTGCCTGGAACCTGCTGTGAGAGGCCGGGCCTCCACAGCACACGACAGGGCACCACTCTGAGTCACGGGAGCGCGGGTGAGCCAGAGCCCCTCGGGTCTGCAGGGACAGCTCGGGCCGCAGCTGCTGGGAGCCCCCCGCGTGGAAACGGGCGGGGGGCTCCACCTTCTCCAGAGCTGAAGATGCCACCAGCCCGGACCCAGAAGGCTGGCTCCCTAACCCGGAGGTCAGATCCTCCGCACCCTCCTTCCACAGCCCAGTGGGTAGCGCCCGGAGCACCACGGGACTGAAAAGAAGTGGCATCTTCCCAAAATCTCGTTCTGGGGAAAAGTCAAAACGAGCTCAACACTCTGCCGCTTCCCCGTGCCCTCCCGGCAGCACCAGACCCGGGAGCGCCGCCAGGGCATCCCCTCCAGGAAACGGCGGGTTACCTTATAAGAGAAGTTCTTTTGCTGAGCCGTTTCTGATATCTTTTCTACAAGGTTCTGCAGCCTCTGTTGCGTGGCGTGTGACACGTAACTCACCACGTCTGGGTGCAGCTCTGTTATGCCGTGTTTCTTACCTGGGGAACGGGCGGTATTTTACAATCACTCAAGTTCTTTTCTTTCCTTCACTGTTTTTCCCTTATCCCCCAGTTACCACTTTGTGCAACCTGAGGGTCGGGGGTGGTCTACACCTGCTCCAACTACCTGAGAACGTCACCGCCAACCCCACGGAAAGCACAACCCTGGCAAAACAGGTGACAAGGGACAAGGGGTGTCCCCCCAAGCCCAGGACAGCTCCGTGCTGAGCACCGCAGCCGTGGTCCACACCAGGCCCACTGGTGGAGGCCGGACGCCCAGGGCCATACCTATTTCCAATATTCTTCTTTGCAGAGGCGCCGGGAGGAGGAAGGTCTCGTCTTTGCAGGACCGCGTCAGGGTGCCCACTAACTCAGAGTTCGTAGCCAATATTCTCGCACTTTCTTCCGACAGGTTCACGCCGGCCATCGACGCTACGTCATTGATGTCATCGTCGTCCCTTCAGGAAAGAAGACGAGGTGGGTCTAACGAACGAAGGGCCGCCAACTCGGCGGGCAGAGGGGCGGCTCTCCCGCGCTGCTGTCACCTGAGCACAAAGGCGGTCATCTGCGAGCGAATCTGTTCTTTTAAAGGAAGACCCACCCCAAGGTACGGCAGAGTGGGAGTCTCTGCACACAGATGTCAATGCCAAGTTCACAGAGAGCACAGCACCTACTCACTGCTTCAAGGAGTTTGTTCTGTGAAACCCTTTTTAGGTGATCTCACAGCATTATTTTTAATACGATCACAACCTCTCAGAAAAGCTGGAAGAACAGTACAAAGGAAAGTCCGTGAACCACTTGAGGGTGAGCAGCCGACCTGACACCGAACCCCCAACCCCCCGGACACGGCAGTGTGGCTCCCTGTGGACAGAGGCACCCCTACGGAACTGGGGGGATGGCCTTTGAAACCGGGCCACCAGCCACGCCCAGACCCCCAGCTTTGGCTAACGGTCCCTATAGCGGCTCCCACAGCAAAGGGTCCGGCTCAGAACCATGAGCTGCGTTTTGCTGCCGCGTCTCTGCAGCCCCTCCCTGACTCTCGTGCCCCTGACACCTGGAAGGTCCCAGGCCAGCTGTTCTGCAGCGTGTCCTCGTTTTCCCTCTGACGGACGTCCCTTTGTGACGAGCCGCGGGCAATGCACCTTTGGCAGGAATTTCACACGCGTCAGGGGCCTTGCTCACCCTGCACACGGAGCTCCCGCGCAGGGGGGCCCTGCCCGCTTCCCTGCGTCGGGGCGCCCCTCCCTCCCTGTGTAGTTACGAGGACCTCAGGGGAGGTGGTCTGAGACTGTGCAAATCCCGTTCCCCTAAACCACCCACTGACTCGTTTCTAGGGGCTCGGGTTCCTGTCTTACCCACAGGTACAATGTCACTACAGACACAGCTGGCAGGAGGGGGCCACTTGGGGGCTTCTGGGAACTCTGACGCTTGAGCACTGCTCTCTGACCAAACAAAGTGCACTAACTCATCCTGCACCCTTGCGACTCCGGCCTGGAATCAGCACCCCCCTAAGGCACCCTGGTCACCGCGGCGGAAGCAGTTTTAGACGAGACCTGGGCGCTGGGTGTGCTGCTGCCATCATGGTGTCACCAATCCCAGGCCCCTCCAGTGGCAGAGCGGGTGGCTCCAGCCACAGCTTTTCCAGAGTATTCACAGCCGGACGTCCGACCCGACCCGACCCCACCGGGCTCGCCTCGTTTGCTCCTCTCTGTATTTCTAACTCCCTCACACCTGCAGGTAGACGCATCTTCCCATCTCCGCCACCCGCCCTCTCCCTCGTGGATGTCCTCCCCACCCCTGTGGGCCCCCACCCTCCGTGCCAGACTGTGCCAGCCACCCATCTCCTTGCCCTGCCTGGAAGCCGACCCAGGCTCAGGCCACCACGGCTCCAGCACTGCCAACACCTGCCCTGCTCCCTAACAGCTTGAGGGACGAAGCTTCTGGGAAGGGAAGGGAAGGACCACCCAGGTCCCCCGACACACGCACTTTGCTACTGCTGGATCCGAACCTAAGTAGCCACTGTAGCCCTTCCTATGGCGGTGCTCAGACCAGCTGCTCGTCAAGAGCCCAAAGCACAGCATCTCTGAAGGTTCTGAGGTTGAAAGGGGGACACAGACGCGTCCTCTGTTATGACTGTGATGCACTCAGAAGACCGAGCCATCGTACCACAGACACAAATCTCCCACTGGTCCGCGCGGAAAGTCAGCTGCTCTGCCATCCCGCCCTGTGTCTGCGGCAAACGTCCCTGAGCCGCTCTGTGGGAAAACACGCACACAGCGAGCGCGCGCACGTGCGTGTGTGTGTGTGTGTGCGTGCGTGTGTGCGTGTGCGCGCGTGCGTGTGTAGGGAATGAACGCAGCCTCAAAGCACCAACGGCCACCGGGCGAGGCCCTTCCCTCCGGGCGCCTCCTGAGCCAGGGCTCATTCCTTACCTAAACGAGCCTCCCCCGGGCTCCTTGAGCTTGTTTTTCTGTGCAGCAGCTGCTTGTGCTGAGACAGTAGAAAGAGCTTTGGTTCCAGGTAACACGGCAGGTTTCACCACAGGGACTGCAAAACAAGAGACGAGGGTATGCCCCCCGCGCACAGACTCGGAGATGGAGACACTGCCGTCCCCGGTGCTAGGCGGGCTGCAGGGAGGGCCACTACTCCCAGCCCACCACAAGGAGGCTTCCTAAAACGTCAGAAACGTTGCGTTACTAACTCTAGATTAGAGTAAAAGCATAAGCAGCATCTCTCACGCATTTGCCTTCCTGTAGCTCATCAAACTCTTTGGAATGTAGGAACGACTACTCGTTAAGAACCCAGTCCTGAATGTGTAATTGTAAAAATCGTACTGACGGGGCGATGCGCGTACAACCCTGTGAATGTACTAACGCCACTGAATTGTACACCTGTTCACGTGACTAAAATGGCCAAGTCTGTGTTACGTGAGTTTCACCACAATTAAAAAAACAGGGAGACAGGGCCCTGGGGAGAGCGGCCCGGCCGCCGGCCCTCACCTGGCTGCAGCTGGTTCAGCTGGATCTGCTGGGGCGTGGTGAGCACGATGCGGTTGTGGGGCTGCCGGAGCGCCACCATGGGCGTCTGTGTCAGCGTCACCTGCGGCGGCCGGATCAGCGCTCCAGGCTTGGGCGGCGGCTGGATCACCTGGAGCAGAGCCCACGGGGCACGTGAGCTCACGTCCCACCCCCGCCCCCACCGCAGAGGGGGCTCCCACACCTGTTCCCTGCCCAGGGCGGGGGGTGGGCAGCCTTCCGGGAGGACCAGGAGGGTCAGCCGGGGGCACTGCATCAGGCTGCAAGCTCCTGGGGGCAGATTAACTGCTCGGAAGCCACACATGGGGCCCTGAGGCCAGCGCCTGGAGGACAGTGTTTGCTGAGCTTGCGAACCAGTGTGGAACAGACGACTTCTCCCCAGATGTGAGCACAGGTGCCGGGGCGCCCCCTCAGATCCCTTCCAGAGCCTCTAGGGCTGGATCAGAATCCAGCTGCTGAACTTTACGAAGGTCGCCTGGTGGGCACACTCTTAACGTTACAGCGCACTCGGGGAGGGATGGGTGGTGCCCAGGGCCGAGCTATTTCTGCAACAAAACCTATGAAAATTCACACTGTCCAGAACGAGCAGACACACGACTGCCTGCAGGAGATTCAGGCCAAGTTTTGCCACAAACTCAGGGAAGAGCCTCCAGGTTTCACGTCTCTACGGCCTTCAAGGGAAGCAGGTGATGGACCGGTGGTGCCCGACTCTGCAAGGGCGCGGCAGAGCTCCACCCCTCCAGTGAGGGGCATGCGAGCGAGCCCTGATCTCACACCTGCACTTTGGCCCGAAGCGCGGGCGCGCGCGCGCACACACACACACACACACACACACACACACACACACACACGGCTCCACCTCCCACGGGAGCCTGTCTTCCTCACCACCAATCAAGGCAAGAACAAATGCAGATTTTAACTTGAGCAGGTGAGAGACCACCACCTTCATGACTCTGATTGCCCGCCTGGTTATCACTCGAGCATTATCGTAAGATATACTCCACAACCTACGAAAGTGACGTGAGGACCTGCGTTGTTTTAATTTTTTTTAACCGTCTGTATAGGAACAAAATCCCTTTGAAATGTTAAAAAAAGAATAGCAAGTGCCTTTCTACACTGGGCGAACCCCGTCTGCCTGCAGGAGCGCGCTCAGTCCTGAACTCTTACTGGGCGAACCCCGTCTGCCTGCAGGAGGCAGGAGCACGTTCAGTCCTGAACTCTCCCCAGCAGACACCCTTTTCTATAGCTACACGACCAGAACCCTGGATCCCAACCACAGATAAATCCACCGTCAGCAGCCGTGCCTCCCGAGGATCTCCGAGCCCCAAACGACGGCTGCAGAGCTCGGTCCTAGACCATGAAACCTGACGTGTCCAGCGCCAAGCACTTAGCGTCAGCTTCGTGTATTTGGGCCATTGCTCCTAATCAAAGATAACGTCCAGCTAAAAGATCCACTACAAACACACTGTGTCCATTTAAACCAGGGACGCCCGAAACAGCACAGACAACGGACGTGCCAAAGGGCAAAAGTCAGTAGGCTTATTTCGTTTTACTGAGAAATAAATTTCGAAGCTGCAGGGCCTCGGCCCCTGGCTGACACCTCACTATTTCAGATCCCGCCCCAGGTCCTCCCTGACAGTCTCTCTGAGCCGCGGGCGGCCGGGCACATGCGGGGGAGCAGGGCGAGGCTCTGGCCTCCATACCAGCGGCGTGGGCTGCCCCTGCTTGCCGACGCCCACCGGCGTGGGCTGCGCGAGGCTGATGACAGGGGGCTGGAGGGCACTGGTCACGGTGGCCGCCGTCTTCCCGGCCGTGCGCTGCACCGAGCCGCTGAGCACCACAGCCGTGAGCGCGGTGGTGGCCTGCGAGGCCGGCGGCGGCTGCTGCTGACTCTGCTGGATGAAGGCCGCGGAGTCGGGGGTCAGCTGTCTCAAGGCGGGCAAGCTCCTCTGGGCGGAAAGACAGAAAACACACGACCCTGAGAACACGTCCTCGGCCAAACAGCGTCGGTCTGGGGCCTTAAGGAGACGCCCCGGGACGCCGGGTGCCGGCATCCCAAACCACTGTCCCCCGACTGCCGCTGAGCAGGGTTACCCTCAGTGACAACTGGCTGCAATTTGTTTAAAAAACAAAGCAGAAGCGCCACTTCTGAAATGCAGTTAAGCGCGTCAAGGCAGCCGAGGCATCTGAGCGACACCCTCGTCCCAGCGGCGCGGGGCCCCCGTCTGCGGGGAGAGGGCCCCTCGCAGTCCCCGGTGGTGACACAACATTGTGGCCTCAGTGGCGGGGGTCTCGTAACTTACAGAGAAGCCTCGAAAGAGAAAACTTAACCTTCTGTCTCAGGGGGCTTGAAACCTGCAAACGCACCGGTGACACCCGTGCAAGCCCACCCGTCCCCGGGACGCGCCCGCCCCTCTACCCGACGCTGGGTGCTCGCAGGCGGCTTCAAATTACCTTCAGGAAAGGCACAAGGTAAGGTTGAGGTGAAGAATTAAGTTCTCGGTATAACCTACTAGTGAAATCTTCTGCTTCGATTTTTCCGTCCTTAAAAATAAAATTCACATTGAAATTCCTCCACGAATACAAACGCGCACATGCATATCTTTATGCAGCATTTCTCTGGTCTCGCGTTTTAGGACTGGCTGTTCCTCACGCCAGGTCCTGCACTGGATGAAGGTGCGGGAGGGCCCGGGGGCCACATGCTCAGCTGACACGGGTTCCCGGGCGTGGGTGAGGCCCCCGGCCCTCCCTGTGCCCCGCCCCATCGGGGCTCACTGGCCCACCCCACGACTTCCCTACGCCAGCTCCCACGGGACATCTACGCGGCACCTAACCCACCGCACATCAGGCATTTTGCCAGGCGACAGACTAGCCTAAAAGTACCCTCGTGACCAAGTTGGAAGGTACCGCAGACCAGGGACACCCTTACCCAGAGAGACCACACCTACGCCGAGACCCCAGAGCAGCTGGGGCACCGGCGGGGAGAAGCGAGCGCCCAGACGAGACGGCCCAGACCCCGCTCTGGAAACCAAAGCGAGCCAGGTGGGGGCTGGGGGGCCAAGCCCGTGGCTGACTGGGCCCAGTTCAAGGTGGGAGTGGCCAGGGCTGCAAAGAGGTCCTGTAACAAGGGCGGAACGGGGGTCCTGGTGCCCTGATAAGGGCGCAGCACAACGGGGACGGCACTGGGCTCATCCGGGGGTGGGGGGATGGATGGGGAGGGTCGACGAGACGAGCACACGCTTCCAGCGCCGGGGAGGGACCACAGACAAAGGACCGTGGGAAAAAAGGGAATGGCGTTTATTTAATTAGAAATTTTCATTAGAAGGTAAAATTGTTATAATTAAAACAAACAAAAAGCTGGGAGTTCTTGTTCGTCGCAGGAGGTGAGATTATTTTTCAATCTCTGGGTTTCCTGAAAAGATTTAAGGAGCATCTGAAGCGATCATTTTTCCTTGTGAGAGCGGGACTTCATTCCTTTCTGGCCCCAAACCCACATGGTCTGCAGAGGCGGCACAGAGCCAGCCCCTGAGGGTGGCTCCCCTCCAGCCCAAGCCTCGGCACGGAAGTGAGGCTGCGAGCGGAGGGTCTGAGCCGACGAACCCACCAGCAGGACAGAAAAGTCCAACAGCCCGTCTGCTGAGCCACCAGGTTTCCTTGCATAGAGAAACCGAGAGGAAAGGAAAACAGCAGGAAGGAGGGGACCCCCAGGTTACCAGCAACAACAGAGGCAGCTGCCACAGGTGGACCTGACCGACTCTGACCGAGCCCTGCAGGCAACACTGGACTCAGCCTCTGGGCACCTGGGGGCTGCGAGGGATCCTGTGTTCACAGGTTATGTCCAGGCATCCGTGCTAAAATATTTATGAGACTGGGGAGGGGCTGTGGGTGGCAACGGGGGCGCAGCAGATGCAAAGTCGTATAAGAACTCATGACCGACGAAGCCCGCAGGTGGCCCAGAAGGGCTGTCACTCTGCTTTCCGCTTCTGTATCACTTAAAATCCTCCATGAAAGGGACTTCCCTGGTGGCACAGTAGATAAGACTCCGTGCTCCCAACGCAGGGGGCCCAGGTTAGATCCCTGGTCGGGGAACTAGATCCCACATGCATGCCACAACTAAGAGTTCCCACGCCACAACTGGGGAGCCCACCTGCGGCAACTAGGGAGCCTGTGAGCCTGTGAGCAGCTAAGACCCCGTGCAACCAAATAGATAAATATTTAAAAAAAAAAAAATCCTCCGTGAAAAAGGCAGAGCAGGTGGAGGAGCGAGCGAGGGCCTTTGAACACCCTCCATCTGGTGAGTTTACATCGCTCCCCTGCAGCCAACACGCTGTGAGGCTCCGAGAAGCCGGGCTGGCGAGCGGATGGCAGGGTGGTGGGCAGAGGGGCCCAGACTCCGGCCACACCCCACTCCCATGGCCAAGTACAGCGCTCTAAGGCAGAGGGGCCGGCGTACGGAGCTCTTACCAGCAGATTCTGTACCAGTTCTTTCACGTTAGCGGCTGTCTCTGTAGACTGTTTACCAGATGAAGCCAGTTTTATTAGCGTAGATAAAAAATTTTTACATTTCTTCACATTCTCCATAGTTTCCTGGATAGAAGTTAAAAAGATGTAAGCAAAAAACTCTTAAAAGGCAGATTTTCATCACAGCTTTTAACTAAGACATGGGTATCATATAAGAAATGTATGTTTCTGGGCTTCCCGGCGGCGCAGTGGTTAAGAATCCACCTGCCAACGCAGGGGACACGGGTTCGAGCCGAGCCCAGGGCCGGGAAGACCCCACATGCCACAGAGCAACGAAGCCCCGTGCGCCACAACTACTGAGCCTGTGCTCTAGAGTCTGCGAGCCACAACTACCGAGCCCACGTGCTGCAGCTACTGAAGCCCGCGTGCCTGGAGCCCGTGCTCCGCGACAAGAGAAGCCACCACAGTAAGAAGCCCACGCACCGCAACGAAGAGTAGCCCCCGCTCGACGCAACTAGAGAGAGCCCGTGCGCAGCAACGAAGCCCCAACGCAACCAAAAATAAATAAATAAATTTATTTAAAAAAAAAAAAGAAATGTGTATTTCTTTTCTTAAACTTCTTTGAGGAAAATGCAGTAACTCTCACGGCCTGATGATGGGAGTATAAACCAGGACATGTGCTCTGAAGGTCCAGACCCAAGTTTACAGCTCACTCAGCCCAGCAATTCTACTTTTAGAAATGTAACTAATAACCAATAAATGTAAAAAAGATGACCTATAAGACATTCACCTTGATACTGCTTACCATAAAGAAAAACTGATCCCTACCTAAGTGCACAAGAGAAGAAACTGAATTATGGCACAGATACTAAAGATGATGAAAAATACTCAGCAAAGAAACGTGAACAACGTAAGTCATAAATGAAGCACGATCCCACTGGTTTAAAGATTCACACGTGTGCAGGACAACTGCTGGAGATAAGTGTTAAGGGGGCAACGCTGCCGCTCTACAGGCCGCAACCGTCGTGCAGCCCGGCCCCCGTGTCACCCCTCTGAACACACCTGGTCCGGCTCCATCCCACAGACGTCCCCCACAGCCCAAAAGCCTCGTGTAGGGTGGTGGACCCTTCCTGCGGCCCTGCAGAGACCACTGCCCTCAGACCCACTCCTATGGAGCCGTGGAGACCCCAACGCATCCCCACGTCCGCGGCAGTGGCTCCCCTGGGCCGGCTGGCGCTCTGAGGCAGCACGAACCACACATACGGCCCCAAATCGCAGCCGAGAGGCGGCACTCACCGTGGCGGCTGTGGAGGTGGTGGTGGCCCCCGGGACCGTTCGCTGAGGTGTCCCCGTCTGAACAGCTGTCGCCGTCCCAAGTGAGGGTGTCTGGGCAGCGCCACCCAGAACAAGCTGAGGCTACGAGAAGCCAAAACACAAGGTAGATAGAGGCTGCGGGGAGACGGCCTTCGTGAGACTCCCTGTAGCAGGCGGGACCCCACGGGACATGCGGCCTCAAGGGACCACACCAGCCCCGCGGCAGACCGTGTCCCCGAGGGCCACCTTCCTGAGCACCGAGGAAGCAGTATTTTGCAGCAAAAACTGACAGAAACGAAGCCAATGGCCGGGAAGAACCTGGTTGTCAGAAGTCGATCCTAGAAGTCACATGGTGACCAAAACAAATGATCTTTTAATAACCAAACCAGATCCCGTCTCAGAACTGAAAAGAACAAACAGAGAAACCAACTGAAAAGCCCGTCACCTGGCTTGTGCAGGCAGCTGGTGACAAGGAAGCCAGGACGTCACATGCACACGGGCAGGCCGCCCCCCATGCGGGGGGCGGCACCAGGACTCGTCGGGGTCCCGGGCTCCCCCACCGCTGCCGGACCAACCTTTCTTTGCTCCCCCAAAGCAAGTCACATCCAGAAACATCCTGGAAAGGGGGTGTTCAGAGCAGGCGGGGACTCGATGTAGTTGGTGTTGGGAGGGAGAGGCTGCTTTGCTAAACGAATATATTTAAGCCAACAAACAGCTAGACATCAAACAACAACTGTGCTCGGTCAAATTCCCGAGACTTCTAGTCTGCGTGACCAATCAGGATGCAAATATTTACTGTTTTTTTTTTAATTAGCACTTTTCCAATTTAAAAAATGGAGCCTTCTCCAACTTTTTAAACGTTACTCTCTTACGACTTCGGAAGATAGGGGGCAGTGTAACCCCAAGCATGACTCGCCTGCGGCTCTTCTAAGCAACCAGGCCCCAGGCCAGGCAAGGGACTCAGACGGCACGGCCGCTGCGGCAGGGGGTGGGCGGGCAGCTGTCTGCACCCCCAGGCTGTGGACACTGGTTTCACGGGAGGAGCTGAAAGAGGCGGCGGGCTCTTCCTTTATCATCTGGGTATGTTCTTGCAGCGTGAAGCATGTATTACTTTTGTAACTACAAAATGGCAAATAAAAAACTTCAGAGGAGAGGCGTAGAAGAACTGGCCAACAGCCACCTTTGGGCGGCAAAAGGGGAAGAGCAGAGCCGCTTCGGGACACCCAGAAACAGCCAGGGCACTTCCATTCTTGGGAGTTTTCCTGTACATCAAACTTTACTCCTCACACTTGCTTCTACTGGTCAGATGAATACACGTTTCACCTGGATGTTTCTGAGATTGTGGGAACCTATGTCGATAAACTTATTTTCTACTAAATCTCCTGCAAAAGCTGACCATGAGCTTCACTACCTTCTCAGAAAAGGTTCCTTTCACTATAACTGAAGTTCAGACGCGCCAATCAGACTGAACTCGGGCCAGAAGACCCCGTCTCAGGAAGCGCCGTTGCCTGGGCAGCTCCTGTTGCGGGAGACCACTGAGTTCAGTTACTTGGGACCCAACTGCTCCTTCAGCTGTTCTGAAAAGCAATGTCAGGGCTGCAGACGCCAAAAGGCAAAGGAGGACAAGACCAGGGTGAGTGGAGAGAGCACTGGACGAGGTGCGGCTGCAGGGAGGCCGGGCCGAGGCCACACCGGGACAAGGGTCCGGAGCCTCTCACACCGCACGTGTCCGCGCCCATCAGGGAGGGGTGTTGTGAGAATCGCACGCATGAACGCACATACACAGTGAGGACACATCCTCCTCGGTGCAGGAACAGTTCGCGAGCAACACACGCGCGCGCGCACGCACGCACGCGCGCACACACACACACACACACACACACACACACACACACACTCTGTCTCTCTCTCTCTCTCTCTCTCTCTCTCTCTACCCCCCCCACCCCGCGCGCTGTAGATCTTCTCTGCTTCACAGATGCAGTTACTAAGGCAACGTTTTCAATTGTACTTCCGGCACAGTGGGAAGCTTTTAAGAATGTTGCTGGTGTTAAACTCTATGCGACTTTAAAGAAAAGCAACTGATCTACGCTGTGTTCCCCAAACTCCAAAACTTAGCATCCAGCACCCAAACTCGCGAGGCCTGACCCCTGCGTCCTGGGCACCACGGAGCCCCAGCCTCACCTGAACCCCGGGAGAGCGCTGCAGTGCGGTGCTGGGCTGTACCGTCGTCTGGGCCTGAGACACTTGCTTGATTATGGTCGTTGGGGTCACCTGCCGTGCAATAATGGGGGTCCCAGGTGCCTGAAAAACAAGGAGGAGTCGCCTAGGAGGAGAGACAAGTGAAAGTAGTCCCCAGCACCTGGCGCGCCCAACACTCCATCCTTCAGTGCAGAGCCAGCGCGCTCAAGGGCCCCCAGGTCGATCACCAGCCTCAGGGAAGCCCCCCAAGTCTAAACTTTCCTTAACAAGTAAAAGTGTATGATCGGAACCTCCATCGTATAACTGTAATACACTCCTTAATAAAGTCTCCGACCTGGTCTTTAAGGAACGCATATAACCTGGGAAATCAATACTTGTGTGGATTTCTTGTATTCTTGGCCACAAGCGCCAAAAAAGTAACAAAGGCACTACAGTAAGAGGCATGTGTTCCCTGGGCCTAAAGACTGGTCACTGTGCTGCAGAAAAGGAAGTAAACGAGACACTTACAGTGAACTGTCCTACATAGTTAGGGTACATGAAGTGAAATATCCCACATCTGTGTCTTACTGGACAGACCTCGACAGACCCTGAACACTGCTCTGGGCTGCTCTGGATTTTCAGTCAGGGGAGGGCCCTTTGTGAGTCCCCAGTCTACAGCACAGGGGTCTCAACTCCAGAGGAACGCGGCTGAAATCAAAGGAGAATAGAGTTTTCCAGATCTTCTTCGTCTCCATGTTAGTCTCTAACCAGCCAACTGGCTCAGAACAGCAGAACGGCAGCACGAGACAGAAAGGCATCAGAGACAGAGTAGGGAGTAGGGAGGTGATGTGCGGGCATGGACCCAAATGGAGACTGAGAGGCAGAACCCTGGGGAGAGGGGCGAGTCCCAGGCACTGGGCTTCAAGCATCCAACCCATCCTCCCTCCACAACCCCAGGGGGCCACAGCCTCAGGGGTCAGGGCAGGCAGTAACCCCTAAAGGCTTCAATGTCTGCGGGGGAGAGGGGAGTACTGTTTAACATAATCCTGTAAAGTTCTTCCACGCCTCCCTGGTAGTGACGGCTGACACTTGCTCAGCATTCCCTCTGTTCCACTGTCCTAACTGGTCCCCGTGACAGCCCTACAAGAGCAGCACCGGCGGGATCTCCACGTTGCACAGGAGGAAACTGAGGCCCGGGAAGGTGGCGTCACAGGAGAGAAGGGGAGGGCCCAGGCGGGGTCCAGGCGGCAGACCCCAAGCTCCTCCCGCCGCATGTGGGCCATGCCACACCCCCTGCCCCGCCCCACCCCGCCCCCCACCCCACCCCCCGCCAGGCCCAGCGCTGGCTCGCACTCACCTGCACGGTGGAGATCTGCACGGGAGGGGCACTTGTGGGCGTGGCCGGGCGGGGCGCCATGGCGGTCTGAGGCTGGGCCTGGGCGTGGGCCTGGGCCTGCATCTGGGCCAGGGCCTGCTGAGGAATCATTAACAGCTGCCCGTTCTCGCTCCGCACGAGGACCATACCTGGGGGAGGAGAGCTGGCATCGGGAAACACGCCCCAGGGCCGGACTCCATGGGGGAGCCCGGCAGCTCAGAGGAGGCAAAAGGAGAAGCTGTCAAACACAGTCGCAGAACTCTATACACACCTGCGAGAAAGAGGGTCCGCAGCACTACAAAAACGTAAAAGGAGTTTTTTCCTGGATTCAAACAGCAACAGTGGGCCAGGCAGCCGAGCTGCTCACGCCGCCGTCTGCCCCTGCGCTGGCCTGCAGGTCAGGAGGCCCGGAAGCCGAGGGCCTCGTGTGCTCCCAACACGGGCTGCCCAGCGTGGCCAAGTTCACAAGGCAGCAGGTGTCTGGCGGGAGGTCGTGGCTGGAGCCTCAGACCCGAGCCCTGCCCTGGAGCAGGTGTCCACACCCCCACCCCCGTCCCCGTCCCCACGGGCTGGGCTGGGCCCTGGGAGGCTGCGCCCCACAGCCCACATGCCCAGGGCTCCCTGCCTGCAGTCCTGTGAGGCCCTGACACTCTTTCCAGAAGAGGACCACTCTTGCGGGGGGGGCAGTTCTGTGCCCACGACGACCTGAGGCGCCCACCACAGAGACGCAGAGACACGGAGGACCGCTCGCACTTCACGGTGCTTGAGCTACGTCACTGCAAGCCCAACCCTAGCGGGCAGGTTTGGCGTTAATTCCAGCTTCAAAAACCGGCAACCAATTATATCCTAGATTCCACTAGAAACAGCAACACAACTTTCACACTCGATTTCCCATGACGGATTAGTGATGGAGCTGCAAGGGGAGACCTAAAAACGCCATAAACACCGTACTCTTCCCAAAGCAAGGCCTCAGCACAGGGCCCTGCACGAGGCACCCCACTGAAGAGCAACACAGCCGGGCAAGGGGGTGTCGACCAAGGAGCCTGCTGCCTGGGCAGCCCCTGCGTCCTCCCATGAGGCAGCTGAAAATCAGGTCCGAGAACCTCCTGCCAGCTTCACAAGTGACATCAGGCTTTCCCCTGCTGAACCAAACAGGAGTTCGATCCAACTCACAAGTCTGAGAAGTCTCTGAAGCTGCTGGGTCCCGGCTCCTTCGACACCCATCGTGACATCAGGAAATAAGAGGCCTCTCCCTGGGGTCACATCTGCTACTCTTGATCCAAAAGAACCACGTGTATGCCCATCATGAGACCTTCCCTCCAAAACATCCCTTTTAAAATACGCCATGCTGCAGCAAAGGAAACCATAAACAAAACAAAAAGGCAACCCACAGTACGGGAGAAAATATTTGCAAGCAATGCGACTGACACGGGATTAATCTCCGAAATATACAAACAGCTCATGCTGCTCAATATCAAAAAAACGAACAACCCAGTCAAAAAATGGGCAGAAGACCTAAACAGACATTTCTCCAAAGAAGACATACACAGATGGCCAAGAGGTACATGAAAAGATGCTCAACATCACTAATTATTAAAGAAATGCAAATCAAAACTACAATGAGGTGTCACCTCACACCGGTCAGAATGGCCATCAGCAGAAAGTCGACAAACAATAAATTCTGGAGAGGGTGTGGAGAAAAGGGAACCCTCCTGCACTGCTGGTGGGAATGTAAACTGATACAGCCACTATGGAGAACAGTATGGAGGTTCCTTAAAAAACTAAAAATAGAACTACCATATGACCCAGCAACCCCACTACTGGGCATATACCCAGAGAAAACCATACTTCGAAAAGATACACACATCCCTACATTCACAGCAGCACTATTCACAATAGCCAGGACATGGAAACCACCTAAGTGTCCATGGACAGATGAATGGATAAAGAAGATGTGGTACATATATACAACGGAATATTACTCAGCCATAAAAAAGAATGAAATAATGCCATTTGCAGCAACATGGATGGACCTGGAGATAATCATACTAAGTGAAGTCAGTCAGAGAAAAACAAATATCATATGATATCACTTATATGTGGAATCTAAAAAAATGATACAAATGAACTTATTTACAAAACAGAAACAGACTCACAGACTTACAAAACAAACTTATTGTTACCAAAAGGGAAAGGTTGGGGGGGATAATTTAGGAGGTTAGGATTAACATATACACGCTTCTATATATAAAATAGATAATCAATAAGGACTACTGTATAGCACAGGGAACTCTACTCCATGTTCTATGGTAACCTATATGGGAAAACAATCTGAAAAAGAATGAATATATGTCTATGTATAACTGAATCACCCTGCTGTACACCTGAAACTAACACAACATTGTAAATCAACTATACTCCAATATAAAATAAAAATTAAAAAACTAAAACTAAAAAAATAAAATAAGCCATGCTAAAAAAAAAACAACAGCTGCTGCAAATAACTCACTCTTCTGAAACCTGGAAACTCGTTAAAGCACTGAGGAGAGCAAGGCCTGGCAGGCCGACAGCCAGGACTGACTATGTCCGTGCCCTAAGAGGTGGGCACCACGCCCGGGACAGGTGTGGTGGGCCAGGGCGAGGCTCAAGGGGCCAAAGAGGTCAGGGCTGGGCCACTGTGGCGGGTGTTGCGCAGCTGCCCACCCTGGCCCATGCCTGTGCTGGGGCCCCCAAAAGAGGGCTCTCGGTGAACACCCAGCCATTCACTCACCGGCCCACTCAGACGCCCGTCCAGAGACCCCTGCTCCTCCCTCGCAGGGATCCTAGGGGGCAGGGCAGCCGAGCAGGCCCCTGCAGCTCCCACGGCTGGACACCCCAATTTCAAACTCGCTAATGGGGCAGCTGACGCCTACACTTTGATTATCGAATGCTCGTTTGCTTGAAAAATGATGTCTGCAGAAATATAAAGGAATGTTTAAATAATACTCATGAAAAGCAACGGGATTAATATGGCTATGAAGTGATGGTGGTCTTTTGGACACCAAAGTCTAGGAAAATGGACACTAGGGATGTGTGATGAGCCTCTGAGAGAGCAAGCTGGCGATGGAAGCAGAAGTCCCCCAAGAAGTGACCGTGGGACCCTGGAAGTGACGACACCTCTCTGCAGCACTGAAAAGTCTCCAGTGGTTACAGACACGGGAAAGCAACAGCCTCTGGGCATGAGGGCCACGGGGCTGGTCTGGCCAGCGGCTCCGCGGGCAGGCGTGGCAGGCGCCGCGCCCAGGACACCTGTCAGCTTCCCTGGGTACCGCGTGCACAGTCACTGGTTCTGACAAAAGCGGAGTCAGACATGCACGCGACGCCGGGGGGAATCCAAACAGCAGCGCTGGCCTCAAACACGCCGCAGTAACGGCACTATCACCGCTCTGGATCTCGTAAACTCAAACAGGTAACTATGCAGTATCCATTCAGAGGCAAAGAAACACAACTCTGTCTCAAAATGTAACTTAAATGACTTGGATAAAAGGTCATGGAAGAGCAATCCCCCACATTCGCAGCAGGCAGCATGGGTGGCCTGGGACGCACACCACCCGGGGCCCCACCCGGCCCCAACCCACGCCGGGAGGCCGCCTGTCGTCACCCCTCCGCGGGCGCAAGGCCAGCTCTGGGAGCGACTCAGGGAATGGCCTTACGGACCAGGCCACCGAGGCCGGCAGGGAAGTGACTTCCCAGGAGCCCCGACGCGGGCCCGCACAGCACGGCGCTGCCCCCAGGAGCCCCCGAGGCCCCAGCACACACACCCAGGCAGTCTGGCTTGAACAGCGACCCAGAGGAGGGCTGTATGCATGGGCCATGTTCATCCCAGCCTTACGTCAGGGAGGAGGTCAAACTTGTCACACTGAACACAGCCTTCCATTTCAGAAGGCCCTCAGGGGAGGCCAGGGGCCACAGACCCTGCCCAGGTCCCCCTCCCTGCACCCCTCACCCCTCCACTCAGGACGCTCTGGAAACAAAACAGGCCAACGTGCACGAGCAACAAGAACGACACGACGAGTTCAAGCAGCCAGAAAGCCATTCAGGGTTTCGTTTTTAAATAATTTTAACATCTTTCTTAGTATAGAGGTAAGTGTTCATGAGAGAAACATGGAGATGTACAAGGAAGACAGAAATCTCCAGAAACCCCATCTCCTTTGGCTACTAGACTGTGTATTTCCTTCCACTCTCTGTCCTACGTGCACATGTATAACATATGTGTTTTGATAACCATAAAGAAAATTGGGGTAATTCTGTTGATATCTGGCTTGGTAATTTCTTTTCAGAACCGTAATTTTCAGTGGTTACATGGTATTTCATCCAGAATGTATTTATGATTTCTTTATTGATGAAGACAGGCATTTTCTATTTTTTGTTACCGTGGGAGCTCAGGTTCTTCAATTACAACGTGCAGCACAAACCCACATCAGCCGTGTTAAGGCCACGCTGCTTGGCTGTGACCGAGCCTCCGCGTGCTCATACATAAGACAGGCACAACACCGCCTGTTTGGAGGCCGGGCGCCGACGCGGCCACAGAGCAGAGCGAGCTCCGCAGGGGTGGGGCCACGTCCCCCACCGCAGCCCAAGCACAACCAGCAACCCTTAAGGACTGAATGAATCCCAGCCTCCCTCAGTCACCAGAGTTCAACATCAACTCGAGTGTTCTTACCCAATGTTACGGTTTTTCTGACCCCTTTCATGCCAACATTTTTCACTGTATTTTTAACCAAGATGTAGGTCAGCCAGAGCTACACTACAAATTAAACAGGCATTTCCTGCCCCGCATGGGAACGTCCACCTGCAAGACATCGCTTCTGGGGAAATGTTCTTCAGCACGGCCTTCGGGGGCTCCGGCCTCGACCTCACCCCCGTCACACACGCTCGTCCTTCAACTGGGCTCAGGGGGGCGAGGGGGGGGCTCCCAGCTGCGCTGGCACAGCAGGGAACAGCGGCCGGGTCAGACGGACCAGACCCCTCCCTGCCCCCCCCCACCCCGACAAGGGTCCCCAGCACCGTCACCTGCTGGACGGCGCAGAGAGTACGCTACGAAAGGCAGACCCTCCACAACCAAGATGTGCAAAACGGAACTGCCCCCAACCCCCGACGTGAACCCTGAAGAAGCCAGAATCGGATGGGAACACAGGAACCCGCGCGTGGCGTGGTGTCCCACAGCTGGAGAGCTCACTCCTGAGAGCCGTGACACGTTTCCTAACCGTACAGGGGAGCTGGGGGGAGGGCTCCCAGGACCGTCCCGTCCAGACCCCAGGCCGCAGCAGCGGAGAGAGGAGCCTGGGCCTCATGGAGCATCCCTTAGACCCAACAGTCCAGGAGAACAGCCACTGGCCAGCGTGACGGTGGCCCTCCTGCCATACCACCTCCCTCAGCCCTGCCCAGGGTGCCTGCCCCTCCAGCAGGTCCCCATGGGACGGGGTCCCCCAACTACTCCAATGGAAGCAGAGTCAGCAAGACGCCAACACGGGCGCTGGGGGCGCTGACCTAAATTGCGGCCTAACGGTTCCTTTGCTCCTGTGGCTGTTTGCCTTTTACATCACCTAAAAGAAAGAGCTTAAACCTGCAGAGCTGTGACTCCAGGAAGGCCAGCGTGGGGGGAGGGGGCGGGAGGGGTTAAGACGAGTGTCCACGGGGCTCCCGCATCCTGGCCTCAACTTCACAAGCCTTAGGCATGGAGGGCAGAGCACGGCAACCGCACCAGCCTGTGTGCTGCCCTGGTGCCGCCCACGAGGGAGCCCGGTTCGTGGCCAGCTCACGAGTGGGACCCGGCCCCAGCCCCAGGGTTTTGGTCCTTCAAGAGCAGCTGGGCAGTGCCTCGACCTCACCACACTTCGGGGACACTCCACCTGCCTCACCCAGGACGCCCCAGGATTCTCACCATCATTCCCGAGAATTCTCACTCTTGGCCCTGAAGTAGTGCAGGACCCACCTGCAAGTATGACATGAGCTCGGGTGTGTGAAGAAGTCGACCCAACCCTGGCGCTCTGTCCCCCTCGAAGGCTGGTCTTACTTCTTCAAGGGGCATCTGTGCTGTAACAGTAGGCGCACAAGGGCGTATTGCTTCTAAAACCGGTTTCCCACTAAGCCAGATGTGTTCTTTGTCATCATTGCAGGGGGCAACTGAAGGCTGGAAGCCAAAGCCGCCGGAGCAGCCCAAAGTGCTAAGAGCACTGACATTCCTGCATTCCTGAATATTCAGCTGAAGACAAGCTTCTGACCCAATTCAAGGTCCAGCGTCTGCAGCTCCCTGCACACCTCATGTGTCGTAAAATCGCGCACTTTTAATCCGTACATTGAAGACTACGAGACCCTGCCAAGGGAAATCGAGGAAGACCCAAACAGGTAAAGAGGCTAACCATACCTTGTTCATGGGTCGGGAAACTCAGAATCATCAAGGTGTCAGCGCTCCCCAAACTAACCTGCAGACGCAACGCGAGCCATCGAAACCCCAGCAGCCTCGTGCGTGGAAACAGGCAAGCCGAGTCTAAATTCATGTAGAAACACAAAGGTCCTGGAGCAACCAAAAATCGATGAAGACGTACACGGTCGGAGGCCTAACACCTCCTGTTCCAAAGATGGATTAGAAGGCTACAGGAATCGAGATGGTACAGAACTGACCCAGATTCAGCCACAGACCCCACCACACACGTGCTCGCACACAGGGCCTCTGCCTGGAACCTTCTGCTCTCCCAGCTGCCTCCTAACCCCCACTCATCACAGACCCCTCCCCCCCCACGGTCTAGGGTTCCGTGCACCCTGCTCCTGCAGCTGGGTCTCCCTGAAGGGCTGGACCCAGCACCCTGGCCTCCCGCACCTGCTAAGTGGAAGCTCAGTGCGACTGACAGGGCACAGAACCACAGGGGTTCACAATGCCAGCCCCACGGGGTGTTTCGGCCCTTGTCCCACCAGGGCTGCTCCAGGCCGCAATACACCCCTCAAACGTTACTTCCTGAAATTCTCTTTAAGTACACATTAACTTTAAATGACTAACATACTTTGATAAGATTAAGAAATGACTGATGTATGTGTTTACATGTACCACACAACTTGTGTGTGGGTTTTGTTTGTTAAGGCAGCGCCCGCTGTAAGAGGGGAAGTGGACCCCTCTTACAGACCATAACCTGAAGCTGCCGACAGCCACCCGCAGACATCCTTCCCCACGGTGGCTGCGTGTCACATGCTTTACCTAATGGCTCCAACGATACATACCAGAGGCACAGCCGCTCACCCCCGTGTCAGCGACAGCTTAAATCGCTTTGATAAAACCGTCAGGAACAGGTGACTCTAGAGGGAGAGTACGCAGGTATTCACTGTATTAGTCTTTTCTGTAAGTTTTAAATTTCTCAAAATGAAAACTGGAGGCGGGAAATGCTTCGCTATGTAGAGATGCAACCAGAGGTGACGTGAGCTTGGCTGAGGGAGGGAAGGGGGAGGGGGAGGGCAAGGTAAACAGGGGCATCCCTATAACCCTACTTCCACAGGAGCTCAGGTCCCAGCCCGCGGTAGCAGGAACCCTGCTATCTGCCCGGGGCACCCGGCAAACACAGCCCCCCTGCACACGCCCCGGCCTCCAGGCACGGATGGCCCAGTAAGACCAGGGGCAGAAACCAGATGACCTACAGCGGCCAGGGACTGACCTGGGAGCTGGACAGGGGGGAGAACAGCGCTCTGTGGGGCACGGCCACGTCAAGGTGAACTGCGTGTGGAGCCGGCCAGACCGTCAGGGACGGCGCACGCAGCGGCGCCAGGAGGGCCAGTGAGCGGGCCGCAGGCTGGGGCCCCAGGGGAGGGGGGACACAAAGCGTCCCCCACACAAACACCTTTGGAGCGTGCAGGGGTCGCGCTCCGGAGGCTCAGGCCCCCGCACGTTACTTTTAACTTCTCTTCACTTCACACGGTGACTTTCACGGTCTTGATGAAACTGAGCAACGGTTTTAAGTGAGGCAAGGCGTCCTCTGGCGCTCCTCGGACACTGCGTTTAAGAACCTCGCTACTGTGTGCACACGGGCACACACCCCACAGACCTGTCCCGCGGGGCAGGCTGGAGAATGAGAACGAAGGCAGGGTGGCAGGTGGGGGGTCGGGGACGGAGGGGGTCTTTCCCATGTCAAGCATGTCCGTACAGGCTGGAATTCTCTAAGGGACCTGGCTTAGAGCATAATTTCTGAACACAAAATTTTGCCCTAAAACTTGACTAAGTTGCCAGTAACCACAACTGTCTTATCTACTTTAAAAATTGACCATGAAAACGCCTATCTCGCAATTTCCAAAAGCAACACAAAGGGCCAAACAGCAGACGCTCAACCTCACTAATGAGCGAGGAGGGGCAGGTTTCAGGTGACGACCTTCACCCCGCTGCAGACGCGGCTCAGGGTCATCTCTGCCCTCTGCCCCGGCACAGGGTGGGCACAGGGCACACACGCCCCTGCGAGGATCTTTCTGGCAGCGTCAACATCGTGACGCATGTCCCCTGACCCGGGCTTGCTGTTTGGGGACACCCGCCTTCAGGGGCCAAGTGGCCACGACTCTGCTGTACCCATATGGTGTCCACAGGCAGTCCACCCACGCACTGGTGGGGACACGTGCCCTTGACGTGCGATGTGACTAAGACAACGGCAGAACAACACGTGGCTGGCTCGTGTAAAAGTCACGTGTGCATGCTCAGTTATGCACTTGAGAAATGAAAAACGACGGTCAAGATACACCTAAGGGGGAACTTCCCTGGCGGTCCAGTGGTTAAGACTCCACACTTCCACTGCAGGGGGCACAGATCTGATCCCTGGCTGGGGAACTAAGACCCTGCACGCCACGCAGTGCGGCCAAAAAAGAACAAAAAAGAAGATAGACCTAAGGGCACTGACCTCTCAGGAGAAGACACGTGTCCACAGTTCTTTAAATTAGCTCTAGGGTCACTTTGTCACTTAAATGAAACCACAAGAAGAAAGAGCACCAGGAAGCGCTGGGGTGACAGGCTTTCGGGGCGCCACAGGCCCCGAGGTCCCCTCAACCCTTGGGGCCCTTGGGGCCACCTCCACCTCCCTCTTCCCCAAGGCCCACCACCAAGGGTGCCCCCTGCGTGGCTCAGCTGCCAGCGCTGCTCTGTGGCCCACATGCCGCCCCACCCGTCTCGGACACTCCATGCTGCCTTGTGTGTCCGGGGCTGGCGGGGCCTCACGAGTGCAGGGCTCCGGGGCTCCAAGCGCCTTGTCATCCCACGCCTCTTCTGGGTGGTAGAGGGAAAACAACGTGCCCCCAAAAGGACGCGTCTGGCGCCCGTGACAGCACAGCGCGACCGAGGGAAGCACCCTCTCCTCCAACCTCACCACGGACACGGGCCTCACCCCTGCCGTGGTGTCCGCGGCCCTTTACTTTCCGGTGTCCGTGCATCTGCCTAACTTCGCGCACCTGGCCGAATGCCCGCACCCCTGCTTGTACACGTGCAGCAAACAGGGAATGGCTGTATGACCTGCAGGTCTCTCTGGGCGCCTTTCGGTGGAACGCCTCTGTGGAGGACGCCTCCCGCCCGGATCCCACCTCTGCCATCTCTTACGTCCTCACTTAAAGCAGCCAACAGTGGGTTCCCAGTTCCTCACATTTTCAAAATCCCTGAAATCCACGGGCTTCAGAGGCTTCCCCGAGTTCCTCCTCTGGGGGCCCTGGACCCACAGCCAAAGTGGCCAAGGATGAGGTTTTGGGGCATCCAAACCCCACCCTCCCAGCACCAGAGCCGGTGGCCCAGAGCCTGCGCACCAGCTGCCAGGACGGCGCCCCCGTGAGGACAGCCAGCGTCCCGCGGGCCTGGGTGAGCCTGCCTCGAGCATCCCTGCACTCCTGGCAGAAGCCTGAGCGTGTTTCACCGTGTGCCTACGTCCGAAGTTCTAAATATTCCACGCTAACGGAGAACTTGTACCCAGGCAACATTTTATGGTGTTCTCTCATCGGCGGATCGTGACCTCCATTCAAACACTACTTTGCTCCCTTTGCTTTGACTGGCAGAAGCCAATCGGTGCCCTCCACCACCACCCCGCACGGCAGCTGACAGAGCCCCAGGTGAGCACTCCTCCCTCAACCCGTGCCATCCTATCTTTCCTTAACCTTCCCTCTCCCCTGACCTTCTCTTAACTTTATCTTCTATTATTCTTATTATTCATCTGAAGTTCTTTCTAGAGTAAGAACGTGTGTAAACAAAAGAAGGACGAGCAGATGCTCCTCCCGACCTCAGGGATGCAGCCAGCATGCAGGGGCCTGAAGCACCCACCTCCCCCGCAAAGCTGTGCGCGTGTCAAGAGCAGCTCCGGAAACGGAAACGGGACAGGTTGAGAGCACACAGGACGCTCTGGAGGAACGTCCCGGGCCTTTCTCAGGATCAGTAAGCAAAGAGAGAAGAACCCTCCCTATCGGAGTTACCCGCCATAGCATGTGACTCAGCGAGCTCTGATTCCACAGACAGGTGAGTACCAGCTTCTCTTACCCAAACTCCACAGGTCTGTCCAGATTGATACAACACCCCTACCCTTTCAGGGGTTCAACTGTTTAGTAAATCGGCCTTTAGCCAGAGGCCAGAGCAGGGCTGACCTGAGAGCCGAAGGTGGGAAGCATGGCCCACTGCCCCAGACAGAGCCTGCCCGCTGCAGGGCCGGTCTCCGGTGTCCAGGCCGAGGGCCCACGCGAGACCTGGTTTGCGGCAGCTAACTAAACTCCAAGTGTGGGTCTACTTGTTGTCAACACACTTTGAACAGGGTGTGAACCCCGTGCACAGTTTCCAGGGAACTACGGTCAGGCGGCAGACAGACGCACGCCACGGCACTTACGGCCAACTTCAGCTACCTGGCCACCTCCCTCGTTGAGAACACCGGAGGAGAAGAAGGAGCAAAACAAGGGACTCTGAACTACATTCATTCATCCCCTAAGCCAGCCGGCCAGCCCGCCAGCGCTCACTGAGGACCTCCTACGTGCTGGGCTGTGCGGAGCCCGACCAGAACCGGAAACACACACCGGGCTGGGGCTTCCTACACGGCGGGGAAGGCAGGCACCAGCCAGAGGCCCACCGCCTCCCATCAGCCCTGCAACCAATCAATGAGATCAATCAGTGCCACGGCCAATGCCACAAGGGGGAGGTGCCCGGCACTCTGTGCAACCAGGAGGTGCTCTAATCTGAGGGGCCTGGTTTCCCGAAGGAAGCAACACCAAAACGACCCAAGAAGGAAGAGTGGGAGCTGGCTGTGAGGAGGGGCAGGGGAGAGCCCCCCACATCCCAGCAAGGCAGGCAAAAACCACCTGAGGGACACGCTGAGGAGAGAGCCAAGGGGACCCGAGGGCTGAGATGCAAGACCCCTCGGCCACCAGACAGGAGGGACGCAGGCCCAGGCAGCGGGTCATGGCCCCCAGCTGCTGGCTTCAGTGCTCTCCAGGGAGCACGGGGTGGCAGGAGAAGCCAGAGGACCAGGATGGGCAGGAGCTGACCAGCAACACTGCTGGGTTTTAAGTAACTGAAGGAATCCCACAGTAGCACAACAGGCATTTGACAAACTCAAAGTCCCCTGGACTAAAAAATTAACATCCTCCGCCAAGAAAAGCAAACAACTTTAGAAAATGAGGAACGGCAAGGAACCTCCTCAACGGGATGAAATAAACCTACAAACGCCCGTCCCCAACGGTGAATCATTAGAAGCGTTTCCTCAGATTCCAGGAACAATTCAAGGGTGCCAGTCAGCACCGCTTCCACCCAACACCATACCAGAGATCCCAGCAAGCCCCGCAAACCAGAGGACAGACAGACAGGTCGAGAGGTGGGAACATGAGCACTGGAATGACACAAAACTGTCACTAACTGCATACAATAGGATTCTCTACATATAACACCCCCCCAAAAATCTGCACATACTTTTCTTTTCTTTTTTTTGGCGGTACGCGGGCCTCTCACTGTTGTGGCCTCTCCCGTTGCGGAGCACAGGCTCCGGACGCACAGGCTCAGCGGCCATGGCTCACGGGCCCAGCCGCTCCGCGGCATGTGGGATCTTCCCAGACCGGGGCACGAACCCGTGTCCCTTGCATCGGCAGGCGGACTCTCAACCACTGCGCCACCAGGGAAGCCCCTGCACATACATTTTTAAATGAAAGTGCTTGATAACATCGCTAGATTTAAAATCCATGTCCAAAATTCAACTACAATTCAACATTTCATCAACAAAGAATCAGAAAATGCAACTTTAAAAAACTACTATTTACAATAACAGGAATAAACTTAAGAGTGTCCTGGAATGAATCTAACAAAATACGTGTAAGACCTATACGGGAAAAAATATATAAGACTTGACTGAAAGATGTTATAGAAGATCTAAGCAGAGTGATATGCCACATTCATGAATACACTAAGCACTATATTGTGGATGGCAACCCTTCCCAAATTGACCCACAGATCGATAAAATTCTGATCAAAATAACCTGGGCCTCAAAGAGTTGATGCAAAAATTTATAAGCAAGATCAAAATACCGAAACTACAAAAAAAAGAAAAAAAAAAACAAACCAAGACTAGCATAGACAATTCTCAGGAAGAACCTAGTGGGATACCAGCCCCAGTAGACACCAAGAGTCAGCATGAAGCTACACTATTTATGGACATGATGGTACTGATGAAAAGACAAATAAACCAAGAGAAAACTACCGACAGCCCAGAAACAGACCCCTACATAACATAAGACTTGAAATATTACAGAAGGGACATGCAGATTAGTGGGACAAGGAAGGTCATTCAAGTATATAGTGCCAGGACGACTGTTTATCCAAATGGAAGAAAAGTGAAAACGGAACTCTAACACACCATATGCAAGTCTGATTCCAGGAGGATTAAAGACATAAAAGTGGAAGCAAACACTAAAATTTTAGAAGAAAATACAGGAGACCATTCATATGACCTTGGGTTTAGAAAGTGTTTCTTAAACATGACTGAAAAAGGTATTTACCATAAAGAAAAAGACAGAGTCCACTCCATTAAAATCAAGAACTCGTATTCATCAGAAGATACCATAAAGAAAGTGAAAAGACCAGCCACAAACTGAAAGAACACACCGACCACACACATGACCTATAAAGGAATCGTAAGCAGAATATAAACAGAATTCCTACAAATTCACAAGAAAATTCAAAAGAAAACTGGGCAAAAGGACATAAACAGACACTTCACAGAAGGATACCCACCAACAGCAGTAAGCACGCAATGCTGCCAACTTCCTCGACATGAAGGAGAAGGAGATGAAAACTGAAACAACAGTGCGACAGCATCCCACACGCACGAGGTCTGAAGAATTGAAAACGCTGACAACACCAAGTGCTGTCAGGGACGTAAACAGACAGGAGCTCTGCGTGTAGGCAGGTAAACTGCTGTGACCAGCATCACTCATGAACCAAAGCCAGACAGCGATAACTGCAAGAAGACAACACCAAGAGCCCTCACAAACTCACAGAAAAATTTCAGCAAATCAACTATAACAGTACATGAAATGGTACTACTTCACGGCCAAGTGGGGTTTATCCTAGGAATGCGCCATGATTTTAACACTCAAAATCAAATCCACGTTAACACCTTATTAACAGACTAAAAAAGAAAATCCACAAGAGCATCTCAATACATGAAGAAAGGCATTGGACAAATTAAACATCCATTCAAAAATTCTCACCAAACTAGGAATAGCAGGGAATTCCTCAACCCAGTAAAGGACATCTATGAAAATCCTACAGCTAGTATCATACATTTAATGAAAAAAAGTCTGAGTACAATTCACCCCAAATCAGAAACAAGGCAAAAATGTCCCTTCCCATTGCTTCTATTCAACATTATACTAGAGGTCTCAGCTGGTGCAATACAGTGAGAAGAAAAATAAAGGTATGCAGAACAGAAAGGAAGAAGGAAGCCTCTCTTTGCTGCAGACAATACGGTTGGTTGCCTTTGTAGAAAATCTTAAGGAATCCACAAAACTGCTACAAGAACTAATATATGAGTTAGACACAGTCACAGGATGTAAGGTCAATACTTAAAAAGTGACTGTATTTCTAAATACTAGCAACAAATAATGGGAAATTGCAATTTTTTTTTTTGGCAGTACGTGGGCCTCTCACTGTTGTGGCTCTCCCGTTGCAGAGCACAGGCTCCGGACACACAGGCTCAGCGGCCATGGCTCACGGGCCCAGCCGCTCCGCGGCATGTGGGATCTTCCCAGACCAGGGCACGAACCCAGGGCACGTGTCCCCTGCATCGGCAGGCGGACTCTCAACCACTGCGCCACCAGGGAAGTCCAAGTTGCATTTTTTTAAAGTACCATTTATATAGCATAAAAATATGAATACTTAAAGATATGTTCGTTTAACAAAACATGTTAAAGACATAAACACTGAAAACTATAAAATAATTCTGAGAGAAATACTGAAAGACCTAAATAAACGGAGAGGTATACCATGTTCATAGATCAGAAGCCAATGTTTTTGGTTTTGTTTTTGTTTTTAAGATTTTTTTTTGATGTGCACCATTTTTTAAAGTCTTTATTTAATTTGTGACAACACTGCTTCTGTTTTACGTTTTTCTGGTTTTTCTGTACGTGAGGCATGTGGGACCTTAGCTCCCCGACCAGGGATTGAACCCACGCCCCCTGCATTGGAAGGTGAGGCCTTAACCACTGGACCGCCAGGGAAGTCCCACCAATGTTGTTAAGATGTCCATTACCATAAATCTGGTTTACAGATTCGATACAATCCCAGGCAAGATATCAGAAGACTTTTTTGTGGAAACTGACAAGCTGATTCTAAAACTTACATGGAAACGCAAAAGACCCAAGTACCCCCAAACATTTCTGAAAAAGAAGGGCAGTCAGAGGACTCATGCCACCCGAGTCCAAGACTGACTTACTATGACTGAGCTACAACAATCAGGCACTGCTGTACTGCGCAGGTAAATAAAGGCGACAGAACACCATCCATAAGTAAAGACCACACACACACGGTCAACTGATTCTCAGTAAAAGCGGCAGGAAAATTCAACAGAGAGAGGAAGATCTTTTCATCAAATAGGGCTGGTACAACTAGATATTCTATGCGGAAAAAAATTAATCTCAACCCCCTACCTTACAACTATCCCAAAATGAACTTGACTTGGATTGAGTAAAAGCTAAAACCATAAAAACCCTATAAGAATACACGGGAGAAAATCCTTGTGCTCTGGGTCAGGCAAAAATTTCTTTGATAAGACATAATGTGAACCCTGAAAGAAACTGATAAGCTGGACTTCATTAAAATTGAACACTTGCTCTTTGCAACCAAAAAAACACAGGCGAACAATCTGAGTAGACACTTCAGGAAAGATCCGCAAATGAAAAATAAGCACGTGCAAAGATGCTCAACAACGTTAGTCATTAGGGAAACGCAAATTAAAACCATCACGAGACAGCACTACACACCCACGAAATCGGAGAAGATTTAAAATACTGACCATATTAACGGCAGGGATTTGAAACAACCATCACACACTGCTGGTGGGAATGTAAAATAGTACAGCCACTCTGGAAAACATCTTGGCAGATTAAAAAGTTAAACACTCACCTACCACACCCAACAATCCCACGCCTGTGTAGCTGCCCAGGAGGAATTAAAACTTACGTCCATACAAAGACTTACAGGCAAAGCTTACAGAAGCAATATTCTTTTTTTTTTAATTTAACTATAGTTGATTTACAACATTGTGTTAGTTTCAGTTATACAGCTTCCTAGAAGCACTACTCTTAATAGTCAAAAGCTGGAAACAACCCAAATACCCACCAACTGGTAACCAGATGAATAAAGTGCAGTGTATATCCACAGCGTGGAATACTACCGTACAACAAAAAGGCATGTGCCGATGCAGGCAACAACTTGGAGAATTTCAGAAGCGCTCTGCTAAGTGAAAGAAGCCAGACAGAAAAGACTACTCGTGTATAATTTCATTTGCATAAAATTCTAGAAGAGGCACAATCACAGAGACACGGTGGATCGCTGGTTGCCAGGGGAGGGAGGGTGGGGGAGGGGCTCACTACCAAGGCAAGGGGCAAGGGGAAACTCTTCCAGGCTCTGGAACGGTTCTGTCTCTTGACTGCGGTGATGGCTACATAATTTAGGCTTGCTAAACCTCACAAAACTATACCCTGAAAAGGGTAAATTTTACTGTATGAAAACTGTGCCTCAATAAAACAGACTTTAAAAAATAAACACAATGAGATACCACTGCACACCCACAAGAACGGTTCACATGAAACAGCCTTCCCACGCCCAGTGCCGGCTCGACGTGCAGCCACAGGGACTCTCGTGCACTGCAGGCCGACCCCTCAGGAAAGCAGTGGGGGGTGGCTTCTGACGAGAATGAACATACACTTTCCACACAGGCAGCAGTTCCACCCCTGATATTCACCCAAGAGGAAAGGATGTCCACACATACGTCCACACGAAGCCCGGGCAGTAACGTTCAAAGAAGCATCAGTCACCACAGCCAAAACCAGGAAGCGACCCACTGCCCACCCACTGGTGAATGAATTAACGTACAGTGTGTCCAAACGTGCGACGCTGCTCGGCACGAACAAAGCGTCACGGACACACACAGCCACGGGGATGAACTCAAAGCATGCAGAGGGAAGAGCGCCGGACACCAGAAAGCACGTGACGTACGATCCCGTACAAATGGGATTTTAGAAAGGCAAAAACCAAACGGCAGTGACAGAAAAGCAAAAAGAACATTTGCTTGGGCCCAGGGTGTGCTAGGGATGAACGAGCGACCTGCATCTCGGTCATGACGGTGGACAGACAGGGCACCCACTTCTCAAAACTCAACCTGTTGCGCTCAAAATGGGTCCATTTTGTTGTGTGGAAAGCATACCCTCCCTCAAAAGACTTTATGTGTGCTGACGAGTATTTAAAGATGAGCCCCTCGGCCCTCAGACACCACGGACCTGGCTTCTGCATCACCCCGGGAAGCTGAGGCCCCGTTCCAAGCACACAGCAGACTGGCCGGGAACCACACAGCTTCACCTCCGCGAGCAGGACCAGCCTCCGCCGGCAGCCCGACCCTCCCCAGCACAGGTGTCTTATGCCTATGGCTGCTTTTGACCATGCAGGGGAAGGTCTAATGTCCTTTCTGAACCCATTCCCTTCCAAAACTACGTTTACAAAAGTTTTAGTGCTTGAACTATGCAGGAAGGTGTCACTACTAAAAGTAATTTCTTCTCAGAGTGTACTAGATATAAAACTTAGTTTTTCAATTAAAATAAAATGCCACCAGAAAATGATCTCCAGGTTATACTGTCAGAAAAAAATCAAGGTTCAAGTCAACGTATACGCCACCTTTGGTGTAAGAAAAACGGGGGAAAAGAATACATCTGTGTGCACACACTTATTTTTACAAAAAGACATACTTGAAAAGATGGCCCACAAACTAATGAAAATTAAAATTTTTTAAATTATCCCTCTAGGGGAAGAAGAGAGGCAGAACTAGATATGAAAGTGCTTCTACAGAGTTCAGCCTTCCTACCATGAAAATGTTTCACACATTCAAGATACAAAATTACAACAAACAAAACAATAGGAGGTAAAATTGAAAACAAAGTCAAACAAAACAAACAAAAAAAACTAAACCATGGGGACTTCCCTGGTGGCTCAGTGGTTAAGAATCCACCTGCCAATGCAGGGCACACGGGTTCGAGCCCTGGTCCGGGAAGATCTTACATGCCGTGGAGCAACTAAGCTCATGCGCCACAACTACTGAGCCTGTGCTCTAGAGCCCTCGAGCCACAACTACTGAGCCCTCGTGCCTAGAGGCCGTGCTCCGCAACAAGGGAAGCCACCGCAACAAGAAGCCCACGCACTGCAACGAAGAGTAGCCTCCGCTCGTCGCAACTAGAGAAAGCCTGCACGCAGCAACAAAGACCCAGTGCAGCCAAAAATACGTAAAAATGAATTAATTAAATTTTTAAAAATCTAAACCATGTATCAAATTGGTAGCATAACACACACAAAAAAGAATTTCAACGGAGTCTTGAGCACACAAAGAACCGTAAAGAAGCCTTAAACTTTACTCCAGTCTTACTCTTACAATCTTGAAACTACCTCTAAGTATATGGTAGAATAAGCCAAGTGATAAACATGTGTATACGATCAGGATTCAAGATGCTCCGTGCAAGAGAAGAGATACAAATATAATCTCAAAGAATTTATGGGGGGGAACCTGCTATGTTGGAAACACCGACAGGAGCTCCCTTCCCTCACAGAGCACACAACAGTGACAGGACACACGACCTGGCCCCAGCCCTTGGTGTTTACAGAGCCATTTTCCTTTAAAGACCGTTCCCAGGCTTCTTGGGAAAAGTCCGCCTCCAGGCCTGGGACCCAGAGCACAGGACACAGCGAGCACGGAGCGGAGGCCAGACGCCCCACCCGGCCCACAGCCCCCCGTGCAGAGACGGGAGGCAACGAAAAAAGAGGCACCTCCAGAAGCGCTGCGAGGTTCACTCGCCTTACGACACACGGAGACGATCCCAGATGCAGCCAAGGCTGTGAGGAGACACACACGTGAAGACACACCTGGTGTGTCAGGTGCCGAGAGCCCCCCAGACAGGCAGGTGAGGAGCCCACCAGGCCACCCTCCGCTGCTCACACCACTCGTGCTCACGCCCACCCCAGCACAGCTTCCCCTTTCGGCAGGGCCCCCGTCACACACGACAGGCGTGGCACATGGCTGGCACTAGGCTAGCACTGAAGAGTGAACGAACGTTAACTCAGGTGCACAGCCACTAAAATCATGTTTACCAGAGAACAGTTAAGGACCTGGGAAATTCTGGAAATCAGGAAACAACGTGTCAGAGATAATTACGACCTCTTGGTGACAGAAATACAGATTATTAACCATTCCTTTCCCATACTTTTCTGTGTTTGTCGAATGTTCTATGATGGGTATGTATTTGGAGACCAAATGTTATCTTGTTGGTCTGCAAGTACAGAGGAGGTAAGCTATACCTTACAATGGCCACTTCTGGGACAGGCAGGCCCAGAGGAAGACCACCCCCGACGGACACTCAGCTTCCTCCAATGAGGACTAGACGGATGCTTCCACTTCAATAGAAGCAAAATGGAAGCTGTGTGGGTGGTCCCGTCGGTGCCTGACACAGCACTGCCCCCGGGGGCTCCAGGGGGAAAGTAACTCCTCACAGGCACAGCTAATAAGCGGCCCCTTAGCTCAGGCAAATGGCTTCCTGGTGCTCTAGCTCTCTATTTTAAAAATAAGGAAAGCGAGACTAAGTAACCAGTATCAGACCCAGAGGGCAATTAAGCCCGTTTCAAAGAAGCCCCTGACCACCAGTCCCGACTTCTTGCTCTGTTGCACCCTGGTTTTAGGAGAGGGCAGACACTGGTATCCTACACAAATACACGAGAACACAGATTGTAACTCCAGCTCCAACTACCCTTCTTTCCCCCGGGACATCATGCAACACCAAGGCAGGAAGAAAAGGAGGCACCATGAACTTTTCTTGTATAGCGGTACTGAAACACAGTGTACAAAGAACAAAATATACCCATTTAAAGTGTACAACCTGGTGAGCTTGGACAAAGGCATACAGTTGTGCACGCACTGTCATAATCAAGGTTTGAAACATTTCCATCAACTTAGAAAGCCTGTGGGCAGCACACAGCCATCACCCCTGACCAGGCAACCACTGTTTCACAGCACAGCTTTTGCTAGAATTTCACATAAATGGAACCAGATCATAGCCGGTCCTGTGCCTGGCTTCTCGCACCTGGTGGACGACTCTGAGATCCCTCCGTATCGTGGCACGTGGCATACTCCATTCCTTTGTATCCTAAGTCGTGTCCCACTATGTGGACAGACCGCGTGCACCGCTCACCACCTGGTGGACACTTAGGTCACTTCCAGCGTGGGCTGTTACAAACAGGGCTGCTGCCAACGCTACCAGCGAGCCCCAAGAGGATACACGTCTCACTTCTCTTGGAGGGGGTGCTGGATACCATGCGCACATGCCGCATTTTTCAAGCACCTGCCAAGCTGTCTCCGCCTGCCTGGCTGTCCCCGTTGGCACTCACCCCACAGGGCTCCACGATCTCCACATCCACCCACAGGAGGTACCGTCGGTCGTTCTCGCTCTACCTGCGTCGGTGTAGGTGGAAGCAGTGGACGTATCCCACGGGGGCTTAACTTGCATTCCTCTGATGACTTTTCATGTGCTTGCTGGCCATTTCTGTAACCTCTCTTGTGTCTATTCCAAACTTCTGCCCCTTCTGAACAGAGCTGTCTTCTGACTACTGAGCTGTATTCCGGACACAAGCTCATCTCACTTCACAGCCTGCCTTCCATTTTCTTAACACTGTCTGTCAGCTAGCAATAGTTTTCCTTTAATTCTCAAATCCAGTTTACTGATCTTTTCTTCGATGGTTCAGCCACCTGTGTCCCAGGAAATCTTTTCCTAAGCTACAGGCAGAAAGATCGCCACCTGCTTTCTACGTTTACTCTTTGCTTTTAGGACGGTGACTTCAGTGTCACTGCGAGTGGGACGCACTTTCGCTTCCCGGGACTCTGCATCCAGTGCCTGCCATCCCACGGCGGGCGGGCCGACGCCCTGTCTCCTCGGGAGGCCACCCAGCAGCCTGTGCCCCAGCCCTGAGATGCCACCCGCTCTGGAGAGGAGGCCTGCCCCAAGAGTGAGCAGGCACTGCGAGTGTGGGCTTCCCCTAAAGCTACTGGATTTTCACACTCCTCCCCAGCAGGGCTGAGAGTCTAGAGATTACACGGGGAAGACCCACTGTGTTCGCCTTACTTTCCTGCCCCTAGAACGGGAACCCTAAACCTGCAAAGGAAATTGTAAGTTCATGTGCAAGGAAAGAGAAAACCCTAACCGAGCAAAACAGGACAATGTCTTCGGTGGATTCTTGGTCTGCAGCTACACTCAGGGAGACCTTCAGAGGCACAGCCTCACTTGAGAACCTGGCCTACCAGTGGGGGGCAGAATCTCACGAGGCGCGCCTGCCCACGACGCAGACACCAGCCCTTCCCCCTGCTGTGAAGGCAGCGCTCACACCACAGCCAAGCCCGAAGGCTCGAATCTGCTCCGGAACACACCAGGCTTTGCCAGAGGAAAAGTGACCCCTGGTTTCCATGGTGAGAGCGTGGCGAACATACATGTCTGCTGTCAAACTCCGATCATACGGAAAACGACACGGCCAGGGGAGCCAGAGATCTACCATCTCAACACAGCACCCAGAAGCCCTCACCAGGACATTCAGGCACAGGGGCTGCCTGATGAACAGGTGTCACCCAGGCCAATGCTCCCCGGGGCGCCCCCAGACCCACTATTCCTCCCACCTCACACCCTCCACCAAGGCTCGGCCCCTGCCCCCACCACCACGTCCACCCAGCAGGCGCTTCCCTCTTCCCCACCCACAGTGTGTGGCCACCAGCCCACCCCTCCCCAGAGCGGGGCACCCCTGGTTGGGGAGGGGTGCCTTCTAACGCAAGCACCAAAAATCACCCCTGAAAGTCCCGAAAGCCCCCGGGGGCTCAGGCAGGGCCAGGTCCCCTGGGCAGCGACACTGGCGCTTGTCACCTAAACCCTAGGCCAAGGAGGGGGCTTGCCCTTGGGGGGTCCAGTTCCAGAAATGCTCTTCTCAGAACCCTGGACTCACTCGGTGACTGAGAAGAGTGACAGTCCATCCCGAGGCCTGGACAGGGCAGGAGTCTCCCTCAGGCTTTCCCTGCCAGGAGGGCTCCCCCAGCGTCCCAGGGAGGCTGCTCCCCGATGACTCTTCCCCAAATACCCCCATTCGTGATCAAAACTCTCAATAAAGGAACAGAAATGAAGTTCTTCAACTTGATAATCTACAAAAAACCAACAGCTAACATCATACTTCATGATGAGAAGCTCAAAGCTTTCCCACTAAGACCTGGTACAAGGCAAGAACGTTCCCTCTCACCACTGCTTTCAACCGGAAGTCCTCCTGACCAGTGCAAGAAAAGGAAAGGAAATAAAAGGTACGCAGATTGGAAAAGAAGAAATAAAACTGTCTTTGTTCATAGATCATATGATCACCTATGCAGAAAATCCAAAAGAACTGGCAACAAACAATCAACTCCTGGTACTAATAAACGGCTATAGCAAGGTTGCAGGATACAAGGTTAATATATAAAATTCAACTGCGGGACTTCCCTGGCAGTCCAGTGGTTAAGACTCCACGCTTCCACTGCAGGGGGCACAGGTTCTATCCCTGGTCGAGGAACTAAGATCTCACATGTCGTGGGGCGCAACCAAGAAAAAAAAAAATTCAACTGCTTTCCTATAAATCAACAATGGATAAATGGAACTTCAAATTAAAAAGACAATACTACTTACATTAGCACCCAAAAAGTGAAATACTTAGATATAAATCTAACATAATACATACAGTGATGAATTAAATCAAAGGAGAACTAAATCAATGAAGAGATATTCCATGTTCATGGATAGAAAGACTCAATACTGTCAAGATGTCAGTTCTTCCCAACTTGATCTGTAGATTCAACACATTCCCAATCAAAATCCCAGCACATTATTTCATGAGTATCAACACACTGTTTCTAAAGTTCACACGGAGAGGAGGCGAAAGACCCAGAATGGTCAACACAATATTGAAGGAGAAGAACAAAGTAGGAGGGCTGACTACCCAACTTCAAGACTTCCTGAAAAGCTACAGTAGGGCTTCCATGGTGGCACAGTGGTCGGGGGTCCGCCTGCCGATGCAGGGGACGCGGGTTCGTGCCCCGGTCCGGGAGGATCCCACGTGCCGCAGAGCGGCTGGGCCCATGAGCCATGGCCGCTGAGCCTGCGCGTCTGGAGCCTGTGCTCCGCAACGGGAGAGGCCACAGCAGTGAGAGGCCCGCATACCGCAAAAAAAAAAAAAAAAAGCTATAGTAATGAAGACAGTGTGGTACTGGGGAAAGAATAGACACATAGATCAATGGAACAGAACAGACAGCCCAGAAATAGACCCACACAAATATCATCAACTGATCTTGGACAAAGGGCCAAAAGCAATACAATGGAGCAAAGACAGTCTCTTCAACAAATGGTGCTGGAACCACTGGACACCCATCCACAAGCAAAAGATGAATCTAGACACAGACCTTACACCCTTCACGGGAATTAACTCAAAATGCATCATAGACCTAAATGCAAAGTGCAAACTATAAAACTCCAAGAAGATAACAGAGGAGAAAACCTAGACGACTTGGGCCTGGTGATGCCTTTTCAGAGACAACACCAAAGGCACGATCCAGGGCTTCCCTGGTGGCGCGGTGGTTGAGAGTCTGCCTGCCAGTGCGGGGGACACGGGTTCGGGCCCTGATCTGGGAAGATCCCACATGCCGCGGAGCGACTGGGCCCGTGAGCCACAATTACTGAGCCTGCGCGTCTGGAGCCTGTGCTCCGCAGAGAACAAGAGAGGCAGCGATGGTGAGAGGCCCACGCACCGCGATGAAGAGTGGCCCCCACTTGCCACAGCTGGAGAAAGCCCTCACACAGAAACGAAGACCCAACACAGCCATAAATAAATAAATAAATTTTAAAATAAATTAAAAAAAAAAGGCACGATCCATAAAAGAGAAAATTGATAGGCTGAACTTCATTAAAACTAAAAACATCTGTACTACAACAGACAACTTCAAGAGAATGAGAAGACAAGCCACAGACTGGGAGAAAATATTTGCAAAAGACACATCTGATAACGGACTGTTAACCAAAATATACAAAGAACTCTTAAAACTCAGTAAGAAAACAAACAACCCAACTGGAACTGGGCCAAAGACCTAAACAGGTATCTCAGCAAAGAAGATATACAGATGGCAAATAAGCACATGAAAAGATGCTTCCCGTCATATGTCACCAGGGAAGTGCAAATTACAACAATGAGATACCACTACGTCACTCTCAGAATGGCCAAAATCCAGAACACCGACAACACCAAACGCTGGTGAGGATGTGGAGCCACGGGAACGCTCATTCACGGCTGGTGGGGATGTGAAACGCTGCAGCCACTTTGGAAGACAGTTTGACAGTTTCTTACAAAACTAAACATACTCTTACCATATGATGCAGGAACTCTGCTCCTTGGTATTTATCCAAAGGAGCTGAAAACTCAGGTCCACACAGAAACTTGCGCACAGATGTCTGAAGCAGCTTTATTCACAACTGTCAAAACTTGGAAGCAACCAAGATGTCCTTCAGCAGGTGAATGGATAAATAAACTGCAGTATGCCCAGACAGTGGAATGTTATTCAGTGATAAAAGGAAATGAACTATCAAGCCATGAAAAGACATGGTGGAACCATAAGTGTATATTACTAAGTGAAAGAGGACAGTCAGAAAAAACTACAATACCGTATGATTCCAACTCTACGACACTCTGGAAAAGACGATGGAGACAGTGAAAAGATGAGTGGGTGCCAGGGGCTGGGGGAGGGAGGGATGAATAGGTGAAGCACAGAGAATTCTGAGGGTAGTAAAACTACTCTGTGCGATACTACAACGGTGGATACATGTCATTATACATTTGTCCAAACCCACAGAATGTACAACCCCAAGAGTGAGCCCTGATGTAAACTATGGACCTGAGCGATGATGAGGTGTCGATGCAGGTTCATCGGTCGTAACAAATGCACCATCTGGTGGAGGGTGCGGATAATGGGGGAGGTTATGTATGTGTGGGGGCTGGGGGCACATAGGAAATCTCTATACTTTTCTCTTAACTTGTTGTGAAACTAAAAATGCTCTTAAAAAAATTGTCTTTAAAAAAATCTGCTTTGGGGCTTCCCTGGTGGTGCAGTGGTTGGGAGTCCGCCTGCCGATGCAGGGGACGCGGGTTCGTGTCCTGGTCCAGGAGGATCCCGCATGCCGTGGAGCAGCTGGGCCCGTGAGCCATGGCTGCTGAGCCTGTTTGTCCGGAGCCTGTGTTCCACAACGGGAGAGGCCACAGCAGTTAGAGGCCCGCGTACCGCAAAAAAAAAAAAAAATCTGCTTTGGGGACTTCCCTGGTGGTCTAGTGGTTAAGAATCCGCCTTCCAATGCAGGGGACACGGGTTCGATCACTGGTCGGGGAACTAAGATCTCACATGCTTAGGGGCAACTGAGCCCTAGTGCCTCAACTAGAGAGCCCGCGAGCTGCAACTACTGAGCCCGCACGCCACAACGGGAGAGAAGCCTGCCCACCACAATGAAGAGCTCGCGTCACAACAAAATATCCCACACGCCACAACTAAGACCCAATGCAGCCAAAGATAAATAAGTAAATAAATATATTTTTTTAAATCTGCTTTTACTAGTACTTGGAGAGTCCAGGGAGGTGCCCCCAAACCCCCCTGAGAAGCAGCCTCTGGGTGGCTGTCTGACCGGTGGAACAATCTCTTCCCCCACCAAGACCCACTAAACCGAGAATAAATGAACCTAAGTGGTCCCAAGCCCCCAAGAGAAGGAGAGAATAGAAGGACGGGAGATTCCAGGAATTCCCTGGCAGTCCAGAGGTTAGGATGCGGGCTTCCACTGCCATGGACTTGGGTCCGATCCCTGGTCAGGAAACTAAGAACCAAGGAATGAAGGAGGAAAAGCAGACTCCAGGAGGAGGGGCAGGAAGGGGTCTGCCCAGCACTGCCCCCAAGGGCTCGGGGAGGAGGGTGCCTGCTGCAGGGACCACGAACGGGAACTGGGGGAGTCTGGGTAGCACAGCAGCCACGTGTCCAGGTTTTAAGCAGGAAAAACTCAGAGCCGGATTATCCTTTCCTAAGACACTGAGAACGTTCTGGCATCAAGAAGTCCCGCCTAGTCCCACCCGATCACCCAGAGACGAGGGGCGCCGAGGCACGAGCATGACCCCCTCCCTGTTCATGCCGTGCTCAGACAAGCCAGGACCACCAGACACTTCAGGAACGGCTCCTACAGGACAGGGGCGTGCACACCTGCTACGGGCCAATCGCTGTCCTGCGTGCCAAGGATCAGAAGGCTTCCTTTCTCACAAAGCAACTCGAGAGAGCTGGGGAGACGGGGCACCCACAACCGGGGAGAACGCACAAGAGCAAACCACGCAGACACGACACCGTGCTCCCGACAAAGTAAAAGGAATTTCAAAGAGAGCACAGGCGCGAAATTACCAAGAAGGGGCAAAGTGCCCACAGAAACAGCAGCACACTGTCCTCAACCTGGAGAACTGGAGCGTCCAGGGGCACAGGCTCGACGGCAGGGCCGGGGGGCACCCACCCCAGGAGACCCGAGGTCCTGCAACCGGCACGGAGATGGCAACGCTGGGCTGAAGGTCCAGGCCCTCGGTGCGGCTGGGGCCCAGTGTGTCAGGGCCCCCAGGCAGAGACAGGCGTGCTCGCCACAGCCTCCCCCTGGAAGCTCCTGGAGAACGGCTCCAGCAGGATGTCAGCCCCCGGGCAGCGAGGTGGGGTGGGCACGGGGGACCCCAAGCGCCAGCCAGCGTGGCCTCTTCCCGCCGCGGGCTGCACCCCCCAGCCCCATGGGGCTGACCCACCCAGAGCAATGGTTTCCCCCTCCTGTCTGAACTCTGTTATCCGTGTCCTCCTTTCACTCTCAAAAAGGCTGCCGCTGAGCAATCGCTGACCCGTCAGCCCCGCGGCCACCCTGGACGACTCTGGGCGCTCCCACTGCCCGATTTCTCCCGGTGACCCAGTGCTTTGCTGCAGGCAGGCCACAGCGCACACGGCCCCCCTCCCTGCCGCCCCCAGGGAAGGAGGCAGGGCCCCCCCCATCCAGTCCAGCCCCTCCCACCTGCCTCCTGCACAGCCCTCCCCACTCCGCCCACGCTGCCGGCTGCACTGCAGCTCCTGACACGCTTCCCCACCCCAAGGGCCGGCTCAGCACCGTCCTCAGCCTGCCCCCACACCGCCCTCCGGCTCAGTGCCCTCTGGCTCAGTGCCCAGCCCCCAGCGACCTCCTCCAGGGCCTGACCACACACCCTCCTTCCCCCGCTGCACTCTCCATCCCCAGGTACACGTCCAGGAGCCACCTCGAGCCCCAGGAGGGGCTGTGCTGAGTCCGCAGGCGCACCAACAGCTCAGGGTGACTTGGACACGGGTAACAGCCCGACGTGATACAGTGGCCAAAATATGTTAAAATTATTACTTTCATCTTGTCGTACGCTCATGTTTTTTGTCCTTTTTAACTGCTACTGGAAACTGAACTTTCTGTGTGGCTCACGTCACATTTCCACTGGAGAGCCGTGCTCTAAAATCTCCCATCTTTCAGAAACAAGCCCAGAAACAACCAAAGAGACTGAGACTCCACTTGCATGTGCCCCACCGACAGTCCCCAAGCACTGTCCTGACACCCCAAGGGCCCTTCTCACCTTCCCCCAGGCTGGCCCGTTCCAGTCACCAGACTCCAGGGCCCAACCCAAGGGCAGCTCCGTCTTCACCTCCCTGCCAAGTGAAGACACTCATCTCCTTGACACACTCCTGACCCCACACCTGCCTCCCCGCCCCGCCCCGAGGGCACCCTTCTTCCCCCATCTCCTCTGCAGCATCCTTTGCTGATCCACCTGTTCCGCCTCCAGGCGTCAGAAGGTCTCAGAACACATCTGTGGGCGCTTCTTTCCTCCCTGGCTATCCTACCCGTCCCCCAAACCAGGCGAGCACACCGACCCCCTGGTTTAAAGTACCATCCCTCTTTCAGGGACCCTCCCTTCCAGGTCCCCAGCCCTGAACCCACTTCTGAATTTGACGCACATCTCAAGTCCCACCGACACTCACTTGGGCATCTAGTGGACAACCCAAACTCAAGCGTCTAGAAGCAAGAACGTGAGTTTCCGTAAGCAAAGAGCCGGCCTGTGCTCAGCATACCCCACACATTGCTGGGAAGGGGCAGCACTTCCTGGGCTGCGGTTCCTCCCGCGACAGGACTGTGCCCCCTGCTCCCCCACTGGACACCCCAGCAAGGTGAGCGGAGCTGAAGAAGCTGTGGGGTCCCCAGGTGACAAAGGACCGCCCGCCCTACAGGAGGACGACTCCTGCACCGCGACGCCTGAGGAGCCGAGGTCCCAGAAGACGGCCCACAGCACGGCTCTCTCTACAAAGTTATGGCAAAACCAGACACACGGTTCAGCAACCTTCAGGAAGACGCCACGAGCAGGTAGGAAGGGGAAACGAGGGTGTGGTGGCCACGAGGGGGGACAATGGCTGCCGCGGCCGGAGAGGTGGGGGCCAGACAGTCACGTGAGAGGTGTGCAGGGACCCAGCTCTGCTGCCAGGGGTGTCACAGGTGCTTATTAAACTGTTACATGACCAGAGACCATGACTAATTCACGTCTACACATCTCAGATCCAAACACACTTATCCTGTCCTCCACTGGTCTCCACCAACGGCTTCCTGAAGTCTCGGCCTGTCTACTGAGCAGACAGACCACAAACACCCCCAGGCCTCCTTGACTCAGCGGCGAGCACATACGCCACGCAAGCGCCACGCTGATGCTGAGGTCAAAGAGGAGCGACACACAAGCCACGCTCCCTGCCCTCAGGTGTCCCCTGCTTTGCTGACGAGACCACAGTCAAAACCAACTGGTAACCCACAGGAAGCCCCACCTGTACGGGCTCAGAGCCACCTGCCCCGCTGCTGGGACCCACGGAGACAGGCCTCAGTGAGAGACACGCGAGACATGCAGTCCTGAGGAAGGGCCTGCTCTGCCTTGGGGGCCACAGATGCCAGGGTCCAGGAGCAGCGCAGGGGCTGGCGCCTGATGACGGGCAGAAGCGTCCAGAGAGCGATGTTCTCGGCAAAACGAAGAGCAGCCGTGACGTACGGCTGTGACCCGGGTGCTGACTGATGAGGAAGAAGGCAGGCATGGACTTCCCTGGTGGCACAGTGGCTAAGAACCCGCCTGCCAATGCAGGGGACACGGGTTCGAGTCCTGGTCCGGGAAGATCCCACATGCCACGGAGCAACTAAGCCCGGGCGCCACAACTACTGAGCCCGTGCTCTAGAGCCCACGAGCCACAACTACTGAGTCCACATGCCACAACTACTGAGCCTGCACTCTAGAGCCCGTGAGCCACAACTACTGAGCCCACATGCCACAACTACTGAGCCTGTGCTCTACAGCCCGCGTGCCACAACTACTGAGCCCACGTGCCACAACTACTGAAGCCCACACAGCTAGAACCCGTGCTCCGCAACAAGAGGAGCCACCGCAATGAGAAGCCCGCGCACCGCAATGAAGAGTAGCCCCTGCTCAGCGCACTAGAGAAAGCCCGCGCGTGAAGGAACACACGGCACAACACAGGTAGGAACACAGATCCGAGTGGTGTCCCTGCACGGCCTCGAAAGTGGGCTCACACCGGGCCCCACCCCACCTGCTTCCTGCACACGATGTACTCCTGCCATCCGGCCGTGCTGACCCGGAGAATGGAGCCCAGATACTCTCCGCCTGCTCTGCCCGTGCCCACGCATCCCTGCACTCACCTGTCCCACCCTGCTAAGGCTAGACCGGAGACACAACACTCGTCTCTAGGGAAGCAGGTCCCCAGCGGGTCGGCAACCCACACCCACACCAGGAGACTCTGCTGGGGGCCCCGAGGTCGCCAAGCCAACAGCACCCCCAAGCGCAGCCTCAGAGCCCCCCGCGGAGGCATGTTTGCAAAGCCCCCACAGCTCCAGGACCAGGACGCTAGGCGGCACCAGGCAGCGGTTTCCCAACTGCTCAGCGTGCAAGGGAAGCAGGGGGTCAGTCCACGAGGGCCCAGGCCAGGCACCGAGGCCCAGAGCGGCCAGGAGCCTTGCCTGGACCCGCACGATCACTGACAAGCTCTGGCTCAGGGCTCTCTGCCTGCCTCCCTGTGGCCCAGCTGTAGGCTATCTTTACTACATCACCCGAGGACTTCCAAAGTGAGCATTCTGAACTGAGTTTCTTAAACTGCCAAACACATAACTAAGTGGCACCAGCCCTGACTTGTTATCTAATCAGTCCAAAGCAGCAGAGAAAACTCTGGCGTCTCCAGAACTGAATATAACAGACAGAACCTCTATTTTGAGAAATTACACCAGGGGAGGGACTGACTAATGACACTGCATCTCAGAAACGACACAACACTCGGCCCACTCCTGCCCTCACGCACTGACCTACAGTGGTTCAGCAACACGACCCCATCAGAAAGGCACTCCCTGAGGACAGGACCACACTGCTTCAGCACAAGGTCGGACCTGAACCTGGTGCTCAGTTAGTGCTTGCTGACCGACGAGTGCCCAGCTCTCAAACCACTGCCCTGGCCTGCGGGGCCACGGGTAGGGCTGCTGACTGCCCACCAAGACAGCCCCCGGACACAGGCTGAAGGAGCCCACGGCCTCTGCCATCAGGAGAAAGGTCCCGGGCCTCAAGGCCAGGGTGTCTCGTGACCGCTCACCCTTTCCAGCCGGCAGGGTGGCCTCGACCGGAGCACCTGCGGCCCGTGCAGAGAAGAGCCCGCGGGCGCAGTGAGGGGCCTTTCCAAGCCGGGACCGCAGAGCACAGTTGCTGCCACCCCGAGAAGCCCGCGGCCCGGGCACTCCACGCCCTCCCGCACCTGCGTCTCCAGAACGGGTGGCGGGCACACTCACCCTGGGAACAGCCTCTCGCCATATGGATTTTCCCCGTGAAAAGCCTGGTCCCTGTGCATCAGCTGTTTCAAGTCGGCACAGCCGTGAGGGGTGCACAGGAAGGAGCAGGCACCCTGGAGGCCCAGCCGGCCGGCCTCTCTCTGGGCCGAGCCCCTCGGTAACTGGCCGCCGGGTCCCTGAAAAGCCACTCACCTCCAGTCTCAGCATCTTCATCAGGGGAGGTCATCTTCACAGGACCGACCGGCTCCAGAAACCTACAGACCCCTGCATCCCTCCATCTGCACATGGCAGGAAGTCGAGGACTGCAAATCACCTGAGTTCATCAACTCACGCACCGTGTCGAAAGTAATGATGTTCATTCTAAGCCATTTTCATAAATAAAACGGCAAAGAGGCCAGGGGATGGCGCTCCCTCAATGACAAACGTCCGACATCACAAAACACTCTTAAAACAAGTGCCCCATGTCTTTCTTCCCCAAAGAGCTGGCAGCATTCAGGGCCACCCTTTCCTGCTGACCCTCTGCCCGCCCCAACTCCGCCCCAGCAGGGGGCTGCCCACTCCCCACCTTCTCCCAGGAGGCAGCCCTCACTCGCTGGGTCTACGCTGAGGCTCCCTTGGGGGTGACCGTCCACAACCAAACATCCCATCGAATGCCACGACTCCCAAATTCTGACCTCTTCCAACCTCTCTCGCAAGCTCCTGCCTTATATTTAACTACCCACCTCTGATGTTTCCTCTGGGAATACGCATCTCAAACTTAACGTGTCCAAACACACACATCTGTCCCCACCCTCGCTGCCCACCCAGGGAACGTTCCGCCTTCTCCCGTGTCATTGTGGTCCCGAATCTCAGTCCCTCTGGGACTCCCTGGCCTTGAGCCTATCAGCAAGTCCACAGCGCTCCACCCTACGCCGGCACCCCAGGCCCGGCTATCTGCCCCCGCCTGGACGCTGCCCGTCCTGCCCCGGCCACCTCACCCCTGCATTCCACAGGCCACAGACACAAAGTGCTCTCACAACGCAGTTCAGATTCTACTGCTGCGCTGCCGAAAACCCTCCAAAGCCTTCCCAGCGCACCTGGAATAAACTCAAACCCCCAGCACACCTGGCTACACGGCTCTTCAGCCAGCCAGCCCCCACCCATCCCCCGTGGCTCCCCCCACCCCCGCTAGCCCACTCCGGCCCAGGAGCCTCTCCCTGACCTGCCCTCAGGCTCCTGCACTGGCTCCCTCCTCTGCCTGAACCCAGGTCCCGGGCGGCATGTGGCTCCTTTCTCATCACCCGGGTCTCATTTGCCTGCTCGGAAGGCCTTCCCGGCCGGTGGCGCCTGCTGGTCCCTCGTCCACTCCTCCATCAACTTAGGGTGAGAAACCCTTCCAAGGCTCCGCTTGTTTGTTCGCTGCCTGCTGCCCAGCACGACGAAGCACCCTGACAGCAGGGGCTCTGTGGAACTGGGGGCCCCCAGCTTGGACCCCGGCACCACAGCAGCCTGGCTCACTGGCTCAGTCCACACCTGGAAAGCATGAGTGGGATCGGGCCGCCCTCTCCGTCAACACCTCCACCAATCAAGGTGGTTTAATTAACCTCACTTGGTTAAAAAAAAGTGACGTAAAACTAGATAGAACTGTCTAAAGAAGTCTTTAGAACGCTATCGATTTCTAAAGAGTCGTATTTTGGCCACGTTTCTAAAAACCATGGTTTCAAAAGCGTAAATGGTCGAGCTCTTCAGAAGACAATCTTTATCAAAGACCTGGAAGTGCTCAGCCCAGCAGACGCACACAGAGTGGACACCAGGACAGCCACTTAAGGGTCATTCATGACAGACCAGTGCACAGCAGCACAGCAGCCTGTCACAGGGGCCTGCGACGAAGCGTTGGCCCGAGGCAGTGGGGGACCAGGCGGACAAAGGGAACTTCAAAGATCACCGAGGGGTGGGAGCTGCACTCCAAACTCACGCAGAAGGCGGGCCACAGGGCCCCTCTTTCCAAACTTCCTAAAGGAATAAATCTAATTTTATGATCAGAAAAAACAGGTGAGGAAAGGAGTCATTTTCAAGTGACCAATGATTTTAATAACACAGTTACATTTTGAAAATCAATCAAGAATGCTTTCCTTTTTAATTCTTCAAATAAGTGTCGTGATACTTAAGATGCTACTATTTCACAGCATCTTTACAGATCAAACAGGCATGCATCAGGCCTGTCTCTCATGTGCTGGGCTCACTACCACCCAGCGTCCGTCTGCATAAACCTTATGAAGGTGAGCTCCCCTGTGAGAGATGTAAAAAACTCCTTTCCTGAGCAGCTGTCCACATACTTCAGCACAAAGTCTCGGAGTGGAAAAGCTGCCTTCTCGCCTTCTCCCCGTGATGCTGAGACATGGCCGTGTGAGCGGTGTGCGCTGCCCTCTCCCTCCCCGAAGCTCACAGGCTCCTCGCTGACCCCACAGGCCTCTCTGCCCTCTGTGGAGTGTCCAGCCAACACCTGCCACTCCGACCAGCGGACACACACCTGGCAGGCCGCGCCCAGCACTGGGGAGGAGGCCTTAGATCTCCTGGCTACTAGAGTCCCGCCCTGTCCACTTGGTGTCTACTCAGACCACTGACCACCCCCCCAAAACAAGTCACTTGAGAGCTAGAACCTTCTTACCGCTTGCCCCTAAGTTCTAAAATATGACATCCAATTTGATACGGTCGTAAGAACCGTTTTAGGATTTCCCCCACCTCTGGAGCTAGAGAACATTGGGAAACAAGCCCTGGAAGATACTAGTTCCCCAGTGTCAGCGCAGATATCCTGCATCCTCCTCTTCACCTGGTCACACGTCTCCCAAGTTTGGGCTCAAAATCAGCGTGCATGTCCCTTCCTCCCAGGCCATGTGGAAGAGGCAGAAAGTTCCCATCCAGGCTCTAACTTCAGGAGGGAAGGACAAAAGTCCAACTCAGCTTCACAGGGCTGCAGAGGGGCTCTGCACTCACAGGCCCTGCTTCAAGCCCCGCTCACGATGCCCACGCCAGGAGGGTGGGGAGCTCCCCCGGCCTCCATCCACGGCCTCCATCCACGCCCATGCAGCAGCACGGACAGGCAGGCAGCCGGACAAGGAAGCCGGACAAACAGGGGCGACGTCTATGCACTTCTCAAATGGGGGCAGGGGAGGATTCTAAATTGTGGACATATTTTGTATCTCTTTGTTTACTAAAGGTTTTAATTCCTTGGTGTAGCTATTCGAGGATATATAAAATTCAAAATTTTTAAGACTTCCCTGGTGGCGCAGTGGTTAAGAATCCACCTGCCAGTGCAGGGGACACGGGTTCGAGCCCTGGTCCGGGAAGATTCCACATGCCGCGGAGCAACTAAGGCTGTGCGCCACAAATACTGAGCCTGCGCTCTAGAGCCCGTGAGCCACAACAACTGAGCCCACGTGCTGCAACTACTGAAGCCCGCGTGCCTAGAGCCCATGCTCCGCAACGAGAAGCCACCACAATGAGAAGCCCATGCACCGCAAAAGAGCAGCCCCCGCTCGCCGCAACTAGAGAAAGCCCGCGCGAAGCAACGAAGACCCAACGCAGCCAAAAATAAATACGTTTATTTTTTAAATTTCAAAATTTCTTATTCAAAGCGTGCATAGCCCTACCCTAGAAATATAAAGTTTCCAATTTTCAGTCATGACTTTATAGCACTTGCTCTACTTCACAGAGCGTTAAAGAGCAATTATTCCAAGAAAGAAGCTCTGAAGTGCGTGCGTTTGTAACTTACAGGCCAGGAGCCAGGGTCCCCTCAGGCCCAGCAGGAAACAACACAGTTCAGTCACCCGCCAGGCGCACAGCACCCAGGGCAGAGGGTCCTGCTGCAAACAGCTCCCCTGTCCTTTGGTTTTCTTACTTAGTTCGACTGTTTTATTTACTATCAAAGGCCTGATTAAATAAAAGGCTGCCGACCTCCAGCCTGAGACAAATTTCAGAGGTGAGAGCTCTGAACGGTGACTGAATCAATCAGGACAATCAAGAAAATCTGAGTCTCCTGCTTGCTATCAACACGAAGACAAGGAAAAGTGCTTCTGAGACCTATGCAAATTACCCCAAATCTCAGGCAAGTTTCTCCAGAGTCCTTCAAAATCTCTGCTTCAAGATTTTCAAAAACAGTTTTAATTATGTTTTGATCAACTCACATACGACTAGTGATTTATGAAAAAGCTTTCTTAAAAGGTATCATTTAAGATGAGGAAAGCTTACATTTACACTGAAACGGGCTCGGGAAGCATGTCAGGAACCACCGGCATCTCATTACGACTTCAAGGAAACAGACAGGTGCGCCGCTGCTCTTTCCACTGAGCCGCTTCCCCCCAGGGCGGGGTCTGAACCGAGCCGCTCCAGTTCCGATCAAACACCACTGCGGGGGGCGGCGGGGGGGGGGGGCAGCGGCCAGAGCCCAGGCTCCACCCCACAGGCTGGGGGGGGCGAGACAGCCGCCGCCTAGCCAGCAGACCACTTTCCCAACTGCTTCCTTCCAGAGCCCTCGCAAATAAGGACGCACCCCTCATGCAGTGGTACTCAGAAAGTTGTCTCTTCTAACTCTGGTGATTCCGCCACAAGGGCGGGACCCACTGCCCTGGAGCGCAGTGAGAAGAGACACCCCGGAGGGGCCTGAGGAACCCCTTTCCTGGCTGTTGCTAAAACGTGAGAACCACCAGCTCCGAAAGACACCCACCTACGTGTGCAACATCATCCTGATCAGTCCACGTCACCAAGACGGCTACGTCCACCCTAAAGACAATGGGGACAGCCAGGTTCCAAGGTGGGACAGAGAAAAAGGAAGAGTGACCGCCTGCTTGCCCGCCACGGGCCTCGCCTCCAAGCCGGCGGTGTGGAAGCAAACTCAGAGACACCACCTCTGCTACGCTAAGCAGAGATGCCCAGTGCTGGCCGGGTACAGCTCCCCAAAAGTTTTTTGGTTTTTGTTTTTTTCAAATGTCACCGTTATCTAAGGATGCCAAGAGAAAAACTCAGTGAAGGCCTTTGGCCTAAAGTGAGCCCCCTGCCCACGTCCACTCTCTCTGCAGACAGCTGCACCCCCTTGTCCCCCCATGGCTTCCAGGACGTGTCCCCCAGGTCTATGGCCCACCTGTGATGACAACCTCAGCAACTTTCTCACAGAACCAGAGCTGGCCACCACACCAGGCTCCCTGGTCACTGAGAACCTGTCCAATCTGGGCATGGTGCTGACGGGAAGAAAACTGTGTTTTAGACTTTGCTACATCTACAGCAACATACTGCTTGGAAACCAGTGAGAAACATAATGGAGCTGAGACAGCGTGTGACTAAACGCTACCTGACAGTGGTGCGCGCCGCTCCTCCCAACGCAATTTCACAGTGCTTCACAAAACGGTCAAGCTCACTTTCCACCTGGGGAAACTGAGACCCCAAAGAACCACATATTCTGTCCCAGGTCAAGAGTGCCCTCAAGTAACAAAATCTAAACTTCTAAGAACATCCCTCGTGCCAAAGCACTTCCGCCAAAGTCGGCCACCAGACGTCCAGAGCCCAAAACTCTGGGGCTGCCACCCGGCTCAGGACCAGCCTTCCCAGAACTCAACCCGGCCCACACAGCACAGTCTGCTACCCTGGACTCTTTTTCCCCTTTCCCCACCATCCAATAATTCCATTCACCAAGGACGGGAACCCCTGCCCTAGACCTCAGCAGCCTCAAGAGTGTTCATCTTAAGCCACCGGCCCCATGCAAACATTCCCGAAGCCCAGGTATGGAGGAAAGGTGTTCTATCCCGAATGAGAACCGACACTTCAGCCAAACCTTAGACCCACAGGAGAACAAATTCTCTGTGAAAGCAGAACAGACAGACATACACTGCTGAAAATGCAAGAAAAGATAAGCTTTAGAAATAAGCATCTCTAGCGTAACACCTATCTCAAAAGATCTCTTGAAACCATCTGCGCACACGCCAATTTTGGTGTCGTATCACTTTTCTCTCCTTTCAACTATAATAATAATGTTACTTCGATGTTATGACTATTCTAAGGTGTACAGAACTAACTAGTGCTTTTCACTGTTCTTGGGTCCACTGCCTTTGCTGCAACAATCTCTCTGAAGGCTCATGTGTTCTTAATATTCCCCACAGCAGATAAAATTGAAACTCTGGTACCCTTAAGTGAGTAAATTAATTACAATAACATCAACGTCTCTTTACAAAACTGTCCTGACAAGGAATATCGAGACTGAGTTTACTGAAACCAAGTTCAACACGTGCTCACGGTGGCTGTGAGGATGAAACATGCAAGGCCTGACTGGCCCTCAGGGACTCGGTGAAACCTCTGTCCCTCTGTTTCCCCCCTCGGACTCTGACCTACAGGGAGGGAAGGCACCGGGAGGGGCAGGCCTCTCTCACCCACACTCCAACTGCCAACAGTCTGTTACTTCACTTGACACCTAAGTGTAGCTTTGAAAACCCTGCCCACCCCTAATGCCTGAGTACTAACAAGAATGAGTTATCATCCAAGCAACAGTTATTTTTACAAGTTAGTTCCACCTCCACTTTGTACATTTTTATGATGAAAAATTTCAGAGAAAAGGAAGCATCAAACAGAACTTAATATTTTCTGATTGACCCATTATACGAGGCAACTAGAATATTCGTAATCTGTCACTTTGATTTAAAGAACTAATTTGTGCTATTTAAAAGAAGGCACTCTGCTGTGGGGCACTGGTAGTAATTTTAACTATACTTTTTGTGCTTCTGTTATTAAGGTGAAGGAGCGGAATTGATCAGCGATCCAAATCAGTAGATCAACTGTGGGGGGAGGGGAGCATGACGAGATGAATGCGAATCTTTTATTTTCTAGAAAGCATTTGGCCCCTTTAAAGCACAGCTCTCAGCATTTGTCACCCAAATGTCAACATGAGCTGTGCTCTGCTCTCACACGTGGGACCAATGCAAAGACTCGTGAGAACTCGTGCAAAGAGTCAGCGCTTCTACGATTTTCTTCGAGGAGTCGCCTGCTTGTCACATGCAGACATCCCTAACACACCGCTAGCACGGGAGGTGAGAGGGAGTCCAGGGTCAATCACAACGAAGATGACACAGGTGCCCTTTCCAAACCACAGCTTCCTCCCCCCAGAAGAAATAAGGTAGCGAAGGCTTCACCTAGGCAGAGGCCCAGACCAAGGGGATCCAGTCAACCCCAAACAGCCACACCTACAGGCACCATCCGGGCAGGCCGGAGGGGGGGGATGGAGGACACGACGACGGCCTCCACCCCGCCCTGGGAGCCAGGCACAGCGCGCCAGTCTCGCAAAATTTACTGACGAGCTCACACCAGTTTTCAATAACAAAAGTGCAGCGCGTGGAACCGGCCTTGCTAGGAGCGAGGAAGGTGCCGAGGACCAACGAGGAGGTATTTTAATAAGTAGGTAAAAAGTATTTTGACATTTTCCATAATGTGCTACAACCCCGAATTCTCTTTTTTAAACGTTACTGAAGATCAAACATATCTTCCACTAAAAGGTCAAAAGACACATAATGAGCAAAACACAACCTTTAATAAAACCCTCCTACAAACTCAAAAACAAACAAACTGTGCTGTAAGGGGCAGCCCGCACATCTCAAGTAACTTACACACCCCTCACAGCAGGGGGGCTCCCACAACCACCCCAAAACGCTGCTCTTGGCTGGAACCTCCCCTCCTCCCACCCGTGTGACATCAGGTCCTTGCCAGACTTCACCACGGCTCCAAACCTCACAGCACTTTGACAGCAAATCCTTCCTTCCAAGACGCTGAAATCCTCTCAAGGTGACCAACCGTTCTTTTCCGAAAGCATGGGGGACACAGGCACAGGACGTGCTGTTTCTACTACTCCTATGCGGCGGCACACGTTACTACACAGCAGGGGAGGAGCGCTCCGAGTCCGCGCAGGCGAGGCGGAGGGCATGGAAGGGAAGACAGGGAGCCTCCAGTGCTGGAGTTTCTCGCTGCCCAGGAAGACCGAAACAAAGCAGCGGGACACGTAATGCCGTGGGGGACCTTTCGCTGGCGAACCTAAAGAGCCGCCGAGATGACGGGAGATGGAGCGTGGGGTCAAGGAGGCTCGCGGTCCTCCTGCACCGTCTGTACCTCCGAGGGACCCGCTGATGGGAGAGCACGTGCCCACCGCTGACTTCACTGGTAATAATTAAGGTAACCGGCATCCTCTAAGTGAGGACACCGTGCCTACGAGGAGTGCTGAAACCAGGCTGCAGAGCAGGCGTGAGGCAAGGGCTCCGACCAGGAAGGCTGTGTGCCCCGCGACTCCTCCAGGCTCACCTGGGAACTCTGCCATCCTGGTGTCAGCAGGGCAGCGAAAGCTTTCCGTGCAGCCTTGCCCAGCCTCGTGGAGGGGGCGTCACTCCGCTAACCTCACCAGGAAAGGGGGGGGTCCCTAGCCCACCGGCAGGGGACACCAATCACAGCCCAGCATAATAAACGAGCAAGAGAGTTCAATGAGGACACAGACCACATGCCTGATCCCAGAAATCAGAGAGGGAAGTGCCAAGCATGGGAAAGCCACGGGCCCAGGCTGAATAACCCAGTAAGTTGTCCCCGGAGCACCAGCTGCTACTGCTCTCCATCGTGCGGGGACTGGGCAGGGGCACACAGAGCCAGGAAGGGAGCAAAGGACCCACTCGCTGGACTGGCAGTCCTAGCAGAGAAGCTCTGCAACGCAAAGAACTAAGCTGGAGCCAAGCACTGCACCAGGTAGGAGGCCCCCACTGCCACATCACACACACACACCCGCACACACACTCGCATGCCCAGGACCGTCCCGCGCCGGGGCAGAGGCGCACCCCCGCTCGCAGCAGGCCCACGCAGGGCCCATGACCTCCGCGTCCTGCCAGCCCGACAACTTCCTGGACGCCCAGCTGCAGGGCACGAACGCACTCGCCCGGCGGCGCGGCCACTCACCTGGGGGCAGCTGGAAGTTCTGGATGTTGGTCGGGTTCTGCGGCGGCTGCGGCAGGCGTGGGGCGAGGACCGTGGGCGTCAGCGTGGCCCGGATCCCGCCGGTGGTGGCCGAGGGCGTCCTGGGCAGGCTCTGGGTCACCGCGCTGGTCGAGCCCTTGGGCAGCCCGGTGGGGGTACCGGGGGCCGGCGGTGGGAGGCCGGCGGCGGCGGCGGCGGGCAGAGCCCCTTGCATAGTTGGCCCGAGGATCATGCCGGCCCCCGCGCCGGCCGGGCAGCTGGCCGCCAGGGTCTGCGGCGGCGGGGGCGCCGGCTGCAGCGCAGTCTTGGGCGAGTCGGCCTTGGCCACCTGCGCGGGCGCGGCGGCGGGCCCTGGCTGACTGTTGGCGGCGGGCGCCGGGGCAGAAACGGGCGCTGGGGCCGGGGCGGGCGCGGGGGCGGGCGCGGGGGCGGGCGCGGCGCTGCCCCCGTTCTGCGCGGCCACCGGGGGTCCGGCCGGGGGGCCGGGCGGCCGGGCCAGGCTGGCGGCGGCGGGCGGCGCCGGCGGCGGGGCAGCGGCGGCGGGCGCGGGGGGCGCGGCGGGCGCGGCGGGCGCTGGGGGCGAGGGGGCGCGGGGCGCGGGCGCGGGGGGGGAGCCGAGGAAGGGCGGCGTCTGGATGACAGTGGCGGCGGCGGGCTTGGGCGGCGGCGGCGCGGGCGCGGGCCCGTTGTGGAGCAGGCTGACAGCAGGTGCGGCGGCGGCGCGGAGCGAGTTCCCCAACGCGGCGCTCCCATTCAAAGTTTGCGCGGCGCCGGGGCCGCCGGGCGGGCCGTTGCGGGCGGCGGGCTTGGCGGCGGGCTCGGGCGCGGCCGCTGCCCCCGGCGCACAGGCCCCGGCCGCGGCGCCCGCCCCGGCCCCGGCGCCGGCCGCGGCGCTCGCGCCGGCCTCGAGCGCGCTCAGCTTCGCGGCGGGCCCTGCGGGGACAAGCGAAGCAGCGCAGTGAGGACGCGGGCCCGGCCGGCGGCCGCCCGCGCTCAGGCCGCGCCGCGCTCTACCTGCGGGGGGCGGCTCCGGCGCCGCTGCGGGCGCGCCCTCGGCCGGCACGGCTCCGGCTCCGACATGGTTCCCGAGCGCGCCGGCGGCCGCGGCCCGCGCCTCGGGCGCGCGGGGCGCGAGGTGGTGGTGGTGGGCCGCGCTGGCCGCCAGCTGCGACTCGAGCGAGCCCACCAGGTCGCTCACCACTTTCTCGTCCACCTCGCTGTTGAAGAAGACCTCGTCCAGCAGATCCGAGCCCGCCGCCATCTTTCCTCCTCGGCCCGCCGCCGCCGCCGCTCGGCCGGCGCTGGGCGGGGAGGAGGCTCCGCGCGGGCGGGCGGGCGGGCGGGCGGCCGCGGGGGCGGGCGGGGGGCGGCGCGCGCCGGGCGGGGCGGGGGCGGCGGCCGGGCGGGGGGCGCGGGCGGCCGGGCGGGGGGGAGGGCGGCGGCGGCGCGTTGCGCAGGCGCGGCGGCGCGCCCGCCCCCGCCCGCCGCCCGGCGCCTCGCCATTGGCCACGGTGCCCCCCGCCCGGCCGCCCGGCGCCCCACGATTGGCCGCGGCGCTCGCCTAAAAGGCGCGTCCAATGGCTGCGAGCGGCAGACGCCGGTGCGCAGGAGGGCGGCCGGGGCTCAGCGGGCGGGTGGGTAGCGGGCGGCGGGCTTGGCGCCCTTGGGCCGTCTTCGACGTGGGGGTCCGGACCGCCGGACGGGCTAGAGGCCGGAGGGCAGGAGGACGAGACGGGCAGGGACCGTGGCCGGGACCTGGTGGGGGCGGCGGCAGTGACTGGCTCTTTGTCTCCGCTCGCTCCAAAATGGCTGCGGCCGGAGCTGAGGGGAGAGCCGGGCGGGCGGGCGAGGGAGCCGGGGACGCCGTGCTCCCGGGACCCCAACGCCCCTCATGGAGTCGCCGCCGCCGCCGCCCGCGGGGACCCGGCGCCTCGGGAGGGTGCGGCCTGGGGCCGGGGGCCGAGGCAGGGAGGCGGCCTGGGCGTCGGCGCCATTGCTGCCCGGCGGGCGCGAGACCCGGAGCTCGGCGCACCGGGCGGGGCGAGCGCTGGCCTGCCCCTCGGCCGGGCGCCTTGGTCCGCCCGAGATCCGGCGTCTCGCGCCGTGAGGGCCGCTGCTCGGGCGGCGGGGGCGGGGCGGGGGTCGGCGCCCGGGGCCGCGCCAGGGTGACTCATCTTCTCCGGCGGCGCGGCCCCCGGACACGAATGTCTGTAAATTACTGGGTGAGACGGCGGCGCCGGCCGGGACCAGCAGCTCCCGTAGGGAGCGTCCATCCTGGAGGTCTTCCTCGGGTCCTTATTTCCCGTTCTGTCCTTTTGACGAAGTAAGTTATCTAAAATAACCTTACGAGCACCTTCTCTGTAGAAACAGTTCACGTAAAGTTCTCTCCTGCGTGTTTTCGGGGTTTTTTCACCGAAAGATGGTATTCTGGGACATGCCTAGGGGTTCTCTTCTCTCCCCTTTTTTCTGGGGGGGGTGGGCGGGGGACCCAGAGAGGTGCCTCCAGCCTCGCTCCAGCTGAAGAGCCCGCGCCGCAGTCACACGGACCGCAGCACAATGCGGGAAGCTGTTGACACGTAAATGATCTTTTCTAACCGCCTAACAAAAGAACCCGCCGGCCCCCGCGAGCCCCACTCACGGGGCGGGTTTAGACAATGGGCGCGGCGGCTGGAGCCTGGAAAGGGGCCTCCATGGGCCAGTGTTAGGGGGGAACCCTGCGAAGAGAGAACCGGAATTTTGCACCCGAACTTGAGTACCCAGAAGGTGGAACAAACCTGGGGTGGGGGACCTTGCACGCGGGGTGCCTGCGCGCCATCCCCACCGCTCTTTGAGCCCAGCGGGGGCGGACAGTCTGGTTTTCGAGCCAGAGCAGAAATGTGGCATTACGTGTAACATCTCATCGTCTTTAATGTTGACAACTCATTAGAAAATGTTCAGCTGGGCCAAACAAAAGCAAGCTGACTTCAGCCCCGGGTGCGACCTCCGTCGTGGGAAACGGAGGTGTACACCGTAGTCTACACTCAAAACACTCACATCGGAGTCAGGGTAGAAGAGTTAGCAGCCGTGCTACTGGCCAGATCACTGGCTGCCGCGAGACCGTGACCCCCGGGTTCTGAGGCCCTGGGGAGGGGGTCCCCCTCCCGTCCGCCCCTGTAGTTACTCAGATCTTCAGTGAAGGGAGGAGGTGGTGCCATGTGAGGCCCCTCCTGCTTCCCCACAGTGCAGGGACTTCCTGCGTCCTCTGAAGGCCCGCCAGGACCCCTCCAACCCTCCGCGCCGCAGTGGTGCTGACATCACCCCCAGAGTCCTCCGGGGCGCCCTCCGGTCCAGCAGGAAGTGTGGGAGGTGAAGCGTCCGTGCGCCGCCTTCCACGCCCGACCACGCCCCACCCCGCTCCACCCAATTCTTCCAGAGGGGTCGCCCGCAGAGAAGGTGGGAGTTACCGACTGCTTAGGCACTCTCCCGCATCTGGTGCCCTCCAGAGCACGGCCCGCCTGGAGAGCGGGGTCGGGGCGGAAGCCACGTGGCTCCTCCCCTCCTCCCGATAGGAGGGCGGGGAGACGCTACCAAACTGTTAACCTTGGCCACCCTGGGGACTTGAGGCATTTTCTTTGAATATCGCTCTGTGGTTTTACTCGCTTCAACAAGCAGCTTCCCTGTGACTTCTGTAATTTGAAACAAAAATCCCAACTAGCGTGAAGAGAAAAAAGGGCCTGAAAACGAGTGTAAATATAAACACCAGGTTTAAACAGGGGAAAATGTTTATTGTTAAGTGAGAACGGCAGAACCCAAAAACAGTACATCCTTGCCACCTACAGCGGTGCAAACATGCAAGGCCATGGGCAAAAAGGCAGCCACCCAGGCCGGCAGCTGTGTGGGACTTTAAGGTTTATTAAGCAGTATATTATCTTTTCAATAAAATGGAGACAGCATCAGACACGCTCTCTTAAATATAAGAATAAACATAGAAGACCTAAATAGACATTTTTCCAAAGAAGATATACAGACTGCCAACAAACACATGAAAGAATGCTCAACATCATTAATCATTAGAGAAATGCAAATCAAAACTACAATGAGATATCATCTCACACCAGTCAGAATGGCCATCATCAAAAAATCTAGAAACAATAAATGCTGGAGAGGGTGTGGAGAAAAGGGAACACTCTTGCACTGCTGGTGGGAATGTGAATTGGTTCAGCCACTATGGAGAACAGTATGGATGTTCCTTAAAAAACTACAAATAGAACTACCATATGACCCAGCAATCCCACTACGGGGCATATACCCTGAGAAAACCATAATTCAAAAAGAGTCATGTACCAAAATGTTCATTGCAGCTCTATATGCAATAGGCTGGAGATGGAAACAACCTAAGTGCCCATCATCGGATGAATGGATAAAGATGATGTGGCACATATACACAATGGAATATTACTCAGCCATAAAAAGAAACAAAATTGAGCTATTTGTAATGAGGTGGATAGACCTAGAGTCTGTCATACAGAGTGAAGTAAGTCAGAAAGAGAAAGACAAATTCCGTATGCTAACACATATATATGGAATTTAAGGGGAAAAAATGTCATGAAGAACCTAGGGGTAAGACAGGAATAAAGACACAGACCTACTAGAGAATGGACTTGAGGATATGGGGAGGGGGAAGGGTGAGCTGTGACAAAAGCGAGAGAGAGGCATGGACATATATACACTACCAAACATAAGGTAGATAGCTAGTGGGAAGCAGCCACATAGCACAGGGAGATCAGCTCGGTGCTTTGTGGCCGCCCGGAGGGGTGGGATAGGGAGGGTGGGAGGGAGGGAGACACAAGAGGGAAGAGATATGGGAACATATGTATATGTATAACTGATTCACTGTTATACAGCAGAAACTAACACACCATTGTAAAGCAATTATACTCCAATAAAGACGTAAAAAAGAAAGAATAAACAACCACGAGTCAATAATTTCAGTGTTGCTCTGGCTGTGTGAAAGATATGCAGTGTTCGTTATATTTCCTATGCTTTTGTTATCTGCCTGAAATACAACATAACAATCTTAAAAAGAGACAGGCAGCTAGATGGCAGCTGGTGACCCGACCCTGTTCCCAGAGTCTTGGTTCACCAGACTTCCCTGCCGCAGCCGGCAGCCCTCAGCGCTGCAGACTCAGTCTTGCCACAGTCAAGAGGGGATCCATGTCCCAGGATGAACACATAACTGATTGTAAATGCAGGTGCATTCGTTTCTTAGGGCCGTTGTAACATTATCACAAACTTGGGGGCTTAAAACAACAGAAATTTATTCTCATAGTTCTAGAAACCAGAAGTCCAAAATCAAGGTGTCAGCAGGGTCACACTCCCTCTGGAGGTTCCGGGAGGGTCATTCCTGCCTCTTTCAGCTCCTGGTGGCCCCAGGCATTCTTGGCTTGCAGCAGCATCACCAAATGCCTTAATATAAAACTAACATCAAAGAGCTCGAGACCTATAGACAAAAAATTGTAAAACACAATTGAGAGAAGTTACAGAAAAAGTAATTACATGGAGGGATATACCAAGTTCAAGAATTGGAAGACTAAGTATTGTAAAAATGTCATTTCTCCCCCAACATACTCTACAGATCGATGCAAATGGATTTTAAGATCCCAGGCAGGATCTCTGCACAGAAATGGACAAGCTAGGCTTCCATTGCCAGTATGTGAACTCCTACTGAACTAACCTGCCACAGACAGCACTATGAACTCTGGACAACATAACGCTCACCTGGAGTAGTCAGAGTGAGCACAGGCAGGTGCTGGAGAGGAGAAGCCCTGGAAGAAGAGAACGGCCGGGTGAGCTGCCTGCTTTCACAGCTTCTAGCCTAAGGGCAGGCCATGCCATGCAGGGCAGATAAACACCAACAAAACACCTGCAGTCCTGCTGGCCTGAGAGCCAGGAGATAGAGTTTGGGCAATGACACCCTCTGGAAAGTATTTGGGGGCATCCCAGAAAGGAAGGAGTGAGAGAAGGGGAGACCCAAATTCTGTTTGTAACCTGGGCCTAAATCTCCAGGTGACATTGGAACATAGGATAGACTCCAAGCATCTTGGCTAAGAATAAAAGAACTGAGATGAGATCTGAGCTGCTGTCCAAGGGACAGTATTTGCTGTCTGAGCCCCACCAAGTCATCTTTGATTTGCTAACACAAACATAGAAATAATCAAATCAATGCTCTTTGAGTTAATATAGGAGAATCCAAGGTCAACACAAAATAACACAATATCCAGGACACAATCTAAAGTTACTAAACAAAGAAAAGGAGAATCTTGGCCATTCTTAAAAAAAAAAAAGTATGGGCAATTGATCCCTGATACGACACAGGTGATGGAATTAGCAAAAGAAAATTTTAAACTATTGTAATCACTCATGTAAAGAAAAATATGCTTTTAACGAGTGAAAAGATTTTTTTTTAAATCACAGCAGAGTTGGGACTTCCCTAGTGGTCCAGTGATTAAGACTCCGTGCTTCCACTGCAGGGGGCACAGACTTGATCCCTGGTTGGGGAACTAGGATTCCGCATGCCATATGGCATGGCCAAAATAAATAAATCAACAAATAAATAAATCACAGCAGAGAACTGTAAAATATATCTTAAAAAGGAAATTCTAGAACTGAAAGTTAAAATTTCCTAAACATAAAGTTAACTGAATGGGCCAAACAGAAGAGTGGAATGACAGAGGGAAAAAAAATCAGTGAACTTAAAGGTATATCAATAGAATTTATTCAGTCTGAAAAGGAAAGAGTGGGGAATAAATAAAAAGATCATAAGGGATCTCTGGTATAGAATCAAAATGTTGACATCTGTGCAATTAAAATCACAAAAAGGGAGGAAAAAATAGGGCAGGAAAGAGTATTTGAAGACAAAATTTACAGAATTTTCTGTATTCGGTTAAAGGCATAAATTTACGTGCTTGAAGAATTCCACAATCCCCAACTAAGATAAACTCAAAGGAAACTATGCACGGGCACAGCATAGTCAAACTGTTGGAAGCTGGGTGTAAAGAGAAAAATCGTATGAGTAGCCGCAGGAGAACAACACATCTCATGCAGGGAACAATGAAGTGACACTGCTAACTTCTCATCGGAAGCTATGGAGGCCAAAAGAAAGTGGACCAACACCTTTCAGTATTGAAAGAAAGCCCGTGAACCCTTTTGCAGAATGCCAAACTTTCAAACTATCTTTCCAGAATGAGGGTAAATAAAGATATTTTGCTATACAAGAAAATTAAGAGAATTCATCACCAGCAGACCTAAACTACAAGAAATGCTAAAGGAAATTCTTCAGAGTGAAGGAAAATGATACCAGATAGAAACCTGGTCATCGGGAAAGAATGAAGAGCATCAGAAATGGTAAATACCTGAACAAATATAAAAGAATATTTTTCCTCTTCATTTCTCTAAAATACATGCCTATTTAAAGCAAAATTATAACAGTGAATGGTGGGGGGTTTTACTGCATTTAAATATACTCTAGCAAATCTATAGCAAACTATGGACCTATGACATTGAAAGTGTTCTACATTTTGGGACTTCCCTGGTGGCACAGTGGTTAAGAATCCACCTGCCAATGCAGGGGACACAGGTTCGATCCCTGGTCCAGGAAGATCCTACATGCTGTGGAGCAACTAAGCCCATGCACCACAACTACTGAGCCTGTGCTCTAGAACCCGCGAGCCACAGCTACTGAAGCCTGTGCGCCTAGAGCCCGTGCTCCGCAACAAGAGAAGCCACCGCGGTGAGAAGCCCGCACACTGCAATGAAGAGCAGCCCCCGCTCACCACAGCTAGAGAAAGCCTGCACGAAGCAACAAAGACCCAGCAATCAAAAATAAATAAATAAATTATTTATTTATTTATTTTAAAAAAGTGTTCTACATTTTATGTGACTTGGTACAATGTTAACTCAAAGAAGACTGTGAAAAGTTAAGGATACGTATTGTAATCCCTAAAGCAACCACTAAAAAAATTAACACAAAGAGCCATATCTAAAAATACGATCAATAAACTAGAAAATTGAAAAATATTCAGATAATCCAAAAGAAAACAAAAGAGGACATTTTAGGACTTCCCTGGTGGCACAGTGGTTGAGAATCTGCCTGCTAATGCAGGGGACACGGGTTCGAGCCCTGGTCTGGGAAGATTCCACATGGCGCAGAGCAACTAGACCCGTGAGCCACAGCTACTGAGCCTGCACGTCTGGAGCCTGTGCTCCGCAACAAGAGAGGCTGCGTTAGATAGTGAGAGGCCCGCGCACCGCGATGAAGAGTGGCCCCCGCTTGCCGCAACTAGAGAAAGCCCTCGCACAGAAACGAAGACCCAACACAGCCAAAACTAAAAATAAATAAATAAATAAAAGATTCCGCATCTTCCCCCAACGTTGGCTTTCCTTTAAAAAAAAAAAAAAAGGACATTTTAGAAAGAACAAACACAAAACAAATAGATGATAGACCTAAATCTCACCAACTTAACCATAATATTAAATGTTAAGCATTAAGCACTTCAATTAAAAGGATAGAAAAGCGAGACTCTGCCAATGCTGTTTTCGAGAGACACTTCAAAACAATATATCGTGCAAACACTACGCTTAACAAGGCTGGAGAGGTTGTATTAACATCAGATAAAATGGACCTCCACGCAGTGCTTGTCAGAGACAGAAAGGGACGCTGCCTAATGAAAACTGGTTAACTCATCAAGAAGACAAAAACCATAACTTGGTATGTGCCTCATAGCTTCAAAATATGTGAAGCAAAAACGGACAGAATTAAACAGAAAAATAGATAATCCAACAGCCATCGTTGGAGATTTTAACACCCATCGAACAAATGGACAAAACTCTCGGGATGGACACAAGTGATCTGAATGACAATGTGAGCTATCTTGATCTGATATTTATCAAACACCACACCCAACACATTCTTTTCTATTGCAGATAGTACACTCAGAAAGATAAACCAAATGCTGGGCCATGAAACAAAGCTCAACAAATTTAAAAGGATTGAAATCACGCAGAATATGTTCTCTGTTTATATTGGAATAAAATCAATAACAAAACAATGCAAACCCCAAATATTTGGAAATACCTAAGTAACCCATGGGTCAAAAAAATCACAAGGGAAATCTGAAAATACTTTGAACTGAATGTTACTGAAAATACAACATATCAAAATGTGTGGCCCACAAGTAAAGCAGGGGATTTAGTTTATAAATGCTTATTTTAGAAATGCTAATTCCAGAATTCATATGGAAATGCAAATGGACAAATACAGCCAAGGCAGTCTTGAAGAACAACAACTCTGGAGGACCTTCGTTATCAGATATCATAACCATGACAGTAATTGAGGCAGTGAGGTGTTGGTGCAAGAATAGATAAATAGGCCAAATGAATAGAGTCCTGAAAAAGACACATATATACAGTCAATCTATTTATGACACAATGGACAATGCCTTGCAGTGGTGGAAGGATGGTCTTTTCAATCATTGGCTCTGGGTCAATGGCTACCCATAAGGGTGAAAAATAAATCTTGACCCAAACCTCACACCATACAGAAAAAACAATTCCAGCTGAATTGAAGAGCTAAATGTGAAAAGTAAAATAATAAAATTGTAGAAGGAAATATGTTTATAATCTTGGAGCAGGTAAAATTTTTGTTTGTTTGTTTGTTTTTTCACCGAGCTGTGCAGCTCATGGGATCTTAGTTCCCTGACCAGGGATTGAACCCAGGCCACACCAGTGAAAGCACCGAGTCCTAGACACTGGATGGCGAGGGAATTCCTTTTTTTTTTTTTTTCAAGATTTCTTTTAAAATAAGCACAAAAAGTGCTAAACACTATAAAGGAAAAAAGTTGATAAATTGGGCCACATTAAGAGCTTCTCATCAAAAGACACCATTAAAAGAATGGAAAGGCAGTGGGAGAAGCTAGGTGCAGTATAGAAAAAATGGGCACGTCACTTCTGATGGATAGAGAGGATGATTGGAATATAAAAAGGGCCCAGCCTCATCGGTCCCCAGGGAAATGCAAACCAAACCCACTGCAGACCCGCCAGAAAGACCAAACTGAAAAGGACCAACCCTACCTAGCTGGCAAGGAGGAGGAGAGTATCTGCTGGTGAGAGTAGGAATTGGTTCAACCACCTTGGAAACTGTTTGGCATTGCATGGCTTAAGCCATGCAACCACTCAGCCTGGGGCCCAACAATTCTGCTCCTCAGGCACACAACAGATGCAAGTTCTGTGTGCCCCGTGGAAGTGCCAGAACGGTCAGAGCAGCACTGTTCAGACTCACCCCAAACTGGAATCCACCCCAATTTCCATCACCAGTGAAATGGATAAACAAATGGCGGTCCATTCGTTCAATGGCATCAGGTGGTGTGTTTGGTTTGAGAGAATGTGTCGATGTGTGTAGTTTTTTTGTAAATGTCACACTTGAGTGAAAGTCAATGAGGAAATGTGTCAGGCTCTGTGCATACTCAGCTTTCTGAGCTGGGAAGCCTTAAACACACCCCTCATTCTCTGAGAGAAGGAAACCAGAGCCCAGCAATGGCAAGTGACTTGCCTAAGGCCACCACGAAACGGGAGACGTGGACGAAAACCCAAGTTTCCTGAATTCTGGGCCAGGGCTCTCCCCAGTACAGCAACCTGCTGTCATCAAATCCTTTTCTTTTTCTGGTTGTGGTAAAGAACACATAACATAAAATGTACCATCTTAACCACTTTTAAGTGTACAGTTCAATACTGTTAGGTATTTGCACTGTGTCACAGATCTCCAGCACGTTTTCATCTTTTCAAACTGAACTCCGTCCCATTAAACAACTCCCTCACCCCCTCCCCCAGCTTCTGGGAACCACCATTCTACTTTCTGTTCCTATGATTTTGATGACTTCAGAGACTTCATATAAGTGGAATCACACCGTATTTGTCCTTCTGTGTCTGACTTACGTCGTTGGTCATAATGTCCTCAGGGTTCCTCCACGCTGTAACATATTGCAGGATTTCCTTCCACCTTAAGGCTGAACAATATTCCAGAGTATGGGTGGATCCCATTCTGCTTCTCCATTCAGCCATTGATGGACACTTGGGTTGTCTCCACCTCTTGGCTACTGTGAATGACGCTGCTACAGTCTGGTTGTGCAAACATCTCGTCAAGCCCTGCCTTCAGTTCTTTTGGATAAATACCCAGAAGTGGCCTCACCAACATTCTCGAGTTATTTATACTGGTAGGCTTTACCCCCTCAACTACACAGAAGGTCCTAGAAGTCAGGGATCAATCGGCCACTTAGGTGCTGGTGAGCGTTTAACAACCGTCTTCCTGAGCGGGGGGAACACCTGATTTGTGCCAACTGCCAACACCCTTGCTGTGCAGCCTGAGGAGATGCCTGGTGCTGGAAACCGGGCCCTGCTTGGAAGTGTCCAGAGCAGTGGGACCCCGGGTGGCCACCCCTGCCCCGCATGGCCAGGCAACACTACCCCCACCCCTTAAGAACTGAAGCCAAAGACACCCCAGACTCAGGGTCAGAAGCCCAGCAAGGTGGCGCTGGGGGGGTGTGGACTGGGTGAAACTCTCCACTGAAGAATTCTTAGGTTGGATGGTGGGGACATGGGTGCTCACTTTCTTCTTGTTAGTTAAAAGATGCAGTGTGATATATACACCCTTTTATATGCATGAGACATTTAGCATTTATTTTTTATTTTTATTTTATTTATTTAATTAATTTTTTTATTTTTGGCTGTGCTGGGGCTTCGCTGCTGTGCACGGGCCTTCTCTAGTTGCGGCGAGCGGGGGCTCCTCTTGGTCGTGGTGCACGGGCTTCTCATTGTGGTGGCTTCTCTTGTTGCAGAGCACAGGCTGTAGGCATGTGGGCTTCAGTAGTTGTGGTGTGTGGGCTCAGTAGCTGTGGTGCACGGGCTTAGTTGCTCCGCGGCATGTAGGATCTTCCCAGACCAGGGCTCAAACCCATGTCCCCTGCATTAGCAGGTGGATTCTTAACCACTGTGACACCAGGGAAGCCCGACATTTAGCATTTAAAAGGTAAAACACAGACACCCACACAGATTCACATGGTGCGTGCACCTGCACAGGTGTGCATTCAGGTGCACCCAGCCTCAGGTTTGGGTGGGACCCAGGCACCTGCACTCTGAAAAGATCATTTAAATGATTGTCTCGCCCACTGACACAATCAAAAGGTTGTCTCTCAGGGCTTCCCTGGTGGCGCAGTGGTTGAGAGTCCGCCTGCCAATGCAGGGGACGCGGGTTCGTGCCCCGGTCCGGGAAGATCCCACGTGCTGCGGAGCGGCTGGGCCCGTGAGCCATGGCCGCTGAGCCTGCGCGTCCGGAGCCTGTGCTCCGCAACGGGAGAGGCCACAACAGTGAGAGGCCCGCGTACCGCAAAAAAAAAAAAAAAAAAAAAAAAAAAAAAGATTGTCTCTCATACAAAAGATGTCTGTGCTGCCAGACTTTTCCCTGAGATTCCCTAAAATGGGGGAATAATCGAAATGAGTCATTTGCTCTTTTCTCGGGAAGCAAAGGGAGTAGCATGTGCAGAATGAGCTTAGCAGTCATGAACAAGCCGGTAAATTTCACATCTGGGGGAGGCTCACACGTTAAAACGCTTCCCAGGGCTTCCCTGGTGGCACAGTGGTTAAGAATCCACCTGCCATGCAGGGTACACGGGTTCGAGCCCTGGTCTGGGAAGATCCCACATGCCGCGGAGCAACTAGACCCGTGCGCCACAACTACTGAGCCTGCGCGCCTAGAGCCCGTGCTCCACAAGAGAAGCCACCACAATGAGAAGCCCACGCACCGCAACGAAGAGTAGCCCCCGCTCGCCGCAACTAGAGAAAGTCCACACGCAGCAATGAAGACCCAACGCAGCCAAAAATAAATAAATAAACAAAATAAATTTAAAAAAAAAACCTTTCCCAAATTCATGCCAATATGCATTTTGACAGTCATATTTTATCAAAATGGGTTGTGTCATTCAGCAACTGTTTGCAAAATGAACATCCTGCCCTAAGAACCCACATGCTATTTTTTTTAAAGCTTATAGAGCAGAAGGATAGCCCAGCTCTAGAGTGGAAAAGGTTGAATCTTCTCATTAGGAGCCTGACGCCCTGCTGGCCCTCTGTGATAAACCTGAGTGGCATGAGAAAAACCAAAGCATGAACTTGAAACATTAAAGACATGACCCAGAGACCAGGAGGGAAGGTGTGCCCCAGGCTGTGGACTCACAGCTCACCAGCACTAAGTCGACTTGATCCATCTGCCAGAAACCATCTGCCAAAACCAGAGTGTTGGTTTTCACCAGCTTCAGCCTTCAGTGCTGGCCGCTGCCCTGGGGCCCAAGGCTCTCCAGGAAAAGACTGGAAAGGTGATGGGGACCTTGGAGTTTCCTTCTCCTCTGTGCTTTTTCTGCATTTATTTTCTTAAATGCATGTGTTGTTCTTTTATCATTAAAAAAAGAGAAGCACTGCTTGATTTTTCATCTCTCAACTTGTTCTTGAGGGAAAATACACACACTAGAAAGTGCACAACTCAGTGAATTCTCGCAAACTAAACACACCCACGTCACCAGCACCAGATCAAGGAGCAGAATGTGCCCAGCACCCCAGAGACCACCCCCGCCCAGCCACCCCTCCCCAGAGTGACCACCACCTGACTCCTAATATCATGCATTCCTGTAGCCAGGTTGGTGACTGGAGGTAAATGGAGTTATACGAACTTCTGTCTTTTGTTTCCCCAGTGTTTTATTTTGTGTGTGTGTGTGTATTGGGGGGGCGGGGGGTTAATTTTTTTATTGTGGTAAAATTCTCATAACATAAAAGTCACCATTTCAACCTTGTTACAGTGTACAACTTCGTGGCATTCACGATGTTGTGCAACTATCAGCCTTACCTAGTTCCAGAACGTTTTCCTCACCTGAAAGGAAGACTGTAAGCAGCCAGTCCCTACCCTCCTATTTCCTCAGCCCCTGGCAACCACTAATCCACATCTGTCCCCATGGATTTACCTGTTCTGGACATTTCACGTAAATAGGACCATGCAATATGTGTCTTCCCTTTGTGTCTGTCTTCCTTCACTCAGCGTCGTTTTTTTAAAAAAATGTTTTATTAATTTTTAGGCTGTGCCATGCAGCAGGCAGGCTCCTAGTTCCCCAACCAGGGATCTAACCAATGCCCCCTGCAGTGGAAGCAGGGAGTCTTAACCACTGGACCACCAGGGAAGTCCCTACTCAGCATCTCGTTTTTGAGGTTCACCCACATGGTAGCCTGTGTCAGTGCTTCATCCCCTTTTGTGACTGAATAATATTCCATTACGTGGATGGATCACCTTTGTTTATCCATCCATCCATTGATGGACAGTTGGGTTGTTTCCATTTTTGGAGTAGTGCTTCCGTGAAGATTCGCACACAAGGTTTTGTGTGGACATATGTTTACATTTCTCTTGGGTATATTCCTTGGAGCAGAATTGCTGGGTCACGTGGTGAGTCTACGTTGAACTTACAGAGGAACCGGGTTCCCTCGTGCACGGGCATTCTCTCCCTCAGCGGTAGGTGAGGCTCATCTGTGTTGCTGCCACCCTGCAGGGGGCCCACGCTCACTGCTGCAGGATCCGTGGTTGAACACACCCAGCTACGTATCCACTCTTCAGATGGTGGGCACTGGGGGCTCCAGTTTGCAGCTGTTATGAAGAGTGCTGCTCTGAACGTTCCCTACTTGACTTTTGGTGACACAGACATTTCTTTGGGAATACAGCTAACAGTGGACTGGGCTAGCAATTAGGTGAGAAAATGAAACTGCAGACATCCAGATTGGAAGGAAGAAGGAAAACTATCTCTATCTGCAGATGATGTGACCTTGTATACAGAAACTTCTAAAGGCACAACTAGAAAACTATTAGAACTAGTAAACAAGTTCAGCAAGGTGGCAGGACAAGATCAATATACGAAATATCGATTGTAGTTCATTCAGAAGCAATGAACAAGACAAAAATGAAATTAAGTAAGCAATCCCATGAATATTTATGAGTAAATTAACAAAAGAAGTGCAAAACATATATTCTGAAAACTACAATACATTGTTGAAAGAAATTAAAGAAGACCTAAATAAATGGAAATATATCCCACGTTCAGGGATTGGAAGACTGAATATCATTAAGATGGTGGTACTCCCCAAATTGATTTTTATTTGCGCTCCCTGATACCACTTGTATATCAGACTCAATACAATCCTTATCAAACTCCCAGGTGGCTTCTTTGCGGTAACTGACAAACGAATCCTTAAATTCCTATGGAAATTCAAGGGATTCAGAATAGCCAAAACAATCTTGGAAAAGAAGGACAAAGTTGGAGCACTCACACTTCCCAGTTTCAAACTTACTACAAAACTACAGTAATCAAGACAGAACGGTACTGGCGTATGGAGAGTTACATAGACCAGCTGGAGTAGTATAGAGAGCCCGGAAATAAACCCTCACATATATGGTCTAATGATTTTTCAGAAGGGTGCTGTGATGATTCAATGACGAAAGGACAGTTTTTTCAACAAATCGTGCTGGGAAAACTGGATACCCGCATGGAAAGGAAAGAAGCTAGATCCCTCTCTCACACTAGACACAAAAATTAACTCAAAATTGATCAAAGACCTAAACGTGGGGACAAAAACTGTAAAACTTTTAGAAGAAAATATACATATAGACCTTGGATTAGGTGATTGCTCTTTTGATATGACACCAAAAGCATAAGTAACAACAGCAAAAGAGATAAATTCGACATCCTCAAAATTTAAAACTTCTGTGCCTCAGAAGACATCGAGAAAATGAAAAAAACTGAGAGAGAGGAAGAAAAAGTTCAAATCACACTTAGAAGAGACTTGTATCTAGAATACATGAAGAACTATCACAACTCAATAATAAAAAGACAAATAAGGGCTTCCCTGGTGGCGCAGTGGTTGAGAGTCCGCCTGCCGATGCAGGGGACACAGGTTCGTGCCCTGGTCTGGGAAGATCCCACATGCCACAGAGCGGCTGGGCCCGTGAGCCATGGCCACTGAGCCTGCGCGTCCGGAGCCTGTGTTCCGCAATGGGAGAGGCCACAACAGTGAGAGGCCTGCGTACCGCAAAAAAAAAAAAAAAAAAAAAAAAAAGACAAATAACCCAATTTAAAAATGGGCAAAAGATATGAATAGACACTTGTCCAAAGGAGAGATACAAATGACCGATAAGAACATGAAATGATGCTCAGCATCTGGGCCAGGACCATGCCAGCCTCCCAGAGGGAGTATGTTACTCTCCACAAAACAGCCCAAGGTGACAGTGCTGAGGGCTCTCTGCGGAAGGGATGGATTCCACAAATACTGACACCGTCTCTGTGCAGATGTGGAGATGTGCTGCTCAGAGCCCCTCCAGGAAAGCACCACTGCCCAGCTGCAAGAAGCAGGGTGAACTAACTGGGAGCCTCCAGCCATTAGCTTCAAGCCCAGGTCACGTTCTTCTCGGGTGATCCCAGCGACCGCCAGCAAGGCGGTAGGTGGGATGAGGACACCTATTTCCGCTCAGCGTGGGACCCCTCCAATGGGCAGGTGCTCCGGAGCTGCCCGCTGGGCTGGCACATCGCGGCCCGGGGTCCCTCCTGCCCAGTCCTGCTGCCTCCCTTTTCCCCCTTGAAGGTGTTTCTTCCCAAGAAACCTCCGCCTCAGCATCTGCATCCTGGAGAACAAGCTGGGACTCGGAGTAGAGCGGTTCAAGAGAGCAGGCAGCCGGATGGAGCTGCAGACCGGACCACTCACCACCGGGGCAGTGAGGGAAGCCCATCCCTGACCCGAGGCCCAACTGCTAACACTTTCCCTGGGGATGACTTGGGGGACGGAGCTGGCGGCCCGGCTGGTAGCAGGGGCCGCACCGGCCAGCAGTCTGCCCAGTGTCATGATCCAAACTGAACTGGTTGCTTGAAAGGTAGAGGAGCGGGGGTGGGGGGTGGGGGGAAGATGGAACCGGAGGCTCGTTGACTAAGTTGCACTGACTTAGAGACGATAATGACAAGCTGAGGGCAGTTAAACAATTGAGAAACCTGTGTGGGAGCCAGCAGTCTCATTAGCAGCTTCAAAGAAACTCAGGCGGTAAAGCAGGAAACACTCAAGCTCCCGTTCAGACACGACAGCCAGAGGGGCTGAACTCCACAGACGGAGATCGCTCAGCCGCAGCAGGACCGCTACGCCGACGTCAGGACCCTGCCTGGGACCCCTGGGGACCCCGGGGGGTGGAGACCTGGGTGTGTGCATGCAGAATTTGATTCCTCAGAGGCCTTTAGCCACCTGAGCCTGCAGCCGTGGACCCCCTCCCCAGCTAGAGCCAGCCGGCCCCGGGGGAGACGATACAGAAATCTCTCCCCCATAAGGCAACAGGTGACCGTCCCCACACCCTCTCTGGGCCACCAGGCCTGTCAGAATTAAGTTACAGTGTAGCTGGGACGATACAGCAGGAAAAGGGCTGCAAGGCTCGGCCAGCACATATTGCCAAGACCGGTGGGGCTGGATTCTGAGGGCGCTCCTGGCGCTGTGGTGACTCTTACCGTGAATGGACAGAGCAGCACCCCAGCCTGAGAGGGTACAGTGACCAGGGGCTCAGACCCTCCTGAATGAGGACATGGCTCACACTCCCAGGAAGGCCCCCAAGATCTGCAGAGGTGACAGCTGAGGAGGGCTGTAGGCTGGAGAGTGGAGGGGCCCCGAGACCCGCTGCAAGCGGCGGGGCCTCACCCACCTTCCTCCCTCCCTCTTCTAAGTCTCCCCCAGGAAGAGAGGCTGGGGTACCCCTGGAGGAGACCCCCATGTGCAAGGGAGGGAACCTGTGGGCACAAGGGGTGACTGTGGTCACACAGATCTCCCTTCCAAAAGAGACTCACTGCCCAACACAGGAGCGGGGCTAGCAGACTGCCCGCAGCCATTAGAGGCTTAGGGTCTGCCTCAGATTTCACTGAGGTGGTGCCCTTCTCAGGGTGGCCCCAGTCAGCCCGAGCAAGGCCGTGGTCCGAAGGCCTGGCCATTTCTGCCCCACGTGAGACTCCTCCCCTGAACTCCAGAGCTCCTGCCGGCAGGCAGACTTGGTCAGGTCCCAGCCCAAGCAGACTTCCTCCACTTTTCTCCTCACCGGTGTTAGCCCCCTTAGGCCCTTTGTACCCTTACTTGTCTCAGCACTTTCTTCCTGGAGACCCTCGCACTTGGCCTTTATGTGCTGACAAGCAGGACATCCAGGGAGGGTTGGTTTATTAGCTCAGCAGGTATTTGGGGAGGATGTGTAATAGCATGCTGGGGGCCAGGGCGTCCCCAACCTGCGTTTGCACCTGGCTCTGCTAGGATGGTAGGTACGTTCCTTAACTGCCCTCATCCTCGTCCTCCTGTCTGTAAAATGGGATGATTATAGAGCCCCACCCAGGGCGCTGCTTCAAACGTCAGACGTGTGCGCGCAAACTGCTCAGCACGATGCCCAGCGCACACTCGGCTGTGAGTTGCAATTGCTGTTCTCCTTTCTTCTCTGAGCGCTCCTTCAAGGTGTTTGCTGCACGGGCCTTATTTTTCTCTGCAGAAATTAGAATGCATAGTCTGCACTCTACAAGCGCACCTTGTTTAATTATGCTTTGCTTTATTGCACTTCGCAGATATTGCATTTTTCACAAACAAGTTTTGTGGGAACCCTGCGTTTAGCAAGTCTATCAGCACCATTTTTCCAACAGCATTATTTTAAAATTAAGGTACGTACAATGTTTTTCAGACACAACGCTACCGCACACTTAATAGACTACAGCGTAAAAATAACTTTTATACGTACTGGGAAACCAAAAACATTCATGACTCACTTTATTGTGACATCCGCTTTATTGCGGTGGTCTGGAACGGAACCCACAACATCTCTGAGGTCTGCTTGTATCAGGGCAGGGATGGTGACCACAGGCCTGAAGACCTGGAGCTGTAAGGTCTGGGGACTCCAGGCTGAAGGCCTGAGTCTCCTGTGCTACATCAGCGGTCCCCAACCTTTTTGGCACCAGAGACCAGTTTCATGGAAGACAACTTTTCCACGGACGGCAGCGGGAGCGGGGGATGGCTCGGGCAGTGATGCGAGCGGTGGGGAGCGCTGGGGAGCGGCAGATGAAGCCTCGCTCACTCGCCCACCGCTCACCTCCTGCTGTGCGGCCTGGTTCCTAACCGGCTCGGACCGCTACTGGTCCGAGGCTCGGTGGTTGGGGACCCCTGTGCTACATGACTGACTGGGATAAAAGGCTGGCTGCTTGCGCGGCAACCCCAGCGCAGCCTTCCCAGGAGCAGCCCGCCAGTCCTCTGCCAAGGCCTGTGGTAAAAGAAACCTCTATCTGCCCCGCTCATCCGAGTACGGAAGTCGGCCCCCTGGGTGACTGCTGACAGAGCATGTGGACGCCTGGTGCCAAGGCACTCCTCTGAGCAGGGAAATGCCTTTCATCCCCAAGTGAAGGAACAGCCCTGCTGAGACATGGACACCCCGCCCCAGAGAGCATCAAACGAGGACCAGGCTCCCGTCACACGTTGCTGTGGGAGTATAAAGACGTGCAGACACTTTGGAAAACCGTCTGGTGGTTTTTCACAATGTTAAACATAGACTCACCATATGAGCAGGCAATTCTACTCCGAGGTGTATACGGGGGGAAATGAAAACATACATCCACTCAAAGCCTTGTACACGGTGTTTACGGCAGCATTATTCATAGTAGCTGAAAGGTGGAGACAAACCAAATGTCCATCAACTGATGAACACGTTACACCAGCATACAACAGAATGTTATTCAGCTACAGAAGGAAACAAAGTACTCATACGTGCTGCAACGTGGATGAGCCTTGAGAACACTCATAAACGTACGCGTAGTGAAAGGAGCCAGTCACAAAGACCACATAGTGTATGATTTCATGAATGGGAAACGTCCAGAACAGGCAAAGCCACAGTGGTTACCTGGGCCCTGGGGGACAGGGCGGTGGGGAGGGACCGCTAGTGGCTATAGGGTTTGGGGAGTTGTGATTGGAATGTTCTGGAATTACACAGTGGCGACGGCTGCACAATTCTGTGACTATACTAAACACCACTGAGCTGAACACCTTCAATGGGTGAATGTTATGGTATGTAAATCATACCTCAACAACGTTGCTAAGCAAACAAAGAAATGAATGAATAGGCGTGAGTTCAGTGCAGCCCAGCGTGGAGAGAGATCAGACTCGGGACCACTGGCCCCGAGATTCCAGGGAGCATGGTAAACCCATCTGTGAAAACACTTCCACGAACCCGGGGAGACTCCCAAGGCAAACGTGGTTCTCATGCTTGTTGCTTGGGAAAGACAAATATCTACTCCTGGAGGTCTGCGGTCGCTTGTATGAACAACACGAGCCACGGCAATGTGTTTTTGGTGCCGTCCGCCCCGTCCAGCTGCTGAAACCTCCTGGAAAATCTGGAAGCAGCTCTGGACCGAGGCATCTTCCTGGAGGAGAACTAGCTTCTCAGCCCGGCCCGCATGCTGCCCCTTCTGCCACACACGCCCCTGCCCGTCCGAGGGCGTCCGCGTCACGACAAGCGTCTGCCTCGGTGCCCAGGCTTGGCCACCGAGCCTTTGCGTTCAGGGGCTTAAGGCAGCCACAGAAGGGAAGGTGTATGGTGTTCACAGGGTGGACCTTCACACTTGCAAAAACACGCGTGTGCCCGGCAGGATGCTTTCCATCCACACTGCAGCCTCTCGCCAGGTGAGAACGTCAGTACGCAGACGAGGGGTCCTCACGTTGGCTCCCGAGCCCTGCCAGGTGACCACAGGCTTTGGGAGGCCTGGATTGTCTCTACCACTGCTTTATTTTATTTTTTTAATTTTAATATTTAAAATAGTTCATATTTAATTTTAAATATTTAAAATGTTTAATTTTTAATATTTAATATGCGGATCTTCGTTGCCGCGTGCAGGATCTTTTAGTTGCAGCATGCGGACTTTTAGTTGTGACATGCGGGATCTAGTTCCCTGACCAGGGATCGAACCTGGGCCCCCTGCGTTGGGAATGTGGAGTCTTAACCACTGGACCGCCAGGAAAGTCCCCCACCCCTTTATTTACACGACTTCATTCCTGGGGGCTGCGGTTCTGCCAGGCCGGCACTCGTGCACCATCAGGCAGGTGCAAAGACAAGCGCCCAGCCTTGGAGCTGACTTGGAGTTCACATCCTAGGACGCTCCCCGGGTAGGCCTTTGGGTTACTGTGGCAACTCCCTGGGACGCATCCTGCATCCTTTGCATGGGGTCAAGAGAGGACAAGGTGAAGGAACTCTCCCCGCAGTGCCCAGCTGCAGCCTCAGGACAGTCTGCATCTGGGGCACCTGTACAGCGTGCGTTCCTTGAATGAAGAAGCCGCATCTGGCATCTCCCCCGCGGCTGAGCAGGGAGCACCAGGGGGCAGGGTGTCCGGGTCAGCAGCCTGAGACTCAGATCGGAATCCCAGGCTGGCCGCTCAGTGGCCGTGTGACCCTGGCCGAGCATCTAGCCCAGGCTGGTCTCCTCACCATTAGGCCCCGGGGGGCCGCCATCCTGACCTCTAACAACCTGTGTACATTGCAGGGGGCCTGTGACTCTGTACAGGGCATTTGTTCTCTGTGTGTCTTTCCCTCGTGGCCCTGTCTGTGCGGCCACGGTCTGCTCATGTGTGGTGCCCAGACTGACCCAGTCTCCTGCTAGAGGTCATGGGTCGTGGGGGTCTCCAGCTCTGCTCCAGTGAACGTCTGCTGCCAAACAGACACACGCGTTGGGCCCTTAGAGGGATCTTCTGTCGATAAATACAAACGACCCTGACTGTGCAGGCAGTGTGCTCGGGGGAACACCGGGGACCCCACAGTCCCCTTCCCCACTGCCCACACCCCTTTTCCGACCTCCTCTCGGGACCCACCAGGAGGCAAGGTGCAGGCGGCTGGCACGGAACGCTGGCAGACCCCTGTCCAGGGCTCTCTCGTGGCCCCCTTCAAGGTGAGCCAAACAGCGATGGTGCACCTGCCTCGTGCCAAGCTCTGCGCTAGAACCCGAGGCCAGCGTGGAAGCTCTTAGGGTGTGAGGGCAGGTCACCCTGAGCCGCTGGCCTCCCCGTCACCGTGGCTGATGGCACCCTGCCCCAGGAAAAGCTGGGCCGGAGGAGACGCCCAGGGCACATAGCAGAGGGCGAGGCGGGAGGAACCAGGGGTGGCCCCGCGTGCTCTGCCTCTGGGGAGCCAAACCCTCACCACTGACTCTCTTCCTCCCTAAATGAGGTGGTGAGGGAGCCCAGGCAGAGGGAAGGGGTGAGGAGGGCCTTGTGGGGTGGGTGAGGGTGGGCCCAGCTGGGGATGCTGAGGGCCCAGGGGACCTCAGCCTCCCTCGACCCTCCCTGTGTGCGTGGTAGGCCCCGGTCGCTAACTACCTTTCCAATCATCCTGCTTAGGGAGGCCCCACACATGCAAGCGGACGCTGGTGACCCAGGATGAGCGGTTACAAGGGTCCCTCCCGCACGCTGGCCTGGTGCAAACAGCTCGCTTGCACTTTCCATCCTCACAGCACGAGGCACAACCTGGGCCCCACTTTTCGTGCTAGAGGCACAGCCAGGAGGCTCTGGGGCCAGGATGCCAGCCAGGTCTGCCTGACCGGCCCTGGGTGGTGAAGGTGGTGGCTAAGGGGTCCCAGGAATGTGCACCCTAAGCTGTCCCTGAGCTCTTAAAGCCCTCAGCATCGAGGGGCTTAATCATCACCAGGAGAGGAAAGCCGACTGGCCTGTCCATCTTCCTGTTCCCAGGATGTTCTCTAAGTGTTTTCTCTCTGTATTTCTGAAGGGCCACCACGTTAGAATCTGACACTCGGGGACCTAGTGTCTGGGGCTGCCAGAGTCCCGTCAACTTTGCTTACCTCTCCCACCAGCTGGGCCTGGAAGGGTGGGCCGAGGCTGCCCAGCTGGGTCTGGGTCCTAACACACTTTTGTTTACTTCCCACAGCACGCCTCATCACCAGAAGGCTCAGCTGGGTGGGCGGCCGGCGGGGGAGACAAGGAGTGGAGGTAGGGAAGGGAGAGGGGGAGGAGAGGGAGATGGAAGAGGAAAGAAGGGGTAAGGGAGAAGGGCGAGGAGAGGAGGGGGGTCCAAAGATGCAGGAACCTCAAGCCACCGGTGCTCACGGAGCCTCCAGGGAAAACAGCCCTGCAGGCCCCGGGGATGGGGATGGATTCCCACCGGATTCACAGAGAGCAGAGACCTCGGGGAGAATTCCTGGCCGTGTGGGATCAACCCTGCTTTACTCCCTGACCACAGAGGCCCTGAACACAGCCGCCCAGGCCTCCCAGCCCTGTGACCTGCCTGAAAAGCTCCTGGTACGGGTCACCTTCAAAGCCAGCCTTGCCCTTGCCACCCATCCCGCCTGCAACCCTCAGCTTCCTCCTGGCTCCTGGCTCTCTGCGGGCAAAGGCTCCCTCCTAGCAGGGGGACATCTGCCCCTCTCAGGTGTTAGGTCCCGAAGGAGAGGAGGGGACAGGCAAGGTCCCACCCTGCTGGCACGTCCCCTGCTTCAGACCCCAGACTCGATTTCTGTTTTATCTGTGTCCACCTATCTATTACTAATACATCTTTGAATCAACTCACCTGTTTTGTTTTGCTCCTACTAAGCAATGATACCTGTGAAATCAGTGGCTGGGCCCATCATTCCTTCTCAGGTTCACATCAGTCACAAAGTGGCCTTCTGTGGCCACGTGCCCCTCACCTGCTACAGGACACAGGCTGCGATGGAACCCCGGGCCGGGTCCTGGGTCCTTATCTTCACACCCGTCCTTAATAAAGGACGCTGTCCTCCAAACACACAGGGCTTGGTACGTGGCTCGTGGGTGCAGTGGAAACCCAGCCAGCTGCTTCTGTGGTCCTCTGAAGGGACCCCCGTCTCCCATGCACGGGCCCCTAGCACCTCTCAAAAGCCCAGCACAGGCATCATCTTCTGGGGTCCTCACATCCAGCAGTGACATGGGCAAGACAGCTGTCTTCTCAATCTGGCAAAAGGAGAAACTGAGGCAGGGAGTCCAACCTGCCCAGGGTTTTTCGTCTTCTCAGCTCCCCTCTCTACATCCCCAGGCTCAGGAGTCTAAGGCTTGGTGATGACCGAGCAGGTGGGCACTGTGGACAGCTGTTGAGGGTGGAGGTGCTGTTCAGGGAGGGGTGTCCCCTCGCATGGAAAACAGACCACACCAATGTACTCCCGGGCCAAGTTGAGGCTCCGTACAACTGCTCCCCCTCTCAGACCTTTCACAAGTGCCCTCCACTTTGGGCAGGACACCAAGGAATGAGTGGCAGGGCCAGGCTTCCTGGACCTGTGCGCCACATATATTTTTAGCCTCTGCCCTGCCCGGGCATTTGCAGTGACCGATGTCCTCAGGGAACCACCCAGCTGTACACCCGGGGGCCCGGTGGACTCTCAGAGGTCTCCAGGAACTGCCCCCTGCCCTGATCCTGGAGCTCAGGATCCAGCTCCCCCTTCCAAGGTAGAATCGGCTCCAACTGGGGAGGAATGCATCCCCACCTCCAGTACACACAGAAGATTGTGGAGAGAGTTCCGAGGCACAGAACCTGTGACCTTAGGCAAGTCGTGTTCTGGACCTGGGGGAAGTGGGGGGCAGGAAGACCTCTGCTGTGCAGGGGGACCACCAGGCCAGATGGTCGCTGAGGTGGTCAGGAGACCTGGGGTTGCACCAACGCCACACAGGTGCACCCTGGGGAAGACTGTGTTGTGCTGTCCTGTCTCCTGTCCAAGGGCAGGACGCTCCGATGCCTGGAGACCTCTCTTACTGGAGTTGGGCTAACCCGGGGGCCGCGCTGTCCACCCTCTCCTCACCAGCGCAATTCTCCAGGAGCAGAGATGCACTGGTAAATCTTGGCAGATCTATTTAGAAGACTTTTCCATCTTCTCTTCTGCTCCTTCTGTGCTCCCTTTTCTCCAACCCAATACTGTTCTCTTACTGTTGCCGGGTGCTGGTGGAATGGGGGGATTCACAAAGGGCAGGCGGGGCAACTGTCCTGTGCTGGGTCTCAGTTTCCTCTGTAAAATGGGGAGTCAGAGCCTATGTGCGGGTTGCCGTAAGGTGTTCTCTGCAGCGGCTTTCATTTTTCGTTTGGCACTTATTGTAAGAAATACACTTCACATCTCGATCAAGTACCCACTTAAATACGTGTAAGTAAAATAAATGCTTCACAGAGCAAGCGCACTCTCACTGTGAGATGCTCTCTATCTCATTCTGTTTCATTTCTATAAAATGCTGGTCACCACTCACCAAGTTTTTTTCAGGACATAATATTAGTCGCTGATCTGAGGTCAAGAGGGAGAGACAGGCAGAAAGCAAGCGCAGACATAATCACCAATCGAGCAAAGGGCTGTGCAGGCAAGAAGGGGGTCTGGCGAACAGGAGGGGGCGGCCTGTTTCTCCACTTCACAGCGAGGTCTCAGAGCCGGAGCCGGGCAAAGCGGCAAGCAGGCCAGGTCAGGCGGGTCTCGGAGGCCCTGGTGGCCGGCCGGGATTTATTTTAAGGGACGCGGAACGCCACCGCAGGTTTGGGGGGAGGGGCGGGATTAAAAGAGAAGATGCGCTCAGCACCTTATATTTAGCGGCTGACGCGCCGGAAGCGCTCGTTACCCGCAGTTACTACTGCGCCCCACGCGCGGAGCGCGGCCCCCACCTTCACCTCCTGGGCAGTGACCCTGGTCCCCCGCCTTCGCCCCCGGGGAAGAGACCACCCCTCACCCTCCGTCTTCACTCCGCGGGCAATAACCCCGGCCCGGCCCCCTGTCTTCTACCCCGGGGAAGAGACCTCCCGGCCCCACACCTTCACCCCACGGGCAGTGACCCCGGCCCCCGTCACTCTCCGGGGAAGGGACCCCCAGCCTTTGCCCCTGGGGAAAGTGACAGTGGGGCGCATCCCAGCCTTCCGGCCCAGGAGGGGGGAAAGCGTCTGGTACGCTGCTGTTCAGCGGAAACTGAAACCGGGAAACACGATCCACAGGTTCCCCGCACCCGGGTCCTGAGAAGGGCGGTACACGCGGCGGGCGGAGCTTTGGCGCCCCGCCCCCTCCCTCACACGTGCTCCCCCGCCCCTCCCGCCGACGCGCGCTCCGCCCCGGTCGATTCCCACCCCTCCTCCAGGCCCGCCCGCCGGGTCTCGTGTTCCCACCCCGCGCGGGGCCCGCCGGGAGCCAGCCGAGAAGTGGGGCGGAGAGCAGGGGAAAGCCCGCCGGGTCAGGCGACGCTTGCTACGCAGGCGCGGAGCGCGGGTCCGCCCCCAGGCCGACAGCGCGGCCATATTTAAAGGGAGGCCGGCGAGGCGAGCCAATGGGCGGTGAGCGTGCGGGGGCGGGGCGTGGCGGCGCAGGACCCGGATGTGGCTGCTGCGACCCCTCCTCCCCCGCGTTCCCCTCAGAGCCCCCCGGCCGCGCGCCGTTCCTCGCTCTCTGGTCCCCGCGCAGGCCCTCGGGCGGCGGTGAGGCGGCGCAGAGGCGGAGGAGCGGGCGGCGAGGCGACCGCGCGGAGGCGAGCGGGCCAGGCCCGGCCGGGCGGCCGCCGCCATGAGCGGCTCCTCGGGCACCCCGTACTTGGGCAGCAAGATCAGCCTCATCTCCAAGGCGCAGATCCGCTACGAGGGCATTCTCTACACCATCGACACGGACAACTCCACGGTGGCGCTCGCCAAAGGTAGCGCCCCGCGGCCGCCCCAACCGCCCCGCCCCCGCCAACAGCCGGGCCCGCGCCTCCTCCGCCCTACCCCCCCCCCGGGCGCCCCTCCGCAGTCCCGCCTCACCCCCCGGGGCGACCCCCACATCCTGCCTGCGCCCACCGGGGCGCCCTGGGCCTCCGCGCCGCTCCCGCCCCTGTCCTCCGGGGCTCGGCTTGCACAATGGGCTCCCCGGGCCGCGGTGGCAGCGTAATTGTGCGCGGCCAGCCCGCCCTGCCCGGGGTTGCGGTGGGGAGGTGGGGGCGGGTCTAGCTCCCGCGGTGCCGCCCCCCTCCCCCCGTGCGGCGTAGCCCACCTCTGCAGGTGGGGGGTCGGCGTTGCTAGGCTGTTTCCTCCCCAGCTGCCCGAGGGCGGAGGGGGCGGCTGGCGCCGAGAACCCGGTCCCTGTGGGGGAGGGGTGGGGCTAGGGGCCCGGAGTCTCCTCGGGGCCTCCCCAGAAGGCTGGAGAACGAGAAAACGCGACTTGTGCAAGCCCTTCTGGAACCTATTAAGCAGCTGGGGCCTTGAGCCTGAACAAATAACCACGTTTTAATGGATTCTCCTGTTGGGATAGGAGCATCGGTTGGCGGCTCCATGCTCCCGTTTAAAGCGTGTTCCTACTCTAATTCAGACGTTTTAGTCTGTGGGTTTACCCTTTTGTGACAGACTGCTCCCTGCGGGCGCTGGTAACCACACTGAAGTCCCTGGGAGACCTAGAGAAAGATGGCTGTACTGTGGCTTTGCCGGAGTCCAGAGCCTTTTCTGAGCGTGTTGAGGCAGGAGGTGGGCCCAAAGTTTCTTTGTCTTCGTCCTCCAGGGACGATGACTAGTGTCCTTCCCCTGCCTCTTGGAAGTGCTGAGTGCAGCCAGGTCTGCAGAAACCCTGTTTGTTTGGTTGGTCTTGTTAGGCTGGAGACACTGGGCTGGGCCTCTAAGGGTCAAGGCGCAGCTACGTGCTCCTGTGTTAGAGGGAGCCTCCTCCATCCAGGTCGCAGTCAGTTCCCAGCTCTGGGAGTAGCTCCTTTGAAAGCCTAGTATTTAAGTTTTCCGATAGATGTGTTGCTCCAGGACATAGTTTAGTACTGTAAGATTTTGTGGTCACTTGTACTCTTGGCTTTTGGCTACATTTGGCCTGAGACCCCCGTTGGAAAAACTGAGGCCCAGCGTAGTCCCTGGTCCTCAGCGGGAGTTGTGCTAGGATTAGACAGAGGCGCTTCAAGCCCAGCTCTGCCTCAGAGACCTGAGAAGGAGGCACTCGCTGGGGCTCCTTGAACCCTGCCGGTAGGGGTTAATCCCCTAGAAAACCCCTCCGGAGACGGACGCTCGTGGGGTGGGTCCACGTTCTGGGCCGCTTTCTCCCATTGTTTCTCTACCAGCTGCTCCCAGGCTCGTCGTGGGCAGAAGGGTGGGGATGACACTCAACCTGCTGGCTTTTCTCAGAAGAAAACAGACTCCCCAGGGGTGGTGTGTTGCGAGGCTTCAATCAAAAAGCAGCTTTGGGGCTGTTTAATCTGCAAAGTCAGATGTGAATGGGGGGGCGGGGGGGATTTGCAAAGCAGGCGTCGTTAGTGGGAGCGCTGGCCTTCCGTGTTAGGAAGGGAGACTGTCAGGCTCTGAATCGTTCGTGGTCATCTTTGCGACCTAGAACTTTTTGGAGCGTTGCCAGCTGGGGTCTTGTAGGTATTGTCCGTTGATAATCAGGGGTGGAGCAGTTGAGGCGTGGAAGCTGCGTGCTGTGGACGGCCCCTGCGGGAGGGCTGATTGAATGCACTTGGTCGAGGATGACAACGTAACCCTTCTCTTTCTCAACCCCTGAGTGAGGTCCTTCGGTACCGAAGACCGTCCCACAGATAGGCCTGCCCCCCCTAGAGAGGAAGTTTATGAGTACATCATCTTCCGGGGAAGTGACATCAAAGACATTACCGTGTGCGAACCTCCGAAAGCCCAGCACGCGCTCCCTCAGGACCCCGCTATTGTTCAAGTAAGTGCGCTGCCCCGTGTCTGCCGTGGGCGCTGTCTCTAAGAGGCGCCGGCTTCCAGACGGAGCTGGGTGTCATCTGGCCAGAGCGCTCAACTCGAGGAACAGCCTCTTCATGAAAAGCAGTTTAACTGTGTCTGGCTCTTGGCGTTCTGTGGGAGGCTTCATCTGCGGCATGCACAGGGTGTGCTGTAGAGTGAGGCCGGCCCAGCGTGTTGGGCGGTGCAGGGGGCAGTGCTCTTAGTCTTGCCGGCACCCGGCGTTTGTCCTTTGTCTTGGGTGGGTAAGCCTGAAGCCCCGGTGCATGCCGGGAGTGAGAGAGATGCTAGTAGGGACTTGGGACAGCAGGGCTCGCTCTCTCAACACTGCCCCGATGATAAAGTCAGCGTTGTGGGATGCTGAATTCGCAGGTGTCACGCCGTGTGCCTGCCTGCTGTGTTATGACGTGTTCTGCCCAGGATTACTAGGGAGTCCAGGCTCATATCTTCTTGGCTTGTAAACCTCGACTTTCACCGACTCCTGCGGGGCTCACGCTGCAGGAGGGGCCGGGACAGAGCGTGCTCCCTGCGGGGTGGGGCTTGCACGCTGGGCTGTGTGGGCACGTGGAGAAGCTCTGGGCCAGACTTCTGAAAGGTTTGAGGTGAGCGCTCTTGGGAACTCCAGAAGAGGGAAGTGCTCGAGCCAGGCCTTGAGGGACGAAGGGGCCTCTCGGGAGCATGGGGAGCTGGAGAGAGGACGCCGCGTGGAGATAGTTCCCCGGCTACACAGCTGTGCCCCGGCGTGTTGGGGCCAGGGCCCAGGTGGGGACGCCATCCTCGTCCCTGGCAGAGCCTGGACTCCCTGACGACCGGCAGTGGGGCCACTAGAGGGGTTCACGGAGTTAGGAGAAGGTCGTGTTAGAATTACCTGGCAGGTGAAGCTGGGGCTGAACGTGGAAAAGGCAGCTCTGAGCCCCTTAGGCCACCCTGGGGGCTCACACGCCCCTCAGTGCCGCCTCAGCCTCCAGGAGCAGGCTGACGAATCAGGCTGCCTTTCCCGGTCTGCACGGTGCTCGCCAGGCAGGGTGACAGGAGGGCCTGGAGCTGCTCTCACCTGTGTGTCTCATTGCTCAGTCTTCCCTGGGCTCGGGCTCGGCCTCCTCCTTCCAGCCACACGTGCCTTACAGCCCCTTCCGAGGGATGCCGCCCTACAACCAGCTGGCCGCCAGCTCCCTGCTCAGCCAGCAGTATGCCGCTTCCTTGGGTTTAGGTGAGTAACCTTTTTCTACCTGGTCAAGTGCCTGTGCCGTGACATCCAGGAGCGGGGCCAGACCCTGGTGGTGGGGACGCTGTGTTCGTGCCACGTTCAGCTGGCAGTGCATACTGAGCACCTTCTTCAGTGGCCCTTCAACTAGTTAGAACGCTTAGGAACTCCTCAGTTGAGTGGAAGAGGCAGCAGGGTGAGTTTTGGAACAGATGAATCGAATCAAAATTCATTTAAAGTGTCAGCCTGTGTCTGGGTGGAAGTTGTGGTATGTCTGGTTCAAAGAAGAAATAACCGATGTGTGTAATTACAGATGAGTTCTAACCATTTGCACATTTGTCAGCCTATAAATATAAAAGTTAAATGCAACGCCCACCTATCCTATCCTTTTCCATTCTCGTGTCAGTGCTTTGCTCAAAAATGAAGTCTCTCCTAAGGTTGAGTAAGGTTCGCTTCTACACGCATGGAGTGAGAGTCACCCTGCCCATAGGTTTGCGGCACATTCAAACCACAGAGTCGCAGGCATCACCCCCTTCACTCGTAAGAGTCACATGCTTCTAATAGAAGAGCCTGTTGTCTTGACTGCTGCTCCTGGGGTGCAGGAGCCCTTCTCAGCTTGGCTCCCCGTTTCTAGATTAGGCGTGTGTGAGCAAAGTGTCCTATGAGAGATGGCTGGGCTCTTTCCAAGCCTGCTGTACACAAGACGAGTTTCTCATTACTTATTTGTGTGCCTTTTTTTTTTTTTTTTTGCTCTTTTCTCCTTTATCTTCTTTTAGAAAAGTTGGTAAGCCCTCCAGCCTCAGCCGCGGCTTCCAGCCCTAGTTCTTCTCCATCTCCACAGCCCGTTTCAGAGCTTGACATGTCCTCAGAGTCACATCAGCTCACTTCCAAGGGTAACAGCAGTTTTGCAGAACTGCATGCTGTCTTGCGAGCCATCCTGAGCGAGGGGGTAAACCAGTAGACCAGAATGACAGTAGCTGTAGCAGATAATTTGCCAAGCCCGTGGATCAGTTAAACTGCCTCTGTGTGTTTCTGCACGTAATCCTGACTTGTTAACTCTCACAGTTTTAAAGAGGGTATTAGAAAGAACCAGCAGTACACTTTGTTCGCTCTCCTGGGTCCAGGGTCTGTTTTGACCTGTACTGTGATTGCCACGTATGGGAAACGTCCCTCTGCACAGAAGGCCACTTCCTGGGGTTTCTGCCGGTCCTAAATGCAGTGTAGGTTGCTGGGTGAGACTGCAAGGCGCTCCCCCACGTAACAGGCATGCTGCTCTGGGATCCGTGCGGCACGTTCCTCACCCATCCAGGGCGTTTGGCATCGGCGCCTCGGGTGTCTTTGTAAAGTGAAGCACCATTAAAATTGGGTGGCTAGCCTGAGTTGTTGACCGGGGGAGCAGTGGGCCTGATGACTGGCTTGGTAACACTGGTTTGTCCCACCTGTCTGCCGGGTGCCGCACCTGTGGGCGGTTTTTTGCCCTTTCTGGGCCTTCTCCTTTCACCGGAGGTCTGATGTGAGAGCACCGTGTGCGCCGCCCTCACCTTTGCAGAGACTCTGTCCAAGATGATGCCTGGGGCTTTCATTATGGCACCAACTACTGTCAGTCTGTCACTTTGCATGTGTTGCTTTCCTGCATGGATGCCAGTGGATCTGAGTACAGCGGTAGTGATGTTTTTTTCCCCACTTAAAAATTGCACAAGATAGTTCATTGTCCTTAGGGTCATTTACATAAAACTGCTCTTAGGGCAAGATAGTTTGACTGATCTTTTTTTATGAAAAGCAAATGAGCCCAAGATCCTTGCCCCATCCAGTTACAGCGTGAGCAGGAAGCTGCTGTCTTGCTCAGGAAGGGCCGTGCTGAGTGAGGCGCTAGGTCAGAGAAAGTGGTCTAGGCCAATGAATGCCCATCGCAGAGGACACTTAAAAGTACCAGTAAGGGGGCTTCCCTGGCGGTCCAGTGGTTAAGAATCCATGCTTCCACTGCAGGGGGCACGGGTTCGATCCCTGGTCGGGGAGAACCAGGATCCCGCATGCCGCACGGCCAACAAAGAAAAAAAAAAGTATCAGTATGTAGGGCCTGCCCTTTGAGTACTTTTGATCCGGTTGTGAGGAATTTCTCAGAGTAATTTCTGACAGTAGTTTCTGCTCTATGTTTAAAAACAAAGGTAGACTGTCCAGTCTTCACTGTGTTGGGCTGCCCCTCCGATAATAGTTACTCCGTGGTTAGGGCTCATTTTTTTCTGTCTCAAAAGTCTGTGCACCTCCACCCAGTCCTCAGTTGTCCCATTTAAACAGTGCCCACCGGAACGTGGGAGAGGGAAGGGAGGAGATGGCCTGATGTGTGTGGCACACCCTTCTCTGTCCTCTTGCGGCAGAGGCCCGTCTCGTGAGGGGGACCTCCACTGAGGCCGGGTTCTGAGCACTCCTGCACTCAGGCTTGGTGATGCCGTGTAGTGGGAACAGACTCAGTGCAGCACCGTCTCCAAGGGCAGCCTGGGAACCCTTCGTTTCTTACGATGAGCCTTCACCCGGAGGAATGCAGGCTGTTATTTCTCTGCAGTCAGCTCTCATCACTTCATCCTTTTTGGTTTTGTTGTTTCTTAAGCAAAAACAACAGTGTTCTAGAATTTTAACTTCAAAGGCTGAGCACTGCATTTTGTGGAAGATGCCAGACTGGGATGGTTCTTGTCCAGCATGGCCCAGAGCGAAACACATTCTCAGACTGTGAATTCACCGGCATCTCGGGACTGTCGAGGCCCCTTGGGGTTAGAGCTTGTGTGGTTTGGGGAAAGCTTTTTCTAAGCCGCTTGAGAGGTGCTTATTGTGCTGGGGTGTTTTTCCCTCCTCCGGATGCCCTAACTGGGGGAGCCTGCTGGCTTTTTTGCTGCCTGGGCTAGACGCAGAGGGGATGGTGCGGGGTGGGGGCTTTGCCTAGGTTCTGTAAAACCTCTCCAGGCGGTTGCCTTCCTCCTGCCGCACAGCCAGCTGGACAAGGGGTGGGGGCGGGGGGGAGGCGAGGGGGTGTGGCCTTCTCCTTGTCTCTGTTATTAACCTCTCCTCCTCCTCAACTCAGGAGCTGGCTTTCCGGCTGTCTCAGTCAGCAAGAGCCCCATGGTGGAGCAGGCTGTCCAGACTGGTTCTCTTGATAACCTGAACACCAAAAAGCTGTTACCTGGCAAGGGCACCGCGGGGATGCAGCTCAACGGGCGCCCAGCCCCGCCAAGCAGCAAGGCTGCCAGCGGTACTTAAATACACACTCCCCTGGAGTTTGTTCGTGTTCTCAGTGGCATAGCGCTTCCTGGGGTTCTTTTTTTATCCTTTAATTAGACACCCCCACCCTGTAGGCTTTTGCAGGGCCGGCTCTTGCGCAGTCCCCGGTGGCGCCGCCCTGCTCCCGTCGCCAGGCTCTGCTCCTGTCCCCGGGCTCTGCTTTCGCAGGCGCTTTGCCTTACTCTTCCTTTTTGCGCCTTAGATGTAGCTCAGCCGGCAGCTGGGCAGACTCAAGGGCAGGTGAATGACGAGAACAGAAGACCTCAGAGGAGGCGATCAGGTAACGGCTGTTGCCACTTGAGTTCTGGGGAGCCGAGAACCACCCAGTCGCACTCCGCTTACTGCTCCTGCCTGCTTCTCCGTGGGTGACGGTTTCAGGGTGAAGCGGCAGCTTCAGTGTGCTCTGTCCCCGCCTTGTCTGCTGTCTCACACCGAGTAATGTTGAGTTAGTGGCTTACCAGCCAGGGCTGTCCTTTCCTTCTCACAGGGAACAGACGAACAAGGAATCGCTCCAGAGGGCAAAGCCGTCCAACTACCGTCAAGGAAAACACAATCAAGTTTGAAGGCGACTTTGACTTTGAGAGCGCAAATGCCCAGTTCAACCGAGAGGAGCTGGACAAAGAATTTAAGAAGAAACTGAATTTTAAAGGTTTGAAAATTTGCCCCACCCTAGGAGTGTCCACGGCGCAGGTCAAGGAGAGCCTGGCAGGGGCGGGGGGCAGCTGGGATGGTGGTCGGCGGGGAAGCCGTGCTGTCTGAGGAGTTCCCAGGAAGGAGAGGAGTCGGGGGGAGGCCCGTGCTCGGGGGATGAGAGCGGGTTGCAGGGCCCAGGGGTGGACGAGGCCAGCAGCCAGCAGAGCTTTCCGCATAGTGCAGGGCACTCCCGGCCGCTTCCCTGAGGCCTGAGCACAACCCTTGAGCGGCCCCGCGAGGACCTGTCCTGGTGGAAGGTGCTTTGCTCCTTGGCCTCTCAGTGCTCTGCTTCTCTGTGTAGACGACAAAGCTGAGAAAGGGGAGGAGAAGGACCTGGCGGTGGTGACCCAGAGTGACGAGGCGCCTGCTGAGGAGGACCACCTGGGGCCCAACTGCTACTATGACAAATCCAAGTCCTTCTTTGACAACATTTCCTCTGAACTCAAGACCAGGTCAGGGGGCTGTGGGGCCGGGCAAGGCCTGGGGGAGCTGGCGGGAAGACACTCTGCCCCCAAACTCTGAGACTGGGGCACGCTTTCTTGGAGACCAAACCCAGATCTTAGGTTCAAGGCAAATCTCTTAGGCTCACAGTTTTACTGTAATGGGTACGTCAGGCCCAGCGGTGCCAGCGGTAGGTGGTGGTGTGGGAAGCCCTGGCAGTCACAGGCACCTGAGGGATCTGACCCAGGTCCCGGCCCCTCTTTGCTCAGCTGCCTCTTTCTCATCAAGGTTGGGCTGGACTACCCTCCCTACCGCGTCGATGTTCCCGTTCTGTACCACCTCGCCTGGGCCTGCTTCTTGGTCTGACCTTGGTGGCCTGAGGCCCTTGCTACCTGAGGCAGCTGGCAGGAGTGTCCACAGTATTCTTTCACCCACCTGATTGCTTGAGGCCGGGGACTCTGTCATATGCTTTGCTTTTAGCACCCAACAGCTGGTGCTCAGATGTTGCCCGAGAACCAGCTAGACAGTAAACGAAGTCTACAGAATGGGCATGGTGTGGAAACTCAGATCCTTTCGTTCACAAATGGAGTAACAGACACACTGCGGGCACTGGGGGAACAGCAGAAAGCAAGCTGGGAGGTCCCCATTCCCCCCACCACCCCTCTTAGGTTTTGGCAGGGGAAAGAGATAACAAAAAAACAGGCGCACGAGATAACATCTAGCAGTGAGGCGGGAGAGGTTGGGGCGTGTGTTGGGTGTGAGGGGAGTGGGGTTCGGGAGCCAGTGGGAGGGTGAACGCAGGACAGGGTGTGAAGCGGAGGCAAGGCGGAGGCGGGCACGTGCAGCTGCTGTGTGGCTGGAGCGGAGCCTGGGGGGGGGTCAGGGAGGAGCGATGAAGATGGGACGGTGGCTTGGGGAGAGCAGTGCTGTCTGAGGTTTCACTGCTGCTTTGTGGAGAGTGGGCAGAGGTGGGGCAGGCATGGAAGCTGAGTGGTCACGTCAGAGGCTTTGGGGTAGTGGGCAGTGCTGGAGGAGGGGAGGGAGGCTTGGCCTCTGCCATGCCCTGAAGGTTTGCTGATGGGCTGTGAGGGGAGCCTGGATGGCTGAAGGCTGCGGTTGCTGCTGCTTGGAGTGAGGAGGGTGGGGGGGGCAGCAGAGCAGGGGGTCGGGCTGGGTGTGTTGCATGTGAGCTGCCTATAAGCAGCCTTGTGGCACACAGTTGGACACCGGGGGGTCCTTGCTGGAGGTGCAGAAACGAGTGTTGGCGGCGTTGGTGCTGCGTCCGCACCTCCCCCAAAGCGTACGTGTCATAGCCTTGGGGACCCTGCTCTGTTTAGCCCAGTCCCCTCATCTCTGGAGACTCGTCTGGAGGGGTCCGTGATCTGCTCCAGGTCTCGGAGCCTGCACGGGCCCTGGGCCTAGCAAGCAGGGAGGGCTTCCTTCATGGCACGCTGCTGTTGCGTGCTGGCCTTAGGTGACGCAGGTGTGAGAGGTTTATACTGAGCAGCCCCGTCCAGTGGGAGACAGGCCTGGTTGGAAATTGGGCTGGGAGCCCCTGCAATGTTGAGTCTCAGGCTCCAGTGTCCTGATGGGATTGCCCCCCCAGTGGCTCCAGTGACGAGTCACCATCTGTCTATCGGTCCTTTCTCCCTCCCCAGGCTGTGTGAGGCTGGGGCCTGCCTCGGAACGCTGTGAGGAGGTGCCCGCTGTAGTCGGTCTCATGCTCCTTGTCTTCGTTCAGTTCCAGGCGGACGACGTGGGCTGAAGAGAGGAAGCTCAACACGGAGACCTTCGGGGTGTCGGGAAGGTTTCTTCGTGGCCGTAGTTTCCGGGGTGGATTTCGAGGGGGCAGGGGCAACGGTGCAACCCGTCGTAACCCGACTTCCCACAGAGCTGGGACTGGCAGGGTGTAAGGAGGCAGCTGAAGGTGAGTGAGGGGAGCTGTGGGGTCCTTTAGTGGGAGGGCATCCGGACGGGGCTGCCCAGGTAGGAGCCGGTGAGCGTTGGTATCGAGGCCAAACTGAGGCCCCGACCCTCTGAGTGAATCCCCCAGGGGGCTCTTGGGGACGGTGGGACCCAGGCCCCGGGGTTGTCAAAGTGAGGGTCCAGGTGCAGGAGGGCTGGGTGCTCCCCACTCCGGTGTGGTCAGGAAGGAGCGATGGTTACAAGCCAGGCCTCAGCTCCAGCCTGGCCTTGCACTGACCTTGAGTCTGCATTTTTAACTAGGTCGAGGGTGACGTGTGTGCCCCTTAGGGTCTGGGTGTGAGTGGGCTTCGGGTGGGACCTGGAGCTGCCTCCCCCCCACCCCGGTGTGAACAAAAACGATGACCTCGGGTTGTGATGGGAAGGTCTGGGAAGCCCCAGCCTGACTTGGGGTGGGAGGGAGGTTCAGCAGTCCCTGTTCTTCATTCACGGTGCTGGGCTCGGGCTGGGGAGCTGCCTGGATGTGCTCACTAGATGTTGTGTCTCCTTCTCGCAGGCTCTTGCTGAAGCGGCACAGACGCCACACTGTGTCTACGAGGATGTTGGAAAACGCTGCACTTACTGCGGGAGACGTGGGTCACTTTGTTTACTGAGTTTGGAAAATTCCCATGCTACTGCTTATGTTTTGGACTGAACTGAACTTGGACGTGGTCTGAGTTAGAACCACTTTTTTGGGGGGACGTGTATGTGGGAAACCTCTTTGAGGTATCTTGGCCTACTTTTCGTTTTTAGTTGTGCACAGCCTGACGCTAAGGTTTTGGTATTTTGCAGAAAGGTTTCTAGAGCGAAAGTGTGATCCTCACTTTGTGACCTTTTTTGGACAGCTTTGATTTTTAACGTGGAACCAAATCCCATTTGGCAAATGCGGCAGCCAAGTGCATCTCTGTAATCCAACTGGCCACTGGTGCTGCTGGCCTGACACCCACTGCCACAGGCGGGGCCTAGGAGCCAGGCGTGGCCAGCACGGGGGCATGGGGGGGCCTAGGGCATGGAAAGCGGTGTGTCCCACCATCGTGTTGTAGAAGCAAACCAGACGACCCTGACCTCAAGGTAGAGGGCGGGGTTGGGGGTGCTGGAGGTGTAGGATGGGGCCCTGAACGGGAGGGAGCTGGGAGCTGTCGCTTGGAGTGTGGCTTCCATAGGAATCCGGGCTGGGGGTGAGCGCCCAGGACGAGCTCCTCTGCGGAGTCCCTCTCCCTCCTGCCCTCTCCCTGCCAGTCCCTGACCCAGGCCAGTCAGCGTTGGACTCTGGCCGAACACTGTTCGGTGTCTCATCCACTTGGAAATGAGCCAGTCTTTTTTTTTTTGCAAGGTCGGTTGACCGAGAACATATTTCCTCTCAGTTGTAAATAGTTCTGTGTTTTTGTTTTACTGGTGGGTGGAGGGAGGGTGGGGAATATATTTGTTGCATGAGCAAAGGGATCAGACCTTCAGTAGAAGCATGCGTCCCTCTGACAGGGCATCGTGGTGGGCATAAGCGCCTTGGTAACTAAATCCCTTTAAGTAGGCGGAACGGTTTTAGTTCTGTATCAGTTAAGTTACTGTAAAAGCTTAGGTTTATTTTTGTAGGAGTTCATGGCTAAGAATTAGAACATAGCAATGCGGCTGCTCTGTTCGAGCAATGTAAACTTGTAATTATAAACAAACATGCAAACCTTTGAAACTCTCTTCTTCTCTGCTCTGGAAATAAATAATCCTGTTGACTCTGTTGCCCGAGTTACATCATGGCTCACATGACCGTCCCAAGGTAGGTGTTGTGTGCAGTTCAGATTTGGGGGACATCTGGCACTCTGGAGTGAGACCTGGCCAGTCTGGGTACAGGGCAATGAGCCAGGCCCTAGGTTACTAAGAGCCACCCTCCCGGGGTGAGTGGTGCTGCTTTCCGGGTACTCGACACTAGTTTAGAGAACCTGCTTCGGGAGTGGCCCCTTCGCTGCCATAGTACAGCTTCCAAGCTCCCCAGAACTTTCATGTCGTTGATACCTTAGAACCTGTTACAGGGCTGGACCCTGGGACTACAGAGAAAAGCCAAGACTTGGCTGGTTTCAGACTGAAAGCATGTAATTTCACTGCAGTGGGTTTCCAGGCGATTTTTTTAAATATAAATTCATTCATTCATTTATTTTTGGCTGCGTTGGGTCTTCGTTGCTGTGCGCGGGCTCTCTCTAGTTGTGCTGAGTGGGGGCCACTCCTCGTTGTGGTGTGCGGGCCTCTCACGGTGGCCTCTCCTGCTGTGGAGCACGGGCTCCAGTAGTTGTGGCAACGTGGGCTCAGCAGTTGTGGTACACGGGCCCAGTTGCTCTGCGGCATGTAGGGATCCTCCCTGACCAGGGCTCGAACCCATGTCCCCTGCATTGGCAGGCGGATTCTTAACCACTGCACCACCAGGGAAGTCCTCCAGGTGATTGTTAAAAAGCACTCTCAGGACTAAGGCCCACCTGGCCATCTGTGCGTGATTCAGGCTGAGAGGAGGACCAGACGGCAGGCCAAGCTGGCCTGTGACATCTGGATGCAGCCTTGTGTTTGGCCAGCTTCCTTTTCCGGGCTGTCTGCCACTCTCCAGCAGATCCTGAGCACTGCTGGTAGTTTCAGAATTTAACGAACTCTTAGCAAATACCAATTAAAAATAAAAACCTTCCACAGCTGACCTGCTACACGCAACTGGCCTTAGCACTAATTCTAAACTAGGTAGTTTTTTTTTGTTTGTTTTTGCGGTACGCGGGCCTCTCTCTGTTGTGGCCTCTCCCCTCGCGGAGCACAGGCTCCGGACGCGCAGGCTCAGCGGCCATGGCTCACAGGCCCAGCCGCTCCGCGGCATGTGGGATCCTCCCGGACCGGGGCACGAACCCGCGTCCCCTGCATCGGCAGGTGACTCAGCACTCAGGCTAAACAGGTATTTCTCTGCTAGAGATTCTAAATATAGTTAAGTCACAGTTTACCACCTATGACTAACCTTGCTATTAAAACTTAAACTGACAGTCATTGTGACGATTAGACACTTTAGGCTAAGTTTAAAATATATCTGGGCCTCCTTACCCCTATTTATTTTGGCCGCGCCGCGTGGCTTATTGGATCTTAGCTTCCCTACCAGCGATTGAACCTGGGCCCTCAGCAGTGAAAGCACCGAGTCCTAACCACTGGACCGCCGGGGATACGCTTTAGTCCTCTTCAGAAGCTTGATGTATATATGCCATTGAAGGAGAACCCAGTACAAGAGAAGCTGTAGACAGAGCAGAGCCCTGGCGTTGGAGTCCTACCAACCACTGTGGTCAGAAGCAACAACCAGCCCAAGGACTCTTCTAAGAAGCCTTTTGTGAGTTCTCCTGGGGCAAAGGAAGCCAAAAAGCAACGCCATCACCAGGGCTGGCGGCAGGGCCTCTGGAGAAGCAGCAGAGTTGTGCAGGAGAAGGGTGGTTAGGGTTCTTCTGTAAACGCAGAGCTTAGGACCATGACTCACCCTGCTGTGGACTGGAAGCTAAAAGAAGGGTAATCTTTCTGGCTAAAAAAGCGAGGGAGGGTAGGAAATAGCCAGCACTGGAAGTCTTCAGTAGAAAACAGGAGTGTTGACTTGATCTACTAGAACCAGAAATTTAAGACAAGTTCCACAGCTACTGCTCTGCAAAATGAGCTCAAGATGTAAACTGAGCACTGTGTGTCCTCGTGTCCTGACGTCATACATTCATTAAGGACTCGAACAAAGGTGTAAAAAGAAACAGTCATTCTGTTTAGAACTCCTGAATGGGAGAAACCCTGAGTTTCTGCAACCACAGCACCTGTCTGCAGCAGTGTGGACCCCGTAAAGCCTTCCCACAAACCCCAAGGGAGGAGCCCCACTCGGCCGTTGCCTTGTCTTAGAGCCTGGCGAGGAGCTGGGAGGAATTGCTCCAGAGACCCAAGGCGAGCAAGCTTTCTAAAGAGCTATCAGTACACCTAAAGGATACATTAACCCCTACAAGAAAGGTTAAGAAACAGGGACGTTTATTGCAGGACACTTGGACAGTATGGATAAATGGGACAGAAATGCCTACATGTCATTTGGAAAATCAGCCATGATTTGAATTTAAAAATCGCTACAGGCAAAATTTCATTCATCATGATGCTTTCTTTTGTTTCTTCTTTTCATTTTCTTCTTTTTCTTTTTCAATCTCAGCAACATATTTCTCAATTTCTTCAGGATTTAAAATCTATCAAAGGAACAGTGTATGGTTAGCCACACAAGGACCCCCGAACATAGGCCCCAGATGCCCCTTCCAGCTGCTTCTACAGGAAAGCAAGGCCACATGTGCCTGACCCGGGGAATAAGCTGGAACTGATGTGTAGGTGATAATTATAAAGCAGAAGCAAACGCGCACAGCGGAGGTTTTCACCCCGCGAATGCTCTTTTCGACTCATTTGTGGGGATCCTTGGAAAGAACCTTTCTTGGGGCTGGAGCCACAGCAGAATGGCCCTGAATGTGCACTACCCCTGCCCTGACCACTGGGAACACTCCGTAGGTAAGGACAGCAAACCACCTTGGTGATTACCTTGAGTGGTTGATCTCGTCTCATGACAGCAAGTTCTATGTTTTTGCCGCCTGACTGAACCACCTCGGAGGGGAGAGAAGAGCGTTAGATGCCTCACCCACCTCAAGACCAAACAGCGCCCGTATGTGCCCTGTGAGCCTGAACCCAGCACTGCCACACAAGGGGCGACGGTGGGACACCGGGGTCCCAATACCCAAAGCGTGTGTCCTAGCTGCACACTGATGTGGCCAGTCCTTCGCGATACCCTCCTGTCTTGAGGCAGCTGGATTTGGGCGGGGTTGCTGGTCCCTCCTCCTGCACAGCAGGTGTGCTCACAGCCCTCCCATCTGTTCACAGCCTTTCCCACCACTAAGCCTGGACGTCTGGACTCCCTCTGCCTCTGGCTTCACCCCCTAGCACCTCTAAGGACGGCTTCCACCCATTATTCCCAGCGCTTCTTAAGTCCCTGACTCTAGAGCAGTAGCTCGAGCCTCAGAAAGGCTGAGCGCTTGGGCAAGCCACCTAGCCTCTCGGTGCCTGGACTGCCCAGACGTGTAAGGAGCTGATACAGCCCCAGAGCAGTGCCTGGTGCTACGGCTGGCGCCCTCACCACCTCCTTGTTGCGCACACGTCAGCTGCTCCATTCTGCGCCGTCCCTTCCGCCCAGCCCAAGTACCAGCACCACGGCGTGCGCATCTGCAACATATTGCCCAGATTTCAAACACAGACTTACTTCCAGGAGGGCCTTGATAACCAGCTTAATAGTCAGGTCGTCTGTTTCAATGGCTTCGTCAGTATAATTCTTCTCTAGAAATTCACGCACTGACTTGGCACCCCTGCCTATAGCGTTGGCCTGAAACAGGGATGGGTGTTACACAGCACAGAGTGCGACAATCCAGAGCCAGCCCAAGAAAACGACCCCCCCCACCAGCCCCGTGGCCCCACCAGTGCCACCCTGCTCCCATGTGCTACGGTGAGGGGCAGCCTGGTGGGAGGCGGGCCTGTACTCCAGGCCCTGCCCCATGGCTGCTTTTTGCAAAGGGCTGTTCGGAGTTGGTGCCGATTCCTACCAAGGAAGGGATTCTACTGAAAGACACGTGGGCAACTTGACTACACCACGTATCCTTACACCTCGCTGTCCTTTCCTCCCAAAAAGCAACGCTTAACGGCTTCTCAGCTCCCATGTCACAAGTGTGTCGTGAGCACTTGTGTATGCGTACACGCCTATGTATACGATTAGGCCAGCTCAAGGCCCCAACGGCCTCCAAAGCTGCTGCTACTGGCAAGATGGCCCAAAACAAAGCCCCTCTGTTTGTCAGGGACTCACCTTCCAGGCATGGTATGTGCCCGAGGGATCAGTCTGATAGAGTCGGGGGGTACCATCAAAGTCAAAACCCACAATAAGGGCAGAGATGCCAAACGGCCTGCGCCCGTTGCTCTGTGTGTAGCGCTAGTGGAAAAAGAGACACAGTGACACTGCTGCCTTGGCATGAAGGCCCCCCAGAACCTGCCCCAAGTAAAATACACATGGTGTTCCAAACACAGCTTTTAACGAAGGGAAGAGAAAAATTAAGCCCACGTTCAGGTTATTTGCAATTCAGGCGAGAAATGAAAGGAGCCTGTGGTTTTCAGCATTCCTCCTTCTGTTGCTGCATTTTCATTCTCAGAAAGACCGGAACTGCATCATGAAGCACAGCTGGGGCTGCTTGGAATTATTTTGACAGCAGACACAATCTGGCTACACATTCTGGTTCACAGGTGACTAAGATTTCACCCGAGTGGGCGTGGCTTTCAGCCCCCTCCCAACTGCTTGGTGACTGGTCATTCAAGATGACAAGACAAGAACTACATCATTTCCCTCTGGAACTATGAATCTGGACTGCCCCATGCTACTAAGTAAGAACACAACAAATGCCACTTAGAAGGATAAATGATGGTAAAATTACAGACATAGAGAAATCAAGGCTAGGACCCTTGCGTGGAACAAGCGTGGTCTAATATCCCCACAAGTGACGTGTGCGGCCACGTGAGGTAATGCGGCAGGACGCTCCACGACAAAGCAGTGACTGCTCGTAACTAGCCGAGCCACGGCAGGCAGACACACCCACCTGCTTCAGACTGGCGATGTACCGTGTGATGTACTCCACGGTGACCGGGTCCTCCACGGTCAGCCGGTGGCTCTGGCATTCCACCCGCGCCCTGTTGATGACTATCCTTGCGTCAGCAGTGAGGCCTGCAGCGAACACAAAGAGAGCTCCCCTGAGCCACCGCTCGTCCAGCCCGTCGTCGAGGCCAGTGCAGATCACGTGAGTGGACAGCAGTTACCCTTGGCCGGTCCTCTGGTACCCAGCACCGAGATCATTCTGAGTGACCAACAGTGGAACCAGCAGCCTCTGTGAGCTTCTCTGAGAAAGCTGCGTGTACAAGGAGCTGTGTGTATTTACATAGGCTGTAAACACGCTAATTTTTTGACAAAGCAAGTCAATCTCTAGTTTAGGTAAACCGACCTCCCCGCTGAGGAAGGAAACGAATGAAAACCCAGAAGTGCAAGAACATACGGCACATCCCGAGAGCCGGGTGCTGTCCAGCTCTCCCCACTTCACGGGCACACAGCTGTGACAGCTGACCTTTCTCCTGCCAGCAGCAATGGAGGCGACAGCACAGCGCCTCATCCCGGGGTGTTTAATCATTTGGCCCCTACGCTTCAGCCTCCTGGGGAGGACCTCCCCCTGCAACTGTGGCCAGCCCTCTTCTTGAAGGCCAGCCCTTTCTTTTGAATGATTTCAGGTTACCCAATTTTCACATCCCTCAACAGCCCTTCCACCAGGTTAACCTCCAGAGCGCTGTTCAAGGAGACTGAGAAATACAGCACGGGCCCCAGACTTACCCGCGAATGCCATGCAGACATTGTCGTCCAGAGCACAGATCTTCCGCACTGTTCTTTCATCCTGCAGTTTGGCCACTGACTTCTTCTCCACACCAAGAACAACAATGTCTTTTCCTCGGACACCAACCTTCAAGAAATGGCAACGCTGCACTTAAGGAGCTGACACGAGGTTCTGCCAGCAGGCACAGAGCACTAACAGCGCATGCCAACGTGGTCCTGTGAATACCCTGGGGGTGGCACGCACACCCTGCAAACCGTGGGTCTCGATCCACTTTTGGCAGAGCTAGTCCAGGTATCACAATCTAGGTGCCTAGTCTCGTGCCTTAAAATACTAATACGTAGTTTCAGTTACAGCACAACTAAGGAATAACTACTGTATTATCAGTGTGTATGTGTACACGTGTCATTTCAACCCAGTGAATCAAAGAGTCTCTGGAAGGCTTGAGTGTGAGTCCCTAACAATGAAGTCAGGTGTCCTGAAAGCAGTGTTGATGTGGTTGTAAAACTATACCAAAACATTCTCCTCTCTCTCGTGCACTTTTTTTTTTTGGCCACGAGGCTCATGGGATCCTAGTTCCCCAATGAGGGACTGAATCCAGGCCACTGGACCGCCAGGGAACTCCCCCCTCCTGCACTTCTGAAAACAATGTGCACAGCGGCGGGGAAGTGCCTGATACGGCGTCAGGCGGACAACGTATCAAGTATTACAGGGAGGCCCATGGCTCTCTGTTTACGGCTGACACTGTAGCGCGGAGAAAAATGTATTAAAAACATGGGGGGAAAAAAGTCACTGACTGTCAGTTAAACCCCTCAATCGAAGCAGCAACAGACCCAAATGAGACAATCACTTGGAAAAGCAACCTCTTCTCTTAGTTTAGAGCGGGGTCTCTCAGCCTCTGCCCTACAGGCACCTGGACGAGCTAATTCGTCCATGTGAGGGGCTGTCCCTGCGCACTGTGCAATGTTTAGCATCATCCCAGCCTCCACCTCTGTAAGTCTCCACGTGGGGTGCGGAGAAGCACTGATGGGCAGTGCTTCAGATCTCAAGGAGCTTTCTCGTGAATTGTCTTCCATGGTCTTCAAAGTTCCCAAGGGAAAGAAGACCAGGCCCAGAGACAGGTTAAGAAAAGGTAGCCACCCTGGCTGACCCACAATAGTATGGGGATGGGGGTGTCAGCTGACCCCAACAGTCTTTAAGCTGAGGCAGGTCACAAGATGGATTTGGGGCCTTAATTTCAAAAGCGACTCAAGAAACGAAAAACACTTCCAAATTTACAGAATCGTGTGTGTTCTATGCCCACTCAAACCTCTGAAACACCAGATAAAAGATAAACCATCATCCATTCTGACCGATCAGCAAACTGACATGTGTCTTGAGGACAGCAGTGTATTTATTATATCTGAAGCATTGGTCTAAATGAGAGGCGCGCTCGGGTGCGACGGGACAGGGGTCTGGCGCAGTGACCAAAGCGACGGAGGACTCAGCAGTTGGACCCAAGACGGAGCCTGCCCGCCGCGCCGGCGGCCCGGGAACTGCAGGGTTGATGCCGACACCGGCCGCTCTTTGTTCTCGAGGCCGACCCGGACTTTGAGGGCAACTGCTTTCCGCGGGGGTTGGGGGTAGTTGGCTACCTGGGAGCTGTCCAGACACAGTTCGCGGAGTCACTTACTCCCTTAAGGAGCGTTCCTGAGCGGGCAACGGGCGGGCCCTGCCTTTCGGAGTCCCGCGCCCCGGCCCCGCCCGGCCCCCAGCCCCCCAGGTCCACGCGAGGGCCCCCGCCAAGATGGCGTCGGCGCCAGGCGCGCGCACGACTCCGGACACGGACGCGGGGCACCGAAGCCAGCGGCCTGCAGAGCGCCTGCCGAGCCACTAGCCGCCCCGCTTGCCCGGACGCGGAAGCCGGCGCCCAGAGAGCCGCCCCGCCTGTCCTCACGTCTCCTGCCCGCGGCTCGCAGCGCCCCTTTCCCGCAGCGACGCCCACGTCGCGGCTTCCGAGTGCGCCCCACACCATCGTGCCGCCCCAAACCCCGCACCACCGCGCGCCCGTCAGCGCGGACCCCAGGGAAGCTGGTCGGCAAGACGCGCCCGGGCCCCACCCAGCCGCCCGGGCCTCCGCCTGCCCCGGCGCCCGGCCTCCCCGCTCACCGCGGTCGAGCCCTTCTTCACGGCCTCCTGCGCGTACTCCACTTGGAAGAGGTGGCCGTCGGGCGAGAAGACGGTGATGGCGCGGTCGTAGCTCATGCCGGCGGGGAGACGCTATCAGGACCGGGAAAAGCGCACACTCACGGCCGCGCAGGCCGCGATTCACGACGCCGCTGCGCCCACCCCGCGCGCCCGCCCCCAGCGCCGGGGACTGCGCTGCCAGCGTAAGGCGGTGTCCGGAGGCGTCGGGCGGCGTCGGGCGGACGTGCGCGCGCGCCGGGGCGGGGCCGGGCGGAACCACTGGCGGCCGGGCGCGGGGGGCGGCGGGGTGGCGGCGGGCCGGGAGCGGGGCGCAGAGCGGCCGCCCGGGGGCGCCGTGTGGGGCTCGTCCTCAGGCTGAGGCGGTGGGCGGGGCGGCGGCGCGGCGGGCCCGAGGGCAACGCGGCGGCGCAGGGGCGGGCGAGCCCACGGCGCGGCGCCCCCCACGCCCCCCGCCCCCCAGCGACTGCGGAGAATGAGCGCCTCTGGCCGCCGAGAGCAGCCGGAGAATAAACCCCGATGATCTCGGGCTGATCCCGCACCCACGACCATGTCGGTGGCCTTCGCGTCCGCCCGGCCGAGAGGCAAAGGGGAGGTCACGCAGCAAACCATCCAGAAGGTGGGCTGGGGGCCGCGGGCCGGGGCTGCGGGGCCGCGGGGTGCGGGCGGGTGCCGGGCCGGGTCGAGGGCAGCCGGCGGGCGCGGGGCTCGAACAAAGCCGGGGCGCAGTCGACCGCCGCGACCCCGCCGTGGCCCGGCGCGCGCTTCGCGGCCGGCGTGCGCCAGCCTGGGCGGGGGCGCGGGGCGGCCCGCGGGGTGGTGTCGGCGGAGCCAAGCCGTGAACGACCCCGGGCCGCGCCAGGCACAGTGGGGACCCGCCGCTTTCGGGACCAGGGTCTGCGGGCAGGGGCGCAAGGCGGCGGGACCGGGTGCCCGCGGGGTGGTGTCCGCTGGCCGCTCGGCGCGCTAAGGGGACCCACCTGGCTGGTGAAAGCCGTGACTCTGCGAGGTGGGCGTCCCCGGTCCCTGCGCGCAGCTTGACTGGTGGAGGCGCCACGGGGCGCATGGGGCGACGGGGACCCGGCCACGCCCGCCGCCTTAGGTGTTGGCAGTCCGAGGCACAAAGGGGCGCATCCAGAGTGTGGGACGACGTTCCAGCAGCCCCGCAACCCTTTAAGGAGCGCGCGACAGCTCGGGGCTGACCTGCTGGCCAAGCTTCGCCGCCCTTATTCGAGTGTCAAATTGTTTTTCAGCGTGACACCTGGCCAACCTTCTCACCTAACAGAAACTTTACAGATTCGCTTTACAGCCTTGCCCGCGTTCTGTAAGTTTGGCCTCGTGGTTTTCTAGAGATAACCTTCTGGGCTTGGGGGCACCTTTAACAAAGCCTTAAGTTTTGAAATTGAGATTTAAATTTTTCTGCTGTTTGTGTTTAGAAGATAAGCTCAGAAGAAAGGGGGTGTTAGTCCTTCCCATTTGAATTTTCTCAGTGTCTTTGGTAGCTACGTTGTTTTCTTTTCTAATCTGGGGTCCTTGGCAGTATCCCTTGGTTTCCATGAGCCTCCTTTTTCCCCAAGGGACTCACCTTGATGGTCATAGCCCTTCTTCCTTGATGACGTGACAGGACCTGGGGGACTTGTCCTCAGCCTCTTGGCTATTTTGAGACTACTTTTGCTGTGACTGGTTTTGACAAATTAGAAGCCTCAGTAAATGCTAAATAGGAAAGAGATGACTTGAGGAGCAGGAGAAATACAGGTTTAAAAGTGGGGTGTTTTTATTTGTTTAGTCAACACTTATGGGGTGCTTACTGTATACCAGGCCTTATTCTGAGGGCTTTGCAGGTCTTAGTTCATTTACTTTCTCGTGGTGGTTATTGTCATCCACATTTTATCAATCAGGGCACAGGTATAGGGAGGCTGAGTGCCCACTGCTAAGGTAGAGCCCAGACAGCGGCTCTGCCCCGACAGTGACTTCTGGGTGGGACAATGGGCTGGGCGGAGTCAAGCGTTGTGGCTCAGATGCACATGCTGGCAGCCCAAGGGCCTCTGCGGACCCTGGCTTTATGGAGCTTAAGTGTGATGAGTGTAGTCACTGTTCCTGAAGGTGCCTTGGCGTCAACATTCATCCAGTTATTTGCACTTTGCACCCACCCCCTATTAAAGCTCCCCGAAGTCTCCAGGCAAAAGTGTGTGTTGGAGCACTGCTTCCAAACCTCAGACCAGAAAGACTGCATCCCGGGGCAGAAAATCTGCCTGCTGACCTTTGGAGATGGGTCTTCACCTTAGGCTGTCACCTGATTTGACCTGGTAGGGCTCGCAGTCCGTGTACTCACCTTGCTGTTTTGTCCGTAAATATACATACCCGGGGCTCTTTTACTGGTGTCCTGAGAGGGCATGAGAGGTCCGTGTTCTGCACTCTGTGTCCACAGCACGTGCTCATGCTCAGAGCATGGAGAAAAGCCAGGGGTTCCTTGGAAGCGTGCAAGGTAGTCAGAGAGCAAGAAGTATAGTCTTGTCCTTAGAGTATGTTTGGATAGGAGCCTGCCCGGCAAACTCCTACTCTGCCTTCAAGGCCCCACTGAAATGTCCCCTCGTCATGCCCCCTTGAGAGTCATGTGGTGAGTATAGCACTTTGACACATCACTTGGGCTCCCAGGTTTTCGTGTCGCTGACCTGTTCTTGTTGTCTTCCCAGGTTGGCACAGTGTCCGGCATAGTCAGTGTCTGGTACACGCTGGAGCATCTGTGACACTGGTTCCATTAGTGCAAGTGTTTGGGATAGGCAGTTGTATTCGCTTCCTGTGGCTGCCATAACAGATTACCACAAACGGGGTAGTTTAAAACAGCAGAAATTAATTTTCTTACAGTTCCAGTGGGCAGAAGTCCGAAGTCACAGTGTTGGCAGGGTTGGTTCCTTCCTGGGGTTCCGAGGGAGGATCTGTTCCAGGCTTTCCTCTGAGCTTCTGGGGTTTGCTGGCAGCCCTTGGAGCTCCTCGTCTCGCAGACGCGTCCCCCCGACCTCTGCCTCCATCTTCGTGTGGCCCCTCTTCCTGTGTGTGTCTCTGTGTCCAATTTCCCTTTTCTCATAAGGACACCAGTCACAAGATTTAGGGCCCACCCGAATCCGTGTGACCTCAAATGTAAGTTGATTACATTTGTAAAGACCCTATTTCCAAATAAGGCCCTGATCACAGACACTGGGAGTTAGGACTTGAACGTATCATTTTGAGGGACACAGTTCAACTCATAAAAGAGGATGCGTGGGGGAGGGGTGTACCAGACAAGGAGAACCAAGGAGCAGGGGTAGGAAGGGTCTCAAAGACTGAGGAAGTCTTGGGTGGTCCTGCCTTTGGTCTGCAGGGAGCAGGTACAGGCGCCAAAAGCGGCCGGGCTGGGAGAGCCAGCCTGATCTGGGGCACCTGGGCTGCGTGCTCAGGTGGTTTTGCTTGTGGTGACCAAGCATAGCATTAGTGCAGGTGCGACGCAGGTGAGAACCACAGGGGACGTGACTTTGCCAGAGGTCCTGAGGTGGAGGTGAGCCGTGTCTCAGCAAACTCCAGTGGCCCTGTAGCTGGCCAGCTGGCCTGCAGGCCAGAACCTGCCCTGCGCTGCTCTCCCTGGTTTGGGACCAGAGGCCGTGCTCCAGACGCCACCGGTGGGGGTGGGGCTGCCACCGTCTCCGTGGGCCGCACAGCTGGGCTGGGGCACGTTGGAGGGGCCCCCGGGAGCGGGCCTCGGCTGCCGTGTGGGGCCTCGTTGCCGCGTAGCACATAGTAGTTGCTTAATAAATGTAAGTTTTATCATTACTGTTTGTATTGGTTTCCTTAATTTGTTTCCTTGGCCGGAGAGCGGGGATGGTGGCTTGTCCCTCTGTACCCCCAGCACCTCGTGCAGGGGGAGACAGGCTCCACAGGAGCTGTGGGACAGGTGGGCAGCTGGTATGGGCCTGGCACGGGAGAGTGAGACCAACAGGGCGGCGGCCTGGTCCCCGTGTCCTCTGTGCCCAGGGGCAGGGGCGGGCGCACAGGGGTAAGGGATGGCCATCTGGGTTGCAGGGGGATGCCCTGTGCTCTCTCAGACCTGAAACTTCTCTTATAGAATGTGGGACAGGGGCTTGCCTGGTGGCGCAGTGGTTAAGACTCCTCGCTCCCAGTGCAGGGGGCCCGGCTTCGAGCCCTGGTCCGGGAACTAGACCCCGCATGCATGCTGCAACTAAGGAGCCCACGTGCTGAGACTAAGGAGCCTGCCTGCCGCAACTAAGACCCGGAGCGACCAAATAAATATTAAAAAAAAAAAAAGAATGTGTAGGCTAATTTGTAAGGGAGGTAAATTGGCCGTTTAAAATATTAGAGCTGCCTTCACAGTTGAGGATGGCCTGGGGACTCTGAGACTCCCACGAACTTGGCTAATTAATCATTTCTGAAAGCGCTTTCTCCCCAGTGAGCAGAACCTGGGAAGGGTCTCCGGGAATGGCAGTGATCGTGTCCCTTCACTCTGGTCCTTGGGGCCAGCCCTGGGGAGGGGCGGGGATGGGACCAGGGCCAGGGTGCTGCCCCTGAGCACACTTGAACCTGCCCCATGGAGGCTCTGAGTGCAGTCCCTGTGGGTGGGGAAGTGTATTCTCCGGGAGGGAACAGCCACCGCCAGGCCTCTGTCCCCTCTGCCCAGTGAAACTGGGCACAGAGCCCTCCTGCAGGCGCTGCTCCAACGCAGGTGTTGCCCTGGTTGCCCTCTGGTGGACGATGGAAGCACCTGGGTAAAGTCCACCCATCCCTTCCTAAAGCAGTCGCCTGCCTCTTCCAGGGCTGTATCTGTCTTCCAGAGTCTGGAGGCGGAGGGAGGGGCCACAGTCAGGGGCCCTGTGACACTCACTCGAGGTGTCCCCACTGCCCGGCCCTCTGCCCCTAGCCTGTTCCCTGGGCCAGTGGTCAGGGCCTGGGCACCGGCCTCTGTGCTGGGAGTCCCCTGCGATCCCCGGGAGCCCCACCCCCGGAGTGAGGGGGGCCAGGTGCTGACGTGCCCAAGCCGCAGGACCTGGGCAGAGTCGGGCCAGCCTGGACCTCCTGCTCTGTGGCGGGCACCACGACTGTGCACCCTGCCGCGTGAACGTGACGGGAGTCAAAAGGCTCCAGGGAGAAGGTGCTAGATGTTTGTGCCGCGAAGGCTCCTGAAACGTGGTCCCGGGCCCGAGCAGATGGGCGATTGCACCGGGGCTGCTCGGGGTTCTCTTTGTTGCAGGGGTGGAGGATGGGCAGTGGGCCCTGGGATGGGGTGAGGGGGGAGTCCCGTGGAGCTGGGGGGGTGTGGTTTCCTGGGTTCAGACTCTCATTCAGCTGTAACAGTGCACAGCCCAGCCCCTGCTGGGCCTCAGTTTCCTTGTTTTAAGGAGGATGACGTCGTGGTTAGACGTGATCACCTGGCACAGGAAGGCACGTGACCTTGCAAGTGACGGTCTCAGCCTTTTGATTGGACCCTTGACTGGAAGTGATGAGTGGATTCTGAAGGGGAGGAGATTCCAAACCACAGGAAGCCACCTGGAGTCCAGGGTCGAGGCAGAGGGAGCTGCGCTCACGGGGGCGGAGTGGTGGTGACTGAGACAGGAGGTGGCCCCAAGTCGCTTGAGGAAGGTGAACATGTGTTTGCAGTTGTGTCCACGTTAACGTGTCTTATCGCGTCCTTAGAGTCTTTGGAAGTTGAACATGTGTGTCAGACACAGGTAGGACCACGAGGCGGGGGCCAGCCCTTCCCAGGGACACCATGGGAGTAACGTTTGGGGTTTTTTGAAACCCACACACCTGATTCACGGATTCTCCAATCAGGTAAATATGTTTGAAGGGGTCCTGTCAGCGTCCATCAGCAGAGTCTGCGGTGCAGCTCGTGCGTCCCCTGCAGTGGTGGCTGCCCGTGTGCTGGGGAGAAGAAGCCCTGATCAATTAGCAGCGTCGGTCCTGAGAGCTGCGGTGGGAAGAAGGGTTCAGCCACCTGGTGATGCTCGCCCAGCTCTCCAGCTGGCCCCGGGCTCGTCCCGCTCATGCCTCGGGTGGTTCCCAAGACTGATCTCACGTGGAGTCCACCCCACGTGTGGGGGGCATGCACTGTGGCCTTGTTTGTAGCTACAGAAGCCAGAGACTGACTGAGTACCACGTGTTTGTTTGTTCCGTGGAATTCTCTGGAGCCTAGGAAACAATGAGGGGGGCATCTTTGTGGCTGAAACGGGAGTCTCCAAGATATCAGGGAGACTGGGAGACCAGCGGGACGGGAATGTTCCCTGTGTGCACGCAGCGGGGGCGGGGGGCAGGGGATGCTTCCAGAGCTATCCGAGGTCGGCTGGAATGGCAGCCGAGGGTGGGAGGTGCAAGGTCCACCCTTCCCTTGGGGCTGCCTGGACTTCAGCCCATCCATGAACCTCTTCCCACTTAAAGGGCAGCAACTTTGTTCATTACAAAAACAGCCACAGGGAGGTTGTGAAGGGTCTTTCTGCCCATTGTGGGGTGACCTGAGCCCCCCTCAGCGGCAAGCCTCAGGGCTTCCAGGCCCCTCTGTGGCCCCTATTCCATGGTCGTCGTGAGGGACCACTCCCCCTTCAGAGATCCTCACCCAGGTTCCCCCGGTGGCCCCAGCCCAGCTCTTTGTGGTCTCTAGGACCCCCAGTCCCTCGCCCTCCCAGTTCCCTGTCATCCTCGCTCCCTCACCCACCCAGTCTGGACCCCACGTGTGGCGCCCGCAGCCCCAGACATGTCCCCTGAGCCGGGCCCTGCGTCCTCGCCTGCGTGTCCTCACGGCCAGGCAGGCCCACGGGCAGCGGAGCTCCCACGTCAGTCATCGGTTCCTTCACAGCCGAGTCTAGCCCCTTGTAAAGCCTGGGGTTGATGGTCACAGAAACAGCAGCCAAGGAGGGACACCCCCGGGTCTGCACCCGTGTTCCCGCCCCCACGGGGAGGCTTGGTGTGAGGCCTGTGCCTTCAGGTGCCCTCTCGGAGCCCTGAGACCACCAGGGTGACCACATGCAGAAGGCCCCGACCTGACCCCAGTGCTGAGCCCACGTGAGAGCTGCAGCAGACCCACCCTGACAGCCCAGAATCACGAGAACTAAGGAACTGTCACTTTCACCACGGCACGTGGGGATGTTTGGATGCAGCGGCGGGTAACAGAGGCGCCCGTGTGTGTTGTGACCTTGGTCCCATCAGCCTCTGCAGTCATCCCAGGCCCAGGTTCAGAAAGCCACCCTCTTTGCTGGGCACAGGACTCCCTGTCCCCCAGCTGCCCCACCGTTCCCCGTCTCCGACGTGCCACACCCTCTTCTCCAGGTTCCTGGAACTTTGTCTCCGTTTTTGGACGTGCCCTGCTCCACCAGGCCTTTTACCTGTGCTGTCCCCTCCACCTGGGCTGCCCTTCCTCTCACCTCCACCGGCACGTTCCCGGTCAGCTTTCCAGCCATGGCCCAGATGCCATCCCTGGGTGCCCACCGGGGTGTCCGCTGCTAAAATCATGATCGACACGCTGCCGCCTCGTGGCACCAAGCAGACGTGTGCCCACGGCCATCTCTCCCCAGCTCCGGCCGCCTGCTGCCTGCTCCTCCGTGAGCATGAGTGGGTCTGGCCACCTCTCTGTTGTGCTCGCCTGGGCCTAGGACAGGCCTTCAGAGACGGGGATCTCACCACCACTCGGCGGCTGTGGCCCTCGATGCTGAGCTCCAGCTCCTCCAGATGATGTGGCCACCGTCTCTACTCCCTGCCCCCAGTATCCTCGCCTCCGGAGGCCCTGGGCCACACCTGGCACTTGGGTTTCAGCCCTCCGGCTTCAGAGCCTTTCTCTGCGACATCACCTGCCCCGTCACCCCTGAATCTATAGAAAATCAGGCTTCCCAAGAGGGCAGAGAGTGAGGCATGTGCCTTCTGTGCAGGAATACACAGAATCACGTGTGAGGAAGCTCAGGAGACACAGCAATAAGTACGTGAAGAAGCAGATCGCTAATCTTCCCGTCGGTTAAGTGGTGACTTGATTTTTCAGCTGTGCACTAGGGTACACAGTTTTAGACACACACCAGGGAGAGAGAAGAGTAGGTAAGCCCCTGGACCCACCCAGCCCCGGCAATCCCAGACGCTTGAGAATCACCTCTTACACAGTGTTGTAGATCAGCTAAACTCCAATATTAAAGAAATAGAAAAAAGGAAAAAATTTTAAAGATCAAAAAAAGAAACTTTAAAAAAATAATAAAAATAAAATCACCTTTTAAATGATAACAGTAACAAATGCCTCTCTTAGAAATTTCAGTGAACACAAAGGCATGTAAGAAATAAGATCTATATTTGTAATCTCCAATCTGGAGAGAGCCAGGGTTTCCCTCCTGTCACCTATTTCTTGTTTCTAGGTTAGATTAGATTACTCAGCAAAACCTGCCTGCACATAAAGAATCAAATAGTGCTGTGGAGCTTGTATTAAAAATTAGGGGTCATTCTTCCACCCCTGTGCTGTTTCCCACCTCCCAGCAGCACCCTCTGGCTCTCATCATTGCTAAACCAAGTGGCTACTTCTGGAATGCTTTTAGCTTTAAGCGTTGTCTGTTGACTTAATGCACTCAGGCTATGATAACAGAATACCATGGACATTCAGTAGTCACAGCAAGTCCGAGACCAAGGTGGTGGCAGAGTTGATTCCCAGTGAGGACCTGCTCCCTGGCTTGCAGACCGTCATCTTCTCGCTGTCTTCACACAGCAGACAGAGGATGCTCTGGTGTTGTCTCCTTCTCACAAAGGCAGTGATCTCCTGATGGGGGCTCTACCCCCATGACCTCATCTAAACCTAATTACCTCCCAAAGGCCCCACGTCCGGGTGCCATCCCATTGGGAATTAGGGCTTCAACATAGGAGTTTTGGTGGGACAGCAGATACTCAGTCCATAACATTTGTTGGCCTCACATGATGATGATGGAAAAGGGGGACTTGGCTCATTTGCATGCCCCTCCCCCACCACACACCTGTGCTCCCGTTGCCCCAGTATGGCTTCCTGGTGGTTGGGATTAGATTCACCTCTGGCTGTGATGATGAAACTGTTGTTCCATGCAGGATCACGTGATCATTTTTCCTGCCCAGTCTTGTCTTTTCCCTGCAGTTGGCAATCTCACTTTTTTTTTTAAAATAAATGTATTTATTTTTATTTATTTATCTTCGGCTGCTTTGTTTCTTCATTGCTGCGCACGGGCTTTCTCTAGTTGCACCGAGCGGGGGCTACTCTTCGTTGTGGTGCACAGGCTTCTCATTGCAGTGGCTTCTCTTGTTGCGGAGCAGGGTCTTTAGGTGCGCGGGCTTCAGTAGTTGTGGCACGCGGGCTCAGTAGTTGTGGCTTGCGGGCTCTAGAGCGCAGGCTCAGTAGTTGCGGCACACGGGCTTAGTTGCTCCGCGGCATGTGGGATCTTCCTGGACCAGGGATCGAACCCGTGTCCCCTGCACTGGCAGGCGGATTCTTAACCACTGCGCCACCAGGGAAGACCCCTCACTTTATTTTTAATCACTTCTCACTAGTTTATCCCAGACTTTCTTCCAGCCATGGAAGCCTCCTCAGCTCAGGTAGTCTGTCAGTCTTTCTCCTCTGAAAGACACCTTTAGTCAGGTTATTCTTTTCAGAAAGTCCCCGTCAGAATTGGCTAATCCTTCCTCAGGAAATCTCTCTCAGGATGGGGTCATCCCTCCTCAGAAACTGCCTCTCAGGATCAGGTCATCACTCCTCAGAATCTCCCCCACAGGATCGGGTCAGGACTTTTCTGAAAGTCTTCCTCAGTGTCAGGTCATTCTCTTCAGGAAGTCTCCCTGGGGATTGGGTAATCCCTCTCAGAAAGTCTTTCCAAGGATAGGGTTGTCCCTCCTTAGGAAGCCTCTGACTGATCTGGGCCATCCATCTTCAGGAAGTCTCCCTCAGGATCGGGTCATTCTTCCTCAGAAAGTCTCCCTCAGGATCAGGTCATTCTTCCTCAGAAAGTCTCCCTCAGGATCAGGTCATTCTTCCTCAGGAAGTCTCCCTCAGAATCAGGTCATTTCCCCCCAGAAAGTCTCCCTCAGGGTCGGGTCATTCTTCCTCAGAAAGTCTCCCTCAGGATCGGGTCATTCTTCCTCAGGAAGTCTCCCTCAGGATCAGGTCATTCTTCCTCAGGAAGTCTCCTCAGAATCAGGTCATTTTCCCCCAGAAAGTCTCCCTCAGGGTCAGGTCACCCCCTGCAGAAGTCTCCTTCGAGATCGGTTCACCCCTCCTCAGAAAGTCCCCTCAGATTTGCACCATCCCTCCTCAGGAGTCTCTGTCAGGATCAGCTCATCACTCCTTCGAAAGTCTCCCTCAGGATCAGGGTATCTCCCCTCATGAAGTCTCTCTCAGGTCCTGTTATCCCTCCTCAGTGTCTCCCTTAGGCTCCTGTCATCCCTCCTCTGGAAGTCCCTCGAGGATTTGGTCGTCACTCAGGGGTTCCTGCTTTTGATCCTGTCGTCGCTTCTATAGAGTCTCCCTCGCAATTGGGCCATTGCTCCTTTGCTGCCCGAAGCTTCTATCCTGTGTGGAGGTGCTCAGTACTGTGCTTTTCACTCCATTCATTTTTAGGACCTTGCTGTGCCCCAGTGTGTTTGTCAAGCTGGGTCCTTTGAGAACCTTTCCATCTGGACATTCACATCCTTCAAGTTCTGAGGAAAAGTCTTGAACAATTATTTTTGTTTTTTATAAACTTTATTTATTTATTTAATGTTTTTGGCTGCGTCGGGTCTTAGTTGTGGCATGCAGGACCTTTCATTGTGGCGCGGGTTCTTCGTTGTGCTGCACGGGCTGCTCTCTAGTTGTGGTGTGCAGATTTTTTTTCTCTCTAGTTGTAACATGCGGGTTTTCTCTTCTCTGGTTATGGTGCACGGGCTCCAGAGGGCATGGACTCTGTAGTTTGCGGCACGTGGGCTCTCTAGTTGAGGCACGTGGGCTTAGTAGCCCCACGGCATGTCGGATCTTAGTTCCCAGACCAGGGGTCGAACCCGCGTCCCCTGCATTGGAAGGCGGATCCTTTACCACTGGACCGCCAGGGAAGTCCCTTGAGCAATTATTTTTGGATGCATTTCTTCGTTCCTGTCTTTCTGAAAGTCCTAGAAGAATTGTTTTTGGCCATTTGGATTGTCCTTCAATTTCATTACCCTTTCTGTTTTCTACATCGGTCTTTTGCTCCGCTGTCTAGGAGTTTTCTACTACTTCATGTTCCAACTCTTCTGTCGATTTTTTTGTCATGGTCAATGTATTTTAAATACCCCAGAGCTCTTTTTGTTCTCTGTTCTGTTTAATAGTGTTATTTTAAAAAAATAGATCCAATAACTTCTTTTATCTTTGAGGATATTAATAATAGTTGGGTTTTCTTTCTTTTTGTATTTCAAGTTTCCTTCTTGCATAATCTTCGTCTCCTCCAGCTTTTGGCCTCTGTCGCTGGTTTTGTTGGATCTAATTTACAGGCTTCCGGGAAACGCTGGTGCGGGTCACCCATCTGAGGTCTTGGCTAGAGGTGTCCCCCTGCTGTCGATGTCTGGTACTTTCCTCCCGGGCTGGTCATTTTCCCTGAATCCCCCCTTGGGGACTCCTGCCAGGTAGCTGTGGGGAAGCTCCCAGAGCCTCAACCCTCCCAAGCCTGGTGGGTCCCCAGTGTGGGTCTGCGTCACATCCGGCACCTGGGTTCTGCTAATTCAGTTCTTGCTCTTGCAGTTGCTTCCGCTTCTAGAATCCTGCTGCCTGCGCTGCTGTTTCAGCTGTGTTCACTTTGTCCTGGTGAAGGGTTACTGTCTTCACCCCTTTCCCACCAGCCAGGTCTGGGAGGGTTTGGACCTCAGCGCACACCCAGCCCACCATCCTCCCCGCAATGTGTCCTGGTCTTTTTTCCATAACTTCACTGAGGTGAAGTTATGGAAAACTTCATCTCAGTGAAGTTAGTACCTTGCTTAAAAAAAAATGTCCTAACAGTGTAACATTTTTCTCCGGCTTGTAAAAACTACAAAGACGTTTGTAATGTCCGGTTGACGACTCATCCTGTGGTTTGGTTTCCTGTCATTGCTTAAGTCGTCCCGTCACTGAGCGTTTGGCGTCCCCCCTTTTCTGGGCTGACACGAATGACGCTGAAATGGACACCCGTGCGTGCGAAGTGTGTGGCCTCGGGAGAGGATTCCTGCCGGGCATCGGGAGGCCAGGAGGTAGAGCCCGTGGAGCCTTCTAAGGGTGGCTCTGAGAGGGAGAGGACATGGCCTTTGGTGGTGGTTTTCCTTTCTTAATTCATCTGGGGAAGTCTTCCTGGGCAAACGGCCGGGATGCCCAGTCCCCCTGGGTTTGATCGCCTGCCTATGGGTGGGCCCCACCGGCAGCCCCAGCCCAGAGCGCCCTCTGGTGGTTCCCTGTCTCGGGCCGGCTCCTTGGCCAGGGTGGGAATGGCTGAATTTGGGCATCATCTCCACAGTGGGGAGAAAACACTCAAGCATAGAGGAGGAGGTTATAACTAAAAAAACCCGAACAAGGGAAATCAACCCTGAAGGCTCAGGGGCTGAGCGGGGAGGGAGAGGCGAGCAAGGCCGCGGCAGGGCTGGCCCTCGGCGCTCGGGTCCTCCTACCCCCGCCCCACGTCCAGGTGGGGAGTGTCCACGCCAGGCCTCCTGGCCGGCCATGTGCGGCCCCTCCCACGCTCCCACGCGATCTTCCTCCCTCTTCTGCGGCCTCTGTCCCCTCCTGTCTCCGCGGGCCACCCAGGTGCTGTCGCCGAGTGGCCGTCCTGGGGCAGCAGCTTCGTGGGTCTAGGAGATGCTCGCAGGGGTGCAGGCTGCCCCCCCCGGAGTCCCCACCGTGTGGCCGTGATTTGTGGCCCTCACATTCCAGACTCCGGGTCCACCCTTGCTGGACAGAAGCACCGGGGCCAAGGGCCCTAGAAAACGGGTCCTGCAGGCTGTGGGTTTCCTGTGCAGAGTGAGAACCTGGACTGGGGGCGCAGGGCGGGTGTGGGGAGGGATGGGCCCTGGTGCCTGCAGGGCTGCATGCTTGGCACAGGGATGTGGAAAGTGCTCGGCCCTGCTGGATGGGGCCGTGAGGGGGCAGTTCTGCTGACGGGCACCGCTGGGCCGCGTGAGCTGTGAGCCGGGGCTCACGAGCCCCACAGCGGGCCGCCCGCAGACGCACCGTGTTCCCCCGCTCACGTCTGCTTCTCCTTCAGATGCTGGACGAGAACCACCACCTGATCCAGTGCATCCTGGACTATCAGAGCAAGGGCAAGACGGCCGAGTGCACCCAGTGAGTGGCATGGCCGCCCGTGCCCGTCCCGGCTGCCTCTGGGGCTTGGTGGCCTGAGCGAGTGGGCCCTCAGGGTCAGCTAAGCTGCTGGGTCAGCGCCCCTGGGTGGCTCCCCAGGGAGAGGTGGGCAGGTTTGGAGGGGAGTGGGAGTGTGGGGGAGAGGGGACCACTGGGGGGGCCCAGGCCAGCCGCACCAGGGGACAGCGAGCTCCTCCAGGTGGGACCTCGTGTGACCCCAGGGCCCCTCCCATTCTCTGAACTGACCCGGCAGCCACTCCCCCTTGGCCACCAGGTCGGGGGTCTCCCCCCTCATCCTGGACCGCAGAGCACTGTGCCGCCTGCCCGTGCACACCCTCCTCCCCCTCAACCGCTCCCTCGCCTGCAGGTACCAGCAGATCCTGCACCGGAACCTGGTCTACCTGGCCACGATCGCGGATTCTAACCAGAACATGCAGTCCCTGCTGCCCGCCGTGAGTGCCTGCCATGGGGTGGGGGGCCCAGGTGTAGACAGCGTTGTCCAAACCTTCGGGGCTGCTCTTTGGTCCAGGTCTGGGAGGTGAGGTTGCCAGGGGTCACTGGTGAGCTCCACCTCCCGTCTGCCTCCTGTGATCAGAGGTGGGCTTGGGCTGGTGGGGGGAGAGCACCCTGGGAACCCGGTGCTGAGGCGCAGGACAGGCTGTGCAAGGGCCCTGGGGCACAGGGGGTGTGAGGGCCAGAGCCGGCTGGCCAGCTGAGACCAAGAGGGGTGGGGCGGGTGTGGGCAAGGTGAGGTGGACGCAGCTCCCTGAGTCCCAGGAAAGGGGGGCCCGGCTTTAAACCTCCAAGTGTGTGTCGATAGCCCGGGGAATGCTTGGCATAGCATTTCCATCTTGGCCTGAGGTGTCCGAGCCGGCAGTCAGCGGCGTCCAGCTGCATGAAGGCGGTGTCCCACCCTGGAGGTGCTGGCCGGCAGCCATGGAGTATGGCTGTGGGTCTCAGGGCGGCTGAGCCCCCGGAGCGGCTCCTGGTGGCCCTTCTCCACGCTAACCCTCTCGGTGCCCTTCCCGCTGCCATAGCCACCAACCCAGAGCCTGGCGCTGGGCCCCGGAGGGCTGTCGCAGAGCGGCTCGGGCCAGGGCCTGCACTCGCAGGGCAGCCTCAGCGACGCCATCGGCGCGGGCCTGCCGCCACCCTCCCTCATGCAGGCCCAGATCGGCAACGGTGAGCGGCCCTGGGCGCGCTGGGCTCTGGGTTGGTTCCGGGGGGCAACGGGGTCACCGACTGGGCTCCCGGGTGGCCGGCCACCGCGGTGGGGACCCTGTCCTACCGGAGGCCCTGCTGCAGGCGCACGTGCTCGGGGTGAAACGCGGAGGGATAAGGCCCTTATTCCAGGTCCCCTGCGAACTGGGGCTGCGTCACCTCAGAGCGCGGGCTTCCGTGTGGGGCTCCTGTCCTTGGGTTGAGAACCGCCACTAGCCGTCGGGAACCATTGATAAAGGTAACAGGGAGCAGGCGACCCCTCTGCGCGCTCAGCACGTGTGTGCGTTTCCTGGTCACGCGCCCGTGTCCCTCGCTCGTTGCGTCCTTGACCATGGTCAGCCTCCCCCCAACAGCCGCGTGAAGGAAGCTGGCCCGGGGGGCGGGGGGGAGGCCCTAGCGAGAGGCCAGGGCTGCCGTCAGAGGTGGTCTTTGGTGGGTTTCAGCGCGCCCCCCCGCCACCGCCCTGGCAGGTCCGAACCACGTGACCCTGCAGCAGACGGCGCAGAGCACGCTGCCCACCACCTCCATGAGCATGTCCGGCAGCAGCCACGGCTCGGGGCCCGGCTACAGCCACTCGGGACCGGCCTCGCAGAGCATCCCCCTGCAGGGCCAGGGCGCCATCAGCAGCTACGTGTCCCGGGCCAACATCAACATGCAGTCCAACCCAGGTACCATCCCCAGAGACCCCGCTCCCCTCCAGCGCAGGCCAACATGGTCCCCAGGGCCACCCTCCTCCGGAAACCCCCAAGGGGCGAGGGCCAGGGGCTGGGCGGCTTCAGGGGAGGCTCTGAGGAGGGGCAGCAGCCGCCCCGCTGGGAGGACTGGGTGGCAGCCAGTGCACAGGAGTGGGAGGCTGAGGGGCAGGTAGGGCTGCGGGGCCTTGAGCACTTGGGAAGCGTCAGGTCCCAACCAGGGTGTCCCACGACAGTCAGACGCACCGCGGTTCAAAGGCTTAGAACAGAAAAAGAGGATGGGAATTATCTCCTTAGCTCTCGCTACGCTAATTACACATTGAAGACAATCTAGTTTGGATATATTGAGTCAAATAAAATGTCACAGAAATAGATTCCCCTGTTTCTTCTCATTCTCTGACGTGGCTCATGTCCCCTGTGCTGGACGGTGCTGCCCTGGAGGGTCCCGAGCAGGGGTGGCAGGAAAGGACAGGCAGACAGGGCCCCCACTGGAGCCTTCGAGACCCGGGTCTTGGGGGAGGCGAGGCGATAGGCTCCTCTGGGACCGGCCTTGGGGACTTAGGGGCGTGGGGCCGGCACTTCACATTTTATGAGTTGCCCAAAGGCGCGTTGGCGGGAAGGGTGGCGTGGCCTCGCGGGGCAGAGCTGCACAGGCCCAGCCCGGGAGGAGGGCTCAGGCGGGTCTGGGGTGCCGCCCAGGAGCTTCGTGGGTTACACGGGGTCTGTCGTGTCCCCCAGTGTCCATGATGCACCAGCAGGCAGCCTCGTCCCACTACAGCGCGGCCCAGGGCGGGAGCCAGCACTACCAGGGCCAGTCCATGGCCATGATGGGCCAGAGCGGGCAGGCGGGCAGCATGATGGGGCAGCGGCCCATGGCGCCCTACCGGCCCTCCCAGCAAGGTGAGGCCCGCCCCCGGTGCAGGGAACCGGTGGGGGAGGGGCAGTGTGTGCAGTGCGTGGGGCAGGCCTCCCCGTGTCCGCCGGGCGGGCCTGGTGGAGTGTCCTCTGATTGGGGGCCCGTTGGGGAGGTTCTGGGGCTCGGGGAGGTGACGTCCGGCGCTGTCCCCTAGGCTCGTCCCAGCAGTACCTGGGCCAGGAGGAGTACTACGGCGGCGAGCAGTACGGCCATGGCCAGGCCGCCTCGGAGCCCATGAGCCAGCAGTACTACCCTGACGGTGAGGCCGCAGTGGCTTCCGTCCGCTGCTCGCTGGTCGTTCCCGATTCAGACCCCAGAGCGAGTCCCCTTTGGGGGCGGGCGGCGGGCCTCTGCTGAGAGGAGCTTCCGGCACTGGCCGCCTGGGGTGGGTGCGCAGTCCTAAGGATGGACGCGAGTTCACCGTGAGATGCTCTCAGGAAGGTGACAAACGTGAGCCAACTGTCCCGTGACGCTCCCCTCCCAGCTGCTCAGCTACAACTTCTGCAGCTTCTTTTCCTTTTCCGTGTCACCTTTCAGGCATCTTCAAATGGCCCCAGGGTTTGTGGAGGTGGCATTTAACATGGCCGCAGAGGGCGGGTGGGATTTGGGGAGGACCCCCCAGGCAGGGTGCGTGAGCAGGCCTGGTGCTGGGGAGGTGGCCAAGACCGGGGAAGGGCAAGCCGTGACCCCCTTGTGGAATGGTGGCTGGGCCTCACGAGGTGTCACGCACTCCGAAGGGAGCCGGCGGGGGGATGGTGACCGTGTAGCGACGTTAAGAGCTGACGTCCACGTGTGTGTCACGCATCGGGCACCGAGTACACTCTGTAACCGTGGCTGGTTGGTCCTCACGCTGCCCCGAGGGGCAGGTGGCCGTCTGCACTTTAAAGTGAGGGAACCGCAGCTGCCTCATGGCAGGAAGTGCCCCCGTGGGTTCCGTCTAGGGAAACCGGACCGCACCCAGCGCCGGGGTCTCCTGACCCGACGGCCGAGTTCACGCGGCCTCTCCTGGGTTTGGGCAGCCGGGGCCTCCGCTGACTGCAGGGCACCCTGTTTGCTTGCAGGACATGGAGATTACGCCTACCAGCCGGCGTCCTACACGGAGCAGAGCTATGACCGGTCGTTTGAGGAGTCCACGCAGCACTACTACGAGGGCGGTAAGGTGGCCGGGCCTCAGGTTCCGGGCCCGACGGGCGTGGGGCGTATGGAGATGGGGGCCAGGCGCCGATAAAACCGCCAAGGTGATGTCACCAAACACAGATTTGGGAAGAAACAGGCATAGTCGGTTCTCACACGGTTCTCAGGTGCGGGGACTTCCTGCCGCCCCAGGGGCCCCGAGAGGAGAGGAGCCATTAAGCTCACAGCGTGGCGTGGTCCTGGGCCTTGGTCTGGACGTCAGGATTGGGGACAATGGCAAGGCTGCCCGGGGCCCGGAGAGGAAAAGGCAGATGATATGTACAGAACAGGTGACTCGAAAATGTGACTTTTGGGGTGACTTTTTTTAAGTTGTAAAAAACGTAAAGTTTACCATTTTAACCATTTTTAAGTGCACAGTTCAGCGGCACTAAGCACATTCATACTGTTGTGCGACCACCGTCATCACCACATCATCTCAGAGCCTTCTCGCCTCCCCAACCTGACACGCTGTCCCCAATAAACACTAACTCCCCACTTCCCCTCCTCGACCCTGCTCCCCTCCCCCTCCAGGAAAGCGGGGCTCAGCCTCCTCCGCGGGAGGGCCCCCGCCTGCCTCGCCTGCTGCTCCCCGGGACGAGCTCGTTGAAGTCTGAAGGGCACAGTTCTGTACCCTCGCTTTGGGTTGCGTACGATTGTCTTTCATAATTGATGAGTTTGCTAAAACATTCAGGGACTTCTTTTAAGGCAAGTGTGGCATATGACGCAGTTTCCTCCTGGATCTGGAAGCATTCTGTTCCGCCTTGTTAATGACCCTTGCACGTGTTAACACGGTACCGGCCATACCGCAGCCGGTGGCCTGCCGGGTCTTGTTTAGGGTGAGAGGTGCGGGGGGGAGTTTGCTTTGAGAGGGCTGGGCGCATAAGTGGCCTGCGGCCCTGAGAAGGGCAGGATGTTGGGTGGGAGCAATAAGGGGGTCGCCTGAAGCCAACAGAAAGAACTTTATAGTAATTAGGTTTGTCCCGCAGGCGGATGGGGAACCTCGAGGGGCACGGGTGGCTGGTCCTGGGGTTGTGCACAGGAGGTGGTATCTGGCAGGAGCCCTGTGGGGTCCCCGGAATGAGAGGACCAGTGTCAGGAAGGGACCAGGGCATGGCCGACCCAGCCGAGCAGGACACTGTTGCTGTCGGGGCCACTGCAGAGGAAACCTGGAAGTCCCGATGGCATTTCCTGTCCATGAGGTTTGCAGGAGCAAGGGCTGGACAGAGCCAGTGTCCGCTGTGACACGTCCAGGGCGCTTCTGTGGCATGTTCCCCCGGGTCATGCCAGGTGTACAGGACCAGGGTGTCTGGGCGCCACCTGCTGCGTAAAACAAAGGGCGCTAAGAGCACACACACCAGAGACAGCCTCTGGAGAAACACCTGGGACAGGGATGGAGGTGATGAGGCTGGGCGGGGGAGGGGGCCTTCCTCCCCGGACCTGTTGAAGACGGACTTGGTTTGTTTTTTTATTTCTGAATCGCCCAGTTAGAAGTCAAACTTACTGAAAATCAAAGCACTAACCCTGTGGCCCCCCAGACCCGCCCACACCCCCCAGTCCTGGGGTTGCAGCACCGCTGTTTGGGGCGTTTCCCCCGATGGCGACGGTGACTGTGATCAGGCGTTGGGGATGGTGGGGACGGCTCCGCCCCAAATGGCTGCCACGCGGGTCCCCGAGGCTCATCCTTGCTTGGCGACAAGGCTGTATAGACGGGTCGGTCACCCTGTGCATTAGCACCTCTGGCTGTCCTACGGCCACGTTCCTGCCACGTTTAATGACAACACCAGCCTCTTCTTTCACAAATAAGTGTTTCCTTTTTTCACGGCCATGTCACAGAATGTTGCAAGATTCTTAAAGATAGAAACAAATGAAAAGGAGAGGAAAAACAAGAGAAGTCGTTGTACCGGCCAGTGGTGGAGGGAAGGCCCTGGAGCCGCTGTCGCTGTCCCAGGCTGTTCTAGGAAGAGCAGTCTGGGCTCCCCAGCTCTGCTGCTCCCACGAAACCCTCCTGAGAATCGCTCAGGCTTGTTCAAAGAAGTCCTGCCTCTCTCCTTTCAGAGTTGTCCGTACAGGTCCATCTTCTACTGGGATTTGGCCCCGGGTCAAGAGAAGGTTTTTCTGGGTGCGTGAGAGTTGCGCAGGGTTTTCACCCCCTGCACACCTGCTGTGTCTAGGCCACGGCGGCTGCTGCTGTGAATTAACTCCTTTACCCGTTATCCTAGAAAGAGAAAAGGGGTTGTAAGACACGAGAATATGCAGACTGACCCCATAACTCTGAAACCCTGGAGAAAACCTGCCAAGTCTCTGATGAATTTCTCCGATGCATTCCTCACAAAGACAGTGAACCTGGGTCTCCACTGGTCACTGACGCCTCCTCGGCCATCGGCCGTCCCATCGGCCATTGTTGCTGGGACCGGTCATGGTTGTGAGGAGGGAGCAGCTGTCAAGGTGTTTCCTTAGATGATGACCAATCAGAAAACCCAGCAGATTCCTCAGAGCCCACTTTGGAGAAGAGCTCCTGCGCTGTAGAGCATGTGTTCCTTCATTGTTCTGCGCAGCTGGAAATTGAACTTCCTTATGGGGTTTTAAGCCTTTCTACATGAATTCGCTCTCAATAAAGCTGTTATTCTAAAATGTACATTATCAGGATCCTAGTTTTAAAATACTTACATTTTACTGGACTTCCCTGGTTGGTGCAGTGGTTAAGAATCCGTCTGCCAATGCAGGGGACACGGGTTCGAGCCCTGGTCCAGGAAGATCCCACATGCTGCGGAGCAACTAAGCCCATGCACCACAACTACTAAGCCTGCGATCTAGAGCCCACGCGCCACAACGACTGAGCCCACGTGCCACAACTACTGAGCCTGTGTGCCACAACTACTGAGACTGCATGCCGCAACTACTGAGCCCACGTGCCACAACTGCTGAGCCTGCACTCTAGAGCCCGTGAGCCACAACTACTGAAGCCCATGTGCGTAGAGCCCGTGCTTCGCAACAAGAGAAACCACTGCAGTGAGAAGCCCGTGCACCACAACGAAGAGTGGCCCCTGCTTGCCGCCACTAGAGAAAGCCCGCGCGCAGCAACAAGGACCCAATGCAGCCAAAAATAAATAAATAAACAATAAAATAAAAATATTTTAAATGAAAAAAAATCTATAAAAAACTTAATTAACTAAAAACAAAGACAAGAACAAGAAAACCACAAGCAGCCCTCCTTTCCAGGCTGTCTGGTGCCACAGGGGGTAAACACCCCGGGTCCCCTCGCCCCGCCTGCTCCTGCTAGAGGACGGGGTCTCATGCAGAGAAAGACCCACACTCTGCGGTTAAAGGCCAGACACTGTGGTTTTGAAAAAAACGATGAAACTAAACTTAAATTGGTTTTCTTATAAAGGTGTTTTGAAAACAGAATGGAATTTAGTCTCTACACCAATCTAAAACTCTTAAGACCTGCATTAGGAAGACTTCGTAGCAAGATTTTTATTAATGTATTTTTAAAGTTTTGTTTAAATATAGTTGATTTACAATGTTGTGTTTCAGCTGTACAGCAAAGTGATTCAGTTATACACACACACACACACACAGACACACGTGTATATATATTCTTTTTTTAGGTTCTTTTCCATTACACACGTAGAAAGATTTTTAAATCGTTGTTAATACTCCCTTTTTTAAAAAATTTATTTATTTTATGTATTTATTTTTGGCTGCATTGGGTCTTTGCTGTGTGTGGGCTTTCTCTAGTTGCGGCGAGTGGGGGCTACTCTTCGTTGCGGTGCGCGGGCTTCTCACTGCGGTGGCCTCTCCTGTTGCGGAGCACGGGCTCTAGGCACGCAGGCTTCAGTAGTTGCGGCACATGGGCTCAGCAGTTGTGGCTCGCCGGCTCCAGAGCGCAGGCTCAGTAGTTGTGGCACACGGGCTTAGTTGCTCCGCGGCATGTGGGCTCTTCCCGGACCGGGGCTCGAACCCGTGTCCCCTGCATTGGCAGGTGGATTCTTAACCCCTGCGCCACCAGGGAAGTCCCCAATACTCCCTTTAACTGTTGGTAATTACTTGGTAATACGTTTACTGCTCTCCCAGTTATTTTCTTACCAGGAGCTTCCTTCCAAAATGAGGCTTTAGCACGGGTGCTGGCTGGCTAGTTAGAGTTTTGAAAATGAGAATTAAGCCATTTTCTCTGGGAAAAGAAAAAGTAAGTGAACCTAAAACATCTCTGGGACTGTACCCACATATAGATGCAGAACACAAGGGCAAACGTCTGCCTCTTTTCGTTCATAAAGTCACAGGAAAACACATTACAGGTCTGAGCTGGAACCCTGGCTTGCATGTTTGCCAATAAGACGAGGGTGTCCCAAAACTTCTGGGGTCCCTTTGAACTGTGGGGATCATACGGCTTTTCCCTGTGTCTGTGTCCAGATCTCCTTCTTCTTAGAAGGACATCAGCCACTGGATTAGGGCCCCCCCCTAACCTTGTATGACCTCCCTTTAACTAATTATATCTGCAAAGACCCTATTTCCAAATGAGGCCACAGGTTCCTGGGGTCAGGACCTCAACAGCTCTTTTGGGGGACACAGTTTACCTACAACACTGGTATTGGTCTTTGTCTTAATTGCATTAACCTCTTCACTTTGGCGATATATTTGTATTTCTATAAGACAGTAAGAGAAAGTATTGTATTGGCCAAAAAGTTCATTCGGTTTCGCTGTAAGATGGCTCTAGTAGCGCTTAGCTGTCTTTAACTTCATTTGAAACAGTTTTGTAATTTTGTTAGATTGTATGTGACAGCTGTCATACCTGTGCATTTAAAAAAAAAAAAATCAGGGCTTCCCTGGTGGCGCAGTGGTTGGGAGTCCGCCTGCCGATGCAGGGGACGCGGGTTCGTGCCCCGGTCCGGGAAGATCCCACATGCCGCGGAGCGGCTGGGCCCGTGAGCCATGGCCACTGGGCCTGCACGTCCGGAGCCTGTGCTCCGCAACGGGAGAGGCCACAGCAGTGAGAGGCCCGTGTACCGTAAAACAAAACAAAACAAAACAAAATTTAAAAAAAAAATCAAAACTGGTGAATTTTTGTGCAGCCATTTTAATATTGAAGATGGAAGAAAAAAAGCAACATTTTTGGCCTATTATGCTTTGTTATTTCAAGAAAGGTAAAATCGCAACCAGAATGCAAAAACAGATTTGTGCAGTGTGTGGAGAAGGTGCTGCGACTGATCCAACGTGTCAGAAGTGCTCTGCGAAGTTTCACGTGGAGATTTCTCGCTGGATGATGCCCCATGGTCGGGTAGACCAGTTGAAGTTGACAGCGATCAAATCAAGACATTAACTGAGAGCAATCAACGTTGTACCACGCGGGAGATAGCTGACATACTCAAAATATACAAATCAAGCTCTGAAGATCATTTGCACCAGCTTGGTTATGTTAATCGCTTTGATGTTTGGGTTCCACACATGAGTTAAGCAAAAAAAACCTTCTTGACTGTATTTCCTCTTGTGATTCTCTACTTAAACGTAACCAAAATGTTCCGTTTTTAAAACAAATTGTGACGGGCGATGAAAAGTGGATACTGTACAGTAATGTGGAACAGAAGAAGACAAGGGGGCAAGCGAAATAAACCACCACCAACCACACCAAAGGATGGTCTTCATCCGAAGAAGGTGAAGTTGTGTATATGGTGGGACTGGAAGGGAGTCCTGTATTATGAGCTCCTTCCAGAAAGCCAAATGATTAATTCCAACAAGCACTGCTCCCAATTAGACCAACTGGAAGCAGCACTCGACAAAAAGCGTCCAGAATTAGTCAGCAGGAAACGCATGATCTTCCATCAGGATAAGGCAAGACTCCATGTTTCTTTGATAACCAGGCAAACACTGTTCCAGCTTGGCTGGGAGGTTCTGATTCATCCGCCATATTCACCAGACATTGCGCCTTTGGACTTCCATTTTTTTCGGTCTTTACAGAATTCCCTTAATGGAAAAAATTTCAATTCCCTGGAAGACGGTAAAAGGCACCTGGAACAGTTCTTTGCTCAAAAGGATGAAAAGTTTTGGGAAGATGGAATTATGAAGTTACCTGGAAAATGGCAGAAGGTAGTGGAACAAAACGGTGAATACGTTGTTCTATAAAGTTCTTGGTGAAAATGAAAACTGTGTTTTATTTTTACTTAAAAACTGAAAGAGCTTTTTGGCCAACCCAATAAAATAAAATAATTTGAATTGTTGTGGAAAAGAAGAGGTGCTGGAGCAGTGGACTCGGTCTAGGGAACCCACAGCTGCCCATGCCTCGAGGGACAGCGGAGCTGCCATTGCTCTCTGGAAATGAGCTCATGTCTCCTTCCCTCTGCAGGAAACTCACAGTACAGCCAGCAGCAGGCGGGGTACCAGCAGGGCACAGCCCAGCAGCAGACGTACTCCCAGCAGCAGTACCCCAACCAGCAGAGCTACCCCGGGCAGCAGCAAGGCTATGGTAAGCGGTGGCGGGGGGCATCACAGGAACGCGGTCATTCGGTGGGCGCCCAGCAGGCTTCTTATTTTGGAACAGTTGTAGATTTCTGGAAAAGCTGTGAGGAAAGCTGAGAGTCCCCCCATGGTTAACCTCGTCCATTACCAGGGCCCTGTGGTCACAGCTAAGAAACCAAGGTTGGTGCATGGACGTGGACTGAGCCAGTTTCTTCGGATCTCACTGGCTCTCCTGCATGTCCTTCTCTGTACGGGACCAGGCCAGGATCCCACATGACATCAGCCCCACAGCTCCTTGGGCTGCGAAAGTTCCTCAGACTTTCCTCATCCCTCTTGACCTTGGCACTTTTGAGGAGGGCTGGGCGGGCACTGCCTAGACGCCCCCTCAGGTTGGGTTTGTCTGGCCTGGGTTCTGGAAAGAAGACCACGGCGAAGCGCCTTTGCGTCCCCTCCTGTGGGCATGACTTGCCTCCGTTGAGTCTGGCCTTGGTCACATGGTCAAGGGCGTCTGCCAGGCCTCCCCAGCGTCGGGCTTCCTTACCTCTCCTCCTCCAGACTCTGACATCACTGGGTCCAGCCCCACTCGAGGGGGCACCGTGTACATCAGGGGTCCCCAACTCCCGGGCCTCGGACCAGTAGCGGTCCGCGCCGGTTAGGAACCAGGCCGCACAGCAGGAGGTGAGCGGTGGGAGAGTGAGCGAGGCTTCATCTGCCGCTCCCCAGCGCTCACATCACCGCCTGAGCCATCCCCCCCTCCCCCGTCTGTGGAAAAATTGTCTTCCATGAAACCAGTCCCTGGTGCCAAAAAGGTTGGGGACCGCTGGTCTACAGATTATTTGGAATTCTTCTGTAGGGAAGATGGGTCTCTTCTCCCCCATTCCCTTAGTTATTGACCGTTTATTTATATCGGTAGGTGCCCACGGGTATTGATTTTACACATTGAGTTACGATCTAAACGTCTTTATTTTATTGTTCAAACCGTCTCAGCCCTGCCTCTTGGGAGCTCAGGTTGGTGCCTGTGGCCCTTGGACGTGCCCCATCCTTTTGGTTTAGAGCACTTTCTTCCTTCTGGGACCACAGTGTTTCCCGTGCCCCAGCCCTAGAAACAGCCAATTTTGGAAAAAACACTCGGCCTTTGTCAGTTTCTCCTAAACCATCTACTTAGGCTCCGGAGGCACAATCACCGTCTCGCGCGCGTTTTCACCATTTGCTGTGTGTTTGACTCCCGTGTTTACAGTGACCACCGTGACTGGTGTAAGCTGGTCCCAGGAAGTGGGCCCGGGGCGCTGAGAGTGGCCCCCAGGCTCCGTCCGGGTGGCGGTGGGAGCACAGCTGCGAACCACACGGGACTCCGCGCAGCCGCCAGCTGTGGCGCTTTCACTGCACGGGCTTAATGTGGAGGGAGAACGGGTACCAGCGTCAGGGGCTCGGGCGGACGGGGGCATGGGGTGGTCTCACGGCTCCCGCGTGTGTTCTAGGGCCTGCCCAGGGCGCCCCCTCGCAGTACTCCAGCTACCAGCAGGGACAAGGCCAGCAATACGGAAGCTACCGAGCGTCTCAGACGGGCCCGTCCGCCCAGCAGCAGCGGCCTTACGGCTACGAGCAGGCAAGCCTTCTGCCCGTTTCCAGACTCGCAGCCCCCGCGTGCGTCAGACGTGACGAAGGTTTTCCTGGTCGTCAAGAGAAACAATAACACAGGGTGAACTGGCACCCAATGTCCCTCCAGAACGTTTATTCTCTGAGCCTGTAAGGTTTTTAAAAATTACCTCTTCGGTCAGACACAGCTGGCTCTGTGTCCTTGTCCTTTCACGCCTCGGTGTTCCCCGCGCGCCTAGCAGCGTCGGGCGTCTGGTGCGCGCTTGGGGGCCCCGGCGACGAGGCAGATTCCAGAGCTTGTATCTCGCCTGACACAGCCGGGCGCTGTTGGCGCCGGGATGGAGCAGCGGCAGGTAGTTCTGAGAAGAGGACCCAGAGGGCAAAGGGACAGAACGACGGGGGGCAGGGCTGGCGTAGACCAGGTCGGGGAGGCCCTCTTGGGCGACAGCGAGGCCATCAGACCTGAGCAGAGCCGCTCAGGCTCCCAGGACGGCAGGGAGGCCTCGCCCCCCTGACGAGGATCTGCTCTGCGTGGGGTGGGGCCCTGGAGGCCGTCGGAGCCTTTGGTGACAGCACGGTGGCTGCTGGAGAGAGGTGAGAGGCTCCAGGACTCCAGGTGCTCTCAGAGGTAGTGCTAGTGGGATTTGCTGGTGGGCTGGACGTGGGGCGTGTAGGAGAGGCGGGTCGGGGCGGCCCCAGGGATTTCAGCCTGGGCTGCTTGAGGCAGTTGCCGTTTCTCGGGGTGCAGAGGGCTGTGAAGAGGAAATCAAGCTTAATTTCAGATGCCTCTGACTTCCACCTGGAGGCGTGGAGGAGAAGGGCGGTAGATGATGGATGTCAGCCCCTCCTGGTGGGAGAGCAACCCATGAGGGGTGAATGTAAGTGTCCGGGGGCCTCTCAGCGGAGGTGCCACGGGGCCAGGACATGAGGATGAGGGTGAGCCAGCCTCGGGACGCAGCCGTGCAGAGGTCCTGAGGCGGCCAGGTGTGTCTCATGCGAGTCGGTCAGGAGGAGCCTTGGCGTCTGCAGCTCAGGGCAGGAGCAGGGCAGTGGGGCGGGAGGAGACTTATCCTGGGCATCTTTGGAACCTCCTTTGAAAAGAGCCCCTTGCAAGGGCTCATTGTGCATCGGTGGCCTTTTGTGCTGGGTCATAGGCACTAATGACCGTTTACACGGCTAATGAAATCTCAAGGCACCACATGGATGACGGGTGTTTTTCTCAGGTACCTGAATAGGAAGGTCCTGTATTTTATTCTTTTAAATGCTTCTCACCCTGCTCTCTAAAGAGAGATCATGAACCAGTCATACTTAGAGGATGAGTTTTCAACACGAGTAAACAAGCCCAGGGCAGGGTAATTAAGGAGGAAACCTTTTTGACCTTGAAGAGAGCAGTGTGGAATGTTCCCGAGTGTGCCGGAAGTGGTGCCAATGTCGTTTGTGGCTGAGGGAGCCCGTCACAGACCTGTTCACAGCAGGCTCAGGGTGGGGACGTGACTTGAGGCACCTGGACCAGGCCCAGCACAGTGAGCTGCTGTGTGACTGGGTGAACCAGCCTCTTCCACCCTCTGACCTAAATCAGTCGCTGCAGCCTGGAGGGTGGCTTCTGGACGGCCGCTTATCTGCCTGCCTCGTGGAAACAGGCAGAGGCTGTTTGGTCGCTTGCCTTCTATGTTCCCTCCACCTCTCATCCTGGGTGTTGGCGGGGGGGCGGGAGTCTGTCTTACCCTTGGGCGTGGACCCTCTTATGCAGGACTGTTGGGGTGTAATCTGTGTCTTGGTCTCTTGCAGGGCCAGTACGGAAATTACCAGCAGTAAAGGACAAACATTCTCATGGAGGCTTGCAGCGGCATGTCTGTCTGGGATGGACAGGCCAGTGACAGTTCTGATGAGCTGTGACCTGCGGGCTGCCCCTTCACCCCACGCAGCGTCTGCATGTGAAGCGTGCACATTTCACGTGGGGTAGGACGCCGAGCGTGCACCGCCGGTGCAAGACAGCGCTTTGATGGTGTGACATATTTGGTGCTGTGTATAGTATTGTATGTCCATACACGGAGAGGTTGTCCCTTTTTGTCCGCCTCCCCCCCCCCCCCCGCCGTGTTTCTAGCTAGCTTTAGGGGTCCTTTTGTCATCAGAGTGTTCTGTGCCCAGTGATGGGACACCTACAAGAGGCCATAGTCCACGTACTTGTATAAACAGACCTTAGGGCTGACACTCCTCCTGCACTGTCGCACCGTGGGTTGTAAACTTGTCTTTCACTGTCCGCACCGCAGCTGGACACGTGTGCACAGCCCCTGGATGGCAGCCTCTTCCTGTGCCTCGATGGGGGGGTGGGGGGGGTGGGAGGCATCTTCTGTGATTTGCGTCAGTTTCTGTTACAGGATGGAAAGGATGACTAAGCCTCATTTGGAGATGCTGTGAACCGTTATTTTCAGAGCTCACTCGTTACCTGTGTCTCTCACCAATTGTGTTTATCCAAAAAGTTATATGTTTTTGTATTAAAAAGTAAAGAGGGATCAATGACTATGTTCTAAATAAATAGGAATCCATGAAGGCAATGAATGATTAGCCTTACCCAGGGAGAGTGGTATTGCTGAAAGAAAGAGAAGGTAGTCTCTGGAATTACTTTGGCTCTGGCCCTTGTTTATCTGATGGTCATTTCTGGAATTTTAATATTTAATATGCCCAATTCCAAAGTTATAATTTAAAATATTGACACCAAATTTTCCAAACTGTTGGCAAGTTGTTTATTTTATACCACTTCTTCCAGGACCTACTTATTCAGATCTCCAAGCAAGCGTTCCTTTTCTTTTAGGGATATCTGAAATTCACATCTTATTTTTATTTTTTTTATTTTTTTATTTTTCTTTATTTATTTTTTTGCGGTACGCAAGCATGTGGGATCTTCCTGGACCGGGGCACGAACCCGTGTCCCCTGCATCGGCAGGCAGACTCTCAACCACTGCGCCACCAGGGAAGCCCCACATCTTATTTTTAAAAAGAACACCACTGATTCTACTGTGTTCTTCCTAATGAGAAGGAAAGCTCTTATGGAGAGAAATTTGAGTCATTTTTACATTCCTAGGACATTAAATGCCATTTAAATTCTGTGCAGACATTAAAGACAGCTCATGTGGAAAAGTCAGGTCAAAGGAAAAATTCTACATTTCACTAATAAGTCATAAGGACATTTTATCAACTCTTACCTGGATAACAATATCCATATTTATTATGACCGCTTTAAAAAATCTTTGGATAAATGCTGACATATTTCCAAGACAACCAAGAAAATAAAAATATATCCAGTTCTTCATATATCAGGTCTACTGAAGGTGATGTTTTATTAAGTCTTAAGTTGAAAGTGGTTCTTTATCCAGAATTGAATACTTTACAGTGTATAAGACATCTTCGACGTGTTTTTACTGGAATGAACAATTCCCAGTCCACACTGGGAATATAGTGGCGATTACTTGTTGCTGTTTTGCGGATGAAGCACTACGGCTCAGAGGAAAGAAGGGGCGGGTCGAGTAGAAGTCCTGTTCTAGGACCTTCTCCCCTCCTCTGTGGAGACAGAATCACACATGCATTGGGATAGAAGTGTTTATTTTGTAGACATACGGGTTTTTAGAAACCCTTAACACTGGTAAGGGCTTAAAAATACATCTCTGTATTAAATTATTGAAATGAGAGTCCTTAACCGCTAAATGACACAGACATTAGTAATTTCATTTAGGGAGTCATTTCCCTTGATTTTGTCCTGTTCTTTCCTGACAATTTTCATAGAATTTGCAAACTCAGTCGGGGATTAAATTTTCCCGTTGAAAATGTTAAGCATTTCAGAGAACTGTGAAAATAGTTTATTTTCATTCCTTGCCAATCTGGGAATATGCCTTTTATGTGTGTGTATGTGTGTTTGTTTGTTTTAAGTGCTGTATTAATACTTTTTGAAGGAAAAGGACACTTAAAAAAACTTATCCCGAAACTTCAATCTGAAATGTCTTACATTAAGAATTTCTTGAATGTTGTGTATATATTTTTAAAAGCACTTTGTGAAATAGTTTGTACATCTATTTCCTAATTTATACATGATTGTCGGTGTTCATATATTTAATGATTAATAACAAAATGTTTATTTAACGTGCTGTCCGTTTTTATGTAATATTGTGGGGAAAGTGATGCCAGCAGCTCGTTTTCGTTCACTGTTTCGTGTCTCCTCTTCCGCAACACGAATGTCTGCAGACGCTTAGGCCCGAGAGTCGCTCGCGCGGTGCGGTGCGGTCAGTGCCGCCGAGTTGCCACGGCCGAGCCCCGGGCGGGGCGGGCCTCGAGCGGTGACCGGCGCGGCCCGCGGAGGTGCCGACAGCGCCCAGGCCGCCGGCTGGCCCCGCCGCCTCCGGCCCGAGCATCCCTCGCGCGCCCGCAGCCGCAGCCGGGCCTCGGCGGTCCGTGCGCGGCGGCCGCTCACACTCGGACCGAGAGGAGGGCGTTTCCGTGTGACTTTCCAGCGCTGACTGACCAGGTCACGCCGTCTCGTCCGTGAGCACAGCCCGGTCCCGGACAACCATCCTCACCCGTCCGTTTCTCTCCTCAGCCGGACTTTGGCGTCTAAGTTGTTTATGCCTTTGTTGTAATTAATAAACTGGCTCTTCGAGAACCGTCCTGGAGACTGAGTTTCCGTGAGGTGATGGGGAACCGGAAGGCCCGGCGGGGAGACGGCTGCCGGGCCCGGGATCCCTGCATCCCCGGGTCCCCGGGTCCCCGGGTCCCGAGGTGCGCCCGCTCCACACGCCGGAGACCACGCTCACCTCTGCGCAGACGCGAGCAGCTCCGTTTTTTCCCCTCCCAACCCCCTCCCGCGCCGCACATGCGCGCAGGGGAGCCCTGCGCAGGCGGGACCCGCCCCGGAAGTGACCCGTGGAGCCGGCCCCGGAAGTGGCGTGCCGTCTGGAGTGGTGAGTGCAAATAGCGGCCGGGGGAGCCCTCGCGTCCACGGCCCGGGCTTCCGGCTTCCCCTCAGCGCGCGTGGGCGTGCTCGGGTGGCCCGGAGACTCCTTTGGGTCGAGGTCCTGAGTGTGAAACGGTTCCTCCCGGATGTTGCTCTGTACCTGCTGTGGCGCGCGGTTGCACCGAACAGCGTGAGCGTTCGCACAGGAGCGGCGTCCTTCTGCGAGGGCGCTCTGGGCGGGCTGGGCCGGCACCGGGTACGCCGTCCGCGCCGCTGTGGACACCGGGGTCTGTCCTGCTCGCGGGCCTGTCGGGAGGAGGGAGGCGTGTCCTTGGGGCCAGCTCCCTGGAGGGGGCTTCCTTCTGTAGAGGGCCCTTCTCACGACACGAGCGGAAAGGAGATCACGCTTTTCAACGCAAGTCGGTTCCCAGGCAGATACGCTTTAGCAGAGAAAACGTGTCCACAGTTAAGGAGCACAAAACTGATCGTTTTAAAATGACCCTTGCCTCGGTTCCCTTGGATGGTGGTCGCGTACACATCCCTGATTTGAAGAACCCTGCTGTGAAATACGGGCAGCGAGGACACTGTGTTGGGCACGCGAGAGACTCTGAGTCTCAGCCTCCACTGCTTTAGAGTGGGCGTAAAGGGGCTTCTTCCCTGGCGGTCCAGCCGTTAAGACTCCGCGCTTCCACTGCAGGGGGCACCGTTCGATCCCCGGTCGGGGAACTGAGACCCCGCATGCCAGGCAGCGTGGTAAACAAAACAAAACGGCATAAAAAATGTAAGGGTCAGAAGTTATGGCACCATCACTTTAGGATACTTTAAGGAGGGTTTGTAAAGGCCCAGTTTAAAGCGGAGTGTGCAGGGAAACAGCAGAGTTAGTGTTTTTATCACGCGGTAGTACAGTGGAGTTGCTTCTGCTCCTGGACACCCCAGGATAAGGGGAGGGCCAGTTACCAGGACCAGCAGAGAGCAGCATAGACGGGGCTTCCTCGGCTGGAGGTCGACCTTCAGTCAGGATCCAGCCCTCCTGCGCCTCCCTGCAGTCTCCGCCCCACGGCAAGGTAGCTGAGAGTAGTCATGCAGGGTAGGCTTCTGAAACGGAGCAGGGTGGAAAAGGGGTCTAGAAAAGCAGATGGAAAAAAACAGCATGCACTGTTACCCCTCACAGGGTGGTTGTAAGGGATTTTTGTTTGTTTGTTTTTGGCCGAGCAGCTTGGGGGGTTCCCTGACCAGGGATTGAACCTGGGCCCTCGGCAGTGAGAGCGCAGAGTCCTGACCACTGGACCGCCGGGGAATTCCCATGGAAAAAAATTTAAAATTTCCGGGCTTCCCTGGTGGGACAGTGGTTGAGAGTCCGCCTGCCGATGCAGGGGACGCGGGTTCATGCCCCGGTCCGCGAGGATCCCGCGTGCCGCAGAGCGGCTGGGCCCGTGAGCCATGGCCGCTGAGCCTGTGCTCCGTGACGGGAGAGGCCACAACAGTGAGAGGCCCGCGTACTGCAAAACAAAACAAAAACAAAAACAAAAAAATTAAAATTTCCGTAGGAGGATCTTAGAGGCTCCTGGCAGATAATAATGTGTATGGACCAGTAGAACTGATCTTAACACTTTACAGAACAAAGTGGAGCCCTTGCTGTGTATTGAGCGCCTTCCCAGCATTTTTTAAAGCCCCCATCCTGTAATCATGAAGTCTGATTGACTCTGGGCCCTCAGCTTTCACCACCGTCCCACCTTTTGTACTCTGCTCTGCTGGGCCCAGGAAGAGGGATGCTCCTAGGAGGAATCTGAGTTCCCACTGCACAATAAAGACCAGCGCTGTCCAGTAGAACTTTCTGTAATGGTGGAAAGGTGCTAATGGGTGCTGGCCATTGTGGTACCCACTGGCCCCATGTGGCTGTGAGCACGTGAAATGTGGCTTGTGTGACTGAGGGACTGAATTTTTACGTTTAAAATTTTTTTAGTTAATTTAAACTTAATAGCCACATGGGGCTATTGGCCAGAGCAGGTAAAGCATTAGAAGGAAAACAAAGACCAAATAGTCATGTGAAACCAAAGTGAACTTGTTCACGTGGCAAGGGAGAGCCACGGCACGCGTTCAGCAGATTTTTCCAAACACACTGAAGAGGTAAAAAGGAGGAGTACTCCACATTAGGCAAGATTCAGAGTTCAGGTCTCTGGTTGGCTTTCTGATCGTCACCTCTGATTGATCGCTTTCAGGTTTCGTGTTACCAGTGCCCAGAAGCTTGGTTTTCAACCCGGCCGGGACGGATGGCGTAGCTCTCCAACAGACTTAGCTGTGGGTGTGCTTCTTTGATGATCAGGTGGTTGGTTTTGCCCCTTGACACCCTGCTTTCGCACTCCACTCCTCCCATCTGAGAGATCTGTGACCTTGGGTAAGTCACTTCACCTCTCTTTGCCTCTGTGTCCTCATCTGTACTTTCTTTACAGGGCTGTTATGAGAGTTAAATGCATTAATCCCTGGAAAACACTTAGAACAGTATCTTGCCAGTAGTGAGGTAGAGGTCTTAAATGTTTATTGTTAAGCTTATTGTTAAGCTAGATGCTTTTGTAATTGGTGTCACTGTAAATGGGATTGTTGTCTTAATTTCATTTTATAGTTTGCTGCTAGTATAGAAGAACACAGTTGACTTTTGCAAATTAACCTTGTAACCGATAACCTTGCTTCTTCCGGCGCACCGCAACGAGGAGCGGCACCCTCTCGCCGCAGCTAGAGAAAGCCTGTGCGCAGCAACGAAGACCCAACGCAGCCAAAAATAAATTAATTAAATAAATAAATTTATAAAAAACAAAACAAAACAAAAACCTTGCTTCTTTGTATATTAATTCTAATCTTTGTTTTATAGATTTCACTGGAATTTGCTGTGGAGACAGTCATATTTTCTGCAGTTTTACCTCTTCTTTTTTATTTTATTTTATTTTATTTTTTGCAGTACACGGGCCTCTCACTGCTGTGGCCTCTCCCGTTGCGGAGCACAGGCTCCGGATGCGCAAGCTCAGCGGCCATGGCTCACGGGCCCAGCCGCTCCGCGGCATGTGGGATCTTCCCAGACCGGGACACGAACCCGCGTCCCCTGCATCGGCAGGTGGACCCCCAACCACTGCGCCACCAGGGAAGCCCTATCACGCACATTTTTAATTGTTAGGCCTTCCTGATGACTAATTCCATTTGTCATTATCAGATGCCTTTGTTCATCTTAGGAAATGCTCTTTTTCTGGAAGTCTGTTTTGTCTGAGTTACGTGTATGGTTAGGTTTAGGGTACCATTTTATTATTTGTTTTCCCTTTGTGCCTCTTCTTTGTCCTGCTGTCCCCTTTCTTTTGAGTTATCGGAAAGGCTTTTAGCATTCCATTTCGTCTGCTTATTGGCTTTGGACATATCTCTGAGATACATGTTAGTGGTTGCTCTGGAGATTACAGTGATCCACTTACCTAACCTTTCATGATCCACTTAGACTTCAGACTTGTGCCACTTCACAGAAATGTGGAAACCTTGCAGTCACCTCTGCATGCATGGGAAACCCACTGGACAGTGTTATAATTTTCTTTCTACAGTCATACATATTTTAAAACTCTTACAAGGAAAAAATAGTCTTTTTCTTTTTTTTTTTAAAGGATAGGTACTTTTATTCATTTACTTATTTATTGGCTGCGTTGGGTCTTCGTTGCTGCATGCGGGCTTTTCTCTAGTTGCGGCGAGCGGGGGCTACTCTTTGTTGTGGTGCGTGGGCTTCTCATTGCTGTGGCTTCTCTGGTTGTGGAGCACGGGCTCTAGGCGCGCAGGCTTCAGTAGTTGTGGTGCGTGGGCTCAGTAGTTGTGGCGCACGGGCTTAGTTGCTCTGCGGCATGTGGGATTGTCCTAGACCAGGGATTGAACCCGTGTCCCCTGCACTGGCAGGTGGATTCTTAACCACTGCGCCACCAGGAAAGTCCCCCCAAAATAGTCTTTTATACTTACCATCTCTGTTGCTGTCTCCTCATTCCTAAAGGTTGGGGTTTCCCTGTGGTGTCATTTTCTTTCTGGGGTACTGCTTGTGGAGACAGTGTCTCCCACCACCCAGCATGTCTTACTTCATTTCCCTCCCTGAAGGATATTTTCACAGGCTGTGTAATAATGCTGGGTGGGACTTTTTTTCTTTTAGCACTTTAAAAATATCTTTTAAGAGGGCTTAATGCAGTGTGGGATCTTGGAACAGAAAAAGGATATTCATGGGGAAACGTGAAATCCAAATGGCATCCTGAGTTTAATTAATAACAACATAGCAGGGTTGGTTTCTTGGTTTTGACAAGTGTACCCTGGTCATGTAAGATGCTAATATTAGGGGAAACTGGATAAGATGTATATGGGAATATCACCTTTTCTGTAAATCTAAAATCATTCTGAAATAAAGGTGTATTTAGGACAATACATTAACAGGAAGATAACAGGAGGAGGGTGTCCCCATGGAGGGGCGGCCCAGTGGAAGGGGAGAGCACCTACGTCAGGAGGTGAAGGTTTGGTTACTGTCGAGGTTGGGTGAGTAAACATACTGCAGGTAATGGAGCCGGGACTCTGACAGTCAGAGGATGGACTTGCAAAGACAGAAGGAGAAAATTAGAACCTTGTGGTGTTGAATTGGAATTGGGATTATAGGTGTGAACCCATGGTTTTCAAAAGATGCTGCTCTAAAACTGTGGGTGGATCGGTGTAGCAGTGACTACAGATGTGAGTGTTGTGTGTGGATGCGTTTACCTTCATCTGCTCTGTCCACGGAGGGGACCCACGAGCAGCACCACCCCAGGACCCCTGAGCACCCCCCAGCATACAGGTGGCCTTGTAAATACCATTCTCCACTAAAAGAACCAGGGCTCCTTGGAGTAAAGGCTGGTTTCAGGGTCAACCAGGGAGAGTGCCCGGTGAGCGTGGAACATTTCGTGGCAGGAAGCAGGGAGCGCTCACAGGTTGAGGGGCACGTGCCAGAAGGACACCAAAGCCAAGGGATGGGCTGCCACTGCCCAAACCAGAGGCAATTTGAGCATTGGAGTAAATGATAGTAACAGCGTAGCTAACTGAATAAAATAGGAAACTGAGCCCGTAAAGATGAGTAAATGGGCAGTTTATGAGGAACGGGATTTGCACAGTCTCAGACCACCTCCCCCGAGGTCCTCGTAACTACACAGGGAGGGAGGGGCGCCCCGACGCAGGGAAGCTGCGCGGGAGCTCCGTGTGCAGGGTGAGCAAGGCCCCTGACGCGTGTGAAATTCCTGCCAAAGGTGCATTGCCCGCGGCTCGTCACAAAGGGACGTCCGTCAGAGGGAAAACGAGGACACACTGCAGAACAGCTGGCTTGTGACCTTCCAGGTGTCAGGGGCACGAGAGTCAGGGAGGGGCTGCAGAGACGTGGCAGCAAAACGCAGCTCGTGGTTCTGAGCCGGACCCTTTGCTGTGGGAGCTGCTATAGGGACCGTTAGCCAAAGCTGGGGGTCTGGGCGTGGCTGGTGGCCCGGTTTCAAAGGCCATCCCCCCGGTTCCGTAGGGGTGCCTCTGTCCACAGGGAGCCACACTGCCGTGTCCGGGGGGTTGGGGGTTCGGTGTCAGGTCGGCCGCTCACCCTCAAGTGATTCACGGACTCTCCTTTGAACTTTTCTATACCTGATTGTTTCCGAACAAAAAGCAAAGCTTTTCAGTGCCATGCAGAGGGAATAGCTCCCACCAAGGAAGTATTTCCTTTTCAGAAGGGTCAGGAGGTGTGGAGCAGGAGGTACAGGAGGGGCTTCAATGGAAAAGGCGAGCCCTGTGTCCTCGCCTGCTGTGTTGCGCACGTGGTGGCTTTATGATTATTTTTAAAGTAATGCGTGTACATTTATATCCCTTCTGTATGTGTAGTTCGTACTTAACCATGGGAGGAAAGCCTCAGTGGTTTCCTTTTATGTGGCACACGTGTGCCTGTGAAGCGGGGACATTGGAAGTGGGTGACGTTCAGAACAGTGGACGGGGAGGTGTTGTCGTCTCCTGGAGGGCTGGGCCTGAGATTCCTCGCGTTGGCCCTCAGCACCCACAAGATATATAATTATCACGAGCTGTTTAATGAACGAGCAGTGGTGTAAACAGCTCTTAGTTAATGAAAAGTGGCTCACGCTTACTGAGTTTTCACATGGGCCAGGTACTGCTGTCGTGCCTTCTGTCCCTCCCAGCCTGGTCCGTCGTCAGATGAGTGAACTGTCCTAGGTCGCCCTGGGGGAAAGGGGCAGAGGTCCTTGTGCAGAGTCTGGCGGCTTACCCACTGCACCCATAGGAAATACCCCACTGTGTTCCAGTTGGACCATTTCAAACTGTGCAGGATAACACCATAGCATCTGAGTAAATGGGTGTTTTTATTTTTAAGAAATTTGGATTTGAGGCTGAGATTTCCTTTTTAATATTTTCATTTAGCAGGTATTTGCTATTCTATAGGGAGTATATTCCAGAGTTGCAAGAGATTTAATGATGTAATCCTTTGTACACAGATCTTTCCCCCAAGTAGCATATAGGCTAAGGAGACTTGCTTTCGCTGCGCTGTGCAGCTTGCGGGATCTCAGTTCCCTGACCAGGGATCGAACCCGGACCTCCGGCAGTGAAAGCTCAGAGTCCCAACTGCTAGGCCGCCAGGGAACTCCCTCCAAGTAGCATATAGGCTAATAGGGCATGACTCGGGGTGGAAGGTGGTGAGTGAGGTAAGAAAGTCATTCGTTGGTTCATTTATTTGTTTCAGGAACACTCGCCAGCGTTCTCCTGTGCCAGGTGCTCACACTTCTTTAGTTTGGGTTTCATGTTCAGGTTTAAACCAGATGTCTTATTTTGCCAGTTTGCCTTTTGTTAAGGAGCCATGATACGTTCGAGGCTTTTCGCAGCGAGATCCTGGCCGGTGTTGGAGGGCGTGGGGTGCTGGACACCGTCGGCACGAGTGTTTCCCAGGCCCGGGCGGCTCCTTCCCCAGCACGCTTCTCCCAGGCTGCTCTCGGTCAGCTGTGCGGACTGCACCAAGCACCAGGAGCCCCCCAGGAAGAAGCTGCTCTCGGAGAAAAAATTGGTGAGGCTCTAACCTTGAAGGAATTTGACTGCCGTTTCCCCTCTGAAGGCACAGGGCGTTGTTTTGAGCTCTTGTTGTCTTGTCTTTGTTTATCCTTGGAAATGAGGCCGTGAGATGAAGGCCTGCGGGTACCAAATACTGGGCTGGCCTAAAACTGCGGCGGACCCAGGGCAGTGCCCAGCGTGCCAGAAGTGATGACCGTGTTCGCTCCCTTCGCCAGGAGGGCGCCTGGGGCTCATGTATCGTTAGCCTGTGCGTCTGAGATATGTACTATATATATTCTTAGGGACATGTGAATAGTTCTGAATTTATGGCATGGGGGTGTGGGGACCGGGGCATGCACCTTTAGTTTTATAGTTCTCCAAGGCTTACATGTTTTTTATTCTGTTTATCAAAACCTGTTTAAAACATGAATGATCTTTAATTAAATTCAAGAATACACATGTTTATAATCCACTTTGTTTCCTCCCAAGTGCGGCTTCCAATTAAGGCTCATAGGGCAAACAGTACTTCATGTGGAAAATTACTTTGGCAGTCAGCGTGTGCACTCAGATATATCAAGTTTTCACGTGGTTTTGTCTCCTCCCCAGAATGTAAACATTGACTCTTAAGTTTTATCTTCTGTACGATGCTCCTTAGTTGTGCTTTTTTCCCATCGGGGTTGATTTCCATTATGTTCAAAATTGTACATTGCGTTTTTGAAACAGTAATTCATGGTTTTTCCATGTGGTGGTGCCAGAGCATCATAAAGTATTTCTGTATTTTCCTTTAAAAAAAGATCTGCTTATGGAGTAGTGGATGGAAATGCAGATGCCCTGGTCCCCATGGAGGGGCCATGTGGGCGGCCACGTCAGCCTGTGCACATGTGCAGGGAGCAGGTGGGCTCCTCGGGACAGGACGGCTGGGCTGGGAGTGGCGTCCTCAACACTGCACCCTGGCACCTTGGGCAGCTGGACATCTTGTCCTGTGAGCAAGCGTTTATTAAATATTAACCTGGTTAGGGGACTTCCCTGGTGGTTAAAGCTCTGCGCTCCCAATGCAGGGGCTCAGGTTTGATCCCTGGTCAGGGAACTAGATCCCGCACGCCGCAACGAAGATCCCGCACGCCGCAACGAAGATCCCGCACGCCGCAACGAAGATCCCGTGTGCCACAGCTAAGACCCGGCGCAGCCGAATAAATAAATGTTAAAAAATATATAGATATACATATATATATATATGTTAACCTGGTTAGTTAGTTCTGATTCTTTAGGTAGGTTGTGTCTCCCTTAGGGACCTAGAGAAAAACTTGCTCTCAGATAAGGGCTCTGTCTGCATCACCACATTTAAAAAAGGAGCCCTGGGGCTTCCCTGGTGGTGCAGTGGTTGAGAGTCCGCCTGCCGATGCAGGGGACACGGGTTCGTGCCCCGGTCCGGGAAGATCCCACGTGCCGCGGAGCGGCTGGGCCCATGAGCCATGGCCGCTGAGCCTGCGCGTCCGGAGCCTGTGCTCCGCAATGGGAGAGGCCACAACAGTGAGAGGCCCACATACCGCAAAAAAAAAAAAAAAAAAAAGGAGCCCTGTTCAGTCAGCCACAGAAGACTTCTGTTCTTAGTTGGAAGCCTGATAATGGCCCAGGGACTGTCACTCTCATTCTCTCGTCCTGAGGAGCAGAACTCTCCATTAGTAAAGACCTGTTCTTTCTTTCTTTTTTTTTTTTTTAAAGACCTGTTATTTCAGTAACGTGTTTCTATTTGAAAAAGCTGGGAAGGCGCTTTATTTAAGGAGTATCTCCTAAACTGCGTTTTAGTTAGGTTTGGCGTGGAGTTCGTGACTGGGATGTGTATCCCGCGCTGGGCACTTTTAACATCTGCGTTGTTGATTTACATTTGCCCACAGATAGCAGTGACTTGTGGGAACTCGTTCTTATATTTGCATCTTAGGCCTGATTAGCAATATTAATATCATTAGCTTCTAATTTTAAAGCCTGTCATGGGTAGAAAAGGTACATTACAAATGACTGCTTGGTCCTTGGGAGGACTGCAGAGTTAATAACGACAGGCCTCTGTGTGTTCTCTGCAGAAAAGGCATTTTGTGGACCATCGCCGAGTGCTTGTCCGAGGGGGACGCGGAGGTGACGGGGTAAGCTGCTTCCACAGTGAGCCCCGGAAGGAGTTTGGAGGCCCCGATGGTGGCGACGGAGGCTACGGCGGCCACGTCATCCTGAGAGGCAGGTGTCCCGAGGGGCAGCCCGGGGAAACGCGCTGTGTCTGCGCGCCTCCGGGGTGGGGAGTTTTCACCTTCTTATCCTAACAGGAAGTTGGATTCAAAAATTGACCTGTGGACATCATTTTATTAAATTACGTGGATGTTCACATTTAGATAATCCACCCAAAACCAACTTTGATGGTTTTGGTTTTTTTTATTTCAGGAACACAAAGACAGTTTACTGTCAGGGAATCTAACATTCTGGTACAGTCTGTCAAAGGGTTAATCTGTTACTATCTCAGTCAAGTGCTGAAAGGGTACTGATTGCCCTGACACACATGGAGCACAAATATTAGCAAACTAGTCCCCTCAGTAACCATTCACAGCATAGTAAGTACAGCTGTTTTCAAGATGATGATGACATTATGGGTAACTTTTGAATTGTTTGAAAATTGTAGTATTTTTTGAAAGAAAATAGGAAATTAAATTTTTCAAAAAATCACATTGCGGGCTTCCCTGGTGGCGCAGTGGTTGAGAGTCCGCCTGCGATGCAGGGGACACGGGTTTGTGCCCCGGTCCGGGAGGATCCCACATGCCGCGGAGCGGCTGGGCCCGTGAGCCATGGCCGCTGAGCCTGCGCGTCTGGAGCCTGTGCTCTGCAACGGGAGAGGCCACAACAGTGAGAGGCCCGCGTACTGCAAAAAAAAAAAATCACATTGCTAGTTTAGCGACTTTTGCTACAACTTTATTCCGTGGTCCCAGGTGCATTCTTTAGATTTTTTTTTCATTTTTATTTTATTATTTATTTATTTATTTTTGGCTGTGTTGGGTCTTTGTGGTTGCACGTGGGCTTTCTCTAGTTGCGGAGAGCAGGGGCTACTCTTTGTTGTGGTGCGCAGGCTTCTCATTGCAGTGGCTTCTCTTGTTGCGGAGCATGGGCTCTAGGCACCTGGGCTTCAGTAGTTGTGATGCGTGGGTTCAGTAGTTGTGGCTTAGGGGCTCTAGAGCGCAGGCTCAGTAGTTGTGGCACACGGGCTTAGTTGCTCCATGACATGTGGGATCTTCCCGGACCAGGGCTCGAACCCGTGTTCCCTGCATTGGCAGGTGGATTCTTAACCACTGTGCCACCAGGGAGGTCCCGTCCCAGGTGCATTCTTAACGTTCTGAATCTGAACAAAAGAAACTTAACGACATGAGATGGGTCTGCCTTTGACACAGAGGGAGATGACGCTTCTCGCTCTGACTTCCAGTTGACCGGCAAGTCAAGTCCCTGTCCTCAGTCCTGTCTCAGTACCAGGGCTTTGACGGAGGAGCCGGCGGCAGGAAGAACTGCTTTGGGCGAAGCGGCGCCGTCCTCTACATCCAGGTAGGCCATCTGGACCATCAAGCTCCCAGGTCCTGCCGAGTGGTCCAGAGGGGCCCCGTCCTCCACAGAGCAACCCTGGACGGGGACTCTGTGCTGATTTCATACCGTGTGAATGTGTCACCTGTTCAGAAAGTCATGAAACGATTATATTTACGGCGAGGGGCCCGTAGGTCTCCCCCGCTGTCTCCAGCCCCGTGGGGCCCGCAGGTCTCCCCCGCTGTCTCCAGCCCCGTGATCTGCCCCCACCTACCCTCTCGGGCACCTCCCTACGAGTGGAGAGTTTGTGCTTTCAGCATCACTCTCGTTTTCCAGATGCTTTTGTTCACCCTGATGCTTTAGACGCACTGTTGGGAAAAGCCATTTATGCAGTTTGCCTGCAGTGCAGTCAGCCTCTCAAGCCCTTTAGGGCTGGGCCCTTTCCCAGGTCCTTTGTCCCTTTGTGGAGCTTAGTTGTGCCTCCCTTCTCATGCTGCCCCTATAAGCACTTGTTATTTTTCAGGTCCCCGTGGGCACTTTGGTGAAGGAGGGAAACGAAGTCCTGGCTGACCTCTCGCACCCGGGTGATGAGTTCATCGCAGCACTGGGCGGGGCAGGCGGGAAGGGCAACCGCTTTTTCCTGGCCAACAGCAACCGAGCGCCCACGACTTGTACCCCCGGACAGCCGGGTCAGGAGCGGGTCCTCTTCCTGGAGCTCAAAACGGTGGCACACGCTGGGCTGGTGGGTGTCACCTGAAGCCCCGGCGGGAGGATGGTGGGGGACATGCCAGGAGGGCGGCGGCCGGGCAGCCCACTTTCTCCCATCAGAGCCTGTTGGCTTCGTCAGGAGCCCTGCTGTCCTCGTCCCCGGTTCCCGACCCAAGACCCCCGACCTTGGCCGTCCCCACTCTCTTCCAGGTCGGATTCCCCAACGCGGGGAAATCCTCGCTTCTCCGGGCCATTTCCAACGCAAGGCCCACTGTGGCCTCCTACCCATTCACCACCCTGAACCCGCACGTGGGGGTTGTTCACTGCGAGGACCACCAGCAAATAGCAGGTAGGACACCAGGGCCTCTCAGAGAGTCAGGGCGACGATGGGGTTCAGAGCAATGCTTATGTAACTCTTGCGTGTAGCGTTGTTTTCTTCATTTGAAAACTGTGGTTCTTTATCAGAATCAGGTTTTAGGTTTGCTTCCCACCCTCTCCCCCAGGCATCTGTTAGTGGCAGTGCAGGAATTGGAGTTTAAATTTCAAACCTGGGGAAATTATTCCTTTTCACCGCCTCTATTCTTCTCTTTCATCTACGGGGAACTCGGCACCATCAGTCATGTGGACAACGTGTGATTTAAAAAGCTTTCCCTGTACCATTTTGAGAGAAGAAAACTTTCCAGAAGATAATGTACCCATTAAAAATAGTCAGCCTGCTGGCGACGCGATTTGTGTAGCGCTTTATACTTGCAGAAGACGCTATCGTTTCTATCGGTAATCCAATTATTAATAGAGTACAGGAAGCCGTCTTCCCCTTTTTTGAATCATTTTTGAAGCCAGAAAGACTGCAATGTGTTAAGTAGTTCTTATTAGACTGATCTGTCATCACGCCTGTCAACCAGATACTTCAAAGCATTAGCAGAGCTGAAAGCTGAGATGCCTCAGATGGTAATTGGCCTGATGCATCACTGAGGCAGTAAATTGAACGACTTCACTTGCAAGGTGTTCCTTGGCAGGAGAGGATCAGAACTCAGAGGTCTCAGGTTCCCCTCCTGGACCGTCTGCTCTTCTCCTCCGCAGTGGCCGACATCCCGGGCATTGTCCGCGGAGCCCACCGGAACCGGGGCCTGGGCTTGGCCTTCCTGAGGCACATCGAGCGCTGCCCCTTCCTCCTGTTCGTGCTGGACCTCTCGGTGCCAGAGCCGTGGACGCAGCTGGATGACCTGAAGTACGAGCTAGAACAGTACAGGGAAGGCCTGTCCGAGAGACCCCATGCCGTCGTGGCGAACAAGGTCGACCTCCCTCAGGCCAGAGCCCAGCTGCCCCAGCTGCAGGCCCGCCTAGGCCGAGAGGCCATCGCCCTGTCAGCGGCCACTGGGGAGAACCTGGAGGGGCTGCTGCTGCATCTGAAGGAGCTGCACGATGACCACGTGGCCACGGAGCTGGAGCGGGGCCGCCAGCCTCTCCGGTGGTAGCGGAGGTGGTAGGCCGGGAGGTGGCATGGGCAGTGCCCAGGCAGGCTGACTGTGACCGGAGATGAGGAAGGAGCCCCAAAGAATCAGAGGCCTTGGTGCAGCGGCCTCCCCACCAGCTCAGGGCTCCCCACCAATGCGCCCCCCTGCCCTGGGCCTGGGACCTTGGGGCGGTGGACGCTCACGCACCCGCCCATCTGTTCCCGGTGCTTCCCGCGCCCGCCTGCATGCGACTGATGTGCTACGATGGGCTCGTCTGTGTTAATTGGCCCCTGATTAGCAGGGACCACACTCTGCCTGATGTCGCCAAATGCTGCCAAGTGCACGCGGGGGGTGGGAGCCGGTGCTCCCTGCTGACCCTTGGGTGGCGGCAGCTGTCGCAGAGGTGGGCCCTTGATTCCACGGCTGTCAACACGCCCCGTGAGCGCAGTTTGGCGGGGATGCTCTGCTGTGCGAGGGCCGGGGGAGGGAAAGCATTTGCAGGTGCAATCCTCAGATGCCGCCGTCTGAGGCAAGCAGTGAGGGTGACACCCGCCCTGTTGTCCCAGACGGCGCCGTGCTCTTTGGGAGCCGAGCTTCACGACTGCTCCCAGTATCCGACCCAGGGACGTGTGGCTTCTGACCCACTTAGTACACGCGAACAGGTTATTAACTGCGGACTGCAGGTGGGGCATGGCAGCGCCGTCCCCCAGGGTAGCCAGTGTCTCAGGTTTGTGCTTCTAGGTGTCGATGGGAGCCGCGCCCGCGCCCCCAGCGTCCCCTGACTGCAGGTGCCCCGTGAGGACGGCGCAGCTGCTCCTAGCCTGCTCATCCGGCAAAATGGCCTGGAACTTTTGTTCCCCCCAAATAAAGTCTGATGCATCTGATGTGTCCCTGAGGGCCTAAGGGATGAGTGGAGAAGGGACCCGGGGCCCTTTGGGGATCGGCCTCAGGGTCCGGAGGCAGCTGGGCCGCTGGGTGCACTTAGGCCAGTGTCTTTTCCACACGTGGGGGTTGGGCAAACCTCGAATAATAAGCCAGTGCCTGAGCTTTCAGGAGCAATTCCGTTTTGATCTGACATCAAATTTGCAACTAGAACAAGAGTCCTTTACCTGAACCTTTATTTCAATGCCTTGTAATTTCAGAGGTCCTTGTGTTCTGGAAACCAGAGCTGGGTTTTGCATGTATTTGCTCTCTCTCAGGCCACCGCGAAGAGCAGCATTAATTATCCACGGCCTTTCATCTTGCTTGCTGGGCGCCCACCACGTGTGCTCTTCAGAGGGGAGACGCTCAAGATGCCTCCCGTAGCTGACCCAGAAGGGGTGCCCCAGAGGGCAGGGGCTCTGTCCTGTTCTCGACTGTGCCCCCAGCAGCCTCAGGACCTGACCCCAAGGGGGCACCAGTACGTATTTGTGGAATGAGCGAGTGCGTGGTGGCTGATGTCAGGTGCGTTTAGGTTTCTTTTAGTTTGAAGACTATTTGACGGGTGGGTGGGTGCCGAGCAAGAGCCGTGGCCCGCTCCCCAGGCCCAGCTTCAGCCGGGCCCACCTCTTCTGGCCGTTCCCGCTCAGTGACCTGCTCCAAAGTCTCAGCAACTCTTGCTTCCTTGATCAGCCCGGGGCGCCACCTGTTGACCTCTGGCCCCTGGACGGGACTTCGCTTTCTCATGTCCCCCTCCCTGTGCCCTCCCCACGGCCGCACCGGGTGGCCTGGGTCTGCGTCAGGCCAGCAGGGCGTGGGCTGTGGGGCCAGGTGCTTGGCCGTCTCCATGGGGCCCTCGTTCGCTGGGGGCTGGCACAGCCCCGCCTTGTTTCTTTGCCTGGCTTTACCTCTTCCTCTGCGTGGTGTTTGTGTCCCAGCGTTGTCCCTCCCCTACTGATTTCGTCTCCCAGAAGCTCCAGCCGCCAGCCTTTCCCTGAGATTTCTTCTCTGTGCCCTTGGCCCTCTGTTCCCATGCAGGCGGTGGGCTCAGCGCCTGGCGGGGCCTCCCGGGGCGGGGTGGCCGTCTCCTCCCTGGTCTCCTCTCCCTCCCGCTTTCCTCTCTAATTCATTGGCAAAGACCCTATTTCCAGATAAGGTCACATTGTAAGTTTCCAGTGCTTGTGAATTTGAGGGTGCCGTCAGCCCAGTCAGCACTCTATTCTAGTACCCTGCTCAGGCCCCTTGGTCTCCCCGCACGGCAGCGCAGGCGCCATAATCCCTGTATGCACGGGTCCTTCCTCCACCCCATCTTGGGCCACCCCCTCCCTCCAGCAAAGCCCCAGCCCTGACCTGGCCTGCCCTCCCCTGCTGCCCATCCCCTCCCTCTGTCCTCTGCTCCAGCTGCTTCTTGGCTACACTAAGGACCCTCCAGGACAGCAGGCTTTTGTGCTGCCAGTCCCTGTGATGCAAGTGCCCGTCCTCAGACACCCTATGAATGCCCCCCAGCTGGGGGCCTCTGACCACCTGATCAAGCAGCCCCACCCACAAGGGCCCTGCCCTGCGCCCCGCCAGCCGCTGTCAGGCGTATGGCCCCCTGGCCTGGCCTTCCGCATCAGCCCCTACCGCCACGAGGCTCCTGGTCTGGGCTGCGTCGCAGGGCCGGGACAGTGCCGGCACCGGAGGCATAACAGACGTGCTGGGCAGGTTGTAGTTCAGTTGAATACATGCACGTGTGTGGGGATACATGCCAGCATGTTTACGGACAGGGCACACGTTCAAAGACCATGGAGTGGAGAGCACCGCCCAGCGACAGGGCAGCAGGCGGCTGCGCCACGTGGCTGCCTGCGGATTCCATTCAGACGGTGGGAGGGGGGCCGACCTGGGGTGGGGAGGTGGCTGCGGCTCTAAAAGCACGAGGAGCCTGGCGGTGTCGTGTGTTGTGATGAAGTCGCACTGAGCGTTTGATGGGTAGACTTCCAGTTTGGGAAAACGAGGACGTTCCGGAGGTGGGTGGTGGGGATGGCCGCACGCCTCTGAGCTGTGCACTGAAATGGCGGAAAGGGCAAATTTTAGATGTATTTGACCATAGTGAAAACACACGTAGAACTAAGCGCACACACTCACATACGCACATGTAGTTACGCAGGCACACGCGTGCAGGTGAGCATGCTCTGGGCGCTGTCTGCCGTTGATGTTCATCTTCTCGTTGCCAGGGCGGCTCTAATGCTCGGACCCACCAAGGCCAGAGTGTCGCCTCTCCGGAAAGGGCAAAAGGCCAAACGGAGTAGAGGGGACACACAGGCCTCTGGGGCGGGGCTGTGCGTGCCCGAGAAGGGGCCCCTGGGCGGTCTCGTTCTGTCTTGCAATCCTTTGATTCTTTAGAGGAAAATATCTTTCCTTGCAAGGAATCAGTGGGCACCCGTGGGTTGATATTTTCCCAGAGCCAGGAAATCCTTCCAGTTTCTGCTGTGGCCTTGGGGTGGGCAGGTTGCCCAGCCCAGCCCACTGAACCTGTTACGCTCAGCACTGGGAGTGTCGCCGGGACGCCCACGCTTGTCACCCCCCCCAGCTGCCTGGTTTTCATCGTCTGTACAGCGGGGACACTAAGGCCCAGCAGAGTAGCTTAAGACCCGCGGCCTGGCCTGGGGGTCAAGCCTGCTCACTTCAGCCCCACCCAGGGTACGCAGCCCCTGCCCTGTGTGGGGTCTTGTGGGAGCCACAGGTAAGGACAGAGCAAGCCTCAGGGTTGAGAGGGCCGTGCCCCCAGGATGCCAGCACGCCGCCCCTGGCCAGGCCCAGGACTCCAGGCCACAGGCAGCCACCCGCCCACCCTCCCACCAGCCCAGCCCTGGTCCCTTCCCGTGGCTTCCAGAGACCTGGATGGATCCCTAGAGCCCAGCCCGGCCCCTGCAGTGTCTGTGAACACGGGGAGGGTCACCGGCTCTGTTAGGATTGAATTTCAGATTCACAACAAAGAATGCAGTACTTAGCTAACAGATTATTTGTTGTGACTCTGAAATCCAGATTGCACTGAGCTCCTGTGTTTTACCTGATGGCGGAAGTGAAGGGGTGAGGTGCGGGGGAGGTCGTGGAATCAGCCCTCATTGATGCTGGGCCTGCAGGGAGGGCTGGGGGGCTGGGCCAACTTGGGCGAGGCTGTACCTCTGCGAGGGGCCCTGCCTTTCTCCCATCCCTGGAGGGGGCCTTGGGGGGCAGAGGCCAGCTGCCCCCGCTGTCCTTGGGGTGGACCCAGCAGCAGCCACCCCTGCCTAAGATGGTGGGTACCTGTCCGCCTGTCTGCCTTCCCCGTGACAAGGGGGTGCCAGCTGGCTCACAGGAACCACGGAGGAACGTCTGGGGTCCATGGCTGATTAAAGGGGGCAACTTGAAGCACCCGGCACTGGTCCCATGAAATATCCGTGTGGCCCGCAGAGCTGCTGGCCCACCACGGGGGTTCCGTGCAGGATCTCCGAGCAAGGGACCCTGACGTCCCAGCTGCACGGATCTGGAATCCTTGGTGAAGTCAGCGTCTGGCTCAGGGCCCAGCAGGTAGCAGGAGCTCAAGAAAGTGCAGACATCATCCACCCCCAGCCCTTCACCCACTTGGTGTGTCTTACGGTCTGAAATACCTGCATTAGAATTTGCCTTCTTTGATTTAAAGATCGAGATCATCCTCTGTTACAGTGCACATCTCCCCCTGTCCCTGGAGGAGTCAGTCCCACACACTTCAGTATGAGTTAATGGATTGGAGGGGCTGGGACAGAGCCGAGCCTGGGCTGTCAAAGGAAGCCCCAGGCCCTGAGGGGCACCCGGGAGGGGCTGGTGAGGAATGGTCTACCCCCTGCCCCCTCCTGGCTTCTCAGGAATGTGGTCCTGCTAAGCTGGGGCCCAGGAAGGAGGGCAGAAGGCAGGCTGTTCCCCGTCCACTGAGCTGCCCCGACTCCTACACCTCTGCTCAGAACCAGGCTTTGCTGGACTCTTTAAAGATCGTCCAGCATTTAAAGTGGAAGCATTTAAAGATCATCAAATTTGTCATGTTTGAATTTGGAAACTGGTGACTTCGGAGTGTCACGGATGCATTTTTAGCGCAATTCCCACAGCGCTACCACCCCCTCCCCCCTTACATCCAAAACCCTCCTCTCCTCTCTCCCTTCTCCCCTTTCTTCTTTCTCTTTTGAAGGATATTTTTGCGCCCTTCTGAGATTTGTGTCTGACAAACTCCAGAGCAAGGTGCCTCCTCTGGACACAGCGCCTGCCACCCTGGAGCAGGATGCCGCGTGCTGTCTGGGACGCTCTCCTTAATGGACAGGGAATCTAAGGCCAAGGCACTCGCCTGGCCGAGGTCCCCCTGTGGACAGGAAGGATGTCACAGAGAAATGGCTTGGCCTCCTGACCTTTCACCCTTAGAGCCAGTATGTTACTCCTAATATACCAAAATTCATTATTTTCCTGCCAACAATCATTACTAAATAATTGACTCACTTTCCTATTTTTTATTAAAGTCACAGACCTCCCATGGGCAGAAGTGTTCTGTTCCCCTCCCCTACCCCAAGACAGAGGGATGCCAGCTTGGGCCATCACATTACAAAACGTCATTTCATTGCCGGCTTTAGGAAGGAAGGGGCATTTGGTGACTCATGAAACTGAAAGGTCCAGGTTCTAGCTTCAGGCCAGGCTGGATCCAGGCGCTCAGACAACAGCACGTGGAAGCCGTCTCCGTCCAGCTCTCGGGTGGCTTTCCTCCGCCTCGGCTGTACCAGGTGTGCCCCCTCCACGGGGTGGCCTCTGTGAGGATAATGTCAGAGGCCGCCAGGCCGGCAGCCCCAGCTGAAGGGGAGCACAGGCCTCCCAGGGCACCAGACAAGGTCCCAGGACTGCTGCTCTCTGGCCTCACTGGAGACGTGCACCACCCCAACCTTTCCCGGTGATTCTGACCAGCCATGCCTGGGATCCATGCCCATCCTGGAGCCACTGAAGTAAACGGGGAATGGTTCCCAAAGGAGAAACGGGCTGCTGTCACCAGAAGAATGGGTGCAGCAAGAGGCCTTGGGCACACTCAGGAGCATGTGTGTGTCCCCTGAGCCTGCTCCGGGTGCCTGGGGGTCGGGCTCGGGAGAGGAAAGAGAAGGTGGCCCTGAGAGCCGAGGGCCTTGGGAAAATGGTCATGGAAGGAAAGTCATTAGCTGTGTGACCTTGAGCAGGTCATTTAACCTTTCTGTGCCTTTGTTTCCTCATCTGTAAAATGGGAATAATAGTACCTACTCTGTTTGGGAACTAGATGAGTTTACATAAGAAGAGGGTTCGGAATGGTGCCCGGAACATAGTAAGTCTGTTCATTATAATTGTAGTCTAAGCACAGTCCCTGTGCCAGGCGCCATGGCCATCCTTCCTGGGCAGCACCAGGGACCCCCAGCCTCAGGCCCTGCATGCTCCAGGACCCCCAGCCCTGACCTGCCGGAGCCAGCATCCCTCCCCAGATGCGCCATCAGGCAGGTCTCCCCGGTGTGCTCGCCATCCCAGGGATGCAGTTGGGCCCCCAGGAAGGTGCAGCGTGGCAGGGACCCGCTCACACACCACCATCCCCTGCGGTGCCTGGGGAGAACCCAGGGAAGAGTGAGGATGGGGTCCTGGCCCCCACCAACTGCTGAGTGCGGGATATGGGGAGAGTCGCCCAGCCACCAGGGTCCTGGCTCTGGGGAGTCTGCAGAATGGATAGTTGAGCAGCCCCCCGTGGGGTGGCCACGAGGATGCAGGGCTGCAGTAAATGTTGGTGGAAATGTTCTTTGCAGCCCCGAGTCCAGCCACGAGTGTCAGGATGGGGGGTGGGGAGGCAGAGGCCAGACAGCGTGTGGCTCCCCAGATCTCAGGCCTCCAGAAGCCCTGCCGGCTGACCCCAGGCCTCCGTTTTCATGGCCCTGATGCCCCGAAAAGAGCATTGAATAATTTGTCCTTTTGTAGAAGGATGGGGACTGCCTGCTGGGCTCCTGAGAATGTAGGGTCTTCACCCCAGGCTGGCAAGGACCCTCACCCAGCATGTGCACAGAAGCTGTTCTCGGGGGGTGCCCCAGAGCAAGCACCGGGGCGGGAGCGGCAGCCGGACATACGTAGCCGGTGCCAGACCAAGGAGCCCTGCAGATGTGCTGGCCCCTGAGGGCTGACAGCTGGCCCCGATGGGAGGAGCCAGGTCATCCACGGGCACCCAGGGCAGAACCCTGTGTCGGGCCATTGCCCAGGTCCTCAGTGCCACTGCCTCCCAGCCTCATGCCCCTGCCAGTCTCTGCACCCACTGCTAGGACTGCGCTGACACAGGCGGGCCACCCAGACTGTGCTCCATCCTAGGGCCTAAGGCTCACTCTCTGGATGCCTTATTGTCCTCAGAAGCAAGGCCACGCTCCTTACCTTAGCCTCCAGGCCCTGAAACATCACTGCCCCTCTGCACCCCTCACCTGCGGGCCCTTCCTTCAGCCTCAGGCTCGGCCTCTGCCACCTCTCGGGGCTCCCACCACTGGGCTCAGTGGAAGTTTGTGGAATGAATGAGTGAAACGTCACCTCCGCAGACAGGCTCCTTGTCCCCCCCGCTGACGAGCCAGGCCACCCGCCTCCTGGTCCCCCCCACAGTCCTCAGCCCCCGCGGGAATGGCCCTGCTGATGCGCCAGCCCGTTGTCCAGCAGACAGCCCGGCACACAGTAGGTGCTCAATAAACAGCAGCTGCTGACGTGGGCGGCGCCTGCAGAGGTGGCTGCTTCTGCCTTGGGGCTCAGCTTGTCTCTGCTCCCAGCGGTCGGATCCAAGGAGAAAGACCCCCTTGGTGTGTTTGTTTGCTGCTGGACATGGGCCCAATAGACTCCGTGTCTTTCTCTCCTCCTCCATCCCTGCGCAGTAGCTCGGGAAGCGGCAGTTTGCAGAGATTGAAGGCAAAATTTCTTGAAAGGCTGCACTTTTATCTTCCAATTTGTAGCCATTTAGCAGGGCCGGGCCGAGGGGCAGCGAGGGCTCTGGCTGTGCAGGCCGCACGGAGGTGCCCACCGCTGCAGAGAATGGGTTCTTTGTCCTTCCCCAGACAGCTCTGGGCTGCGGGACGGACACCCACCCTCTGGGGGCCGGGCAAGTCTGCAGGGCTGGAGGGAAGGCCAATGGCTAGCCCGCCAGCCTCACCACGGGCCCCAGAGCTGCGAGGGCTTCCCCAAGCTCTGAACCCACAAACAGTGGGCGACCTCCCTGTCACCGCCTTCCCCGGCTGCTCCCAGCGCCCTGAGGGGACCTAAGGCTCGCCCCTCCCTTGGGCCACTGAAGAGGGGGTCCAAGAAGAACGTCCTGCCTTGAGCAGAGGGGGCCCTTCCGGTGGAGGGAAAGTGCAGAGGGGAAGGAGTTCCAGCTGGGATTCTGGAGGAAGACTTCTGGGTGCTTGGGAAAACAAAGTGCAGGTGCAGCTGAGGGGTGAGAAAATGTCTGGAAGAGGAAGGTTTGTGGGTTTCAAATGTTGCTGTGAAGAGCTTCGCCCCCTGCAGTGGTGAGACTCAGAGCTGGCGGGCACCTCACTGCTGGAGATGGGACCCATGGCACCCAGCTGTAAGGGAGGGACGTGAGGCAGCCAAAGGTCTCTCTACCTTAGGAAGAAAGGACTGTGGACGCTGGGCCAGCACGGTGGGGAGGGTACGAGAGTCTGTGTCCGTGAGGTCAGGGGAGGGAGGGCCCTCATGGCTGGAAAGAAGGGGAGGCTTCCTGGAGGAGGAGACATCCGACCCACCCAAGTGTCTATTGCCCCAAAGTTGGGCTGGTCTTGCCCCCTTTCTGAGTGGACTCTGGCACCTGGGGTGAGGGCCAGTGTCTTCCCCCTCCGTGGAGCCCACTGGGCCCAGGATCACCCAGCATCATCCTGTCAGGTCCTTCTCCCCGTACCCATCCATCACCCTCAGTCCCGCCTCCAGGCCTTTGCCCAGGAAGCCCCTCCCCTCCCTTGGCCCAGCCCCTCAAGCTCAGCTCCAGTCCCCACACCCCTGGAATCTCCCCAGGGGGAAGATCATGGCTGAGAGCGGTGAGAACTCCTGTCCTGGGGGCAGGCAGGCTGCAGCAGGTGAGGGCTGTGCCGCGTGTTTTCAAGACTGGAGTGGGGAGCGGGCGGGGCACTGCCGGGGCACACGTCGCTTGTTAGGATTAAAGCCTGGTATGACCGCCGGGTTCGTCCGCTTGAAAAGGACACTGAGGCCGGGGGAGGGGCAGGCCTGTGCCTCATGCCCACCTGGGTGCTCTTGTGCCCCCCTGGGTCCCCGACTGGAGTACAGGGGCTCAGCCACCCCCCACAAAGTCCTCAGGAATCAGCACCAATAAAAAAAAATACACTTTACTGTGGACTTTGGGGTCTGCAGGGGCAGTGCAGCAGGTACGCGGGGAACGGAGCATGCAGAGTGCCAACCAGGTGCACGGGATATGGTGAAGCGGCCCCTCTGCTGGGCACCCAGCCCCTGGTCTCCTCCGACTGCCCCTGGGAGCCCCAGGACGCTCAGGGCGCTGCTGGGTCCCCGTCAATCCCAGAAAACTCTGGTTGAGTAGATGGAGAAGGAAGGGCAGCCCGCTGGACGAGCAGGCGTCCGGGGCTTTGGCCGCTCGCAGAGCCGCCAGTCGGGGCCCAACACCGCGAGCTGGGGGGCGGGGTGGGCAGAAGCCGCTGGCGCAGCTCAGCCGGAAGCGGCAGCACAAGGAAGGAGGGCGTGGGAGCCCACACTCCAGCCCTGAGCTCCTCCGCAGTTTTGTCTCTCTTCATTAAACATCCAAGGAACAGCGAGTTCACGGATGTGTTTTCTTCTTCTCCGCCTTCCTGAAACACCCAGAATGGAGAAGCGGAGACCTGCGGCGAGGTTTCTGGGGAGTACCCGGCACTTGGGGAGCAGAGAAAGTTGGAGGGAAGAGGGATGAAGGAGCCAGGTCCCAGGCTAGAGCAGGGGACAGACAGCAGCAAAGCCAGTGGCCGGGGCTTGTCTGGGACGGGGCAGGTGTGCAGGGGTGTGCAGACGCGTGCACGTGCAGGGGCAGCGCACCGGCTCTGGAGGCCTGGAGCGCACGCCAGGCACTTGCTTTGGGAAGACACCAAGCAGTAATTGTGTGAAGCGTGGACACGACCGGCCATCCCACTGTCCTTGGGGGTGGCAGACTGGCTGGGACCCCTGGGTTGTCCCTCCCGGGCTAGAGCGGGATTTGGGTGGCCACATTCCGGTTTGGGCAGCAGGGGTCTGTCCAGCCGCCCACCAGGCTGCATCAACTACCAGCGGACGCGCTGAGAGGCTGCCATGGCATTTAGGGTGGGCCGAAGACAAGCCAGGGCTCGTGCCTGCGGGGCAGCCGGGTGGAGGGTGGCGAGGCCCGGCTGTCCGTGAACCCAGGGCCTCGAGGGTGGTGGCAGTGGAGGGCTCTGCCCCTGCATCCCAGGTGCCTGTGGAGGCCGGCTCACTTCCAGCAGTGCTCCAGGGAGCTGGGGGGCTGCACCTTGAGCTTCTGTGGGCAGAGCAGCTTGGTAAAGGCCCGGCGGAAGCTGTAGTGGCACAGCGGGTAGAGGACAGGGTTGACGGCCGAGTTGGCCCACAGCAGCCAGAAGGACATCTCGTACCAGTAGTCGGGGACGCAGGGGCCGTGGCAGGCGGCCCGGGTGATCATGAGGAGTGTGTACGGGGCCCAGCAGAGCCCAAAGGTGCTCACGATGACGGCCAGCGACTTGGCCACCTTCTTGTCCCGCGAGAGCCGGAAGCGCTGGGCGATGCTCTGGGACACCATCTTCGTGCGCTTCTCCAAGGACGCCGAGGACACGGATGGCTTGGAGCCCCGCTTGAGTGAGCGCGGCCGCTCGGCGCCCCTCGAGGAGCTGCCAGAGCTGGAGGTGGGCGAGGCCGCGGCACCTCCCCCTCTGCTGCCCCCGAGGGCCGCATCCCCAGCCTCGGCCCCAGTGCCTGGGGCTGCCTCGCCGCCCCCCACCCCGCACCTGTGCAGCGGCACGGCCTCCCCACACCCCTTTTGCCAGCAATCCCAGCAGCTGGGCGCGGCCGGCGGCGGGGAGGGCTGGGCCTCGGGGGGAAGCTCCGAGGCCGCCGCCTCGCGTGCCCCGTCCAGCCGGACACGGGTGCGTCTCTGAATGTTCAGGTAGATGCTGAGGTTGAAGAAGGTGACGCTGAGGAAGGGCGTGAAGAACTCGAGGGTGGAGGCCGTGATGAGGAAGTACCAGTTGTAGAAGAACTCGGCGTAGCAGTGGCCCTCAGGGATGGAGCTGCCCCCCGACAGGTACTCCCAGCTGAGGATGGCGGGTCCGTAGAGCAGGAAGGCCAGCACCCACACCAGCACCATCTTCCTCACTGCCCGCCATGTGTCGCCCTGCTGGGCCCGGTAGGAGACCTGCGGTGGGACACGCTGGGTCAGGAGGCAAGGGGACTGAGCCCAGGTCGGCCGCTGCCGCTCGCAGCTCCCAGCAGCCTCTGGGCCTCTGTGCACGCCTTCCCCGGCAGTGATGCTTTTCCCTTTTCCTCCCCTCGCCCCATGAATCCCGGGCAGGCTGAGGCCCTGTCACACTCTCCTATGGCCTCAGAACCTCCCCCAGAATCCTAACTTTGTGCCGGGCTGCCTGTCTGCCATCGCCCCATCAGCTGTGCGCTCCCCCGGGGGCCCACGTCACTGTCCGATCTACTGAGTACCTGCCGTGTGCCAGTCTCTCTGCTTGGCACCTTTCGATACCATCTTATTTAATCTTCACAACTGCTCCAGCATGATCCCCACTTTCATGATGGCTCAGGCAGGGCAGGAAAGAACACAGGTGGGTCGGCTCAAGGTGCAGAGCTGGCTCAAAACCCATGCACTCTGTCCCACTGCCTCCCTGGACTAGGACACATGTGGTCCCCAGCGGAGGGCCCCGGGGTGCCTGATGGAGCCTCAGGGAGAAAATGAGATTGCACTGGAGTGACCTCTGCTTCTGTGCCGCCAGCCCGGTGCCCACAGGACACCGACGTGGGAAGTCCAGGCAGCCCAGGGCCCCTAACTCATGGTGGCCACCACGCCCAGGGAAGCTCGTGGAGCCTGTCTTCCCGAGACATGCACACCTGTGGGGAGGTACCACCAAGGGCCCCTGGCCCAGATCCTCCCTTAGTTCCAGGGACTTTGGACCTGCTCCAGGGTGGAGGCTGAAGGGACCCCCTTCCTTCGGGTCCACACTGTGCCTTCTGCCTGAACCAGGACCAGTCCTACTGGCAGCACATGGCTACCGAGTGGGCGGCTGGCCATAGAGTGCCCGATGTGTCAGGTGTGAGGCCAGTGGGGATCAAGCCCAGCCAGCACTGCCCACTCAGAAGTGGCCGTACCCCCTGCCGGGTGCGTCTCCTGGCCTCTCCCAACCACCCCTCCCCCTAGGGGTGAACATGGGCACCCACGTCCCAGACTCACGGCTCGGGTGACCGACAGGAAGCGGTCATAGCTGATGAGCACGATATTGAAGACAGAAGAGGTGCAGAGCAGGTAGTCCACCACCAGCCACAGCTTGCAGAGGCCCCGGCCAAAGGGCCAGCGGCCAGTCAGCACGTAGGGCACGTACAGTGGGATGCAGAATGCCCCTGTGGGAGAGGAGGGCCGTGGTGGGCCGTGGCTGCGCGGGGGTCAGACCCCACCCCCAGCCGAGAGACAGGCAGGACCTAGGGTCACTCGGTGGCCCTTCTGGGACCAGCGATCCTCCCTCCGCCTCATTCATAGGCACACTCTTCGCACTGCACCTGGCCTTCAACCCTTGCCCGGCCCCTAGTCCCACTGGGTCCCCTGGACTTGGGGGCAGGAGGAAGATCCAGGTGTGGGGACCGCTGGGAGCGACGAGCCCCAGAGCCTTGGTCTGGTCATCCCTGGACTTCTGCCCAGCCCTCCCAGTGCCCAGAGGAAGAAAGAACATTTCCTCCCTCTCTGGCCCCGCTGGATCCCAAGCTCCCATTCTGGCTCTTCCTCATCAGCTCAGAAACCGAGAAAGCCTTTCTCCGGACTCAAAGGGCACTTGACTGCTGCCACGCGGGCGCCCACCGCCAACCCCGCTCTGAGCGTCTGGCAGACGCCTGTCTCAGCCCCAACAGGTGTCTGGTGCTCCGGCCCCCTCCTTGCGCCCCGCCCCACAGCCTGCAGCAGTGCACAGACATGTGAGAGCGCACTCCTCAGAGCCTCTCCCCCCAACCCCGCCCGCCTTCCCCATGGCCTCCTCCCCCAACGTGGCTCTAAAAGTCTCCCCTCCATGTCCCCTTCCCCAAACCTCCCCCCCAGCGCCCTCCCCGTGTCCTGAGTCCTCTGCAGCCTTTGTTTAGCCACGGCGCAAGAGCCCCCGCTGCACCGCGGCCGCAGCGCCTTGCGCCTGGCCGAGCGCCCGCTGGCTAGGACCCCTTCCCCGGGGACATCCTTCCCCAGCCCGAGTCCCGCGGCCGGGGAAGCAAGGAACTTCGCCTGCGCACACCTCCCCACGAGTCCCGGATGCCCCCTCCCCAGGCCGGACCCCTTAGCGGGGCGTGTCCCCGAGGCAAAGGCACCCTAGGTCCGCGTTCCAATCCCCGCTGGCCCGACCCGGCAGGGCGCCCCTGGGCTCGGGCGGGGGCTGGGGGCTTTACCCACGAGGAAGTCGGAGATGGCGAGGTTGAGCAGAAAGAAGTTGTTCTGCGTGCGGAGGCTCGAATCGGCCACGAAGGCGAGCATGACCAGCGCGTTGCCCAGCACCGTGGCCACGATGAGCAGCGCCATGAGCGCCGCCAGCACCGCGGTCCAGGCGGCGGAGAAGCCGCGCGCTCCGCCCGCCGCCGCCGCCGCCGCCTCGCCTGCCAGCGCCCCCGACGCGTTCAGCGGTCCGTCGGGCGGGGAGCGCTCCATGGCCCCGCCGGCTCACGCGGCGCCGGGGCGCAGGGCAGGGCGCGGATCGTCGGCCGGGCAGCCGGGAGGGATCCCGGCCCGGGAGCCTGGTCTTTGCGGGCTTTCGGCCCGACCGGGCTCCCCGGGGGGTACCCGGCGCATGGTCCGCGGGCGCCGAGACCGCGGCCGGGGAGGGCGGCGCCGAGGGGGCCCGGCCCGGAATCTGAGCCGAATCGGGCCAGCGGCACGACCGCTGCAGCACTAGCGGACCCGGAGCGGAGCTGGAGCCCGAGCCGCTGGCGGAGCGTCCGTGCGCCCCGAGTGCCGAGAGCAGCAGAGTGAGCCCCGGGCCCAGCCCGCTGCCCCACGCGCCCCGCTCAGCGCCCCCGCCATTGGCTGCCGCCCTCGCCCCGCCCCCGCCCCGCCCGGCGCCGGCAGCACCACGGACAGCGCCGCGTGCCCGCCGGGCAGCTGGAGCCCCGGCCCGAGTGTGCACGGCGGCTGGCGGGGAGCCCGGCACGGCGGGCGCCGGAGCTGGGGGCTCGCCTGCGTTCAACCTGCGCTCGCACACAGGAGCCAGCCTCTGGACCGCGCGGCCTGCCCCGTGCCCTCGTCCCCGGTGACCCCTGGCCGGCCCTCGTCGGAAGCCGGGGCGCCTGTGGGGATCTGGAGTGCGGTTGAGGGGAAACACCTGCGCCCGCGTTCGGGGGAACTTGCCCCACGGGACCCCTCCTCGTTTCACGCTTCGGGCAAGCAGTTCTCGGAGAAAGGAACCTCCCGAGGAGAAAGGATAGGAGAGGTCTCCGATAGCCGTGCCCGAGCCAGGGGTTCGCTCCGCACCCCCGTATGCGTGGGACTCGACTCTGAATCTGAGTCTCCCCGTGGGCAGGACCCAACGCAGCGTCCAGGGTGACCTGCAAGGCGCAGACAGATGTGGAGTTACATAAGGGAAAATGGGGAACCAGCGGACCCAGCTGGGAGGGGAGCGTGCCCACCCTGGGCTCAGGCGGCCCTAGTTTGAAGGGAGAGCGACCATCTGCTCAGAACCCAGCCACGGGTCCCCCCCGGTGGACAGCGCAGTGGGGCGGTCAGTGCTTCAGGGACCGACGAGCCCACTGCGCTCGGGGCGCAGCCGGGGCGGCGCGCTGCGTTAGCGCCTGCGGGAGGCTTTGGGGGGAGGAGAGGCGGCGGGAGGGAGCGCCCCCTCCGCCCAGGCACAAGCGCTCAGATAGCCTGGGTCAAGGACGAGACACACACAGCGAGACAGACAGACACGCCCACATGCAGACACACAGACTCCCACAGACCAGGGAAACAGTCGCCCAGCGTCAGGCTGGGGACCCACGAACGGCAGTTTGACGCGCACACATCAGACCCAGACAGCGAGGGAACAGCGCCTGAGGGAGAGGGAAGCAGCGGCGCTGCTCTGTCGCCAGCAGCGCACATCTGCCGAAGCCTCAAAGAGGAGAGAAAAGTGCGCGTCTGCGTGCGGGGGTGGGGGCTGCAGGGGGACCCCAGGCGCTGGCACACCGGCACCCGCAATTCCAGCAGCTTCCTGATCACGCTGGGACCCACCTCTCCCCCTAGCCCCGAGGTGCTTTAGAAACTTCGGGGAGTGAGGGAGGGGTGCTGGGTTCCCCTACCCCGTCCTCAGGGCTGATTGCAGGGAGGAGACCCCAGCCCCTCACCCCAGCCCCAGGGGATCCACGGTTCTATGGCTTCTCGCGGCTTGCGCTGGGGGAGAGGTGTGGGGCTCCAGCTCCCCCTCCCAGAAGCCCTCTCTGAGTCGCTGGCTGTACCCCTTCCACCAGCAAGCCCTGCTCCTCGTGCAGGCTCCCCCAGCTCCCCAACTTGCATGGTGGGCAGGGCTGTGCCAGGACCAGGCACCAGTTGGTGGTTAGACAAGCCAAGGTGGAGAGCTGCTGGAGTCCAGCATGGTGCCGCTGGGCCCCATCGCGCTCGCCAGCAGCTCCCTGCCGCCTGGACCCCGCCAGAGCCTGCTCCTCCACAGGCACCCCAAGGCCGGCTCTGGCCAGTGAGTGCTTCAAGGGCGCACCCCCACCCTATCCCAGGCCTCCAGAGATGGAGTTGGATGGGGAGTGGGGGGGCGCCTGGCTCTCTCCTCACTGGCTGGGAGCCCCCTCCCATCCTCAGTTCCGGTCCAGGGTAGAGGGAAGTCTGAGCAGAGGGCAGCCCCTTTAAAGTCTCAGTCAAGCTGGGGCCCGGTTGTCCTTGTGGCCTTTAGTGTTCGCGAGCTTTCCTTGGCAGTCTCTCACCCCACAGCAGCTAGAGCCGGGGATGCAGGGGATGGACTCAGTTCAGACCCTGGCACTTGGGTGACTTGGGAGAGTTACCAAATTTCTCTGAGTGTGGGGACCTTCCTCTTGAAATGGAGGCCATCAGGAGGAGAACCACAGCTGGCCCAGAGGTTTGAGGATGGCCATGGCCACGGGTGGCGAGCGCCCCCTGTTGGCACTTAACACCCATGACCTCATCAGCCCCCACCCCCACCCCGAATTCAGCATACAATGTGGGTAGGACCAGCAGCCTGCACAGAGCCCAGAAAGCTACCTGCCCAAGGTCACACGAGGCCAGAGGCCCCTCTCTTGATGGTTACACTCCTGGCGAAGCCCTGAGATCAAGGCCCCTGACCTTGCAAATATACTAACTCTTGGGGCTTTGACCTTGTCGGGACAGGAGCCTAGAGTCCTCTGGGCTGGGCCCAACTTGACTAAGGCAGTTTGGGGGAATGAGGCAGGTCCCCACGTGACTGTCCACAGGGCATCTTGCCCTGAGGTCTCTGTCTCAAGGAGTGGGTATTCAGGCCCCAGGATGGCAGGGAACGCCCCAAGACCCTAGGAAAGGCTGGCTGAGCATTGGGGTACATGGGCCCCTATTCTCAGCTCACCTGGACACCCCCAAAGAGCGTGGCCTGGGGGCCGAGTTTCTCCATTTGTCAAAACAGCCAGCATTTGGGGTTCAAAATGTCCAGTCCCAGATCACGTAAGCCCTAGATTAGTGAAAACACCCCTCGCACAGGAAATAGCTCACCCACTGATTGATCAGTTGATTCGTTCATTCAGCCCCTAAGATCTGCAGGGGTGACAGCTGAGGAGGGCTGTAGGCTGGAGAGTGGAGGGGCCCCGAGACCCGCTGCAGCGGCGGGACCTCACCCACCTCCCTCCTGCCGCATGGAGCAGAGAACCTGCAGCACAGACGTGTGCTGCTCAGAGGCCCCTCCACAGGGAACTTGCTGGCAGGAGGGCCGGTGACCGCCCCAGCTGAGAGCAGCCTCTTCCCGGGCATCTGGTCGGCCGCTGTCGTGTGGGACTCCTCTGTGTGCAGCGTCTGCTCTGGGGCCCCCGTGGGGGGCTGAGACTTTCCCGGGGGGCTCCCCCTTCCTACCTACCTTCTCCCTGCGCACATGTCAGGCCCACACTGCGGGCTGAACGCTCGTCACCTGCTCCCTTTGTCTTTCACAGATGTCCCCACCAACCTCTCGACCTTGGACCCTGTCTCCGCGTCTGCTCCCTGGGGGACCCAAGTTGACACAGGCTGCGTTCCGGTTCTGGAAGGATGGCCAGGGAGTCGAGCCAAGAGCTCCAGGAGGCAGCCAGGTGGAGATCTGGAGGGAGCAGCGTTCCAGGCAGAGGGGACCGCGGGAGCAAAGGACAAGGTGGGTGGGAGCGCGCGCGTGCGTCTGTGGCGGCCGTGGGGGCGGGGCGCGGGGAGGGCAGATGTGATGCCTCACGCCCTGTGCAGACGCTGAGGGAGGCCCGGGAGGGTTTTGAGACACAGTGAGACAGGCCTCCCTGCTTCAGGGCAGAACAATCTCCAGCAGGGCGAGGGCAGAGCCGAGAGGCCAGTGGGGAGGCTGATGCTAGGCTCCAGGCGAGGACGACGGTGGCAGTGGGGGAGGGGAGACCCGGGCAGATTCTGGGTCGAAGCCGACAGGAGCTGTGTGAGAGAAAGACGACGGGATCAGGGCTGACTCCAGGGTTTTGGCTCAAATGCCTCGAGGGTGGCATTGACACGAATGAGCTGGGGGTCTGTGGGAGGAGCAGGTTGGGGGACAAGGGGGTGCTCAGATTTGAGCATGTTGAGATAGATGATATGGCCCATTGGACCTCCTGGGGTAGAGGTCATCAGGCCCCCAGGCCCAGCCCTGGCGCTGGAGTCCGAGGCCTGGCCCAGGAGCAGCCCGCTCACCTCTTCTGGGTCTGGGGCCAGAGGGGCCCTGGGCTGGGGAGACGCAGCTGTGCATGCCAGCGTCTGAGCAGCAGGACGCTGTCCTGGTCGCCCGTGGTCATGGTCACGGTCATGGGGCAGCGGGCTCCGCCTCCAGCTGCCCCACTGAGCTGGGAAACCTCTCCTTCATCGGAGCGCCTGCCCTGCACTTGCGCCCATGGAGCCCTACCCTGCTGCACGGGACGCGGCCCCCTAATGAGAAATAACGAGGGGAGTGGAGTGGAGCCGCTGTGGCCCTCTGCCCGGCGACTCTCCTGCTCTTATGGCCAAGGCACACTTGCTGGAGCGCTTGCCAGCGTTCTGGCTCTGGTGCCGTGACACCTCTTTAGAGGAACCTCTGTTTGCCTTCTCCCTTTCTGCAAGAGCTCACTGGAATATGGGAATATGCAGGTTTTTCTTTTTTTGTTCCTTGTCCTTTTTTTTCTTTTCCTGGTGACATTCTGAGCCAGCTCCAGGTGCACTCTGATGAGCTCAGGGCCCGGGTGTGATCAGCATGTCTCCCAAGGTCACCGCTTTGGAATAAAAGCTGAGTCTGACTTCCCTGCCTTTAGAGACAAGGCTGAATTGGGCCCATGGCCCAGGTGGCAGGAAGGAGAGAGAGGACAGGAGAACCAGGGATGCAGTTGCTGTGGTCTGGCCTCAAATGACGAAAACCAACTCAAAAAAGCCTAAGGAAAGGAATGTTTATTGTTGCCCATGGCTGAAAAGTCCAGGAGGTGGGCTTCGGACACAGCTGCATCCAGGAACTCAAAGAACAGCTTCTCTTTCCACCTGTCTTTTCCCTGCGTCACCTCATTCCCAGAAGGGAGTGTCCTTGAAGCTCCAGGCTGATCTCCTATGCTCTTGTCCACTCCCCAGGAGGAAGACAGGGCTACCAACAGCACCCAGAATTAGCCCCCTTGGCCTGGCTTGGACAGTCATGGTGGCCAGCTGGGGCAGCTTTGCTTGAGCTTACAGCAATATGGTCAATGTCACTTGAACCCCAACCTGGGCAGTCGTCCCCTGTGGGTCCCGTGTGCCTGTGCCACTTCCCCTGGCAGTGCCTTTCTTTGTTGGCAGTGTCCAGGGAGCCCCTGCCTGGTCCTGGGGGGACAGCGGGCCTGGGCACTGAGAGCTCGGTTGGAGGTCCCCAAGATGAAGCTCACGGGTTGGGGGCAGGCGGGGCAGTGGGACTGGGGACTGCGGAGACAGCCTTCTTCCTGGGCATCTGTGTCTTCTGCTTCCTGGCTGCTGTGAGCACAGGGCCCAGCGTGAGAATGAGGGCGAGAGGGTGAGGGACGAGGGGCAGGTCTCCACACACCAGACACATCCGACCACAGAGCCTGGGCCGGAAGGTTCTGGAGTCCTCCCCAGCGGCGACCCGCAAGAAGGAAGCTGGCAGCCCTCCCTCCCGGCCTGCGCCCCCCCTCTCCTGGAGCCAGTGCTGCCAGCTTAGAGGCAAGGTCACCCCCATCCCACAGCCTGCGTCAGTGGCCCCCAGAAAAAAGAGCTCTGGGGCCTTGGTGTCCACGCGGGGGGAGCGGAGAGACTCAGGTGCAGGGACTCAGAGGCTGGAGAGAGCACAGTTTGGAGAGCTGATGGGAGGGGGACTTGACCCTGGGTCTGAATTTCCTCACCTATTGCCCTTTCCTCCTAAGGATGACGCCAGTGGTGATATTAACCACGAGAAAAGGGGCTCTCGGGAGGGGCTCTCTGCAGGAGGTCTGATCTAAGGGCGTGGGAACAGCTGCCGGGGAGGCGCAGGGGCAACTGGGGTGGGGGCCAGAGGTAATAAACGCTCTTCTCTAAGGAAAGAGGCACCCTCACCCCCAGAAGCTCCCTCTGCATGACTCAGGTGTGGTTCTGGATGTGCCCCCTTCCCAGGTTGGCAGTTAAGTATCGATATTTGCCGAATGAATGAATGAAACTGCTTGCGTCTCTGCAGGTTCTCTCCATGCACTAAGAATGCATAAGCCAGGCTTCCCTTGCGGTCCAGTGGTTAGGACTCCACGCTTCCACTACAGGGGGCGCGGATTCGACCCCTGGTCAGGGAACTAAGATCCCTCATGCTGCGTGGTGCGGCTCCCCACCCAGAAAAAAAACATAAGCCATGGAGAAGCAGGAAAGAAGGGTGAAGGTGGACCTTCGTCCAGGGTGCCTTCTCCAGAGCCCTGGGTGGGTCTAGGTGTCAGAAGGGCCCTCAAATCCAGCTATGGGGGGCTGGCCCCAGCCTGGGAACCTCCCTTGCATCCCCAAGAGTGTTTGGTGGGGCTTCTCGTGGCTGTGACCCAGCTGTGCCATGTGTCAGCAGGGCTGGGGACCTGAGCCAAGCTCAGACCGTGAGTCCCGGCCAGGACTCTCCGGGGCCTGTGGACTAGACCCTGATCAGACCCTGGGTAGTAAGCATCAAACCCTCGGGGTGGTCGAGCCTGGCCATGGGTGGAGACAGGCTGCTCTGATGAGGGCCCAGCCTTGGGGCTCGTGGAAGTGGGTGAGGGGGGGAGCGTGGACCCGCGTGTGTAAGCAGAGGAAGGGATGGTGCCCAGCTCTGCCCAGCCCGGGCCCAGGGTCCTCGTCTGTGCTGCAGCTGCCCCCGCCCCCGGAGCTTCCTGCCATGGACTCGGCCCCTCAGCCTTTGCTGCAGGGTGACGGGTGGGGACTGAGCCATGCCTTTGGCTGGCTGCCATCCGCCAGCCCTTGGAGGCCCCGCCCCCCAGAGCCTGTCCGTGCTCTGCGCCCTGTGCCCAGCAGCGCCAGTGTCACAGCAGGTCAGAGCCCTTGTACTTCTGCCCTGTCTCGCCCTCCCTCAGGCCTCCTGCCCCCTGCTGGGCCCCTCTCGCGGTGGACAGGTCAGGTGGCCCTGGTGACAGTGCTGACGAGGCAGACGGGACCTGGTGACCCCAGTCCATTGTTCAGACCCCAGGCCTGGGGTTGAGGCTGGGCGGGTGGGGATGGGGGCAGCACGCTCCCTACACGGGCCAGAGATGCCCTCCCCGTGGTTGGAGCAGCTGAGGCCACAGTGCGGGTAGGGTCGTCCGTCTGGGACAGGGGACAGGGGGACCGCTGGGCTGGGCATGCTGGCGGCCACCCTGGGGCTCTGACTCCTGTGCACGAGCTTCCTGTCTGGCTGCTGCCCTGCTCTGCTCGGGGGGTGAGGCTGAGAGGCCGACAGCCCCCTCCCCAGACCCCATCAGGGTCCCCAAGGCCCCGTGCCGGCCCTGGAACCACAGCCCACCTCCCTCTCTTCCCAGCAAACACACCCCTGCCCCACGCCGCCCTCCCCTGCCAGCCCTTAGGGGTACTCCAGGTCTCCTGACCTGGCCTGTGCTGTTCTGTGCTGGGGTCCAGAGAGCGCGTGTGCATGTGTGTGCACGCATGTGCAGGTGTGTGTGCCATGCACGCACAGTACCAGCCCTGGGCAAACACGCAGGGCCCTCACCCTGCATGGGGCCCTGACCCCCTGCTTCGGGGGGTCGGAAGGAGGGGCGCACTCTGGGAGCTGCCTCCTGCGGGAGAGGCCAGGCCCCAGGGTTGCACCTCTGTTTACTCCCCGAGTCCCCCGGGACTCAGGCGGCTCCTTGGGGGGCCTGTGTCTGTCAGGAAAATAACGAAAGAGCTGACCGTCTCCGTGCTGGGGCACAGGGTCCTGTTAATGAAGACGTCCCCCGAGTTCTCGAGGAGGAAGGAGGGGGCCTGGGGCAACTCCCAAGGTGTGTCTGTGTGCACGTGTGTCTGCGTGTGCCGTTAAGTACATATGTGTATGCCTGTGTGCACATATGTGCATGTGTCTCTGTACATGTGTGTCTCTTGTGTTTCTTAGTGTGTCTATGTATGTGGGCCTGGCTGTGAGTCTTCGTGTGGGTGTGGGTGTGACCGAGTGCGCGTGTGCGTACACGTGTGTCTGTGGGTGTGCTTCTGACCTGAGCCAGGGGTAGGGCTCCTGAAGGAAGCTAGGAAGCTGGCACTCGTCCTCCTTCCCACCATGTAGGGACAGGTCAGGTCACAGAAATGTCCCCTCCCTCCGCGGGTGGCCCTGACTGCAGGACCAGGTCCTGGGCCAGGGCTGGGGTCAAGGGATTGCTCTAGAGCAGCCCCCCCGCCCCCGGGCCGGGCACAGATCTCAGTCACTCGGCCGCACAGGCACACACAACTGGAATCACAGCACGGAAACAAGTGCACAGCCCCCAGGCCCGGGGGCGGGGGCGCGGCTGCGGGGCATCGGGCTGGGGTCCCGGAGGAGCACCTCCTGGGTCTTGCCCCGGGGACTGGGGGAGCTTTGTTTGGGAAGCCGTTTGCTTTTCTTAGGACACGCTGGCCAGGTGGTTGTGCTGGAAGACTGGCCTAGGGCCACAAGCAGAAAGTGGCAGTGCTGGGCTGTGACTAGGAACATGAAGTCCCTGCCCCCGGTCCCTGACCAGAGCCCTGCCTTCTGCAGGGGCACAGCGGGGCCGCCTGGGTTCTCCCATGGCCCTGGGTGTTGGTCACCCCAGTGAGACCCCTGCCCACTTCCCCATGTCCCTGCCAGACCTCTGTTTGGGTTCACCTTTTCCTGGCATTGCGTAATCCTCTCACATTTTCTCAATTTGCTCAGCTGATTCATGCAGAGCTGGAAAGGTCACGTAACAAGTACCGAAGTTCACTGGAAGGTTCTTCAGTAGGAAGCCCTGATGGACAGAGAAGGGCCCAGAGGCCTGTCCTGATAGGTAGCCGTCCTCCCCACACGTGGAGAAGGGGGCATGGAGATCTTGGCTCACCAGGGCATGCGTCTGACGGTTCACTGGTGGTGCACCTCCTTCAGGCATGGCTGGATCCAGGAGCCTGACTGCTCCTGTCAGAGCCTGTCTCCCAGCCCTGCTCTCCTCTCAGGCAGCCACTCCCCTTGGTGTGGCCCCTCCAGGCTGACAGCTGACAGCTCACAGCCCTGACAACAGATGCAGGGGCCCAAGCCCATTGCCTGACTGCTTATCTCAAAGTTGAGGCCGTGATGTCCCAGGTTCCAGTCACGTGCGTGCCAGAGGTGGGGTCAGCCTGTGAGTGGGGGTCCCCACAGGAGGATTTGGGGCTGTTCCTACAAGACAGGGGTGGATGCTGTGCAGAGCAAGTGGATGCTTGTCACGGGGGGCCACGCCCGCGCCCTCCAAGGGCCCCACCACTGGGGAACCTGAGGCTCAGAGAGATGCTCTGTTAGCAAGTGGCAGAGCCTGGACTTGAGTGGGGCTGCAGGTTCCTCCCCCCCCATCCCACCCCCACCCACCTCCTGCTGGCCTCCAGGGGCGTTCACTGAGCACCTACTACGTGCTGATCGGCTAGGAGCCCAGAAGGCATGTCGTTCCTGAAGCCGGTGAGTGGGTGGAAGTGCCGGGCCAGCTCTGTCTCCAGCGGTGCCTCGGAGAGGACCAGCCCTGAGGGCCCGAGCCCCGGGCCGTGGGACTCCTGGGCAGACTGCCTTCCCTCGGTGGGGGCAGGGCTGTCCAAGTGCCCAGCACAAGGCCTCTTATCAGCCCCTTTGCCTCTTGCCCAGAAAAAACCTGGCCCATTGGCCCAGTCTTCCCCCTACCTGGAGGGGACGGAGCCATCCGGCCGGCTGTATGCATAGTCCGCGGCCCCGGAAGCGGAGAGGCAGCACCCCGTGGGCCCCGATTCCTGTGCTGACCCTTCCTCAGATGGCTACAGAATTGTGGGTCCCAGTGCAAGACAAAAATGTGGGCCCCTCCTCAGAAATTAAGAATTTCAAGATGGCAACAGCTGAGCAGTAAACCGAGCATGGAGCCCCACGCGACTGCAGGCTGCACTCCTATCCCTGCCACTGTGGTCCCCTCTCACTCCCCAAGTGGGAGCCTCCAGGGCAGACCCCCCAACCCCGCTGTGACTGCCTGGCACAGATTGCTAGCTGCCCCCTCCTCTCCCCTTCCCTGCCTTCCTCTCCGGGGATGGGATGGGGGGAGCACGCCTATCCTCCAAAAGACCCCAAATGCCAGGCTCTCTCTTATGCAAGGCCCCCCACCCCCCTCCGCGGGAGCCAGCTCGCTTCTGCCCAGAATGGAGGTGAGGCCGCTGCCGCCAGCCCCTCCCCGCTGGCCCAGACCGCTCCCAGGAAGAGAAATGAATCACACTGCTTTGGGCCACCCCCATCCCTGCTCCCTGGGCATGTTTCAGCTTTGCCCCTTCCCACCCCCACGCCTGGCAGCTCCCCTGGCCAGGCCGGCAGCTCCGACAAGTTAAATTTAGCGCGGCCCGAGCTGTCTTCCTCCCGTTCCCACCTGCCCCACTGGTCCCCTGCGCACAGATGCGCCCACACCCCTCCGCTGCACGTGAGCCCCTGGGAAGGGTGGGGAGAGAAGGACCTGCCTGCTTGGGGGTCCCCTGTGGCCTCCTGGACCCATATGCCTGCTTATGACAGCACCTGGAACCCAGCGCAGGGCCAGCAGTGCAGCAGGTGCTCGGCACTCAGGGCAGAGCCAGGAGGAGAGAAACCAAGCCTTCTGTCCAGGGACAGCGCTGAGGCTCCCGGCCTGGTACCACACTGGGCACACAGTAGGCACACAGGCTGGGAGCTGAGAGTTCTGCTCTGCGTCTGGCACTGCCCACGCCTCACCGGGTGTCTGCATCTCTGGGCCTGCCAGAGGACGCTGGGGGAGGCCTGGGGGCCACAGTCAGGCCTAGCCACACATAATCTTCTTCCCTGGCCCCTCTGTTTTATTCAGGCTGGAAATGCACTCAGCTAAAATGCTACTGTTCCACTGAGAGTGGCATGGGATAAAGTTTTGGCTAGTGAGATGTGAGCAGAGTGTCTGGTATATCTTCAGGGACAGATTCTCAAAGGGAGATGATTCACCTGGTGGAGCAGCACCTCCCAGCACCTCTGCTCTTGTTCTTTCCCTTACTCCTTCTTCCTGGTCAAATATGCATGTGATGGCTGGAGCACCAGCAGCCATCTTGGGTTGTGAGGTGACACTGAGGATGGACGCTAGTATTAGAAGAGTGATACAATAAGGTAGGAGCTGGGTACCCTGCCAACCCTGGACAGCCGGGGCTTGTGCCACGTGAGAAAGAAGGACATTTCTGTTTTGCTGACGCCTTTGTTATTCTGGGTTTTTTCATGCATGCAGCTCTAACTAATCCTAAAAAGCAGGAAGCTAAGTGGGCCCAAATGTCCCCCAGGCAAGGTAGGAGGCCAATTCAGAGTCATACAAGACATTCCATAGGGAAAAGAAAAAGTTGTCCAGTTCCAATAAATCCTGGGTCTGCAGCAGGCCCTTCTATGTCTTGGAGGATCCCACATATACCAGAGTGGGAAGGGCCCTGAGAAGGGGGACACTTGTTGGCTTTGTTTAAACAGCATTCCCAAACCTGTTTGCCTGTGGAAGCCTTTCCTCTAGAAACACCTGATAGCAGCCAGAAAGGCCTTGGGATTCCACGGTACCTCATTTGGGAGAGTCTTCAGAGGGTGATTAGGGCATTTAGCTGAGACGATACACCTAAAGGTACTCAGCCCAGGGCTGGGCACACAGTAAGTGCTCAATAAATGCTAGGGCTGCTACTGAAGCTAGAAGCGGGGCCCATGTCAGTCAACTCTGAGCATGGAAGCCACCCCCCCCCACAGCCCCTCATTCCTGCCTGTTCCAGGGCTGCAGCCCCCACCCCGCTCTTTCTCTCCGCTTCCGTGGGTCAGCTGGCTCCTGCGGTCCCTTCGCGGGGCAGAGTGGCCTCCTGCAGAGGCTATAGGGGGCTGGGGGCAGCGCGCTGCTGAGCTGGTGGGCTCCACCCGGGAAGCGCTGGTTTGCAAAGCTGCAGCAGTGAGGAAGGCGCGGGGTAAGAAGTTTGTAAGAGGAATACATTTTTTTTCTTTTGGCAGAATTTAACGGGTGCAGATTGCTCAGGTCCCAAAGCCACGGGGAAAAAAAAAGAAAAAGCCCTTTGCCGCTGCTATTGATAACTTGTCTCTCTCACGTGGTGGGTTCAAAACTAAAAATACTCTTCTCCGACGGCAGGGAAGCTGCGCGCTGTCACGTTGCAGAGGAGACTTGAAAGCTGTGTGGGGAAGGCTCAGCTTGGGCCACGTGAGGGCCGGGGCCCCACCTCAGTGGCCAGCCACCCTCTGCCCGCCCAGGTTGCATCCAGATAGAAGATTCCCCAGCATTCCACAGAAGGGAGCAGGGAAATGTCCTCTCCATGGACCAGGGAGGCGGCAGGGAGAGGAGTGAGCCTCGGGCCGGGCCTCCCCAGGGGCAAAGGCCAGGTCAGCAACACCGGGTACCCGGCATCCTTGGATGCCCAGCTCTGCTGCAACTCTGGCCGCACACTGAGATACAGAGACCCATCCAGGCTCAGAAACCTGCTGGGGAAGGAGGCGTGAAGCCGGGGGAAGACCAGTAGGCCGAGGGCAGGGCTGGTACCACACCGCTGGCCCGCTCCGCAGGGTGACCCTGGGCCAGCCCCTCTGTTCTCTGAGCCTCAGTTTCACCACTGAAGGGGGAGCAATAGTTTCTGCTGTGCCTTCTGATGTGATGGAAGGAAGGAGGGAGGCGCACGTGAATGTGCCTCCTGAGGGCAAAGTGAGGGTACGTGCTCCCGCGCGGCTGGGGCCTCCAGAGCCCAGGACTCCCGGCCTCGCGCCACAGGCTCAGCCGCTGCCCAGGGGGCTTGTGGGCCATGCTGTCACCTGATTCTGATTCAGAAGGAGTTGGGACAGGGAGGCTCAAGTCATCCTTGCCTGGGGTGGAGGGAAGGTCACAGGCAGACGTGACTGCCAGGTTGGCCTGATCTGGGAGCAGTTCTGGTGAGACCAGTCACCCCAAAAGTTATCTACTAGCCCAGCACTTCTCAAACTCTGAGAGTACACACACGGATGGATCCCTGGGGTCCTGAATAGACTCTGGGGCCAAGCCAGGCCCGAGTTCTCAGGATGGAGGGGGACACTACGATGACCCGCCCCCTCCCGACCACGGGGCAGGGATCAGCTGATATCGTGGCCATGAGCCGCACATCCCCCTCCACTGGTCCCAGGAACACCTGGGCACCTATTTCAGATGCAGATCCTGGTCCGGGAGATATGGGCAGGGCTCTGCCTTTCTGACAAGCTCCTGGGCTGTGCCAGGCTGCTGGGTGGCAGGAACGCACTGGGTCTGGGCCACTTCCTCATTGCAGGTCCTGGGTGAGTTACTTCCCCTGCTGAGGCTCAGTTTGCTCATCTGTACAGTGGGAATGATGATACAGAGTGTTTATCTGATTGGCGGTTGTAAACGTGAAACTGGATGAGGCATGCAAATCATGGGGCACTGGCTAACGTCAGCTGTCGTCACCATCGTCACCATTATTGCCTGGTCCCAAACCCTCTTTGTCTGCTTTTCTGCTCCCATCTTTCATCCCATTCCTGGAGAATTTTGCTGGACTTGGCCGCCTGACCTAGTGAAGGTCATGAAAAATGCTCCTGATTGGTCCCAAGGCACCCTCCTTCCAGCCTCTAACTGAAGGACGATTCCTGCCCAGTTCACAGGGACCAGGAAAGAGGAAGCAACAGCTGGCCCTTGGAGCCCAGTTTATTGCATCTGGTTAAAGGGGACGAGCCGACATCCCAGCCACGGGACCCATCTGGGATCAGAGCCCACTCCTACCCCTCAGGCCAGGGCAGAGATGGCGGTGCTCAGCCCTCAGTGATCCGTGGGCAGGTGGGAGGCCCATTCATCCCACCTCTCCTCTGGCCTGAGCTCTCTGATTCTGCACTCACCCCTGGAGTTCATGGCCAAGAGCTGGGCTGGTGCATGGGGCTCAGAGTCCTAAGAGGCTTGTCAGAGTGAGGGACCTGCGCTGGACTCAGGCCAGGCGCACGAGGGAAGCTGTGGAGCATCTCCGTGGCAACCGGCCTTGTCCTTGTCCTGGCTTGGGAGACTGCACGCTGCACCCTTCCCTCTCCAGCCGGCGTCAGTTTTTTCACAGGTAACCATGGCAATGCCTTTGTTTCCGAGGCCTGGCCCCGCCTCCCTCCCGGCTTTTCTCTCCAACAGTGGCTGGGAGAGCTCCTTCTCAGTCCCTGCACGTCTCCGGGCTCCCGCTGACAGTGGGCCCACCAGTGAGCTGGGGCCAGACCCTGGCATGGGGATGACTGGCTTTCTGGGCCCAGAAATGCAGCCTGGGCCGCAGCCCTGCCGCACGTGCTTCTGCCCCGCTGTTTACAGGAGGCAGCTTCATCTGCACGGGGGCTGCAGAGGCAGCCGCAGTCCAGCACCCCGCGCCCCCGCTGGCAATGAGGAAATGTTCTGAGGAGGGAGTGCAGAGGCCAACTGGGGCTAGCTTTGTGGAAGACGCGGTGAAGGGCAGGAACCTCAGAAAGCGCTACGTGATCAGGGGTGGTCTATCGGCACTCTTGTGGCTCCAGGGTCCCAGCGATTCTTTGGTACCACCTCCAACTGGCTTAAGCAGAAAGGAAAACGTGGCCACTCACATTACTGAAAAGTCTAGGATAGAGCTTGCTGAGGGTGCAGCTGGTTCCAGGAGACCCAGGGGTATTTGCTCTTGCTTTCCTCTGGGTTGGTTTCATTCCCAGGTGCCCCCTCCCCTAGTGGAGACATGGTGCCCATCAGTAGCCCCAGACTTATCGATGCATCTTTCTGTCACCTAGCCCAGCTCTGTGGAGGTCTGTGACCTCAGTTTTCCCTCTGGCCTGAGCTCTCTGACCCCCAGCAAAAGTCCCAGGACTGACCTTCACTGGCCAGGACAGGGTCACCTGCTCACCCCTGATCCAGTCGCTGTGACTCTCAGCAGCCAGCCTGATCCATGTTACTCCACCCACCCCAAACCAGACCCAAGATTTAGATGGGATTGGGTGGGAGAAACCTGGTTTCCAAAGGAAAACCTTGGTACTCATAGGCTCAAAGAGGTTAGTTTACTTGCCCACGGCCATACAGCTGGTAAGGATGCAAGCTCGGGTCTGACTCCAGAGCTTCTGGGCTTAACCATGGCGTCACTACGGGTCAGTAAGAGCCCCCAAAGGTTTTAAACAAGGGAGTGAACGGTCAGGGATGCAGCCGGAGGGTACACTGGCGCCGGGTTTTGGTGAGTGGTGAAAGGCATGGCACGGAGGGTGGACGGTGGGAAGCCCTGAAAGATGCTTGAGCTGAGGAAGGCAGCTTTAGGAGGGTGACTCCCGCCTCCGCCCGTCCCCGGGGGTTGGGAGCGCCAGGCGCGGAGGACTCAGCGCGCCATGTACCCGCGCCCCGGCCACCCGACTCGCTGTTTGTAAACTCAGCTCATCCAGCCACGCCCCTTCCTCCCACCCGCCCGCCCCTTTCGGGTCAATATCTGCATATCCCCGCCTCCCCCTGCCTTGATTGGTTACCCGAGTCGTCATTCCTCCGCGTGGGCCGGACTCCCATGGGGCGGGGGGCGGGGCCGATCAGGCGGTGCTATTAGTATACTCCCGCCTCCCGGCTCGGCCCTCGGGCCGGGCGCTGATTGGGCGGGCGGCTGCCGACGCGACGGCGCCGGACGCAGTGAGTGGCGGGCGCCGGCTGTCAGTCGACTGGGCAGCCGGCCGCACTTCCGCCTTGGTGTCAGTGGGTCGCGGGCCTGCGGGGCGGGGGCGGGGCGGGCAGCGGAGCTCGGTCGGCGCTGGAAGGATCGCGGTCCAGGTGAGTGACCCGGCCGGGACCCCGACCCCGAGTTGCCTGGGAACGGCGCCCAGCATCGGGCGGGCGGGCCTGGGCTGCGGGCGGCGGGGAGGCCGGGCCGGGACGCGTGGAGCCGGAGCCCCGTGACCCCCGCGCGCCGGCCAGGCCCCGACCCCGGCCCGGCCGGCCCCCCGCCGCCCGCCCGCCCGCCCGCCCGCCGGCCGCGTCCCGGCCCGGAGGAAACTTGGGAGGAAAGTTAGCTGCCGGCGGCGGGGGCGGCGGGCCTGGATACCGGGCGGCCGCCCAGACCCCGCGTCGCCGGGCAACTGCGGCCCCGGGCCGCACTGCCGGACACCGCACCCGGAAGTCGGCTGGAGAGCTGGCCCGGGCGCCCCTCTCAGCGGCAGGGATGAGTCGGGGGCCGCGCTGGGCAGGGGCGCTGGGACCCCCGACTTCCCCTTGTGTCTAAGGTAGCCGGCGCCCGCGGTCAACCAGTCAGGAAGGGTCCAGGGTGAAGAGTCAGTGTCCGCGCTCGCGGGGCAGCCCTCCCTCCGCTCCCCTGCCCGGGCGACCACCTGTGGGTTTGTCTCGACCCTGCAGGGTGTTGTGCTCGTGTCCACCCCTTCCACTGCTCTTCGTTTTGTTTTTGTCAACCTCAGCAGACGGTACCTGCTGTGGAGAGCTCTTTACCTCACACATATGTTAGATCAATTAGATTTGTAATCTGATTTTAAAAGCTTCCTTCTGTTTCCAGTTACATTCCAGAAATCAGCAGAATAAATCTTGAGACTTTATAAGCCCAGAACAAGACTGTTGGGTAATCACCAATCAGTGTTCCCGGGTTTTTCTGGGAGAAGCAACCAGGTGGTGTTACGATGTCCCTGGCCCTCTTGAGTGTGAGGGTCACCTCCCCGGAAGCTGTGTTCCTGTCCCTGGGGTTTTTATACTGACGGGTCAGTCTGGGACAAGCTTTTGCACTAGTCCCTTTTCTGGGGCTGCCCGTGCACATCTGGAGACGTGGTCTCACTCGGTTCAGTTCAACAGACATTTCTGGGATGCCCGCTACATGCTTGGCTGCAAGCTGCGGGACCTCTCCATCCACTGGAGCTGGAGAGAAGAGGTGTCGTGGGACCCCCGTCCTTGTGGCTCCTTGCCCTGGTGGCAGAGTGAAGGCCCTTGATGACTTTGTGTGCTTGGCAGTGTTTTCCCGTCTCTCCTGGCCTCAGTTCCTTCCTCTCTGCGACGTGTGCCGTTTACCTGGCAGGGCCGATAAGAGCAGCAGATGAAATGCTTGTCTCCAGCAGTCCCTGGCCTGTGGTAGGTGCTCCAAATTGTTCGTTCCCGTCCCCCTTGATGAAGACGGGAACCTTATCGGCTGCACTTCCCCCTTGTCCCGGGCAGCGCCTGGCAGGGTGCTGTGATTTAGTACGCAGATGACTGAATCTCCTTAGAATGTACCTTTCCCGCTTGCCTCACCTGTCCTTCTGTTAATAACAGCTCTTATCTAAGATGACAGTAATACGTGACAAGTGTTGTTCCAGGACTGCTATAAGCACATTATATTCACTTTATTCATGTGGTTTTCACAACAAACTACAAGACTTGTTCTTAGTTCCATTATCCTTTGTCTATTCATGAGGAAGCTGAGGAACAGAGAGGTTAAGTAACTTACTCTAAATCACAAAGTAGTTAGTTATGGATCAGGGATTTGAACCCAGGCAGTCTGGCTCCAGAGTCTACACCCTTAAATACCGCTCTCTACTGCCTTTTAAAAACCAACGTTTTCATTTACAAGGTCCCCTCAGCATTTTTCTGTGGAACATTTAGTTGTGCTGCATTACCGTGTGTCAGAACTTTGTTTCTTGCAGCACACATAACTGATAGATTTTCATTTTGGGTGAGCATGAGTGTTTAGAAAACCATTTTATTTCTTCTAAAATAAAGTAGTAATTCTCTATCTGGCTATCCAAGATTTTGCTGAAATACCCCACCTGCTGCCCCGTTCCCTGGTTAGTAGGGAAGTCGTTGATGTTCACGGTGTGAAAAGGGCGAGTTGGCGGAGGAGGGGTGATGATGGATAGACACACTATAAAGCATGAGGTTGTGATTTTGAATTCATTTCTGAGCGAACTTAATGTGGTGAACTTAAAGCTGTAAACCGTGTACTTAGGGCTTTCCTTTCTCCTCCCATGTGCGTTCAGAGGGGTCAGCTCTGGTTTAACATTTTGATGAGCAGTGTTATTTCAGTGTTTAAAAAGTGCCACTTGACCCTCGTCCTCGTGCCTCTTATCCATGCCTTCCAGGAAATGCTAGCAAATGAGTCTTGGATATGTACTTAAAACTAGGTCGACTTTTAAAATCTTGTTATATTCAGCTAATTACGAAAGTGACAATTCTTTTTCTGGTGGCGAAATTTTGGAAACGTTTTATGTGTTCTTATACTGTCTTCAAATGGTTTCCTTAGTATTCCTGTGAAAAGCCAAGGCCGTGTCTTTTCCTAGGAGTTTGGCTCTGGTGGGTATAAGGTGTGCAGGGCTTGCATCTTTGAGCAAAAGCTGTGATGACCATCCTCAGGTGGCTAACATGTTCCACTTGAGAGTTTAAGAATCTTTCCGGAGGTGGCCTGGGGCTCTCAGGTTTTGGCCCCATTGCTCTCTAACTTTGATGGGAGGAAAGTTACTTATCTGCTCTTGCCTCAAGGGCGTTGGCCTGTAAAGTGGGTTATTGCCAGGAATATAGGTGAAAATGTAACCTGAGAGGCTCTGGTATTGTAGTAGGTGCTGAGTAGACCTTCTGTCCCAGACCTGAGAGCACTGAAATTGACCCCACCCGCCGCTGACACAAACAAATGCAGTGCAGAGGTGAAGCTAAGGGAATCTTTGGTAGGTAGGGTTGCAGGTCTCCTGAAATGAGCTACAGTGACATTTCTGTGTTATGACTATTCAAGTGGGGTTGTCTTACAAAGGACCCCTGGGCCCATGCAGTACCTCTCCTGAGGACTCAGGATGGAGCGCAGACAGCGGGCTGAGGTTTCCTTTCTGAAGCTTAGTGCACTTTAAGGTTGAACGATGGCTCATTGAGACTGGAAGGGAGGTAGCATTTGAACACTACTGATTATGCACAAATACTTAAATCCTAAGAATTTGTAATATTCTAGGTTCTAGTTTGGCGCTTTAAATGCAGTTTCCATGTACAGTGATTAATTTGTGTCTCTGCTGCAGTCAAAGTGCTTTTGCTGATAAATCCCAGGCGTTGGCGTTGCAGCCGTATCGCGCTCTGGCTGGAAGCGTGTGTGGAGTATCGGCCCAGCCCTGCAGCTGCCCTTAACAAACACGCAATGAAATGGTCACTTCGACGTGTCCATGAACTTTGTGGGCTTATTTCCTTTTCCTTCCAAATTCAGAAAAGAACTCAGGGTCATTGGGCAGAATTTCAAAGCATCACCGTCTTTCAGCTGGATCTCCCGGTGGTGCAAATACTGTAATCTCTGCAATGAGCTAAACAGTGGAGGTCCACCTTCAGAAGGGACTGTGTGTGAGAAACATGGAGGTCTGGAGACTTCTGCCGGGTGTTTGTGTGTCTCTTTCTTCGCTTTTTCATTTCATCAGTGGAATTCTTGCAGGATTTCTTTTGAGACACAAACTCCCACGTCAGTGCTGGCTGGCTCGGCCCTGGCCCTGTAGCCTGGGAGCCTGGTGGGAAGGTGCACACTGTTGAGGGCTTACAGGGCCTGGCACTCTCTCCTGGGCACACACACACACACAGCCTCCCTGTCTGTTCAGGACGCCTCTGCACCCCTGGGCGCCAGGGTCACATAAGCAGAGGGAATGGTCTGTGTGGCTTTGGGTTGGGCAGACCTGTCTAACCTCTGAGCTCATACCTTTACCAAAGGGGTGGGACCACTGGCCTTAACAAGTGCCCAGGGAAGCACCTGTTCCAGGCAGGACGCGGGTTCTTGGGGGAGAGCCTGGCGTGAGGAATGGTCTTGTAGGGAAGTCGTCCTGAATCCAGGTTCTAGAAAAGACGATGGTCGCCATGGGGGCAGGGGAGGCTGTGTGTTTTACTGAACAAACGAAAGGCTGATTGTGAGAAAAGATCAGCTGTGACCTGGCGCCTGTACCACCGTGCTTGGCTGGAAAGTGACTTCCGCTGTTGCTTTAAACCAGGTAAGCATGTGATTTGATGGCCAAACTGTGAAACTTTGAGGGTGGAAAGGAGCACCACGAAGAATTCTAGCGGTGACAGAATTCTTCGCGGGGCGCCCTGTTCGACATGCGACAGGGGAGAACCAGAGCCATCCTGTCCCTGACTTGGTACCAGTGAGGCACCAGTGCCTGTGTTCTAAAGATTAACTGTGGGGCGTGTTCTAACACACCAGGGAGAGGGTAGGGGGGTCCCGGGGCGGGGGCGGCTCCAGAGCGCTGCCCTGGGCTCTGTCTCAGAGGTAGGGCACTGTGGGTTCGGTGCTGAGGCTTCTCACCAGAAAAACCTGCGGAACTCTGTAGAAAGTGTAGGCTCACGGCCAGCCCCGGATCTCCTGGATCCAGGCTTCCAGGCGGGAGGCCCAGGGCCGTGTGTGTGGGGGGGGGGGGGGGGGGGCACACTCCCATGATTCCAGTGTGGCTGGTGTGCTCGCCAGAGCTTGGGACCCACCATGGGGTGCTAACCTGTTTTGCATCAGGGACCCCCTCCTTTGAGAACTGAATGAAGAGTCGGAGTCGTGTTCCTGGGGGAAAATGAACACAAACAGAATTTTGCAATTTTTCTCTTTTTATTTGTTTCTCTTTTTTTTGCGGGGGGGTGGTTAGAAATTCGTGGACTTCCCTGACCTTGGTTTAAACACCCACCCCGTTAGTGCTCAGGAAGCATGGTTAGGGGTGACTGGGGCAGGCGGGACACCAGATGATACATTTCTCAGCAGGGTGAAACCGGTCAGGGGCCCTCAGCAGGGTGAAACCGGTCAGGGGCTGAGCAGGTCCTACTTGGGCGAGAGCTGGCGGGAAGGACCTGGAATAGGAGAGGGAAGTGGGCGAAAGAGCGAGGATGTGAAACCGGACCCTGCCCTGTGATGGAGGTGGCATCGGAAGCATCCTGCCCCAGTGCGTCCGGGCCCTTGGTCCTCATCAGAGATGGACAAGCCGTGGGGAGGGGCACTTCAATGGTCTGCCTTCTCCGCGGCTGTCAGCGCGCTGCCTCTGGTGTGGCTGCCGCTCTTGTGGTTTTCTCTGAACACGGGCCCAGAGGCTATGGACAGGCTCCCTGTTCAGAGCCCTCTCACCCACTCCCCAGGCTGCATTCAAACCACTCTGCTTTACTCTGGGTTCCAGAATGATGAGGTTGATTCGGACAAACGCGTCTGCACCAAAGAACATCCATTCATCTCGTGCGGTACTTGTTTGCAGTGCTCTGTGCCGGGTTGTAAAAACGTGTTCCTCGACATGCGTGGTACGTCTTCGGTGCTCACTGTTGCATAGGAAGCAGTTGGTTCGGGGGTGGGGGCGTGGCACGGGGCTGGAGGGAGTCTGTCGTGGGCGAGGATGTGGGTGGGGCTCTAGGCTCCTGCCGAGTCCCGACAGGAGGTGTGGCTCCCGTGGCCGCTCCTGGGGGCCGGGCTGGTTGCCCTGTGCCTGCCCTTCAAGGCCTCCCCATTGGTGTGGAGTATGGCAAACACTGGGCGATTAATGCAGTTGTTTACACAGCAGGAGGTTCCTTTACCTTCCTCAGGTCTGCAAACTTTCAGTTTCTTGCCCGAACCCCTAAGCACGTTGGCCAGTCCGTGTGCTGACTGTAACCTGCTCGCTGGCGGGGATGAGACGGGAGGCCTTCCGGGGCTAGGCTGCCCCGGCCCCCGACGCTGACACCCACCCTCAGGGAAGAAGCGTTACGTTCCCCGAAGCATCAGGCAGCTGATGTCGTGATGAAGATCACGCAGCCCTGCAGAAGGCCGGTGCTCTTAAAGCTGCGCAGACAGAAAGCACACGTTTACTTGTTTTGCCCTCAAAATGGCGCCTCCTGCACAACTGGGCTGAACCGGATTCCGCTCGAGTATAAGGAACCAGTGTCCAAAAGGCCACTCGATGCCTCCCCGGGGGCACCGAGACACGCGTGCGCGGGCGCTCTGCAGATGATGGCCACCCTTTCAAAAGGCTTTGCTGGGAGTAGAGTTGGGGCATTTATTTGATTCCACCACTAAGCTTTTACAGACACAGGAATATGAAGGCCTGATCTTTCTTCAGCAGCCAGCAAAATGCACATTCAGGGAGTACAAGGTGAGAAAGCCAGGGTGGCTTTGGGCATAAGAATAAAGGACAGGCTTGGCCTGATGCCCTTCTCTGCGCTCCATCCGTGGCTGGCCGTGGAAGGCTGCGGAGACCGGGCCAGCCCTGCTGCCGCCGCCTGGACTTGTGCGCGGAGGCCAAGCACTGACGGCTCCGCCTGCCGCCTCCTTCCCACGTTCCTCCCTCTGCTTGGTGGGGCCACTGGAGCTTCCTAGGGCCCCCGTGGTGTCCCAGCCCAGTGAGGCCCTAGAGCGCTCTGTCCAGGATGGACGCCACCTGCCACCTGTGGGCAGTTGAAGTGGAAGAAATTCAACTGGGTCGCATCACAGAGAAAGAAGCATTGGCTTCCTCTCCACTTGATTCAAATGCTTAAGGTCACCCGCGGCCAGTGGCCACTGCCCTGGGCAGAGCACGTCCGAGCATTTCCAGCATGGCCGGAGGTTCTGCAATGCGGCTCTGGAATCTGTACAGGTTGAGTGTTTGTTTCCAGTTAAGTTTTGTTCTTTTTGTTTTGTTTTTTTTTGCGGTACGCGGGCCTCTCACCGCTGTGGCCTCTCCCGCTGCGGAGCACAGGCTCCGGACGCGCAGGCCCAGCGGCCATGGCCCACGGGCCCAGCCGCTCTGCGGCACGTGGGATCCTCCTGAACCAGGGCACGAACCCGCGTCCCCTGTATCGGCAGGTGGACCCCCAACCACTGCGCTACCAGGGAAGCCCCAGTTTTGTTCTTTTACAAAAGAAAGAAAGTGGGCACCATGGCATGGTGGGCGTGACTAGGATAGGGGTCGTTAGGCATCCAGGTGGGCTTACTTTGCAAAGTGGACATCTCAAAACTGAAACACTGAAACAGTCAGTGACCATGGAGGTGGTGTGGCCAGGAAGCACTGTCCTCCCTCAGTGGCACTGCCCCGTGGAGAGGGTGAGGCCTCCTGGAGGCCCCAGGGCTGGTGGTGGCCCCGGGCCTTGTGCCTTTCCCGGGAGCGGCCGGGTTGGGAGAGCCTCCCCAGGCCGGCGCTGTCCTCAGGGTGTGTTCCCATCACCTAGCAGCCTCGGTTTCACTTTTCCCAATTTAATTTTCCCATCCCCATCCTTCAGTTCTTAATTCCTCCTGATAATAATTGTGTCCATTGCGTGTTAAACTCTGTGGTTTCCACACTCAGAAGTGACACTGGTTCCACATTTTTGGTGGGCACCCCAGCCTGTGTGCTCTGGTAACATTTAGGCGTCACCATAGCATCTTTCTGGGGTGTGACAGGCCAGCCTCAGGCGGCGTGGCCAGGGTGGTCCCTGCCAGGCCGCTCCCTGGGAAGGAGAGGCCCTTGGGGAGATGCCAGTGCCTTTGGTTTGCTCTGTCACTGGCCCGTGGCGCGCTGCTGCCGTCTGCACTGGGCACGGGCCTGCCTGCTTCTGGGACGGGTTTGGCCTTGACCTTGAGAGCTGTGGGGCAGCGAGGGTCTTACGGGTGGACCGCGCTCTCGAGGGCTGCCGCTTGCTTGCTTCTGTCTCTGGCTCGTTCTTGATGGGAACCCAGTTTTCTGCATCCGGTGGGTTGAGCAAGTGTCCGGTTAGTGAAGCTTGCCTCTTGGCTGAGGCCCTGGCCACGTCTCACCTGCAGTTCTCTGGGGGCACCTGCTCTGTGACCCTCGGAGTGTGACCTCTGTGGGGGAAGGGGGTGGGACCAGACTTCGTGGAATCTCCTCTGCGGGTCTCCTGGCCAGTTCTTCCACGCCCTGTTCCTCAGTTTCCAAACCCGCCTCCCGCCCTGAGCCACTGCCCTCAGCTCTTCAGCTCCCTGATCTCACTTGGCCAGTTGCCTTTCCTGGTGGAAATGGGCTGCAAAGTTTATGCTGCATTGCACTGAACGTTAGAAGGAGAAACATACCCTGAGGTTTGAGTGTTGGATGGGGTTTGGGCCCTTCTGAGTGAGAGTCTGTCATTTGAGAATCTATCAAAGTTCCCAGTGGAACTTTTCCTTTCCAGAGTACTGCTGCGTAAGCTTGGCACCCAGAGCGTGGAGCTCTGTGCATAATTGTTCATTTCTTGTTTGTCCTACTTGCTAATGTATTTTTTTCCAATTAAAAAATTCGGGACTTTCCTGGTGGCACAGTGGTTAAGAATCCGCCTGCCAATGCAGGGGACATGGGTTCGAGCCCTGGTCCGGGAAGATCCCTGGTCCGGGAAGATCCCACATGCCGCAGGGCATCTAAGCCTGTGCACCACAACTACTGAGCCTGCACTCTAGAGCCCGCGACTCACAACTACTGAAGCCCGTGAGCCACAACTACTGAAGCCCACGCGCCACAACTCCTGAAGCCCACGTGCCTAGAGCCTGTGCTTCACAACAAGAGAAGCCACCGCAAGGAGAAGCCTGTGCACTGCAACGAAGAGTAGCCCCCGCTCGCCACAACTAGAGGAAGCCTTCGCGCAGCAACGAAGACCCAACACAGCCAAAAATAAATAAAAATAAAATGACAAAAATTTTTTTTAATTGTGGTAAAATACACATAGCATAAAAATTACCATCTTGACCATGTTTAAGCGCGCAGTTCAGTGGTTGTATATACAGCCATCACCACCGTCCATCCCCATCGCTCTTTTCATCTTGTAAAATGGAAACTCTTTACCCATTAAACACCAAGTCCCCACCCCCTCCCCCAGCCCCTGACAACCACCTTCTGCTTTCTGCCTCTATGAATTTGACTCCTCCAGGGACCTCAGATAAGTGGAATCACACAATATTTGTCTTTCTGTGTCTGGCTTATCTCACCGGTCAAAATGCCCTCAAGGTTCATCTGTGCTGTAGCGTAGTACAGGACTTTCTTCCTTTTTAAGGCTGAATAATATTCTACTGTATGTCTAGACCACGTTTTGCTTATCCTTTTGTTTGTGGATGGACACTTGGGTTGCTTCCATGTTTTAGCTATTGTGAACAATGCTGCTGTGAACTTGGGTGCACAAATATCCCTTCGAGACCCTGCTTTCAATTCTTTTGGGTATATACCCAGAAGTGGAATTGCTGGATCACATGGTAATTCTATTTTTAATTTTTTGAGGAACTGCCCTACCGTTTCCCACAGCAGCTGTACCATTTTACATTCTTACCAACAGTGCACAAGGGTTCCTGTTTCTACATATCCTCACCAAGACTTGTTATTTTCTGTGGTTTTTTTTTTTTTTTTGATAGTAGCCATCCTAATGGGTGTGAGATTGTATCTCATTATGGCTTTGATTTGCATTTCCATGATGTTTAGTGAGTTGAGCATCTTTTCATGTGCTTATTGGCCATTTGTATATATGTTCTTTGGTGAAATGTCTATTTAGGTCTTTTGCCTATTTTTGAATCAGCTCGTTTGTTTTTTGTTATTGAGTGTTAGGAGTTCTCTATATATTCAGGATATTAATCTGTTGTCAGATGTATGATTTGTGAATATTTTCTCCCATTCTGGGGTTGCCTCTGTACTCTGTTGATAGTGTCTGACGCACAGATTTTTAAATTTTTCATAAAGTCCAGTTTGTCTAATTTTTTGTTAATTGCCTCTGCCTTTGGTGTCTTATCCAAGAAATCATTGCCAAATCCAAAGTTGTAAAGGTTTTGCCATACGTTTTCCTCTAAGAGTTTTTTAGTTTTAGATCTTACATTTAGGTCCTTGATCCATTTAGAGTTAATTTTTGTATATGGTGTAAGATAGGGTCCTACTTCATTCTTTTGCATGTGGATATCCAGATTCCCAGCACCATTTGTTGAAGACACAGCCCTTTCCTTCTTGAATGGTCTTGACACACCTGTCACAAATCACTTGATGGTATATGTGAGAGTTTATTTCTGGGCCCCCTCTTCTTTTCCATTGGTCTTTGTGCTAGTACCACATTGTTTTGATTACTGTAGTTTTGTAGTAAGTTTTGAAATCAGGAAGTGTGAGTCTTCTAGCTTTGTTCTCCTTTCTTCAAGATTGTTTTGGCTATTCAGGGTCGAGATTACATACGAATTTTAGAATGGATGTTTCTGTCTCTGCAAAAAACACCATTGGGGTTTGATAGGGATTGTATTGAATCTGTAGATTGCTTTGTGTGGTATTGACATCTTTTTTTTCTTTTTTTTAAATTGGAGTACAGTTGCTTTACAATGCTGTGTTAGTTTCTGCTGTGCAACGAAGTGAATGAAGCAGCTATATGTATACCTATTTCCCCTCCCTCTTGGACCTCCCTCCCACCCCCCAACCCACCCATCCAGGTTGTCACAGAGCACGGAGCTGAGCTCCCTGTGCTATACAGCAAGTTCCCCCTAGCTATCAGTCTTACACAGGGTAGTGTGTATATGTCAATCCTAATCTCCCAGTTAGTCCCCCCCCCGCTCCCATGTCCACACATCCGTTTTCTACGTCTGTGTCTCTATTCCTGCCCTGCAAATAGGTTCATCTGTACTGCTTTTCTAGATTCTATGTATATGCGTTAATATCTGATATTTGTTTTTTTCTTTCTGACTTACTTCACTCTGTATGACAGACTCTAGGTCCATCCATATGGACCCAATTGACCCAATTTTGTTCCTTTTTTATGGCTGAGTAAGTGTTGACATCTTAATATTCAGTCTTCCAGTCCATGGACATGGGATGTGTTTCCATTTGCTTATGTCTTTAATTTCTTTTGGCAGTGTTTTATAGCTTTCATTGTACAGTCTTTAACCTCCTTGGTTAATTCCTAAGTACTTTATTGTTTTAGATGGTATTGTAAACGGAATTGTTTTTATTTTTTAGAAAATGTGGTATTTTTTTAAAATTAATTTATTTGACTGTGTTGGGTCTTCATTGCTGTGCGCGCACTTTCTGTAGTTGTGGCGAGCGGGGGCCACTCTTCGTTGTGGTGCGTGGGCTTCTCTTTGTGGTGGCTTCTCTTGTGGAGCACGGGCTCTAGGTGTGCAGGCTTCAGTAGTTGTGGCTCGCAGGCTCTAGAGCGCAGGCTCAGTAGTTGTAGCTCACGGGCTTAGTTGTTCCGCAGAATGTGGGATCTTCCCGGACCAGGGCTCAAACCCATGTCCCCTGCATTGGCAGGTGGATTCTTAACCACTGTGCCACCAGGGAAGTCCTTATTTTTTTAATGTAAGTGATGGTAGCTGTAAATTTTCCCCTTAGCACTGCTGTCACTGCATCCCGTAAATTTTGGTGTGTAGTGTTTTCATTTGTCTCTAAAGATTTCCTAATTTCACTTGTAACTTTTTTCTTTGATCTGTTGGTTTTTTAAGAGAATTTTTTGTTCTGTTTTGTTTTGGCCGTGCCGTGAGGCTTGCCGGATCTTAGTTCCCTGACTGGGAATTGAACCCAGGCCCCCGGGAGTGAAAGCCCGAGTCCTAACCACTGGACCACCAGGGAATTCCCAAGAGAATGTTACTTAGTTTCCAGAATTTTGTGAATTTTCCATTTTTCCTTCTGTTACTGATTTTTTTTAAATTAATTTTTATTGCAGCATGGTTGCTTTACAATGTTGTCTTAGCCTCCACTGCATAACAAAATGATTCAGCTATACACATGCAGATAACCCCTCCCTTCTGGACTTCGCTCCTATTTAGGTTACCGCAGTGCATTAGGCAGTGTTCCCGGTGCCATACAGTATGTTCCCATCAGTTGTCTGTTTTATACGTAGTACCTGTTACTGATTTCTAACTCATTCTCTTAGGGTCAGAGAAGATGTTTGTATATCTATCATTTAAAATCTCTTGAGAAGTAATCTGTGGCCTAACATATGGTCTATCCTGGAGAACGTCCCATGTGTACTTGAGAAGAAGGTGTGTTCTGTTGTTGGGTGGAGTTTTGGATACGTTTGTTAGATCTAGTTGGTTGATTGTGTTGTTCAAGTCCTCTGTTTCTTTATCTTCTATCTGGTTGATGCTTGCTAATGTATTTTTAAATTACTAAATAAAATTTATATTATTTTGAACAATTTAAATTCAGAATTGTTGTTTAACCACAAAAGTAGCTTTAGAATCTTCAATTATTGGTGAGCTTTTCTTTCTTTGTGAAGATCACACCTACAGGTTGCTTGCCCGTTTTTTATTGCGAAAGAGAAGTAAATGCGCAATTCGAGTCTCTAGCGAGTTGACCGTGGAGATTAACCCCCAGGGCCCTTAGGCAGCCACTTATTCCTCGGTGACTGGGTCTGCTTTTCTAAGAAAATGTAGAGATGGGCTTGTAACACTTGAATGCAGGTCTTCATGTACGTGGCGGTGGACACTGCGTTTGGAGCCGGGTCCTGGGAGCTCGGGGCAGCGCGGTCGGAGTGGGCACCTTGAAGAGAGCTGGGGGGCCCTGTGGGGGGCCAGGCACCTTGTGCGGACCTGGCAGCAGTGGGGCGCCCCGGCTGGTGTCCCCTGAAGAGGCCGGGAGGGAGCGCTTGGGGCGGGGCTGGAGGAGGGGCCCCGGAGGCCAGCGAAGATGTCCGGCACAAGCTTATTTTTCCGTGTTTTTCTCTAGAGTTAGAAAAGGAAGCAGCTGACCAGAAAGAGCTGATTTTAAAAAAGAAAGCCCTTTCCTGAAGCACTGTCTTCATGGATCGTTCTCTGAGGGCACAACAGGCGCGCTGGAAAGGACGCTTCTGCTCCCGCCCCGCGCCGTCCCCTCCACAGGGGTGTGGCCGGATGGGGGCGGGGCCCACCTCGGGGTCAGAGGCCACTCAGCCGGGGCGAACCGGCGGGTCCTGCAGCAGCAAGACTTCTGAGGGGGGTCAGGTGGGGGGGAAACTGAGGGGGAGCGAGGATGCCCTGCCCACTCTGCCCCCAGAGGGCCCCCCACCCGGGAGAGGCCCCCCCATCCAGGCCTGGCCTCCTCACCGCCCCCTCGTGTGGATACTCCGTAGCAGTGCCTAGTTTCCACCGGGCAAAACAAAGAAGATACAATGTGTGAATCGCCTGCACTCTGGGTGGGATTAACTCTCCACCTTGCACACGCGAGCAAGTCTGATGGCTGCTGTGAGGCTTTTGGCCTTGACCTTGTGGAGCCTCCCCAGACGGGGCTCCGGTACTTGGTGAGGGTCGGACAGCGTGGTCCTCGTAGCAGGATCGCAGGGACTGCAGCCGTGTCACAGTCCCAGCTGTCGGCCCAGCCCGTGACTTCAGTGTTTGTCCAGCCTGACATCTTACACCCTCATTTTAAAGACTTTCCATAAGTTTGGATTGATTTACTTTTAACATTAGGACTTTTGTTACAGGTGAGGAAGCATATAAAAAAGGAAAATACCATGGCTTTAAACGTGCCTTTTATTATGGGAGAGTTTATTTTTTAATAACAAAGGATGTAGTCTTTTATTATTTTTAAAAATTGTTTTTTAAAGATTTAATTCTATTTATTTTTGACCGCGTTGGGTCTTCGTTGCTGCACGCAGGCTTTCTCTGGTTGTGGTGAATGGGGGCCACTCTTCATTGCGGTGCACAGGCTTCTCATGGCGGTGGCTTCTCTTGTTGCAGAGCACGGGCTCTAGGCACGAGGGCTTCAGTAGTTGTGTCTCGCGGGCTCTAGAGGCTCAGTAGTTGTGGCGCACAGGCTTAGTTGCTCTGCGGCATGTGGTATCTTCCTGGACCAGAGATCAAACCTGTGTTGCCTGCATTGGCGGGCGGCTCCCTATCCACTGTGCCACCAGGGAAGTCCCGGGAGATTTTAAATGTACAGAGAAGCAGACAGAATAGCACAGCGGTCCCCTGTGAGCCCATTTCTAGCCTCAGCAGTTTACCAGTTCCTGGCCCATCTTGTCCCATTAATCACCCTGCCCACTCCTCCCAAGTCATTTTGAAGAAAACCCCAGACATGCTATCATTTCATCTGTACATATTTCAGTGTGTAGCTCTAAAAGATAAGGCCTCTTTTAAAAATATATTTAAAAAAAAATTTTTTTTTTGGCCGTGCTGCACAGCATATGGGATCTTAGTTCCCCCACCAGGGATCAAACCTGCATCCTCTGCATTGGAAGCATGGAGTCTTAACCACTGGACCACCAGGGAAGTCCCAAGGCTCTTTTAAAAAAATGCAATTATGACACCTGTGCCTTTTTTTAAAGTATCATTTTTGTGGTATAATTTGACATACAGTTAAGTTGCACATATTATAGTGTACAGTGAGTTTTGACCTATGTCTACACCCATGAAACTGTCACCTCCGTCGAGATAGCAAAGTATCCCTTCCCCTGTCATTCTCTTTTTCCTTGGTGATATATTGGTTGAAGAAGCTGGGCTTTGCCCTGTAGACTTTACCAGAGTCTGGATTTTGCCCACCGTGCCCCCACGGTGGGGTTTAGCACGTTCCTCTGTTCTCTGTGCTCCGTAAGTTGGTAGTTGCAGCTGGAGGAGGGCCGGGTTCTGGCTTGCTTTTCTTGACAGGACCCCTTCAGAGGAGTCACGTAGCACATCTGGGTCTATGATAGCACAGCTGTGGATGGTCAGTGATCAGACATGGGAATTCATCAGGGTTGTACACGGCGATGCCACACACCCTGAGTCCTTCATGGATCGGCAGGAACGCCTCTAAAAAGTGGGACAGAGAGGGACTTCCCTGGTCCAGTGGTTAAGAATCCTCCTTCCGGGGGCTTCCCTGGTGGCGCAGTGGTTGGGAGTCCGCCTGCCGATGCAGGGGACGCGGGTTCGTGCCCCCGTCCGGGAGGATCCCACGTGCCGCGGAGCGGCTGGGCCCGTGAGCCATGGCCGCTGAGCCTGCGTGTCCGGAGCCTGTGCTCCGCAACGGGAGAGGCCACAACAGTGAGAGGCCCGCGTACTGCAAAAAAAATAAAAATAAAAAAATATTTAAAAAAAGAATCCTCCATCCAGTGCAGGGGACGCGGGTTCAATCCCTGATCGGGGAACTAAGATCCCACATGCCAAGGGGCAACTAAGCCAGCGTGCCACAACTACTGAGCCGGAGCGCTCTAGAGCCCGCGCCACAACTAGAGAGCCCACTCACCACAATGAAAGATCCCACATGCGCAACTAAGACCCAATGCAGCCAAATAAATAAACAAACAAAGTGGGACAGGGAGTCTGCACAGGAAGGCCACTGAAAGGCTCGACGCTTTCCTGTCGTGTCCTCGTTTTCAAAAGACTGTGTTGGCATCATCCATCCAGTGGTGACCAGTTAATTTCTTTTTCAGCATCTCTGTGAACTCAGGGACTTAAATGTATGGAATGTGTTCCATCCGTCTGGCTGTTCACGGGGCTCACATTGTCCCGTTGTCACAGTGGGAACCTCTGTAGGTTCGACTGAGCCTTTTGACCTGACCCCAGTCGTCCTGCCAGCTTCCTGCTCCTGTAGAGGGACCCGAGTCCTGGACTGAGCCATTTCTCCTCCAGGAAACACTGGTTCCTTTTAGTGGCTTCTAGAGATCGAATATATTGCAGGATGTTGTAGATGGGACCTGTCGTATCAGAGAGGAATCAGAAGCAAGTAATAACAGCTTCTCTAATTTGCCAAAGAAAACTCAACCATCAACTACTGAGTGAGGCTTTGAATGGGTGTTTCCAGAAGCTGCATAGGTGTCCGGTTCTGCTGGCTGGTTGGGAAGTTGGGAAAGGAAAAGGAAACTCTGGAAGAGCCTTTTGGGGAAGGAAGGGCGGAATGACCTAATGCCAGTTTGTTGCATAATGTAGACGCTTACATGTGCTCAGGATGGAGCCCAGAGATGAGCGCTTTGGAGGTGTCACCAAGCTCCGTGTGGCCACTCCAAGGACGGAGGGTGCACCCCCCCTCGGGACCACCTGTTCCTTCACTGCTCTCAGAACTGGAGGAGAGCTCTTGGTCCCGTCGCTACGTGGCTCACACAGTTAAATATGGGTCTCTGCTTATTTTCATAAAAAGTCAAACCTGTTGGGATCAGGTTGACCTCTTGCTTCCGTCTCTTGCCATTTATGAAATACTGCACTTCATGATGGGAGAAGTTAATATGCATGAGTTCTACTAAAATATTGAGCTAAAATAATTTTGAGAAAATTTAAGTTGATTACAGTTTATACTGATAACAGCTAACTTACACAGCAGTCTTAATTCTCTAGAATTGAAAATTGGTTTCAGGTTGATGTGAAATAAATGTTTTCACATAACTTTGCATTTATTTATAACCGTTTGTTCCAGCTTCTGGTAAAGATTTGCAGTGGCCGTCAGCGGAGGTGTGTTGGGGCCCCAGCGTGTGGATGCCTCACCTTAGCTAACCTGCCTCTCGAAGTGTCCACGCGCCCCCCAGATTAGTCGTTTCACTGCTTCCTTGTATGGTGTAGTGGCTTTTAAAGTAACTTCAGATAGTGGTTCCTTGGCGTGCTGCCCGTTGGCGGATGCGGGCATCACGACTGTTTCCTCTTGTGTGAGATCAGTCCTTTTACTTCTTTGCTCAGATGTAATTGAGATTGGCCTCAAGAATGGTGAATGGGGGTTTTTAAATGTTTCTAAACCATACAACTTCGGAAAGCTAAGGGTACCAAAATGTTTGGGTTTTTTTTTCCTTTAGATCTCCAGTGCCTATTGGATTTTTACCTTAGAAAGTTCAGAGCGTGAAATTTCTTACAGTGTCGATGTAGATCCAGTGCAATGATTCAGTAGAAGACCCTCCAGATCAGGCGGCGAGGAGCCTGGCACTGAAGGATGAACGGAGAGGAGGAGTTCTTCGATGCCGTCACAGGTGAGCGGAGGGAGAGGCGAGTTCAGAGATCGTGTCGTGAGCACGAAGCCCTCGGACCCAGGCCTTGGACGTAGCCCGGGGACGTGAGGACGGCCCAGGAAAACTGTGTGGAGAGAGAGCTGACATGTTCCAAGGCACCAGCCTTCAGTAAAAGCATGTGTCCTATCCTAGGTTTGGGGGAAAACATCAACTTTGGACCACTAAAGATAACAAGAAAGGGCAGCTGTGTTTTAGTCTTTAAGAGTTGCCCTGGGGTGTAAATATTTTTATTTGGATCCTAAGTGAGATGGTCAGCATTCTTATATTATTTATACTTAATGATCAAAAGCGTATTGTCCTGTCTCATAACTGTATCGTGTTTTGCGCTGCTTAAAGTCTACCAAAAAATGTACCTGCTTTAATTTACAATAATTTAAAGTACATTTACCTGCTTTTGCAGCAGCTCTCACCGTGTCAGAGTTCAGCTCTGTTTCGCTTCTCACACACCACTGTGAGTGCCGGTACACAGCCTGGTGGGCAGAGTGCATGGCCGGGTGGCAGGCGGAGGAGAGGCGGGCTGGGTTGGCTCACATTTGCTTAGAACAACCCCTCCTCGTCCTTTTCCCACCTGAGGGACAGATGACCACAGGGGGCCCCAGAACTCACGTTCAAGACGCCGCCCCCCGCCCCCCTCTCCGTTGTCTGCCCTCCACCCTCCTCGGCAGCAGGGGGAGCATCACTTTGCTTTTTCTAGCGAGGGGTCCCCTTGGTGGAGACGGACTTCAGGAGACTCTTCCAGCCCACGCCTCCCTCTCAGGTGTGGGAACATAGAAACAGCAGCTCTGAAATATTACTGCCGCCGGGTTTTTCAGCACTAACCCTCCCAAGGGCAGTCAGAGGGACACTTCCGTAATCAGTGCCAAAAGAGCGTGGTGCCCAGCACGACAAAAGGCTCTTTCCTGAGCACTGTCACTGTTCTCCGGGACACCTTTGCCGTCCCTGCTGGCACTGCTGTCTCGTGGAGCCCTGGCCCTGTGCTCCCGGGTTTCAGCGGCCATGCTTCTCCTGAGTGAAGGGTTGGAGCAGGTTGGGGGATGGGCAGCCCGAGATTATTGACTTATTCTTGTCCGAAGCCCCAGGAGGAGCAGGCCCTGAGCTCATCGCTGTTTTCAAAGGCTGAGCTGCTGAGCCATCTTATCTTCCGTGACTTCATAGCTATTGTGTCCCTTGTAGACGTGTTTTCCTGGGAAGCGTGCTTGTCTGCTTAACCCGCACGCCCATCAGTAGTCTTTCGCAGTTGAATTCCCACCAAGCGGGGTGTTTGTCAGGGAGGCATGCCCTCAGGCCGCCTGGCCCTCGCAGGCTGACCACGTCTGAGACCAAGCGGGCCCGGCCTCGGCGTGGCCTTCTCACCCGGGAGCCTCCTGGGAAGCTCCCTTTCACCTGGGACCAGTGTAGATACTCCGGAAGGTCTTTCCCCAGAGAGGGCTTGAACTGCCTGGAGTGAGGTGTGTAGGTGACCCCATCCCTGCCTCTCCGCACGGCGGGACCTCTCCGCGTGTCCCTGAGATGCAGGTGGAAGAGGCAGATGTCTAGGTGAAAATAATTCCTCGCCTCAGCCCTTTGGTTCCCAAGCAAATAACAGAAAGACGAAAAATATGAAGTCTCCCAATGCAATGAAATACCCAGTCAGTGACTACTTCATATAGAATCGGTCTTACTTTGTGACTCTAATTTAAAAAGTGTTTAAACCCAGCAGTTATTAAATGAATGACTTCACTAGGCAATTACTGGGGCTTCCCTGGTGGCACAGTGGTTAAGAATCCGCCCGCCAATGCAGTGGACACGGGTTTGAGCCCTGGTCCAGGAAGATCCCACATGCCACGCAGAGCAGCTAAGCCCGTGAGCCACACTACTGAGTCCACAAGCCACAACCACTGAAGCCCACGCCCCTAGAGCCCATGCTCCACAATAAGAGAAGCCACCGCAGTGAGAAGCCCGCGCACCACAACGAAGAGGAGCCCCCGCTCGCCACAGCTAGAGAAAGCCCGTGCGCAGCAATGAAGACCCAACGCAGCCAAAGTAAATAAATAAACAAATAAATTTTAAAAAGATAGGCAATTACTTCCTACAAGAATCAGTACCTTTATTTATTTTCAGTAGTTGTGGCTTTTGGGCTCAGTAGTTGCCACGTGAGGGCTCTAGAGCGCAGGCTCAGTAGTTGTGGTGCACGGTCTTAGCTTCTCCGCGGCATGTGGGATGTTCCCGGACCAGGGCTCGAACCCGTGTCTCCTGCATTGGCAGGCGGATTCTTAACCACTGTGCCACCAGGGAAGTCCAAGAATCAGTACCTTTAAATTGAAAGGTTTTAAAGTACATGAAAAATATGTACAGATTAAGGGTTGTAAAAAGACTAACCCGTCAAAGGTGGGTATCTCTGAGTGATCAGATTACAGATGATTTCGACACTCTCCTTTGCTTGTCTGTATTTTCTTTTTCTATAATAAACATGTGTTGTATATTAAAGCGTTTAAACTGTTACGTAGTGTTGGCTTCATCAGAGACAAGACTCCAATGCGCTTGTCAGCGAGGAGCTGCTTTGTTTTCTTGGGCACACACCAGGGCTGTGATTTAAACGAACTTTCTACTTGATGCTGGCCCAGAATCTAAGCCCTGAGGGAGGTCCTCGGAGATAGGGACACCCCTGCAGGGTAACATCAGGTCCATAGGACTGAGCATCCTTAAGCAGGGACTGCTTCAGGCTAAGTTTAGACTGGGGATTAGTAGATGTTGCTTTGGGGATAGTTAGCAAAAACTAGAGGTGACAGGCTATTTCAGAAAGCATTGATTATTTAAGAGGTTCATTTTTTAAAAAATTAATTAATTTATTATTATTTTTGGCTGTGTTGGGTCTTCGTTGCTACATGTGGGCTTTCTCTAGTTGCGGCTTTCTCTAGTTGGGCTTTCTCTAGTTGCAGCCCACTCTTTGATGTGGTGCGTGGGCTTCTCATTGTGGTGGCGTCTCTTGTTGCAGAGCACGGGCTCTAGGTACGTGGGCTTCGGAAGTTGTGGCTTGCGGGCTCCAGAGCGCAGGCTCAGTAATTGTGGTGCACGGGCTTAGCTGCTCTGCAGCATGTGGGATCTTCCCGGACCAGGGCTTGAGCCCGTGTCCCCTGCATTGGCAGGCGGATTCTTAACCACTGTGCCACCAGGGAAGTCCAAGAGGTTCATTTTTAATATATCCTTTCAAATTCATTGTGTAATAAATCTCAATGCTACTATATTTTGTGCATCTGTCAATATGGAAGAATACGAAGGAAGGTTATTTTTGCGTTTTCTCAAGGAGGCTTACTAGCAGCAGGTTTGTTTATGTTTTGTGTCTGACCATAGTCACCACCTGGCCTGTCACCCTGGGCCTCGCCTTCCTCTCGGAAATGAGGGGCTGTTATGGGAGCCCTGAGCTCCTCGTGGGCTGTGCCCTCGCTGAAGTAGTCAAGGTCATCGATAGTCAGTGGTCAGGAGCTCCCCACCCCAGCTGGAGGGACTTGCCCTGGCAGCCACAGCTCCTGTCCGGGCCTGCTGTGGAGCAGAACTTGAGTATTTTCAGTGGACTGCACTGGCTGAGTCGAGAGGACACACACTTTCCTTTCCCTGTAGGCACTGGTCGCTCTGGGAGAAAGCGTTCCCGATGCAGAAGGGGCACGGGGCACAGCCCAGGGTGGTGGTACTCTTACTCGGGGGATGGGATGGGCCAGGAGACCACACGACTGTATTTCACACAAGTCCTAGTAGTTCACTTTCCCCGAGGTTTCCACGTATGTGGCATGCCCTCTGCGTTCGCAGCCACCGTCTGCTGTTCCGGTTTCTGTTGGTTGGTTTGGTAGGTTCTGGCGGTGTGTTTGCGCGGAGCTCGGTCTTAGAAACACTGCAGCAGGTTGTGTTTCAGGACATGACGTGGAGCTTGACTGCAGCTTGTGCAGAGGAGGGAGGGGTTGCAGCCTGAGTTAGGTGAGAACACCACAGAGGTGGGCGCCCCAGGGGGTACGGTCACTGACGACAACAGGGAAAACCTATCCTAGTGCCCAGGAGCCGCCCCCCACGTAAGGACCTGGAGAGCGTGGCGCTGGTGGCAGGGTGGTGGCGTCATGCGGGGAGCCCCCGGGAGCGGTCCTCGTGCTCCGCCTCGACCTTCGGTTCTTGGGAAGAAGCGTTCATTACTTTGGACGTGTCGGTCAGAAGCACTCTCGAGCTTCAGGTGCCTGCTTGCAGAGTGAGAATTCTTAGAGGTAGGCTTTTCCATCTTCCAAGCCCTGCAGAAGTTACCACTCTGCTTGTCTCGCACAGGCTTTGATTCTGATAACTCTTCTGGGGAATTTTCAGAGGCAAATCAGAGAGTCACTGGCGTGATTCATGTGGACACCAGCAAAAGTAATGGGATTGGAAAAGTTGGGGAGAGGCCTCCTCAAGAGAATGGAATTCAAAAGCACAGGTATGTCATCCCACACGGACGTTTTGGAGTCTCCCAGCGCGCCTGTCCTCGCCCCACATCTGCAGCGGGCCCTGAGCTGGAGGAACATCCGTCCCGTGTCACCTGGGCCCTGCCCCCTGGTCAGACCCAAGGCCCTGTTCACCCAAAGACCCCGAGACCCACTGGCCCTCTGCGTGCTCCCTGGAGATCAGTGATGGTGCCTCCTTAGCGTGACCCCCGTCCGGAAGCGGACGGGCGGCCGTCCCTGCCCTGGGGCTGATGGGGGACTGAGCTCCGTGGGCGCCCTAGCGTTGGCAGGGGGCCGGGCACAGAGCCAGAGGTCGCTGGTATCAGACCCAACTGCTAGCTTCACGCAGCGCCGCCTGCGTTTGACGCGTCGACCTCTCACCCCGTGCGTGAGTGAGTTTCGGAGGGTTGTTTATTAGTGCAGCGAGACCACAGTCCATTCTCTCCCCACCAGCACTGCATTGTCATGCAAGCAGATTCTGATGACAGTGACCTAAGCCTTCACCAGCAGAAGGGGGGACGTAGGCGGGACAGCCGTGAGTCAGGCGGGTGGAGATGGCGGTCTCTGTCCACCCGGTGCTGTTTGCGCTTCGGCTCCAGGGAGCCCAGCTTCACCCCAGATCTCTGTCCTGCGCTGGCACCCAGTGTCCACCTGGGGCCCCGGAGCTGTCAGAGCACCTCCTGCCTGCTCGTGCGGCCTGGACCTCTGCTGTCAGCGCCCCGCACCCTGTAGGCGGGAATCTGGCTCAAGCCGCCCGAGGGCCCGCTCCTCCTTCCCGTCTCCAGCCCCAGGCCTGACACGCTGGCCTCCAGACGCCCTTGGGTGCCTTCACCCGCCCGCTCCTGTCACGGCCCCCTCCCACCACTGCTCCTGAATCCCCCAAGGAGGCGCCTCTCCACTGCTCCGCCCCTCCTGCTTCCTTCCAGCCGGCTCAGAGGACAGGTCTGATTGTGCGCCTTCCCGGGCAAGGCGCACGTGGCCCTGGGTGACGGGGACGGCGGCCCCTTTTCCTCTTTGAAGAGGCGGTTTGGGTCGTGAACTGTAAGGTTCTCGCTTAGGCTGAGGACCTGCACCCTGGCCTCTCTCCTGGGGCGGCCCCTCCCGTGTCTGTGGTCCCAGCCTCCTGGGGTCCTCAGTGCACCTGGCCTGTCCCACGTCGGGGCTTGTGCCATGTCGGGGCCTGTGCCATGTCGGGGCTCCATGCCTTGGCTCCGGCCCTCTGCTCCACCTCCATCTCTTCAGCTCCTGCCTCCCCAGGGTCATCCTTGGACCCCTTTCCCACCGTCCACAGAGCCACGCTCCTTCCTCATGGCTCCCTCACAGCGGGGGCCCGTCCTGCCCTGGCCGCTCGGGACCCCAGACGAGAGCTGGCAGAGTGGAGCCACGTGCTAGTTGCCGGCAGCCTGGCACGTGGTGCCTCGTGAATGTCAGTTTTCTTTCCCATTTCATCTCCCGCTGCCTTGCCCTCCTCTCCCACCTGCCCCCCCGGGCCCGTGGTCCCCCGACCCAGTTCACTGTGAGCAGGGTGTCCTGTGCCCGGGCTTCCCCAGCATCGGCGGGAAGACACCTGGGGAGGAAGGTGCCTCAGGAAAGACGAGCACAGGCTTCAAAGGGGTTTAAGAGCTGGTTTCTGAAAAGGTTTTCTCTTTCTTTTTCTTTTGGCCATGCTGCGTGGCTCGCGGGATCTTAGTTCCCTGACCAGGGATCGAACCCGTACCCCCTGCACTGGGAGCGCGGAGTCCTAACCACTGGACCGCCAGGGAAGCCCCCGAGGAGGTTTTCTTCATGCAGTTCCCTCTTGGGGTCCTCTGGGCTCCACCTCCGTCTGCAGCCCTGCTGCTGCTCCAGGCCGCTGGCACACGGCTGCCGGGGGACTCAGCGACCCGTCTCCCCAGCTCCGTGGAGGAAAGTCGCCTGTGTGGCCATGATTGCTTCCTAAGAGGCCCTCCAAAGATCGATGCAGAAAGCTTTCTTTGGGACTTCAGCGGCAGTCTGGTCCTTTTTTGTCTGCAGGCATGCCAGCATAGAGAAATGCTAATGCTTAGAAAGATGAAAGGAAGACATGGTCATTGTGCAGAACCATCAGTCATAAGTGACTCTCACGTTGGTTGAATAAATACATGTCACTCTGGTTACCCCTTCACAGGACGTCGTTGCCTGCTCCGATGTTTACCAGAAGTGATTTCAGCGTGTGGAGTATATTGAAGAAGTGCATTGGCTTGGTAAGTTCAGATGGACTCGTTTGAAGTGTGAATCTCACACGTTTTTAATTCCTGTGAATTTATCGCACTACTGGTAGTTTAAGAAGATGCGCTCTGCATAGTTATAAACAGCATGATGTAAAGATAGTAAAGCAGGAAAGGAACAAGTACAGGAGGGGAAAAGGTGGACAAAAGCTCAAGTATTAATACACAGTAGGACGCCCGTTCTGTAGGTTAATCTCTGGACATAAGGAGCTTCAGATGGGTTTACACTTACCTTGGTGTTTCATGATGTGCTCGTAGCCAGCTGGCTTTGGATAATCCTCATGAACTGGGGGGCTTTGGTGGGGTTCCTGGCCACTCACCAAGGGACCGAGGCTCCGTGTCCCCCAGCCCACCCACCCTGGGCTGCAGGCAGAGTAACAGGAAAGATAGTTGGATACTTAGTGTCCAGAAGCCGTGGGCCTTTCCTTTTATGGTCTTTCCTGGCCGTGAGACTCGGGGCTGGTCCTTCTCAGGAGGGGGGAGCGCTGCCTTGAGCAGGCTGCAGCGTGCTCAGCCGCGGCCACGTCTGGTCACTCATCCTCGGGCTGCGTGAGCTACAAAAAATGACTTCACTGCTTCTCGGGTGGTCTTCAGCCCAGTCTTCTAATGCATTTATTTTTTGTCATCTTTTTATCTTGAAATAACTTGAGGCTGCAGAACAGCGAGTCTTTTACCCTTCACCCAGCCTTCTGTAACGGCAGCATCTCACATGAGAACCACAGCACTCGCTCTGGGGCGTTACTGTTAACTGCAGCACGTACCTGGCTGGGCTTTCTCCAGCTTTTCCACCGATGACCGTTTTTTTTTTTTTTTTAATCTATTTATTTTTACTTATTTTATTTTTGGCTGTGTTGGGTCTTCGTTGCTGCACACAGGCTTTCTCTAGTTGCGGCGAGCGGTGGCTCCTCTTGTTGCAGAGCACGGGCTCTAGGTGCAAGGGCTTCAGTAGTTGTGGCGCAGGGGCTCAGTAGCTGTGGCATGATGGCTCTAGAGTGCAGGGCTTAGTTGCTCCGTGGCATGTGGGGTCTTCCTGGACCAGGGATCGAACCCGTGTCCCCTGCATTGACAGGCGGATTCTTAACCACTGAGCCATCAGGGAAGTCCCCACCGATGACCTTTTATTAGAGGATGGTGTGTAGAAACCGAGACCTGGGTGCTGGATGTGCTCGTGGCTCCTGGGGTGTCACTGCTCCAGGCCTCTCAGCAGACAGAGCTGGAAAACCTAGGAGTGCACACTGAGCCCTGCTTGCTCACACACGTGTATCTGTAGACACCTGTGATCTTTAAAGTGACGTGTTCAGGATTGTTTTCTTTTAGCACCATCCTCGCCTACGTTTTCGACTGTGTGCACAGTTCAGGTCTTCACCAAAGTGTCTATCTGGGAATGTGATGAACTCAACAAGCCACTCGGTCTTGACTCCTCAGAGGTCTAAAACCAAAAGCCTCTTTTCAGCAGAGTGACATCATTGCATTGCGCTCCCCAAGGAGCTGACCGTAGGCTGGATTCAGAGTAAGGCTGGATGTAACACTCGGGGTTGGACGTCTGCATCTTGTTGGGTCGCACTGCCCCACTTCATAGCATCCATCCGCTGTCCCCCGTGAGCTGCTCATCTCTCCGGATGTACCTCCAGGGAGGTGACACACCTCTCTTCACTGCCCATCAGCTCATTGAAACAGCCACGGACTAGTGAACACGACAGTTTCCGCCAGAGGTAGCCAGAATCTCACGAAGACCCCTGCCCGTCACCAGCCCTCACCGCTGCCAGTCAGGGCTAATCATGCGTCCTCCGCCCCGCCACCTCCCGCCTCCTCCCCTGGTGTTTTGAAGCAAATTCCAAACACCTTTTCATTTGTGGACATGTCTTATGTATCACTAAAGGATAAGGATTCTTTTTAAACACAACCACAATACTATTATCCTACTTTTTTTGTTTGTTTGTTTGTTTTTTTGCGATACGCGGGCCTCTCACTGTTGTGGCCTCTCCCACTGCGGAGCACAGGCTCCGGACGTGCAGGCTCAGCGGCCATGGCTCATGGGCCCAGCCGCTCTGCGGCATGTGGGATCTTCCCGGACCGGGGCACGAACCCGCGTCCCCTGCATCGGCAGGCGGACCCTCAACCACTGCGCCACCAGGGAAGCCCCCTATTATCCTACTTTTGAAAGTAACATAACTCTTTAACATCATCACATACCCACTCTGTGTTCAAATTTCCAGTCGTCTGAGCGTGGCTCTCCTGTGTGTGTTTTGCAGTCTGTGTGGGACTCATCTGGGTCCTTCCACCACAAGACCTTTCTGTTGCTCTTCTTCTGAATTTAAGAACTGCTGGTGCTTGGTGCCCAGACCCATTATCTCATCAGGAGTTGCAAATTGGAGCCAGGCTGATAACGATTGCCCTTCTTTCATTACCTGGAATATTTCTGTGATGAGAAAGTCCCCTCCTCTACTGTGAATGTGGTTTGCATAAGACAGTCGGGATCAATGAGTGATTCTCTATCAAGGTGTTCAAATGATGTCTTTGGTTCCCTGGCAGCAGAACTGGTCTAACCAACCAGCTCCCGGGGTTGGCCCTGCGCTGTGTCCAGTCACACTTGTCCGTCTCTGGCTGTAAGAGCCTCTTCAGGCTGGCCCGCGCTCCTTTACAAAAGATGCCTCTGCTCCTTCTGTACCTTTATTGTCCAGGGAGAGCGAGAGCTCAGGACCACAGCTGGGCCCGTGGGAGGCTACTGGATTGGTCTTGTTTCTAGGTCTTTTCAGGGGAGAGAGTTAGGAGCTGTGTTTTGATTTGTTTCAACGATGCTTCAAATTCCACGCGACAGGATTTATCTAACCTCTTCTGTCTTCTGTCTGTGTCTCTATTCCGCCCAGTTTTTCACGGCACAGGAGATGATGGATTTAGCGCAGCATGTAGCTTGTGACCCGCTGCTGCGCCCACACCCATGGCGGCTCAGGAGAGCACGTCTGTGGCATTTGTCGTTCTTGCCCCGGGGGTGAATCTTCAGTCCCTGTGCTTTAGCGCCTCTGGGTGATTGTGCCGCCAGGGAGGTGGTGTGGGTTCATTTGTTTAGTTTTATTTGCAGTGTTTAGAGATGGCTTTTCTAAATTTAATTTTGGTTTAAAATTGTAAGTCCAGAGTCAAATCTCTCAGACAAGGTATATTCCAAGCGTTCAGCTTCCGTCCCCGTGCCCTCCCTGCAGTCTGGAGGTGACCATCAAAACACGTTCTGGTCCCCCTTCCCGCGTGTGAGAACGACGACTGCGTGACCTCCTCCCGTTCTTTAGATGAACGGTCGGCTCCTCTCCACCTGTTTCCGCCCCACAGTGTAGCCATGAGGGCAGAGCTGCTGCTTGTTCTTTTGGTCACCGTGCTATGCTGCCCCATAGTTGACTCACTGTGGCCCTGTGGTTGGATGTTTGCGTTGTTTCTGGCCTTTTGCTGTGTATTTGCTGGAGGAACTGTGGGTTAGGCTCCTGCACGTGGGGCCGCCGGACCAAAGGCTTGGTGGGGGGGCATGGCTGCGTCCCCTCCTCTCCGGAGGCTGCCGCATTTTGCATTCCCACCGGCAGGTGTGGGTGGCCTGGGTCCCCCCAGCCTTGCCAACAGGCGGGGGTCAGAGGGTTGGGGCTTTGCCACTTGAGTTGGGTGTGCAGTGGAATCTCCATGTGCTTTCATTTCCTGTCTCCTGACGTGAGCGAGGCCAGCATCTTTCCTGGCTTTGGGCCGGCAGCGTTTCTTTCCCTCCCCTCCCCCCATCTCCTCTTCCCTCCCCCTCCTGTCCAGCCCCGGTCCTTCCTTGACAAAGCCAGCCCTGCGCTGCTCAGCCGTGCTCCTGGGAGGGGCCTCTGCCTTCGTGAAGTGCATTGGAGCCTCCTCCCTGGATGCCGGCTCCCTCGGCGCCCACTGCAGCATGGGTCCCCGAGCGTCTTCCCGGCCTCCCCCTGCACCGGGGGCTGCACACTTGCTCTGCCTGCACGGTACCTGAGAGCCGGCTGCGTTAGGGGGTCTCACTTGCCAGGCCGAGGAGTTTCCAAGTCACCCTGGGGTGACGGGTGGGAATGATGCTTTGGGACCATGGAGCTGGCGGTGGCATGAGGAGCACACAGGAGCAGGGTCGTCACTGGAGCTGGCGGCCTGGGGGTGCCTGCAGGCTCGTGTGCCGTGAGCGGGGGGCGGGCACAGTGCCCACGGGCATGTGTGCAGGCGGCTGTCTCCCAGGCCAGGCTCCCCGCAGGGCCTCTCCAGTCTCGTCCCATGCAGGCAACTGCGGCTGCAGGGAATGATGCTCGGAGCAGGGGCGGGTGCGGGGGCAGTGGTGTCTGGGCAAAGCCGCCGGTAGCGGTAGCGGTAGCGGTAGCGGTAGCGGTAACGGGTCCTCACCGGCTCCCCCTAGGAGCTGTCCAAGATCACGATGCCCATCGCCTTCAACGAGCCTCTGAGTTTCCTGCAACGGATCACGGAGTATATGGAGCACGTGTACCTCATCCACAAAGCCTCCTGCCAGCCCCAGCCCCTGGAAAGGATGCAGGTGGGCGGCGGGCTCCTTTCGGAGGGAGGGCCAGGCTGGGTGCAGCTTGGCTGCGTGCGGACCGTAGCTTTTAATGAACGTGACGCCATCAGCTTGCCCATGTGGTGGCAGGGACCCAGGCACCTCAGCAGTGGGACACCTGGGAGAAGGGCCAGTGCAGCTTGCACGGATGTTGGGGTGCTGTCCTGCCCCAAGGCCAAGGCATTTGTCGTGGGCACATTCCGTGCGGGCGTGGTCTCGGCTGCCTGGTTGTCGGGGCTGCAGGGCTGCAGCGGGTAGTGGCGCCGGCACTCGGCTCCTCTTGGCCCCTTTCAGCACCATCACCCCACGTGAGTGTGTGTGTGTGTGCGCGTGTGTGTGCGCGTGTGTGTGCACGTGTGTGTGATGGACAGGGCCTGCGAGGTAGGCCCGGGCTGGGGGTGGAAGGCGGCAGAGTTCCTACTTTCCGTGGCTGTGAGGAAGTGGCGGGTGATAAGCAGCATTTCCCCGGAAGTTCTGCCGTTTCAAACGTGTTACAAGTGGGAGACTGAAAAGGCACCCGGGAGCGAGCGAGCGGGGCGCCCTCACCGCCCCGGCTCCCACACCTGATGGACAGCCGCCCCTCACCAGCCTGTGGTTGTTTCCAGTCTGTAGCGGCCTTTGCGGTTTCGGCTGTGGCTTCCCAGTGGGAGAGGACCGGCAAGCCGTTCAATCCGCTCTTGGGGGAAACGTACGAGTTAACCAGGTAAGGGGACAGGCCCTCGTGACCGTCTCGTGCGTGAGGTGCTTCTGGCGACGGACAGGGGGGTTCCTTGTCCAGCATGGATTTCTCCAGGCTGATTGAATTGAGGGGTTTACTGCAGGTGGGAAGATGGTGCACGTACGAGAGCTGTTGTGTTAATGACATAACAGAAGCCTGGTGAAAAAACCGAGTTGCAAACGGAAGAACGCGTTAGGTTCAGGAACGGAGAGGGGATGCCCGGGAGCGTGCGGCGCGGGGTGTCGGATTGCTGGGTGCTCGTGTTTGGGCGTTCCTGCGAGGTGTGGTTTAAATTGCAGCATCTTTATACAGCCAGTGGCGTGTTATGTGACCGATGCATCTTGGATTCAAAGAACCACACACTTCTGGTTCTTGGGTCCTTTATTGCATATGTGTTATTAATGGTTGAGTTTTTCCAATGGAGAGTAAATGATGGTGGGATTTGAGGATGTTGGACAGCTTAGAATGGGCACTCTTCAGGTTTGTAGAGTGTAAGCGAGTGGGTGGGGGTGTGTGTATCTGCACTGGTTTCCGACCATTTGGGGAGGAATTGTCATCTTAGTGATGCGGGCGGCTTGCACACACCTGCCCACACGTCACTTCCCAGGTTGGGAAAGCAACATTCACGTCAGTTTCAAATTCCACTGTTTCTGGCTTGTCCTGGATGGCTCAGCAGCGACCCCTTCTCCACACGCTGCTAGAGTGGGAATTCCCCCTGGGTTTTTAGTGTGGCTTAGAGGTCGGCTGGCACTGAGCGGTGGAGAAGCCGTTCTCCACATCTCATTGCCCTTGAGAAAGCTGGACGAGTTGGGAGAAAGCGTGGTGTGTGCTGCTGGGGCGCTTTGTAAATGACAGGGGTTCCGCACGTGACCTTGGGCTGTGGCATCTCACAGCAGGCGGGGCCATAAGGCACAGCCCTTTCCTTTTAGAAGCGAGGAAGCTGAGACCCAGGCAAGGGAAAGGCTTGCCCCGAGGGTCACTCTTAAGGGGACACTTCTGTCTTGAATTCATGTCGAGTTTCCTCCTTTCTTAGATGTTTCTCTCGAGCAAAGGCTTCCTCCCTCCGGTTAGTTTGCTTAGTCCAGGGTTCGGGATTCTGACCTTGTGTAGCTGTCAGATTAGTATGAGCATTTTTGTTTATTAAAAGCATCATCGAAATATCTGAAAAGAAAAATCAAAGCGTAATATGATAAAAGTTGCAGACAAAGGAAAGTAAGCAGATGGATTAAAAGCGTACGAACCCCCCAAGATGCTGGATACAGAGTGACACCCCTCATTGTTCATCTTTTTTTTTTTTTGCGGTACGCGGGCCTCCCACTGCTGCAGCCTCTCCCGTTGCGGAGCACAGGCTCCGGATGCGCAGGCTCGCGGCCATGGTTCACAGGCCCAGCCGCTCCGCGGCATGTGGGATCTTCCCGGACCGGGGCACGAACCCGTGTCCCCTGCATCGGCAGGCAGACTCTCAACCACTGCGCCACCAGGGAAGCCCTGTTCATCTTTTTCATGAACGTAGTTCAGGGGTTGAACTATAGTTTCACAGGCTGATGGGAAACACTGACATTCTCTCTTAACTGTGTGTCGGGCCTTAACTTCTAGGTCACGCTTACGGTGTCTGCCGCATGCCACACGTGTGAGACGGAGCCGTCTTCCTGTTTGGGGGACAACATAACTAAGCCTGGCCATTCACCAGTGTCTTCTCATCCTTAGAGATTGCTCCTGGATAACTAAAAATAACACTTTCTTTTCTTAGACAAGTATTCATTTTGTAAATTACATACCTTGGTAGGCAACCTTTTTAAAATCTAATTTTTCAACTTTCCTTCCTTTGTAATGATTGGAAATTCTGATTCCAGTTAAGTTAGTAATTATGTGGTTGCGCTTTTATAATTGTTAATGACTACAGCTGTAGGTGTATTCAGGGTTCTGGAACAATTAAAAACTGACATTTTTATTGAAAAAGAGAGTGTACTAAAAATCCTATTTCCTGGCCAGGAATATCTTGGGGCATAGGACATTTCATCACAGAAATGCCAGGAGCCTTGAAAGGAGGCTGGAAAGTCCTACTCTGGGTTTACTGGGCAGTGGGCATCCCTCGAGGACTAAGGTGACAGTTTGCTGTCAGTTCTCTGAGTTCACTGGTTCTGAGAGCTCCTTGTGCACCTGCGTGCAGGGCGGGAGGCCTCTCTGCACTGTCGCTTGTTCTGCGTGGTACTGACTTTGGCCCTGGAGGCACAGCGCGTGTGCGTGTGCTGTGTGTGCTGTGCGTGTGCTGTGTGCTGTGCGTGTGCGTGTGCTCTGCGTGTGGTCAGTGTTAGGCCAAGTGTGACGTCAGGGAGCCGTGTCGGATATTTCTGCCACGTGTGACAGCACGCGTGGTCCCCTTATCCCAGCGCCCCTTCCAGACGTGGAGGCCGGGTGGCCATGCGGTCCTGCAGCACCACAAGCGCTGAGCTGCAGGCCCGCTGAGAGTGGGTTGGGCTGACCTTTCTGGGCTTTGTTGTCACTGATGCGGCCCTTTGACTGTCCCTCCTGCCCCCTCCTTTCTTTTCCTTGTTTTGTTCCCAGGGAAGACTTAGGGTTCAGATTCATATCCGAGCAGGTCAGCCACCACCCCCCCATCAGTGCATTTTACTCGGAGGGCCTCCATCAGGACTTCCTGTTTCACGGCTCCATCTACCCGAAGCTCAAGTTCTGGGGGAAGAGCGTGGAGGCGGAGCCGCGTGGCACCATCACGCTGGAGCTTCTCAAGTGAGTGGGCGGCCGTGCATCCAAAGGGAAATCCGTTTCCGTTTAGGCCGAAGACGTCCTTCTGGCGGAGGGATCCTGCGTGTTCTGCGGGCTGGGAGCCTTTCCAGCGGCAGGGACTTGCTCTAGGGAGGCTGGAGACCTCGTCGGGCTGGCTGTTCCTGGGGGTCCTCCTCACATTTGACCGTGTTGGGTCCCGTCTTCTCTCCCCTGATCTCTGCGGTCATCACCTCCTGCTGCATGACAGCCCCAGCTCAGCAGTGTGAAACGGCACTGTCCTCCCCCGGTGTCTGGGGGCTGGAGGGCAGGGGCATCGTGGGTGGCTCTGCCGGGGTTCTGTGCGGGCGCAGCGGGAGGCCTCCTGAAGACAGGTGGGAGGAGCCTCTGCTCCCGCGTTCACTGTGCCGGCAGCTGGCAGGGGCCCTCGCTTCCTTGCCACACTCTGCTCTGTACAGCTGTGCAGACGAGGCACTGGCATGCCCCAGAGCTGGGGCCCGGGGTGGTGGGCAGACCACCACCGGGACAGAACCTGCAGTGTCTTCTGTGACCTGACCTCAGAAGTGAACACAGCCCTATGTACACGTGCTGCCGGCCACGCAGACCAGCCGTGGTTGAGTGTGCAGGGTGGGAGGCTGGGCTTGACCACCAGGAGGTGAGAAGGAAGGGGCCGTCTTCCAGGACGCCCGAGCACTGTTAAATCTAAATCTAAACGCGCCCAATCCGATGGTGATCAAAGACCCTCAAAGCAGAAACGGAGTCTCTAGCAACCGCCTGGTGCTGCAAACCCATCGTGGGCGGTCCAGGCCGAGGGGCGCAGCCGGCTCCCTGGGGTGTGAGCCTCGCTAACCGTAGCCCCCATGGGAAGCTTCTGATGTCATTGCACTTCCTGTGGCCCCGCCGGGCTGGAGGAGCGTGGTCTTCCCAGTAGCCACCCCCCAACCCCTGCACCTCGGGGCAGATGAGGTCACCCAGGCACGGTGAGGGCGGCCCCTTCCTGGGGAGGGTGCCTGTCCTGTCTGTCCCGAGCTCTTGGCTTTCTCGGGTGAGGCACGGGGAAGTGAAAGGTCACAAACCTTGTCAATTAACACCTTCGGGTTCCTGGGAAATTCAAGGAATTCCAAATATTCATCACGAAATGCTTGTGCTTTGAGCTGGTTTTTGCCCTGAATTGTGGCTCTCTGAGGCAGCCTCCCTTGAGACACACGTCTGGCCACATCTGCTCAGCACCCGTTTGTGGGGTCCACACGCAGGTCCCCAAATGGCCAGGGCCACGCGCTGGGGACCTCGCGGTTCCTGCAGGCTGGGGTGGAGGGGCTGTGCTGTTGAGGGCTTCACAGGAAACCTCTTGCCTTTGTCTCAGCCTTTTCTTGCTTATTAACTTGTCCTGACATTTAAGTAGAAAGCTTTTTTGCTGCTACAAAGGAGAGAAGAAGGACATTTCAAACGAATGCTAAAGAAGTCGCCCCTGTTCAGGGAGTTCAAAGCGGTGCTCTGTTCCTCTGCAGGTTTTAAGTCAATTACGGTTTGATTCTGTCTGGTGTTTTGCTTTTGAGGTCGCACAGCGTCTTTGCTTCGCTGGCCTCTGACTTGCTGTTCTCTGGCGTCTTTCAGACATAATGAAGCCTACACGTGGACCAACCCTACCTGCTGTGTCCACAACGTGATTATCGGGAAACTCTGGATAGAGCAGTACGGGACGGTGGAGATTGTAAACCACAGGTAATGGCCCCCGACAGTTGTGCAGCGGTCAAAGCCAGGGTGGCGGTGCAGCACCCAGAGCACCAGCTGGCACCCAGCCCGTGGTTGCACGCTGCTGTCGGCTTCTCCGGGCCCCTCCCTGGTCCCCCATGCCCCTCAGCCTCCAGACGGGCCTCACTGGCTGGGAGGCCCCACACGTGGTGGTGGTTGGATCTGATTCTGGTTGGCACTGATCGAAGTCATCATTACTGCTCTGTGTTGATATTTCTTTGTTTTTAGTCGCAATAGTGAATTTATTTTGAAATTTTAAACTGCACTGAAGAATGGTGTGACTCCCTGATGAAAGCAGAGCGGCCGCTCTCAAGCTTGCCCACTGTCCAGTCTGTCAGACCTTCTAGGGGTTCCTGGCTGGTTGGCTTTGTTATGTCTGTTAAGATGTAATTTACATGTCATGAAATCCACCAGGAAGAGTGGAGGCTTACATGGTTTTTAGTAAATCTACTGAGTTGTGCAACCATCGGCACAAGGAAGTGCTCGAAGCTTTCCATCCCCCGGAAAGACCCCTGTGCTGTCCACTGGTCCTGATGCTGCCCCGCCCTGGGCAGCCTCCGTCTGCCCACTCTCTCCCACCCTCCCTCCCTCTTTTCTCTCTCTCTCTTTCCTGGATGTTCCATGTCTACAACAGAAGCCTGTGTTTGTTTTCCCTGCAGAACTGGAGATAAGTGTGTGCTTCACTTTAAACCGTGTGGATTGTTTGGAAAAGAACTTCACAAAGTGGAAGGGTACATTCAAGACAAAAAGTAGGTCTGCGTGTGGGTTGGGCCACAGGGTGCCTGGACGGCGTGTGTGTCTCTGCAAAAGACATAGTTGTGCCGGTGACATCTGCCAGGGAGGACGAGTTATGACTCTTTCTTGCTTAGAAAAAGCATTTCATTACTGAGCACAGAAGGAGATAATGATGAATTTTAAGTGCACCGTTCAGGGTGGTGACTGATGGAGCCCAGCTTCCCCTTCTTTGAGGGTAAAAGATCTGGCTCTGTTTTCTTTTGATAAAATGGATGTGAGAAAGTTCAGCATTTTCACTGAGAGATAAAACTGCAGTTGTGCAAACAGGACTGAGATTTTAGAATTTGACCATGTGTTTCCTTCCCTCTCCTGGCGTCCGTAATGGTTGTCAGGCAAAACCCAAACCCGAGCTCGTGAGCATCGTTCTCATGTGACTCGTTCATTCCAATTTGGAAATTTGGGACTTTTAAAGTTTTTGTGAGCAGAGAAATGGCCACTAGTAATTTTAACAAATTGGGGGGGGTCCCCCACGTTATGTGTTGGGTCTCAATTTCTCTCTCTCTCTTTTTTTTTCAATAAGTAACTTGGGCTGTATAACAGCCATAAGATTCCTTCCAGCTCCTGAAATACACACATTTTCGAGTAGAAAGAAGTTTCCAGTGTAAAGCAGTGGGTGCTTTTGTTCCATCCCACTCTACTGGGTACCAGAAATCACCTGTTCTAATTCCTTAAAATACCTTTAGACGTAAGACTCTGACCACTTCGCCCCTTGAAGTAAGCTAGGACCTGGTGTGTGGACTTCACGGGGCAGCATTCCTGTTAGTGGGAATAGCACTGACCCGCCCTGTGGTCAGCGCATCCACAGAAGCAGGCTGCGGGAGCAGACGCCCACCGGCACTCAGTGAGCCATGCCAGTCCTGTTCTGAGTTTCTGGTTTTCCGCCCTACATTCGATGCTCTTTCCTAATGCTACGTCTCTTGGAGACAGAGAGTGTTTGCCAGGCTCTCTGCCGAGTGAGGTCTGGCCACGTGTCCCTGCCTGCTGGCCCTCCCAGCACATCCCGTGGCGGGCGGGGCAGCCTTTCCAGGGAGCGCGTGGCCAACTGTATGCTCTCCCCCGAGGGAGACGTGAGAAAGAAAAACAAGGGCCCAACACGGTTGGCGCTGTTCCTTTGGAATCAGGCAGAGAGCTCTGGTGGCTGATCTGGAAAGATCTGTCGAGGTTATTACGAAATGAAAGATGTGGGCAGACAGTGACGGGGTATCTGACTTGAGGTTACAAAGATAAAGCAGAGACCACATCAGCTGAACGTGGGGAGGGTTGTTTATGTGGTTTATAGAAAAAGGGCTGCAGGACACACAGTACATAAAAATGTAATATATTTCAAAAATAACAATCGGGCGCGTAGGGTGTTAAATGTAATAACGTCGAACGCTTGTTCTCACATCATCTCGTCTCCTGCGGCCCGTCTTTCGCCCTTCAGGCTTTTGTACCTTCATTTTCTCTTTTCTGCTTTTGTGAAGGAATGTGAATAGTTAGTCTCAAAAGCCACGAGTAAGAGATGCTAAAATGAAACTTTTCATCTTTGCATTTACACCCAGCAACATCCCTAAAATTTATAAGAAGACATGCCAGAACGAGAATTTGTTCCATGGTCACAGTTAAGGTGCTGCACGTTTAGATGAACGGTTTATAATTGTTAACTGGTAACTTGGTTTTAAAAAATTCCGTTTGACTACAGCAAAAAGAAGCTCTTTATGATCTATGGCAAATGGACGGAGTGCTTGTGGGGCCTGGACCCCGCTGCGTACGAGTCCTTTAAGAAGCAGGAGAGGAGAACCGATCCCCTACGGAAGACAAAGCTGGTGAGTGGCTCCGTGCGGCGTCCCCCGCGGGGGTGGGGGGGGTGGGAGGGGTGGAGCCTGGCCGGGCCTGCCGCTTGCGGGGGACACAGCGCCTTTGTGGCCCCGGCTGCAGAGGGTGAATCACAGAACCTGTCTCTCAAGCAAAGCTGCTTGTCTTCTGATTCTGGACGGGGGCGGAGTCCACCTGTGTCCCAGTTGCGCCTCTACCCGCCCGAGCCTGGCGGAAGCAGAGGACACCTCCATTTTCCTCTGGATACTTCTCTCTTTTTGTGGCCACACTGTGAGGCACGCGGGATCTAGTTCCCCGACCAGGGATTGAACCCGGGCCCCTGCAGTGGGAGCACAGGGTCTTAGACCACTGGACCGCCAGGGAAGTCCCTCTTCTGGATACTTCTTCGTAAACCTCCTGTTTCCCTGCACCTTGTGAGCTTAGACCCATTAAACGAGCAAGTGGATGTCACTTCTGCGTTTCTAGTTCTGAGTACCAGGTAACATAACCAATATTTGGAAAGTTTTCACAAGGATACTTTCCCCTTGGAACTTTGGAATACTGATTTTCTTTTTTTATAATTTATTTATTTTTGCTGTGTTGGGTCTTCGTTTCTGTGGGAGGGCTTTCTCTAGTTGCGGCAAGCGGGGGCCACTCTTCATTGCGGTGTGCGGGCCTCTCACTATCGCGGCCTCTCTTGTTGTGGAGCACAGGCTCCAGACGCGCAGGCTCAGTAGTTGTGGCGCACGGGCCTAGTTGCTCCGCGGCATGTGGGATCTTCCCGGACCAGGGCTCGAACCCGTGTCCCCTGCATTGGCAGGCAGATTCTCAACCACTGCGCCACCAGGGAAGCCCTGGAATACAGATTTTCTTAAGACTAGTTCTTCTTGAGCTTAAAACTAGAAGTGATAGTTCAAAAGAGGTGTCACATTTTTCTAGATGATAAATTAGACTGTACCAAACCCAAGGTGTTCATAACAAAATGTTCAGCTGCCACTGCGATCGATAGTGCTTTTTGTTTGTTTGCTTGGCCATGCCACGTGGCATGTGGCATGTGGGATCTTAGTTCCCTGACCAGGGATTGAACCTGTGCCCCTGCAGTGGAAGCGCAGAGTCTTAACCGCTAGACTGCCAGGGAAGTCTCCTGTTAGTGTTTTTTATATTGTGATATTTCATGGGTGCTATTAGACATCGTTTCTAATAATGCTCTTTTAAACTAAAAAAAAAAAAGTAAAGTTCCATTTAAAGACCATACAGTGGAACGTTCACTCCACTTAGTGGTGTGTTTTAACGTGTCAGCTTGGCTTTGTCGCCCCTTAGGGAGCCTCGCAGGGAGGGAGCGTTTTGTGGGTACTTGTCACTGAGCTGTGTCTTTATTTAGCTTCGGGCACCAAAGCACATAGCCTGCGGGTGGCGAGGCCTCCAAGGCTGTGCTTCTCGCGGTTTAAGTGTCTCGCTTCACAGCTGCCTGAATAACCACCCTGTTCTTCCCGTTCGTCCCGTTGATTTTGAAAAAGAAGTAGCAGTTGCACCTTTTTATTGAGACGTGATCCCCAGTCTAGAAACGCTAAAACACTCTGAAATCACCAAGTGCGAACCCCGTCTCAACTGAGCAGAAGCGCAGCTCGTGGGGGAATAACCCTCTGAGAGAGGCATCCTCAGCTTCCTTAGGAGGTGTTGCCCCGTCCAGTCACACCCAGAAGGCTGTGCGGGCACCCCCCACAAGGAGGGCGGTGCCTGGCTGCTGTCTCGGGGGCTCTGGGCGGGGCTGGAGGGGCTCTGGGAGCACCGAGATGCTGTGTCTTTCAGGACGACTGCCCCGAGAAGGCCGACGGTGATGTGGTGGACGCCGTGCCGGAGGCTCAGGAGACGGTGCAGGTCATTCCGGGCAGCAAGCTACTCTGGAGGGTCAACACCCGGCCCCCCAACTCTGCCCAGGTCCGCGCCCCCCGCCCCAGCCAGGCCCCCCAGCCGTCCACCGTCACCCGAGGGACTCCCTGCCCTCCAAGCCCTGACCCCGACACATCAGCACTCTGTGCACACATCACAGTACCCGGGTTACACTGCAAGCCCTCAGAGCCTATACCGGCTGCGTCTTACCAGAAGGGTTTCCAAACCCGTTTCGAGAGATTATTTTTCTGACTCGTCAGTTTAGGTGCTTAAATGCATTTTGATGTTTGTTTTTGAAAATTGCGCTTATGATTTGCATTACATATAATAAATTTATTAAATGTAATGCAAAATTATAAGTACAATTATAATTAAATATAATTTAATTATAATAAATTTATTATATTTACAATAATGTATACTATGTAAAAATAATTATAACTATAACACATGTAATAAATTATATTTTATTTTAATATATTATCAGTTATATGTTAGTTATATATAAAATACATACACAACATGCTCTAAGATTTTTTATTGTATTGTCACATCCTGTAAGCAAAGCACAGCAGGTGCAAAGTAAAGGAAACAACAGAACATTCGTCAGTCAGTGCGTTACCTCCGCACAGCCACTGTTACAATTTTAGTGGAGTACAAGCTAGTCAGTACGTTACCTCAGCACAGCCACTGTTACAATTTTAGTGGAGTACAAGCTAGTATAAAGTAATAGCAAAAAAAGCTCATGTTTAAAAATAACACTCATCCCTTTGGTTCAGTGAGCATCTACTGAGTCGGTGTGGGTGGGCCCAGGTCACCGGGAGCAGAGCCCAAGGACAGGGCAGGAGAGGACCCCGCCCACACAGCAGAGCCACCGGCCTGATGGGCTGGGGGCGGGCCTCCTGGGCCCTGGCGACCTGGAGCAGGACCTGGGGGAGGCGGGGGTGGGGGGGCGTGGCCATCCAGCTGCTTTCCGGCAGGGGAGCGGCTGGGCCCGAGCCCCACTGCTCCTGTGAGTGATGTGGGGTTGTTTGGGCAGCGAGGGGACCAGGTGGGCCCCTCTGGCCACTTGTGGAGATAGACTTCAGGGGCCAGAGCGGGAGGGAGGCCAGGTGGGAGGCGGGTCCCCAGGTCCGGGCTGTCGGGAGGCAGAGGCTGGGGAGCCGTGGGCGCAGCAGCCCCCCCCCGAGGAGCTGAGCCAGAGACTCCCGTCCGGCCCCCAGGATGTGAGAAAGCAGATGTGCGGGTGGGACGTCAGGGTGAGGGCCTGGGTGCCCCGCGTGGGGGCGGAGGGGAGGGGCCCCAGGCGAGTGCGTGTCAAGGCAGGGAAGGAGCCCCGGCCCGGTGACCTTGACAGCAGTGTCTCCAGGGAGCCGGTGACACTTGGCCGCTCTGAAGGGGTTTAGAGTGTCGGTGGCCTCCGACTGTGAAGAGTGCACAGAGAAGAGTGCCATTTATAGTAATGATTTCTGTGCCTGCTCCTCCAGATGTATAATTTCACGAGCTTCACGGTTAGCCTCAATGAACTGGAGACGGGCATGGAGAAGATCCTGGCCCCCACCGACTGCCGGCTGCGCCCTGACATCCGAGGCATGGAGAACGGCAACATGGGTGCGTGGCCCTGGCTGAGTGGGCGGGCGCTGGAAGGGAACGCGTCACACTTCACGTCTTGTAGATCGTGCTTCTCAAACCGTCTGTGGGGAAAGAGTTAAAAAATTTCTAGTTTGCTGCAGCCCAGTTCTTCTCTAAATAAAATAAGATTGAATTACTAGGAAAATTAAATGAAAAAGAATCCGTGCAAAATGCAAGTACCCTGTTTTCTTATTAGGTTCAACAGACAGTAAGATCACATTTCAAAAGCTGCACACATTGTTATTTAAAAGTCGCTTGGCTGGAGGGCCCCCCCGCCACATGCCCGCCCAGGCCCGAGGCCCCTCTGCCTGCCAGGCTGGGCCGCACTGGGGTCTGCTCTGGCGTCCGGACCTGGCCGTGCGCCTGTGCACTCGTGCCTGGGTTTGGTTTCCCGCTGACGGCCTTTACTGTCTGTGGTTTGCTAACCCACGTGTGACTTTTCATCTGGGGTCGGGTGTGAGGGGTGCTCCGGCATCTGCTCTCTCAGCCCTCAGCTCTGCCTGTCACCCTGAGCCCTGACCCAGTCCCCTGTGCTTGCACCCAGATCTGGCGAGCCAGGAGAAGGAACGGCTGGAGGAGAAGCAGCGGGAGGCCCGGAGGGAGCGGGCCAGGGAGGAGGCCGAGTGGCAGACGAGGTGAGACGCCTGGTGGCCTCGAGGGCGAGGAAGCGGGGAGGGGGCCGCACACCCACCGGGGCTCAGCAGAAGCTCCCCTGTGTCCCATAAGATGGTGGCCGGCAGCTCTGGGCTGCGTGTAAACTGATGTGTGATGTGATGGTGCCTGATGAGAGGGGCCGTGATCCCAGGGGGAAGAAAAGACCAACGACCGTGTCTTGTCTACTGGCCTCCTGACCGCCTGCTCTGTGTCGCAGGTGGTTTCACCGAGGCAGTAACCCGTACACTGGGACCCCCGACTGGCTGTACGTGGGGGGCTACTTTGAGAGGGATTTCTCAGGCTGCCCAGACATCTACTGAGAGACCGGACCGGCCCCCGGCCCCGGAGACCCGAGAGGCTAGACTCCACCAAGTGGCTGCTCTGAGCTCCGGTCACAGCAGAAGCCGGCTTTCTAACGGCTGTGCGTGGCGGTGGCTCCGTCCTGGTTGAGGATTTAATTCTAACCAACTTCGGATTGCCAAACGTTTTCCTACTGTTGCAGTCTCTTCATAAAGCTTCACTTGGGATCATCATGTTTCCATTAAGGTTTGAAAAGGAAAATTCTTTACGGTTCCCTTTTATGTGACTGAACCAGAGCTGGGGCTGGTGTAGCTTACAGCACCCTCTTAATTACAAAAGTTGTAAATAAAGGAAGTACCAGGACGGGGTCCACATTCCTCCTTATAACGCGGTGGCAGAGTGTTTCTGAAAGTATTTTAAATTTGAACCAGTAACAGGAAAAGATGGATCTGGAAAAAAGTCCCACCAGGAGCTTTATAACGGCCAGGAATTGCTTTCTAGATACAGTAACGCAAAAGTGAAGATTTTCAAAGCATCTGATTGAGTGAAATGAAAAGTTGTCAGAGTCTGTATTTTTGACCAGTCTTCAATAATGTAAAGATTACTTTTGATATTTAAGTTCAAACTACTTGAATAATATTTTGCTGAAGAGCACGATAGGCATTAACGTCACGTGTACACTGTCCAAAATGAAGCATTACCATGACAACCGAGGGTGGCCAGAAACCTTGACAAAAAGTCCCCAGACAGCTCCCAACCCCTACAGGTTTGGGAGCCCGCCTCTGGCCCCCAGGGCTCCCCTGTCACTGCAGGCCACACCCACGTCACAGAGTGAGTCTCTCACGACAGTTGGCCTGTCCCTGCAGCACCTGTGCTCCTGTCCTGCATGTGTGAAATACGAGGGACCCGCCTCTGTGGGCACCGAGGCGGGGGGTCCTAGCAGTCTGCTTCCAGTGGTGTCATTACCGTGTGTGTCCATCTCTGCACACATCTGCACCAGTGACTGTTTACTTTCTGTAGAGAAGCCAACGCCACCGGTCGTCGCAGAGCTCTTTGAATTGAAGACAATCTGCGGTGTGCACAGACGCACACCTGCATGCGCACGCGCACACGCACGCACCTGTATGCAGTGGTGGGTTCTCAGTGAGAGGGTGTCGGCATTTTGTGTCCCAGCTTCAAAATCACGTTTGTAATTAAAACACTTTTAAAAGCAAATCGTTGCTCTGAAGGCTTGGTTCTGTAGCTTCGGAAACCCGAGGCGCGGTATCGGGGTCGAATCCCAGCGCACTTGCTCAATGGGACGCGAGCTGGGCCGCCGGCGACACACGGAAGCCCCCGAGGATGTGATCTTGACGTCATGCAGAGAGGAGATTGTGACACACCCGGTCGTTAGGATGTGGGGGGTCCTGTGCCTCTGGTCGGGAGGTGGCGGCGGTGGCCTCCTTGCCCAGGGAGCGTGGGGGGGACCCAGGACGCATTTAGAACAACAGTGTTTAGGGCAGTTTGACAACCTCCGTGGACTAACCCATTTGTCACCACCTCCAATAATTTACCATAAGGTTTGCATCTCTAGGTCCTCCCTGAGGTCAGATTCCACGTGGCCCCAGTAGCTGCTTCCTTCGCACCCGATTCAAGAGTCAAAGGACAAAGGGCAGGACGGCCGATGACCTCAAAGCATGGCCGTCGTGATCCTTTAACCACTGTGTCCACAGATGCTAACACCGACCAAAGCTGCCCCCTCACCTTGGCTGCCGTGACACACTGGGATGCTGGGTGTTTCTCTCTAATAAAGAGTTTTTCAGTGGAATTTGCTTTTTAAAGGATGACCTCCCACGATCGATGTGTCTGGCCCGTGTGGAAAGTGGTGGCCTTGTCGTTGGCCCCCAGTTTGTGACTGTGGCTTTGAGATAGGGTCCGGGTGCTTTTTCGAGCAGTCTCGTAACTCAGGACGTCCTTGTGGGATGAAAAGTAGAGCACACTTTACCCGAAGAACTTCACGTTTTGATTTTGCTCCCCCTTGAAGGTAGGATCCAGTCACGTGTCCATCGATTCAGTGCACGTTTACTGAGAGCCACTGGAGAGTTAGCTGCACAGACGTCTCCGAGCATGTTTCATGGAAGAGAGAAACGTTACGTGCACGCCGGTGCTGGCTAGATTTAACAGGCCACCTGCTGTTGGCGACCAATGGCCGTGCCTGGGTCTCTGTGCCACACAGGTCCGTGCCAGGAGTGGTACTGCTCTCCCTGGCGGGGTCAAGGGTCAGGGCATCCCCAGCACTGGCTGGCCGGCTGCGGGCCCCGGTCGTGAGAAGGCATCAGAGAAGCGGGCCCCGGCCCTCACGGGCATCACCGCGTTCGGCCACTCCGGGCTGCCGCGAAAGCCAGGACCCTCTGGGATATAGCATGGTGGCTCTGGAAGGGGTGAAACGAGGGTGCCAGGCGGACCTCTCAGCCTCCACAGGGAAACGGAAGCCGGCAGTGGCCCCAGGCAGGGCCCCTGAGGAGCAGCCCCGATGGTTTTCTTGGCCACAGTCTCCGTTTCATAGTCTGTCTCCAAGGACGATGCGGGCTCGTGGAAGGATCTTCCCGAAACACGGGGAGAAGAACCCAGTACAGCGCCGATGGCCTCCGGGCGCCCGGGCCGATGCTGCTGGCCACTTGTGCCAATGAGCGTGGAGCTGTCCAGCTGGAGGCGTTGCCATCTGCTTGCTGGGTCCTCGTCAGGACCTGAGGCCAGGAAATCAGAACAGGACGAGAGAAGGGCCGGGCATCTCCCGCGAGCCAGCCAGCCCTCCGGGTCGCCCCAGCAAGAAGCTTCCTCTCAGGACACCTGCTCCTGGGAAAAGGTGCTGCCCGCGGAGCCGGGGATCTACAGGTCTGGCAAGTCTCACGTATCCACCAAGAACAATGGAATGAAGACATCGTTTAAAATGCTAATAAGCTTCCAAAAATCGGAAGCGAGAATAGCCCTCCTCCTGTCTACCCTTGCGTGCTAGAAGGGGAGGGCACTGCTCCGTGAAGCCTCGCGTCCTGTGTGGAGCAATCGGCCCTGCAGGAGAGTTCAGTCAATAGACAGTTCCTACTGGTCCTGGCTTCATCTTCCAAAGGATCTTCCTATGTCCAAAGTGGGTGCGAAGATTGGGGTCCCCTGACAAAAGGGCCTGTCGCCAGACCTGCAGGACGTCAAGTGGTGTTTCCCTCAGTGCACGTCATCTTTGGGCCTACCTTGTACATTCTCAGTGTCGGTTTCTTCGCAAAGTGAAAATGCCATTTTGGTATTTCTCGATACGAGTTTCCTGGACCGTCAGCCCTCAACTGGATGCACTGCTCCATTCCGTCTTTGTGAACCAGCCACCCTGGGCCAAACGTCTGGTGAAGGGCTACTTGGTCTCTGCAGAGGGTGACAGCGCACAGACAGGGCCCTTCCTCCATTGTCCCACGAACACTGTTCGTCCTATCCGTGCAGCACGAGAACGTCAGGCGAGAAAACACGTAGTGAAACGGATTTATTGTTATAATTTTGTAATACGTAATAACTGTCAATATTCTTCTATGTAAACAGAATCAACCGTTCTCAGATTTTTGGGGAGGCCTGGACGGATCTGTGGAGATAAATGTTAAACCCTAGCCCTGAATAGAGATTCTTTGCAAACGGGTGGTGGTTGACATTTGTTTCACACTGAACAATTTTTCACTGTCTGCTGCTCTGGCCTCTCTGGCGAGGACTGCAAAGCAGCTGTGGATGTGTCCTTGAGAGCAGGCGTCAGACGTTTGGCCTGTGTGTTCTTTAGGGTGGCCCAGTTAACGGATTGTTTCAGAAAACTGCTTGTTACAGCGAAGAGGGGGCTCAGGGGCACATGAGGTGGATGAAGCGGTCTGGGTTCTCTGGGCAGCGAGGAGCTCTGATGGACTCTCTTCCCTCCTGGGGGTTGGAGCCTGTTGCTGGAAGCAACGGAATGCCCAGAACACAGTGTTCGCTTGACTCAGAGGTCCCTGTGCCTGACCTGCTGCCCTAGGTGCCCAGCAGCTGTGCGCTTCCCAGGAGGGTGAGCTGAGAGGAGGTGGTGATTCCAGTAGCCACGGCGGCTCCTGGCAGAGGGACAGACTGTCCACACGACTTTAATATCCTGGGAATGCCCAGGTGCATAGATGTGGGGCTCCACCACGGCCATGGTGTCTGACTGTGGGGACCACAGAGCATCAGCCCTGCCAGAGCCCGGGCCTGGTGTCCTGGGTGCTTAATCTCCACAATTACCATCCAGTCTGACCCATCGAGGAGGAAGGGGAGGCGCAGGAAGGTGGGCTTGCCTGAGGTTTCAGAGCAGGTAAGTAGAGGACATGGAATTCAAACCTTGACATACAGTGAAACTCACTCACCCTTGTGTGCAGTTGACAGATTCATACCATCTTGTAACCATCAATGCAATCAACATATATAGTTTAATGGCAAGGTTCAAGTGGGAAAGGACTGTCTTTTCAACGAATGGTGTTGGGAAAACTGGATATTTACATGCCAAAGAACAGAATTGATCCTGACCTCACACCATATACAAAAATCAACTCAGAAGGGATCAGAGAGCTAAACAACAAAACTCTCAGAAGAAAATATAGAGCACAGAGTTCACAACTTTGGACTTGGGAATTATTTCTTGGATATAACACCAAAGGCACAGGCAACAAGAAAAAAAAAACCAGACAAGTTGGACTTTATGAAAATGTAAACACATTTTGTGCATCAGACACTAGCATCAGAGTAGAAAGGCAATGGGAGAAAATATTTGCAAATCAAACATCTGATAGCAGATTAATATCTAGAATATATAGAGAACTCCTAAAACTCAATAACAACAAAAAAAACCTGATTCAGAAATAGGCAAAGGACTTGAATAAACATTTTTCTGAAGGAGATGCACCAATGGCCAATAAGCATGTGAAAACACGCTCAGCATCATTAATCATCAGAGAAATGAAAAAGCTACAACGAGGGCTTCCCTGGTGGCGCAGTGGTTGAGAGTCCACCTGCCGATGCAGGGGACGCGGGTTCGTGCCCTTGTCCGGGAAGATCCCACATGCCGCGGAGCGACTGGGCCTGTGAGCCGTGGCCGCTGAGCCTGCGCATCCAGAGCCTGTGCTCCACAACGGGAGAGGCCACAACAGTGAGAGGCCTGCATACCGCAAAAAGAAAAAAAAAGCTACAACGAGATACTGCCTCATACCCATTAGGATGGCGAGTATTAAAAAAAAAAAAAAAAAAAAACCAAAAAATCCAGAAAACAAGAAGTTTGGGCAAGGATGTAGAGAAACAGGAACCCTTGTGCACTGTTGGTAGGAATAAAATGATACAGCCACTGTGGCAAACAGTATGGCGGTTCCTCAAAAAATTAATAATAGAATTACCATGTGATCCAGCAATTCCATTTCTGAGTATTTGCCCCCGAAAATTGAAAGTAGGGCCTTGAAGCAATATTGGTTCAGTCATGTTCATAGCAGCATTATTCACAATAGCTGAATCGTGGAAACAACCCAGGCATCCACGCACTGATGAATGGATAAGCAAAATGGGGGGTAGACGTACATACAGCGGAAGATTATTCAGCCTTAAAAAGGAAGGAAATTCTGACATGTGCTACAGCACAGATAAAACTCGAGGATATTATGCTAAGTAAAAAAAGCTAGTCACAGAAAGACAAGTACTGCCCAATTTCATATATAGGAGGTACTGAGGGTAGTCAGATCCATAGGGACAGAAGGTAGAATGGTGCTGGGGTCGGGGACAGAGCGGGTGGGGAGTCAGTGTTAATGCAGACAGTTTCAGTTTTACAAAACGAAAAGTCTGAAGATGGATGGTGGTGATGGCGTCACAGCATTATGAATGTATTTACTACCACTGAACTGTACATTTAAAGATGATTAGGATGGTAAATTTTCTGTTACGTGTTATTTTACCACAATAAAAACAAATTGGAAAAAAAAATCAGTGGTCGCCAGGGGTTACAGAAGAGGGAGGGAAGGAAAAGGCAAAGCACAGAGGATTTTCAGGGTAGGGAAGATGCTCTGTATGATGCTATAATGGACACATGTCACTAAGCATTTGTCTGACCCGTGGATTCAAGACAAAGCATGAACCCTGATGTAAACTGTGGACCCTTGGGGACATGATGTGTCCACGTAGGAGCATGGATTGTAGCAAACACACCGCTCTGGTGGGGATGCGGATGGCGGGATGTGGATGGTGAGGAAGCCTGTGGGGTTGTGTGGGAACGCTATACTTTCTGCTCAGTTTTGGTGTGAACCTAAAATTGCTCTAAAAAAGAAAATCTATTGTTAAACAAAGAAAAAGAAAACAACAACAAAAGCACCTGCCAAACTCTTTTCTCAAGTGGCCGTGTGCCATTTTGTATTTCCAACACCAGAGACTCCACAGCACTTAGTATTGTCAATTTTCTTTTTTTTTTAGCCATTCTAATAGGTGTGTTTTAATTTGCGTTTTCCTTATGAATAATGCCGTCCACCACCCTTTCCTGCATGTCAGGTCACCCGTACACCCTCCTTATGAGACGTTTGGGCGCGTCCTTGCCAGCTTCCTTGTTGCCACCCCTGTGCCCACAGTCGCTGCACCCCCTGCCTTTCACCTGAGGGAGGCACTGAGGCTCAGGGAGACGGGCTGGGTTCACAGAGCCCACGCTGGGGTGGGCGCTCGGACTGGCCTCCACGATGCCCGTCTACCTGTAGCTTGTTTCCTTACTGTAGACTTTTCATGGAAACTAGTGAAAGTGTATAAAGCTTTGTTTTTTGAGCCCTCCCAGGGCACAGGCTTCCTTGGCTCGGGGACAGGAAATGTGCGTTTGGGGCCCCTCTGAGGTCACTGCCCAGATGGGAAGCACCATCTCCAGGTTCTGGAAGGTTGGCTTCCCTGTGGCCTCTGGGGGAAGCTTTTTAACTTTTCAAGACTTTGGACAAGTAACACCTGCCTGCTGGCCCCTTCTCAGGGAAGCCAGATTGGTTTCCTTACTGTTTTCTTGCCTGGTTTCCCAAGGCCCAGGACGGTATTGCTGCGGGGGTGGTGACCGTGGTCACAGGTCACAGAATTGCTTCACGTTCGCCGTTCCCACCGCTTTGGTCTCTGGAATCCTCTAGTTTCTCAAAAATGATCAAGAACCCCACAGAGCTTTTGTGTTATGTGAGTTTTATCTATGGATATTTACCACATTATACATTTTAAAATAAATATTAACTAATTTAAAAATAACAAACGCATTTTCTTACTAACACAAATAATATTTTTAAATGAAAAACAGCTCGATTTTCTGTAACAAAAAAAAATTAGTGAATCTTTAGATCACAAAAGAATGAATACAGAACTTGTGGTATTCCATCCATCAGAATATTATACAGGAGTTAAAATGGATGGGTTAGAGCTACACGTGTCAACATGAATAAAAAAACAATGTTGCATAAAAGAATACTTTTAACTTCTATACCTTTCATAAAAAGCTTAAAAACAAATTTTACGTACACACACATTGATAGGAAATCAAGCACGCCTGGAGCAGGGAGTCACATGTTACTGTCAGTGTGGGGCTGGGAGGGCACATTGCTCCCGGTGTGTGTGTTCTGCCCTGCAGAAATGTACAGAGGTGTAAATGACGGGGAAAACAAAAGCAGTGGGAAGGCAGTGCCTTACATTTATCTAGTCCAGGTTTGTGGAGGGCAGCTGCCTTCACTCTGTTCTGACTGCACACATCGGACAGGGAATGAGCGGGCAGCCGCGATGCTGCTGTTATAGGTGGGTCTGGGGAGGATGGAGGGCAGTCATGTCATCACTACTGTGGGGGAGGGCTGGGGGACCCCCCCAGGGCCCAGGGGACGACAGGGGGGCAGCCATGTCGTCACCGTTATAGGGGGTCTGGGGGATCCCCAGGGCCCGGGGAGGATGGGGGGCAGTTACTGAGCAGGGTCTGGGGGCGCGGGGCCGGACCACTGCCTAAACCCCGCGTTGTGCGCCGCACGCGCCCCCACGAGACCACCGCTCGTCCGGAGGGAGCTGGGCCCACGCGCCAGCGTCCGGGGCTGCAGTCGGTCACCTTCCCCCCGGGACGCGAACCTGAGAGACCTCGCCCCGCTCCCCGCAGGTGCGCCCGCTCGGCCAGCCCCGCGGTCCGGGGGTCCCGGGTCCAATGCCCACCGCTCGGCCCGCGCCCTACTCGCCGTTCCCGGCGCCGCCGCCAGGGGCCGCCGCCGCGCCCCTATGACACAGCAACAATAGAGGCCGCTCTGGCCCGCACGCTGCCGGCCCGCGCTTCCGCCGGAAGACAGCCGCCGGCACGGGGGCGGGTCTGGCGGCGCAATGGGCGGCCGCCCTCACCAATCGCCCGCGGACCAGCGCCCGTCCCTCACCTGACGGGGCCCAATCGGCGGCGAGAGCGGTAGGCGGGGCGGGGCAAGCGAGGGCTTCCGGCGGGGCCCGGCAGGCGCCGAGGAGGAAGAGCGAGTCCTGACGGCGCCTCTCTGCCGAGTCTCGGCGCGGCCCAGGTGCGGGGTCGTCGGGGGCGGGGACGGTTACGGAGGCGGCCAGGGGCGGGGCCTGCGCCTTCGGCGGCCCCCGGGCGGGCGCCGGGTCGGCGGGGGCTGGAGAGGCTGGGGGCCGGGTCGGGGGCCGAGCGCGGGCCGGGGTTCTCGGGGCCTGCCTCTCGGGCAGCTCGGCCGCCGCCCCGGGCCTGCCGCGGCCGTAGCCGAGGGCGTCGGGCGGTGGGGCCTGCGGGTGGGAGCGGGTCGGCCGGCCGCGGGCCTGCGTTTCCCCAGGTGCTCGTGTTTTGTCTCCGAAGGGAGCGAGCCGGCCGCGCTGCAGTTCACTGGCGGTGTGTCCGATGGAAACTAGGTTTAGGCCCAAGTGTGGTCTCTCATTCAGTGTGGTAGCGGTGTGCCTGCCCAGATCGAGGTTTTAAATCTTTCGGAGCCGCAGGTTAAAGGACAGTTTATTTAAAAAGTACGGAAGGTGGTGGTGGCGAGGGTCTCCCGCTGTGATGGGGTCTAGATGCAGAGGTAAATTTCGTTGTTTGAGAACCACGAGAAGCTGGGGACCTGGCTCCACGGGCTCAGGTACCGTGGGGTCGGTCCACCCCAGGAGGAGTTCGGCAGCAGCTGTGGGGCGGCTGAGGCCTGTCCCCTTGCCCCCAGCAGGGGACAGCCTGGGCTTCAGAGAGAGGCCCTTTCCCTCTGCCCGTTCCCGTTCCCGCTCCCGCGTCGCATCTGGAGGTGCTACGGTAGTGACCGGCTCTGCATGCTGGTCCCTCTTTCAGGATGACGACTTCAGGCGCTCTGTTTCCAAGCCTGGTGCCAGGCTCCCGTGGGTCCTCCAACAAGTATTTGGTGGAGTTTCGGGCCGGAAAAATGTCATTGAAAGGAACTACTGTCACCCCAGATAAACGGAAAGGGCTTGTGTACATTCAGCAGACGGATGACTCCCTCATTCACTTTTGCTGGAAAGACAGGACATCGGGGAACGTGGAAGACGTAAGTGTCTGGGAGCCTGAACCTCATCCTAAGGACTCCCGTCCAGTCGTCAGGACAGCGTGGTTTTTACAGGAGGGCACCATGCTTGGGGCACAGAGCAGCTGTTTCCCCGTTTGGCGTGTGTTGGTGGGATGTGTGGATCCATTAGTTTAGTGCCCTCATCAGCTGTTTTCTTCTGCCTGTGGGGCTTCCTAGCCTCAATGATTATATAGATTTCTCCCATCTGTGTATGTGTGTTTAAAACTGAAGATTAGGTGCCTAGAATTGGAGAAACCATGTAAAAATCCTGATCTTTATCACAGCCCTCCAGAAAGCTTTCTCTAGCAGTCATCTTACTTAGTGTTCTTCGTTCTTCAGACTAAATCGTTTTTCGTAGGTTCGAGAGCAGGTCAGAGTTGACTTTTTAATTCATCTTGGAATGTTGCTCCCAAAACGTCTCTGTTAGAAATCCTTCAGGAGCCGGAAGCCCTCCTTCCCTGTTCAGCACCGAGCCCCTCTCCTGGCCCTCATGACCTTCGTGCGGTGCCTCAGACCCTCGTTTGTCTGCCCTGCAGAGACCCTGCTGGTGACGGGCTTGGCGACTTGTCGGCGTCTGTGTCCCGTGTCCTCTCCCCGCACCCGCACTCACTTAGGCACAGGGTCCAGCCTGTTTTCCTGGAGGTTCTGGGGCTCGGCAGTGCTGTTTTCGTGGAGCTGACTCTGCTCGTGTGCTGCCCTCTAGGACTTGATCATCTTCCCCGACGACTGCGAGTTCAAGCGCGTGCCGCAGTGCCCCAGCGGGAGGGTCTACGTGCTCAAGTTCAAGGCGGGGTCCAAACGCCTCTTCTTCTGGATGCAGGTGTGTAGGTGTCGTACAGTTAGGCTAGAAGCTTCTTCAGCGGATGGTCGAACTCGCCTTCACAGACCAGCCGGTGCTGACCGTGCTGCCGTGGAACCTGAGGATTCCAGTGTATCGCCTTGTTGCGGGGGGCATTGGGGACAGGCTCCGCCAGAGTCCAGACACTTGTAGCTGGGCTTTGGGTGCCCTTTCGAGGATGGAATTCCCTGGCTGACCGACAGGAGTGATTTCCAGGCTGGGTCCTGTCTCTGCCTGTGGTTTGCTCGTCTCCCAGGGGCCCCCCCACCCAGGGTCATGAGCATCCTGGACCAAAAGCAGGGGTGAGCCTGTGCGGTGTCCCTTGTCCTGCCTCTTCTCCCGTGGTGTGCTCTGTGGGTCTCTGGGTGGCAGTGCATCGGGCCGTCCTCGTACCCACTGGAAGTGGACTTGCTCGTGCAGTGGGTATGCACCTGCGTTTGTAGTTTTGACAGAGGTTGTACTGCTGCCCTCCCCCCAGCACCTTCTAGAACAGGGCAGGAAAGGTTTTCTTCTGTGGGCTGGATGGTCTGTGTTGCACCTGCTGAGGTAGTGTGATAGTGGCCGTGGACGGGAAGTAAATGGATGGGCGCAGCCATGTTCCAGTAAAACTTTATTTGCAAACACAGACGGGGTCGTGGTTTGCCAGTCGCTGGTGTAGAGCTTGTTCCTCCACAGTTTCGCCAAGAAAAGTTGTCAGACTCACACCAGCCACTGCATTTTCTGCTCCCCTCTGCTCTGAGGTTAGGGCTGTGTCTTGTGTGCCTCCCCCGGCCCCCACCCCCTGACCCTGCAGGCCCACTGCACACACGCTCGGTGACTCTTGGGTGCTTTGTCTCACAGTTCTGGGGGTGCCCACAGGGTGGCGCTGCCTGATGCCCCCCTGCCCACACCCAAGCGCTCAGAGTCAGTGCCCAGCTAACCCTGGAGGGCCACGGGCTGGTCAGTGGACAGTGGTGCGGTAGCAGGGTTATTTCACAGCAGTACACGTGTTGAAGGATTTGCGGTTTTAGACGGTCGCGGAAACAACCGCGTCTGGAGGGTCAGGGCGTTGCCCTGTGCTGAGCGCGCCTAGTGCTTTAGTCTCCCCGCCTGTAAAATGGGTGTTCGCACAGCCCCAGCGGGCACATCGGGCTGCTGTCCCCGTGCGCCCCGCCGGGGCCTCTCCTTGCTGTGGCCGCGGACAGGTGGCACCTCTCCAGGCTTCAGGTCCCTTGTCAGGATGGTTGTTGATGGGTGGCTGCTCAGCTGCGCCTGCTGCCGTGTCCTCCCCGCAGGAGCCCAAGACGGACCAGGATGAGGAGCACTGCCGGAAGGTCAACGAGTATCTGAACAACCCGCCGATGCCTGGAGCTCTGGGGGCGAGCGGAAGCGCAGGCCACGAGCTGTCTGCGCTGGGCGGTAATGGTCCCCTTCCCGGATGTGCGGTGAGGTCAGAGTAGCTTTCTGCCAACGTGGATCCCTGCGGGTGTGGGCCGGTGGCTTTTTGTTTTTGTTTTTTTTTTTTTTTAAATGGTACGCGGGCCTCTCACTGCTGTGGCCTCTCCCGTTGCGGAGCACAGGCTCCGGACGCGCAGGCTCAGCGGCCATGGCTCACGGGCCCAGCCGCTCCGCGGCATGTGGGATCCTCCCGGACCGGGGCACGAACCCGCGTCCCCTGCATCGGCAGGCGGACTCCCAACCACTGCCCCACCAGGGAAGCCCTGGGCCGGTGGTTTTTAATGGAAGTAGAGGTGTCCAGGTTAGAAGCTCCTCTCGGCAGTTCCCCCTCGGTGCTCCCACCTCCACGTGGTGAAGCGGTGTACGAGCCCTACTGCGCTGGCTCGTGTCGGGAGACACTCGCCACACAGTTCGGGGCAGCCGAGGTGGGGGCCGGCCCTGGACCGTGGCAGCGGGCGTGCGCACAGCTGGAGGCCCGGGCCTGAGCGCCTCCTGTCTTGCAGGTGAGGGCGGCCTGCAGAGCCTGCTGGGGAACATGAGCCACAGCCAGCTCATGCAGCTCATCGGCCCCGCCGGCCTCGGAGGACTGGGTGAGGGGCCCCGGGCCCGCGCGAGCTTGCTTTGGAGTTGGACGCCTTGCCGCTTCTCATTGGTTCTGAGCGGCACCTGTGCATGTTCTGGGCCCTGGCCTCCCTGGGGAGGGGGCTGCTTTGCCTTAGGGTTTGACCTGGGAGCTGGGTGGGCAAGGCCTTCCAGGGCCCCCAGGGAGGACCCAGTTCCATACTTCGGGGGAGCATGGCTGGCTGAGGTGCTGGGCCTGGGAAGGCGTGCTCGGGGCCCCTGGTCTCCTGGGTTGGCCTGCCTGCTGCCAGCTCCTGTCAGGCTCGTGTTTCTGGGACACTTTGGAAACACTGGTTACTTGTACGGGATTTGAACTCCACGTTACCTTGAACCCAGGTGCATTAGTAGGGTCACGGGACGGAGAGGTGGTCTGATTAGCAGATTCAGCTGCCAGGACACACCTGAGGAGTCGCTGCTCCTGGGCCCCCGCGGGCCTGCTGTGGTCCCCACCTTCCCCTGCTCGGCCACTGGCTTTAGTGCGGGGCCTTTCTGCTCCTGGGGGGGGGGGGGGCGGGCCCTCCAGCAGGACGTGATGTGTGAGCTGTGTCTCCTTGCTCCTGGTAGGTGGCCTGGGGGCGCTGACGGGGCCAGGCCTGGCCAGCCTACTGGGGAGTGGAGGGCCTCCAGCGAGCAGCTCTTCCCCCAGGTGAGCCTCACGCCGCACATCTGGCGTGGCCGTGTCCCCTCCTCCACGGGGGCCAGATGTAGGAGGTGCCGAAGGACAAAATAGGTATCTGGGGAGGGTCCGTCCCTTTTCGTGGTTCAGGCTCTCCTGGGGCCCTGGCAGCACGAGGACTGGGGCAGGACCGACGTGGCGCCTTGGTGGGCGCGTAGCCGCTGCAGCGCTGGCCTCACTCTTCCCAGCTCCCGGAGCCCGTCGGCAGCAGTCACCCCGTCCTCCACCGCCCCTTCCACGCGCACCACCCCAGCCCCCTCCGCTCCAGCAGCTGCCTCGGTGAGCAGCCCGAGCCCCGCGCCCAGTCCAGGCAATGGAGCCAGCACGGCCGCCAGCCCGACCCAGCCCATCCAGCTGAGCGACCTTCAGAGCATTCTAGCCACTATGAACGTGCCGGCTGGGCCAGGAGGCAGCCAGCAAGGTAACATGTGCTCGTCGGCCCCAGGCTGGGGGGTGAAGGTGCCTGCTGCCCCCTGCCGGCCCGCCCACTGATGGCCACCTGCTTGTGCCCCAGTGGACCTGGCCAGCGTGCTGACGCCCGAGATCATGGCCCCCATCCTTGCCAACGCGGATGTCCAGGAGCGCCTGCTGCCCTACCTGCCGTCTGGGGAGTCGCTGCCACAGACCGCGGAGGAGATCCAGAACACGCTGACCTCGCCCCAGTTCCAGCAGGTAGGCGCGTGGCCCGGGTGCCCCGCTGTGTGCTCGCAGTGGGGGGCACTGCCCACGGCAGCACAGCCCCCGCAGTGCTGAGCACCCCTGCCCCTGTGGCTCCCCCAGTTCTCTGCATGGACTCAGGCGCCTGGCTCTTCCCTGCAGGCCCTGGGCATGTTCAGCGCGGCCTTGGCCTCGGGGCAGCTGGGGCCCCTCATGTGCCAGTTCGGGCTGCCTGCAGAGGCCGTGGAGGCCGCCAACAAGGGCGGTAAGTACTTGTCCCTCGCCTCAGTCGAGGCAGAGGTGGTTTTCTCCTTGCATTTGAAAGCAAAGGCCTCCCCGGTTGGTTTGTGGAGCTCGGGGCTGGCTTGTCCCCATGGCCCTGGCCGCCATCTGATTTCCACCTCCCAGCCCCCTGGTCAGCAGGGCCAAGCCAGGGCCTAAAAAGGTCACCTCGTGCTTTTAAATTGGTTTTAGATGTGGAAGCATTTGCCAAAGCCATGCAGAGCAGTGCCAGCCCCGAGCAGCAGGAGGGCGGCGGGCAGGACAGGAAGGACGAGGAGGAGGACATGAGCTTGGACTGAGTCGCCTGCTGTCAGAGGGCTGGCCGCCCGGCCGTGTGGCCTCAGCGGGGGCGTGTGAGCGCGCCCCTCCCATCTCTGTCCCAACTTGCTCATCAATAAAAGTCTTCTCTTTTATCTGCCAACTCTGGTTTGCGTGCCCGGGGTGGGTCGTGACGGCCCCGTCCGTCCCCCCGTCATCGGGAGAAGCCCCTCCAGGTCCCGCTTCTGACTGACTCTGAGGGACCGGCGTGCTGGGGGAGGGGCTCCGCACGTGAGCGCTCTGCTCGCCTCGGACCTCCAGACCCGCTGGACTGCTTTTCTTTTTCTCCATTTAAAGTTGACACTCGGTTACACAGAAGTGACTTTAATTTTTGTGTCAAGAAGCAGGGATGAATGACTTACAGAGCTCCCATTAAAAATTGGTGGAAGGGAAATTTCATAATTAAACTGAAAGATGATAAAAAATATAAAACCCCCATTTTGCAGTGTTTTACCCTTTCCCTTAGAAAGTCAGACATAACTTAAACCATTCCCAGAAATAGGACTCATCTCCCGGAGAATCTGCAGTCTGTCTACATGAACAAACATACACAAACCATCTAAAAAATCGGCCGAGGGCGTGTTGTCAGCAGGTTGTGTGGAGGGGCTGGGGGTTCCAGGGTGGGGGAGGACCCTGCCCGATGGGGCGGCCTGCCTCGGGGCTCTGGGCCTGGGGGCTCTGAAAACCCTCTCCTGGCTGCTGGAGCTGGTGGCTGGGGTCCCAGAGGGGCAGCTGTGCTACGTGGCTGGGCAGCCGCTGGCCCCCACTGCCCCCTGCACGCCCGCAGCACGAGGCCAGGAGACCAGGGCCTGGTTCACCACCAGATTCCGCATGCAGCCGCGGTAGGTTGGAGGCTGCGTCCAGGGTTCTGGGGGTGGGGGAGGGAGGGAGACGGGTTGGAGCAGAGGCCGGCATCCCACCAGGCTTCGGTCTCCCCACCGGGGTGGAAAGCAGGGTGACCCCAGTGCCTGGTCCCCAGGGACAGCCTTCCTCCCTCCCCCTGCCCCCAGGCCGAGGCCACACTCACCAGGCAGGCCCCCGAGGTACAGCGGCACTGGGGCGTCAGCCGGGGCGGCCGGCGCGGGGCCCAGGGTGTGGTTGCTCTGCAGGTCCACCTCCAGCCGGAGCCTGTTCCCGCCTTTGGTCACTGCCGGGCACAGGTGTTCCTTGTGGCCGGGCTGGGGCGCCCCTCACCAGCCAGCCACAGGATCGGGGCCCTTTGCCCCTTTGCTCCGGCTTTTGAGTCCTTGCCCGACCCCCGCCCCAGGGGTCTACAGCTGCCCCCAGCGGGGGTGGGGTCAGGAGGGCCCAGCTCACCTGCTAGGTGGTGCCACTGCCCATCACACAGTGCCTCGGGGAGCGTCACCAGTGTGGAGAACTCGCCTGAACCGTCATCTGCCCGCAGCAGGACCTGGGGCAGCAGCGGGTCAGGAGGGCCCTACCAACCCAGATCTCGCCCTGAGGCTGCGGCCCAACCCGCTTACCTGCCTCCCCAGCACCCGCAGCTCCAGGTAGGGGGGTGCTGGGCCCCGACCCAAGTGGAAGACGAGGCCGGTGGCTGTCTGGGGCCGCACCTCCAGCTCCAGGCCCAGGTCAGGCAGTGTGGCCCCCAGGGTGTCTGCAGGGAGGGGCCGTGAGAAGAGGAAGGCCTCGGCCCCAGGCCCCCCCGCCCTGTTCTGGGCGTCACTCCCACCCCAGCCCAGGCACGTAGGGGACTGGGGGACGCCAGCAGGGGACAGACCTAGAGTGATGGCTGCCCCGCTGCCTGCAAAGAACAGGCCCTTCTCCAGGGGACCGGAGAAGCAGGGTGTGGCCCCCACCACCCGGGTGGGAGCTCCCAGGAGTTGCCCGTCCAACCTCAGTCTCTTCACACAACCACTGAACCCGGAGCGGCTGATGGCCACCTGCATGGGCACAGGGGTGAGCTGGGTCAGGTGCCTGGGGTGCCGAGGAGGGCGGAGAGCGTCCAGCGGGGCAGGGGTGGGAGGCTGGGGCGAGGCGGCTCTCACCGGGAGCTGTGGGCTGTGGCCGCCAGCAGGGAGGCCCCCCACAAAGAGAGTGTGTGGCCGGGGGCCTTCCTCCCCCTGGTGCCGCCGGCCCGGCCCCTCCCGGCTCTGGGCCCAGACCCCGTCCGTCACCAGCTGGATCCGAGTCTTCTCCCAACGCACGGACACCTGGGAGTGGGAAGGCACGTCAGGATGGGAGCCCGCAGGGCCAGTGCCCCACCCCACCCCGCCCCTGCGTCCCCTCTCCCCAGCCCCTCACTGTATGCCACCGGCCAGTCCGTGAACGCTGGCGGCTCTGGACTCGGAGCTGGGGCCCAGGGCCTTCCGTCTGAGCAACAAAGCGTCCGTGGCTCAGGAAGAGGGCTAGGGAAGGACTGCTGGCCGTCAGGGGGGCAGCGAAGAGCAAGAGCCCTCGGGGGGCATGCGGGCGGATGAGCATGGAGAGCTGCGACCTGGAAGCCAGGCGGGCGCGTCAGCCGAGGCTGCCCCTACCCCGGCAGCCCCCTCTCCCCACCGCCGGCCCTGGCCTTACCAGTCACTGGTGGGGGGCGGGACGTGTGCAAACTCCAGGTGACTGGACAGGGGACCCCCAAACTGGTAGGCATCTCGTATGGCCCTGCGGGGCCAGGGTGGCGAGCAGGAAGCGTCCTGGGCGGGCTGCCGGCTGCGGCGGGAGGCCTGGGGGGTCGGATGGGGATGAGGGAATGCAGGAATGCATGGAGGCCACCTTCTGCCTACCCCAGCCCCTTGTCCCCACCTTCGTGGCCCGCAGTCCTCGCGGGCTCTGATCTGGCGCCTGGGTGCGAGGGGCCGGGACGCAGCCTGAGCTCACGTTGATACCCTCCAGGTTCTGCTGCAGGTCAAACACGCGCTGCGGCCCCAGGAGCCTGCGGAGGGCAGGGGGTACGTGCGGGTCGGTGCTGGGCCGGGCCGGTGGGTCGTCACCAGCCCTCCCGGGGCCCGCTCAGCTCACCGCAGCACGAAAACGTTGCTTATGCAGCCAGTGAAGTTATGGAGGGCGTCAGACTTGGGCAAGCCCCCCAGGAAGAGCTGACTCGACCCCTCAGGCTGGGGCTGGGGTGGCGGCCCCCGGTGGGGCCTCATCTCCTGAAGCTGGTCGTCCACATAGAGCCGGAGCCTGGCGAGGAGAGCAGCGTTTCCCCCGCCCTGCCCCCGACCCCGGCTCTACTGTGCCCCCTCCCTGGAGAGGCCAGGTAAGCCGGACTCACCCCGTGGCGTTGCTGTAGAAAGTGACATAATGGGGGGCCCCGTCGGCAAAGCCTCGTCGCGTTTTCACCTCGGTCCTTGCAAGCCGGAGGGTCACGTGGCCCTGCTGCAGGGACACCTCGCATGGCCCGGTCTGGGGACAGTGGCTAGGTCAGCGGGCCAGGCCGGGGGCCCAGACTCCCTCCCTTGGGCCACCAGCCCCGCCCTGCTGCCCCAGAGGTGGCGGGGCGGACGCACCGGGGACTCTCGGTGGAAGAGCAGAGCGCTGTCCTGGCTGCTGCGGAAGCCGAAGCCGGAGTAGACGTTGCCCGTGAGGGGCACGGCGTTGCTGGGGAGCGCCAGGCGCAGATAGCCGTGGCCGTGGAAAGTCATGGCCCGTCCCACCTGCGGGCAGGGTGACCGTAAGGGCCCGCGGCGGCCGGAGAGGGCGCGCAACTGGGGGAGGGAGGGGGCTCACCAGCAGGTCAGCGGTGCAGCCGGAGCTGATGCCCGTCGTGTTCAGCCTCTTGAGATCCACGTACTTGCCCAGAGCTTTGATGCCCTTGATGCAGCCGCGCACCGAGCCTCCGGAGGGGAAGAGCCGCCGCAGGCTGCGGGGAGGGTCCGCGGGACGAGCGTCAGGGGTGGCCTCTCCCAGGCCCTGCCCACCACGCCCGCCCCACCCCAGGGCCAGTGCTCACCTCGGGGGCAGGTGGCTGGGTGGCACGCCCCCCAGGTAGTAGGCGTCGGCCAGCTCCAGCGTGCTGTCCTGCTCCACGCTGAATACCGTGGTCCTCTCCACGCGCACCAGCACGCGCTTCCGGCTGCCCCCCAGCAAGAACACCTGGATCTGGGAAGCGCCAGCACGGGGTGGCACCTTCAGGGCGAGAGCTGCGACCCCCCTGCCCCTCCCCACGCCGGCCCTCCCCGAGCCCAGCCCTACCGCCTTGCTGGTCGTGGTCAGAGGTGGCGGGCGCTGCAGCGGGTCGGCCTCCTTCAGGCCTGCGCCGAAGTCGTAGAGGAACACGAGGCTGCCTTCCCGCACGGCCAGGCACAGGAACTGGTCCTGGGGGGGAGGGGAGGGTCAGCGTGGGCCGGGCGGGCTGGCGGGCCGGGCCGTGGGGACGGCGGACGTGCCTGGTGCCGCAGGAAGAAGAGGATCCCGCTGTAGGACACGAGCCGCAGCTCCTGCTCGAAGCGTTTGGTGTTGCTTAGCTGGCTCTCCACGCTAATGCGGGCGAAGCCGGAGCCGTCCAGGTAGGAACCGTCCGTGAGCCACGGGTCCCCGGTCGACTTGGAGCTGCGGGTCAGAGGGGGCAGGGTCAGCCGAGGGCGGGCCGAGCCGCGGTGAGGTGGGGGTCAGGCCGCACGTACCGCGCACAAGGCTTATCCACGGCTGTGTCCAGCTGGAAGGTCTTCTCGAAGTTGTAGAGACTGACCACCTCTTCGTTCAGCGTGTCCAGCTCGATGCAGCCCCGGTAGCCGGGAAAGCGCAGGGGTTCGGGAGGCTGTGGGCACAGCACATGGTCAGGGAGCCTCCCCGCCCAGGACCGACCCAAGGGGAGGAACTCGGGCTACAGCACGACGGACCGAAGCCAGACCCTGAGCAGGACTTCCTGGGACAGGGGTGCAGGGCGGGGTGGCGGCGCACCCAGGCCGCACCGGGCTCACCGTGAAGTTGCCAGGGTAGCCTCCCACGTAGAAGACAAAGTCATCCGGCTGCACACTGAGCAGCCCTTCGTCCCCAGGGGCCACCGTATCACCCTTGGTCTCTTGGACCATCTGATTCTCCACTGTGACAGACATATGGCCATACTGGAGCGTCCTGAGGGCAGAAGTAAGAGAGGGAGGCGTGGCCGCGCGGTCCCGCTGGCGGTGGGGGGAGCACCGTGAGGGCCGGGCCTCCCACCTGTCAATGCTGACGGCTGCGAACTCTTCCCCGATGTCCTCGTCGATGCTGAGGGCCGTGGGGCCTGCCGCCCCGAGGCGGTACACCCAGTGCACCTTCTGGCCACGCAGAGCCACACCCATGTAGTCGCCGGTGGCCTGTGGTGGCAGGAGACTCAGCGGGACAGGGACCCGGCGTGGGCCACCCGCTCCGGCCTGGCGCCCGGCTCCACCCAGCCCACCGAGCCCACCCGCTACCTGGCGGCTGCCCATGTACAGCACAAACTGGTCCCTGGCGACCTGGCCGGGCGGCGGCTCTGGGCTCTGCAGGTAGAACTTGAGGGCGGTGTAAGAGGCGAGGCTGGCGAGGTCCCGAGGGGTGCGCAGCTGCACCCCTGAGCTACCGTTGAACTTCATGGGCACCTTGACCTGAGTGGGGGCACAGAGCCCATCAGCGTCTGCCTCCTGGTCTCCCAGACGCCCACCTGGCCCTGGCACTCGCACGCACCTTATCGGCAGCACCCCGGGCCTGGGCAATGAGCTCCCGCACGCGGCCGATGCTGGCCGACAGGGCCAGGCTGGCGTTGTGCGTCCCACGGTTCTGCAGGAGGCTCAGCTTGGCCAGCAGCTGCGGCAGTGTCTTCTCCAGGGTGGACACTGCAGGGGCGGAGCGGATGTGGGGAGGCAGCCCTGAGCCCCTGGCCTCCCCACCCCAGCCCGCCCTCTTGTCGGGGCACTGTGCGTCAGGGCCCACCTGAGCGGCCTGCGTCGAGCACCACCCGGCCCAGGTCCCGGCTCTGCAGGCCCTTGTACTGGCCCTGCCACCGCTCCACGTTTTTCTGCATGTCTTGAAGCCGGGACTGCACGCGGGCGGCCGTGTCCTGGGCTTCGGTGACCACGGCCTTGGCATGGGCTATCTTCTTGCTTGTCTCGTCTGTGGCAGGCAGTGTGCAGGCTCAGCGGGGGGCAAGTGAGGACCATCGGGGGGCCTCATCCCCATCTGGGGAGACCACTATAGACCCCCATGCCAAGACCAGCAACAGGGATGTCACCCCCGCCCCCGATCTCGTGAGAGCCTCAGCGCGGTGGAAACGCACCCTCCGTCCTCTCCCAGACGGCTCCTCCTGTGCCAGCCTCTCTCGCCACAGCTGGGTCACCCAGTGTTGGCTCAGCCCCGCCTCCCCATGGCCCCCCCTACCCCCGCCAACACCATCTCTCCTGAGCGCACCCCCCCCCCAGAGTCCCCGTGGCCCCAACCCAGGCTTGTGGGGAAGGTCGACTCTCGAGTCGGCAGGGATCCCTCCTCTGCCCTGAGCCCTCCTGGCCCCCCGGCCCCCAAGCCCTCAGCTCCAGCATGCTGGCCTCTGCTGCTGCCTCCACCTCCCCCCTCCCCACCTCCCCCAGATGCCCCAAGTCCCTGCCGCACACTCCCGCCTGCCCCGCGCCACCTCTCTCCGCGCGCTCCCTGCCCCTTCCAGTTTTCACTTGCTGCCCGGGGCTACGTTCGTTTGGCATCTGTCTCCGACCAGAAGCAGATCCCCAGGGCTGGGAAGGGTCCCCAGGGCTGGAGCTGCCCACACAGGGGTCCCCCTCAGCCGCCCCGGCCACCACTCCGGATGGCGCAAGTGTGAACACGTCCCCCATCAGAGCCTACTGGACAGACTGGCTGATGTCTATCCGGACAGGTGTCTCTTCAGCTCTGGGGACAAGCAGTGAGGGCGGGGGCAGGAAGGAGACCCACCCTACCTGTGTCCATAGCCAGCATGGCCTGCACCTCCCGGAGTCGGGCCGCCAGTTGTTCCTTCCTGGCCCGGGCATCGCGGAGCCGGGTCCCGGTGCCCTGGAGGGTGGCCCACGCTGCGGGGCAGGCAGCCTCAGTCCCGAGGAGCCCCCACCCCCAGGGTACAGGTGCAGCCCATTTCAGTCCTCCCTCCTGACCAGGGAGGATTAAGGCTCACACGCACACGGTCAGATGGAGACATGTGGACACGAGGGCCCTCAGCTTGGGGTGGCCCTGGTGCCCAAGTCTTGGCGCAGCCTCCTGGGCCCACAGCCAAGGCAGTTATTCCCATTTTACAGGTGAAGCAATGGAGGCTCAGAAAAGCTGAGCCGTTGTTCGTGGCCACCAGTGCCCTGAGGTGCTAGCAGCAGAGGGCGCACCCCACTGCCCGCTCCCCACCCGCTCCTCCTCGACGGCCTGGCATGCACACGGCCCTCAGCCAGGACATCAGGGAAACCACGAGCTGGGCCCCACGTCCCCTTCCCCAGGCCCTTCCACGTCCCGGGGGCCTGTCACGAGGCCAGGGGGGGTGGTGGGCCTTCGCAGAGCTCCCAGGGACGCACCTGCCGAGCAGTGGGGGCAGTTCCCACCGAGGGCAGCTGCGACCCTGGTTCACACGGTCACAACCCACATGGCCGGAAGGCGAGGGTCCCCACGGAGCCCGGACGCCCAGCTGGACCCGGCACTCACCGAGGCCCAGCCTCCGCTGCTCCCCAAGGACGGCCTCCTCCAGGGCACTGCTGTCCGCCAGCAGCTCCCGGGCTCGGGACGCCAGGCCCCGCTGCACGACTACCTGTAGACACAGAGAAACAGGATGCAGTTCACACCTGCCCGGTGGAGCTGCAAGGGAACAGGGGCTCCCGCCGGGGCTGTGGGGGCCGTCGGGGCCTCACCGCCCATATACGGCTCGCCTGCTGCTGCGCCTGGCCGGCGGCACCCTCGGCGGCCCGCACGGCTTGCAGAATGCTGCTGTAGGCGTTGGCGGCCTCGACGGCCCGCTGGATGAAGCGGTCCTGGTTGACTCCCTGGATGATGCTGTGAGGGGAAGCGGGGAGGATCCTAGGGTGCGGGTGGGGGCTCCGCCCACCTCACGGGCCTCCGCCTGCCTGGCGGCTCTAGACTCCTGGCCTTGCACCGCCCTGTGTGCCTGTCCTGCTTCTTCCTGCCACCCTGGGCCCAGACTTCTGACCGGCCCCTGCAGGGACACCGGCCTCTCCTTCTAAGAGCCCTCCCAGACCAGCTAGGCCACCTCCAGGCCCTGGCTGCACGCCCCCGGGCACCCTCTTTGGGCCCAGTACCTGGAAAGGTTGAGCGCCAGCTGGTCCAGCTGCCACGCGTGGGCCTCGGCGGCCTCCACCAGGTCCACCTTGCTGCTCGCCGGGGAGAAGGCCCGCATCTTCTCGAGCAGGGGCGTCCGGGCCCCGTCCAGGCTGGCAGCCAGGTGCTCGTACTCCTGGGGGTGGGTGGGCTTAGGTGGGACCCTCGTCCCCATCCCCTACTCACCCCCACCTGATCTGCCCCCGCTCAGCGTGCAGCCCTTTGGGAGGGGGGAGTGCTCACCTCCTTGGCCTGGTCCATGCCGCGCAGAAGCTCAGTGAGCCGGACCAGGGTGTCTCTGGCGGCCTGTAGAGTGGCCCCCAGAGTGGCGTTGTCCCGGAACAGCTCCTGTTTCCGTTGCTGGAGACGATGGGGAGTGAGAAAGACATGATAGAACAAGGATGAGGCAGGAAAATAAAGGGGTGGGGTGACAGGGTAGCGGATGATGAGTATGAGAGCGGGGGGGGGGGGGGGGGGGGGCGGCGGCGGCGGGACTGGGGGAGGAGGGGGCGGGGCTGGGGGAGGAGGGGGCGGGACTGGGGGAGGAGGGGGCGGGGCTGGGGGAGGAGGGGGCGGGGCCGGGGTCGCGGGGCAGGCTCCCTACCAGGGCTTCCTCCAGCCGCTCCTGGTTGCGGCTGTTGAGCTCCTCCGCCTCCCGTGTAGTGCCCACCGCCCTGTTCAGGGCTTCCCGCAGGTCCATGAGTCCAGCCTCGTGCTGGGCCAGCTGGTCTCGGGTGCGTGCTACCAGCGCCTGGTTCCTCTCCCAGCGCCTGCTCAGCTGCTCCTGCACATGGGCCAGCACTGGCCAAGGCCCAGGGCAGGAACGGTCACTGGGGCAGTGACTCCTGGTGCCTGCCAGTCCCCGTCCACCCTCCCAAGCTGACGGGATGCCACTCCAGGCTGACCTCAGCCCCAGAGCCCCCAGCCGGGTCCTCACCCCTCCCGTCTCTGCCCTGCTGGGGCTGACACCACTCACGTCTCTGGGCCTCCCCCAGCTCAGCCTCAGCGGCGGCTCGCGGAACCCCCAGGTCACGGGCCCGCATCTCCCGGAGCAGCCGTTCCACCTCGGCCAGTGTCCGGCGCAGCTGCTCACCCGATAGGGCTGAGGCGTTGGCTGGTGACAGGCGGTCCGTCTGGGACTCGAGCTCTGTGTGGGTTTGGGGAACGGGCTGTCAGGGCCCAGGGCTGGCCTGCTGCCCGGGCACACCTCTGCCACTAGCTTCCGAGCCAGAAACGCCCAGTCAAGCATCTTCAGCTAACCCCTGTGTAAGCCGGCGTGCCCCGGACGGCCCCCAGCTCCTGGCTCCAGGCCGCCGGCCCTCTCGCCACACCCCCTCACCTCCCAGGGCGCCCCCCCAGGATCCCCACCACTGCCGTCTGCTCAGCCCGTGGGCGGGGGCACTGGCCCGTCTTGTGGGGCCCGCGTGCCCCCACCTCCCAGCCCGGACCCACTGTTTCCGCGGCCGAGGCCCATCTCCCTGTCTAAACATCCAAACGTGCCGGTTCTTCAAGGCCGAGCCCCCTGGAGGCACGCCCCCTGCCCTGACTCTCCCCGCCCTGCCCAGGTGGACCAGCCCCTACCGCTCAGGGCGCGGTCCACAGCCCGGACGGCTGCCAGCAGCGTCTGTGCCCGGCCCAGCGTGGCCTCGGTGCTGTCCAGAAGCTGGCCGGCCTGGGCTCGGGCCCCTGTGGCCTGTGGATGAAGTACCCATCAGGCCTCGAGGCTGAGCTGCGGGTCAGGGGTGACGCTGGATGGTTTGGGGCCCGGGGAGAGAGGCCTCTTGGGGAGGAGTCTGCTGAGAGAAAGCGGTCCCGGGAAAGGGCTTTCCTGGAGGAGAAGCATTCCAGGGGTTGGGTTCTGGGGCAGGGCTCCCCAGGCGCCTGCCTGGCCGTCCAGCTGCTGCACGTCCTGCCCGAGGCTTGAGGTCTGTCGTTCCAGTGTCTCCAACTGCTGTGTAGTCTCATGACGGGGGCCAGGAGGTTTCCGGAGCTGGCTCTGCGGGGAGGGGAAGGTGAGAGCCTGCGACCTGGGCAGGGGAGGCTGGGGGCCGGGCCGGGCAGTACCTGCAGGTCGGCGATGGAGGCGTTCAGCCTGTGCAGCCGGGCCCAGACCATGGAGCTGGCATTGACGCCACGCAGCTGCTCCCGGATGGCGGGGAGGAGAGCGCCAGCCCGCTCCAGGTCGTCCAGGAGCAACACCACACAGTGGTCACACACTGAGGGCAGGGGGCAGGTGGGCGTGGGGTGAGGGGTGGGCCTGAGACCACCAGAGAGTCATGGGGTCGGCGAGCTAGAAGCGGGTCACTAGGGGTCACGGAGATGGAACGGGGTACTGAGCTGGGCTGAGGGTTACGAGGTTAGGGGTTGCAGAGGTCAGCGTGGGGGTCTCAGGGTCAACAGGAGGACAGCCGTGGGGTCTCTCAGAAAATTGACAAGGAGCGCTGGGACCAGAGAACTGATCTGGAGGTGGAGGTGAACGTCGGGGTCACCGAGTCAGCATGGCGCTGGGACTGGCACCATCCCAGATGGAGTTGGGAGGGGCGGGGGAGCCGGGTGTGGCCAGGCGGCTGGGGCAGTGGGGAGGGCAGGCACACACCTTCGCAGTGCACGCCGTGGCCCCCAGGCCCTCCTGGCATGGGCACCTGGTGCTGGTGGCTGCAGGTGTCACAGCGCTCCCCACTGAGCCCCTGGGGGCACGTGCAGCGGCCCGTGTGGACGTCACAGTGGCCGCCCTGGCACTGGCAGCCTGGGGTGGGAGGGGTGGGGTGAGTGGCCGGCTGAGGGCCCTGGGGTACTCCTTGCTGCCCCGAGGTGTCCCGCCGGCCCGCACTCACGCCTGCAGCCCTGCTCAGGGAGCCCCCAGTGGCCGGGGGCACACTCGCGGCACTGGAGACCCCCAGTCCCGGGCCGGCAGTGGCACTGCCCACTCTGGGGGTGGCACTCGGAGCCCTCGGCAGCTGGGCCACAGGCGCACGGGCGGCAGCCCCCACAGCCCTCAAAGCCGAAGTGTCCTTCCTGGGGGCACAAACTGCAGTCAGGGCTCTGCCCAGCTCGTAAGACCCAGCTTCCTTCAGCCCTGAGAGCCTGCACCTCCAGCCATGACGTCCTGCCCCTACACCCATACCCCATCCCTCTGGCCCCGAGCCCCGCCCCTACGCCAAGGCCCCGCCCCACAGCCACAAAACCCCACCCCCACACCAAGGCCCCACCCACAAAATCAAGGCCCCGCCCCACCCTGGCAGCGCTACCTGACATTGGTCGCAGCGCTGACCGGTCACACCCGCTTTGCACAGGCAACGCCCACTACGGGGATCACAGGCCTCCGTCCCACACGGGGAGCAGTCACACCCTGCAGAAGGGTGGCTGTGACAGTAGCCCTGACCCCCACCCAGCCTCTTCCCTCCCACCCCGGGAAGCCCTTACTGGGCACCTACTCCACACGCATCTCCATCCTGCCCCAAGTGAAGCCCCCAGGCCCTCACTTTTCATCCCCTCCCTGCTCCACCTAGGTCCAAACCATGCAGCTGCCTGCTCACCGGCCCATTGTGCCCGCCTCCCCTGCAGCCTGGGCTCAGCCAGAGGACCCGTCAGAGCCCTCGTGGGGTGCCCTCCCTCAGGAGAGGCCAGAGTCCCCAAGTGACCCTCGGCCTGGCCGTGGGGTCTCCTGACCGTGAGTCCTGGGGGCCTGGTCGGGTCCACCCTGTCCACGCTGGGCCCGGCCCGGGACACAGCCTGCTCCGGGTGGGACACCCAGGGGCCCTTCAGCCCCGCCCTCCCTGCCTACGGGTGCAGTTGCCGGGCAGCAGGGCGTTGCCGTAGAAGCCGGGGGCGCAGCTCTCGCAGCGGGGCCCGGTGGTGTGGCGCAGGCAGCCGCGGCAGGTGCCCGTCAGGGGGTCGCAGTCGCTGAAGAGCATGTTGGGGTCGCCGTTGCCGCTGCAGTCGCAGGGCTGGCACGAGCTGCCCAGCACCAGGGGGTTCCCAAAGAAGCCGGGTGCGCACCTGGTGGGGCGGGATCATGGCTGGTGCTGGCAGGCAACGCAGCGTCCCCGGGGCCACGCACGCAGACCCCGCCCCAGTCAGGCACCCGCCTGCCCAGCTCACCGCTCGCAGGAGGCCCCAGCATAGCCGGGTTTGCAGAGACACTGGGCGCGGCCACCTCGCAGGATGCAGCCCGTGGCGAAGCTGCAGAGACGGAGGTGGTCGTTACACCCCAGCACGCTCCAGGTGAGCACCAGGTAAGCGGGGGGGGGGGTCCCCCACTTCATGGGCCCACCCCGGATGCCCCGGCCTCCACAGAGGGCAGTGCTGACCCAACCAGGTAGGGGGTGGTGGTATTCCATTCCGGGTCTTTAAGGACTTTGGTCCACCAGTCAATGGCCGGGGCCCTGGAGGGGCTGTGGCCCAGCTCACTTGTTGGAAGGCACAGCCAGAGGGCAAGGGCAGCTGATGCAGGGGGCCGCAGGGTCCTCAGGTCCGCTGCGCACGAAGCCGGCCTGGCAGCGCTCGCAGTGGTCACCCTCGGTGTCGTGCTGGCAGCCCTGGGGCAGACGGGACACATCAGCACCGACGGCGGAGGCCTCGCTTCCCGCCAGCTCCCCCACCCCCACCCTGCAGGACTCCGCCCACTGCCAGCAGGTGCCCTGCCCAGAGCCCCTCCCCTCCCCCAGACCTCAGCGTACCCGTAACTACTGACCAAAGGCCCCCTGGTCTTCCCTACCCTGCGCCTCTGGTGGCCGCCCTCCCCTGCGGGGCCCCACTCACCACGCAGACACCCGAGCCAGGGAGGCAGCGGTCTGAGTGGCCATGGCACTGACAGGGGATGCAGCGACCCAAAAAGAGACCTTTGACGTCCCGGTAGTAGCCAGGGGCGCATTCCTGGGGGCGGGTGGGCATCAACAGTCAGGAAAGGAGGCGGGGCCAGCCTGGTGTGGGGGCAGCCGGGGACCCCGCTCCTGAGCCTGACCGACCGCTGAAGGCACAGTCACCGCCCATAAAGCCACGCAGATGCCGCGGGCTCAGGGGACCACCTCCTGTTCTCCTCCAAACACCTCTTCCAGGCGGGCGGAGGGAGGGGAGGAGGGTTCGGTGATGCTGTCTGGGTAAACCATGGACGTGGGACGGACTGGGCACTGAACAGATGAAGACCAGCTGCGTGCACGGGGGGCCGGGCAGGGGGCAGGTGACAGCGGATTAACAAGACGGATGAGCAAGTGGCCGGCTCAGCCTGTGGTGGGAAGGTCAGCTGCCGGGAGCGTGATACCCAGCTGGTAGGAGGAGAGGTGGAGTGAGATGGAGACGGAGGCCAGGCGTGGACGCTCGGGGGAGAGTGGACGTGCGCACGCGGGGCAGGGCGACCCGTCGGCGGCAGCCCGGTGCCTGCCCCCGCCACCTCACCTGGCACGAGTCCCCACGGTAGTTGGCAGGGCACATGCACAGCTCCACGTTGCTGGCCGGAGGTCCCCCGCCCACCTCGCTGGCCACCTCCAGCGCCACCCTGCGCAGGGAGATGGCTGAGGAGGTCTGCGAGAAGAGGGCGCGGATGTGCAGCTGCTCCAGGCCGGCCAGCACCATCATGAGCTCCTCGCGGGACACAGCGCTGCGCGTCTCCATGTGCCGGAAATTGCCCTGCGCGGCCATGACAGGGCCTCAGTGCGGCCGCCGCAGCGGGGCGCAACAGGAGCCCAGGACAGACCCTCCCGCGGGGGGGTGGGGGCACGCAGGACACATGGGGGGGGACACGCGGTACAGGTGAGTGACGTCTGATCTGAGAGGCAAAGACTTTAACGCACGAAAGCACTAACTGCAAATGAAAAATGAACGACTTGAGTACATCAAATGCAAGAACGTCTGTTCATCAGAAAAGATCTTACAGAAAGACACAGGCTACAAGAGTACAGACTAAAACAAGACGATCGCAGCTCTGAAGCCAGGACACAGGGTGAACCTCAGGAATAACACGAAACCCCTCGGAAAGGAAATGGACGAAAGACACAAGCTGGTGGCCTGCAGAGGGAACCCCAGGGCCAGGTGTCAGAGGAGCTGCTCACCCGTCAGGGATCAGGGGTTTGCAAGCCAGCACTCGGCCCAGGAGCGTTACCCCCACGGGGAACCAGAAAAGAGGCGCACTGACGAGGGTCCCGCCCACTCCTGGACCCTGTTTTCTTACACGGAGAGCAGCCCCTGCAGCCTTGGGGGCCAGAGACGGCTGCTCACCTCCACCAGCTGCAGCTCCCCGCGGTGAACGTGGCCGGGCGCCGGGTACGCTGGCTCCAGGAACGCGATGCTCATCTGGTTGCCCTGGGGAGGCGTGTGGGCGGATGAGGGCCAGGAATCGGGCTGCCCACGGTCCCGGCTCGGCTGTGCCCGCTGCCCGCCCTTGCCAAGACCACCCGGTGGGCCACCTGCAGCACCACATCTGGTCTGCTCTCCGTGGGGATGAACACGTCTCCCCGCTGGGTCTCCGAGTGCAGTTCGTAGTGGAGGGTCCCACCGTAGGACGACACCTGGAAGCCAGACAGAGGGATGCGACCTGGCCAGACCCCGTCCACGGGCCCAGAGTCGACGGCAGTGGTTCTAGGCACCCTATCCCTCCCTGGACACCAGCATCCTCACTGCCGGCCCCCCCCAGGCCTCCAGGAGGTCCTGAACACCCTCTGGGTGCCCTCCCAGGGGCCAATTGGCCTGCTCACCCGGTCCCCCAGGTAGGAGGGTGGGGCCTGCCAGTACAGCTCGGGAAAGGCCTCAGGCACGCGCCGCAGGTCCGCGCGAAGCAGTGTTCCCTCTGCCTGCCGCTCGTGGGGCACCACCTGCCGGTCACCACTCAGCAGCGTCCAGCCCTCCATGTCCACGAACTGCAGGGCACGTGGGTGGGTAACACAGGCGCATGCCCTCGCGTATCACAGGGCCCCGTCCTACGTCTCAGACCCCCTCCCTGAGTCCCCTCCCGTCCTGCCCGCACACCTCCCGGCGGGCGTAGGCGGAGCTCTGGCAGCGATCCGTGGCCCCGAAGCAGAAGCAGCGGGTGCAGCCTTTTGGGTTGGCCACGTCCAGGGAGAACGTCCCAAGGCGGCACTGGTCACACCGCGGGCCCTGCACGTTCTCCTGGGGGCAGGAGGGCACGACAGGGCAGGGCGGTCAGCCGTGTGCCCGTGTTGGCTGTCACCCCACAACTGGGCTGACTGTCCCAAAGGCGCCTACAACCTCCCAGAGAGACGAAAGTCCGCTGAGAAGACAAGACGAGGGATGGGGTGGGGTTGTGTCGGCAGGGCTGGCCCCAGACCGCCCTCACCTTGCAAGAGCACTGGCCTGTGAGGGGGTCGCATGTTCCAGGTGCAGAGCCTGCTTCGTGGCAGTCGCAGGGGCGGCAGCTGGGGAAGCCGTAGAACCCGGGAGCACAAGTGTCACAGCGGCGTCCGGCCACGTTGGGTCTGCACCTGCCGTGAGGGTTCAGCAGCCGCTGGGCCTCTCCTCCACCCGGCCCCTCACACTGACACGAGAGACCAGAGGTGCCCCCCACCAAGGTGGTGCCCCCCTGAGCGCCGGGGACACTACCGGGGGCTGGATGGGTTCAGGGCTCAGTGGCAGGCGACCCGGGACTGCCCCGAGGCCACGGGGACCCGCACCCTGGTGCTCACTTGCACTGGCCACTGTCCACATCACAGGTGGGGTCCATGAGTTCCTGGACGCCGGGGCCCGAGCAGTTACACTCCTCACAGCCGACCAGGGGGTGGCAGCCAAAGGTCTGGGGCTGGCAGATGACACAGTCGGGTGGGACGGTGCGCGGCGGGCAGATGCACTGGCCTGTGAGCTCATCACAGAGGCGGCCGCTGCAGTCACAGGCTGTGGGGCGCGTGCACAGGCCCCGGTCAGGGGACCTGACGGCAGACCTGGGGACACTGAATGGCGGGGGGGGGGGGGGGCGAGGCCACCCTACCCCCCAGCCTGGTTCCACCCAGCTCCGGGCCCCAAGCCCCAGGCAGCTCCTCTGACGTGGCGTCAGCTGGGCAGAGCTGCTGCCTAGTCCCCGGAACCTCCTGGACAGCCCTGGAAGGCCTGGGCCCTCGCAGACAGGACGTGGCAGGGCCGGTCCACCAGGAACATGCTCCTGACCACTGTTTCCTGGAGGCACCCCTGGACGTTCCCGCGGACTGGGGTACTCACGCCTGCAGCTGGGGAAGCCCCAGTAGCCAGTGGCACAGCGGGAGCAGTCACGGCCTATGACGTGGGCGCGGCAGGGACACTGGCCCCCGAAGGGCTCACACGTGGGTCCCACGGCGCCCACCTCGTGGCAGCTGCACGGCCGAGCCCCGTTGTTATAGAAGAGGGAGAGGGAGGTGGCGGCGTTGCGGCAGAAGGACGACGAGCTGGAGGGGCTGGGGTGAGGGCGGGTGGTGAGGCCAGCTCCCAGCCCGGCCCCTACCCTGCTGCCCCCGGCCCCGAGCCCGGCCCACCTGACGTGGTAACCGTGGGTGGCGCACTGGCTGATGAAGTCGTAGGATTTGTCCAGGGGCTCCTCCTGGAAGTAGCTGGGGCTGTAGGCATCTTCGGGGACCACCAGCACATACTCCTAGAGCATCAAGGCCTGGTCACCTTCCCGCAGGCCCAGCGAAGGGTCCAGGTCGGGGGTGGGTGCCGGAGCCCACCGGCCGGGGCCGACGCCAGGGCTTCTCTGCCACAGGCCAGGGTCTGGCCGGGCAGCTAAGACAGCGGTGGCGATATCACACCCTGGCCCGGGGCCCCAGCCAGGCTGCCAGGTGCTGGGTCCCTCCTGGGGGCCACTCAGAGGGGAGGCCAGCCTCTGTGGCCAAACGGAAGCTTGGGGAGTGTGAGGAAGGGCCCAGGCTCCTGGCACCCTGTCCACCCCTCTTTGCCGGACGCCTCCCTCTCCAGGAAGGCCACTCTGACCAGCAGGGCCCCAGAGCTGCTGGGCAATATCTTGGCTCCTGGATCCCCTCAGGAGCCTCTCGTGATGGGCCTGGAGGTCCCCAGAGGCTGCTGCCCCTGGCACCTGGCCCAGGGTTGGGCCGCGGCAAGCAGGGGACACGCTGTGGCAGAGCGATCGACAGTGGTACGACAGGTGGAGGACGGCTACCAGCCCGAGAACTCACCAGCCAGAGCCAGCGGCCCTCGGGCACACGCACGGTCACGGTGAGCTCGCTGTCGGTCACATCCAGGACGGCCCGGCCCTCACACACCACCAGGGTGCGGCAGCCGTAGGCATGCGGGCAGAAGCTGGCGTTGGCATGGCCTGGAGGGCGGAAAGGCAGGTCAGTGCCCCAGCACACACACAGCGCCTCACCCAGGCTCGGGACACTCCTGGAGTCACCAGGGAGGAGAGGATCCCAATGACAGCACCCACCACGGAGGACCACGCGTCCCCGAACGAGACACGTGTGTGACCCGCCCGAGACCCACGTGGCTGGGCCCAGTTGTGCTACGTGAGTCGGCTGTGGTCACACACGAGGCCCCACGAGGTGCAGGAAGGTCCCCGGGCTCGTCAGAGCAGAATGCAACAGACGTGCACGGACCCGGGTCCCACAGAAGGCACAGGACGGGGTGAACTCTGAACCACAGCACAGATGTGAGGGGCAGGGCCTGCCACACACAGTGGGCCCTGGGGCACCGCATGTGAGAGCTGATGGCAGGATGGGGCACGTGGCCCTGTCACAGCCAGGCAGCGGGCACCGAGCCACGGCCCCTGCGAGCTGTGGACCCGGCACGCGCCCCATCCATGTCGTGTGTGGTATCACGCGATGGGCCGTGTGGACGAGACCCCCGAGAGCCTCCTCGCCCCGGGGTCCGCCCCTCTGCTTACCCTGCCACACACGACCCCCGTTGATGAGGACCTCCACAGCGAAGGTGGGGTGGGCCGGCTGGTAGCCGTGCAGCAGGAAGGCGTAGCGGCCCAGGGCGGGCACGTGGGTGGTGAAGACCACGGTGCCCTGTGCCGGGGGGGAGCAGCTCCGGTGAGTGGGCAGAGATGCAGGAGTATCAGGGGCTGCAAGTCCCACCCCAGCCACCCCCCCGGCCCCTCCCAGCCCCGGCCCCGGCCCACACCTGGGGGTGGCGCAGCAGGGTAGGCTCCACGTCGGGGTCCGCAGCGGTTGGGGGCCGGGGCTGGGGCCCGGGCGGGGGCGCGCCCGGCGTGAGCTCCCGAGAGTGGGTCAGCGGGAGGCCGGGCGGCAGCGGCAGCACCTGGCAGTCCCTGAGCACCACAGGCTGCGGCGGCTTCGGGAAGCGGGAGGGCAGGCAGGCGGCACTGGGGGGTGGGGAACACAGGGGTGAGTCCCCGAGTCCCGGCCACCGCCCTGCCGCCGCCCTGGGCTCCCGCCCCCGGCCCCACTACCTGCTGGGGCTGAAGGCACCGTGACTGCTGATGCAGCGGACGCGGGGCTCCACGAACTCTGAGCTGAAGGTCTCCGCGGGCACCAGGGTGGCACTGTGCTGCAGAAAGGGGACAGGTGTGGGTGTGGCAGCAGGAGTGGCCCGTCCACACCCGCACCCGGGCCGGTCCTGCTCTCTGCACCGAGCCCCGGCCCCGACTCCACCTCCCTCTCCTCCAGCTGCACAGACCCCAGCCCTCAGCTGTGGATTCTGGGCCTGCAGCACCTCCCAGCTCCCCCGGAGGCCGTTCTTCCTCCCACTGCGCTCCACCGCCCTCTGTGGTCATAGGGCCGGGGACCCGGCACAGGCGGGCGCTCAGCGAGCGGGGGTTCGTGAGCAGGCATCTCCGTCCTGTACCGTCTACCACGGCGAAGAAACGTGTGTGACAGATACGGTAAAACGTGACACCTCAGGGGGTCTAGAAAAACCCAACAGCGAAGACAGAATACCACGTGACCATGGCGACAGCTCCATCCATCCCTACCAGGGCGTCGGCCAAAGAGGCAGCGCAAAGGAACACCTGTGTGACTCCAATTATAGAAGGTTCCAGAATAGGCAAACTAGGCGGTGCTGTCAGTGTCTGGAGGCAGTTACCCTGGCTGGGGCGGGCGGGGGGAGGGGGTGGCTGAGTGGCGTCAGGGGTGGGGCCATGTTGCTTCCTGGCCTGGGTACTGGGCTGTGGGTACAGCTCCATGGAGAGCCTAAAGTGTCCCAGCCCACGACTACAGCACCGCGTGTGCATGAGGACAGAACCGCAGGGGTTCCGATGTCGAAAAATTAGGAGGAAGCAATGTAGCATGCGTTACTTAGCAACGTGGAAGAAACGGACTGACTCCGGAAAGTAGAAAGAGAAGTGCGCAGGTGGGGCGTGCGATCACGCTTTGTTGTTGCAAGTCTGTTTTCAATATTTGACACTTTCATAAAAATACGTGCATATGATACTCTGATAAAACTTTTAAAGGCCTAGGGAAACGTAACAGTGAGACTAGGTAATACTCTGACGAGAACGACATCACCCATTTTGTCACTTACTGAATAAACGCGTGTGCTTGGTTCTGGACATTGAACTGACGATTAATATTGCCCAGAACGTTTAGCCTTGGGATTTAATCTTCAACTCTGTGAAGCTGACACAGAAGTTACGGGCTTCCCTGGTGGTGCAGTGGTTAAGAATCTGCCTGCCAACGCAGGGGTCATGGGTTTGATCCCTGGTCTGGGAAGATCCCGCATGCCGCAGAGCAACTAAGCCCGTGCGCCACAACTACTGAGCCCACATGCCACAACTACTGAAGCCCGCGTGCCTCGAGCCCGTGCTCCACAACACGAGAAGCCACCGCAATGAGAAGCCCGCGCACCACAATGAAGAGTAGCCCCCGCTCGCTGCAACTAGAGAAAGCCCACGCGCAACAACAAAGACCCAATACAGCCAAAAATAAATAAACAAATTAAAAAAAAAAAAGAAGCAAGTTACCACAACGATAGCAAATCCCAAGCTTCAGAACCCACGCTGTGTGGACCCCTTCCTAATTCGGGGCCACGAGGTGTTGTGTTTTTGTAAATTATACCAAAAAGCAGCCTTTCGTTCAGATTGCTCTTCCTACTCTGACTCCAGCGCATCACGGTCCCCTTATGTGACCGTGAACATTATTTATAAATAAATTTACATCTCATACCCACAAGGAAAAAACCCTGCAGGAGGAGGATTCTGGAAGAACCTCCACCCAATGTGAGCTGAAGATGGCACTGGTGATGGGTACCCAGGCTCATCACATTCTTCTACTTTTGCATGTGTTGAAAATCTTTGGAAAGACCTAACCCCACAGTGGGGTCCTGCGGCCCATGCAGGTGAGGGGGTTGGGGCCTTACCAGGAAGAATCGTGCCTGCTCGGCTGTGAGCCGGACGCTGGCCTCCGTGTCCAGGTGGAAGACCGCCAGATGGCGCTGGGCATCCAGGGCGGTGCCCCGGCACAGGGTGCTGGGGGACAGGCAGGGGTGGTCAGTGGGTAGGGCAGCCCTGGAGCCCAGAGCCCTCCACCGGCCCCCGGGCTTAAATCCTCTCCCCACTCCCTACACACCTGTATGGGCAGGGGTGGAGGGTGAGCGCCCCCTGCTGGGGGGCCCGCTGGGGGGTGTGCACAGCTACGTCCACCTCCTGGCGGGTGTCCTCATTGGTGTACTCCACCACCAGGGCATAGGGGCCTGGCTGCGTCACCGCCACCTGAAGCTGGACGTCCACCTGGGGGGACAGGGCAATGGGAGGCCCCCGCCCCAGCCCCCCACCTAGAGAACAGGACACTTCTGAACACGGCCCTTCCCATCCCCTCCCCGCACAGCCTCGTCCCCCATCTCAGGGCCTGTGTGCCCGCCATCCCTGCTGCCTGGGGCACTCCCACGGCCACTCAGCTTCCAACTTCCACTTGCTCCGAGCCCCCCCGCCCACCCGTGGCCCGCCGGCTTCATCACTGTAGAGTGTCCGGTGCCTGAAGTGAACCAGCAACTTGCCACCTCCTCACAATAAGCTGGAGGGCTGGGCCATCTGCACCCCGTGTACGGATGAGGCCCCGACGCATCGACTCCCAAGGTCAGAGCCCCAGAAGGCAGCAGGTGCTGGGTCCCCGGCTGTGCCACCCATGCTCTGCCCGCCATCACGCTTGCCCTGCGCCTGGGTCCTGTCACTGCAACGTGGACACCCCCTCCCCGCCAGGCCATGGGCACGTCTCCCCAAGTCTTGACCCCGCCCACCCCTGTGGGGTCCTGGGGACACGCACATCTGCGCCCTGGCAGGCGACCAGCAGCGGGTGGGCGGGGCTGAGCTGCTCCGTGGGGCAGGGCCGGGGTAAGCTGTTGCCGTGGCGACACAGGGCCTCAGGCCCAGCGGCGGAGGGGAAGCCGTCCAGGGGCAGGTGGGTGTAGAGGAGGCAGCTGGGGGGGGCGCACAGTCTGGTGAGCACGGGACAGGCGGCCTGAGCACAGCAAGGGTCAGGCCCGCCCCCTCCCCCACCGGCCGGCCCTCACTGGTCCCCGGAGCGCTGCGCGTCGGGCTGGAACGTGCAGGGCTCGGTCACCCGCAGCTGCAGGAGGGCCGCCTCGTAGTAGGCGCTGGGCAGCAGAGCCACGTAGTCCTGGGGAGCGGGGGGGAGGTTAGGTGCCGTGGCCCCCGCCCCACGCCCTGCCCCAGCCCGCTCAGCCCCACCTCACCAGGAGCACCCCCTCGGCCTCCACGAGCAGGGCCCAGGCACCGGGGTTCAGCACGAAGGGCTCCCCAAAGCCCCTCTGGGGCACGGTGACGAAGGCAGGCTCCGTGCTGGGCGGGAAGGCCACGGGCTGGCTCTGCTCTGCGCCTGGGGTGGGGACGGCAAGACTCCTGGGCACGGCATGGCCAGCGGGAAGGGCCTGGCCTCCCACCCACGTGCGGGGACGAGGCGGGGCGGGCTGGGGCGAGGCGTGTGTGGGGCTGGGCCCAGGGGTAGCCCCCCCGCACTCACAGTTGGCGCAGGTGGCAAACTTGCCCTGGTCGTGCACGGAGACCCGCCCGCTCACGCTCGAGGGCCCACGGTTGACGTAGCGGAAGACCAGTCGGAAGAGGTCAGGGGAGGCCACGCTCAGCCTTGCCACGATCCTGGGCTGCGGTGGGGAGGGGTGGGCGTGGAACGTCAGGGCTGTTCCTCCCTGGCCATTCCCGGCCCGGCCCTGCGACCTCAGGGGCCTGCCCGCCACTCGGCCAGCCACAGCGGGCGCTCAGCCAGGCCCCAGGATGGGGCAGCACCGCACCCACCTGGATGGGTGCCATCTGCGCGTAGCCCCTCCAGCTGAAGCTCTCAAACTCGAGCGGATTGAAGCCGAAGCGCACGGCGTGGCCCTCGGGCGTGGCCGCCTCCTCCAGCTCCAGGCGCAGCTGGTGCAGGTCGGGAAGGTAGTGGTCCTGCGCCGGCCTGGCCACGGCAGGGCCGGTCAGGGCAGCTGGCATCCGTTCTGGGCAGGGCAGGCACTGGCCCTGCCCGCTCACCAGGGCCCCCAGGGAGAAGCCCGGGGGACAAGCTGCCGCCCCAGCCCCCTGCCCGCCCGCCCAGCCGGGGCGGGGGCACCCACTTGCTGCAGGTGGGGCCCTGGGTGCTGGGGCGGCACAGGCAGGCGCCTGTCCTCGGCTCACAGCCCTGTCCTAGAGCTCCGCCAACGTCGCACTGGCAGCCTGCGGCGGGAGGGAGCAAGTCAATGTGGCCCGGGCCCCGTCGGCCCCCGCCTGCCCCCGCCAGCCCCCGCCCAGCCTCGGTGCTCCACCCACCCTCCGCCAAGAGCGGCTGGGCTGAGAGACCGCCTCACCTCCCCCAGGGGCTGCCTGCGTCCCTGGACAACAGAGGCTCTGAGTCCAGGGGCAAGGGCCCTGGGATCGGTCAGTGACGCCTGCCGCCAGGGGAAGGGTTGGAAGGGGGAAGCACCGAGGGGCGAAACCTGCCTCCTCGCTCCCACGCCCGGCACGGGTCTGGCCGGCATCTAGAAGCAGCTCGGCAGGTACCACGCCGTGCCCGGGCCCTGGCTGGGCCCCTGCCCCCTCTGCCCCTTCTGGGTCTCATCGTCCCCCAGGATGGGGTCCGAGGGCCGCGTAAGCGGCCGCTTACCACGGCAGCCGAAGTAGTCAGCCTGGTCCAGCCCGAAGAAGCCGTCCTTGCAGGCCGCGCAGGTGTGGCCGCATACATGGGGCTTGCAGAAGCACTGGCCGTTGCCCTGGGGGCCGAGGGAGAAGGTGGGACCAGGCAGGGGAGGGTCCCTACGCGCGGCTCCCACGGCCCCCAATACCTGGGTCCTCAGACTCACCGGCTGGCACTCAGCAACTCCACCCAGTGTGCCCCTGGGGTCACAGCTGCAGCCTGGGGAAGGGGCAGAGTGGGCCTGAGAGCAGAGCAGGGGGCAGGAGGCCCTGAACTCCATCCCCGCCCCAGCTCTGTGGAGCCAGCCCTCCCCCACCCCAGGGGTCTCCCCCAGCACTCCGACACCCACTCCGGGCAGACTCACGGGTGCAGCCCTCAGGGTTGCTAGGACTCAGCCCCCAGAACCCAGGTTTACAGCGATCGCAGCTCGGCCCCTCCACGTGAGCCCGGCACCTACAAGGGATGTGCACCTGGGAGAGGATGAGACTGAGGGTCAGAGTGGGCCCCTGCCCTCCTACCCGCAAACGCTCAGCCCTGGAGCCCTGTCCCATCTCTGGCACGACCCTGCAGTGAGGACAGAGGAGCGGCCAGGCGAACAAATGGGCTCTGAGGTTGTCATGGCAACCGAGCAGCTGAGGAAGTGATGGTCCCTCTGGAAGTGATGGCCTCGGCCCCAGAGGGCTGACCTGGGCTCACCTCAGGAAGATCATGATCGGCTGGGGCCAGGCCAGCAGGGTGGCAGGAGCCAGCTGTGGAGAGATGCCCAGGCCACCGTCATTACTCAGTCACTGACCCCGACGGCCAAGGGCTTCCCCAGGCCTGGCCAGGACCCGAGGCTCCATGGGAGCCAACACACACGCCTCCCACACATGTGAACAGGCAAGAAACCACGTGTGCCTACATGCCCTGGTCCCCATAGCCGTGAGGGCACGTGCCCTCCCCCACCACACAGCACGTGATCATGAACACGCAATGAGACACACACGACAGGCAAACACATGTGAAGTCATGTGAGCACAAAGCACGTGAACAAGCATGAACAGACACAGCACGTGACCACATGCAAGTAAACAGGCACGTCCAAGAACCATGTGGAGATACGCATGGACATTCACAGCACGTGAACGCACATGCACGACACACGGACACTCGTGAATGCAGCACGTGAGCCATATGAACACAGGCGAGCGCACACAGAGCACAGGGACGGTCACGGGAACATGCAGCACATGACACGCACAGCACCCAACACACACACACACACACACACACACACACACACACACACACACACGGCACCAGCCTCACCTTCGCAATAGGGGAAGTTGTAGGCACCGGGCACACACACGTCACAGCGCAGCCCCGTCACTCGGGGTCGGCAACTGCACTGCCCGCTGTGGGGGTCGCAGGCTGTGTGCAGGGAGCCTTCGGGGGAGCAGTGGCAGGCTGGGGGAGGGGGGAGGAGAGCGGGGTGTGAGTACGCGGTGGGCACACGCCCTCCCCCGCCCCCCTCCCACCAGGGCACTCACGGGCACAGTCGGGGAAGCCGTGGAAGCCTGGGCTGCACTCCTGGCAGGTGGCACCCGCGTAGCTGGGGTGGCAGCGGCACACCCCGCCTGCCCCACACAGCTGGTCCAGGGCACCCCGGGGGTCGCAGGCGCAGGCTGCAGAGGACTCGGGGTCAGGCCCTGGGGACCTGCGGGTGGCCCTCCCACCCCGCCCAGGGCCCCCGAGGCCCTCTGCTCACCGTGGCACTCGGGGTAGCTGTGGTGGCCCGGGCGGCAGCGGTCACAGTGGGGGCCGTCAAACTCGGGTCGGCACGGGCAGCGGCCAGCGTCATCGCAGCCCTCGGGCAGGGTCCCTGTGGGGCTGCAGCCGCACACTGCGGGGCCGAGAGGCGCACGGGGCCCTGAGCCAGGCAGGCCGAGACCCCAGCCCCCCTCCCACCCTCCACTGGGGGCGCTGCACTCACGCTGGCAGAGGGGGAAGTGGAAGTAGCCAGGGGCACAGCGGTCGCACGCCGCCCCCTCGAATCCTGCCCGGCACGTGCACTGGCCCGAGTCGCGGTCACAGGTTCCGTCCACCACGCCGGGGCTGGAGCACTGGCAGGCTGCAGGGAGGAGGTGGTCACAGAGGGGCTGGGCTCCTGGGATCCACGAGGGGACGGAGACGGGGACGGAGCTGGACTCACGCTGGCAGCCCGGGCCGTAGAAGCCCGGGGCGCAGAGCTCACAGTGCGTGCCCTGGAAGTTGGGTTTGCACACGCAGCGCCCCACCCGTGGGTCCTTCCGGCAGGCGTTGCCCTGGGTCCCAGCGGCACTGCAGTCACAGTCTGTGGGGGGGTGGGGGGGAGGAGTCTCAGGGGCCCCGTGGACCCCAGCCGCCCCCCCCAAAAAAACCCCTCCCTTCTCCACAAAACTCCTTTCCTTACACTTGACACTGCACTCATGCAAAACAAAAAAGACTTTAAAAATCCCAACAAGGGGGCTTCCCTGGTGGCGCAGTGGTTGAGAGTCCGCCTGCTGATGCAGGGGACACGGGTTCGTGCCCTGGTCCGGGAGGATCCCACGTGCCGCGGAGCGGCTGGGCCCGTGAGCCATGGCCGCTGGGCCTGCGCGTCCGGAGCCTGTGCTCCGCAACGGGAGAGGCCACAGCAGTGAGAGGCCCGCGTACCGCAAAAAAAATAAATAAATTAATTAATAAATCCCAACAAGGGAAAGCTGATATTTTGGGAAAACAGTGGCCTGAGGTGAAATCAGGACCACTACACATAATTAGTTGCGTATAATGTAGAAACCAAGTCAACTGCAGGCACTGACACAACCAGAGAAAATGCAAAAACAAAATCATAACAAAGTGAAAAGAAAATTCTACTCTTCATAAATAATTCTGGGGATTAGAAATACAAAAGAAAAAGTGTGCTAAATGTCTTAACTGATGCACAAAAAGGGGGTAATACTATTTAATTTTTGTTACTGACATGGAATAATGGTTCAGTATTTGTCAAAGCATAAGGGTAACCTCGGGCCAGACCAGAAGACAGAAACAGAACTCGCAAACCCTTGGAGAAGAAAACACAAACCAACAAAACACGTTTTGTTGGTCAATCCAGCAAAAGTCGGGAAAGGGAAAATTTAAGCAGGATGAGAGAAATACAACTGGGGCAGGTGTGACCCAAATTGACAGCAGCCACAGTCCCTCTGCTGAGCCACATCTCCTCTCACGAGATAAACCCAAAGGCATCGGCTGGACTCTTGAAGGAGAATCCAGTCATGTCCTTCTGAAAGAATGCACCTTGAACCAAGGATCTGGACAGGAAACAAAGAGCTTCCAGAAGGGAGAGTGGGTGGCACAGACACAGAGAAGGGGAGCATGGAGCGTGGTGAGCCGAAGGCACAAGCATTCGTGGAGACAAAGAGGGATGTTGTTTGTTGAGAAAAAGGACTTGCCTCAAGAGATGCAGCATACGCAAAGCTCGAAAAGCAGGATACATATGGTCCAGGGGTGCTGAAAACTAAAACTATTGTAGTTGGAGGAGAATTTGGCAAAACCATTGTCATAGAGAGAAAAACTGAATATACTGTTCCCAGAATGTGACAAAAATAAACAGCAGAGTGGATTTGGACTTGCCTGGTGGTGCAGTGGTTAAGAAACCACCTGCCAGTGCAGGGGACATGGGTTCAATCCCTGGTCTGGGAAGATCCCACATGCCGCGGAGCAACTAAGCCCGTGCGCCACAACTACTGAGCCTGCAGCCCTAGAGCCCAAGTGCTGAAACTACTGAGCCTGCGTGCTGCAACCACTGAAACCCGTGTGCCTAGGGCCTGTGCTCTGCAACGAGAAGCCACTGCAGTGAGAGAGAAGCCCACGCACCACAACGAAGAGAAGCCCACACGCCGCAACTAGAGAAAGCCCACGCACAGCAATGAAGACCCAACGTGGCCAAAAATACATAAAATTAAAAAAATAATAATTAAAAATAAATAAATAAAATCTGACCATGATGCAGTAAAATTAGGACTGAACCATCAAAATAAGGATGGAATGGAAACCTAACCACCTGAAATGACAAACGCTGTTCTAAACAACTCGGATCAAAAGGAAAATGAAAACTGAAATGATACACTGCTTAGAAAGGAACAGCTGTGAGAACCCAGCATATCAACCCTATGGGACAGCTAGCCAAAGCTACCCTCTGAAGCAAATTTATAGCTTTAACCCAGGGTTTCTCAACCTTGGCACCAGTAACATTCTGGCCTGGATAACTCTTTATCGTGCTGATGGGGGCTGTTGTGTGCACTGTAGGATACTTAGCACGATCCCTGGCCCTCACCCACTAGGTGACAGTGGCACCCCCCCAGTTATAACAACCAAAGAAGTCTCCAGACATTTTCCTGCAGAATAAAATCACCCGATTGAGAGAAAATGCTTTAAACCTTTTGTAGATAATCAAGAGAGACTAAAAATAACAATTCAAGAAGCTATAAAAATAATATATAAAAAATGTACAGAAAGACAAATACTGTATGATCTCACTTATATGTAGAATCTTAACCCCCGCACCCCCCCCCAAAAACCCCCCCCCCACACACAGTCGAGTTCATGGATACAGAAAACAGATTGGCAGTTGCCAGAGGTGGGGACTGGGGGTTGGGTGAAATGGGTGAAGGGTGTCATAAGGTGCAAACTTCCAGGTATAGAATAAACAAGTCATGGTGATGTAACGCACAGCATGGCGGCAGGAGTTAATAATACTCTGCTGCATAATTGAAAGTTGCTAAGAGATTAGATCTTCAAAGTACTCATCATGAGAAAAAAATGGTAATTATGTGTGGTGACAGACGTTAGCTAGACTTTCTGTGGTGATCATTTCACAATATATAAAAATACAAAATCGTGGTGTTATATACCTGAAACTAATATAATAATGTATGCCAGTTATACTGCAATGAAAAAAAGAAAGATGGTTTTAGTTCAGAATTTTCTACACTAGGACTTCCCTGATGGCACAGTGGTTAAGAATCCACCTGCCAATGCAGGGGACACAGGTTGAAGCCCTGGTCCTGGAAGAACCCACGTGCTGCGGAGCGACTAAGCCCGTGCACCACAACTACTGAGGCTGTGCCCCCGAGCCCGCGAGCCACATCTACTGAGCCCGCTTACCTAGGGCCAGTGCTCTGCAACAAGAGAAGCCACCACAATGAGAAGCCCGCACACCACAATGCAGAGGAGCCCCCGCTCGCCGCAACTAGAGAAAGCCCGCGCACAGCAACAAAGACCTAACGCAGCCAAAAGATAATTTTTTTAAAAATCTTAAAAAAAATTTTTTTTTTCCGTATTAGGAAATAAAATCTCTCTCCCAAACTAAACAGAGAAAAACTCCAGCAGATGAGTAAGCTGCACTTTGAGAACACCAATAAACTCAACAAACTTCTGCTGGGTGTAATAAAGGTAGGAAAAAAAAGAAAAAGAGAAAATAAACATAGACAAAAGGAATGAAAGGAAATTTAAAAATCATGTACAGAATGTCGTGCATAACTTTATGCCAATACCTTTAAACATCCAAATGACAAACAATTTGCTAACAAAATATAAATAATCAAAACTGACTGGGCTTCCCTGGTGGCGCAGTGGTTGAGAGTCCGCCTGCCAATGTAGGAGACACGGGTTCGAGCCCTGGTCTGGGAAGATCCCACATGCCGCGGAGCAACTAGGCCCGTGTGCCACAACTACTGAGCCTGCGCGTCTGGAGCCTGTGCCCCGCAACGAGAGGCCGCGACAGTGAGAGGCCCGCGCACCGCGATGAAGAGTGGCCCCCGCTTGCCACAACTAGAGAAAGCCCTCGCACAGAAACGAAGACCCAACGCAGCCCTAAATAAATAAATAAAAATTTTAAAACTGACTTACAATGAGATACAAAATAAACACACATGATAAAAGAAAAGAAAACCATCATCTAAGCTCTCCATGGGAAAACAGGTGTCAGGACCAAATGGTTTTTTAAGTAACTTCTAACAAGCTTTTAAGAAATTGATAATTCCTGTGATTTTTTCAAAAAATAAATTTATTTATTTGTTTATTTTTGGTTGCACTGCATCTTCGTTGCTGCACGTGGGCTTTCTCTAGTTGTGGTGAGTGGAGGCTACTCTTTGCTGTGGTGCATGGGCTTCTCATTGTGGTAGCTTCCCTTGTTGCAGAGCACGGGCTCTAGGCACACGGGCTCAGTAGTTGTGGCTCGCGGGCTCTAGAGCGCAGACTCAGTAGTTGTGGTGCACAGGCTCAGTTGCTCCGCGGCATGTGGGATCTTCCCGGACCGGGGCTCGAACCCGTGTCCCTGCATTGGCAGGCGGATTCTCAACCACTGCGCCACCAGGGAAGCCTGACAATTCCCGTGATTTTTAATCTGCTCTGGAGCATAACAAAGTATGGATTGTTTTTCAAGTATTCTACAAGATGAATTACAAAACCAAAACAAGATGGTACCAAAAAAACAACAAGGCTTTCACCCAGCCTCACTCACGAATATAGACACAAAACGTTTATGTTCAATGCTGGGTCCACAGTAGGAAGGATATTAGCAGAATTCATCCTACGGTTCACAGATTAAAAGTGAAATGCTGCACCAGCACAATTACTGAGTGCGCACCAAGGGCCAGTGGAGAAAGGAGGGATTTTCAAGTTTATACCAGGGACTGGCGAACTTCAGTCCAAGGTGCCTGTGCCTGGTTTATAAAGTTTTATTGGAACACAGCCATGCCCATTCACTTGCACATGGTCCATGGCCACTTCCAAGCTGCAACATACAACAGCAAAGCTGAAGCTTTGTAACAGGGAACACACGGCGCTCTAAGTCTAAAACATTTACTGTCCGGCCCTTTTCAGAAAAAACCTGCTGACCCCTGCTTTACCCCATGATGAAAAACTAAACATTTAAACGTCAAAAAGAAAACCGCCAAAGAACCAAGAGATATGCAAATAGTTGGGTTTAGGGACCTCCATTGAGATATGACCGAGTCGGACACCAGGAAGAACCAGGTCAACAGATTCAGTGAAAAAAATAACAGGAAGGGCAAATTACCCACTGGGAGGAAAGCACGTGACGCATGAGGAACAGATAATATAGTTAATACAGAAAGAGCTCCTAGCAGCAAACCAGTGAGAAGAAAACTGAGCCACAACCTCGGATGGGAAATTCACAAGTGAAAGCAACAGGAGTCACGAAACGCAAGAGAAGATTCAACCTTGGACCTCCCTGGCGGTCCAGTGGTTAAGACTGTGCTTCCACTGCAGGGGGCGCGGGTTTGGTCCCTGGTCGAGGAAGTTCTCTACATGCCGTGTGGTGCGGCCGAAAAAAATATATATATAAATAAACAAACAAAATGTATTTGTAAGTAAATACTTACATGTTAAAAAAAAAAAGAGAAAGATTCAACCTTGCAAACGAGGCAAAGAAACGCAGCCAAAACCAAGGAAATACCAAATGCCATCTGATCTAAGACACAACCAATTACAGGACGCACCACGATTTTGTACTGCTGTGAAAGGAAGACGCCGGCCAATTAGACATCAGTAAGCCGTCAACTGAAAGGCGCATCCCAATTCCAGGAAAACCGAAAAGTGGGGAAGTGAACCAATGAGAAGATTTCTGCGATAATGAGTGTTGCCGGGTAGCGACAGCAACGCCCAACACACATGACGCGGCTGTTGCCATTCCACCTGGTAGACGATTTTATGTCAGGAGAGCGGTTTGGCAACCTGTGGCCAAGAAGGTCCCTGAACATGCACGTCTAGTGACCCAGAGCCTTCTTCCAGGAAAGCGTGCTACAGAAGTAGTTAAGAATTCATGGAAAGCTTTAGTCGCAAGGAGGCTTAGTGTAGTGTTATTTTTATAAAATCTGGAAAGAACCTAAATTTCCAAGAATTGAGAGCAGGTTAAGCAAGAGCCACATCTGTCTGCACAACGTGGGACACGAAAGGATGTGTTTACAGGATGGCGTGGGCGGGAGACGCGATTACACAACAGCGCGCACGGCGCACACGGGTGTTTATAAACACAGTGCGCACGCAGAGGGAGGAGGGCTTGTTTGCAGGAGATGCGATTCTGCATACCTCTCCTCTCTAGCATTCCGCCCACCTATATTTTTCACGGTTTTCTAGCACAAATACGTAATATTTGCATGAAATGAAGAGCCGCAGAGACATGGTGAACAGAACGGAAATACCTGCTCTCCGAGGGCCTGGGTGTGGCCCCTCCTGCCCCACGGCTCCGGTGGGGCCCAGGGCAGGATGGAGACCTCGGGGGACACTTACGCACAATCTGTCCGGCCGGCAGCACCTGCTCCCCCGTGTCATTGTGAGAGAAGGACGGCACCGCTGAGGAAGGAGACAGCAAGTGTCAGCCAGGCTGGCTCAGTGCCCGGCCACCCGTGTCTCTCGGCATCACTGGAGATACAGGCAGGACGAAAGAGTCCCCCCTGGGGTCCCCCGCCCGGCTCCAAGCCCAGCAGGCGGGGATGCTCAGGGGCTCAGGGCCTGCCCCCGCCCCCAGGCCGCGCCCTCACGGTGGCAGCGCGGGAAGCCGCTGAAGCCTTCGGCACACGCATCGCATCGCGCCCCCGTGAAGTTCGGCCGGCAGTAGCAGCGGCCCGTCAGGTCCTCGCACGTCCCGTCCGTGAAGTCCGACTCGCAGTCACAGCCTGGGCGGGGGGCGGGAAGTCAGGGGAACCCAAGTCCAGGGCTTGCAGGCCCCGCGAAGGGGCAGCGTCTGCCTCCCCAGCCTGGGAGGTGGGACGAGAGCCGCGAAGGCCCCCAGGACACCCCGACCTGGGCAGACCCTGCTCCTGGACACCCCTTGGAATGCCCCCGCCCAGGCCACCCCACCCGGGCCGCCCCCACTCACGGCGGCAGGCATGGGGTGAGTCGAGCGGGTGGTCTGGGGAGCGGTAGAAGCCGGGCAGGCACTGCTCACAGTTGATGCCGGTGGTGTGATGCTGTGGAGGGGCGGGGCCGCTGAGTCCAGGGGCAGCCCCGCCCCCACGAGAGCCTGCCCGCATCCTCAGCCCCACGCCTGACCTCACACGGACCCCGCCCACCTGGCAATCGATGCACACGCCCCCGCCCCGGTAGACGCGGTCCTGGTTCTGGCTGGCGTTGCTCCGGTCCACCTCAGGGTCGTAGTAGCAGTCGTGGGCGTGGCCATGGCAGTTGCAGGCTGGAGAGTGGGGGCTCAGCTGTCAGCACGCCTCCGTGACCCCGCCCGACTGGGACCCCTGGGGCACGTCCCGCAAGCCACGGGTGACCCCAAACGTGGCCTGGCTCAGGGGACAGAACGTGCCACGCTGCCCGTGTGCCAACAGCACGCGTGTGGGCGTGTTTAAGCGTGTGTGAACACGCGTGAGCCGTGTACGTATTGTTAGCACATGTGCACACAAACACACGTGTGCACAAGCACATGCGTGTATACCTGAGTATCTAGAGTGTACGTGTGTGAACGTGTGTGTGTGCGTGTGAGTGTACCGTGTGGGCGTCAGCACATGCAAGAGCCTGTGTGAACGTGTGTGCACACCATGTGCACGTGAGCGCACGTGAGAGCACCGCGCTGGCGTGTGAGCACGTGCGGGGGCACTCACACTGGCACTCGTTGGCGCTGTCCGTGGTTGCCGGCTTCCATGGCTGCTGGTTGAAGCCGGGGCAGCAGCGGTCACAGGAGCTCCCACACGTGTTGTGCTGGCAAGCACACTGCAGCCTGTGGGGGGCACGCGGGCACAGAAAGCGCTCAGATCCGCCACGGGCCCCCAGGGACACGAGAAAGGCGGGGCTGTGCAGGGCCTTCACGGAGGGTGGGAGCTGGGGCAGGGTGCTAAGTGGTCAGCGCGGGTGGCCCCTGTCCACAGGTCAGCCTGGAGCCCTGGGCCCTTCAGGATTTAGTTCCACCACAGCCAGGACCCGAGGCCAAGTCTGCGGCTCTCCTGGGCCAGCTCTGAGACCCAGGTCTCGCTCAGCAGGCAGCCCTGGACTCAGCCAGACGCCCCCATGTATCCAGGGCACCTCCCCAGGAGCAAGTGGCCAAGAACGGCTTCCTCTTCCATCCGGGGGTGGACACCAGTCAGAGAGCTGGAATCCTGCCTGCTGTCCTGGAGAGCAGCTCCTGTTGGCTCAGTGGGCAGGTGGACAGCTGGCCGCAGCTGAGGACCGAGGTTGCAGCCACCCACTGCACAGAACCCCATCTCCAGCACACACCTCCTCAGCTCAGCCAGGTGGAGAGCAGGAATCACAGCCCCATCCCTGGGCCGTTTGCCCCTCGGTCCTGGGTCAGCACCACAGCTGTGGTGCTGTGCAGGTCCTGAGCAGCCCCCAGGAGCCAGTCCAAGAAGAAGAGACCCAGAGCTCCAAATCATGCTCTAGCCCCTCCCCCATGAGGGGCCGCAGGGCCCTGGGACTCAGCCCCACCGCTCCTTGGTGTTCAGGAAGGAAGCAGGAATAACCTGCCACAGAGAGGTCATCACAGGAAGGGCCAAGGATCTGTGACGAAGAACCTGTGGCCGGGGTTTGGTTTTTCAAGAATCTACGTAGTCAGGGCACCCCTAAACCAAGAAATGAACACAAAAAGTAGGGTGTCTGTCAAAAGCCCTTGAAACACCACGCTGGAGGGATTCTTCCCAATCCAGGGCACACCCCATCACACGGATGAAGCCCCGCTGAAGAACCTGCAGAGAAACAACCCAACAGGGTCACCCGACGCAACCAACAGCAGGGCTGCACCCCGGAGCTTCATTTAATGGAGCAATTGAGTAGAAACCATAAAAAGAGAGTGTTTAAAGATTATAACCAAAAGAACCTAAGACATAATAAAAACCACAATGCTATGAAAAAGAGGCAGATGTGACCAAAGAACCAATCAGAACTTCTATAAATGAAAAATAAAATGACTGAAATTAAAGACTCAAAGGATGGGCTACACAGCGGATCAGACACAGCTGAAGAGAGATTCAATGAACTGAAGAAGCCATCCAGAGAGCAGCTCAGGAGGCAGAGGCGGGAATACAAGTCCCGAGACCCAAGGAAACCACCCACATTCCCACCTGTATAACAGGAATTCCAGAAAGAGAAAAGAGGGAGCGAGGGGAGAGCTCAGAGTCCTAGAGGGCCAATGGCCGAAAACGGTCCTGAAATAACGAAGACACGTATCTTTAAATTCAAAAAGCACAACCCTTGAGCAACAGGAAATATGTCCACTACTCAACAATGCAGAGTAAGCCTGCAGAGCACTGAGGCACGATCACAGAAACACCTAGAAGAGGCATGAAACCCACAGAGGGACAACGGTGCGGATGACAGCAGACTCTCCCAACCACCGGAAGATGCCAAGAGACTGAAATGACATTTCCCAAGTGCTGAGAGACACGGCCAGCCATCAACCAGGAATCCTACAGCCAGCTAAACTATCACCCGAGAGTGAGGGCAGAACAGCCATCCAAGGACTAACAGACTCTCATGGAAAGTACTAAAGGAAAAGGAAACTGAGTCCCCAGGGATGCCCTGGCAGCCAAGGTGATGGACCCATTGCTGGGTGCAGATACCGTGCCTGGGGTTAGTGTTCTGGGACCCTGGGTCACCAGGGAGACAACTAGTTAAATCTGCATTTGGCGAGGTCAAGTACGCCTGCTGAAGAGGGAGGGCTACCACTGCAATCGACAGAACTAGAAAAGAAACGTAAGGGTGATCACCAATCGCCAGAGACTGAATGTTCGTGTCCGCCCGAAATTCACATGTGAAACCCAACCCTGAAAGCGGTGGTGTTTGGAAGCGGGGCCTTCGGGAGGTGATTAGGTCATGAGGGCAGAGCCCTCGCCAATGGGACTAGCATCCTTCTAAGAAGGCCCCTGAGAGCTCCCTCACCCCTTCCCCACTGTGAGGACACAGCCAGCTATGAACTAGGCAAGGGGGCCCTCAGCGGCCTCCAGAACCACAAGAAGTAAATCTCTGTTGTTTGCAAGTCGCGCAGCCTCTGGCACCTTGTTAGCCTGACTCAACTAAAACACCAATAGAGACAAAACATGTCACTTCCAAACCAAGGGATGGGGGAGAATGAACAGGGGCTCAGTACAGACTGGGCAGGTAGTCAGCCCTCAGAACGATGGCCAAGGCGACGGAGGTGGGAGAGAGCTTCCGGGGTGGGGGGGCGGAAGCAGAGGGACGGTGACAGGCCAGTGGGTGGGGCAGAGGCGGCAGGGCAGGCTGATACTGCAGGACACTGTGTGTGAGGGGTGTCAGCTTTTGTGGTTCTGGGGGAGGCGCCCCACCCAAGCCCCACCTGCAGGGTGAGCTGAGCTCCGTCAATGCCCAGGTGCAGGCGAGTCAGGGCGGATGCCGACGTCTTCCCAACAGGCAAGGGCAGGCCCACCTCTCCTCTGAGGCCAGTTTGGCCACCCAGCAGGCACCCTTCCCAACCATCACGAGTTCGCACTTGGCACTTAATTTCCCAGAGCAATCAGCTGCGCCCGAGCTCAGTGCTTGAAGCTGCGGGCAGGAACCCACGCCTGGGGCCCGTGCAGGGACTGCACAGGCCAGGCGGGTCCTGAGGGCCTGCCTGAGTCCTCTGGAGAGTGTGATCACACCTCTTCCACCTTCAGACCCATCAGCCACGCCTGGAGTGGTCTGGGGCTCACCTCTTGGTGCAGCTCTGACGGTGAGAGCGGGGGTGAGCTCCTGCCCTGTCTGGGCTTCATTCGCCTCCCCTATCAGTTGGGGTGTGGACACAGCAACACGACCCCAGCAGAAGTGGGAGCTGCGTGATCTTGAGGCGAGGGAAGCAGCAGGAGAAGCTCGCCCGCTCCCTGCTGGAGGTGCCCCTCGGGGGCGGGGGCTGGGGAGCCTGGTCACGGGCTCCCCATCGCAGGCTCTGCTTCCTCTCCCAGCACCTCCTGTCCAGCCCTGGACCTGCTTTAAGACCCCCAGCGCACTCAGCCCCACCGGGACCTCTGCGCCGGGCACAGGCCTGCCCAGAACAGGTGCTCCTGGGGCAGCATGTGTGAGCGCCACACACAGCTGCTGACAGATGGGAGCAAAGAAGGAAAGGAGGAGGGAGGGAGGGAGGGAGGAAGGAAGGAAAGCGAGGAGGGAAAAAGGAGGGAGGCAGGAACGAGCAGATGAACAAACCCGGCCACGAGGCTGCGAGCCAGGAGGAGAGCTGGCTGAGCGCCAGGCTCCAGCTGATAACTGAGCTGAGTGCTCACTGCTGAATGTAGGGCGGCTGGAGCCACTTAGGCACGTAGCATCTAGTGGCAGCTTGTTAAAGATGCAGGTTCGTGGGCCCTGCCTTACTGGCTGACTCTGGGTGGGGCTCAGAGCCCCACTCTGGGTGGGGTCCTCCTCAGATGGGGGTCTCTGGGCTACTCCCTGTCCTGAGCCTTGGCCCCTGCCGGCGATGGGGTGTGATCACGGCTGGGGGCAGCAGGGAGTGTTATCGTTTGTGTTCTCAAGGAAGGCGGGGGAGCTTCCCCTACCCCAGAGAAGAGAACCATGCAGCCTCAGGCGGATTACCTCTCACTGACTCCCCTCCACAGGGCAGGGGGCTTCTGCTGGGGGCAGCTGGGGTGGAGGGGCAGCTGGCTTGCAGGTCCAGGCAAGACTCCGCGTCTGCCGGCAGCAGGGCAAACAGGCCCAAGCCAGGCTCCAGGCACCGCCCTTCCACCTCACAGTGCACACGGGGAAACTGAGGCCGAGCAGTGAGGGGCCAGCGCAGGTCACAAGGGCGGGGGACATGGTGGGCAATGGAACCAGGCCTCCTCTCCTTCAGGCTGGGCAGGGAGCTACAGGTCTCACCTGAAGGGGTCTGTGGGATCTTTAGCGTCGCAGACATCCGCGTGCCCGTGGCAGACACAGCGGCCGCCGATGCTGATGTCCTTGATGCTGTAATAGTACTGCGCCCGCCCGGGGAAGTCAGCGGCCGCCCACACCTGCCCCCAGATCCCAACCCCGCGCCCACGCGGCCCCGCCCACACCAGCCCCGCGCCCACGCGGCCCCGCCCACACCAGCCCCCAAAGCCCCGCCTGCCTGCTCACCCTGCGGGTGACTGTGGGGTCCCGCAGTGCCTTGCCCATGAGGTGGCCCAGCAGCGTGTTGGTGCGCAGGAAGCGCAGGCGGATGTTGGTGGCTTTGGTGAAATCACGCAGCAGCGGTGAGTAGGAGAAGTTCATGGCCCCTGGGCGCCCGTTCACCAGGGACACCACGATCTGCGGAGGGGCGCGGGTCAGGCGTGGGCGTGGCTCCGGCAGGGACCGCCCGGCCACACCCCCCTCCCGCGCCGCCCCGCCCACCTCGCCATTCTCCAGGGGCACGATCCGCGAATACTCGGTGCTGCAGATGACGTCGTCGTCCCCGGAGATGCGCTCCAGTGTCCGTGGCCCGAACCGCTCCAGGCAGTCCCTCTTGGAGGCTGCGGAGCGTGAGGGCACAGGGCTCCAGGGAAGCCCTCGGAGGAGGCCCGACGGCAGCGCCCTGCTGCCCTGCGTGCCCGGACTTCCCTGGAGCCTCATGGCCTCAACCGGGAGGCAGCATCCACCACGAGGCGGGAACGCCGCCCACCCTCGAGACCTCGAGGTCTGCAGACTGTGGCACTTGGGAGGCCAGGGGAGCTCCTTAGGAGGGCAAGGCCAGGGCTCAGGCTGCCCCCGCCCCGAGCCCGGATTGCCTTGCCCGTCCCTCTCTCTGCAGAGAACAAGTGTGTCCCCTGGGTGGCCCTTGCCATCCCCATCCTTGGGGGACCATTTCTGACTGTCCTTTATAGGACTGACCGCCCCGCACTCACTCTCGGGCCTTGGAGTTTGGGGGGACACGTGTCTCAGGCCCGCCCAATCGAAGCAGACCCGTCGACATGACTGGTCAGGGTGGCACATGGAACGGCCGGCCAGTGAGCAGGGCTGCAGGGCTCCCGTGCTCTCCTGACCGGGCAGCTAAGCTGGCCGCCTCTGTCACCTCAGGAGCTGCCGGAGCATAAGGCCAGTCCAGAGCGAACCCGGAGATGGCATGAGAGACTCCTGATACCGAGGGCCCCTGGACCCGGCCATGCCCGTTTCAGGGACACAAGCCACCGAACCCCCACCAGCCTTCGGGACATGCACCCGACAGCCCTGACCCATGCAGAAGCCGGCGTGAGGGCAGGCCTGCTGTCCGGAGACCCTGAGAGAGCGTGCGGCCCACCCCAGGGGACACCCCTGGCCCCGGGAGACTCACAGGCGAAATACTGCCATGGCTGGTAGGTGTGGCCGAAGTCCGTGGACCGTTCCAGCACCCAGAGGTCTGGCCGAGGTGAGTTGGCAAACTTGATGAGCACGTAGGCCACGTGGAAAACCTGCGGGGCAGTAAGTGTACGGACGCCCCTGAGATCCCTTCCATGCCACCTGAGCCCTCCATACCTGGAGGGCCAGCCCCACGCCATGAGGTGGGGCTCACAGTGGACATCTGTGTGTTTGCCCTCAAGGGCCAGGCACACCCAGGTGAGAGGGCCGGCTGGCTCAGGGAACAGCCCCTCGCTCACTGGCCGGCCCCTGGCCACTGAGGCCTGCACCAGGACACAGAGGTGACCGGTGGAACCCAGCATTTCCGGAGGGCTCCCCTCTTGGGCCTGGGGTGCCTTAGGGCCCAGCCCCACCCCAGGAGCTTGGAGAGCCCTGCTGTGAGGCTGCACACAGGTCTGACAGGGGCTGGAGTCAGACGGGGCACACGCGGGCAGCCTGTCTCCTGGGCCTGGGCAGTGGGGCTGGGCAAGGCCGAGGCAGGAGCTCATCCCACTGTCCCCAGAGCTCTGGTGGCCGGCCTGGGATGATGGCCAGACAGTGTCCCAAGCTCCCAGGAGCCTGTCCTCCTCGCACAGCAGGCCGGTGAAACCCTGTCCTGGGATGGGGGCCCCCGTCACGGCCTCACCCTGGTCATCGCCCCCATCATCTTCAGAGCCAACTGAGGACCCGGCCATTTCACCCGCTGACCGGCCTGCAGGGGCAGCCAGCACGGAGCAACCAGGGCCCAGCCTCTGCCTGCCGCTGTCAGGAGCCCCCAGTGGGGAGACAGATGAAAACGGGCCCTCCCAAAGCTGGCGCGGGGAAACCCTGCCAACCCAGCCCTGGCCCGTCGGGGGAGCACCTGGCCAGGGAGCAGGGAGGCTGCTCTTCCAGAGGCGTCCAGAACCCCCCAGGGCCCACCTGCTGCTCTCTCCCTGGGTCTCGGCCTGACCTCACTCCCAGGGAGGGGCCCATCCCTCGTCTCTCTTCTCCTCCTGGCCAGAGGTCAGCATCCCTGGATGTCCCTGTGCCCTGTGCCCCTGGGGGCTTGGCGGGGCCCCTCCTTGGCTAACTGCCCCCTGGCCCTGCAGCCTGGCAGGTCTTAGCCTTGGGGACTCCAGCCCCACCTGGCACAGGCCCGAGGAAAGGGCTCTGGGGCCACTGAGAACAGCCCATGGGCTCAGGCAGAAGCACCTGCCCTGCCTGTGGCCTCGATGATGAGCCACTGAGACCCCCGAGAGGGTGGGCACGTGAGCAGAGCGCACATCGGCTGTGCACCCCCACACACACCTCTGGGGGTAGCGCCCTGGTGCCCACCCAGCCTCAGCTTGCCCTGCGTGGCGACCACGGGGTAGGGATTGTGGTTTCCAGACCTCAACAGCTCTGAGGGCCAGGGAGCCCCTCCCCCATCCCAAAGCCAAAGACGAGACCATCGTCCAGGCTGGTCTCTGTGCGTGAAGTCTGGGCTCCAAGGAAAGCCGGGCAGGGCCAGTGGGAGACCTGGGCACCCACCCTGCACACGGGGAGAGTGGGGGCCCCAGATGAGGGGCAGAGACACAGCTAGTGAGCACGCCATACGTGGACGGCGCCTGTGCCCCCGCTGGAGACCCCCGGCCCACACCCCCATGCCAGACCTGCTCACAGGGGCACCCTGAGGTGGGCTCTGAACTGCCCACTAGCCTTGAGGGCAACGTCACGCCTCCGGCCGCCCGCCGTCCCCTCAACGGGTCCCTGCCCAGCCCAGAGGAGCAGGTTCCCTTCTGGTGTCCACTGCTCTGGACTTCTGCCCCAGACCAGCTGGTCTTCGGTCAGCCAGCCAGGCCCTGAGCCTACGGCCACATGGGGGCAGAGCGGGGAAGCCCTCCAGGGCCGCCCAAGGCGCACAGTCACCCCCTACCCCGGGTCAGCCTGAAGCCGCTGTGACGACCCCCTCGAAGGACAGTGGAGGGAGCATGGACACCTCATGGCCCCATCCCTCAGGAGGCCAGCCTGCTAAGAATCCAGGCGTGGCAGGGTGGGGCGGGGGGGCGGGGGGGGGGGGGGCAGGGGGCATGAGGTCCTGGGACCCTGAGACACGCCCATTCTGAGTCCTGCCCTTCCCGGAAGGCCTGGAGTTTACAGGGAGGGGCCCAAGTCAGGCCAAGAATGGCCTTTCCCTGGGTGCTGGGGGGGAATGAGGGCCTATTCACCCACTGCCAGGCCTTGAGATCATCTTCCACTTTGCCCTGCCCAGTCAGGGGAGGGGCTCAAGCCTCGGGGGGGATGGACCCTACACCCGGCAGGCAACTTGGCCAACTCTCAGGCATTCCAGGGAGCCCTGGGGATCTCAGATGGCCCCTGTGCCAGGAGGGGTCTTCATGAGAAAGGGGGGCATGGCGGCGTGGGGGGCCTGGGTGTGCAGTGGGCGTGGACACAGGCTGCTCTGGGGGCGGCAGCATGGCCCGCACTGAAGGCCCCCAAGGCGATTAAAGCCTCCCGCCGAGCCCCCTGGGGCCCACCCCCGCCTTTCCCTGAGCGAGGCCACCAGGCTGCACCCTCCGCTGGCCAGCTCTGTCCCTCCCCCAGGTCTACGGGCCGGTCGCATTTTTCCCAGCTGAGAGCACTTGCACAAATATTGACTCGGAGATGCTAATCGGGCAGGACACAGGCAGTATGGAAACTTCTGCCCCCAGGCCCGCACGCTGGGTGCGCTCCAAGGAAGACCCTTGCCTTCTGTCCATCTGTCCACCTGGTCATCTGGCTGGCACACAGGGGCCCCGGCCCAGGCTGGAGCAACGGGAAGGCATGCGCTCAGCTCTCCCCACCTGTCCGCAACCTGGTCCTGGTTCCCAGGGCCGCACAGCCGCCCTGGGCATGACCCGGGAGCGAGAGCGGACCCCCGGCCTCCCTGGACACGGCCCTCCCCACGCCGCCCCTGCCCGCTCGGCTCCACTCGGTGCCAACGCCGGCTGACCCCTCCCGCTGCTACAGAATTCTGTGCAAAAGGAAAAAAAGTCTTTTAAAGCAAAAGCCAAACAAAAGCCTCCGGAGTTATTTTTAAATATCAGGCTCTTCTGGGGCAGGCACGTCTCCAGGACAGCAGCCGGACCCGCCTCTCGGCCACGGCTCCCCTGATGGCCCCCACACGCAGCCTGACCTCGGAGGGCCAGGGCTCGCCAGGAGGGGATCCGCCCCATGACCGCCGCCTGGCGGGGGGGTGGCAGGGGGCTGCAGAGCCCTGTGGCGAGAGCTGGGGGCCCTGGGTGGGTCCCAGGCCTCAGCGGCTAGATGGCCCTGGGTGGGCGTGGGGCAGTGGGACAAGCACAGAGGAAGTCAGAGACCAGGGCTCAGGGTTCAGGCCCTTTCAAAATGCCGTGAAGCCTCTGAAAGTCTTGAAAGGGAGGAGGCCCGCAGAAGCTGGCAGCCACCTGGCAGGGATGCCGCAGAGGCGCCACCCAGAGCCACTCCGCACACGCTGGTGCCCAGGGGCAGAGGTGGAAGGAGGGGAGCGAACACGGGCGGGGCTGGAGTCAGGAAATACAGGGAGGGCTAGAGAGGAAACGAGTGCTGCAGACCCCGTGCGGGTCCCTGTAGCCCCAGGGATGGCGGTGCAGGAGGTGACAGCTGGTCGGCAGCCTCCCGGGCGCAGACACCCACGTCCCAGGGATTGGGCTGGGGCTGGAGCCCCTGGGAGCACAAGGTCATCAGGGCCAGCGCACGCCCCCTCTGCCTTGGCCCATCTTGGGGCTGGGGAGCCCTAGGCCAGGCCCTGTGCCCCTGTCTGGGGCAGGAGGGGCCCAGCCCCCAGCCGCTGGGCCAGGCGGCATGAATCACCCGGCAGCCTGTGACTCAGCCCCGGCCCTGCAGGAAGCCGGGCCCCGTGCCGATTCCCGGGGACGGGCCAGGGTCCCAGGCCGTGGCTGGGCGGCGGCAGGAAGCCCCTCCTAGACGAGGCGTCCGGGCCGGCTCCCCACCCTCCTGGACCCCCCACCCCAGACTGCTGGGCCGGCCCTCGGGGCCCTGTGTGCTGAATCCAGTTGACCCGGCGCACCCAGGTTTGCCCTCTCTGCAGAGACCCCACCTGGAAGCCTCGATAAAGAGGAACGCCGCGGCAGGGGGGCCAGCCGGGCAGGCGTGTCTACTCGGGCCCCCAACTGGGTAAATAAGAATGGCCACCCACACAACGGGAGCCTGAAATCAGGCCACATGTGGATGCAACTCCCGGAGTGGAAGAGCCACTGCTGGAAAGAAAAATAAAACGTTGAAATGTAGAGAGGGCAGGCACAGGCCCCAGGGACCCTGACTGCGGGGCTGGGAGCCCAACACACTGGTGTGTGGAGCAGAGCAGGGGGACTTTCAAGGGCTGGGTGGGGGTGGAAGGGCTCCGACGGCTCTGTAGCTCACCAGCTAGAGTGAAGGGCAAATGCCCATGTGGCCCAGCACCTCAACGGAGCTGGGCCTGGGGGGATTCAGAGACACACACCCCCACCGACCACCCAGGGGCTGTCTTGGGCCCCCTGCCTTGACGGGGCGTTTTTAGGCCCTGCCCCCACCCCATCCTCCCTACAGCCTGGCCCAGGTCAGGCCAGATGGGCAGTCCCAGGCCACAGGAAGTGGACTTTATCCCACGGGGACCCCGACGCACAAACAGTTTAGTCTCAGGTGTGAGCTGTATGGCCAGAAACCAATGCCGTGGCATTTGTTTAAAAGCAGACAGAGGGGGATTCCCTGGTGGCACAGTGGTTAGGAATCCGCCTGCCAATGCAGGGGACACGGGTTCGAGCCCTGGTCCGGGAGGATCCCACATGCCGCGGAGCAACTAAGCCCGTGCGCCAGAACTACTGAGCCTGTGTTCTGGAGCCCACGAGCCACAACTACTGAGCCTGCGAGCCACAACTGCTGAGGCCCGTGCGCCTAGAGCCCATGCTCCACAAGAGAGGCCACTGCAACAAGGGGCCCACACACCGCAGCAAAGAGTAGCCTCCGCTCGCCGCAACTAGAGAAAGCCCACGCAACAAATACCTAACGCAGCCAAAAATACATAAATTAAATTTAAAAGATAAAAAGCAGACAGAGAACAGAAGCCTTGGGGGCCACCAGAGCCTGGGGGAGTCAGTGTGGGGTGGCGGGGGTGTCTGTGTGTGCCCAGCATGAGCAGACGAGTGTGCCAGGATGGCCAGGGGAGCGAGGACGAACGGCCCCCAGCCCCGGGCACGGGGGGCCCCTCGGCCCCGCATCCTCCGAGCAAAGCGACAAGCAGAGAGAGGCAGGGTCTCGCGGTTCCCACGAGGAGAGGTGGGGCCTGTGCCGGCCGAGGACCCTCGGTGGGGAGGCCATCCCGGACGCCCCGCCCTCTCCTCCGCGGGATCCCAGCTCAAGGGACCACCTCCGGCCCAGCCGCTGCACCTGTCCTGGCTGCCGGGCCCTGCAGCTAGAGCCTAGCCAGCCCAGCCACACTTCCTGCCACTTCCCTCAAGCCACCCGCTGACCCTCCTGGGGCACTGGCCATGTGGCGGAGCGCCCAGCTAGGTCTGGACAGCCAGGCCAGTGACCATGACCTCATAACCCAGAGGACTGGCGGGCACGCCAGGACCAGGAGGCCTGCCCGGGGAGCCCTGAGTGGGCCAGCTTGGAGGGTGTGTGGCCCAGAACCGCGGCGGGCAGGGCGGACCTGCACGGGGCATCCCGGCCGCAAAACGGCCGGCACGTCCGGGACCCTCAGCGCGGCGCCAAGGCCCCAGCAGGTGCTCTCTGCGCCCGCACCTAGAGAAGGGAGCCTGGCCCGGCCAAGCCCGGCCTCTCCTCCACACTGGCTCTGTCTCCCCAGGTGCTGCGTACACCCCCACGCGGTGGGGGGCAGCTGGTGCCCCCCTGCCATCCCCCAGGGAGGGCAGACCCCCGACTTTGGCATTTCTAGAGTTCCCCAACCAACACTTTCTGGCCTCACACCCAACTCCCCCAGCCTACGCTCCACCACCAGCCCAGCCCCGCTCTGCACCTCACCCCCTCCGCCCCCGCTGTACCCCCCAACCTGGTCTCCAGGCCACGCCCCTCCAGCCCCAGCCTCTCAGGGCTGGGATAAGGGGCCACCCCGCCCAGGGCACAAGGAGAAAACACAGCTCACGGTCAGCAGGGGATCTGCATTCCTCACCTGCATCTGGGGAATGAGGGCTGCAGCCCGCAGGTGAGGGGCGGGGGCTGCTGGCGAGAGCCCCTCCCCACGGCCAGGCCAGGAAGCGGGCGTCTGGAGAGGGTGGGGGACGCCCCCCAGGGCCAGCCCTAACCCTGCCCAGCTCCTTAAGACCACCGGGCTATGTGGACGGGTGAGGCTCCGCGACGGGGAGCCTGAGGCGGGCAGGACGCAGGAGAGAAGCAAGAACCCACTGTGCCCCCTGGGAGGACAGGCCAGTGTCCCCTCAGTCACCAGCCGCGCAGACTGCCCGCTCTGGAGAACCCCCTTCCCGAGGCGAGCAGCCCGCAAACCTCAGACCTACAGCTCAGTTCTCTCAGGTCTGAGGGTTCCTGGCTGAGACCCACATGGTGAGCAGGGCAACGGCAAAGGCCTAGACCTCGCCACGCCCTTCCCGCCAGGTCTCTGCTCCTGGGGCCTGGTTCTCCAACTGCAAAATGGGGGAAGAGGGTCCAACGGCCCTCACCCACCCTGGAACAGGGAAGGTCAGAACAGGATGAGGTGTGACCGGAAGACAGAGCGAGCAGGCTTCCGAGGCCCCCCACAGGCAGACGCCGCAGGGACCAGGCCCCACCAGCCCTCTGTCCTCCCCAGGGCAGGAAGTCCTCCTGATGCCCAGGGCCAGCCGCCCCATCACCCCGCCCCGCCCTGCCCCGCCCCGCTTTCCCGGGGCATCCGCTCCAGCTCCCAGAACAAAGGCCCCTGGCAGCCGCTGCACTGGGAGTGCCCAGCCCCACTGCCCACTCAGCCCGCTTCCTCACAGAAGCCCCAGCCCCACCCCAAAGCAAGGGAGCCCCCAGGGTTGAACCAGCTTAGCCAGGCCCCTCCCACTCGGCCTCTCTCCCCATCTGCCCCAGGGAGTGTGCTCAGAGGGTCCTGCCCTGCCTGGGGACATCCTCAGTCTGACTGCGGGCCCCAGCTGCTGCCTCACCAGACCTGGGGGCACTTGAGGATACAGACCCCGGGGCCCCTGTGAGGGCCAGCCCGGCAAGTCGGGCCCACTCCTCCAAAACGCCTCCCGCCCAGTGCCCCAGCCTATGCCACCTCCGTCCTCCCCTACCGCCTACCCCAAGTGGGGCTCCTCGGCCGACGCAGGACCTGGTCTCTGTCCCCGACCCCCGTGAGCAGGGCACCCTGAAGGGACCCAGTCGTCGCACAGTGGCCAAGGGAGGAAGGGGCAACAAGCTCCTTCTCCGAAAGGGAAGGCGGTGAACGCGCACGTCTCCCCTGAAATTCCACAGTGGCTCAGAAACGTGCCCCGGAAAGAGTGCTCTCGCCCGCGGAGCTGGAACCTGGGCCCTTCCGCTCCACCCAGCTCTAAAGCACACTGGTGGGCACCCCCCATGCTCACCAGCTCCCACCCCAACCAAGGCTGGCAGCCCCCCGGCCCAACCAAGACGGGGCTTTGGGAAGTCAGTAAAGGGGGAAAGGAAGAGAGGAGGGAGGAGGGAGGGTCGAGTAGATGGAAAGAAGCGTTGGTGGGTGAATGGATGTTAGGTGGATGGGCTGGTGGATGGATGAGTGGATGGGTGGGTGGCAAAAAGGAAGGAAAGATGGGGGGCAGGGAGAGAGAAAGAATGGCTAGGTGGATGGGTGGGTCAACCTCCCCCCCAGACAGGGCTGGAAATGGCCCAGGCCCAGCCTACAGAGTCACTTGAGTCATTTTACATTTGCGTTATCTTACAGTCGGGGGAACTGCGGCTTAGAGGAGCAGGATGTACACAGTGAAACCCTCTCCCCGGCCCAGGCCCAGTCTACAAAGCAGATGTGCCGCCTGCCTCCACCCCGCTGGCCCATTTCCTACATATGGACACCGAGCCTCAGAGGCCACAGAGCCAGGGGGAGCTGAGCGCCATCCGAGCTGCCCCTCGGCCCCATCCACTGCACCTCCTGCTCCAGGCCACCCCGGGGTTGTCATGGAGACCAGGCCACTGTGCGCCCAGCAAGGGCCCTTGCCCTGCCCTAGTCTGGCCAGGCTTGTCCACGGGGGAGGAGGGGCGAGAAGGGCCCAGTAGCTCAGCACAAGTTTCCCCGATTGACCCTGGGGCAGGGGCAGAATGCACTTCCCCCTCCCCCACCCGTGGCAGTGCCAGAGAGAGGGGCACCCGGGGACGGGGACGCACAGGGTTGCTGAGGTCCGTCCCTGCCTCCAGGGGGAAAGAGAGCACAGATGCAGTGAAAGCCCAGGGAGCTGAAGCGAAATCGGCGCAGCCCCACCCAGACCTGGGTCAGGCAGCACCACCAGCCCCAGAGCCGCAGGCAGGGCCCGCGATGGGCAGCCCCTCCAGCCAGGCTCACAGGAGATGCTCCACCACCTCTCCTCCAACGCCCCCAGGATGACAGCGGCATGGAGGCTCAGCAAGGAGCAGAGACCCACCAGGTCACACACCGGGACCGTGGCAAAGCCGGCCTGGACTCAGGCACCTGGACTCACGGGTCTAGAGCTCCTTCCCCGGCCCCATGAACAGGGAAGGGGGTGGAGGCGAGGTCTAGCAGGATCGACCTTGTAACCCAGCTCCCAGGCAGGCCCAGAGCTGTGGCCGCTTCTGGGCTCGGCCTCACCTACCTCCCCCTCCCCCACCCCACCCAAGGAGGCATCGGGACTGTTGGCCCATTTCACAGGCCAGGATACCAAGGCCCGGCGCCTAACAACGTCACATGAGGAGTGGGACGCAGCCCAGGTCCACCAAGGGGGGCTCGTTTGTCACTGGGAAACGCCTGGCTCCCATCCCCCACCCCTGCCTGTGCAGGGGCCTGGGCGGGCACACCTAACCCCTCTTGGCCTCTGCAGCACAGGTATCCTAGGAATGTCCACTTTCTCTGGCCTCCTCTGCATTCCTGGAGCCCCTCCCACTCCCGCCAGTGGAGCCTGGCTCCCTGCAGAGGAATTCCTCAGAGTAAACACCAGGGCTCACAGCATTTCAGCCCCACCTCCGTGTTGTCCCCTTAGCGCCCCTCACCCTAACCCTCCACGTGACCTCTGGAAAGCCCCCCCATCCAGCGCCCCTCTCTCCCTGTGCACCACGAGGATGCTGAGAAAACAAACGGAAGGTGCCCAGTGCCACGCCTCCGTCTGTACGGGCCTGCCACCAGCAGCCCGTCTGTGCCCAGCCTCTGCCCAGCCTCCCAAGCTCATTCTGGGTGGACACCTCACCTTCTGGTCCTCGCCCCACGGTGAGCCCTTTGGCCAGGGACATAGGGGACAGGCTGCAGAAGGCGAAAAAGGGACTCTACCTGGCCCAGGTCCAGGGTGACGTTGACCTCGTTGTACTCCAGCCCACGCGACAGCGGTGGGCTCTGCCACCAGCGCTCTGTGCCGTCAACGGCGTTGCTCACAGGGTGTGCCCTGTTGCTGCTTGCAGCTGTGCAGATGTCGCAGTACTGGCCCTGTAGGGGAAGGGGCGGTCAGATGGACAAGAAGGGCTGGGACTCCTTACCCCTCTGGTCACCCTCCCACCCCATCACACTGGCCGCACCCCCAATCTGTGGACCCTTGTGCGCCAGTCACTCATTCACCTGGCAAGTACACACTGAGAGCAAATATGATTCTCAACTTGGGATACGGTTCGTGTGAGAGATGATCACACCCATTACAGAGGAAACAGGAGAGCAAGGAGGGAGCAGGGCACCCGCTGCAGGTGGGAAAACATGGCGGGCCTCCCTGAGAAGGTGGCATCTGAGGCCCACACCATAAGGGGGCGGGTGTGCTCCAGGCAGAGGGGCTGGCTGTGCAAAGGCCCTGGGGCAGGAAGAGCAAACAAGGAGTAAACAGCAAGAAAGCCAAGAAAGCTGAGGGGGTAAGAGCCGGTCACGGGGCAAGTCACACGTTTCTCGCCCACCCCCGCCCCTCAACCACCAGCCACTGCAGGGGGCTTCAGAAGGGCTCTTGCAGGATGGGGCCTGGGGGGGACCTAAAGAGAAAGGAAGGTGGGGCTACAGCCAGAAGGCCCAGGCCCGATGTGAGCCCCTCCCGACCTCCACCAGCTCATCATCCCCCAAACCTCTCCACCAGGCTCTCACCCAGGCCCATCTGGATTAGGGTCTCCAGACAGGTGGAGTTAAGCCATCTCAGCGGCCTGTGGGGACAGGCCCCAGAGTGGAGGCACGCGGGCAGCCAGCAGACGAGGCCTGGACCTCCTGGCTCTGCCACTTCCGAGCCCTGGGACCGGGCCAGGTCACGGCAGCCTCAGCGCCCCGGGGTGAAGAGTGGGGGCGATGCTGGCACCTGCCTCGGCCACTGTAGGACTGACGGATCCCACACGGGGCCTGGCAGCTGCTTCTGTCATGGCCCAGCCCCCTGCCGGGGCCCTGCCCTCTGAGGGGAGAGAGGGGGCTCCCAGCATCATCCTGGCCTGCTGTCCCCATGGCAGAGGAGTAGGCGCTGGAAGCTTCGGGGGCGGGGGCAGAGGCAGAGCTGGGCCCTGGCTGCTGGCCCAGGGGAGGCCCAACCTCCCACCCCAGAGGAAACCAGACCTGCTGTCCCTCTGCACACAAAGGCAGCCCTCGGAGACTTGGCATTGTCTGAGGCCCAGAGAGGCCACGTCTGGGAAACGCGGCCACTCCACCCCTCCCAGCCTCCCAGGGGGCCAGACCTTGTCCTAGGAGTCAGAGGTGGGAGCGTGGGAGATGCCCTGCCCCACTCCCAGGCCCGGCAGCCACAGAGGGCCCCCAAGCCTCCACACACGCATGGCGCGGACACGTGTGCTCCTGGCTTCCACGGTGCGCCCGGGATGGAGAGAGCACGAGGCAGCAGACTCAGGCACCGAGCCTCCCACCCAGGGGCTCCCAGGACCCCTCGTGCTGGGCGCTTTGGCTGACCCCATCTCTACCCTGCTCCTGCCTGGGGCCTTGGCACCCTGACCTCTTGTCCTCCAGCTCAGCTGTCACCTCCTCAGCAGAGCCCCAGAGCTCCAGACCACAACTCCCATCACTGCGCTTTATTTATTCTACCGCGGGAGACGTGGAATCGTCTGGCTATCAGCAATTCTCCATTTACTGCCTCCTGGGGGGCGGGGGGAGGCGCACCTGCCTCGTTCTTAACTGTGTCCCTGAGGCCACCACCCAGAGGTGCCACGCCGAGGGGCTGGAGCAATGGAGGACACCCAGAAAAGGGGTACCATCTGTGCAGGCCATACTACCAGCTCAAACGCTGAACCCCAAACTGGAACCCGGGCTCCGGCTCCCAGACCTGTGGGAGCGGCCAGAGGGTGAGCAGAGGAGGGGCTCAGAGAGGCTCACCGAGAGCGCTAAGCACGTGCGTGGGGGCTGTCTGGGGCCTGGCAGAGCTGGGGGGCTTCTCAGAGGTGGTGGGTAGGGCCATCTGGCTGGGGTGGGCCTTCCAAAGAAGGCTCCCTTGGTCAAGGGAGCCAAGGGACGTGTCTGCTCATGTCCACCCAGAGAATCAGGGGAAGATGACGACTCTACTGCCCATGTGGCCGCAGCGGGACTGCTCGGTGACGTGGTCGCTGCCGACCTCTCTGCCTGGCGGATGGGGCTGGGGAAAGCAGCCTCTCTCCGCCCCTGTGCTGCAGAGGGTCCTGCCAGGAACAGAGCAAGGAAGCAAGGAGCAGTGATAAGGACTTCCCCTCCCAGTGAGTCACCACGCCGGCAGCCGAGCCCCGACTTCCCCTGCGGGGCTGGGCCAGCACGAATTCCTCCGATGCCCACCTGAAGTCGCAGGGCCAGACTCCCAAGGAGCTCTCTGCCTGCCCTAGCTGCCCCGATGCCCATGAGGGCTCACCCCACACCCCAGGTGGCATGACCGCGGCCAGCTTCTGTCCTATCTCCCCCAGGGGGCCCTGGGAGCTGCTGGCCTGCAGCCTTGGGCCCACGTCCTCCCTGACCCACCCACAAGACTGGGCTCTTGGGACAGAGAGGTGCGCCTGGCCACTCAGCTCCAGCGTCTGTGGGCAAGGCCCAAACACCAACCCAACAGGAAGCCAGGGCGGTGAGCAGATCCCATTCCCCAAGAGGACAGGGCAGAGGCTCCAGTGGGTCCAGCAACTTGACTAAGGTTGGCCTTCCGTCTTTCCGGCTGGCCTTTCTGCCCTGGCAGCCTCGGCACAGGGGTGCGATGGCTGAGCGCTACAGAGTTTCAAAGAGAGGCTTCAGCTCCAACTTGCCAGACTGGGAGCTGCGAGGGCAGGGCTGAAGTGCTCACTCAGGGCCCCCTCGCTTGCCATGCACAGCCACTGCCACTTGCCAAGTGGTCACTGTGTGACGGACAGCTTCCCCAGCCCTTCAGGCCAAGCTCACAACTTCGGGTGAGGCCGGCCCTCGTGTTGTTCCCATTTTACAGATGAGGAGCCTGAGGCTGGGGGGGGAGCCACACAGCTAAGGAGAAGGCCTTTGACCCCAGGCCACCAGCTCCTGTGCGGCTCCTTTAAGCACCAGGAGGTGGTAATAAATGACCCCTCCCTCAGGGATCCACGCAGCTGCCCCTCCTCAAGGGCCTGGGCCAGGCAGCACAGGTGGGCAACAGGGCGCCTCTCTCCAACAAGGAGATGGCTTGGAGCCTGGGCTGATTAACTGCGGAATCCCAGCTGAGCATCTAGGCGGCGGCGGGGGTGGGGGGGGGTGGCCAGGGCTGACCAGGCCCTCTGAGCAGCTTTGGAGACCCCCCCACAAGCGCCTCTCCTCCACCTGTCCCCTTTGATGTCACCCAGAAGCGCTAAGGGCCCGTGCTGGGGTCTCAGGTCGCCCCGCTCACCCCACCCAGATCCTGGTCTGGCTTTGGGGCTTCACAGGCCTCAGTTTCCCCACCTGAAACGTGGGCTTGAGACCTCCTGCTCAGCTGTACAGGGCGTTGAGGAGATCATGGGTCCAGGAACCGGCGGGAGGTGACATTTCTGTCCCGGATGGCTCTGCTGCACCAGGGCCCCCTCGTACTCCTCCCTCCCTGGGGGGTGGGGTGGGGCAGGCGGCAGGGAAGGGGCCCCAGCTGAGGCTCCCTCATTCATCACCCACCCCATCACTCTACTCTCCAACTACCTCCTCCCTCCCCCAGCCTCTCCTACCGGAAAGGTGGCAGCAAGTCCCCGGAGGCTGAGGCTCAGGTTACAACAGCCTTGGGGCCCCCAGACTCTCCCTCAGGTTTGGCAGGGGTGGGAGGATGGGCCTAGCACGGGGTGGCAGGGAGCCTCTGGGGCAGACCCTATCGCCCCAGGCAGAGCGGCAGCCGGTCTGTGTTCCCTTCCTCAGTTAAAAGTCCCTCCGTTTGTCCCCCTCCCACCTTGAGGGTCCCACCGACTCCCCAGACCCGCGGGAGCGAGAGCTCTGTCTGGCCCCTCCCGCCCCATCCCCGTCCCATCCCGTCGCCAGCAGGTTCCAGCCTGTCCCGGGGGAAGGCGGAGTGGTCCGCCCCCATCCCACAGGCAGCCGGCCGGGGAGGCCAAGTCCCGCCCTCGCCGGGATCCCAGGACTTGGGGCCGCCGGGGACCAGGCACCAGCCCCTCCCCTCCGGCCAGCCGCCGCCGCCGAACTCGAGCGGTGCCGGCCGCGCCCGGGTCCGCTGCGTGCCGCCTTCCCTGGGACACGCGCACTTCTCTGGCTGAGCCCGAAGGGCCGAGTTGGGGTCCCTTCCGTCCGCCGAAAGGCGGAAACGGGGCGTAGGGACGGGCGGCGGGGGCCGCGGTCCGTACCTGGCTTCTCCGCGGCCCCTGGGGCTCCTCGCCGAGTCGGGCTGGAGTTCCGGAGTCCGAGCCCGGTGCGTGCCCCGCGCCGGCGTCCCCGCCACCCCGGCCTGGCCCGCCCGACCCGCGGCCCGCGCTCACCTGGATGGTCTGGTTGGGGTCCCCGCCGGCCACGGGGCCCCCCACCAGCTTGCAGTAGAGGTCCTCGGTGGGGCGCGGGGCGCCGCGCGTCGGGGCCTCCTCGCCGCAGGTGGCGGAGGCGGCGATGCGGACGCCCTCCGCCAGGTTGAAGTAGGGCGGGTGCAGGCTGAAGCCGCTGCCCGCTGCCTCCCGCGCCCGCACCGCGCCCAGCAGCGCCAGCCCGGCCAGCAACAGCGGCGCGGGGCCCCGGGAACCGCGGGGCCGCGCGCCCGGCTTCGCCATCTTCCAGCTCCGGGGACGGCGAGCGAGGCTGGAGCCTGGCGGGTCTGCAGCGCGGGGCCCGGCCCGGCTCGACTCGGCTCGCTCCGCCCGCGGACGTCAGGCCCCGCCCCGGCCCGCCTGGGCGCCCGAGCCCCGCGCCCCGGGGAGGGGGCGGGGGAGGCCGGGGGGAGGGGCTGCCGGCCGCCTTAACCCTTGGGACCCCGGTCCGGCCGGCCTCTCGGAAGGGACACCTGCTGGCCTCGGGCCGGGCCGTGGGAACGCGACGCCGCGGCGGCCCCCGGGGCGTGGCTCCCGGTCCCAAGCGGCCCCCTCGCGCCCTCGGGCACCCAGGCCCTGGGCGCGCCGGCCCGCTCTTCCCCGTCCAGCGGCTCCGCTCTTTGTTTCCCTAACTTCGGGCACCTCTCGGCGGCCGAGCGCCCCCGGCGGCCCCAGGTCTGGCGCCGCGGCCGGGAGTCAGGCACGCTCGCTCCGGGTCCAGCCCCGGCATCTGCCCCATCCACGGCCCGGCCCGGCCCCACCCGCAACCCCAGAACCGGCAGAGCGACCCGAGCGACCGCGGCCTGGGAGCCCGATCGCTGGGGTCCCCCCGGGATTGAGGGGGTGAACTCCGGAGCGCAGCGCAGCCTCGCTGCCTCTCCCCGGCCGGTTTTTGGTTTTTCACCCCTCATACTGGCCCCCATATCTGCCCCATCCAGCAGGTGTGTGGGAAGGTGCTCTCCGTCAGCTGTGAGTGGCGGTAGTAGCGAGGGAATCTGATCTGCCGAGGGACAGGGAGACCCTGATTAGGGACTCCATGCTTTTCTGGGGGGGCCATGTCAGATTCCATCCCACCCGACCCCTGCCTACCCAGGGTTTGGCTCAAAAATACTCTAAAATAGGGAAGTGTATCAGGAGGGACTGGCCCCATGGGGCCCCTGCAGTGAAGGGAGGATGCCCAGGGCTCCGCGGGTGCCAGGAAGGCTGCCTGTGAAGGAGGACATCTATTGAGCACCTGCGGGGGCTGGGGCTGCAGGGCCAGGTGGGCGCTAACCCTTGTGCCTGGGGATTCCCTGCTTTGGGGCACTGTGGACCCCACTATCTCTGTCTGCCAGTGGAACCCTCCTGCTCAGGGCAGGCACTCAAGGACGCTGGGGAAATGGGGTTGGACGTAGAGGCCTGACTCAGGATTGTGTCCCAGCTGATTCTGCGTTTGGGTGGCTTCGGCCACTGGGTCTCCTCCCCTCCAGCTCCTGGCCCAGATCGGCCTCAAGGGAAGCCCTGATGGGGCAGCTCCCCCCGGGTTTATGAGCCAGGCCAGCTGGGTGTCTGTCCCCCTTGAGACCCCCTGGACAGTCCTGGGGGGCCGAGTAAATGTGTGGGTGGCAGCCAGCTGGTCCTGGTGGGAGCTCTGCCTCAGCAGCTGTTCCCGGAAGGTTGCGCCACTAGCCACATCTTCCTGGCTGTCCCCTGGCCTCCTGCGAATCCGACTCCCAAGGGGCTGGACTGCCGCTTCTCTAGGAGTTGAGAAATAGGCAGCGGGATGACCCTCCCTCTTCTCTCCCCTCTCCCCTCCCCTCTCCCCTCTCCTCTCCCCCTACTCCCAGGAAATTCCGTAACTCCACCTGGGGGAGGGGGAGGAGAGGTGGTTCCCCGCCGGAGAGGCTCTGGGTGGGGGAGGGGCTGGCCTAGATGGTGGGGGAGGGGCGACAGGCCATGCTGGAATCCTGAGTCCCCCACGCAGACGGGCCAGCTCACCAGCTAATTTATGATCCCGTGGGAGGAGCAGCCGGAGAGCCGCCTCTGGGCAGTAGCAGGGTTTCCAGATGGGGGATTTGACCTGCCCCGCCCCACCCTCCCTACTGCCCAGAGGTCCCCTGTCACGCACATCACAGCAGAGCACTTTGGCCCCCGGCACCCCCTTGACAGCTGGGGACCTGTCAGCCTGGGGACTGGGGCTGGCAACCTCCCACCCTCCACCGCCCCAGGTCGGCTTCCCAACCTCCGTGGAGGGACCAGCGGTTAGAGGTGAGGGGTGGGAGCCCTCTGAGCCTCCTAGGGGCCAGTCATCCGCCATCCAAGAGCAGGCGGGAGGGAGGGGCCGCCGCCCGAGAATGCGCCCAGCACGGGGAGGGTTAATCCTGGCCGAGCTGCTTCCAGGCAGACAGCTGCCCCAGAGCAACTGGTGGCCCGGGCCTGGGGGGAGGGGGTGGGTGAAGTGGGCAGAGGAGAATGTGGTGGAAGGGGCTGGGCGAGGTGCCCACTCTGCCCACACCTGGTGCCAGCTTATGCGTCCCAGCTGGGGCAGGAGTGGGCGGCATGGAGGATGGAGGTGTTATTCCAGTCGGGCTACACACTGACCTCCTGGCCGGTGGTGGTTCTAGGGGAAGGTCGTCAGCGGGGCTGGGCCGGGGACCCATTTCCCGCCTCACATTTCCAGCCAGTCATCTCCAAATGGCCTAGCGAGTGCATCTCCCACCTTGCTCTGACTCCTGGGCCACCCAGCTGCCTTTCCTACTTATGAATTCGGAAACTGGGGGTCAGTTTCCGACGTCGGGGGGTCAGTCAAGAGCGTGTGGTTAGCAAGGGAGAGGGAGTTGGACTGGCATTCATTTTCTCCTCTCGCACGTGTTGGGCCCCTTTTGGGTATGGGGCCCTGAGGTAGTGCCCCCCACCCCCCAAGCAGGCTGCCCTGCCCCAGCCTCTGTCCTAAATCCAGGAGAGAGATGGTCAGTCCTGGGAGGTGGGAGGTGGGTAGTGGGTGGGGGTCAGCTCATGGGGGAGGGCCGTGGAGGCAGCCTGACCGCCTCTGTCCTACTAGGCTCTGGACGTGCCCCGAGGGCAGACCCCAGACCCAGAGCCCCTCCCCACCCAGCCCCAGGGTAACAGAAGCCCTGGGACCCGTGGGAGGTCGGGCACAGGTGGCAGCCTGAGTGGGGAAGAGGTGCTCCTGGACCTAGGTAGGGGGTCTGGCCAATTCCCCCTGAGCCCAGGGGTATGGCCTCTGCCGTGTGGCCTGGGCCAGGGGAGCCTGCCCTCAGGACAGCGGCCCTCACCTGAGCCACTGCCCCGACTCCTACGGCATCCCCAGGAGCCCCTGCTCAGCCCCATCTGCGGGGCAGCTGTGGGGACCAGCAGGCCAGGCCATGGGCACACCTGCCTCAGCCCGAGCCGCAACTGTAACCTCTCGGGGAGCAGCTGCGTGGGGTGCCCCTCACTGCACTCAAGCCTCGTCATCGCGTCACAATCATAACCGATGGCTGTGCCTGACCGCCTGTTCCGGAGCCCCCTCTCTTGGGAGAAGCTGCACTGTGGAAGTGGGTCCGCGCAGCCGCGTGGGAGGAAGAAGCCCCGAGCTCTCTGCTCGTGACTGGGAGGGTTTGTCTCGGCAGGAAGAGGTTTCAGGAGAGGCTAGGCTGTGGTTTGGAATATCTGAGGCCGCGTTTCCCTCCCCCAGGGCTGCTCTGATACCTTCCAGGGAGCCCAGCTGGTGAGAACATGTCCCCCATCCGTCCATCCACAGGGCAGGCAGCAAGGCTGATGCTGGGGGCCCTGGCAGCCCGGGTCCAGCCCAGTCCTGCGGAGGGGAGGACGCAGCCCAGCTGGGCGCCCTGAGGACTCACAGCTGAGAGGAGGGCTCGTTAGAAGGTTGTAAACCCAGCTGGTCTGGGGCCGGGAGAGTTCCGGGGCCTCTGGGCCATTGCTCAGCCCAGAACTCTCCCCTGGCCTTGGGCTGGCATGGTCCCCTGGAAGGGCTGGAGGCCAGAGGGCAGAGGACAGGCCTCCATGAGCTGAACGCGCACCAGAAGGCTGAGGCCAGGCTGGAGCCCAGCATTCCCGGCGGAGGAGGGTCTGGGGCCAGGCCCCTTGATGCTCCTGAAGGAGCAGCGTCTCCCCGCTGCCTGTGGCCCCAGCTGGGCCACCTCTGGGCCCTTCCAGGCCTCTAGGGCATGAGCTCTGGGGAAGCTTGGAGGCCACCAGGTTTTGCATTGACCCCAACGAGGAGCGGACGGCTTTGACCCCATGCTGCCCAGCCAAGGGCCCCCCTCTGGGAACCTTCTGAGCCTGGAGCTCCGGAGGGTCCACCTCTGCCTGCTGTGTGCCCAGCTCATAGGCCAGCCCCCAGGGTGCCCACTGCAGGCCTGAGCCTCGGGTGTCCTGATGGGGGGGCTTTATACTGGAGGGGGCACAGACAGGCTTAGGTGTGCCCAGTGCCACGAGACGCAGGCTGGCCAGCCCCCCGGGTCCTGGGCTCTCCACGGAGGTTCCCCAAAGCTCCTGTCTCCCACTCAGCTCACCTCCTTCCCAACTGCTGTCCTAGGCAGGCAGGCCTGGCCCTATAGAAAGCACAGGAACCCAGGATGCTCAGACATGTGGGACTCCCCATGGGGTGGTCCGCATGCTGTCCACGAGCAGAGAGCCCTGACCGGCCAGGAGCCCAGAGTCCGGCTCCCGCTGAGTGTGGGGGAGGCCCCGCCCCGCTGACGTGGTCGCCAGGTTTTGCGAAGCACAGCACAAGCTGGAAGGAATCCGGCCGGTCACCTTGTGGGCGGGAACCCTTGCAGTAAGAGCCACGGGTGCTGGGTGGCTGCTGGGGCTGGGCGCTGGCTGGTACACGTGCCTCACCCCATCTCCTCCCAGGCCAAACTGGCTTCTGCTTGTTTTAGGGTAACAGCCAGGCGCCTCACCGCAGCTCCCTGGGCCCTGTGGGGCCTCTCAACTACACCCCGCCTGTCTGGCCGGTTGGCAGAGCCTCCAGCCTTCCCTCCCCCTCTATCTCATGGGGACTTTGGCCTTATTCCCTCTGCGCAGGACACAACAGAGCCCCTGCCCCTTTGACCACCTGGGCCTCTAGGCACCGCCCCAGAGAGCCATCAGGTATGCGCCTGGCCTGCTTTCTCAGGTGCGTTCATTTTATTAAATCCAATCCCACCTGTGTCCTGCCTTTCCCTAGCCCCAGGCCTGGCGAAGAGAAGGTGCCCAGAGAGTGCCCACTGCTCGAGGGAATGGCCTCTGGGGTTCACCCCCCGCAGGTCCATCCAGGCTGTGAAGGGCCCTGTGACTTTGGGAGGCGTTTGGAGGAAACCTCGGGTTCCCAGGAGAAGCCTCCCCGGCTATGCCCCAGGGCCCCTTCCCAGCCCAGGGTCTGTGAGCTGGAAGGAGAGGCAGCGCCTGCTGGGGAAGGGGGTGTAGGGAGGGGCTGCCAACTGTGAGGCGCCCAGGTGTCTGCATCCCTGCAAGACATCACTCCCCTCCCTGGCTCACCGGGCACCCCCAACCCGGCCCTGGGCTTGAGGGGCAAATCTCAGCAGCACATCTCAGGCCCCAGCCTCAGCGGAGGGGGTGGACCGGGGTAGGGGGCCCTAGGAACCCCCGGGGAGGGGGCCTGGGACCTCCCTGGAGATCCAACCATCTCCAGAGAGCGAAGGGAGGGGATGGTTCAGTAGTGAGGTTGCTCTTAGGACCCCAGACCCAGGCACCTCCCTTGAGGAAGGGCACCATCAGGGCACCTGCCAGCACCTTGCTGGGGTGTGAAATTGGGGGTCCGGGCTTCCTGATCGCGGATGTGTGGTGGGGAGCACGTGGGGTGACCCTGGAAGACGGTAACGACATTGCATCAACCACGGCATCCTCCACGCGGGACTGCAGCGCGCACATCGGACACCCATGGGGCCAACATTTCTGCAGTGTCATTTTTTTATCCTACTTGGCCTTTGGCCCCTAGTACTCCCCCACCCCCATGCTCACCACCTCCCTGCTCTGTACTCCGGACTGGGCAGCCCTGAGGGGGAAACAGGTGAGGGGCGGGGGGGGGGGTGCCCAGCACAGAGGGAGGGGGTGGCACCTGCGGGCCTGGGTCGCCCCTGCCCTCCTCCTTCACAGGACCCATCTCCAGCAGGCCCCTTCCCCTGCCTCGGTCCCTGGGGCCTGGCCAAATGGTTCCCGCGGGGTGAGGGCTCTGCAGCTTCTCCAAGAGGTACCCACAGACAGCCTTATATGGCCAGGAGGACTCACTGCCCAGGCGGAATCTGATCCCACGGGAAGGGCAGGGGTGCGGGGCGGTGCCCCGGGCCAGAGCAGGCCCACACGGGGAGTGGCTGGAATGGCCGCAGCCTCCTGGGCCCGCAGTCCCCTAAAGGGAGCCACGTCAGTCCGAGCCCCTCGCCAGCTCTGGGGCATCTGGTTGGGGGCCCCATGATGAACCACGGGGGGCTTGCCGCCCCGGCAAGAGCCATGAGATTCGAGGGCAGCCTGCCCTGCCCAGCACCACCCAAACCGCACCAGGTACGGCCCTCTCCCTGCCTGTGGGGCTTAAGGCCAGCAGCCCCTGCTCTGCCCTTGACCAGCCAGGCCACTGGCCCTCAGCAAGTGGCCTCCTCCTCCCGGGCGGCCCCCGCCACCCAGAGCAGCACCGGGGTCCCTGTGCCACACCCGGGCCCCGCTGGGACTCAGCCCCCCGCCTTGACTCCGCTCCCCAGCCCTCTTCCTCTCCCTCCAGCACCCCTACCTTTCTCTCTTCTGACTCTCTCCTCTGGGCTTCTCATTCTCTGGTTACCCTCTCTCTGGCTCTGTCCCTCTGTCTCCCTACCTCTGTCTGTCTGTCTGGGTCTCTCGGTGTCTCTGTCTCTCTTCCTGCCATCTGCTGCCCTAGATCTGCTGAGCTCCGCTACTCTGGGCGGCCCTAGGGCACCCCTCCTCCGTGTCTCCTGGGGCCTTTGGAGAAGGATTTGCAGCAGCAGTGGTGGCAGAGCCACTGCCTGCCTGCCAGGCCCGTCTGCCCACCTGGGAAGCTCTGGCCGCAGGGTCCCAGTGGCCCTTGCAGGCTGGGCTGGGGAGTGGGCCGGCTGGGGATGACACAGCTCTCCTGGGCTTCTGAGTTGCCACACGGCCCTGGGACACGGCAAGTGGAGGTGGAGTCTACCTCGTCCAGGGGGGCACCACAGTCCACTGCCTGCACGTCGGGGCTGCGGCCCGGGGAGGCCCCAGGCCACGGGCAGAGGGGGACAAGGGCCCACATGGCGCTGGGTGCAGCCACTCCTCAGGCCAGCGTGGGAGGGCAGGGACTCTTGTCACCCGGCTGTTCAGGTGAGCAGAGGAGGCGGGGTGGGCCCAGATGACCCTCTGTGCCTCCCCCGAGCCAAAGGCCCGAGGACAGCGTGGGGGCCCCTGGCCCTTGCCACGTGTGCGCATCTTACCGGCAGGCTCTCGGGGAAACTGAGGCTCGGGTGGTGCTGTGGCCCAGGAAGGGTGAGGCTACAGGGTGAGGGGTTGACAGCTGTCTGTCTGTCCAGGATGTGCTCCAACGGGATGCGGTAGAAGGGCAAGGGCTGCCAGGCCGCCAGGGCCGGGTTGGAGCAGGAGGCCTGGGGCAGCACCTGCCCTGTCCGTCCTCTGTGGTCCAGACTGGCACATCCCCTGGGCTGGCAGGAGCCTGCGACATCTTCCCCAGCGCTGAGCGGGAGGGGGTGAGCTGGGGCCCTAGGGAGCCCTGGCCTGGACGCTGCCCGGGGGTTGAGAGCCACCCACTCTGGGGCCCCCAGCTGTGACAAGGGGTCGCTCCTCTCTCCGTCACCTCAGGTGGCCTTTCAGAGGCAAAATGCCCTGTGTGCCTCTGCTGGATACTCTCCAGTGCCCCCGCCCCCCGCCCCTGCAGCTTCCAAGGCCGTCAAGCTGCCTCTCGCCCCCTTGTTGCCCCCAGCGTTCCAGCCTCACTGGCCTCCTTACAAAGTCTAAGTGCCCCCTCGCATCACAGGACCTTTGCACGACCCATACTTTCCACCAGGAATCTTCTCCCACCCAGCTCTGAGCCACCCTACAGAGCCCAGCTCCGGGCGTACATTCTTCCTTCCTTCATTCAATGACTATTTAATATTTTTATTTATTTCATTTCATTATCTTATTATTTATTTTATGTCCTGAGCCCCGTGCCGAGCAGGTGCTGGGCAGTTGTGACTGGATGCTGGGACACCTGTGCCCCATGGCCTTCACACTGGCCTGGAGGCCCCGGAGGGGGGAGGGCCGGCTGACAGGGAGAGGGCTCAGCGCCCAGGGCCCTGCTTCTCTCGTGCGGCCTGAGGGCCACAGCGCAGAGTGAAAACATCAGACAGTAACAAGTGCGGGCCAGGATGAAGCCCTACGCTGCCGGCGGGGACGCAGACGGTGCGCCTGTGGACCTAGTGTGGTGCTTCCTGAGAGGAAACGCGGCGTCCCCCCGGGGGTCCACACCCCTACTTCTGGGGGTGCATCCACAGCGATCCCGTGCACAACGTCTGTGGCGGCGCTTCCCATAGCAGCCCAGATGCCCACCAGTGGGCGAGCGGGAGTGAGCTGCTCCACACCCGCCGCAGCTCCGAGCCTGGCAGGCGGACTCTTTGAAGAAGCCGCTGGAACCGGGAGCCGGCAGTTCGGGGTGCGCCTGGGCCACAAGGCTCGCAGAGCGCAGCCGAGGCGGGAGCGGGTGACGGCAGGTGGTGATGGCCGAGGCAGCGCTGCCTCTGGGCGCCGGACCGCTCCCATCACACAGCCAGCTCGTCCCATGCTTCCCGTGAGCGCCGGGGAGGCGCAGGCCCGTGTTTAGGGCTGCGGGGAGCCCTAGACACTCAACCCTAAACGGGAGACTGACTCACCCTGTCTCCCCCGAGCGTCCACGGGGCCCTGGGTCACACGCAGCTCAGCCCGCAGGCTCGTGCCTCGGGGCCTGACCGCGAAACCCGCCAAGTACTGGGGCTCCCCCAAGGCCACCAGTGCTTCAGATGCAAGTGACACCCAACCACCTCCGTCTCCTGTCACCCCAATTTCATAAAAGGAGGACTTGAGAGTATGGAAAGGTGGGGCCGCGGAGGGACCACCGATTGGGCCCCGTCCTGCCCGCCCAGGGCTCCATTCTGCGGTCCCCTCCAGGACCCCCGCTGGGGGCTCCCCCTGCCGGTGTGGAGAGGTAGGGACGGTGGGTGGGCTCAGCTCCAGGCCTCTGTTTGCCTCAAGTTTCAACATTTACAAAACATTGGTCCTCAGCTCTCCTGGGGAGATATTTCCTAGAGGAATGTAAACACGGGAGATTGGGAAGGCTCGTGCTGGGCTCCGCAGCGGTAGGGTCTCCTGAGAGCACAGTCTCCTTCTCGGAGGGGCTCTGTGGCTGGGTTTCCCCCCCGGGGGTGGTAGTGAGGGAGGTGAAGCCTGGGAGTTGAGAGTCACCCCCTCCCTGGGAGCCCGGTCTCCTGTTGCCTCCGTGCTCCATCCAGGGCTTGCTGCGTGATCTCAGGTCAGAGGCGCAACCTCTCTGGGCCCCTGAGCCGATGGGGCTGATCGTGTTCTCCTGCCTGGCTTTGGCCCCAGTCCCTCAGCGCCACCATGTCTCTGTGCCACACACCCAGTGGGGCTTTAGGGAGCTGCCGTTTCTGGTGCCCTGCGCTGGCCCTGGGCGGGCGCCTGATCTGATGCTCACAAAAGCCCATTTTACAGACGGGAGACTGAGGATCAGAGGGGCTATGTGGACGCTGCCTGTCACCAGCGCTGTGACCCCGAGGCACTGTGCGACCCAGCCTGCTGGTCAGGGGTCAGGAGGCTGCCGGGTTGGTCAGTCCTGACCTTATCTGCAAGGTTGCTCAGTCCCCGTCCCGAGGGCTTGCTCCTGGCTGGACATGTGCCCACACGCTCTGTAGCAACAGCTGAGCCCAGGCATCGTCAGCGAGGCCCCAGCCCCGGGAAGCCGAGCGAGGCAGAGCCTGCAGGAGGCCGTCTGGGCCCTGCAGGAGGCTGGCACAGGCCGCCCTCAGGGCCTCCGGTATCTCCACCGGAATGCACCGAGCGCCCACCCCTGCCCACCCAGGGGGAGGAATGTGGCCGAGGCTACGAGAGCAGGGAGTCTGGTAAGAGGCCTCCCTCCACCTTCTGGAATCCTCGGCCTGCCTCTCCCCGCCCCCACTGCAGAGCGAGCCTCTGGGCCTCCTCTCCGCAGGCTGCAGGGGCTCTGGGGTGACCAGTGTGAAGGGGTGGCACCTCCCAGGGCTGGTCCCTGCGTGACAGCGTCCCTTCCTCAGAGAGGCCTTCCCTGATCACCTGACCTACGGCCCCCTCATTTGGGCCGCTGCCCTTCAGAGCCCTAGACCATGCCCCATTGGCATCCTGGGCCGGACGCCTCCCTGCAGGGCCCTCCTGGGCACCGTGGGGTGTTCAGCAGCATCCCCGGTCTCTACCCACTAGCGGCCAGTAGCACCCTCCCCTCCCCCAGGCAGGGCAGTCAGCCAGACAGTCAGTATGTCCTGGGGGGACCGTCCTGGGATGAGACCCACTGCCCCAGACCTTCCTGAGATGAGACATTAATTGTCCTCTTCCCCAGGCCAGGAGCTCCCCGAGGACACGGGTCACCCGTCCTGAACGCTGCAGGGCCCGTGCCTGCCCGGGGGCCCAGGACAGCGTCCCGGCCCGCACGGCCACCTGCTCGAGGTCACAGCAGGTCGGGGGGGCGGCGCCTCCTGGCTGGGCCCTGCAGGACATCCTGGGGCCTCAGAGTCCCAGAGAGCCTGTGGAGCTGGGCAGGGAGCAGAGAAGCTGCCCAGAGCCCAGAGGAGCTGTGGGGCCGGGCTGTGCCGGACAAGCCCGGGCCGCGCCCGCTCACGCGGGGCAGGAATCTGGATTCCGTCACTCTCCACCTGGGCTTTCCAGGCCCAGCAAATCTCTGTCCCTGGGCATGTTTCTGCAGCAGCTGACATGCTCGGCTGCCTGGTGCTCAGAGGCTGGGCTGGGCCCCACAGGCAGCCCTGTCCACCCAGGCCCCTGCTGGGTGTCCCCGGGGCAGAGCAGGGAGGTGAAGGACCTCCAAACCGCCACTTCTGAGTGCTCCGTGCCTGAAAGCCCACCATTAACCCTCCTTAGGGCTCAGCTTGGGCGGGGGGGTGGGGCAGGGGGGGGTCCTCTCCGCCGGCACAAGGGCCCATCCTGGCTGCGCTGCGTCCCACCCCTCCACCCCCAGAGCCCGAGGCTGGGTTCAAGCCCTGCCCTGCATCCTAACTCCGTGAATGGGGGGAGCCACTTCCTCTCCCTTGGCCTCAGTTTCCTGCGCTGTACATGCTGCCGGTTCCTCCCAGGGCAGGAAGAGCCGGTCCAAGGTCACCTCCCAGACAGACAGACAGATAGACCGCAGTACCCGTTTCCACTGAAGAGCACAGCAGTAAAGGGGTGGGTGGAAGAGTGGTCTTTCCCTCCCGAGATCTGTGCCCGCCCGCAGGTGTACAAGGCCCCCAGCTGCCCTGTCCTGTTGAACGCTCCCCTCCACCCATGGGGAAGGGAGAACAGCTTCGACCTTCTGATGGGGCAGCTGAGGCTGAGAAAGGAGAGGGGGGGGACTTCCCTGGCGGTCCAGTGGTTAAGATTTCACCTTCCAATGCAAGGGGTGCAGGTTCGATCCCTGGTCAGGGAGCTAAGATCCCACATGTCTAATGGCCAAAAACCAAAACATAAAACAGAAGCAATATTGTAACAAATTCAATAAATACTTTAAAAATGGTCCACATCAAAAAATCTTTAAAAAAAAAAAAAGGAGAGGGGCCGGGGCCGGGGTGTCGGCACTAGAAAACAGGCCTGCCCAGTTCCCAGGTCTCAGCCTTAATCACCGTGCTGCCCCTTCAGGATGGCGGGGCCTGGGACAGAGGTCAGCCTGGAGCCAGACCCCGGTGTCCGCCCCCGGCAGGCCTGGCCTGGGGGGTAAAGGTGGGCCTTGCTGCCTGCTCTCCGCAGCCTGCTTGCTTTGAACCTGAAACTCCACCGGCTTGGCTGGAACGTCGTGGCCTGTGGCCAGCATGCTGAGCCCGGAGCATGTCCACTAGGATGAGCCAGCTGGACGCTGTGTGCGTGCCTGGGGCGGAAGTGCCTCCTTTCCTGTCCTTGGCTCAGTCCTTGTAGCCCGGCCCCACCGGAGGGATGGGGCCAGAAGATGGACGTTCTTGGGTGTCTCTGACCTCAGAGTCCTCTCCGCTGGGTGTCAGCCGGCGTCCGGGAGCCCGGCCCGGCCCCCCACTCCGCCTCCAGAGTGCCTGCGCCTGTAACTGGGGAAGGGGCCTGCGAGGGCCTCCCAGGAGCCACCCAGACCTGCCCCAATGCCAGCGCAGTCAGCAGCACGGCCTGCCTGCCTGGGGGAACATGGATGTAAAAACCCAGGGGGAAAACAAAAACAAAAACAGGGGCTTCCCTGGTGGCGCAGCGGTTGAGAGTCCGCCTGCCGATGCAGGGGACATGGGTTCGTGCCCCGGTCCGGGAAGATCCCACATGCCGCAGAGCGGCTGGGCCCGTGAGCCATGGCCGCTGAGCCTGCGCGTCTGGAGCCTGTGCTCCGCAACGGGAGAGGCCCCAACAGTGAGAGGCCCGCGAACCACAAGAAACAAAAACAAAAACAAAAAACCCAGGGGGTGGAAGCTCAGGGTTTGTGTTCCCTACCACGTGTAGGTTATACCTCAATGAAAAAATCTCATATGGTAAAATAAATAGAATGACAAAAAAAAGTAAAACAGAAGAGAACGTGACACTGGCCAGACACTCTCAGGCTCCCCCAGGCTCTGACAGCCTGCGAGTAACGATGGCCAAGGCCCCACAGCCCAGGTCGCCGAGGCTGGGCCCATGTGCTGGGGCTGCACGCCAGCTGTGACCTCCCTTGAGCCTCACGGAGACTGGGGAGGGCCGGCATCTGCCTATCTCCCTGAGGCCAGAGGATGGTCTGGAATCACGGCTGGGGGCTGTGGCACCGGGACCTGCTGGGTGGGAGCCTGCGTGCTCCTCAGCCCCTGGGAGCCCCTCTGAGGCAGGAACTCTGTCGTGAGCTGGGCCTTCTCCTGAGAGAAGAGGGCAGGCAGGAAGGGCCAGTGGTCACAGCTCCTGGCCGGGTCTGCACAGGGAGAAGCCTGTCCCTTGGCCCTGAGCTGCAGCTCACTCTGGCCCGCGCCCAGGCCCGGAAGGAGGGTTTCCTGGTTTTGGGGCTGGTTCCCTTCTACACACAATACATTTCAGGCTGACCTGGCCCCACCCGGCCCAGAAGCAGCCACTCTGGGAGGAGGAGGGAGGCGTCCCAGGAAGGCTGCGAGCCTCGCTTACCTGTCTGTGAGGTGGGCCCCCAGGATGGTGCTGGGGGATGGGCAGCGGATGCCGCACACGGACACCATCCAACACCACTAGCCGCCGTCACCCAGCTGGGCGGCCTGAGTGAGGACCCGTGTGACACTGGGGTGGTGACAGTGCAGCTTCTGGAGTCGTCAGCCCAGGGTTCAAATCTATAGCGGTGGGACCTGGGGTCACAGCATAATAACGATGGTGACAGCGGTGATGAAGAAGGTGGCAGTGATGTTGATCGTGACGATGGGGGTGCTGAGGGCCTCCTGAATGCCACATCCACGCTGAGCACCGCCTGTGTTAACTCTCCAGAGCAGTGCTCTTACCGCTGTCCCTACTTTAAAGCCAGGAGGAGGAGGAGACAGCTAAGCTACCTGTCATACAGCTACGAGGCAGAGGGAGGGTGCCAAGTCAGCCTGCTGATGGGAACTGGAAGCCAGGGCGATCTAGAGCACTTGGGGGTGCAGCGGGCAGTAACAGGTGTATGCTCTGTAGACCCGGAAGTGCTCGGGGATCCTGATGGGGACCATCCTGCTGAAGAGCCGCTTCTCTGAGCCCCTGGGAGCTGCTCCGGGAGCTGCCAAAAGGGCTCAGGACAGTGTCTTCAAGTGCCAGGTCCTCCCATCCCCAATCCCTTCATCCCACCCAGCCTCTGGCCCTTTTCCAACCTGGAGACCCCACAGGAAGCTCAGTAAACAAGTCACCCCTCGGGCAAGGGGCGAGGGGCCAGGGGCCTGAGGGAGGTGGCCGGCCCCCTTCAGCCGGCAGGAAAGTGGGCAGAGAGTGGACAGGTGAGCCTCTGCCCTTGGGCCCCTCGCAGGGCTGCCTGCAGGGTCAGGTGCAGCTCTTGGGCGCCCCGTAGTGGCTGCTGGGGAGAGTACAAGTGGGATGTGGTGACACCTCTCCCCAGGTTCCTGACCTCTGGCAGCCTCCAGCCTGAGTAGCTGCCCTCGGCCACTTCAGATGCCAGGAGGCCCTGCTGATGGAAGGCCCACGTAGGCTCCCTTCAGGGACCACTGGCTCCTCTGTGGGACCTGAGACTTCAGACAGCAGGGTTTCTTAAAGGTGGGGTGGGCTCATCCAGATTTCACAGGCCCGAGGGTGGGGTCACAGGGCTTCCTTTTGAAGATCTTGGCCTTGGGATCCCACCCCGGGGAAGATGAGACTGTGATGTCTTGTGTGTGCGCCCACATGTGTGCATGCGTGCGTGACCTATAGTCTTAAACGTTTGGTTTTTTTTTTTGCGGTACGCGGGCCTCTCACTGCTGTGGCCTCTCCCATTGCGGAGCACAGGCTCTGGACACGCAGGCTCAGCGGCCACGGCTCACGGGCCCAGCCGCTCCGCGGCACGTGGGATCCTCCCGGACCGGGGCACGAACCCACGTCCCCTGCATCGGCAGGCGGACTCTCAACCACTGCGCCACCAAGGAAGCCCCACCTTGATCATTTTTAAGTGTGCAGTTCAGCAGTATTAAACACATACATAACGTTGTGCAGCTGTCACCACCATCCATCTCCAGAACTTTCTCATCTTGTAAAATGGAACTCTATACCCCTTAGACACTAGTACCCCACTCCCATCTTCCAGCCCCGGGCTCCCACCATTCTACTCTCCATCTAAATTTGACTCCTCTAGGTACCTCATATAAGTGGAATTACACAGCATTTGTCTTTTTATGACTGGCTTATTTTAATTCGCAGAACATCTTCAAGGTTCGTCTTCTGTACCCGTGTCACAATCTCTTTCCTTTTTAAGGATGAATACTGTTCCACTGTATGCACAGCCCACATTTTGCTTATCTGTTCATCCACCCATAGACACTTGGGTTACTTCCACCTCTTGGCTCTTGTGAAAAATGCTGCTGTGAATATGGGTGTGCAAATACCTCTTCAAGACACTGCTTTCCATTCTTTTGGGTAAATGACCCAGAAGTGGAATTGCTGGATCACATGGTAGTTCTTCAGTTTTTTAGGAACCACCATACTGTTTCCCACAGCAGCTGTACTATTTTACATTCCTACCAACAATGCACAAAGGTTCCAATTTCTCTATATCCTTGTCAACACTTATTTTTATATTATTTTTTATAGTGGGTGTGAGTGGTACCTCGTTGTAGGTTTGACTGGCATTTCCCTGATGATTAGTGGATGCTGCACATGTTTAAATGTTCCTATTGGCCATTTGTATATCTCCTCTGCTGAAATGTCTTTCGGAGTCCTTTGCCCAATTTTTTTTTTTTTTTTTGCGGTATGCCGGCCTCTCACTGCCGCGGCCTCTCCCATTGCAGAGCACAGGCTCCGGACGCCCAGGCTCAGCGGCCATGGCTCACGGGCCCAGCCGCTCTGTGGCATGTGGGATCTTCCCGGACTGGGGCACGAACCCGCGTCCCCTGCATCGGCAGCATCGGCAGGCGGACTTTCAACCACTGCGCCACCGGGGAAGCCCCTTTGCCCATTTTTGAATTCGGTTGTTGTTGTTGATTAGTTTTAGGAGTTCTCTCTATATTCTTAATATTAATCCCTTATCAGATGTATGATTTGCAAATATTTTCTCCCATCTTTGGGTTGCCTTTTTACTCTGTTGATGGTGTCTTTTTAAGAAGATTTTATTTAAAAAAATTTTGGGGGGCCATGCCACGAGGCACGTGGGATCTTAGTTCCCCAAACCTGCACCCCCTGCATTGGAAGTGCAGAGTCTTAACCACTGGACCGCCAGGGAAGTCCTGATGGTGTCTCTCTTTTTTTTTTTTTAATGAATTTATTTATTTTTGGCTGCATTGGGTCTTTGTTGCTGTGCACGGGCTTTTCTCTAGTTGTGGCAAGCGGGGTCTACTCTTTGTTATGGTGTGTGGGATTCTCACTGTGGTGGCTTCTCTTGTTGAGAAGCGTGGGCTCTAGGCACACGGGCTTCAGTAGTTGTGGCACGCGGGCTCAGTAGTTGCTGCTCATGGGCTTAGCTGCTCCATGGCATGTGGGATCTTCCTGGACCAAGGCTCGAACCCGTGTCCCCTGCATTGGCAGGCAGATTCTTAACCACTGCGCCACCAGGGAAGTCCGCCAATGGTGTCTTTTCGATGCACAAATTTAATTTTTCATGAAGTCCAATTTTTTTTGGTGGTTGTTGCTGCTGCCCGTGCCTTTGGTCTCATATGCAAGAAATCATTGCCAAACCCAATATCATGAAGGTTGTGTCCTATGTTTTCTTCTAAGAGTTTTATAGTTTTACGTATTGTGTTTATGTACTTGATCCATTCTGAGTTAATTTTTGCAATTGGTGTGAGGTAAGGGTCCAGCTTCATTCTTTTGCATGTGGAGACCCAGTTTTCCCAGCACACTTGTTGAAAAGACAGTCATTTCCTTCTTAAACGGTCCTCATCACCTTTTTGGTGCTCCGGGGCTCTAGCTGTCTCCGTCTCCTGCCTCTCAGCTACAATGTTTTTTTTTTTTTTTTGCGGTACGCAGGTCTCTCACTGTTGTGGACCCCGTGCCGCGGTGCACAGGCTCCGGATGTGCAGGCCCAGCGGCCATGGCTCACGGGCCCAGCCGCTCCACGACATGCGGGATCCTCCCGGACCGGGGCACGAACCCGCATCCCCTGCACCGGCAGGCGGACCCCCAACCACTGCGCCACCAGGGAAGCCCCAGAGACAATCTCTTGATGACCAGGCCTAGCTGGGCTGACCCACACACTGACACAGACAGGCAGGCCAGCTGTGCAGACCCCCAAATGAGACAGACTGGCACCTGGGGCCCTTTGCTGCAGGGCTTGCACCTGGACAAACGTCTCCTTGAGCTACACAACATTGTACAAAAAAACTGTATGGGATAAAAAATAGCAGCATAATGCACACTGGAGGCAAACTATGGACAGAAAGATACAAAAAGACCAAAAACCCAGCTGCCACTTTTAAAGAGCTGGGAGCAAGAACAGGGTACACGGAGCAAAAGCAGGGTCCTGCGCATGCGCCCTGCACACCCCACCACCTAAGGGGTGGGCAGACCACCTAAGCCACCCCTCTGGCCCGAGCCCTGGACCTGCCCCTATCCTCACCCCATATAAGAAACCAGCTCGACTCCCCTGGGGAGCTAGCAAGGGAACCTGTTACTTGTTTCCACTCCCCCCTGCTGCAGCAGGAGCCCCGATAAAGCCTTGCCTGAATTTCTTGTCTGGCTTCTTATCAATTTCTACTGATTAGGGAAGGCCAAGAACCCTGGTCGGTATCACAACCACAAACATAAACACGTAATGTCTGTGCACGTGCTGGGGGTCCTGGAAAAAGCACACATCTCTCACGGCTGGCATGAACATGGAGCGTGACCTTCCTACAGGGCGCTGGCCTCGGTGACTCACTCCTGATGCCCAGCTGCTGGCGCCCAGCGGAAGCAACAGCAGACACACTGCCCGCACGAGCACTGGTTTCCGGGTACGAGGGAACTGGTGGCCTCAGCCCCCACCAGGCCCAGATGTTAAACCCTCCCAGAGCCGCACAGAAGTTGGCAGTGACTCAAATGGGGCACCGTGTGGCCAAGCTGATGGGGAGCATTTGCACGTCACCACAGGGTGAGCAGACACAGCCCTGGGCAGTGAGCTGGGAGCCCAGACTGGGAGGATGGGGAGGGCGTGTCAAGCAAAGGGGCATTTGGACTTCGGAGACTCCACGGCCAGGCTCAGTCCGGGCAGCAGGCGGAGGCCAAGTGCGCAGGGTCTGGAGTCCACCCACGAGGGGCCTTCCCTCTCCTCCGCGAGATGAAGCCCAGGAGGATGTTTTAGTCGAGGCTGCAGGGCACGCCCCCAGGAACGCAGGGCGGGGGACCCTGGGAAGTCAGCTCTGCAGCCTGGAGTTTTCCTATTTTCTTCCTTAACGGACCCTTAGCACCAGGAGAGACTGCTCCGTGGAGGATGGAGTGGGCGTGATGTGGGGGGAGGGGTCCTGGGCAGGGGCCGGCCGGTGCAGGGCGAGGGAAGGGCTGGGGCGGCTCGACCTGGTTCTGCCACGAGGCTTGGCCGAGCTCCTTCCCCGCTCAGGCACTGGTTTCCCGAGGGGTTGTCTTCCACGGCCTGGGAGGGCGCCCCCCACCCCAGCCCTGCCGCTCCTCCCTCAAGACCGCAGGGGCTCTCCCCACTCTTCGCTCTTAGAACCAACGGCGCCCCCCCTGCGTCCACGTTCGTGATGCCCGGCTTGTCTCCGGGGTAAGCGCTCCGGTCCGCAGCTCTCACGTGCTGACAAGCGCGGCCCGTTCCAGGGCCCCCGGCCCCCGCCCTCGCCCCCCGGGTCCGCAGGTCCTGAGCGGCCGCGGGCACCGGGCGGTCCCGGCGACGGGAAGCGCCCGCCCTAGGCGCAGCCCACCGCTGCGGGGACCCGCCCGCGGGCGCCCTCGCGAGTCCGCGCCGGCCACCCGCCCAGCACGGCGACTCGCCCTCGAGGCGCGGCCGCGGCCACCTTGCGGTCGCCAGACGTCAAGAGGCTCTCACCCGCCGGAAGCAGAAGTGCGTCAGAGCGGCCGGCCTTGCTCTCTGCGTAGAGTCGCGGGGGCGTGCGGGACCCGGAAGTACTCGCCAAGACCCCGCCCCACCCGCCAATAGCACTGCCGGGCGAGAAGGCCCTTCCTCTCTGCGCTCGCGCTCGTTGTGGTGCCACCAGGTAGGTCTCGCGGCCGCGGTCGGGGTCGGGGCCGGGGCCCGGGCTGGGTGGCGGCGCGGGGGCCTGGGTCGGGGCGGGGCGGGGACGGACTCGGGCGTGCGTGGGTCGGGGCCTGGGCGGGGTGGCGGCCCGGAGCCCGGGTCGGTGCGGGGCGGGGACGGACCCGAGCGCGCGGACACGGCCCGTCCTCACGGCGCTGCGGGGGGCTCCACAGACGCTCCCTCAACATGCAGAACGACGCCGGCGAGTTCGTGGACCTGTACGTGCCGCGGAAATGGTGAGCATCCTCCGCCCCGGTCCCTCCATCCCCCGCCGCCGCCACCGGCCGCCGAGCCCTCTCCCTGCCCCTCGCTCGCCGAGCCCCGTCCCCGCTCACTGCGCTCCCCCCGCAGCTCTGCCAGCAACCGCATCATAGGCGCCAAGGACCACGCGTCCATCCAGATGAACGTGGCCGAGGTGAGCCGGGCGGCGGGACGGCTTGTCCCCTGGGGAGGGGCGAGGTCTGGGCGGGCCTCACGTCGATTCGCAAACCCCAGGTTTAGACCGGAAGGCGTTTGGGTGCACCTCTTTGTGACCCCCATTCTTGATTCTCGATTCATAGGTTGACAAGGTGACAGGCAGGTTCAACGGCCAGTTTAAAACCTATGCCATCTGCGGGGCCATTCGCAGGATGGTGAGTGTTCCCCGGCCTCGCTCAGCGGGCCTTTGAACCGGAGTGGCATCTCCCTCCCTGTTCCCAACCTGAGCAGGTTCGTTGGCAGAAGAGACTGCAGCCTGCTGCACTGGACTGTGCTGGCTGCCAGCCCCTTCCTGGGGGTGGAAAAGGGTGCTCGGGGGCCCAAGAAAGGGCCCACCCTGAGAAAACAGGCAGGCGATGACCTTGGAGCTTCCCAGTTATCACAGCTCCTTCCAGCCCCAGGGGTCTGACCCCTGTACCGTCAGGGGTCTGCCTGATGCTAGCGTGTCTACCCTTGGTCGGTTTGGACGGCAGTGTGGCTGAACCTCTGGCCAGCAGGGCGCCTGGTCCCAATGTGCGTTCTCCCCTAGGGCGAGTCAGATGACTCCATTCTCCGACTGGCCAAGGCTGACGGCATTGTCTCAAAGTAAGAGGACTGGGGTTTGGGCACAGAGGCCCAGGATGTCTTTGGAGACTAGGTTTTAAAGTTCTTCCTTTTGTTCCAGGAACTTCTGACTGGAGAGGATCCTGGATGTGGAACGTGTGTTATAAATAAAGAGTGAAAACCTATCTGTTGTTTCACTTCTGTGCTTCGGGTGGGGGGAGGGAGGGTTCCTCTGTGCTCTGGAGGGTCGGGGCTGGCGTTTTGCTGTGATTGGAAGGGGCTGGCCGGCTGAAGGGCAGCCTATGACACGTTGCAAAACCAAATTTTACTTAAAGCACAAATACATTACTTTTTGCAAACAGATCCATGACACTTGACTAGACAGTGAGGTCAGATGGCCACTTAAGCGCTCATTTAAGGCCACAGCACCTCCTAGGCACTGAGGGCGTGGCCCCAGGCCCTTGGATACAGATGTCTGGGCTGGTTCTAGGCGGTGACATTTTAGGCTGGAGTTTAATGCCTTAAATACTGGCTTCATTTGAGTACCACACAGTGGCAGCTGTTGACATTAAAAAGGACGCAGTGCACTAAAGGGAAGGTTACAGACGGGTTTGGTGAATGACTAATTCTCACTACATGAACAGGTAAAGTTTCTGTATCAGCCATTCTAACATCTGTATAGACATTTCCAGGAAGATGTGTTCCTCAAGGCTGAATTGTAAACCAGGACATACATTTTGTAAGTCGGTCCCCTGCAGTGCCTGTAACAGGAGTGTCCTTGAGACGCTGTGTTGGCTGGACAGGTCACTTGCAGAAGGGTTGCCTGGGGCCTAGCAGCTTCATCCTTCCAGCCCTCCTTGGTGCACGTCAGGTGTGGGAGCCATCTTGGGGAAGACGGGGAAGAGGCACTCCTCAATAAATAAGGTCAGGATACAGACTGGGGCTTCACGCTCCGTCCTGCAGTTGTCCCCCTCTCCTCCCTTAGCCCAAGCGGCTGACTGAGGAAGCAGGAAGAGCCGCCAGCAGGGCGGGAGCCGCCGTCCTGCACCCCTGCTGGGGTCTCAAGTTGCTGGTGGTTGAGCGCTCTGATGAGGGCTGGCCTCTGTTCTGCAAAAGCACCGGTGCACACGCGTAGGATGCAGGGTGGGGCTGTCCCGGAGCCCCTCCAGTGACAAGCTTATGGGACAGCAGTAGGGAAGCAGCTTAATGGCCCAGCCAACACGGTCCTTTCTGAGAGCAGCTGACCCGTGAAGGAGAAGCTCCAGCCCACGGTCTTCAGTGTTTCTGGTTGGGCAGCAAGTGGATGAACTGGGCCATGTGTAGCATAGAGAAGCTGGCGTGCCGGGCACACACCTGCCCAGAAGGACAACGACCGGCCTTTGGGGTCGGCTTGGTGTGGCGGCTCCTCTGGCCCAGGCGGCTCCCACTTCCTGCCGGGAGGAAGAACGCTGGCCCGACCCTTGCGGGGAGGCAGGGCTGTGAAGGGGTCAGTCTCCTCCCCGCTGGAGGCTCAGGTGTGGTTCAAGTCACAACTTCAGCAGACGCCGTTTAACCGGCTTCTGTTCCCTCAGGAAAAAAGACCCAAAGAACCAAATCCTACACGACAGTAAACACGGTTTCTCCACAATATTGCCTAGGAAGATCAAGAGCCAGCAATCCAGTCATCCTGAAGGTCCCCAGTGTCGTGGGCAAGGGGCGGTCTTCCCGGTGAGACGGATCCTTGCGTGGGGTGGGCTAGTTCTGTGCCCAGAGGCCTGCTGGGGTGTGTGACCCCCAACAGGGCATCGGGACTTCACAGTGATGTGATCCTTGGAAGAACCGAAGTCTGAGAGTAAAAAAACGAGACTAAAACCAACCAGGGGTCTGCTATCCTTGGCTTCGGCTGACGCCAGAGCTGTGTGTGTGGATGTGGGTAGGTGGGTGCACACCCCCCGAGGGGGCTGTGCTGGGCTGGGAAGGAGCCGGGCCGAGGGGGGAGTGGGGATTCCACAGTGCGGTCTCCACGTCCGAAAACCCCAAACAGCTGAGATTAATGCCCCAACAGGTTCACGCTGGCAATCCAGCGCGTGCAGTGAGGTCTGGAGACCCAGATCTCCACAAGACACTAGTGCAGTGGCTACGATGGTAGCAGAAGGCTGGGTGATGCAAAGAGGAGAAAAGCTGTGAAGTCAGGATCCACCACCGCGCAGCATTAAGTCCTGATGCCAGACCAGGCACAGGAAAAAAAGAAACAACAAAGCCCCACATTTTGTTCACGGAGGAACGCAGCAGGGCTCTCCGAAATACTGCGGTGGTGTGGTGTGCTTTGGAATGGAAGCCATGTCCCTCCAGGGAAGCCAGGGCGTGGGGGAGCGGTGGCACCAGCCGGCGAGGGCCGCGCGTCCACACCCAGTGCCTGGAAATGCGCCCGCCGGCCCATGACGTGCCAGGAGCGCCCACAGGGGCCGGGCCACGCTAGAACTGCTGCGTGAGGCGTCGGTAATGAGGTAACACCTGGTTCTCGGGAAGGTAGAGAGCAAGTTCCAGGGCCACGAGCACCGTGAACTCAAACCCAATCAGATCCCGTCTGTTGAACCGAAACTTTTCTTCTAACTTCTGTGTTGAAGAAGACAGAGGGGTTGAGCTGCGGCCCCTCCTCCGGTTCCCGGCCAGGCGGCCAGGTGGCTGGGTCTGGGCGTGGGGGGTGGTCCTGCCTCCCGCAGCCGGGAGCGGGGGGATAGGGGCGTGCATACTCACATCGATGAGCTGCTTCACGTCGTTCTTGCGGAGGTCGCTGCTGATCTTGGCGGCCAGCAGCACGCAGGCGCCCGCACACAGCTTGCGGTTCTGCTTGTTGACCTTGCCCTGCAGGATCAGCTTCTCGAAGTACACATAGGCCATGGACACCGTCACGGGCTCCAGACCGCTCTCCTCAGACAGGTTCCACATCTCGCGTTTCAAACTGCGGGTTTACACGGGAGCCAAGGGCTTTGGGGCCAGGAAGCGCCCATGTCCCTGCTTGAGGGGTGTGCCTTTGGGCCACCAGAAAAGCGCCATTTCCTCCCAGAGGCTGTGGCCCGGCGCTAGGGCCCACGTCTTGGTGGGCGGGCAGCAGGCTGGTCTTGGTCTCCACTTGGCCCTCGGCTGGGCCCGCGGCACCCAACTGTCCTTAAGGGGACCCCCCGGAGGACAGAGTCCCCGTGCTCCTGTGGCAGTGAGGGGGCCGTGTGGGGAGGGAAGGTCAGTGCAAAGGCCCTGAGGTGCGGCCGTGCTGAGGCAGAGTCTGGACCTCTGGCTGTGGGGCCTCAACCTCGTCATCTATCAAGTGGGGACGGTCACAGGGCCCGGCTCAGGGGCTGTGGGCACCAGTGAGGAGGAGCCCTGCAGGTGTGGGCGGGTATGAGAAGCACCGAGGGCACCTGACCAAGAAGGCGGCAGGGGAGCTGCTGGCACTGGCCTGGCTGGATGGCGGGAGGGGCTGAGGAGGGGCGCGTCCCTCTCTCAAGCTCAGGGGTCTGCGTGGACCCGGCCTGGCGGCAGCGGGCTTGGGGACGCCCGCCTCGGCCCTCCTCACCTCCTGATTTTGCTCAGCGTCAGCTTGATGTGCGGGAACTTCTCCCGGAAGGTCTCGTTCATGTCCTTCTTGAGGTCGGAGGGCTTCACGTACTCTATCACTGTGGTCTGCGATGGATAAGGACCGTCCCCATGCAGCCCCAGGGGCGTCTGCACGCCACCTGGGCCTGCAACCGTGAGGCCCCGGGCCCGAGAGAACAATGCCAAGATGTGGGTGAGGCTGGGCCCAGGGCGCGTAGCTGCCCCCGCCCCCGGTGCCGGCCCGCAGCCCAGCCCTGGGCAGCGCCCCTACCATGTAGGACGCGAAGATGAGGACGCGCTTGTGCTTGCCGCAGGGCCACTGAGGGTCATCCAGGAGGTCAGGGTTGTACTCCAGGGCATCCCCCGCGTCGGCCCCTGCGAGCAGAGGGCAGCCCTGACCCACCACAAGCCCCGGTGAGTGGCTTGGCCAACCCCAGCCTAGTGCCAGGCAGCAGCTGTGCTGAGGGCGTCATCGTGGGACAAGGAGAGTGGGGTCAGGGGCTCCAGGTGTGGTCCCCCTCCTCGGGGGCCGGGGTCGGGGAGGACGTCCTGATGAGGAGGGGCCCCCGCCCAGAGCCATCGGTGGGTGCAGGTTCTCTGCGGCTGGGCTCAGGGGCAGCACAGGGCGTGCGCTCTGGGGCCCCCCTCCTGAGAGGCTGCGGCGGACCCGCTCCCCAGGCTTGGGCTGAGGACTATGGGCTTGGATGGGATGCACTGGGCCACCTGCCCTGCTCCCGGTCAGGGCCCTTGGGCTACCTAGTTCCGAGCCAGCTGGCGCTGCCCTGGGCGGCATGGGTTTGCATCTGGGCCCCAGCAGAGCGCGGGGGGCACTGGGCCGGGGCTGAGGTGGCGGGCCATGGCTGTCCGGCTTGAGCGTGACCAGGGCGTTGGTGGGGTACAGGAACTTGGCGTAAGACACAACCTGGCAGGCAGTGCATCGGGCTTAGCCCCGCCGCCCCGTCCAGGACCAGAGGTCCAGCCAGGTCCCTCCTGACCGCTGCAGCTCCCGCCGCCCAGGGCTGACGCTGCTCCCCGCTTGCAGGTTCCAGAACGCCCCGCCCCTCATCTGGGATCTGCAGCCGGAGCTCTTCCCTGCCTCGGGGGCCCCGACCTCCCATCGTCACCAGGCCCCCACGAGGCGACCGGCCTGTTTGGGCGTCTGCTCCTACCTTTCCATCCGCCCCCAGCTCGACGCCTTCCAACTGGAAAACCATCTCGGAAGACACGGAAACGCCGCCGGACGGATGCCTCTGCTTCTGGCTGTCCACCCTCAGGTCACTGCAACGCACGGGACGGGACAGAGCTGCCGGCCCCGCCCCCGACCTTGCGCAGGCGGGAGCTGAGCCCCAGGGGCCCACAGCGCCCCACCTCCACACCCTCGAGGCCCTGTAGCAGCCTCAGCAGGGGTCACGAGGACTCCCGCTATGAGAGCCATCTCTGTCTCAGCTCCTTCCTGGTCCCAGGCCCTTCCTGTTCAATCTCCCTGGTGGTGGGCCGGCCTCGGCTTCACCTCAAGTCACTTCTCAGGGGTGCGCCCTCCACCTGCAGCCACACCCTCGGGCACACAGGTCCCGATGCGCCGTCCCCACCCCGACAGCCATCTCCCTCTTCCCGGGGCTATGCGCTGGGCACAGCTGCCTGGCCTGGTCACGGGATGCACAGCAGTGTCCCGCCAGGAGGAACATCCCAGGCACCGACGTTTAGCAGCTCAAACGGGATAACGGTGCAGACGCGCCCCTCCCCGAGGACCAGGACCCAAACGGCCTTCGAGCTCTCAAGCAGCTTCGGCAGAAGCTGGTCTGCTGGCCCCGTGTGAGGCTGCGATGGTGTGGAGCTCCCGGCCGGTGGGGACCAGCCGCTCACCTGACACGCAGGCCTTCTCCATAGGGCAGGACCGAGAAGGCCGCACACAGGGACCGTTTGGCGCAGATGAGCACGATCCTGCGGGAAGGAGGGGGTCAGGGCAGGGCGGCAGGCGTTTCCCTTCCTGCCTAGACTCAGATGGGAACTGCCCCAGGCATCGGGGGACGCCCGGGATGGCGGTTCATACGAGAGAGGCCAGGCTGTGCAGACACCAGAGGCAGAGGCGCGTGCCCGAGGACGGCTGGTCAGGGAAGCCCATCCTCGGGCATCCCAGCAGGGCAGGGGCCTCACGGCATCAGAAAGCGCCCAGTTCCATGTTCCGAGACAAAGTGGCCCGAGAGGGGCCGCTGCGTGGGGCGCACAGCAGAGAGGATGGCCTTTCCTTCCTCTGGGCATGGCTCTGCCCAGCCCGGCCCCAGTTCAGCAGGGAGGACGACGGTGGAAGACCCCCTTCCCTGGCTGGGACCCTGGGCACCAAGGGTCCACTGAAGCCAGCCCGGCGCTCAGTCTGCCCGGGGCCTGCTCCTGGGCCAAGCCTGTCATGCTGGGGACCACGCTGGGGTTCCAGGACTGTCCGAGCTACAGCCACCGCAGGGAAGACGCAGCACTGCCCGACCAGGGCTGCCTGGTAGGTGCCTGGGCACGGCCTCCAGCAGGAAGGGGAGCGGTCTGGAGACGCTTTGGGTCAGGACGGTGGCCTCAAGGCCAGGAGGGCAGAGCGTGAGGGACACGGGGCACGAGGGACGGGGCTTCTACAGACGTAGGGCCTCGGAGGGCTGTGCTGGGCACTGGCTATCACTCTGCAGCCCCGTTCAGGGAAGCCAGATGCCCTCTGTGTTCCCTTCTCCCCCAGACACAGCCCACCACTCTGCCTGCTCCCACTGCGTTTCCAGCATCCCTGTGTTTTAGACTTCTACTCAAGGCTGCGGTGGCCGGGTGGCTCCTCGCCCGGACGTGCTGAGGACCCCAGCGTTTGGTGAATACGGAGGGAAGAGGGTGGGATGGGGAGAGGGTCCACTTCCGAAGGGACATGGGCTGGGCCGTGTGGGCGAGCAATTCCTTAGCGCGCTGAAGGAAGAAATGGCTGCTGACAAGGGCAGGACCCCGGACCCCACCGGGCACGAGGGAGGACCCGCTGGGCAGCCACAGGGCGGGGCTGGGCTGGCACACGCTGGTACCTGCTGTTCTTGGTGTCGTACTGCCTCATGTTCTTGATGAAGTGCGTCTTCTTCAGGCCTTTGTGTCTTGGGGATCCAGATGTATGTTTGGTTCTGCAGGTGAAAAGGAGGTCACTCTTCCCCTCCTGGGAGCCTCTCTGGCCCCAGGAGAAAGGACGGGGGTGCAAGCGGCAGGCAGGGCTCCTTACCTTTGAAGCGAGGCACATCCCACCGTGTCTTCCAGAAACTCGAGCGAGCAGCGCTGGGAGCCTACGCGCCTTCTGTAAAGAGGACACGGCAGGGCCTCAGGGTACTGTCCAGAAGCTGCCTCCTGCGCCCTCCTCCCAGAGGCCCAGCCTGCGTCTCAGGTCTCGACGGGGCCCCCAGGCCATGGGCCAGAAGCAGGTCTGCGGTGAGGCCTGAGTGTTGGGCAGGGCCACCCGAGGCCACAAGAACCTGAGGGGGACATGGCACCGGGAGGGATGGCTGGCCGGGCCCTGGTCTGCCCACCGCCTCTCGGAGCTCAGCCAGGGGTCCCGGGAAGGGGGCATGGTGGGGCTGCACAGGGTCCCGCGGTGGCTCTGCCACGTCCTGCCGACCCTCTCCCGCCCACCTCAGCGTGTAGTGCTGCCCCGGCCCAGGACACCTAGAAGCCTCTCCCCCTCGGCTGGGCCGCCCTCCCTGCACCAGCCCCCGCCCCCGGCCTCAGGGCCCTGGCAGGGGCTGTTCCCTCGGTCTGGAAACTTCTTTCTCCAGATCTTCCCGTGGCTACGTCCCCCTTGACTTGAGGCTCAGTTCACACGTGGCCCTCCCCCTCCCCAGGGCAGCAGCGGTCCTGGTATGCATGTCAGGGAGGTGTCTGCTTGGGCCTGTCGCCGGAAGCACAGTGGGCGTGCTGAGCTTGCGGTGCTCCCCCACCCTTGCCTCCTGCCTCTCAGCTCACCCCTGGGAGCATAAAGGAGCCAGAAACCCATCAACCCGCAGCCCCACCTCAGCATCGTCCAGGCCTGGCGGCCAGAACTCTTCCCAGACCAAAGCCCTGCCCAGGGACAGGGAGGAAAGCGCTTCTATTAGACCCACACAGAGGGGAGTCTGAACCCAGACATGTGGCTGCGTGGTCAGGAGGCCCCCTGGGCTGGGGAGATGGCCTCAGTGACTCCTCGGGAGGGGACACAAATGGTCTTAGGTCACGTCTGAGGCTGAAGGCCAGAGACCCCCAGGCGTGCTGGGTGGTCGGGGAGGAGTGTGTCCCGGTGACCACAAAAGGGAACCAAAGACCAGCTGCCCGATGACAGTCGGGGGCTGCCCCCAGCCCTCTGAGGTGCTGACAGTGCTGGGGTTGTCCCAGAGACAAACCGGGTGTTTGGTCTGGTTTAAAACCATCCCAGGAGGGGGCCTTACCAGCACCCAGCACACAGGGAGCTCGGGAGGGCAGCCTCCCACCTGGCACTGGGCCCAGAAACCCTGCACAGGCTGCACCCTCAGGTCAAGGTCACACACCCAGGTTCTTGCCACCAAGGCCACCAGCAGGGACCGCTCAGGACAAAGCCAAGAAGCCGGGCTCTGCTGCCCCACTCCTCCTGGGCTCAGGTCACCGTGGTTTACGAGATGGAGGAACACGGGTGTCACACTCAGCCTGGGCCGGGCAGGTGCCCAGGTGTCAACGGCAGCCGTTCCCTGAGGCTGAGCCTCGCTGCGGAGCCGCTCCCGGAAGCTGCAGCCTGCCCTGCTGCCGCCTTCCTTGCAGCATCTCACGGGACCCTCCCCCTGGCAGGACCCCTGGTGTCCAGACGACGCCTGGCACGGTCAGGCCAGGTGGGAAGGGGGCAGCAGGAGGGGCACGTCAGGCAGACACCCAGCACCCAAGGAGGCCTGGGGTAGGGGCTGGTGAGCACCGGCCCCACGGTGGGCGATGAGGCAGGCCCTGCCCTGAGAGGGCGCCCCACTGCAGGTGGACGTGCAGGACCCGTGCCGGGAAGCGAAGCCGGCCTGGTGGAGACGGGAACGCCCCAGACAGGTGTGCGTGTCCTGCCCCGCGGGGCTGGGCTCAGAGGTCCCGGGCAGCAGTCCCGCGTGGCTTTCTCAGGCTTGCTTCCTCAGGTAATTTCCCAGGTGAGGCCCGATGGCTCCTGCACGCCTGGGACCTCGCTTACAGGGCCCAGAAGCCAGCGGCAGTCTCCAAGGAGGCAGCCATGGGCCCTTGGGGGCCGGGCTGCCTGAGCTCTGGCCCAGCGCGCTCCAGGAGCCCTCTCTCACCCCACCGAGCGTCAACACCTGATCCCAGCTGGTTTCGTGCATCTCTATCTTTGTGGTTTTCTTCTACATTTTCTTCCCTGTAAGCATTTTATACGTAAACTCAATCCTCACAGCCCTCAGCGTACAGGTGGTGAAACTGAGGCACAGAGCTGGCGGGAGTTAGGGCTGGGAGCTGCGCCCTGCCCCCCGGCGCTGCCTCTGCCCCTGGATTCTGCCACCCGCCCCCATGCCGCCCTCCTGACCGCGTTGGGGGAGCTGGAATCAAGGCTGCTCCGTGCTCTCAGGGCTCCTTTCCTGAACTCGGCCTGTGTCCGCGTGATGCTATTTGGGTTTGGGTCCAGAGACAGGGACGACGCTGACGAGGGTACCCTGAATCCTGAGCACAGACCAGGCTGGCCAAGTGAGGGGCTGTTGCTTTCGAGCCTCCCACTTCCCACCTCCCACCCCAGAGGAGCTGGCCCCGCGGCCCGAGGGAGGCTGAGAGCCCCGCTGGGATGGGGACCCTCCGGGGGCCGCCAGGCAGCCGCGGGCTCGCTCGTCCCAGGACGGGGACTGGCGCCCGGCCCCTTCCGTAGGCGGCGCCCTTTCCAAACCCACTGCTGGCCGGTCGACCAAGGAGGCAGCCTCTCAGGAGTCCCGAGGCGGGACCTCCACGGTCTCCCACGTGGCCCTGGGAGGATGGCACCCCTGAGCACTCGCCACTCTGGAAACGGCTCAGAATCCCAACACTGACCACACGCTGGCCCGAGCCTGTAGGCACGACAGGAACGTTCCAGCAGCTCTACCCGAAACGACCCCCACTGGGAGCAATCCCGCCGTGGACTCCATTGGGAGCAGGCCCCTGGAAGCGGTGTGTGCAGGGCCCGGCTGAGGACCTGAGCGGGGACAGGCGGTGCCGCACCCCGGGTCCTGCTGGTCGGTGGTCAGGATGTGCACGCCTCTCCCTGTATGCCCGTTACTCTGTTTAAAAAGTGCTACAAACAAACTACAAAGAACAAAGTCTGGGCTCCTGCCGCCTCAGCTAACACCCTCCCACTCCCCGACGTGTGGGCACATGCAAGTCCCAGGGAGCCAGGAGGCCCTCCCGGCTAAGCCGTCCAAGGCACACGGGATGGTGTCCCCCCACATGGCGGCGACTGGCCCGAGGCCGCCTGCGCTGGACTCTGTAGGGAAGATGGGGTCGGGGGCACAGGGGACCACCCCACTGGCTCACGTTCACAGCTGCCCCTTTACAAACCGGTGGCCCATACTCGCCTTCCCCCAGAGACAGGCAGGAAGAGAAATCGCCACTTTTTTGACATTGTTTCCACTTGATAAACTCCTTCACTTTGTAACTGAAAAAATGGCCCAGCTGAGAAGAGAAGGGCTCCTGCCTAGTTGGGAGACCACTCAGTCCGAGCCAGGGGCCACATGCAGGGGCTGCTGTGCGTGGGCTCAGCCGGTCTGAGAACGGGCAGGCCGCTGACAGGGGCCAGCACGACGACACTGAACCCTCCCCTGGCAGGAGAGTGTGGGCAGGGGTCCTGTCCGGCCGGCCCACCGCTTCACTCGGGCCTGAGCACGGGGCCTGGCACATCACAGGCCGTCGTGCATCCTTGTTGAGTGAGTGGGTCGCCCTAGGTACCCTGTCTCACCAAGTCCCTGCCAGCTTCCCCGGGTGACAGGACCCACATGTGGTCCTGGGCCGGCCTCCATCTCAGCAAGGCCTCTGGACCCCCTCTAGGCTCCAACCTCGGTGACCACTTCCAGCCGTTTTCCAGCTGGAGAGCAAGAAACCCCCAAATCAGTGATGTGAACAGACTGCCAGACACTCCACCGAAATCGCTTTAACTTGGACAGGCGCTCGGCAGCCTCCAGAGCGCTAGGCGGCTCCTGGCTAAGACGGCAGCTAAAATCCCAGGCCCTTCCTCGGGGCCAACCCTGCGCAAGCCCTAGCCCTTCCGAATCGCAGGGGTTTCTGCTCCCAGCTAACCCGGCCACGCCCCCGGCTCACCTTCCCCCGTGTTAGTGCCCTGGACTAACGACTAATGACGACTGCTGGGGGTTGAACAGTGTCCCCAAAATATGCGAAGTCTTCACCCCTGTCACCTGTGACTACGAGCACAGCTGCAATAGGGTCTTCACAGGTGTGACCAAGTTAAGGTGAAGCCCTTAAGCTGGGCCCTGACCCGATGACCAGCTGGGTCAGGGTGTCCTTACAGGCAGAGAGAAACGCCAGGTGAAGACAGAGACACCAAGGAGAAGCTGTGTGAGGACGGAGTCAGAGACTGCAGGGTTGTGGCCACAAGCCCAGGACATCTAGGGGACCCTTACCCCCGAGCCCTCCCAGGAGCAAGGCCCTGCCCACGCCCTGACTCAGGCTGTAACTTCCAGGACTGTGAGAGGAGACCCTGCTGCTGCCTGAAGCCTCCAAGCCCCCACCCCCGGAGAGAGGAGGGCCAACATGACAGAGGAGGGCGCAGCGGTCTAGTGGGGCAGGAAGAGGACCTGCAAGCCTGTGTCTGACCCATCCGGAGAAGCCCAGAAACCGGGTAAGCGCTAGGTGACCGTGGTGTCGAAATGAAAGCAAAGTTCTAGGGAGGAAGGTAAGGATTCTGATGAGTCACTCACTGGCTTAGCAGCAACAGCCGCACCAGACTATGCCCTGAGCATGAAACACAAACTCCCCACCGTGGGCTGAGCTGTGAGCACACCCTGGGCAACCGGGATGTAACACAAGTCCTCACTCCCCGGGCCGGGCCACCGTCACCCTCGCTGAGCCCTGGCCACCCAGCAGACCTCACAACAGCCCCTCCGGCAGGTAGTACCTAACACAAACCCATCTCACAGAGAAGCAAACTGAGGCTCAGAGAGGCTGTGCCACCTGCTCTGAGTCCCAGAGCTCCTGAGAGGTGGAGCTGGAATTCCAACCAGGTCTGTCCCCAAAGCCTGGGTCAGACCACCACACTCATGACACAGACTTTGGGAAAAGACCCTCAGGATTCTCTCCATTCCCCAGAACAACTTAGCCTCGAAGTCCACAGCCTACAGCTGGCAGCCCCCTTGCTACTCAGCAGCGACTACCTGCGGCCCTGCCTCTGGGCCCAGGGAGCACAGAGAGAAACGGACAGTGCCCACCCCGGGAGCCTGCCATCTGTCAGGGGAGGGTCAGTGACTCTCAGATCCAAGGGCTGGGCCCTGTGCTCGGCAGCAGAAACCGAGGAGGGACAGAGTCTGGGGGGGCAGGTGCGGCCCTGCGACATCTGAACGGGGATTTGAAGGCCAAGTGGGAGGGAGGGGCAGGAGAGGGCTCCTTGCACAGGCCAGGCCAGGGGAGGAGGGACACAGGGACCGTGGAGGGTGCAGCGGGAACACCGAAGGGCACCTGACTTGTGCCACATCCCAGCCTGTTCTGTGTCCTCCAGAGCCTGGGCCCCTCGCACGCTCTTCAGAAGCAGCACAAGCACCATCAAGCCCCATGGCCAGGCAGGGCTCCTGGCTACAGGCGCTTCATCGCGTCCCCGCATTCGAAGGGCTTCGCGGGCCAGGCTGCTGGCCTGTCGGTTCACAGCGAGGGCCTGGCCCCCGACCAGGGCGCCTGAACTGTTTGCTGAATGACACACGGCTTGCCCAGCACCACACACAGGGCTGCGGGGCCGGGAGAGGAGGGCACAGCGCAGGCCTGGCTGTAGGTGAGCGGGACCCTCGAGGCCTCACACAGTGGACGTCCCTGCCACTCTGCCCTGGCGTGCGGAGTGACTCGAATGGGACCTGGCGTGAAGGGAGAACTGTCCTCGGGCTGATGGCTGCCAGGAGACAGGACCACTCCGTTGGAGTCTGCCGGCTGAGGAAAGCAGGCTTTGGGGCAGGGGGCACAGACTAGAAGGGCAGAGCTCAGGGGTGGGGGTGGCCCTGAGATGGGCTGAGGCGTTCCTAGAAATGAAATCAGGGCAGGGGGAGTGCCTGCGATCTGGGATGTGACTGGCCCGGGGGCCCTGAGCTCAGAGTGGACAAAGGAGGCAGGGGTAATGGGGGGGCCTCCAGTGACCAGTAGCTGTGGGATGGGGGGCTGGGAGGTCTGGCCTGGTGTGGGAGACTCTGGGGCTAGATGTCACAGTACAGGGAAGATCCCTGGCCCACATGGAGGGGGTCACCCAGTTTAGAGAACGAAGGGGAACCCAGAGGGGGTGTTTGTGAGTCCCTGTGCCAGCAGGACTGGTAACAGTGGGCTGGGGAGGGGGGTGTGTCTGGAGCTGACAGGGCTCTGTATCTGGGGGCTGATAAGGGCTGAGGGAACCCCAGACTCATGTTCAGGGGACCGACAAGATTGAGAGGACCCTGACCCCGTATTCAGGGGTGGCAGAATTAAGGGGACCATGACCCTTGAGTCTGGGGACTCACGGGGCCCGAGGAGACCCTAACATCCGTGTCCAGGGAGTTGACAGCTTGCAGATGACTCCCGACTCTGACATCTTAGGATGGTGGGGCCCAGTCAAGACTCCCTTCTGGGGCTGGCAAGGCGCAGGACACCCCAACCCTCTGTCCCTCACTGACAGGGCCCAGGACACCCCAACTGGTGTCTGGGGCTCACAGGGGATCAGGGCCACCTCCCGGTCTCCAAGTCCTACGCTGACAGGTCACTCAAACCCTGTGGCACGAGCTGACCCTGATCTTCTGTAGGTCACCTCAACCCCACATTATGAGCTGAGCCAGCCCAGGGCCACCTGCCACCCTGCTCACTGCGCTGATGGCCCCCAGGTCACCCCGACCCTGTGTCCCGGGCTGTCGGGCCCCCAGGCCACCTCAACTCCTTGCCTGGGCGACTCCACTGCCTCCAACCCTGAGCCCTGGGTGACTCCGCCAGGTGACCCCGACCCCCGCGGTGACCCAGCCCCAGGCCACCCCGCCGCCCCCCAGGCCCCAGGTGACCCGGGCCACACTCACCTCTGGCGCTGCCCGTCCAAACCCAGGCTCAGGCCGAGGCCCAAGCCGGCGGGCGCGGGCGCGGGGCTGAGCAGGCCCTGGGGCGCCGAGGCCCGGCCCGCGGGTCCCGGCAGGGGCAGGCCGGCGGGGGGGGCGGGCGGCGGCGGCGGCGGTGGCGGCGGCGGCGCGGGCGGCTCGCGGGCCTCGGTGGGCGGCGGCGGCGGCGGCGGGGGCTTCTCGCCGCCCGGGCCCAGGCTCGGGGGCCGCCCGTCCAGGGAGATGTTGTTGAGAAAGAAGAGCGCGGCCTGGCGGCGCCGCGAATCCCCTCGCCGCCGCAGCGCCTGCGGCGCGGCCCGGGCGGCGGGGCCGGGGGACTGGTCCGAAGACCCACCCGCCGCAGCCGCGGCCATCCTCCGACTGAGCCCGCCGCCCGCCCGCCACCGCCCTCCAGCTCGCGCATGCGCCCGCGCCCGCCGCCCATTGGCCGGGGCGCACCCGTATGCAAATATATCGCCGTCACGCCCGCCCATTGGCCAGCGCGGGGCGGGGGGGGGGAGCGACTCCCTTGGGTCCTAGAGCGGGTTCCGAGGCGGCCAAGGGGGAGCCGGGAGAAGCCCCGAGGCCTGGCTCTGGGCGAGCGGTGGAGGTGCCGCGGGTTCGAGTCCCTGACTCGGAAGTCGCGGCCCCGGGGCGCCAGTGCTCTGTTCCACTTGCTGGGCTGTGGCGTTCGTGGTCAGCGTTCTTAAAGCCTCGTCTTTAGGCTCCAGCGCACTTCCCCTCTTGGGGTGTGTGTCTTTGCGGGGGCGGGGATCTGACGTGCGGGGCGCTGGAGCTGTACCACCCGCCGGGAGCCCCAGGAATGGCCAGCGGTGCCCCCTGGCCTCCCCCAGTGACTGAAGACGACACCGCGAGTCCGAGGGGAGAAGGCACCTGCCTGGGGTGGCAGGCAGGCGGGCGGTGCTGGGCCTTCAGCCCCAGACAGAGTCCTGCACGGCCGTCAGCAGCAAAGCGACCTTGAGTCTGGGGGGTGCCAGGTCTGTTTCCTCTTCTGTACCGGGACCCCCAACTTCAGAGCCGGTGGCTTCATGCTCAGGTGCTGCCTTCTGGAGCCCCCAGGAGCCCACCTGTGTCTTGGGGGGCAGGATCCTGCAGCCACCTCTGTGCCACTGGCCTGCTCTGTCCAGCTGTGTGCCTGTGGGCTTACTTATCCTTCAGGTGGGGGACGCTGATTTCCACCTCAGGGTATGGTCAGGGTTGAGTGGGCTCAGCCCGGGGCTGTCACCAGCGCTGGGGCTTCCCGGCGGTTGGAGACCGGCACTTGCCGTGTGGTTTGCCCACGCAGCTGTGAATGCTCCTCCGTGGAACCATACACGGCACACGCATTTCTCTCCTCCGTGCAGGTGTTGGGGGGCGGGGCAGACACAGCCCTGGCCTGCAGAGCGCCTCCTAGCGAGCGGGAGGCCAGTATCATCATCGTGGATCAGGGCCCCAGGGCCTGGCCCTGCTGGCCAGCTGTTACCAGTAGGAGGACCCTGGCAGGTTGGGGCGGGGGCGGGCTGCCAAACTGGTAGCTAATAGTTAAGCGGATGTCAGATGAGGAAAATGAAAAGGGGCGGTGGGAGGATGAAGCGATGGAGGGCTGTTATTTGGTTATTGGCCCTCAGCTCCAAAACCATGCTGTCTGCTGCCCGATAATGGAGCTGGGCCCTGTAGACTTTTCTCCTGTGCCAATTGGCATTATGTTAAACTTCGGTGGTGCCGCAGGGACACGGTGGGGGCGGGGGGAGTGGGCGTGGTCTTCTTCCAGGTTCTGTGTCGGGTGGAAGCCTGGGTGAGCTGCCCTGTGTGCCCTGTGGCGGTGCAGATGGCTCACAGGCCAGTGGACCAGGGACCCAGAGTGTGGAGGGGCTCTGTGTGGGGCCTGGCGGACATCCCCTGTTGTGTTCCCACAGCCCTCCCCAGAGGCTGCCCTGGTCCCTGTAATGCGCTGCAGATGGGGCTGGTTTTGATCCTGCCCTTCAGAAAGGGAGTGACTTCCCATCCCTGGGCACATTCAAGAGCCTCTTGCGTCACCTGCCCAGGCAGGTGGAAGCCCAGATGACCCCCGACCCTGCCAGCTGCACACGCCATCCTTCATTACACTTTATTCTCCGGGTGCCCTGGGACCGGCGCCCCCCCCACCCCCCACCCCCGCTTCCAGGTGCTGCCGTCAGCCTTCCTGCGCCCTCACTGCCCAGCACCCGTTTGTGGGACTCCACGAGGGGGCGCCCGAGACCACTGCTCAGAGCTCCATGCCCCGTCAGGAATGGGCCGCCAGGCTCGCAGCCCCTTGGGTCCAGGATGCTAGTGGAGTTGGTGGGAGGAGGGGGCACTGTCCAGGAAGGGCTGCCTGTGCACAGCAGGGGTGGGGGCGGGGCGGGGCGGGGCTGGAGCTTGAGCCGCCCTGGCCTCCCAGGCCCCTACTCCCTGCAAGGGAGCAGATGCTGGGCTGAGGGTGGCATGCAAGACCATTTCTGAGATGGAGGGGTTCAGAAGACCAGCCTTCTTGGCCTTCCCGACCCCTTTGGATGTGGGCCAGGACCCAGTCCGCTACGCTGCTGCTGGGGCCGTCTGCTGGCTGGCGGCATGGGCTGTCCTGGCCGCCGGCAGTCGGGTGGGGAGCACGGCTGGGCAGCTGGGGTGCCCCTGGCTCTCTCCCCAGCTGCCGGTGCTGGGTGAGGCGCTGCCGTCCTTGGGGTCCCTCGGGCTCCTGGCTCCCCTAGGTCCCTTACTCCTCAGGATGGCTTCTTCGAGGCTGTGGGAAGCGGACCGAGGTTAGACCAGGGGGCGCAGTAGTGGCCTTGTGTGTCCTCTTTTGCAGCAACGCTGGCTCTCACCCAGGGCCTCGTGGGCAGTTTCTGGGAACTCAAGAGCTCACACTCGTTTGCAACAGCAACGGACACCAGGGCAGGGTGGCCCGATTGGAGGGTGAGCCTTGGGAATTTGCTGGAGGCACAGACCCTCTCCCCAGGTGTGATCCTAGAGTCAGCCTGGCCCCAATGCCTCCCTTGCCGCCTTGCAGAGGGTCTGGGACATTCTGGATAAGCCGAGCTCACGGGGCAATTCTCTCAGAATCCCCAAGACATGGGCTAGGTGCTTCCATGGGCCTGCCTCTGCGGCCACAGGGAACGGGCATCTGGTCCTTGAAACCCTTACAGGTGGGACCTGCCGAGATACTGGGCTTCAGGCCCGTCTCTGATGCAGAACCAACTCTAGGTTCTAGGTCAGACAGATCAGGTTGGAATCCTGACCCCATGTACCAGCTCCGTAACCCTGGGCAAGTTACCCCATCTCTGAGCCTCAGTTTCCCCATCTGTGAAACAGCGATGACTCATCACTGGGCTGGGTCATGAGGCCCAAAGACAGTAACGACTGGACGCTGTCTTGAGCTGCTCCATGCGCACAAGATACAAGGGCGCTGCCCCTGGCGCTGAGCCACGTGGCACAAGCTGGGCAAGGGTCCTGTTCTCACTGATCAGCCCTGTGAGTGCCTGCTGGGGAGGCCCTGCCCTGGCCCGGGTGGGTGGGTGAGGGTGGAGTGGGCTTGACTCAGTGTGGAGGGTGGGGGCGGACACGGTGCACCCCTTTGGACCGCGCCCACCAGGACAGCTTCCAAAAATGCCCAGTGGGATGTGCCACGAGATCACACAGGCGTGCTGGCCTCCTCCACCGCTCACCCGGCAAACACAGGCTGCAGTCACCTTCCCGGCAACAATGGCGCATTGTGGCGGCCACAGCCCAGCCTGCGACGCAGGCCTGCTTGGACAAACACCAGGCAGCATGCAGTATCAGCTAGCTCAGGCGTTCTAAGGCTCTCGTGGGCGCCCGGAGGCCTGGCCTGAGCTGCCACTGTGGCCGGAGCAGGAAGTGGGAGGATGTCCTGATACCCGAGGCTGGAGCGGGGGGTGGGGGAAGCCCACAGGTACCACCCTTGGCGAGCACGTGAGCGACCCCGAACCCCGAGAGGGAACAAACACACCCACACCGTGGAGCAGCACCCTCTGCTGCTGCTCCTTTTGGAAGGTGCACAAGAGGGTCCAGGAGTGCCCACCCCATCCCGGTGGGACTGGGAGAGGGGGAGGGGTTCAGGACCACCAGGCCTGGGGGCTGCTCATGGCCCAGGACGCCCCTTCTCCCCTGTGACAACGAAGACGATACGACCATCCTCAGCTGTGTCCCTGGAATCTCACGCTAGCCCTGGTATCGCCCCCTTTCCAGAGGGAAGCAGGCTGGGGGTGAAAGGGCCAGCCCGCGAGGAGAAGTGCAGTCAGGGTTCACGCAGGCCTGACCCGGGTCTCTATCACAGGGCTGCTCCGGGAGAGGCTCCAGGGCTGGCTGCTGGGCTCCAAGTAGCCAGAAAGGTGGGGTGGGGGCATCAGTGCTATGGCCGCCCCGCCCAGCCCTGGCCGCCCACCTTTGCTCCACTGGTCTGAGGCCCGCTTCCTCTTCTGTGGGCCCCGCCCATGCTCCGTGGCGCAGAAACCCCTGGGTCCCTCGGCTGGCAAGCTCTGCGTGGCCCCCGCCTCGGTGCTCAGGCCCACCTGATGGGGTGGGGGTGTGGTCATGCTGAGGACCCTCCCCGAAGCCTGGGGCAGCCCTGGTGCCCCCACCCCACCCCGCTGTGTGGCCGGGCACCCACCTCGCTGTCCGAGGTGTCTGGCTTGTCTAGCTCATCCGACTCCAGCTGCTGTCCTTGGGCTTTGCTGAGCTCTGCAGGATGCAGGGTGTGGGTCAGGCCAGGCTGGTGGCCTGGGAGTCTAGCAGAAGCACAGGCCTCTAACTTAGCTGCCGTACTAGGACCAGTGGCAACAACTCTTCAGATGAGGAAACTGAGGCACAGAGGGACCGAGGAACCTGCCTTGGGGTTGATCCAGGCCCAGTGTCTCCAGCACCCGTACAATGACCCCACCAGCTGGAGTGTCCCCTGGCTTGGTTGCTGGGTGACGGTGAACTCCCTACCTGCCCGGAAGCCCTAATTGTTAAGATGCTCTCCCTTCATTGCCTGTGGTCAGAAACATGCCCTCCCTGAGCCCCCAACTGCTTTCTGGGTCTGTAGGTGGGGGGAAGCAAGTCCGAGCCCCAGGGTTTGGTTGGCCAGGCCCAGGGCGCTGAGCCAGGTCCTGGGATAGGGGCCGCCAGCTGATGCTGACCACCGCACCTCCCGCCCCCTGTGGTACCACTTCCTGCGTTCTCGTGACGCCAGTACTCACCCTCACCCGGGTGGCCGTCTCCATCAGGCCTTTGCGGGCAGGGGGGCAGTTTTGGCCTCCCTCTGTCCTCATGTCCTGGCCCACTTGGAGAGGGCAGGCTGGGGCCTGGGAGAGAATGTGAGGGTTCCTGGGGGGAAGCAAGTAAGTGGCTTGAGTTCACATGAGGCAACTTCCCTGCCCTCGCCCGGCTCTGGGCGCAGCCTGCGGGACCCTGGCTGGGGCTGGAGGGTCAGCCGTCTCCCGTGTGGTGTGACTCAGGCGGCCAGGCTCTCCCCCTGGGAACCGGCTGGTGGAACAGAGGGAGGAGAGCAGCCCGGGGCTGCTGGGTGCTCTGGGCGGGGCGCGTGGAGGCCAGGAACAGGGCTTGGTCCCTTTACCGTGGAAGGTGGAGGCTCTTCTGCCTCTGCCTCTTCGGCCCCCTTGGTGCAGTCGCCGAGCCCCTGGACCCCAGACTGTGCAGAGGGCTCCACTCCCTGGGGTGGCTTGGGGCTGGGCGTGTGGGCACCTGGGGGGCTGAGTGATCCTGGCTGGCTGGCAGGCTTGGGGGCGCCGTCTCGGCCCCGGCCCCACTCCGAGAGGTCCAGGGGCTTGTCTGGGACATAGTCCTGTGTGGCCGAGGCCTCCTTTGCCCCGGGACTGCCTGGGCCTGCGGGCCGTGGGTGCTGCCCTCTGGGCAGGGCTGCCCAGGCCGCCCCGCCCCCGGGACCCTTGGAGTGGGGGCCGGCTGGCGGGGAGGGTGGCGCCTTCCCCAGCTCCGGTGGGCCCCTCAGCCCGGCACCGCCCGCCCGCCCCCGCGCCCACAGCTGCTGGGCCAGGAGCAGGTGCAGCGCTCCCTCCAGCCGCGGGTCCCGCACGCCCACCAGGGCGCCTGGCAGGCCCAGCAGACCCACGGGCTCCTGCCAGGCCTCCGCCTCCCCGGCCTTGAGGCCCGGGGGCTGGGGGCCGCTGGGGGCTGTGGCGGGGGCCTGGGGGCCGCTGTGAGGGCTCCCACGGGGCAGGGCCAGGTGGCGGTTCAGGTGGCAGAGGCGGTCAGCCTGGACGGAGCTCTTCGGGGACTCGCAGGGCTTGGCAGAGGGCAGAGAGGCCTGCAGGAAGCTGTGGGCGAGGAGGAGCCTGCTGACCACGGCCCACGGTCACCCCCGTTTCACAGGGAGGACCGGGGGCCCGGGGAGGTGAGGCGAGTGCCCAGGTCACACGGTGGGTAGCTGGGAGGGGAACGCCCGGGCCCCCTGGGCAGAGTTGACCTGGGGCCTGGGGGCTCTGAGGAGGGACCTGGCCACCAAGGCCTCTCCCTCTTCTGGGCGTCGGCTGCCTGCCCGGTCCCCTGGAGCACCCAGCCCACCCGTGGGCCCGCTGCAGCCCTGCCCCCAGTCTCCTCTCAGACGCTGAGAGTGGTCTCAGACCATGGTGAGAGCCTTTGCGTGGGCTCTGCTGCGGGGGCTCTCGGTCCCCATCTCCAACCCCCATGTCCCCCTGTCCCGCCCTGGCCATTCAGGAGATGGCCACGTGGGAACTGTGCTACGGGCAGGGTAGCTGGGAAGGCCAAGCCAGGGAAGGGTGGGGCTCCTGGAGGGATAATGGGAGGGACTCCCCTGGGATACTGGCCCCTTCCCCAAAGGTGGGACCAGAGTAGGAGACTGGGTACCCGACTGAGGCTGCTCCGGTGGCGGCGGTGGGCTGGGCCTCACCTGTCCAGAGGGAGGCTGTGCTCTCCAGACGGGCTTGGGGGGCTGCTCCTGGGGGGCGGCAGTGGGGACGTCCCGTTGACGGAGCCCCGGTTGGCAGAGCAGGCCCGGGACCCTGGCCGCATCACGGCGATGGTCCCGTGTAGCTGGTTGGAGATGTGCTGGGGGCTCTGCACGGGGTAGATGGGTCAGCCTGGGGGCGGTTGGCTGCTGCCCTCTGCCCTTTTCTCTGTGCGACCTTGGGCAGGTCACCCACCCGCTCTGAGCCTCGCCTCCACCCATGTCACAAGGAGCTCAGGGGTCCCTGCTTGGCACGGGCCATGTGTGTGGCACATAGCAGGGCTGGCGGCTGGCGGCTGCCAGCCTCCTGCCTCGGGCTGCCCGGGGAGAGGAAGGAGTGGGCTCTGAGTCCCTCTCCCTCACCATGTCCGGGGCCCGGGGCTCAGGCAGGTTGGCACCCGGGGAGATTTTGGCTACTGGAGACGTCCCGTACCCCACCGGCCTTTCTGTGGGAGGAGAAGCAGAGGGTGGGATGGTTGGGAGGTGCTCAGAGGGGCCAGCTCAGCACAGAGGGCTCCCCGGTCCTGGGGCTCCAGTCTCCTGGCCTCCCCTGCCCCCCAGCAGCCCCTCCTCCCCGCGGACCCGCACCTGCGTGGCCGTCCTCCACCTCCTCATGGCCTTCCAGTGGCTTCTCAGTGACGGCCTTCCGGGTGCCCAGGGAGGGGAACAGCAGGGGTGACAGGGGTCCTGGGGCACCCTCCCTGAACTGGGGCTTGGCCCTGTCTCGAGAGGGGAGGCAAGGACAGGGTGGGTAAGGGAGGGCAGTGTCCTAGAGGCGATCAGAAAGGCCAGGATGCCCTCCTGGGGACCCAGGTGACCAGGAAAGACCACCATTGTCGGCTCACACCGACGTCCCGTGGAGCCCAGGCACCAGAGCTGCCGTGGGCGCTGGAGCCCAGCTCCGCTCTAGGACCTGTGCTTGCAGAGTGGGGGAGGTCGCATCTGCTCTGGGGAGCCCCTCCCCTCGGCGCCTGTGCCTGGGGCCCGTGGACGTGCTGGGCCCCTGCTGTGTCTGAGGTGTGTGGGGTGAGGGTTGCTGGGCCCTGGTGCCTCCCCCCACTCACCCTGGGCCCCGCAGCTGCTTCACCTCCTCCTTCAAGGCATCGTTTTCCTCCTGCAGCCGGGTCAGCTCGGTCGCTGCAGAAGGCGCTGATTAGGAGGGACTGGGGGAGGGGAAGCAGGGCGGGGTGGGGCCCTCACAGCCCCCAGGAGCCCCTCCTGTCCTGGCCCCAGCCCCCAGAGACACCCCCCACCCCACCCTCGCGCCGAGAGAAAGGGGCGTGTCCTCATCGGCAGACCCTATGAGACCTCATGGCTCTGCAGGACCCTCCTCATCATGGAAGGTGGGAGCTGAGGCCCCGAGAGGGCAGGGACGTCCCCTGCCTGGGTAACTGACCAGTGGGGGGCAAGTGGGCGCCAGCAGGGGGCTTTGCACCATTTGTCTGTGAGTTGGGGGGTGGGTATCCCGCCCCACCGATGGCGTGGCCCAGATCGCCTCTTCCCCTTTCCCCGAGACCCCTCGTCGGTCTGGGCGGGCCCTGGGGGATCGCCGGCCCCCACGGGAGGGACGCCGGGGCCGGGCTCACTGAGTAGGAAGACATGCTGCAGGCTCTGGAGCAGGGAGCTCTCGAACTCCTGCTGCTTCTTCCTGGCCAGCTCCTGGGTGACCATGCAGCGGTCGCACAGGCCGGCCCGCAGCCTGCAGGGGCGAGGAGGCGAGAGGCCGCTCTGAGCAGGGAGCCTGGGACCCGCACTGCCCCCCTCCCTGGACGAGCCCTGCCTTTCCCAAAGTGTGTTCCGTGGAAGCCCCCCCTCACCCCTACCCCGGGGGCTAAGCGCTCCATGTGCCGTTGAGTTTGGGAAGGAACCTTGAAAATGCAATTTACTTAAGGCTCTGAGACGTCCTGCGGTGGTTTAGTTTATGCCGGAGCTTCCCAAACTCGTTCTCCGCAGAACCCTCCTCGGCTTCCCTGTGCACCCTGCCCCCATCGTGAGTGTGGTGTTAGGTGCCCCCACCTGTTCTCCAGCGCCCGCAGGTTCTCCTTCAGCGCCCTCTGCTGCTCCCTGAGCTGACGGTTCTTGGCACAGAGCTCCTCCGCCCTCTGGGCGTCCCTGCGGGGGACGGTGGTGGGGGGAAGGGCCGCGGTGCGAATGTTGCTCTGCCGGGGCCGGCGCTGCCCCGCCAGCGTCTCCCTGGCCTGGGACTGCCTTGAGAAGTGGGGCCTTCAAGGGCAATGCCAGCACGCCCAAGCGAGAGTGTTCGCGGCCTCCCTGGGGACCCTGTCTCATCCACGTGCCACCTGCAGCCTCATCTGTGCAATGGGGACCTGGGGAGCCGGCCCCTGGTCTCCCAGACTCACGACGAGTCCTCCTGTTGATAGTGATTGGTCCCGGAGGCGCCCTGCATGGACGCGGCTTGCCCAGCCCCCTGGAGGGTCCCTGTTCACTGGGGGAGGGGCTTGGACCTTGGACCAGAGACTCCCCCACCCCCCAAGCCGAGCCTCAGTGTCTGCTTCTGCATCACAGCTGGTGGCAGTTCCAGGGCCCTGGGGCTGCGGGCGTGCTTGTGAGCGGCTGGGGAGCCGCTGCCCTTCCCATCTGCTGGCCCAGGGCCTGTCCTCACTCACCGGCACCTCTCTGAGTTCAGTTCCAGAAGCTTGTTCTGCAGGCCTGGAGGAGCGAGGAAAGGAGCAGAGGGTCAGGCCCAGCCGTGCTGCCACCCCTGCAGCAGAGCTGGGGCGTTTCCTGTCCCCGGCTGTCTGGCAGGGCCCTCTCCAGATGCCTGCCACCTGGGTCCCCTCACTGACTCCCTGAGGTCGCCCCCTGGGCGGGCTCCCAGTCTGCACCTGCTGACAGCTTCCGCCCCGTCTCCTGGCTGCCTGGGACCCGGTGCGGGCCCAGCCTCTCCCCTCCCTGGGGTCTCTGGCTCTGGTGTCTGTCTGGAGATGGGGAGGGACCCTGATGCTGGGAGTGACCAGCTACCTGGCCAAGTCCCAAGAGGAATGTTTTTTGGGTGCTGCCAGCGTTGAAATAAAATGGGCCCTTGGGGGAGACCCCAGCAGACCCCCTCTTCCCCACCTCATCGTGGTCTGGCTTGGGCCCTAGGCTAGCCCAAGCAGCCCCTGCCCCTCTGGGTCTCTGGGGGAGGTGACCCAGGCCCTTTCGGGCTTCAGGGTGTGAGCGCTCTCACAAAAGTCTCGGGAGGGTGTGGCCCGGGAACTGGAGTGAAGGGAGTGGTGTGGCTGCAGCCCTGTTGCCGGCGGGAAAATCGGACTGGGCAGACCTCAGCCTGGGTGTCCTGGAGGGGAGCAGAGGGATTTCAGCTCAGCGCCCTGGAGAGCTCTAGACAGGCCTCTGGAGCCTTGAGATCCCATTGCTAGTAGGGAAGTAGGTGACCTCGCTTTTGGGGGACACTGAGGTCCCCACCTTGGGAAAGGGGCCGGTCTTGGCCAGAGCTTCTCGGGGTCTGTGACCAGGCTGGCTTTTAATTTTTGCTCTGAAGCTAGCTGACCATTCAGGGACCACTCCTCCAGGGCTGCGATCGGAGGGGCTGGTCTGAGGCTGGGCTCCTGACCGCTTGCAGCTCTGGGCTCTGGGTCAGGACTCCCCTTCTGGGCCTGGAAGGCAAGGTCCCTAGGTTTGGCGAGATTTGGAGGCGATGTGTGGGAGCCTCCCGGCCTGGCTTTTGCCCTTAGACTGCTGTCCGGGTGCGGGTTTGTCCATCCCGAGGCGCTCACCCGCGATCTCATTCTCATGGACGTCCTTTAGCCGGTTTAGCGACTCCATGAAGCTCTCCATGGCTTCCCGCGGCCCTGGCCCTGGCCCCGGCCCCTCTGTGCTCCAGGTGTAGGGGTGGCCCCTTGGGCTCTACCGCACCTCCATTTCCAGCCTATGGAGCAGAAAGTGCGGAGACGGTCACATTAGCTCAGGAAGGGCCTGTGGGATGTAGGCTCCAGCAGTAGCCTGGAGGGGAGGTGGGTGCCGGTCCCAGGGGGTGTGGGAGTCCTGTCTTGTGACCACCCACTGGGCCATGTCCATACCTGAGGGGCACATAGAGGGATGGGACATTCTCACTTAAGCTCAACTCCCTAATCCAGTCCTCACAGCAAAGCAGATGCCTGAAGACGCCAGTTCCCGCTTGGTGCTGGGGCCGCGACGGTGCCTGCGACGTGTGTTGATGAGGCCCCAGACAGGAGATGCCCATGCCTGCCTGCGGCCAGCGGATCGGCCAGCCAGGGCGCGTTCATCCGCTGGGAGAGCCCCCTCGGTGGGGTCCAGGTGCCCGCAGTGGCATGGACGGCCCCGTGGGGCCATGGCGGGGGCTTTGGGGGCCGGCTGGTTGTTTCCCCTGCAGGAGCTGGTGACTGTGCACAGGTGGAACTCTACCCAGCCGCCCCTTGTGGCCTGGGCCCTTTTTCCTGCCTGTGTTTCACCTCCATGAAGTGTTTGCTAAAAATTAAGAGTGTGGGGTTGGGAGCCTAGCCTAAGCTGGGAGCTGGACAGTGTGACCGCCGTGAGCCCTGGCCCCCCTGAGCCGCGCTCTCTTCCTTCGGGCAGTGGCCACGGTGCCTGTCTGGTGGACACTGGTGAGTATCCTGCGGGGTCCCATGGGGTCCAGCTCCTCGGAGCTGGGTGTGAGGCCGGGGCTCAGCCCAGCGACAGCTTCCTCACCATGGTGCCAGGCGCCACCCTCCACCAGGCGAGAGCCCCTCCGTCCCTGTGGCAGACCTCTGGTGGTGGGTACCGAGGCCACCATTGGCCGCCACTGTCCAGCTCTGTGTCACCATCTGTCACAGAGCTGGGAGTCAGACGCACAGCTCGCAGAGCCAGATCGGCGCAGATGCCACCAGCAAAGACCCCCGCCATCAGCGGCCCCTCTGTTCCCTCCTTGCACTTAGCCTGAGGAGCCCTCGCGGTCAGCTGACCCTGAAAATGAGCGTCCGGGGTCCTGGCACTCCCGACTCACCTGCCGGCTCCCTACCCTGACCTGTCGGCAGCGGTTCTCGGTTTGCCTTCTGTACTCCCGGAACCTGCCCCAGAACCTCACCTTTCTTTCATGGCGCCCGCCTGGCCCAAGCCACCACCCCACTGCTGGTGCACTGCCGGCTCTGCATTGGCCACCCCAGCTTCCATGCCTCTCCCCAGGAGGCACTCTCGGGACCTCTGCTCAAAGCTCCCTGCGGGAGGCCATGCCTGATTCCCCCCAGGGCACACTGAAGGAGGGGCGTGGTCTCACTTGCATTTCAAAGTTTGCCCCGAGACTCGAGTGTTTGCAGCAACAGTCTCCAAACTGGAGACCCTCAAATGCCTGCTGGCGAGTGTCCTGCGGTGGCAGGAGCGGTGACGTCCCATGCCATTACGGTTCCCACACCGCAGAGTGGAGGGCCCGCTGTGGAAATCACTCACTGGGAGTGCAGAAGAGGCACAACAGCTCTGGGCTCTCAGAAGTTGGGGTGGCGGGCACCCTGGGGCGGTGGGATCAGTAACTGAGGCAAGCAGGCCCTGTGATCCCACGAGAAGCCAGGGGCCAGGGCGAGCTGCCTGAGGGGAGACTGGACAGTGGAGCCTGGCTTTCAACTGGGTTCTCGAACCCCAGGTCAAGGTCAGAGTACCGGGGAAGCCTCGAGGCTGGGACCAGCAAGAGGACAGAGCGCAGTCCTGTGTCCTGTGCTGGCCACGGGAGCTGGCGGGAAGGGCCAAATGGGGTGTGCTGGGGGGGTGAGCGGCGGGAAGGTGGGGCTCCCCAAACTCCCTGTAGACCTGCCTGGTGCCAGGGGAGTGGGGGCGTCGCGTGACAGCTCTGTGTCGGGTGGGTGAGGGCTCTGGGAACAAGGGGGGGCTTGGGAGGGTCCCCCTCCTCGAGGCCGGGAGACAGAGGGATGTCCTGGCAGGTTAGGGGAAAAGATGCTGAATTGCAGAGGCTGGGGGAGACCAGGGCTCGAGCGGGGTGTACCTGATAACCCCAGCCCCACTTCCTGAACCCATCTAACCCTGATGACGTTGCGAGGAGCCCACTTTCCAGACGGGGAAATTGAGGCCCAGAGGGATAAAGTCACGCTCCCTGGCCACCCAGTGGGAAGCGGGGGTCGGGGCTTGAACTCACTCTGGCGCTGAGGATGCGCCCTCGCCGCCTTGGACCAGGTGCCCTGCTCTGCCGGCTCTACCCTTCTTTATTTCGCGGTGGGGCTTCTGGGAGTTAAGACTGGGAGGGCCCCCCCCGCCCCCCTCCCGCCATGGGCTCTGGCTCCCTGCGGGCTGGGGGAGGTTGGCCAGGGAGGGGCCGAGCCACTGCGCCTGAAATTCCACCCAGACCCGTCGGTCAGGCGGTTCTTCCGCATCAGAGCCGGAGCCTGCTGCCTGCCGCCGCACGTGGGCTGGGCCAATGCTCGTAAAGGAGCCGCCCCAGGGAGCCTGCGGTGCCCCTGGGGCTGGGAGAGGCTCTGTGGACACCAAGTCTGAGTGAGAGACCAGCACCCTTCCGTGTGGTGTGGAGGCCCTGTTGGTAACGGCCCAGGGCACCCTCTGTCCCCCACACCCTGGCTCCTCTCTGTATCCAAACCGTCACAAGCCACCCAGGGCCCCGCCCGGCTGCCCCTCTCGGGGTCTCTGATGGGCAGGGGAGACACCCTCCTGCATGGTGGGCAGGGTCCTGGGCAGGATGAACAAGCGGCTGGGGGCACAGCTGGAAGGGATGCATCTTGCTGGGAGCCCCGCATTTCCCAGGGAGGACCAGGGCTATCCAGGCCCTGGTGACAGTGCCATGGGGGTGGTGTGACTTCCCTGGGCAGGCAGGTGACAGAAGGGCGTTTGGCCTGTGAAGTAGACAGTCTCCTGGGGCAGCCCCTGTCCCAGCCCCACCCTCGGTGCAGGGAGGGTCCAAGGAAGCGGCAGGAGGAGGAGGGAGGCGGGCCCCCACCCGAGGTGGATGTGGTGGCTGTGAGTAGGAAGAATCCCCACTGTAGAAATGCACAGGGTCTCCTGCCAGGGCTTGGGGGCCCAGCCCTCCCCGGTGGCCGCACTGTGTTTGCCAGGTGTGCAGAGCCGCTGGGTGGGGCGCTGGGGGTTCAGGGAACTCCAGGCAGGAGGGCTCTCCCCCAGGCCTGGGGTGGGGCTGCAGTGGTGCTAGGATGAGGGGGCAGGCCTGTGGGGTAGGGCTCCGGGCTGCTGCCTCTGGGCCGGGGGGCCTGCGTACAGGGGAGGGTGGCCTGAGTTGCTGGCTGGGGTGGGGGTGGGCCTGGGGGCAGAGGCCTGAGAGCTGCTCCCCAGGGTCCTGCGGGGATCCCAGCCCCTCCTACTCGGGATGCTCAGGCTGGGAGGAGCCCCGGAAGGAGCAGGTGGGAGGGAAGGGCCGGGGGTCAGCTGTGCCAGTGACCCTGCCCACCTGCCACTCACACAGGGCAGAGGACCTCCAAGCCCAGAGGCCCCTGTCCTGCCTTCACCCTCTGCGTGACCGGGACAAGTGCTTTACCTCTCTGAGCCTCAGTTTCCTCATCTGGGGGGTAATTCCACCCCCATATCAGGTTGTTGTTAGGCTCCACCAAGTAACGTGTGTCCAGGTGACACATGTCCGGGTGATGTGTACTCAGCACTTGCAGGTGCTCAGTTAACTGCGGGTGGAGACCCTGCGTCCCCCGCGTGCCGTGCCCCCACCAGGACCTCCCCCACAGGCGGCCCCAGGAGTCCAGAGGTGCAGCTTACAGGAGCCCCTTCTCCCTTGGACAAGTTCAAGGGCCATTGCCGCAAACGCGCTTTGCAGGAGGACAAGAGCGCCCCCCGACCGAGTTCAGGGCAGAGGTCTCAGCGTCCAGCAGTGAGGGTGCACTCTCGCTCACTGAGCAGACGCTCACGGGGTCCACTGGATCTTGGCGCCGTGTCTGGGGGAGGTGCCCCCTGGACCCCCTGCACAGAGGAGGCCACCGAGGCGCCCGCTGGGGCCCCGGCCCACGGCGGTGAGGCTCTTGCTTTGCTCCTGGGTCCGCCGGGGCCCCAGACTCCTCACTGCCTGGCCGCCGCCGCCCCTGTTGGGGCCTCTCCTCCAGCAGGTCCCTCGGGTGCAGAAGCACCCAGCCCCCGGTCATACTCCTTCTCTGCCACTCATCTGTCCACCCACCTTCCCATAACACAAGGACAACGACACAGCAGTAACGATAGCGGGGCCTAGGTTTCCGGAGCGTCCAGTCAGCCAAGCACTGGGCCGGGGCCCTACACGCTGTGTGGTGTCTACTGCAGGGGCCCTGCAACGTCCCAGAGCTCCTCTGAAGAAGCGGAGTGATCCCAGGGACACTCAGCCTGCCTGTCACCAGGGGACCATGCACGGCCAGGCGCACCGTCCAAGCCCTTCGAATGTTCTTGGCACGAGCATTTACGGAGCACCTGCTGTATGCCCTGGCTCGGCCCACACGTGTGATTGGAGCTCGCCCGGCCTTCTGAGAAGGCTCTGACTGTCCCATTCTACAGATTCAGGCACTGAGGTTCGACGCAGGGAAGAGGCTCTGGTGTCTCTGTGTGGCCTCAGTGGTGACGGGTGAAGCCCCTTCCCTGGCAACTTTAGCCAAGTCACTGTCCCGGCTGTGCCTCAGTGTCTTGGGCCACAAAACAGACGGTGGGGTGTCCCGGCCCAGCTCCTGGAGGCTGGAGGGAGTCTGCGCCACCACCTCGGGCTGTCGGGTCTCATCGATGTGGTGGGCATCCAGTGCCCGTCGACCACAGGTGGTCAGGGGCCCGCCTGCCGGCCCCCACGTCCCGGCGCCCGGCAGGAGTGTCACGTGCAGTGTCACTGGGCTCATGGGGCCCAGGGGGTGGCCCCGGCAGTCCCCACTTTCCACATGAGGAACCTGCAGCTCAGAGTGATGTCACCTGTCCACAGTCACCAGCTTGCAAGGGACATGGCCAGTGCATCCCCCTAGCGACCTCATGGGCAAGGTCAGATGGCAGGTTGAGTCCACAGAGGTGCCACTGCCGGGATGGTTTCTGACACTGCCAGACACGTAGACCCATGACACACGTGCACACATGTGTGACGCCCACACCCACACATACAGACACAACAGTATCCCAACACGCGCGTGCACACCCGAGAAACGCCAAGCACGTGGGTGCCGCCCTCAGCCACCTCCCCCGCTGCACACACAACACTGCACAGGCACGGGGAGAGCTGCCTGCACGTGTGCGCACATACTCGTGGGTTGCACGTGCGTGTGCACACATGCACAGAGGCGCAAGGCAGGCTGGGTGGCTCAGGTAACAGCGGGCCCTGCAACCCGACTCCTCGAGGATGGGCCGGGGGCCTTCCCTGGCGGTCCAGTGGTTAAGACTCCGCGCTCCCAGTGCAGGGCGCCCAAGTTTGATCCCTGGTCGGGGAACTAGATCCCACGTGCTGCAACTAAGAGTTCGCGTGCCACAGCTGAGTCCTGGTGCGACCAAGTTAGTAAATAAATAAATAGTTTTTTTTAAAAAAAGGCTGCGGTGCCTTCGTGGGCTGCCTCCCAGAGGCCTGGCTGGGGCAGCTGAGCCGGAGCCGAGGCCCCCAGGGGACAGCGGGCTGAGGGCAGCCAGTGCCCCACCGTGCCCGGCTCTGAGCTGGGGCTGGCTGCGCCACGCACCACCCCTCACTCCTCAGCTGCACCCTTTCTGACCCGGGAGGGTCTAGGCAGTGGGGCAGGTCCCAGATGAAGTGGCAGGCCACCGGCCCCTTGCTGGTGCCCCTAGACCCTCACCCGGCCACGGGCAGTGCCAGGCCCTGCCTTGGCTCACCCAGCCCCTCTGCCCAGGAAGCGCACTGAGGTCCCTGCCCCCACTCGGTCCCCTGGACCAGGTGCCCCAGAGCAGGTGGCTGTGTCCCCTAGGCCAGCTCTGCTGCCGGGCCCACCTCCTGCCCGGCAAGCAGGGGCTGGGCCTCCGCCTTCGTGGCAGGCACCCCGACAGTGACCCCAGCTCATGCGACCCCCTCCCTTGCCCCCGACTGCTGAAGGTACTCACAGGGCCCCCTGTCCACATCGACCTCCGTGGACCTCCGCTCCGATCTGGAATGTCCTGCCCGAGAGATAGAAGCCAGCGCTGTGAACTTGCTTGAGAACAAGACATAATTTTGGCCAAACCCGCTTGACAGGTTTTTGATTCCCCCGGCCAGGAGCAGAAAAGAGGCAGAGACGGCCCAAAGCCGCCCAACGGGTTCTGCCATCGCACAGAAAGTGGCAAAACGGGTTGGGTCTGAACCCTCATAGAGATGGGATTGTTCCCCCATAATTATCGCCTGGCCCGTGCCTCTGGCCGGAGTGGGCCGGGCAGCAAGGAGAATCCAGGGCCTGGACACGGACACGAGGGGCAGGGCAGCAGGGGCAGGCAAGGTGGGCAGGAGGGAGTAGTTGTCACCTTGGGGCAGAGGCGGGCGGCAGCGGTGCCTCCCGCCTCTCCCCCTGGCTCCCGCAGGCTGACCTTTCTGGCCTCAGTTTCCTTGTCTGTAAACTGGGGATAATGACGGCAGGCCTGTCCCTATCAGAGCTCTGTAGATGGACATCCAGGAGTGGGGTTGGCAGTGGCCCTGCCGGGTTGGAGGCCCCTTCCGGGCACTGCCCCCTCCGCACTCCCACCCCAGAGGAGAGCAGGCAGGTGGCCCAGGCGGGTGGGCACCTCTGGGTCTCAGGGCCGCCTGGGGTGCCCTGTGGGGTGGTGAGCGCAGGAGGAGCCGGTCCTCCGCTCCACGACACTGTGCTCCGGGGGGCCGCAGCCGCTGACCGCCCCTCCCCCGCTCGCCCACAGCCCTCCCCCACTCCCCTGCTCCCTCCGCCAGCCCCCCCCCTGTGGTCCCCTCCCCCCCAACTCCAGCTCTGCGCAGGAGCCCTCCCCCAAGGGCGCCCGAGGGAACCCCAGGGAGTGCTCAGGGCTCAGTGGGGGAGGACCCAGGCTCCAGGCCAGTGCCCTGGTGAGGTCCCAGGGGTACTTCCTGCTCCCTGGTGAGGCCTCTGCTGGTCACTGCTGGCCGGCCCCGGGCTCTCAGGGGAGCAACGGTCAGCCGGGCACGCCGCAGGCTCCAGCTGGGCCCTGGAGCTTTGCCGACGCCTCCTGGCTGGGCCCTCGGGAGAGGTGCCTGCGTGCTGAGGGGTGTTTGCGCCCGTGGGGCCCGTGTGCGTGTGTGTGCTTACCCCTTGGCTTGTGTGTTCATGTGTTTGGTGTGTTCCTGTCGTGTGGCTTGTATACCACGGGCAAGGTAGGGGCTGTGGACGTGAGTGTGGGCTGTGTCGCTTTGCGTGTGTGTGTGTCTGGGTGTCCCCGTGGGGAGGGCAGGGGCAGGGGCAGGGCCAACCCTCAGACCAGCCAAGGTCATCCTAACTGAGCCCTGTTCCCCTGCCCCCACCTCAGCCAGGTTTGAATCCTGACTCTGCCCCTTGAGAGCTGGGCCACCTTGGGCCAGTTACCCAAACTCCCTGAGCCGCGGCCTCATGAAAATGAAGCCGTCGGCTTCACGACGGCGGCTGGGCCAGGGACCACCCCAGGAGGTGCTCACCATGTTGGTCAGTGGATGGGGCAGAGGCTCCGCCTGGACCATGTTAGGAGTTGAGCAAAAGCTCTGGTCTCCTAAAGACAAGCTCACAGCTACCCCCCAACCCAGGGACCTGAGGTGCTCACAGCGCCGTGTCCATAACTATGCAGCTGGCCTCAACGGGCGCGTGGATGAGCGATCCTCGGGCCGTCCACACTGGCTTGGGAGGAGAACACCTCTGGCACACCAGCGATGCGGTGAATGTCAGGCATCCCGCCGCAGGGGCAGGGCGCTGCTCAGCAGGGGGACGCGCCTGACTCCGCTGACAAGAGCCCAGCAGGGAAGAGCCAGGGGCGGTGGGAGGCTGCCAGGGTCCAGGGTCGGAGTGCACAGAGGGCAGCAGAAACTTCCCAGTTCTGACGGCTAGTTTTATACCTTATTGTGGTGGTGCTTATTACAAGGGCGTGCCTGTTTGGCAAAACTCATCAACTTACACTTAAAAAGTGTGTTTTATGCAAATGATACCCCAATAAAGTTTTTTTAGAATGAATACACTTTATGTTTTAGAGTAGTTTTAGGTTCACAGCAAAATGAGGAGACACAGTGATTTCCCATATGCCCCCCTACACACACACACACAGCCCCCCATTATCCACAGCCCTGCCCCCTACACACACACACACACACAGCCCCCCATTATCCACAGCCCTGCCCCCTACACACACACACACACAGCCCCCCATTATCCACAGCCCTGCCCCCTACACACACACACACACAGCCCCCCATTATCCACAGCCCCCACCAGATGGTGCATTTGTTATAACCGGGGAACCTACGCTGACGCCTCATCACCGCTCAGCGTCCACAGTTTACATCAGGGCTCACTCTTGGTGACGACGGGTCTGGACAGATGTATAAAGGCGTGTATCCAGCTTTACAGTATCATACGGAGTAGTTTCACTGTCCTGAACGTCCTCTGTGCTTCACCCGTCCATCCCTCCCTCCCCACTCACCCCTGGTAACCCCTGCTCTTTTTACTGCCTCCATAGTTCTGCCCTTTCCAGAATGGCATAGAGTGGGATCGCGCAGTCTGCCGCCTTTTCAGATTGGCTCCTTTCACTTAGTGAAATGCATGTACATTTCCTCCACGTCTTTCCACGGCTTGAGAGCTCATTTCTTCCCAGTGCTATTCAGTTGCATGTTATTCAATACTCCGCTGTCTGGGTGTATCACAGTTTATTCATCCGTTCACCTGCTGAAGGACATCTGGATTACAACCAGGTTGTGGCAGTTATGAGTAAAGCAGTTATAAGCATCCACGTGCAGGTTTCGGTGTGGACATAATTTTCAAATCCTTTGGGTAAGCGTGAAGGAGCATGATTGCTAGATGGTATGGTAAGAGCATGTTCAGTTTTGTAAGAATAAAGTTGGTTTTTAAAAAGCTGAAATGCTCTCTAGGGCCGGGGGCCGGGTGTGACCATCCATTGCCCACGCTCTGCCCAGCAGCTCCAGCCCTCGGCTCCTGTGCTGCCTGCCGGTCAGCCCCAGCCTCAGCCTGGCCTTGGGGCAGGACACTGGCCTTGGGCTCTAGCCTCATTTGCTGTGTGCCCTGATTTCTTTTGGGCCTTGTCTGGGTTCTGGCGTGGCCGCTGGGCTGCGGAGAGGCCACTGCTCCCACCCTGTCCTGGGGAAGCGAGCAGCTGGACCTGACATCCCTGAGGGGGTCCTGTCCCCTCCCTCTGGCCGACCTGTTTGCACTGGAGGACAAATAGGTGTCTTCCTGCTTTGCAGCCGGGGCCCCCTATTCCCCCCGTCCAGCTGGAATCACAACAGCTGTCCTTGAATGTGGGCTAGAGGCCAAGGGCTTTCCTGTAACAGCACCTTTGCTCTCTCTTCTCGGGGGGGAAACTGAGGCCAGGGAGGTGAGGTGCCCAGCCCAGGACATCACCTGCTGAAGGACTTGAACCCAGGTTTGTCTGAGAGCGGCACCTCAGCCTTCCCACCACGATGCAGCCCCTCTGTGCACGTGGGGAGTCAGGCCCTGGGGGGCGGGCCTCCCCTGGGTGGGGTCCCAGGCTGCACCCCCTGCCTCGTACAGCCCCCCACAAGCTTCTTTCTCAAACTCTCCCCCCGCCTCTGTGTGTTCATGTCTGGCCTGGGGGCTCCTGGCCTGGGGCCCATGATGGGCTGCAAGGTAGGGGTGGAGGGTCTGAGACCCTCTGAAGTGGGTGAGACCGTGGGTGTGCTTGTTTCTAAGAGAGTCTGGGAGGCGTCTGGCTGTGACATTGGGAAGCTCTGCTGGTCCCATCAGACCACCTGTCTCCTCTGGGTATCCATACCCCCCTTCAGGGCTCAGTCCCTCCTAGACTGAACCCCCAGATGGAGACCTGGTCAGAGCCAGCACTCACACGGGTCAGGTATGCATTGGTGCGCCATAAACGTTGCTCTTTTGTTGATAAGGTTCCTGGTGCTACAGCCTGGCTCAGATGCCCAGGTGAGCCCCTCCTGGATGCCTTGCCAGCACGAGCCCCCCTCTGCCTCCAGGGCAACACTGGCACCCTGTCTGCAGGTCAGAGGTGACAGGCCCTGCTCCCCCAGGATGCTGCAGCCCTGAGGGGAAGAAGCATGTCTGTCTTCTTCTGGCCACATAGTGGGGGGCTCGGGGAGTCTCAGTCTCAGGGGAGGGTTGGGCTGCGCAGTCAGGATTCACTCCCACCCCTTCCCGTGTGGCCCACCCCAGCCTCGAAGATGGAGATGATGACAGAGTCCACCATGGACGGGGGGTAGCCCTCAGGGAGCCGCAGAGGCCCTGGCAGCCTGTGAGCCCGGGAAGGGGGCAGCGGGCATGGGGCAGATCCAGGAGTCTGGGGCGGTCCCCGCCGGCCCTGGGAGACCAGGAGCTCATGCACTGCAGCCGCGGGCCTTGCGGTTCTGGGGAAGCGGCCTTGACCTGAGGACCTGTCAGGGCCCAGAGTCTGCGGGCGTGGGGGAGAACACACAGGGCCCAGTGCGTGCCCCCTGAGAAGCCCTGCCGGGGCAGGTGGGCTGGCTGTTCTCCCAGCCCTACACCTGCCCCACACCCAGCCCCGAAGATAATAAGGCTTCCCAGTCCAGCCAGGCCAGCGGCCACATCAGCCTGACACTCCCAGGTGACACCTCCTGCCCTTGCTGCCGCCGCTGTGTAGGGACCAGTGATCCCCGGGGGCAGGGGAGACGGGGGGGGGGGTGGACAGCTTCATTCAGGCTCGCCCCCTCCGCCCCAGACGTGTGCGGGCACTGAACACGTGACGTTCGTTCCTGTGTTGATCAGGCCACACGGGCTGGGAGCGGTGGGGCCGGCCTGGTGCAGGTGAGCTGGGAAGACACAGCAGCCTTAGGTCCATCTGGCTGTTCACAGGGCACCGCTGTCTGCAGGCTGTGACAGGAGGGAGGTACCTCTCTCCAGAGCCCCGCTGAGTGTGGGCCCTGGTGACACACGATCGCCCTGGTCACGCGAGCGGAGCTGGTGCCGGTGCCGCGGGGAAAAGGAAGCAAGGGCCTGTTTGTGACAGGGTGAGGGCGCCCCGAGATCAGGTGCAGCGCAGGAGGCTTCCGCTGAGACCTGAGGGAGGAGAGGGCTGAAGGGGGACGTAGGGTGGGAACAGGCGGGCGAAGCTGAGTGGCTGGAGAGTGCCTGTGGGGTGGCGGAGTCCACGAGGTCAGGGAGGGGTCATGTGGTCCCTTCCCAAGGCCGGCAGCTTGGGGGACCCTGGTTCAGGCCTCAGTTTCCCCGTTCACTTGACCGGCCGATGCCAAGGCCCTGCCTGGGAAGGCTGGATCAGCTCTTTGGACATGAAAGTCCAGGAAAACGCCCTGTGAGGTCTGGGGCACCCCTCCCGCTGTGCCGCGTCTGAGGGGCCATCGGGAGAGCCGCAGCTGGCCAGGGCTCAGGCACGGGCACCACTGGGTAGGCCAGCAGCTTCCAGGAGCAGCAGGTGAAGCCTCTCTGCCTCTGGGGCCGTGGGCGGAAGAAGGGGGAAGGAAGAGCAAGGGCAGCTGGGGGCACGCCCAGCCTGAGGAGGGGCGTCTGCGGGGAGGGTCTGGGGGTGAGGTCTGGGGGAGGGTCTGGGGTGAGGTCTGGGGGAGGGTCTGGGGGAGGGTCTGGAGTGGGGGACTGGGGGGAGGGTTTGGGGAGAGGGTTTGGGGGTGGGGGCAGGTACCTAGCTACTGCCCAGTCGTTTGTTCACTCATTCACTCCTTTCTTCATCTCACCATCTGCAGAGCTCTGTCCTGGGCTCTGGGCACACATGGTCGTGACCCTGATGCTAACACTTCCCTCCTGCTTAGGAGACTTTTGGCTGTCAGAATCGGGCGCCCGGAAGCGCTCTCTGAGCCTCAGTTTACTCATCTGTAACCCAGAGACAAAGATGCCCACTTTGCAGGGTGGATGTGAGGATTGGGTGGGATTGTATCCTGACATCGTGCATGCATTCATTCAAAGTTGAAGCCCTAGGGAGCTAAGAGCTGGGGAATGGGATGGTCTAACCAGCGTCACCCGCCCCTCGGAGGGCATGTTGTCCAGGAGACTGCCGCCCTGTCGGAGCTCAGGTGTCGGAGCTCGGGGGCTGCTCCGTGGCCCCCCAGTCTTCAGCTTCAGATCGAGGCTGGAGCAGGTAGGGCCATCCCTGCCAGGGAGCAGGCAGTCAGGAGCAGCTCCCAGAACCCAGCCCAGGGGTACTCTGCACCAGACAGCTCTCCTCTCACACCTGGGGGCTGGAGCTGCGAACCAGGGCTCCCGGGCCCCTGGCCCAGCTTCCCCAGCAGACAGCTGGAGGCAAATGCTGGCCCCGAGGTGAGGCGTTCTCCGGCGCTTTCATCCCTGTGCTGGGAGGGGTCGGAGATAAGGCTTCAAAGGCTTTTGCAAATGTACCTTCAAACGCCAGGCCCGTTCTGCCTGCTGTTTGGGTTACTGCATTGATGGATGGGGTGGGAGGGTGGTGTGGGGAGCCGGGTGGGGGGCACTGGCCCCCAGATAAATGGGTCACCTATTAGTATGGCCCTGTGGTGGGGGGGCTTCTGTGATGTCTGGGGCTGCGGTCCCCACCCTCACTGCAGACAGGCTCTGTCTGACCTGGCTGGGGGAGGGGCGGCCGGCGGTAGGCCTGGCCTGGGCAGTTGGGAGGGTGGAGGGGGCCTGGGATTGCTTGGGGGAGGGAGAGGGGGAGGCACCCCCAGCTCTCCCTCCGCTTGGCCTCGACACTTGCCACCCTATTTTTAAAATTCCTTTTGATAACACGAGAACTGTGAGGATGACCCACCTTGCAAAGCAGTAAAACACTCCAAACAAGGCCAAAGTCCCTTTTTATTGTCACCTCTCGTCCGCTTCCCAGGGTAGCCTCTGCTCGGGCTGCCTGCTTCCTGCCGGGTCTTCCTCTGTGTCGCCACTCACCTGTGCATTTTAGCACAGCCAATGGGAAGCACGCGCGGTCTTCAGCACAGCGTGTCTTGCACACCCTGATGTTGGAGTCATCTGGGGTCCTTACTGAAAACAAATTTTTCTGTGTCTATTGTAGTGCATGGAAGGAAGGTCAAGAGATGATAGATGGTAGACAGACAGATGGAGACAGGTAGACAGAATGATGGAGACATAGATGCGTCTGTGCATAGATGGATTGAGAGGTAGATGGATACAGAGATGGATGGATAGACGGATGGATGGATAGGCGGATAGAGAGGTAGATGGACAGTTAGATGGATGGGTAGACGGATGGATGGATGGATCGATGTCCAGGCTGGTATGGAAACTCGGAGCCAGCAGGTCCGAGGTGAAACCGGGGAATCTAGTTTTAGCAAAAGCTCTCAGGCAGTTTGTAGGATCAGGCTAGTAGTCTTAGAAGCCCGATGCCCCTCGTTCCATCCTAACAGCTCCAGGGCGTCCCTCCCTGTGAGTGACCTCACTGAATCTAGCCGTTTCTGCTCAGAGACTTTCACGTTGCTTCCATTTCTGGGATTGGTTTTAGTTTTCAACTGTGGCAAAGTGCTGGAGGGCCATCTTCCCCGAGTCTGGGTGCAACTGATTCTTGCAGGAAGATGAGAAGCGGGCTTGTGGAGTGGGCTCCACGCTGAAGGGCTGCACTCCGGCTCTGAGCCGGGCTGCGCAGGAGACCTGGCGAAGGATCCAGCTGGGCCTGCAGAGGTCTGGGTCAGGAGGAGAGGAGGGGTGTCTGTGTGGTCACAGGGTCCCACCGGGGCTGGATCTGGGTGAGGAGAGGGTGCAAAACTGAAGGCACACCAAAAGCTCAGCAAACAAGAGATGTCACATACATTTCTGGGTTTTGCTTTAAAGAAATTTTTATCAGGATGGTTGTGGAGTCACAAGCAGCTGTAAGAAATAATGCAGAGGGGTCCTGTGTGCCCTTTACACGGAAGACATGGCTGCCTTCATTGGTGATACGTTACCTGCACTGCTGTGTGTCTTAAATTCTACATGGTCTTATCTCCTCTGTAGTTTCCTGGACCCACCACCAAAGCTGAGACAGAGAACATTCCCAGCACCCTTTGTGACCTTACGCTTGTCCTTTTATAAACACACCCCCTCCCTCCGGCCCCTGTCCCTAAACCCTGGCAGCCACTAATCTGTTCTCCAGTTCTAGAATCTGTTATTCCAAAAATACTCTACAAATGGGATCATACTGTGTGTGCCCTTCTGGGACTAGCTTCTGCACCCAGCATAACGCCCTGAGGTCCTCCCGAGTCACTGGCACTTGTGCAGCAGCTTCTCCCTCTTTACCACTGCGTGGTGGAGCTCTGCAGTGTAGACGGGCCGCACGTGTCCATTTACTCCCCCTTGAAGGACGTCTGGGCCCTGTGTGGGTGACCACACATAAGTATCTGTGAACACGAGTTTTCTTTTATTTATTTGTTTGTTTTTGGCTGCGTTGGGTCTTCACTGTTGCACGTGGGCTTTCTCTAGTTGCAGCGAGCGGGGACTACTCTTTGTTGAGGTGCGCGGGCTTCTCACTGCGGTGGCTTCTCTTGTTGCAGAGCACGGGCTCTAGGTATGCAGGTTTCAGTAGTTGTGGCACGCGGGCTCAGTAGTTGTGGCTCCTGGGCTCTAGAGCGCAGGCTCAGTAGTTGTGGCGCACGGGCTTAGCTGCTCCATGGCATGTGGGATCTTCCCAGACCAGGGATCGAACCCGTGTCCCCTGCATTGGCAGGCGGATTCTTAACCACTGTGCCACCAGGGAAGTCCCGAACACAAGTTTTCATTGCTCTGGGATATAAGCCCAAGATGCAATGGCTGGTTCGTATAGCAGTTGCATGTTTAGTTTTTAAAGAAACGGCCAATAATATTTTGATACACTATTTTAAAAGACCAAAATTCATAGGAAAGAAATCCCACGATGGACAAATTATCGACATTTGAGGGGCTTCCCTGGTGGCGCAGTGGTTAAGAGTCTGCCTGCCAGTGCAGGGGACACGGGTTCGAGCCCTGGTCTGGGAAGATCCCACATGCCGCGGAGCGACTGGGCCCGTGAGCCACAGTTACTGAGCCTGCGCGTCTGGAGCCTGTGCTCTGCAACAGGAGAGGCCGCGATAGTGAGAGGCCCGCGCACCACGATGAAGAGTGGCCCCCACTTGCCACAACTGGAGAAAGCCCTCACACAGAAACGAAGACCCAACACAGCCATAAATAAATAAATAAATAAAATTAAAACAAAAACAAAAAACAAAAAGCATTTGAAATAAAGACAGGACAAGGGCGAGGGGAGGGGGGTGCCTGCTCTCAGGGTTGTACGGACTCAGGGTGGAACCTGCTGCAGGCCCCTCGGGGCAGGGAGCCCTTTGCTAATCTGCAGAGGGGCTGGCCTCACTCGCCTGCCAGATTGTTCTAAGGGTGGGGTAGCTTAGGCACACAGCCCAGGGCCGGCCGGTATGGGCTGTCCCCTCTGTGGGACCCTTCCTCTTCTCCACCTGCTGCTAATGGCTCCCTGGGTCAAACTCCTGCTTCTTCAGCCCAGCCAGCCAGCCGCCCCCTCAGAGCCTTGAGGTCTGATCCCTCCTGGACGGGCCCACTGATGCCCACCTGATGGGAATCCTCTGTGGCCAGCTCTCCCCCTCCGTCTAGCCAACTCCTGGGCATCCTTGAGGTATTGGCCCAAGTACCACCTCCTCAGGGCAGCCCTCCTGGACTGCAGATTGGGTCAGGCCCTTCTCTCACAGGCTCACACGGTACAGGTCTCAGTGGCCTATCGATGGTCCGGGTAACTTTAGAATGCCGTCTCCTTGTCCCACCGCTGGGCACGTGGTGTGTGCTCCACACACATTTCCTATTTTTTTTTAAGATTCTTTTCCATTATAGTTTATTATGAGATATTGAATGTAGTTCCCTGTGCTATACAGTAGGAACTTGTTGTTTATCTCTTTTATATATAGTAGTGTGTACCTGCTAATCCCAAACTCCTAATTTATCTCTCCCCCTCTTTTCTCTTTGGTAACCACAAGTTTGTTTTCTATGTCTGTGAGTCTGCTTCTGTTTTGTAAATAAGTTCATTTGTATCATTTTTTTAGATTCCATATGTAAGTGATATCATATGATGTTTGTCTTTGACTTACTTCACTTAGCATGATCATCTCTAGGTCCATCCATGTTGCTGCAAATGGCATTATTTCGTTCTTTTTTATGTCTGAGTAATATTCCATTGTATATATGTACCCCATCTTCTTTATCCATTCATCTGTTGATGGACATTAGGTTGCTTCCATGTCTTGGCTATTGTAAATAGCGCTGCAGTGAATACTGGGGTGTGTGTATCTTTTCAAATTAGAATGTTCTCCAGATATATGCCCAGGAGTGGGATTGCTGGATCACACACACACATTTCTTAAACGGATGTATGAACAGGGCGATCCCAAAGTGATTCCAACCCCGGCAGATTTTGTCCACAGTTGAAGGAATAATATAAGAAAATGTCCCCAGACGGAAGGATGCACGTGTCCACAAGGAAAGGACCTTGAGGGGCCAGAACTGTGCGATGGGTAAGCCCTACATCTGGGCATCTTGGGGCCCACGCACCTGGCATGAAGAGGCAATCCTGGAAGCTTCCAGAAGGGAAGGAGAGGTCCTAGGCAGGGATCAGGGCGCAGCAGGCCTTCAGAATTCTCCTCAGTGACTCTGGAGGCTGGAGGGCGGTGGAACAAAGTCTGTGTTCCCAAGACCATGACTTCAAGCCTGCAAGCATCTACCTGGGTGCTTGTCGCCAGGCATTAAGGTGGACTCGAGTTCTTATGGGTGAGGCGGGCTCCCTAGGCAGGCTGCAGGGTCTGTGTTGCAGCAAACAGGGCGCCAGCCAAGGGAGTGCGGGGCTGGGCTCTAGAGAGGGGTCCCCACGGGGTCGCCAGGGACAGGGGTGCAGCCGGGGGGCCCGGCGGGAGGTCTCCCAGAGGCTTCGGCTGGATTGAGAAGAGATGTAGACAATGGCCGATCCGTTTGGGAATTATGTACTGATAAGAATATAGAATGAAAAGAAAAAAACAAAAAAGACAGCCATTAACCCCAGAGTGCTCAAAAATTGTGCAAAAAGGGAAAAAAAAATCTCAGTGTCTTATATAGCTCGCCTCTGAATAGTGTTTTGTTTGTTTGTTTTAACATAAAGATTTTATTTTATTTTTTTAAATTTAAATTTGCAAAAAAATTGAGAGCGAGGTACAGAGATTTCCCATAATATACCCCCTGCCCCCCACGTTCACAGCCTCCCCCATCATCCACACCCCCCACCAGATGGTGCATTTGTTACGACCGATGAACCTACATCGACACCTCATCACCACCCAGGGTCCACAGTTTACATCAGGGCTCACTCTTGGTGACGTACATTCTATGGGTTTGGACATCTGCATCCACCACTACAGTATCATACAGAGTATTTTTACTGCCCCCCAAATCCTCTGTGCTTTATCTCTTCATCCCTCTTCCTCAAGCCCTGGCGCCACTGATCTTTTCACTATCTACATAATTTTTTTTCCAGAGTGTCGTAGAGTTGGAATCATACGGTATTGTAGTTTTCTCTGACTGTCCTCTTTCACTTAGTAATATACACTTATGGTTCCACCATGTCTTTTCATGGCTTGATAGTTCATTTCCTTTTATCACTGAATAACATTCCACTGTCTGGACATACTGCAGTTTATTTATCCATTCACCTGCTGAAGGACATCTTGGTTGCTTCCAAGTTTTGACAGTTGTGAATAAAGCTGCTTCAGACATCTGTGCGCAAGTTTCTGTGTGGACATGAGTTTTCAGCTCCTTTGGATAAATACCAAGGAACACAATTGCTGGTTCACATGGTAAGAGTAAACTGTCAAACTGTCTTCCAAGGTGGCTGCAGCGTTTCACATCCCCACCAGCCGTGAATGAGCGTTCCCGTGGCTCCACATCCTCACCAGCGTTTGGTGTTGTCGGTGTTCTGGATTTTGGCCATTCTGAGAGTGACGTAGTGGTATCTCATTGTTGTAATTTGCACTTCCCTGGTGACATATGACGGGAAGCATCTTTTCATGTGCTTATTTGCCATCTGTATATCTTCTTTGCTGAGATACCTGTTTAGGTCTTTGGCCCAGTTCCAGTTGGGTTGTTTGTTTTCTTACTGAGTTTTAAGAGTTCTTTGTATATTTTGATAAATAGTCCTTTATCAGATGTGTCTTTTGCAAATATTTTCTCCCAGTCTGTGGCTTGTCATCTCATTCTCTTGAAGTTGTCTGTTGTAGTACAGATGTTTTTAGTTTTAATGAAGTTCAGCCTATCATTTTTCTCTTTTATGGATCGTGCCTTTTTTTTTTTAATTTATTTTAAAATTTATTTATTTATTTATGGCTGTGTTGGGTCTTCGTTTCTGTGTGAGGGCTTTCTCCAGCTGTGGCAAGTGGGGGCCACTCCTCATCGCGGTGCGTGGGCCTCTCACCATCGCTGCCTCTCTTGTTCTCTGCGGAGCACAGGCTCCAGACGCGCAGGCTCAGTAATTGTGGCTCACGGGCCCAGTCGCTCCGCGGCATGTGGGATCTTCCCAGATCAGGGCCCGAACCCGTGTCCCCCGCACTGGCAGGCAGACTCTCAACCACCGCGCCACCAGGGAAGCCCTGGATCGTGCCTTTGGTGTTGTCTCTGAAAAGGCATCACCAGGCCCAAGTCGTCTAGGTTTTCTCCTCTGTTATCTTCTTGGAGTTTTATAGTTTGCACTTTGCATTTAGGTCTATGATGCATTTTGAGTTAATTCCCGTGAAGGGTGTAAGGTCTGTGTCTAGATTCATCTTTTGCTTGTGGACGGGTGTCCAGTGGTTCCAGCACCATTTGTTGAAGAGACTGTCTTTGCTCCATTGTATTGCTTTTGGCCCTTTGTCCAAGATCAGTTGATGGTATTTGTGTGGGTCTATTTCTGGGCTGTCTGTTCTGTTCCATTGATCTATGTGTCTCTTCTTTCCCAGTAGCACACTGTCTTCATTACTGTAGCTTTTCAGGAAGTCTTGAAGTCGGGTAGTCAGTCCTCCGACCTCGTTCTTCTCCTTCAATATTGTGTTGACCGTTCTGGGTCTCTGGCCTCTTCTCCGTGTGAACTTTAGAATCAGTGTGTCAATAGGCACAAAATAACTTTCTGGGGTTTTGGTTGGGGTTTCACTGACTCTCCCACATCCTCCTGAAACCGCCTTCGCTGGCCGCAGGGTGGAGGCTCTGGGGAGGGGGCCAGAGGGGCCTGGGGCCAAACCTGGTGCCCTGGACTGTTACCCACCTCAGCTTCCTTTTGGGGACAATGGTGGCTTCTGGAGCGTCTGCCTCCTGGCGGGTGTGGGCATTCGATGGGAGAACCGCCCGTGTTGGGGAGCCTGGGCGCTGCCTGGCCCGCTGAGGCCTCCCAGACGTGCACTCGTGGGATTGCTTGTTGCCATTTTGAGGGTCCGCAGCTGAGGAGGGCGCTGACCCCTCAGCCTTGTGGCCACGGGCTTAGGGAGCAATGTTGGCAGCAAAGGTGGTTCTGCCCCTGGACATGGCGTCCTGGTCACCGGGGCTGTGACGCCCGTGAGGAACCAGGCCAGCAGCTCTGGGCCTCCAGGAAGCTGAAAACTCGTTTTTCTGCTTACTTGTCCCCAGATATAAACAGCCCGGACCACGATGACAGTGCTCCCGGACGCTGTGTGTCTGCGCACAGCGGCCCTGGCTTCCTTGAGCTGCGGGAATTTATAGGAGCGCGTAATGGGAACTGTAAGTCGCTGTAGGGCGGGATGACTTGATCCGAGGTTTCAGGAGAAAAGCGGGGGCGAGGAGGTGTCTGTGACGGGAGTGATCGCAGCCCTGAGCTGGGCTGTCCACCGGCACCTCGCGGGTAATAAAACTGCATCTTCCTGCAGCACGCGAGGGAGTCTGTGTCGACAAAGATGCTGTAATGAGGCCTCGTGGGCTGGAGTGTGAGGTTGGAAAGCCATGGCCCACACACCACGGATCCCGCACACATCATAAAGATACATTAATGGGCCATGTGTCTTTACAGAAATACTAATATTGTTGTTTTACGAGAAACGAGAGTTGAAAATATTAAAAGTCAGAATGTTAGGGCCTTAAAAAAATGTTAAATAATGAGGACATGGGAACGGAGATCAAGGTCTCTGTCCCTGCTGGTCTCAGGGCCCTGGGGGCGAGGTGCCTTCGATGCACACCGCTAGCCTCCGGCAGCCCCTCTGGGGCGGCTATAGGAGCCTCATCCTCTGGAGGTCTGGAGGGCACAGTGACAGGACGAGGGGTGTAGGGGTTTTCCAAACATTCACAGGCCTGGCGGGGGGGCCACTGCATGTTCAGGGCTGGGGCCCAGCGGCAGCAACTGGGCCTCCAACAAGCCCGGGTCCCCTGGCTCTGGTGTGGCCAGGATGCTCTGAGGACTTGCTTGTACCCCAGCTCTTTCCGGAAGGGGATTTCTGCGGCTGCCTCGTGCTCCTTGTCAGATGGTAAACTCTCTGGGGTGCAGAATTTAAGTCTTTATTTTATTGATTGAACAGCTTGAATGACCTTGTACACAAGAGCAAATTAGGGGGCCCCTGAAGGTACCGTGATGGTGGGGAGTCAGGGTGGCCGTCCCCCAGCCCTCGCACGGGCTCTCGTTCACTGGGAGCTGCCCAAGGTGGGCACTGAGAGTGCACGAGGTCAAGTGATGGGCTGTTGGGGGAATTGTTTCTCTTGTCCAGCTGTGCCTTTTCTCCCCTCCGCCCCCCGGGGTTTGCTGGTCGATTGGGTGTATGAGCTCCGGTGGCCGTGTGTACCCGGAACACTGCACACCCACGGTTAGACTCTTCTAAACTTTGATCACGTTTTATGTTTATTTTTTTATAAATTTATTTATTTTTGGCTGTGTTGGGTCTTCGTTGCTGCGCACGGGCTTTCTCTAGTTGCGGCAAGCGGGGGCTACTCTTCGTTGTGGTGCGTGGGCTTCTCATTGCGGTGGCTTCTCTTGTTGTGGAGCATGGGCTCTAGGCGCGCGGGCTTCAGTGGTTGTGGCACGCGGGCTCAGTTGTTGTGGCTCGCGGTTCTAGAGCGCGGGCTCAGTAGTTGTGGTGCACGGGCTTAGTTGCTCCGTGGCATGTGGGATCTTCCCAGACCAGGACTTGAACCCGTGTCCCCTGCATTGGCAAGCGGATTCTTAACCACTGTGCCGCTACGGAAGTCCCGCTCAGGTTTTATTTTAATTCTTAAAATTAAGGTGAAATTCCCATGATCTCAAATTAACCATTTGAAAGCGAACAATCCAGGGGCGTTTAGTACATTCACAGTGTCGTGCAACCTTCACCTCTATCTGGCTCCCAAACATTTTCATCTCTTCAAAAGGAGCCCCTGTGTCTATTAAGCAGTCACCCCCTGTTCCCCTTCGTCAGCCCCAATCTGCTTTCTGTCTTTTTTTGTTTGTTTGTTTTTGCTTTTTTTGCGGTACGCGGGCCTCTCACTGCTGTGGCCTCTCCCGTTGCGGAGCACAGGCTCCGGACGCGCAGGCTCAGCGGCCATGGCTCACGGGCGCAGCCGCTCCGCGGCATGTGGGATCTTCCCGGACCGGGGCACGAACCCGTGTCCCCTGCATCGGCAGGCGGACTCCCAACCACTGCGCCACCAGGGAAGCCCCGCTTTCTGTCTTGATGGCTGTGCCTGCTCTGGGTGTTTCACGTAAATGGGGTCCTGCCGTGCGTCGTGGCTCATGTCTGGTTGTGCTCACTCAGCATCACGTGTTTGAGGTTCGTCCACGAGGTAGCGGGTGTTGGTGCTTCATCCCTTTTTACGACTGGCTGATGATCCGTTGTGTGGAGGGACCACATCTAGTTTATCCATCAGCCCTTGATGGACACGGGCTGCTCCCACCTGCAGCTACCGTGAAGGGAGCTGCTGTGACCGCTCGTGCGTGTGCATCTGGCTTCCTGTCATCCGTCTTTCGGGTATTTTGCTCGGGATGGAGACACATTTTCTTCCCAGTCGAAGGACGTCTTGTTGAACAGTAATTACTCTTCTTGGGCATTAACTCCTGGCAGGCGTTTTTTGAAGGCATCACACAGCCCGAAACATTCAGTTTAATGAGCTTTGATGAACACGTCCAACCATGTGACCCCCAGACCGCAGCTCAGGGCTTTCCCCAGCCTGCCAGGCTGCCTCTGGCCTCTTTCTGGGGAAGCTCACCCCCTCCTGCCTCCCGACGAAGTTGCCAGGCCGCATTCTGCCACCAGAGGTGAATGCAGCCACACCGCGGGTAGTCTCTTCTGGTTGGAGTCTCGCGTTTGAGATGTACCCGACGCGTCCCCTTCGCAGCGGTCACTCCTCTTGCTGAGCAGACTCCCCTCGAGTGGATGGGCCGCACTTGTTTGTCTGCCCCCCGTGGATGCACGTTTGGCGATGGAGCTTCTGTTTGTGCAGGCTTTGCGTGAGCGTAGGTTCTCCTTTCTATGGGCAAACACCCCGGAGTGGATGGGTGACACATCGGGTCATACGGCACGCGGTTAACTGTAAGGGACAGCCACGCTGTGTCAGCAGCGGTCGTCCCGGTTTGCGCTCCTGCCAGCAGGTATGAGAGTCCAGCTGCTCCAATCTTCCCCACACAGTGTTGTCAGTCAGTCCTTTTTTTTGGCCGCTTGGTGTGGCCTGCGGGATCTTCGTTCCCTGACCAGGGATCGAGCCCGTGCACCCTGGGTTGGGAGCATGGAGTCTCAGCCACTGGGCCGCCAGGGAAGTCCCTGTCAGTCCTTTTCATTTTAGCCATTCTTGTGGATAGTGATCCCAATTTGAAGGTAAGACAACTGAAGCCCAGAGATGTGAAGTGAGCTGTCCAGGGCTGTGGGCTGAGTGGTCGGCAGACTCAGAGCTTGCCCGTGACTAAGCCCAGACTTCTAGTCCCAAACCAGGTGGCCTGTGTTGGCACCTGTGTCCCAGCACAGACAGGAGCGGCCACCAAAGAAAGGTCCACCCAGTGGCTAAGAAGTGGACACTTCAAAATCTGGGGAGACAAACAGGACAGGGTCCTCACCCCTAGACTGGGGCTGGGGGCCAGTCAGTTGGGAGAGACCCCTGGAGGCTTAAGTAATGCCCTAGAGGTGGAGGTGGTGGACACCGCCCTCCCTTGACCCCGACACTGGTGGGTGGCCGGGGGACCGGGGGACGGTTCCCTAACACTGAGAGGCAGTGAGAGCCTCCGGGGTGGAGTGGGACACTTCCTTGCCCAGGCAGGCATGGCCTGGGACTGAGGCCCGAGGTCTGTGTGGTCCTTACATCCTATGTTGCTTTCCCAAACACGCACAGTTACATAAACCATGATAACACTTCATAAACATTTTTCTAACATGCGGAATGTTTGACATGAATTTCAGCTATTTTAGAACTAATAAACAATTGTCAATGTCACGGCCGACACGAAGCAGAAGCCGCAGGGCTTTATGGAAGATCAAAGGCGGGAGAGAAGACCTCCTCTTCAGAGGACAAGAGGACTTGGAGAAACCCATCCTGGTCCTTCTGAAGGCGGAGCCTCCCGAGTGAGCGCGGGATCCGGGCGGTCGCGGGTCCGGGGCCCCTTCCCGCTGCGCGGGCCCCCTCGGGTTCTTGGCTTGGAAATGCTTCTCAGGACCCACTGCTGCCATCGTGCCTTCTAGGGAGGGCCGTCGGGGTGGAGTCTGTGCTGGTCAGTGAGCGCCAGTGAGCTGCTGGGCGCCTCGCCAGCTGCCCGGCCTCGGGGTCCATGGCTGGCGCCAGGGAGCTGACTGGCAGAGGCCAGCCCGCTGCCCCAGCATGTACACCACGTCCTTCGGAAGACGTGCTGTGTCTGTGTGGGGCTCCGGACGTCCGGACCCTGCTCTGGGTCTTCCTGCGTGGCACCTGGGTGTCATTTGCCACTGGCAGCACACTGGGGTGGGAGCTGGAGGGGAGCTGTCAGTGCGGCCCAGACGACCTGGGCCAGAGCGAGGCCCCTGCAGAGGCGGCCGCATCTAGCTGCTCAGAGCCCGGGAGTCTGCGGGGCCGTGTGGGCTGTGGGGGAACAGGTGCACGGGGGTCCCCCATCCTTACTGGGCGACACAACAGAGGCAGGTGTATCACCTGCTTTCCCATGAGCCCTGGGGAGACGTGGATGGACCCCTCTCACCCTCCAGGCCCGAGTAGCCCAGGGCTGCGGTGAACGCACAAATGCGGGAGGCCACTGCCCTGACCACTCCTCAGCTTTGGGGCCCCCTCTCTCCAAGGCCTGGTGACTTGTGGGTCTGTGGGGCGTCCCAGTCACACCTGCAGTGGCCCTTGAGGTGCTTTGCGAGCCCGTGGCTGTGTGTGTGGCGAGAACTGTGCTGAGTCCTCCCACGGGCGGCGCTTAAATCCCTTCTCTGTCCGGTTCCCGTGGTCAGGGGGTGGGGTTCATGGGCCGCCCCGCCTCCTGCTCTGTGCACAGATCACCTCGCTGCAGCCTTTGCCCAGCCCCACAGCAGAGGCCCCATAATGGAAGGTTGAGACCCTCGCCTCCGCCCCCTCCGCCTCCACTTCACTCGGAGGAGAAGCCGGGAGGCTGGCACTGGCCCCTCACCCTCTGTTTTCTTCTCCTGCCCCCTCCCCTCTCTCTCCTCCCACCAGCCGGACGCCTGCCTCAGGGCCTTTGCACCTGCCAAGCGGCTGCTCCCCACCGTGTCGGTCTTGCCCCCACTCAAGTATTGGCTCCAGGAGGGGAGGGGTTCTGCCTCCCTCACAGCCTCCCCCTCAGAACCCAGCAGGACTGGCAGCTGTTGAGGGTGAACTGTGTCCCCAGGAGGTATGTTGGGGTCCTGACCCCCAGAACCTGTGCATGTGACCTCCTTTGGAAATAGGGTCTTTGCAGATGTGATGGCGTCAAGATGAGGTCACAAGGGTGGCCCTGATCCAATGACTGGTTCCTTAAAAGAAGACGTCCACGAGAGACACAGGGAGAAGCCATGGGCCGACCGAGGTGGAGATTGGAGTGATGCGGCCACAAGCCTAGGGACGCAGGGACTGCCCGCGGCACCAGGGGCTGGGAGTGGGGAACGACCCTCCCCCGCAGTCCCTGGAGGGGGGCGTAGCCCCGCCGAGGCCCTGATTTCATCCTTCTGCTCTGCAGGCTGTGAGAGAGTGAATTTTTGTTGCTGTCAGCTGCCCAGTTGGTGGTCCTTTGCTCCAGCTGCTCCGGACACTAACACAGCACATGACGGGCACTTGTAAATATTTCTGGCTGAACTAGTAACTGAGGAAACGTCAGCCTCTGCCAGCAAGGGTCCAAGCTGACTTCTCGGCCCAGGGCTTCCCGAGTCTTGCTCCCTCGGGCACAGACCGTATGCCCAATCGGCCTGGCCAGGTCTCACCCCCACTGCCTCCCTCGGGCCCCAGAATCCTCGGGCCACCCTAGCCCGGGGCAGCCAGGCCTTCCCGAGACACACGGCCTAGCACCTGGGACCTCCTCCCCCGGGGTCTCTGCTGCTCCCCTTGACCTTGAGCACATGAACCATGGGGCCGGTGGGGGGAGGGTGGAGGGGAGGAGCCAGCACAGCCCATTTCCAGGTCCAGGACCCTCACACCTGGGGTTCGCGATTCCTCAGGACAGTGACAAACCCCGGCCTGGCCCAGGAGCTTCAGAGAGAACGTTCCAGTCAGCAGACCTTTCCTCAGCCTTCCGGCAGCCGCTGTTCCTGTGGCTGTGGGGAGGACCCCTGCTGCTCATCACTGGCCCCTGTGTCCAGTTCTGCTGGCTGGCTGGTGGCCCCATGTGTCCGAGAGCCTGGCTGGAAGGGGCCAGAGGGGCGGCGCTGGGCTGCTAGGAGGGGCCCGGCCTCCCCAAGGCTCCCCTCCTTTTCACGGTGCCCCAGAGTCTGCCGTGGGTGAGACCGCCCACAGGCCTCCCAGATGTGCCTGCCGTGTGCACACACATTACCTGGAGCCCAGGGGACAGAGAGGCGGGGGCACACCCGGTGCTGGCGGCCTCGGGCATGTCAGCTCGAGCCTTGGGCCTCCGTGCCCTCGTGCATGGGATGGGGCTGCTGGGAAGGTGAACGGGCGGCGTGGGTGACGTGGCCGCCACGTGGACTCATCGGCCCTCGCCACCAACCCTCTCCCACCTCACCCCTTCAGCACGTCGCCCATGCGTCAGCCCCGGGAACACGGACCCGAGAAGTGGCGGTTGGACGAGCACCTCATTTGGAAGCTTGGTGTTGTGCACGAAGCGGACTGTCCAGGAGGTGTCCCCACGTGGCCTGCCCCTGCCTGTGCTCTGTCCAGCCCCCACTGAAAGGCTGCAGCAACAAGCAGGGCTGCTCGGAGGCACAGAGGGGTTAAGTGACTCGCCCAAGGCCGCACAGCCAGGGTGTGCAGAGCTGGGAAGGACCCGTGTGCTGTGGCCTGGGTCCTCGCTCCTGACCAGCCTGCACCTGTGCCTCCCTGATGACGTGTTACGTGTGGGGGTGGGGATCGTGCATCCAGGCTCGCTGTTGGCTGTTTGGAGGATGTGTGGGACCAGGGCTGGTGGCCTGGGCTCACCACTGTCCAGCTGCTGGCCCTGTTGGTGAGGCACACGCTGGACCTGGACGGCAGAACCTGTTGGCTCCATTGGACAGAGCAGGTGCTTCCCTGGGGCCCCGAGCGCCTCCATCCGTTCATTCCTCCCTTTAAACAGCCCTCATCCCATCCTCTCTGCAACCCGCCTTGCTCAGCCCCATATGGGTGGTGAGAAATGGGTGAGGAACCCATGGCCTGTTTCTGGAGCCTGAAGCTGACCAGGGCCCTGGGGGGGCACATGTGACACTGGCTCCTGGCCCGGACCTCCCTGGGCCGGTCCTGCGTCCCCATCCCGTGGCTGTGACTGACCACCGTGCAAAGAGGCAGAGCAGGCGGGGATTAAGGGGCCCCTTCCTCTTATCAGCCGGGCCTCCGGCAGCCCTGCTTGTAGAGCTCTCATCGGAAAATGTGAGTCTCCCCTCGCCTGGCCTCTGGCTCCCCGTCAGGCCCTTCCTTCCCTGGGGGCATCAGCAGACACCTCGGCCTGGCAGCAGGGCTGGCACGACCCCCACCCCACCCAGGTGGCCGGACCACGCTGGGGTGTCCGCCAGGAGGCTGCGTGGAAAACCCACCCCATTTGTCACTGACAAGGGCACTTTGGCGGGGCTGCACCGGGGGTTTCTGTCCTCAGAGGTGTTGTCTGCAAACCCTGTCTCAGCCTTCCTCTTTGGGGAGGAAACTAACCGCGCAGCCTGGCTGGCCGGGGTTTGGGATGGAGCCACGCCACCAGGTCCTGCCTCCCCACACCAGTGTCATGGAGAGGACCCAGGGGCCCCAGCTCCCCCTCCGCTCCTCCTCTCCCACACCTCCAGCAAAGGGGGTCAGGGCCAGCTCCCTCCCCCGCACCTGGCTCCATGTGCCCAGCTCGGGTCCCGTCTGCACCTAGGAGCCAGGTGAGGCCCCCCCTCCCCAAGCCACACCCTGCCAGGCTGCCCCCCCTCCCACGCAGGCACAGACCCCGGCCTCGAGGCCAGCTTGGGCGGCTGCACATTCAGCCACGGGCCACTCATTTGTTCAGCTAATACGCCCAAGTGTCCATGGTGTGCGCTCACTCTGTCCTGGGTTTGGGGGTGGAAACAGGAAACAGGAGTGAGGGGCCCAGCCCCCTGGAGCTGTCTCTACCTCACGGCCCAGCACGGTGGCCCAGAGTCGCACGTGGCTGCTGCGTGGTCGGTGTGAAATACACACGGGTCACAAAGGCCCCGCTGGAGCCCGGGGGTGTGGGAGGCGGTATTTGCGCTTGCCGTGTGGCCGTGTGCCGAGCACTGGATCACGGGGCTACAGCATGTTACGGAGATGAATCGTGCCCCTTCTCTTTCCTTTCTTACGTGGCCACTAGCACGCTGAAACCACACATGTGGCTCTAGCGGCAGTCGTACTGGACAGCGCCAGCCTGGACGGCAGGCAGACACGCGGCAAGTGGACTTGAGATGGGGACGTCTCAGCTCGCAGCAGCGGCCTGAACGAACGGGGTGAGTCCCGGGAGCCGGGGTCAGGGAGCTGCTGCTGTTTATCTCAGACGCAGAGCAGAGCCTGGGCCCCCTTGACCAGAGTGGGCGGCGCCCTGGGAACTGTGGCCGGCCCACTCGGGCCTGGGGAGGGACCCCTGCCTTCCAGGCTCTGGGTCTCAGCCTCCTCACTGTGGGATGGGGAGGATGCCGTCTGGCCACCTGGCCAAACCCTATTTCCAAATAAGGTCACATGCTGAAATACGGGGCTTAGGATTTCAAAGTAAATTTCGTGGCGACAGTTCGACTCATGACCTGGGCCGGTGGGAGGACTCAGCAGCCCTCAGCTCTGGACCCTGTGTGCAGGGGGCCTCGAATATGACTTGTGCATGAAGTTGGCAGAGAACGGGGGGGCTGGAGCCCCAAGGTCAGGAGGAGTCTGTGCTGGGACACCTGGTCCTGAATGCAGCCCTGGTTCCCACAGGCTTTATTCCAACTCCTGGGACCCGTTAGTTCGGGTTTCCTGGAAGCAGAGCCTGAGATGAGACCCCTGTGTGGTGATCCCCTGGGAGGGCTCTCAGGAGAAGGGCCAGCGGGACGCAGGATGGGGCAGGGGACGCCAAGCAAGGAGGTGGTCTCGGCCGGTCTCGGAGACCAGCCTCAGCCTGAGCCCACGGGGGTCGGGGGCCCTCCGGAGCAGGAGAAGCCCAGAGGCAGGCCCACCACCGATAAGGGGTGGTCCCCCTGCCCCCGTCCATCTGTCCCCGGCCGTGGCTTGCTCTGCGCGGTGGGCATCGTCTGTCTCCAGGCACACGTTGTGAGGCAGGTCCTGGCTCCCCCTGCCCAGGGCCGTTTTCTGGAGGAGGGGCGGCTGTGAGCTGACGGGGCCACCGCTCCGAGGGGTGGGGAGATGGGCGGCCCCCTGCCGTGCCTGCCCGTCCACCTTTTGCACCTGCGCCCGGCACACGGGCTCTGGCCCCTCGTGGGAAATGGACGGTCATCCCTTTATCCCACGCCCATCGCTTGTGCCTGGGCTACCCTGTGAAGGGGCCCGGAGAGGAAGCAGAAACTCAGAATTCGTTCCCTGGGCCCAGGGGCAGGGGTCCTCCTCCCGTGAGAAGGGGTTCTCTGCTGCTCCCCTTGACCCTGAGTGGGCTTCTCCTGGGCGCCCGTGGCATGAGTGATGCATGTGCAGCCCTGCCTGCCCCCGGGCTTGTCCCCTCACGGCCATCACCCTGACCCGAAGTCCTGCCTGGCCACCACAGGGGTGAGCATCCCCGCAGAGGCTGGGTTACCCCCTTGCTTTTATTGCTGCCTCCTCTGGCCCAGCGTCCCCACCTGGCGCTCGCCTGCCCGAGCCCAGTGGCCTTGGGAGGTCCCAGCGCCTACAGTCTCCTGCCACACTGGGCACCAGCTGCCTCCTGAACCCTCCGCTGCCCTTTGCTTTATGGCTTTTCTCTTTCTGGGACCTCTGCGCGGGTATCCTCATGTACCCCGCATGTGGCACACGTCCCCAGGGCCATTAGCCCCCACTGCCCCGCCCAGGGCGCTGGGACGAGGGCCACCCTTTCTTGACCGCCTGGCTGCTCTTAGCTGACCCATGCCTGTCCCAGCGTTGGAGGGCGCTGGGCCTGTGTGGGCTGGATCCTACAGCCCCCATGTCTCCCCAGGGGGTGGCAGGCAGCCTCTGAATTCCCCTAGAGAGGCTGCTGCACTCGCCGTTGTGTCCCTGGGGGACCGAGGGTGTCCAATTCTGTGCTGCGCCCCGGGTGTAGGGGTGGCCACGCCAGGAGGCTATAGGACCCCAGTGGCGACAGTCTGAGGAGGGGACAGCCCAGAGCCCCGGCCGGGAGCGTAAGGGCGGGGAGAAGGGGGACAGGGTGCCGGGCAGACATCTGCAAGGAGCAGGCGGGCAGAGGCTAGAGGGCGGGAGGCTGTGAATCCTGCTGGGCCCTGGGCAGCCGTAGGCCTTTTACGTGGAGGACTGAGTGGGGGGTGGCAGACGTCAGGGGGGTAGGAAGGCAGGGGGAGGCTTCAGGTCTGCGGCCAGGGGGGCAGAACCACGTGCAGGAAGTAGAGCCTCACTTAGGAGGCAGACCAGGACTGGCCTTTTGGGGAGGTCAAGCACAACTCTGAGACCTGGGGGAGCCCGAGTCAGGGCTGCTGACGGGTTGGGGCAGGTGAGGGCAAAGGCAGTGGCTGCCCACAGGCTGGGGGCCCGGACAGAGGTGGTCCAGGCACCGCCTGGCCCCGGCTCTCAGGGGCTCCAGGGGACCCTGCTTTTTTCCTTTTTCCTTTTTTTGCCCGTAGCTGGATTTAACTGTAAAGAGCAATAAATTACGAATCTGGAAAAACATCCCTTGTCGCCACAAAGGACAAGGCTGTCCCTGGATGACGAACGACTCCGCATTAACATTATTTAGTATTTATAACTTCCGCTGGACAGAACCTACGATGTTCCTGGGAAATCCTGTCTGCCATTGGGGTATTTTTAGAGCCTATTGTCAGCCTGACAGGGTTCTTCTAGATGTGTGTTGGTTGAGGGGGGAGCGTGAGATTCGTCAGGGTCTCGAGAGAGGCAGGGGTGCCCAGCCCCCTCTCCACAGCACTGGCGTGGGCCTGGGCCCCTTCGATCCCTAGCCTGCCCACTGCCCAGGACTGGTCTTCTTTTTGCTGCGTTGGGTCTTCGTTGCTGCGCGGGCTTTCTCTAGTTGCGGCGAGCGGGGGCTACTCTTCGTCGCGGTGTGCGGGCTTCTCATTGCGGTGGTTTCTCTTGTTGCGGAGCAGGGTCTCTAGGCGTGCAGGCTCAGTAGTTGTGGCTCACGGGCTTAGTTGCTCCGCGGCACATGGGATCTTCCCGGACAAGGGCTCGAACCCGAGTCCCCTGCATTGGCAGGTGGATTCTTAACCACGGAGCCCCCAGGGAAGCTCCCAGAACTGGTCTTTATGGAATACTTGTTGCATGCCCAGCATGGGATCTGGGGGAGGCGGGGGGGGGGGGGCGAGAGGCTGGAAGCCCACCGCATTGTCAGGAGAGCAACCACTTGTGTGAGGGCTCTGGGGCACACCTCTTGCTGTCCCCTGGGTAAGGCGGGCTGGTGGGGTAACTGAGTCTCAGGGAGGGGCTGAGCAGGACTGAGGCTGGTGTGCAGGGGGGTCCCACAGTCAGGGAGGGGCTGGGAGTGGTGTAGAGGGATGCGAGGGGGTGATGGAGCAGGCCAGGTGTGTCCCAAGGGTCTGAGAACAGCCTCCTCTCTTTCTGGGTCCCCAGGGGCTGCATCTCCCTTTGGGGGTCCGCAGGGAGGACCCAGGAAGGGGCTCCTTCTCCGCCCCAGAGCCTGGCCACCCACAGCCCTGCGGTGGGTGAGGGAGATGGAGAGAAGGCTGTGGGGCTTGGCCTGTGTTTTGTCTGGTGGCAGAAACGCTGCATGGTCCTTGTAACCCCCTGGACGATGTGGAGAGGGGAGGATGGCCCCCGCGCTGTCGCCCTGTAGACAGAGGTGGGGGTCAGGGGTGGGAGCTGGGCCCCGAGCTGTGCTTTTATCCCACCCGCCCCGTAGCCCGGCGCCACCCCTGCTCACAGACAGCTGGGGCCCATGTCAGCCACTGATGCCCTAGCCAGGGCCTGCCCTCCGCCAGCCTGGTTAGCGCTGGTCTGGTTGCCTGTCCAGTCCTGGGAGCTGCAGACCACCCTGTGGCCCTGAGGGGTGGGTCTGTTGCCGCCCGGAGACCCCGTGGGTCCGCCCCAGCCCTGCGGACCCGGCTCTGACTGCGCTAAGGGCCCCCGCGAAGGGCTGGCGCTAAGTGTCTCTTGGCCTTGGAGTGCGGTTTGAGTAGTTAATGGCCCTCTCATTAATAGGTAAACAAGGGAGATTTATGTCACGTGGCTGGGACTCTCGCAGGCTCTCTGCAGGGTGCCGGGGCCACAGCGCAGGAAAGCGCTCGGAACGTGACCTGGGGAGTGGCTGCAGGCCGGAAGCGGATGGGCCAGCATTTTAGTTTGGAAGGTTCACGGAGCTGGGCTGGCGGCCTTAAATCTTTCTCCAGAGAATCCTGGCACGGCTTCGAGGAGAACCTCCCGGTCGTCAGCAGGCGGCACGCGCTGGCTCAGAGCTGTTGATTTAAGGAGGCTGCCGTGTTAAGGGTTTTCTGCTTAGTTTAAAGCTTCAGAGAGACACGTTACCCTCTCCCTAACCACCGGGCATGACTTCAGGGCTCTGGACTCTGTACTGAGGGACTCAGAGGGGCTCTCGGGGGGCGACTGTCCCCCCATCCTTCTGGGGCCCGGCAGGGGGTCACTGAGGGGAGGCCCCCGAAGCCATTCATCTCAGCTAAGCTTGTTCCCACGTGTCAGGGACGGACGTCTGGACTTGGCTCAGGAAATCATGCCACCCACGGTGACCAGAGCCAAGGGTCAGCCTGCCCGCCCAACCCCCAGGCTGTCTTCTGTCCCTTTTGCCCGAGCCCTTGCCCCCAAGGGTGAGAGATGGGCCAGTGGGGCCACGATCAAGCTGAGGGCCGTTGCCCGCCCTCCACGGGGACGCCAGCCCACTGCTCAGCCCCAGGGGCCCGTGGGACATGCTTTGCTGGCCTCAAGTTCTGCCTGGGGTGGGGGGCGGTCAGGTGGTGCCCCATCAGAGAAGCTCCCCAGTGGGGAGGTGGGAGGGTTCCTGGCTGGCGGGCCCAGCACTGTGGGCCCCTCCCGCACTCTTTTGGCTACCAGCCCCCCACCTCCGGCCCATTTTGGACTTGCTGGAAGGACTCCTGTGTGAGGGACACAGCTGGGTCCTGGCCCAGGGTCAGCAGTCCTGGCTGACCCGCATGAAGGGTTTTGGGGTACTTTCTTCAAAAGCTTTGGGAAAACTCACCTTCTTTCCCTGCAGCAGGGGCTCTGTCACTCCCTGCCACTCCCTCCGCAGGCCAAAAGGGCCCAGGTGTTCCTTGGGCCTCCCTGCCCCCAGTGTCGCCCCAGGGACACGTGCCCCAGGACAGGCCACCAGGAGAGGGGGGCTGTGGCTGCCGGACCCAAGGGCGCTTGGGGTCAGGGGTCAACGTCGCGCTTTGTCCTCTGTCTCTCTGTGTCTGTCTCCATTCTGCCCCTCACGGCCTCATTCCTCTCTCCCCGGAAAGGTGGGCAGCCTCGCCCCGCTCTGTGCACGCGGCCTGCGGCGGGTGTTCCTGCCACCGGGTCTCCCAGAGGTCAAGATCAAGGGTCCCTGCCCACGGCCGTGTTCTGAGGTCCTCTGCGTATTAAACAGCAAAGAAATGCCAGAACTGAACTTGAAAATTGTGTAACCTTGAGCCGCTTGGCCCATTTTACACACAGGAGACACAACTCAGAGGTAATTAGTTCAGAGGTCAGACGTGAAGCGCTTGGAGCACGTTGGGGCCTCCTGCACCTCCCCCGCCTGGAGTCAATTCCAAGTTTCTGGGAACCAGAATCCAGCCTGATGCAGCCTGGCCAGTGTCCACAGGCCTTCTGGGGTGAGGCCTGCCGGCCGTGTGGCACCCTGAATGGCCCCTTCCTTTCCCGGGCCCTGCACACGGCTGTCCGGGCCTGGGAACACCCAGGGGACACGGCAGGGCCCCTCCAGCCTGCCCAGACCCTGACCCAGGATAGGCACGGTGTCTCAGCCATGTGAACTGGCCCTGGCAGTGGGGGCCTCGGAGGGCGTGAATCCAGCCCACAGGGCAAAGGCAGGTGGTCTGGGTGGTCCGGGAGGAGCGAGGCTGCAGCCCCACACCCTCCTCCCCCCACCCCGAGGGCTGTGCTTCCTGGAGCCCCTTGCCCGTGTGCACAGTGCCCCACCGGTGTGGGGTGAAAGCTGGCCGCCACACCTCGGCCAGGATAGCCTCCGAGAGTCCTGAACGCCGGAGGTCCTGGGGGATGGGGCAGGGGCTGGGATGCTGCCGGGAATGGCCCTGGCTGAATCCTCCCCTCCCCGCTCCCCGCAGGCGTCTGGGAGCGCGGCCTTCCTGGATCCGCCCCAACAAATCCTCCTCTGGGGATGTGCTTCTGGGTACCCCCCTCCCCCAGGCCCCCCGGGGACCCCACCTCACCCCCTCTGTCCCTGTCCCTGGCATCCTCAGCGGGACTGAGAGCCCCGAAGGGTGACAGAGACAGTCAGAAGCCCACCACCCACAGGGTGGATGGGTGGGCTTTGTGGGGGGCCTGACTTATCAGCCCACCCCTACGAGTCAGCAGGGGCCAGGCACATGGTCCACCCGTGCATTCAGTCCTCCATCACTGAGTGTCGCCCGGGCACTGGGCTCATCGCCGGACACGGGGGAACGGGCTGGATGAGGCCCTTGCACTCAGGGAAGCTGCTTCTAGTGGGCAAGACCAAGAGAGCACGGGAATATTCAAATCTGTGGTTAGGGGATGGGCAAGCGCCGGGAAGGCCGCAGGGTGAGCAGCGGGGAAGTGCCGGGAAGGCCGCAGGATGGGCAGCGGGGAAGCACCAGGGGGCGGGGCCCTGTCTTGGAGCGGTGTGGACGAGCAGGGCCTCTCTGACCTTTAAGGTGAGGATGGACAGACAAGAAGTGACTGGCCAGGGCAAGAGGCATCACTGCCAAGGGGGAGGTACAGGCCGCCTGGGGCAGTGGCCACCGCCTGCCTTGCCCAGTTCCGTGGGGAGAGATGTACGTGGGTTCTAAGCTGGGCTCCAGGATGACCAGGCCCCCAGGGGGCCTCAGATGGTCCCCACCTGTCCTGGAGTGCCCCCCCAACTCCCCCTCCCATGCAGCCTCCTGTGGGTTTCCCCTAAGGCCCACAGTGCACGAAGAGGCAGTGATGCTGGTGGGCAGGGCTGGCCACGGAGACCCCGTGCAGGGCGCCTCTGTTGTCTTCTTCATGGTTATAAAAGCGACTCACAGAAGGTTCGGGGAAAAAATATTAGAATAAGTTGTAATTGTCCAACTCTCTTTAAGGGCTCACCACATACGTTCCCTCGGCCATTTAACGGACCCCCTCTTGTGGGTCATCTGGGTCTTTCTGTGACAACTCTGCCTGGTGGATACCTGTGGATTCAGACCCTCCTAGAACAGCCTGAGGAAGGCTCTGTGGAGGAGGGGGCGTCAGGGGTCTCGACCCCCGGCCACCACGTCTCTGGTTAGGCGCACAGGAGGAAGGCGTCACAGTCAGAGGGAACGGCACGTGCAAAGACCCGGAGGTGTGATGTGTCTGGATGCTGTCAAGGGTCCCCGTACCCAAGAGTGGATGCAGGTGCCAGGAGAGGGGGGCCCTGGGGCCACCAGGCTGTCATGGCTGGGCCATCTGTGCAGTTGCTGGGGCAGTACCTGGGCCGAGTGTTTGGAAGCAAAGGAGAAACAGGCCCAGATTTGCATCATGGAAAGTCTGAGCTCCAGGCCAAGCAGAGGGGTGCGCGATGGGCTGCAGCAGTAATTGGGTGGGCGGGGGTGGACGGAGAGGAGGGCCGAAGCTCGGGGTTTTCCTGGAACCAGGGGGAGCAGGGTCTAGCAGCATGGGGGGCGCAGGTCTCAGGGGGTGTGACGTCCAAACAGGAGGTCCCCCGGGCCACTCCGCACGAGAGCAGAGCTTCTCCTTGGCCTGCTGGCTCGTTGGCAGTGGGGAAGGCAGGCTGTTGGCCGGAGAAGGAGAGGGAAAATCCAGATTCCTCAGTGTGTCCGGCCCCAGAGTCCAGTGTGGAGGCCTGCTCTGGCCTCCCGTCCCCCCACCCAGCCTCCTCCCTCCCCCAGGCCCCAGCGCGGCCAGACGCCGTCCACCCGCGGTGCCGAGAACCCTTTATCAGATAATAAATAAGGCGGCTGGAGCCGTCCGTGTCAACATCTTGGCGGGCCTCGCAGGGCACTGCAGGGGGGGCTGCCCACTGTGGCTTCCACGTAGCCATCGAGGGCCGGCCACCCCCGCCCCGGCTCCAGCGGGACTGTGGGGCTCACCGGCCCCCTCTTCTCTGGGGTGGGTTCAGCCCCTACCGAGGTGCGTGAGGGAAGGACGGGGCACCCCAGGGCCTGCAGCCTCACAGCCTCAGGGGGTGTCAGGTCTCTCTGGCCTCCTTTCTTCTCTGCGGAGTGGGGGTCCACGTGGGGGCTGGGAATGGGGAGCCTGGTCCTCATCTTGCTGAATGCCTGTCCACACACCCTGGAGAACAGCCGCCCCGAGCCCCGGGAACTGCCCAAGGACGTGTGGCAGAGGACGGGCAGGGAGGACTGCACATGCGTTGCCCCATCCCTGAGCCTGCCGGCCCCTCGTGTTTGGTGGCAGAATGGCCTGTCTTTCATGCTGGTGACAGCAGCAACTGGTCTTCTCTAGGAAAGGTCCTTACTTGGTCAAATAAAGAGTCGGTAACCTGCATTGCTTTCCCCAAAGAACGATTTTCCTTCTTAATAAGCACGTTACATTTTCAGACAAGCACCTTGGAGGACTGGCACCCGTTTCTAAAGAGCGTCTTTTTCGGTAGCAAAGGGGAAACGACCCTTAGCTGCAGCCCCACCGGCAAGCTCTTGGGTCTGGGCACAGCTGGACGCGTGGCCGCGGCTGCCCTGAGGGACTGAGCTGGGGCAGGCGGCTCGGGGCAGGCCGTGGCGACGCTCCACGGAAAGGGTCTGTGGGATGAACGTGCGCCTGCCGAGGGCAGCGGATACCCTGCTGACCGACGGCAGCTGGACTCGGAAAGCCAGGGCGATGGGGAGCCGCTGGGGCTGCCACCCTGACGCCCTCTGCGAGGAGGCACGGGCGGGGCGGCTGCTTTGCTTCCAGGCGTGAGCGCTGCAGGGCTGCCCCGGGCTGCTCTGGGTCTCCCTGTTCCGTGTCTGGAGCGAGGCCATGGGTTAAGGGCTTTACGTGGGAAGGAGAAGGGATGCTTTGGAAATAGTTCTGGATCAAAAAACCCCAGTCGAGGGGACGCTGGCTGTCTTCTCCCTTCTCCAGTCGTCCAGGACAGAGCCCCGCGGGGGCTCAGTAGACACTTCCCGCGGACAGAGGGGACCCTTGCTGGCTGGAGGAGTTGTGGCGCCCCTCCCCCACGGCCCCGGACGTCGGCTTTAGGTTGAAAGATGTGGGAAGTGAGGTGCGGCGGCCAGGCAGCGCAGACGAAGTGGTCTTCCTCTCCGTCCTGCCGTCTGATAAGCGCCTGCGGCTGCCCACTCCCACCAGCCTCCCCAGCCCATCCGGTTGTTTATGGCCGCCGGGCAGAGCCTTGAGGCGGGCTGGGGGGAGGAAGAGCTGCAGGAAGGGGTGCCGGCGGCTATATTAAGGCTCCAGGTCCTACAGCTTCCGGGACCCGAAGAGGCACTGGGGAGAAAGGCTTAAATTGAGCAGCTCTGCCTGAAGCTCCTCAGGCCCAGAGGCGGAGGCCCAGCCTCCCTCCTGGACGCGTCCTGGAAAAGGATGAAAACGGAGGATGAGTTCGCTTCTTCCTTCCCTCTTTGCCACGCACTCTCCCTCGGGACCTGTCCTTGTGGGCGGGGCATCCAGCCCCTCTTGTCCACCCTGCCTGTTCTGCCCATCGCCCTGTGGGCACCTCTAGGAAGACTCCTTGGGTTGGTCAGAGCGCTGCTGGGGCCCCGCGCCTGGCGTCACCTCTCTGAGCCGGGTGTTACTTCTCAGGTGCCTGGGTTTCTCTCGTCAGGGAAGAGGGAGACTGGTGCCCCCCTTGGAGGGAAAAGCCAGGGATGTGCCGGGCAACACGGGGAGTGGCACCTGCCCGGCGGAGGGCCGCTCCCGCAGTGACTGTGGTAGTGGTCACGTGGCCACGTGGTCCTCGCCAGGTGCTCCTGCCCACCTCGTCTGTCCCTGTCCTTGTGGCTCCTTCCTCCAGGGCCTTTGCTTCCCCTCTGCGCCCCCTCCCACCCTGTCCCCTGGGCGCCTCAGAAGGGCTGGTCTGGTCTTGCCTTTGAGAGGTTCCGGGGGTGCCTGGTGGGGCGGCCCGCGGAGGCCACTGCCTCTTGCTCGATAATTGGTCTCCCGCTCAGCTCGGGGCCCAACGCCCCATCACGAGCCCCGAGAGGGGTGGGAGGAGGCGGGATAAGGGCTGGGAAGGGGCTCTGCCGCCCCGAGCGGGGCGACCTTTTCTGTGCTTTTTTCCTCATCTGTGGATGGGCTCCCGGGAAGGCGGCCCCAGGCCTGTGGCGCGGAGACGAGATGGCAGCGGCCTCACCTCTGGCCCACCCAGCACGGACGTCCACGGGCACAGCCCTTGCAGGCGCTTCAGTTCCCACCTCCCCGTCCAGCCCGCTCTGGAGAGAGCTAGTTGTGCTCTGCTCCAGGCCCCGTCCCCGAGGCATTTCCTCTGACGCCCGGCCCTGGCCACGTGGCTCTCAGTGGCTGCCAAGGGCCCTGAGTGCTTGTGAACGTGCAGGTCCCCAGGTCCCACCCGTCACCGATCTGACCCCTGCATTTTACTGGCCCCTCAGGTCGTCCAGATCTGGGTGGTCCGTGCCGCAGCCCTCGCTGCTGGGAGGGTAGGGGTCCCAGATCACAGAGGCTCATGACTTCGTGGGGACACCCAGGTGGTGAGAGGGGCCAGTGCCCTCAACACAGGGGGCCTGATTCATGGCTCGTGTCCCCGCGTCCCCAGGGTTCACCCAACGCTGCCTGCTGTGCCCGTCAGAGGCACGAGACCCACAGGGGGCCACTGGGGCCACCACTGCCCAAATCTTGGCTTGCTCTGTGCCCCCTACCCCGGGCCAGGAGGGCAGTAGGGAGCAGGACAGGGACCTGACCCGAGTCTGCCTGACCCCGAAGTGATGACTTCCCACAGCGTGGTCCCCAGGCTGGGCCTCGCCCACCCCACCCAGTGTCCTGCCCTCATGCTGGTGGTGACGTCGAAGCCACCCAGTGTTTACGGGTCTCGTCAAGTCCTACTGATGCCCTTGAGAGCTCCTGACGTGACTCAGAGCGGCCAGTGAGGTCCAGCTGCCCGGCCCCCAGAGATGCGTTTCTAGGCGAGGCCGGGAATCCCACAGGTGATGGGGAGAGGCAAGCAAGATTGAAATCTTTATTTTACATTTTTTTTTCTTATGGCGGCATTTGTCTTAAAAAAAAAAAAAAGACAACACGTGGAAACTGAGCTGGTTTAATCTCTGAGGTACAAGTTCAGGATGAAGGAACACGTTCGGGAGGCTGTCACCAAGGAGGAGCATTTTAAATATGAAAGTGATGCTTTAAACAGGACGGCGCCATGGCGGCTGGCTTCGATGGCTCACAAAATTTAAAAGATTTTTGAATCAAATTGGGAGTCGGGGGGTGGGGGGAAGCTTTCATTTGGAAGACTTTACATTAAAAAAAAAAAAGCCAGGTTTCTGGCTTCTGTGGAAAAATCAGCAGTTCTTGTCGGTGAAGGGCAGCAATGGGACGGAAGGACGCTGTGGCCCTTCTGCAGGGCATGCCCCGCCTCCCCCCACCCGGCCTCTGCCCTCAGGCTGTCAGTAGCCATTCATCAGCCCCCATGGGCAGAGCTGCCCCTAGCCAGTGCCCCGACTAACTAATTTATCACCCAGCCCTGGGAGGGGACGGCTTTGTACGCGAAAGGGGGGTTATTGCTAATTCTGCTGGGGCAGTCCCAGGTGAGCCAGGACCTGTGGTCACCCAACCACCAGCCCCGAGAGTGCCCGTGTGGGTCAGAACTGGGCCCCGGGTACTCTGCCCATCAGAAATGGTTACAATCCACAGATTCAGTCAGAACAAGGCCCTTTACTGCTGTCTGGGAAAACTGTCCAAATAAATAAAAGTCCACGATGACTACGATGTGAACACCCCCCCCCCCCCCCCCGGTGGCGTCCTGGTACAGTGCGCGACCTGCACATCTGTCCCTGGCCATCCCGTGCTCCGAGGAGGGCAAGGTCTCCGTGCCGTGGCTCTATGGTCGAATGTGGGAAATGGACGGCCCGAGGCCAGGAGGCCCCCAGCGGGCTGCCCTCCTCATCCCTGTTAGCCGCCTGGCCTCAGTGATTTCACCTGTGATCCTGGTTTTACAACAGGAAGGTGGGGTTTTTCCAACGGCTGCAACCTGTAAACATGATGATGGCTAGCCTTGAGGACAGAAGTCAAGTGGGGGTGGGAGCCCCAGTCAGCCGTGGCCGGAGTGGCTGGTAGGGTTCAGAGCCTTGCCCTACATTTGGGGGTCCCTTGCCGTCCGGGGAGGGGCTCGAGCCCTTCTCCCACCAGCCTTCCTCCTGTTCTGGGGCCCGACTGCCATCTGCACAGAAGGCCTCCAGGTCCGGCTGGCTCCAGTCTCTTCCAGCGTCCGGCCTGGCGGTCTCTCTGCTGGGCTGGAGCGAAGAAGTAGCGAGGTGGGTCCTGGTGGGGGCCCGGGGACCTAGGCCAAGGCCAGCGCACACCAGGCCTCCTGGCGCAGGGTCCCGCCGAGGCCGGCCTGGGGGCCCAGGGCTGCAGAAGGCAAGGCAAAGTCCTCGGGCTCGAATTTGAACTCCAAGTGGCTGGGGGCCAGGGTGTCGTCCACCTGGGTGGAGGCCTGCAGGGAGGACACGGCACGCGTGAGACTGGGGAACAGTGGCCGGCTCACCTGAGGTTGGGAGCCCTGCGACAGGGCGATTTGCCCTAAGGGGCCTCCTCAGCCCCTGGAATGGGGTGGGGACCCCTTGTGAGGATCAACAGGGGCTCTCAGCCGGCGTCGGCCACAGGTCAGCTCCTGGCACCAGCGGCCAGCTGCGTGTCCGGCCCCAAGCTTCCGGCAGGGGCCCGTGGGGGCCCTGACCTGGCTGGGGTGCCAGGGGTCCCCCAGGAGGTGCCTGGGAGCCAGCTCTGGGCACCACACCCCACCCTGACCTCCTTACCTGGGAGGTGACGCTGGGCCCGGGGCACGAAGGGGATGCCAGACTGGACTCCGGTTTCAAAGTGGCCGCTGACATCTCCAGGTCAGGGACAGAGGCTGGCGGGGAGGCGGTGGTGCTCCCTGTGGATCCTGGGAGGGAAGGCAGGGCATTTACAGAAGCTGCCAGGTCTGGTTGCCTTGGTCATGCAGGGGGTTGGAGGTGCTGGGTGTGGCTTCCTGCACTGGACCTCCTGCCCCACTGCTGGGTGAACTCCCGCCACCCCAGCCCCTCCCCAGACCAGACCATCCCAGGACAATGCGGGGTATGTGCACTTCAGGACGATGATGCTTGCACCAAACATGTGAATCTCTAATGGTGGAATGTGAGATACTCAGAGTGACTCCACAGGGAGAAGGTGTGCCTCACTGGAGGGCCTGGGCTCCTCCCGGCCTCCCACAGCCCTGGCCCGTGGACCTGAGGAGCCTTTGGTCTTGGAGATGCTCTTCGGCTTCCTTTTCCGGGTCTGGATGCTTTCCTTCTTCATCGCCAGGGGCCGCGGTACCTGGTGGGGTTGGCAGGACGTGGATGGCTGCTCCCCATCCGAGCTCACCCCTGGGGCCTCTTGCATGGCCACCTGCCCCGATCTCAGCCCTGCAGAGCTGGTTACTCCTGCGGCCCTGTTTGGGGAGCTGCTACCCCCGGGCTTGGCACTTTCATCCAGGCCTGGTGGGGAGAAGCCCGTCCCACCCCAGCCTCCGGGAGCCGGGGGGCCAGGAGGGCTCTGGGGGTGTCCAGCCTCTGCCCCCGGCTGAATGGCTGCGGGGAAGCCACAGTGATGCTACAGCCTCTGTGAGCCCATCTGTACCACGGGCCTAACCGTAACACGTGGGCACGTGCAGGCAGTGGGGCCACGTGTGCACAGGCGCGTACACGCTCAGCCCAGGCCCCGCCCGATCCCCCCTGCCCCCCCGCTCCTCAGCCCCGCCTCGGGCCAGGGAGGGTCCCGCTCACCCCGTGCAGCTTCGCGTAGAGCCCGCAGGCGTTGCACACTGGCTCGCCGTCCGCGCTGCGCCGCCAGAGCGTCGTGCTGGTGGTGCCGCAGTTGGTGCAGCAGAGACCGGCCCGGCGTGAGGACGACTGTGGGCAGGAGGCTGGGGTGAGCAGGGCTCGGGGCTGGGGCCCTGCCGCTCGGCTCAGCGGGGCAGGTGCACCGGGGCGGGAGGGATGGACGCTGGGCTCGGGGCGTGGGGCCGTGTGGGGCTGGGTGAGAAGGCCTTTGGGCGCTAAGGTCCTGAGGCCTGCCCGGGATTCCTCGGAGCCGCGACCTGGTGCCCTGCTAGCCCTGGGACAGGTCACTTCACCCTTCTGGGCCTCAGCTTCCCTATCAGTAAAATGGGGGTGACAGTAGACCTGCCACAGGCCTCTTGTGGGGTCAGGATCTCGTGAAGAGCCCAGCACAGACAGGCCGCTGGGCGTCTGTTGCGGCCTCTTTTTAACCAACGCTGGGCCTTAGCCCCGTATTTCTGTGGTGCAGCAGCAGCCCTAGGAGTCATAGGGCCGCCCTCGGGTCCGGTCCCGGGCTGAACATCCAGGGGGCCTGCTGGTCCCTCTGGGCCTTGCCTCCCAAGACTTGGGGCTCGAGCCCGTGCTCAGCTCAGCACCTGCACCGGACTGTGGGCCGCGGGTCCCTGATGCCCACCCCTGCCTTGCTGCTCACATGTTTCATACTGGGGCAAGACGGCCCTTCCAGAACCTTCCAGAGGCCGACCTTCCGGGTCCGTATCCAACCAGGGTCCCCAAACCTCCCTGCACGTGGGGGCCCAGTGGGGACCCAGACAGTGCCCACCCAGGAGTCGGGGCCTAATGAGCCTGGGGGTCCAGGGGCTGTGCCGAGCTGGCTGGCTGGCTGGAAAGCAGCTGTCGGAGGCCTGACCCCGGTCCTCCCACCAGCTCAAGGTCCTCGAGCTCCCACAGCCCAGTTCCTCGCTCCCAGGCAAGGATTCTGCCCGACTCCCATTTCGGTGTGTGCATGGGGTCCTGTCCCCTGCAGTCTGGGAGCTCCAGATGCTCTCTGCTGCCCAGGGCCCCCCAAGGCACCTCAGGCCCAAAGCCCCTCCCTCGCCCCCCAGCACGCAGGTGGCACACCCCTCCCCAGCCCCTGCCCTCAGATGCCCTGAATCTGTCTGACCTTTTCTTTCATTTGCACAGCCCCTGCCTGGTCCAGTCCCCTGCCCCCTCGCCTGGGCAGCCGGGGTCAGACCAAGTCACATGCGCTACGGTGTTTCAGTGGCACCCGGGGCACAAGGACAGAAGCCCGTGAGACTCCACACTCAAAACCGTCCCAAGGACGTGTGTTCTGTCCTCAGTACTCTCCAGCCCAGGACCAGCCAGAGGACCACCAAAAGCAAGATGGACGAAAGAAGCCCCCAGAGGAATCTGCCCCGGGGTAGGGCTGAGCTCTCCGGGGCAGCCTCAGTTGCCCCGTCTGTCTGCCGTCTCTGAGGTCCTTCCTTCTGCACTGACGGAGCTGCCAGCCTTGCTGACTGTCTCATGCCCACCCCCTTCCCCCAGGCTGTCAGCCGTTCGAGGGCACAGGCTCTCCCTGTGACTGGCCCGGGAGGGAGGGTGGGGCCCGTCTGGAAACACCCCCCCCAACCCCCCCACCGCCGGCACCAGCCGTTCCCAAGAAAACGCAGAGCTGGAAACGCCTCCTCGCCCTCCCCTCCCCCAGGGCCAGGCTGCCGCCAGAGGCTCCAGGGAATTGCGCCCTGTTTAATCTAAGCCTCGGCCTTCGGTCTCCAGGCAGGACTCTGCCCCAGGATCCGGAACAAAAGGGCCACAAGACAAGGAAGGGATGAGGCCTTGGAGGCTCCAGAGGGAGGGCAGGGCAGGAGCTCCCGGCCTGGCTGGGGAGACCCCATGCTCTGGCCGGCGGCCTCTAGGCCACGGCTGTGTGGCGGCTGCTGCCCAGGCTGGCCCGCACCTCCAGTGGTCTCCCCAGGGCTCCTAGGGGTGGGACCTGTGCACCTGCTGGAATGGAGAGAGCTGGCGGCTGGCCCAGGCCCAGCAGAAGCGGAAGGGACGGATGGTGGGACACATTCTGAGGCAGGAGCCCTGGCCCTGGGGTCAAGCAGGCCCCCAGCCGGAGGGCCTCCCTGGGAAGACGGCGGCCACATCCTGATCTTGTCTAGAAAGCAGCTGCTTTTACTGGACACAGTTCGAGTCTCCCCCGCTCTGCTCCCTTCTCTCCTTTCCACCTGCCTCTTGGCTGCCGGGAGCTGTGTCCACATGGAGGCCCCCTGCTCTCCCGGAGCCCACTCCCAGCCCTGCTGCCTGCCCCGGCCCAGGATCCCCTGACCCCCAGTCCATCCATCTTCCTAAGGTGGGAGGAGGCCTTGGGACCTCCCCAGGGGTCCCAGATTTAGCAAACAAACAAACAGGATGCCCAGCTAGATGTGAATTTCAGATGAGCTGCAAATATTTTGTGTAAGTACGCCCCATGCAACATCTGGGACATATTTATTCTAAAACGCTATTCGTTGTTTATCTGAAATTCACATCTAACTGTGCATTCTGTATTTTATCTGGTGACCCTAACCTACCTTCTTGGGCCCCATCGCGGTCCCCAACTCCAGCTGTGCCTTCAGACCAAGGAGGGGACCATGGCCTGAGGCCCCTCCTCCCAATCCAGCTGGGACCCTCAGGGTCTTTTACCAACAGCTGCTCCCTTCGAGTTCACATTGCCATCTCATATTCCCCCAAAATTTTAGCATCATTCCTGTAGGAATCACAGGAATGCTGTCTCCTTGGCTGGCCGTCAGGCCACTTCCTACTAAAATCCTTCCTACCGAAACACTCCCGCGAGGGAGTAAAGAGACCCACGCGAAGGCTTCACGTCAGCACTGTTTCCAACAGCACGCCCGCAAGGCTGCACACACGTGGGCACGAGCGTAGACACACGTGCACCCCAAGCGTCCCCCACGGTTGCCCGTGCGTTGCGGAAGCAGTGGAGGTACATACACCGCTGTGGGTCCTGGGGAGAAGCTACAGCAGCTGGACCGCGTGTAGGCAGGACACAAGCCCAGGTGGTGTGAACCCATCACCCAGACCCTGGGGGTGCGGGGGAATCTGGAAGCCACATTTGAACCTCTCTCCAGCGAGCATAAATTAAAATCGAGAAACTAGAAATTAGATTAAAATCAAGAAAATGGGAAAAAAGAATGACCTTGAAAAAATTCTCGCAGTGCTCGCTCCTGTATCTTCTTCCATCCCCTCAGCTGCCTGCGTTTTACGGGGTAACTGAGGCCCAGACAATGAGGGGCCGGAGGTGCGGGGGTGGTCCCGGAGGGGACAGAACCTCCTTTCTGGGCTGAACACACTCAGCGGCCACGTCCCCGGGGCTGCCCGCACCCCCTGGATGCCCGGAGCCTCCCTCTGTCCTTCCTCGCTCGCGGTCGGGACAGACCGCCAGGCCCGGCCACTCTCAGGGCCCTTAACTGCCAGGCCTCTCCAGGTTTCGTTTTGTTTTTCTTTTTTGGTCTGTTCTTTTCAAAAGAAGTGCAACTTCAAAGCCAGCAGCAGAGCCAGCCTGAGCTCCAGGCTCCGCGAGCATCCGGACACCAGGGGAATCAGGGCAGAGCTGGGTGGGGGGCTGGCGGAGAGGCGGGGGCATGGGAGAGCAGAGGGCGGCGACGCGGCTGGGAAAGTAAAGGTTGCAGGTGGTGGAGCCGCAGAGATGCTCCTGTTTCAAACGGGTCCTCTGGGTGCTCTTGGCAGGGGACACGTGGGGACACTTAACCTGATGGACGGTGGGAGCCTGGCGTTGCTCGGGGCACAGCGTGCTGAGGACACAAGTCTGTGAGGCGGGCTGTGCAGGAAGGAGCACCCGGGTCGGTGAGCCTTCGAAGGATGCTGGGCCCTCCGTGGCACCGGCCACGTCCCGGAGCTGGCGTCAGAACCGGCCTCGGGCTAACAGGCCTGCCGTCCGCGGACCCTGGCTGCTGGGCTCCAACGTTTTGGGGTCAGGCCGGGCCAAGGGGCGCTCGTAGAGCCCCTGGCCACAGGGACAGGACCACCCTCCCTGCTCGTCTACACTGATGGAAGCCTCGGGTCAAAGGTGTAACCCCCCAGCCTGTGGCCGAGGATGCACACGGGAGGCAAAGGGTAAAAAAGACAGGTTCCTACCGGGAGGGGGGCGCACGCTTGCTATCGTCACGTTCCTGTATCCTTGGTGACACGCTTCTAGGACGTTTGGAATTATTTGCAAGAGGGGAGGATCAGTTCTTCCTGGAGGGGCCCCTCCTGGGGCGTCACTTCTGCCCGCACGCGAGGGAGGGCGAGGCACTGGAGCGGGGGCAGGTCTGGGGTGGCCGGCCCAGCCCCCATGGCCAGGACCACGCGGCCCGGGCTCTGGTCTCAGGACTCCAAGAATTTCAGGGTTTTCACAGCGAGCCTGGCCCTGCCAGGACCAGCCACCGGGCAAGCCGCGGGGCCGCCTGCCCTGAGTGACAGGTGGGCACCCCGCAGCCAGTCAGAGGACCCCCCCCAGGATGCTGCTCAGGAGAGACAGGGAGCAGAGGGGCCCTGAGAAATCCCCCGGGCCCAGCCCCACTAGGCAAACGCTTCCTTGGCATGTTCTACAATCAGATCCAGGTGGGCCCGGACTCGGGGGTGTCCAGGGCCGGGCCGATCCTGAGGCCTCGGGGAGACAAGCAGGTGCGCAGGGATCCCTCACCCTGGGGGCCCCCCAAAGCTAAATATCCCACGTCTTCAGACTACGAAACGGGCCTCGCCAGGCCAAGTGGCCGACCCCGGCCCTCCCACACCGGCCACGCCGTCCAAGTGCTCTGCACACGCCGTCTAATTGACCTTCCCAGCAGGCAAGGGGGCAGTCCCTGAATTCATCTCACAGGGGCCTGGGCAAGAAGACCCAGGGCAGGAGCAGGGTCTCAGCCTGAGTGGGGCCCTCGTGGGAGCCTGAGGCCACAGTCCTGGTCCGAGCCCAGGGCTGGCCGCCAGCGGGCTGCATGCCCAGGGAAGTCACTCAGTGTCTCGGAGCCCCGGGTGGTCATCCGGCTGATGTGACGGTAAACGCCTCAGGGTGGAGATGGTGGCCCTGGCCCGCCCACCCCCAAGGTCAGGAATTTTCTGCTGGGAGTTGAGCCCCGCGAGGGGTGTGGGTAGAGACAGGGAGCCCTGCATCTCCCGTTCAGCAGTGTATCCTTGGCACCCAGTTTAGGGCTTGGCCCGGGGACAGTGCAGGGAGCCAGAGGAGGGGACCGGCCTGCTGCTCGGGGTCAGGTCTGGGTCGCACGCAGCCCCCAGGACCCTGTCCCTTGGCCTCAGTTTCCCCTTCCCTGAGGCCACACCAGACAACAGGCCGGTGCAGCGTGCCTGGGGCTGGGGGCATGATCACAGGGGCAGAGACAAGACTTGGGGTGATGTGGACTCTCAGAGGCACAGCATGGGTAGAGGGAGGCTGGGGGAGCCGCAGAGCCCCAAATGTCAGGCCAGGTCAGAGGAGGAGGAACAGCGGCTGCCTTCAAGCTGCCCGACCGAGTCAGTCCTGCTTCCTGCCCAGTTTGGGGCCCCAAAGCGTCTGGCCCCAGCGCTGCCATAGCTGGGCCTTCGAATTTCCAGTAAAGGCCAGCACGCGACCGCCCCGTGGCCCAGGCCAGCGCGCGACTGCCCCGCGGCCCAGGCCAGCACGTGACCGCCCCGTGGCCCAGGCCAGCAGCCACGGCACGGCCATCCCACAGTGTCAGCCACGGAAAGCCCTTCCATACTCCTCGGGGCCCGACACACCAGAACCAGCCGCCTGGCCCTACAGGGCTCACACCAGCATCAGCCCAGAAACACAACCCTGCCCGGACCCGGAACCGGGAGCCACCGCAGCCTCGCTGACCGGACAGCTGGCCGACATCGGCAGGCCCTGCCACTTATCTGCAAAATTACTTGAGCATCAAAATTTGCCTGTGAAATGGTAGAGAACAAAGGAACCTGAAACCTTTATGCTGCTTCTGGGACTCTGCCCTGCTGGGGGCAGAAGTCGGGCTCCCAGTCCCTTACTCGCTACCCAGCCATACAGCAGAAGAAACCAAAAGTGAAAACAAGTTTCGCCCAGGGAACAACCACAGACCTGGTCTCGTCCCATCCTCGCGGTATCAGAGGCAGCGGGCCCAGGGTCCAGGCCCCGTAACATTCAATGTCCTCCGACAAAGCCAGCATTCAGCAGTCACCTTCCCCTCCAGTCCCCTCCCTGGGGTCAGGTCACCTTGCCTCTCTGCGCCCCCCCGACCTGGCCAGCCCAAAGCCCCTTGCAGCAGCAGGGCTGAGCCCCTGCCCAGGAGGTTCAGGGCCGAGCTTGGGACAGCCGAGTTCTTCTGGGAGACCCCGCAGACAGTGTGGGCGCGTGACCCCCAGACCAGGGGGCCCATGACAGTGGACCGGGCGCTGCCACCCCCCCCGGGCCTCCTGGGGCCCTACTGGCGCCCCGGCCGTGGCCGCAGGAGCACGGCCCCCTCCTGCCCCGTGGCTGCCCGCACTCACCAGGCGCTTCTGCGGCCGCGTGAGGGGCCGGTTGACGCCGTTCATCTTGTGGTAGAGACCGCAGGCGTTGCACAGGTAGTGGCCGGTGCCGTCCCGGCGCCACAGCGGCGTGGACAGGGCCCCACAGTTGACACACTCGCGCCCCTCGCCGGGGAACTCCTCCAGGAGGTCGGCCGCTGCGGGAAGGCGGGTGGCTGCTGGGTGAGGCTCTGCCCCTTCCTGGGAGCCGCCATGTCCACAGCACCTTCTCCTTCCCTTCCTTTTTGTGCCTTTATTTTATTTTGCTTCAAAATCTACTTTAACTTTCTTGTTTAAGTTTAAGTTTACATACTGTGACGTTCGTGCCAGGTCTCCATCGCTCCTGAGGGCTGCTTTAAAAGGTGGGGGTAGGGTGAATAAATCCAACCTCGGGGCAGGTGACAGGGAATTGCCCCACGCTGAACAGGATCCAGCGCCAGCATTGGAAAGTTTAATTCGCTGGGGAGGCAGGAGCATCTGCACTGGCAGAGGACGAGGGCCTTGTCCTCCGCAAAGTGGGTCGATCTGGAGGGCGGGCAGTGGCAGTGAGGCCGAATCGGATCGCGGGATCCCACGAGGACCGCGGTGCCTTCACTGTCAGCCTGCGCGGTCTCAGCACTGTCCTCCCACTTGAGCTGCTGAGGCGAGGACTCCTGGCCCCCTCCAGACCTGGCCAGGCTCTGGAGACACTTGGGCGCCGGGTGGGGGCGGGGCGGGGATCAATCATCGCCTGGCCAGGGGTGGGCGCCAGGCGTGGGGCGCCCCGGCGGCCGGGCCAAGTGGATCCCGCTTCCTGCGCTGAGGGGCTGGGGGCGGGGTGTAGGCTAAAAGACTGGGCAGCAAAAGAAGGCGTGGCCCTCAGTTTTGAGGGTGGGGTGAGAAAGAGCCGGTGGCGCCCTCGACTCAGGAGGGAGGGAGGGAAGGGGAGCAACTCTCCGCTTTAAGGGCCTGGAGTCCGATTACTCAAATTTATACCCTGGAGAGCAATTGCAACTGGGTCTCAAATTAGAATACATAAACATTCTAGAACAGAGATGAGTGTGGTGGTTTACTTAGATAAACCGGTATTCTGAGCTTTAAAAAATAATCATTTCCAAAACTTTTCATAAAAACGTTTAACGTAGGCTCTAAAAGGCTCGATCCCAGAATATTGGGTTCGGATGGATGAAAAGTAGAAATATCGAGGTGTGTAAAAAGAAACTCAGGACGGGGTTTTCATCTGGGGGGGGGCAGCCGCTGCGTTCCGTCCAGGTTTACAGGTCCCGGGCGTTCTGGGCCTGCCCCATGCTGGTGTCGGACCCGGCTGGGAAAGCCCTGACTCTGGGGGGTGCATTTCGTAGGGTGCGGGTTTGCACCCCAGTACGGCCAGCACCCAGGACCCCAGTCAGTGGAGCCACCTCCCAGTCCCGCACTCACCGAAGGTGGCTCTGTGGCCCGGGAGGCCAGCCGGGCGGCCCTGTAGGCTGTGCAGGACGCTGCCGTCCAAGGGTCCAGAGGTCCAAGACGGGGCCACCTCGGTGCTCACGTAGGCCGGGTACGCGGTGGGGTACGAGGAGCCCACGGGCCGCCCGAGCGGGGCCGGGTACTGCTCGCGAGCCAGCATCGCACCCTGAAAGGCGCCGCCGTCCCGGGCCCCTGCGCCGCCGCCGCCGCCAGGTCCCGGGGTGCTGTGCGCAAAGGGGAAGGCGGTGGCCCCGGGCGGCGGAGCGGCCGGCGGGTGCGGGCTGCGGGAGCCGAACGCCGACGAGTCCGCCGCGGCTGCCTGCGCCCAGCCGGGATGCCCGGCGATCGCGGGAGCCCGCGGGCCCGGCTCACACGCCGGCAGGTAGGGCAGCATGGAGGGGACGCGCGCCGGCGGCACGAACACCGGGGAGCCGGCGCCCGGGCTGTGCAGAAAGGCCCCCGAATCCGCGTAGGCGGCTTGGCTGGGGCTCGGGGCCAGCGCCAGGCTCTGGTACATCTTCCCTGGCGCGGCCTTGACCTGCAGGGAAGAGGGACGGGTGTCGAGGTCACGGCCACTGTGCCCCGCAGGTGCTGTCGCTCAGGCCGCGCTCCTCGCTCCCCAGCCCGGCGGTTCTTGGGGCGGGTCCTGGAATCTGCAGGGACAGACGGCAGGGGGCGGGGGCGGCTCGGAGCGGCTCATGGGGCATCCCGGGTGCAGCGGGAACGTCGAGCTCACCTCCTCCACAGCCGGGGCTTCGGAGGTTCCCGGGTGGGCACGGTGGGCGCTGAGAAGGAGAAACCCGGCAGGTCCGCAGGACGCAGGGTCTGGGCGCTGGGAGAAGGCGCCGGGCTGGGGAGGGGCGCGCGGCCAGGCCCAGCTGGGTACTCACTGGCTGGTCGTGAGGACCGGAGGGTGCAGAGGGCGCGGGCGCTGCAGGCGGCGACAGGCGGGCTGGAGACTGGGAGCCGGGGTCCGCGCGGTTCCGCAGGGAATCCCGGTGCTCCGGCCGCCCCTCCGGGCCGCCCCGCCCCGGCCCGCCCCCGCCGCACCACCCCTTCCCTCCCGGGGCCCTCCCCTCGGGGTCAGCTCCGGGGCTGCGCCCGCGTCGCCACGTGACCGGATCCGGCTGGGCGCGCGGGGCTCTGCGGGAAAGGCGACTGGAAGTACGGCGCGGGGCGCCCAACGCCGAGTCCTGGCCAGCGCGGGCGGCACGAACCAGCTGGGTGCTTGGTGCCCCAGAGCAGTCCAGCGCGAAGACTTCTCTAAATTTGTTTGGGGTTTTCGCACATCCACGGCCCTCCCTCCGCCAGTTCCAGGCTTCCGCTAAGGCTGGCGTAGTGTGCGGTGCCGTCTGTGGATGAGTCCGTGAACGTGGCCTCGCCATCACGGACACAGTGGTAAAGACCCCTCAGTGCGCCCCTGGTCTGGGGCCCAGAGCAGGGGTCCTGCTGCCAAAGGGACTGCTTGGCTTCGTTTCCCTGAACTCAAACCGCTGTACCGTGGCCACTGCCCCCACGAAGTCCAGGGGGAGTCCCACGGTTTCCTCAGTTTCTTACCGAGCAGGGCAGCTGCCGCACTCATTCCCAGCTGGGGGGGCCAGGTTGGGTGGGCAGCCTCCATCTGGGTGCACTTCCTTTCCACAAGGTCCCTGCCCAGCTTCTCGCCTCCACCCCTAGGTGGGCCTTTCGCTTTGGGGGATTCCCAGGCACCAGAAATGTGGGATGGGTGGGTCTGGAGGTGGCTCCTGGCGCTCCCTGGGTGGGCCCGCTGGTGCCAGCACCTTGGTGAGACGGGCCACCTGAGCAGCTTCGCTGACTGATGACCCAAGCCTCCCCACAGAAGAGCAGGTGCTGGGCGCCCAGGCTGGGTGGGAGCAGGGCTCACCAGAGGAACCTTGTCTGCTGTGCTTGGGGCAATGATTGTTTTTCGTTGGCAGAAATAGGCCGTCCCTGGAGTCCCTTCTCGTAGGTCCAGGGACGCTGACTGGGGCCAGGGCGACTCCACGAGTGCCAGGGCACTTTCGCCTTGCGGAGGGGTGGGGAGGCCTGGCACTCGCTCCTCTCCATGTGCTCCGGCACCAGACTGTAACTCGGGGTGCACATCGGGCCACCCAGGGCCCCTGGAGTGTGGCAGGCAAGGCCCCCACTCTCACCCTGGGCTGGGGACCCCGCGGAAGTTTCCAGGAGGGCTCTGGACTCTTCACAAGTCTTGGCAGTGTGCCATTGGGAGAGGGAGTAGGAGTCTTAAATATCCCCTTTACACACTGCTCCCAGGCCCTCCCCCGCCATCAGAGCCCCGGGTCCACGCTGCCGCGATGGTCTCCCATGGTTACCTGCTCCCCATGTTCTCCCCTCGGGGGTCGAAGCGGCCCCTCCCCGCCCTCCCCCCTGCAGACCCCGCCAGTGGATCTCGGCTTTCTCTCTTTCGTAGTGGGCGGGGCCCCAGGAGAGCAGAGAGAGGTCCCCGGGAGCTCAGGGTCCTGGCACCTGGCTGTGCCTCGGGCTCCCGCGCGCTCAAGACTGCGGTCTCACCAGCGAGGTCCGTCAGCAGAACCGGCGCCGAGGCCGCGGCACCGCGAAGTCGGTAGAACCCGCACTGCCTCCGCGGTCCTCAGAGCCCAGGGTACGGAGAGTTTGAACGACACCGGAAGATGCCCCGCCAGCACCAGGGGTGAGGAGAAGTGTAAAAGGGAGTCTCAGCTCGATGGGGGTCGAGACACCCCTCCACTCAAAAAAAAAAAGATCCAAGGAAACATGGAAGATCCACAGCAAACCTGGGGCCTGTTGGGGCTGTGGGGGAGGGGAGGGGGAGGGACTTGCGTTTTTCGCTTGGCATAAATCCGGTAACGTCCTGAATGGGAGACCCAGCGTCAGGTGGGTGCTGTGCCTTGCCCTGTGATGTTTCCGTTTGATTCTCACACCAGTCGTATGAGGTACAGGGTGTTGTTATTATTCCTGTTACAAATGGGGAAACAAGGCACAGAGAAGTTAGCTAACCTGCCCAAGGTCACACAGCTAGTAAACGAGGTAATTAAAACAAGCTAAGAATGCAAAATATACATAAGGAGGCAACCTCTGGTCACTCTTTCTGTATTAACACATCACTAAAATGGACGTGTACTTTTTTAAAAATAATTAAAAGGCTGAGACTATTTCCTGAGGTGGGGCTTGGGTGGCAGAAGCTGCCCCCAAATCCCTGGTCTCTCCGGAAGGAGATTTGCTCTTTGAAGGCTCCTCCCAGGCTGGACCAGATGAAGGGCCGTCTGCTGGGTGTGCAGGGCTGTGCTGTCACTTGGTGAGTCTCCCAAGGTGGGATGTGAGCTCACGGCCCTGGAGCAGTCAAGACAGAGGCTGCTGGTGGTATTTCCCCATCCCAGCAGGCTGGACACCCTGCTGATGCTTGCCAGCCTTGGGGTAGAGTGACAGGGTGGGAGGGAAACTGGTTGTCTGTGACAGCATCTGGACCCCTTCACGATCCCTGCTACTTGAACCAAAAAGAGAGTCATCTGAGCTGAAACTACAAAGCCAAGTTCCCTCCCCACCCACCTGCACCTTGCCCAGCCTCCCTTACCCCCCAAATCACCTTCTAATGCTAAAGGACCTGTTTTCCTCCTTCTGTGCAACTGCCCCTGCCAGGCCCACTGGGCCCCCCGGGAGGGAGCCTGCTGTCCCAGTCCACCAGGACCTCACAGTCCCTGCCAGCCCATCCAGCTGCAAGCCTGCCTCTCCCTTAGGCCTTGGCCCGTACTGCTCCCCAACTTGGAGGACCCTTCCTTTGCCCTCTTCTCTACTTGCTGAACTCCTACACATCCCTCAATGCCCAGCTTGCAAGGCCCCTCCTGTCTGTGGCCTTCCTGATAAGTTGCTCTCTCCCTTCCCTCCTACCTCATCATGTTTTGTGGTTGTGTGTTCCTGCCCTGTCTCCCCACCAGACCCTGAGCCTCGTGGGAAGCTCTGGGGAAGCAGCTCAGAGCATGAACTCGAAGCAGTCCAACCTCCTCCGGGCTCTGCTTTGCCATCTCAAGCTGTGTGAACTGGGGTGAGCTACTTTTCTCTCTGTATCTCCGTTCATCTGTAAAGTGGGGGTGACACTAGTGCCTGTCCCTCACACTGGCTTGGGGAGCAGTTAGTGGGATGGGCACTCAGCAGGCACTGGGCAGATGCTGAGGGGAGGCCAAGTGAGGGGAGCAGAGGGCTGGGGCCCCAGGAGCTCAACTGCAGCCAGGTGGGGGCCCTGAGAGCAGGGCTACTGGGATGGGTGAGAGAGGCACTGGAAGAGGGAATCTCTGCCCTAGAGGTCAGCTGTGGGTGACCCCCGCTCGTCTCCCCCAGGCTTCCCTCTCTTGGGACCTGGCCAGGGCTGCCCTGGGGGATGCGTCTGCGAGGTGGGGACCCTACCCCAGCCCCGGGGAGATAAGAGGGTTGGCTTGTTAACTCCCTGGTGACCAGGCAGAGCTGAGATCCATGATTTGAGGCCTGTGAGGCGCTGCCTGCGGGGGCCTTGGGGAGAGTGGCGTCCAGGGCCCTAGTGGCTGGGGGCAGGCTCTCACAGCTGGGCTCGGGGTGTCGTTTACCCAGCAGCTGCCTCCTCCCAGCCCCCGAGCTTGGGAACCCCTCAGATGCAGGTATGGATGGAAAAAAACGGACCTCATCCGGGGGATAAGGAAGGGTCGGGGCCTCTGGACCAGCTCCCAGGAGGGACCCGGCCCTCTCCTTGGACGCCTCAGGGCAGCCCCAGAGGCGTCTGCACCCTCGCAGGAAAGGCTCCATCAGGCTCCCTGCTGTGCACATGCTGACCTGTGGCCACTGGGGGCTGTGAGCTCTGGGAGGTAGAGCGTCTGTCCAGCCCCAGGGAGGGGTGCAGTGCCCGGGAACTAACCCCTTAGGGCAGGACTGTCTGGGTCACCGCAGCCCTGGGGCCCGCCCTTCCTGTAGTGGGGGCTTGGAGAAGGGGGCCTTGGCTGGCTGTGTCGGGTGAGGCCTGGGGTGGGGACAGGCTGCGAGGTCAGAGGGAGGTCTGCGTCCTCCCCAGGTGTACGGGTAAGCCCGTGTGCCCTCTGTGCTGGGCCGGGAAAAGCCAGTTCAAAGCACCCCCCTGCCTGCTGTCCCCGGTGGGGGGCCCCCTTCCCCTAGGCTCCACTCTCACAGGGCTGTGTGACCCGGAGTGGCCTCGGGACCTGCTGCCCCTGGGGGAAATGAGGTGGGGTCCAGGTGGAGGGTTCCAGAGCCTCTCTGATACCAACCGGAACTGCAGAACTCAGCCAGGCGGGGGAGGTTGGGGTAGGTGCCCTCCGGGGATACAAGTGGGAGGGGCTGAGGGGGATGGGCCCTGCAGGTGTACGAGTCACTGTGCACATGGAGGTGTGTGTACCTCTCCTGCAGGGACCACGGAGCTCCAGAGCCCAAGGCCGGCCTCGGCCCACCTGCCCCTCCGGCCGGTGACAGCCTGGAGCTGGGGTGAGTGGCAGCGACAGCCAGGGGGAGGGGCCCCTGAGCTGTGGCTGCTTTTGTCACTGTCATTGTCACCATCATCCCTTGGTATTTCCCGAGGGTCCCTCACATGCCTGGCTGAGCCCGGGAGCTTCTGTTTTAACTCCTTAAAGCTCACCGCCGTCTGGTGAGCTGGGGCGACTCCTGGGAGCTGTCCCACCCATTTTATAGATGCGAGAACCAGGGCCAGGGCCTGGCAGAGGCTGAGTCTGGAACCCCACTTCCGGGCACTCTTGGGCCGTGCTCTGCTGTGCTCCGTGGCCTCTTCTCGGCCCTGCTGCCTGCCCGCTCCTTGGGCCACTGCCCCCACCGCGGTCTGTGACTCCCCGGTCTCGGTCCTGCAGCCCTTAGGGGGTCTGTGTGATTGGGTGGGGACATCATCGCCCACCCTGCCCCCAGGCTTGGTGAAAGGGAGATGCGGGACCTTACAAGCAGCCCGCCCTGTGGATGACCCAGCCGGGCCTCGAGCTGGCTGCCGAGGAAAGGGGAGCAGGAAACGAAAACAGAGGTCACGGGTGCCGTATCATTTATGTAACCGAGTCTGTTTTCAAAGGCCCTCCCAGCAGGCACTCGCGGGCAGGTCACCAGACACCCCTCGTAGAGAGGGGTCCTCCGGGGAGGGACTCAGGCGAGTTTGTTTTTGGGGAGACGTAGTCACACTCAAGCGTGTTCATCCCTCCGTTGGTTGGCGGGAACGTGCGTGTGACTGCAGTGTTGGCAAGTGTCCTGTCACAGGCCTAGGAGCTCCCCGCAGAGGAAGGGCGTGGAGCCACAGTGCAGACAAAGGGACAGGGAGATGGCCGGCTGACCACCGGGGAGGCGGAGTGATGCCTTCCCCTCACCCGCTGTCTTCCCCTCACCCGCTCACCTACTCTCCGTCTGCTTGTCTCCCCGCCCCCTGGGCCTGAGCTCGAGTGAGGATGGACAGATGGACGGACGGCTGGTTGAGGCAGTCCCTCCAGTCTATTAGCTGTAAATTACTTCACCTCGAGTGACATCACTCTGGGTGCCTGGTAACCAGGCTGGGCCTGGGGTAATAAAACAGCCTGATGCCGATGCCGGCCTCGGTGAGGGACGGCTGCCCCGTCAGATCCGCCGCTGGCCCCTCCTTGAACGAGGTCGTGAGGGTCCTGGGCCCTCCGTGACCGTGGGTCCCTGACTTTGCCAGAGAAGATAAGAATGACAAGCAGATGTTGCTGTGGAATTGCAGCGCTTGGCTGCCACGTGGTGCCCACCCACGGCCCCCACCCTGAGGCTCCCTGGCCGGTGACATTCCCACAGCAGGGGGTTTCTCACTCGTCCTTCCTGGGATCTCAGTTTTGCCCCAGCGGCTCAGGATTCAGGATCGTTGTTTATCTCCCCCCACCCCATAGGGCTCATACCCTCTGGTGGGCAAACACCCCCCACCCTGCCCCACGTTCTGCTGGACGGCGCTACGGGCATTGGGAATGCATGGCGTGCTGAAACCACATGGTAGAAGGAAGGAGTAGCCCAGGGGGTTGGAGTTTCAGAAAATTAGTCTGCGACTCTGTCCCCAGGGGCCCAGGGCCGGCTGTCCTGGGTGAGGGCACAGGCCCGACCCTGCGCCTGCCCCTCGCAGCTCACAGTGGGGTGATGAGCAGGGCGTGTGGGACACACACTGGTGACGTGGAGGTCGTGGCTGGTCAGGGTGGCCAGGAGGAACGCCCCGTGCAGCAGCCCATGGCTGTTGAGGGCTTTCCTGGGTACCAGGGCGCCGCACCCCATGTTCCCATGTTCACACGAGTTTCCGGCAGACGACAGGAGCCGCGGCGCCGCGTCCACAATCACGGCGCCTTTGCTGGCGAGCTCGGCGGGCCGCCAGGAGCCCAGCTGCGCCTCCTGCGGGGAAGGCAGCTCTAATCCCCTTCTCCGGAGGTTCAGAGTATGGGACTAACTGGCCTCCCCAAGGTCACACAGGTGGGAGGTGCATGGTCGGGGCCTCACGGTGTCCCTTCAGCTCCGGTGATGTGTCTGTCCTGTGTACAGAGCCCTGCTGAGGCCACTGCTGGGGAGGGCCGGGCTCTCAGGGCTGGGCCTGAGCATCTGGGCCGTGTTCCCGGGGAGGGGCTGCTGCCCCCCTGAGGAAGAGCCTGGCTGCCAAGCAGTGCCCAGTACCCACCAGCCGCTGTCCCCTTCTCCGGGCAGGCTCTGAACCTGCACGGGCGCGCCCTCTGGTCAGGTCGGCTGGCCAGACGTGGCGCTAAGGTCCCAGGGCAGGTGGGGACAGTGGGGCGAGAGGGGTACGTGCTCTTGGCGTCACTCAGCACCTCAGAAGGCCCCTGGGACATGTCCTTCCCCTCACCCGCTCACCTACTCTCCGTCTGCTTGTCCAGCTGCCCCGGCCCAGCGGTTCCAGGTCCTCCTTGCAGCTGTACCTGATTGGGAGCAAAAGTCGTTTGAGGTTGTCGCTTCCCTTTCTTTCTTCCACTGCTGTGGCCTCTCCCGTTGCGGAGCACAGGCTCTGGACGCGCAGGCCCAGCGGCCATGGCTCACGGGCCCAACCGCTCCGTGGCATGTGGGATCTTCCTGGACCGGGGCACGAACCCGTGTCCCCTGCGTCGGCAGGCGGACTCTCAGCCACTGCGCCACCAGGGAAGCCCTATGCTCCCTTTCTTTTATCTAGTTATTTGGTTGTGCTGGGTCTTAGCTGTGGCAGGTGGGCTCCTTAGTTGTGGTACGTGGGCTCCTTAGTTGCGACATGCGAACTCTTAGTTGCAGCATGTGGTGTCTAGTTCCCTGGCCAGGGATCGAACCGGGGCCCCTGCATTGGGAGCGCAGAGTCTTACCCACTGGACCGCCAGGGAAGCCCCTGGTCGCTCCCTGTCTTTCCTTCCAGTGTTGCTTGCTGACTTCACCTTTGATCGCCACTTCTGCTGGTGTGGAGCACACCGACTGACGACAGCCAAGTGGCTGAGTGAACGGCGCCCAGACCCAGGACGCAGCCGGGCCAGCCCTCACGTCCCCAGGTCCCACGGCCACCCGCCTTGTCGCTCCGGGGTCCTCTGTCCCCAGTGCCCTCCCCAGAGACACCCGTGTGGCCTGTTCCCGTTATGTCTTCCTGGAGATGCTGTGGGCACGTATGAGAAAACGTGTGTGCAGTGCCTGCACACACAGGCACACACGCACTCGAATATGCTGGCATGCCCACTGGAACACACACGTGCACATCAGTGCACACGAGTAACATGCATATGTTATACACGTGGGTCCATACATGTGCACACACACTCACAGACGCCTGCACACACAGGCACACACGCACTCGAATATGCTGGCATGCCCGCTGGAACACACACGTGCACATCAGTGCACACGAGTAACATGCATATGTTACACACGTGGGCCCATACATGTGCACACACACTCACAGACGCTTGCACACACAGGCGCACACGCACTCGAATATGCTGGCATGCCCACTGGAACACACACGTGCACATCAGTGCACACGAGTAACATGCATATGTTACACACGTGGGTCCATACATGTGCACACACACTCACAGACGCTTGCACACACAGGCACACACGCACTCGAATATGCTGGCATGCCCGCTGGAACACACACGTGCACATCAGTGCACACGAGTAACATGCATATGTTATACACGTGGGTCCATACATGTGCACACACACTCACAGACGCTTGCACACACAGGCGCACACGCACTCGAATATGCTGGCATGCCCACTGGAACACACACGTGCACATCAGTGCACACGAGTAACATGCATATGTTACACACGTGGGTCCATACATGTGCACACACACTCACAGACGCTTGCACACACAGGCACACACGCACTCGAATATGCTGGCATGCCCGCTGGAACACACACGTGCACATCAGTGCACACGAGTAACATGCATATGTTACACACGTGGGTCCATACATGTGCACACACACTCACAGACGCTTGCACACACAGGCACACACGCACTCGAATATGCTGGCATGCCCGCTGGAACACACACGTGCACATCAGTGCACACGAGTAACATGCATATGTTACACACGTGGGCCCATACATGTGCACACACACTCACAGACGCTTGCACACACAGGCACACACAGGTGCCCACACAAGCACCCCATGCGTGCATATTTCCACCTTCACAGAGAGAAGAAGGCCTTTTAGGGAAACCCCAGGAGATAAAACACCCAGAAGATGTAGGGCGGCTCAGAAGCACCTCGCCTGTCTTCCCCTTACCTCCCCCACTCCCTTCGCGTTTCTGAAGTGACGTCAGCTGGGGGGGCCTGGAAAAACCCATATGTGGGACTCACTCTTTTTTTTTTTTTTTTTTTTGCGGTGCGCGGGCCCCCCACCGTTGTGGCCCCTCCTGCTGCGGAGCACAGGCTCCGGACGCGCAGGCTCAGCGGCCATGGCTCACGGGCCCAGCCGCTCCGCAGCATGTGGGATCCTCCCGGACCGGGGCACGAACCCGCGCCCCCTGCGTCGGCAGGCGGATGCTCAACCACTGCGCCACCAGGGAAGCCTGGGACTCACTCTTGTGGGTGTTAAAGCCGATTGTCCTCATTTCCCACTGAGTTATCACCCCGATGGCCCGTAGCTGCTGCTTAGCCATTGGTGGAGGAGACCTGGGCACCAAACCTGGTGAGTGACAGTGACTAGGGGCTCGGACACCTCCTCCTGCCGCCAGCCTTGAGGGGGAAGGCACGTCTGGGGGGTGAGGTGTACAGAGTGAGCCAGATGCCCCACCCTCCCCACCTGCGCTGCCGAGCGTTCCTGGTGCCACTTGGGCACTGATCTCTCTCCATATCACCCCCTTCCACCTCCCCCTCGGCCTGCAGGATGTAAGTTACCTCCTTCCTCGCTGGTCTGGGTGGGCAAGGGACGGGGCTGGGGGTTGACAGGGCCCTGCCATCCACTGTCACTGGGCCCGGGAGGTGGGCCGGTGGGCGGTCTGTGGCCTGTCAGGCCTGCGCCCCCCGTACGTGACTCCCTTTGGAGGCCGAAGCAGCCCAGGCTCTCAGGGAAGGACCAGCGCCGCCCGATCGCTCTGTGCCCCACGAGAGGGCTCTCCAGTCCCGGATACCCCTCGGAGGCCAGGCCCAGACCTGAAGTCAGGTCATGGGGGGCGGTGGGGGGAACAGGTCCGTGAGAAACCCACCGTGGGGCACACTCTTCTAGTTGGCAGTTTGCAGCTGTCCCTCTGAAAGCGGCTTCCAGAATCTCTGTTCTCGGCCCAATAGGCGCGGGTTTGGGGCTGCCTCGGCCCCTGCAGCGTTTCCCAGATGGTACACTCACCTGGGGATGCACACGGGGCCGCGTGATGATCCCGGCCCGTGACCAGCTGCTGGGGAGTTACTGTGGGAGTGGGACTCACTTCTCACTTTCATCTCCAGGGGCTGGGGGCTGGAGGGCGTCTGCGGGGCTGGCCCGGCCCTGGGCACAGTCTGTGTAACTCAGCCTGGCTGCGGCAGGTGGGCCGTCTCAGGATCGGTGGGGGGCAGGCTCGCTTTCGGAGGCACCTGCGGCCAGTAGGTGGAGGTGCTCATAGGTGGGCGCAGCCCGGGCAGGCGGCAGGGGCCTTGTGTGATGCTTGGGGTGGTGCTGGCGCCCACTTCTCTCCATTCTGTCTCCCTAATTTGCGCTCTTTGCTCTCATCTTTAAAAAATTCCCTTTCTTTTCTTCCCTTCTTCCTTCTCTGTCCCTCCTCCCTCGCAGCCTCTCCCTCACTGCTTCTCTCTGCTCCTGCCCTGCCGCCTGCCCTGGCCCTCACCCTCTGCCCTTCTCCACTGTCTTCCTGAGGCCATCCCCCGTGAGGCGGCCGTCCTGGGCTGGGGGGTCCCCCAGGCGCTGCGAGGAGGGGCACGGAGCCCCAGGCCTGCCTCCTGGTTCTTCCCCCCGGGGCCCGCGGGGGAGGACGGCCCAGGAGCCAGCCTCCCGCCTGCCTCTGCTGGCAGGACGGTGGGGTCTCCCAGCCAAGAGCAGAAGTTTATCGCGTCCCAACCGCGTCTGCTCGATGTACAGACTTCAGGGAGTGTCAAAGCCGTCAGCCCCACTCCTGCTGGCGGGAGGGGACCGCGATGAGAATCCAGGGACCCTATAAAAGGGCTCCGAAAGCGTCAAAAAGTCTGGGTCGCAGAGGACGATTGCCGGCTGGGACCACGTGCGCCTTTCATCTTCATCGTCTACGTTTTTTGCATTTCCCATATTTTCCACAATGAACAAATAGATAAACAGAAGTGCAATGGGAAATACATCACATTTTATAGAGTTTGGCTGAAGAAGCTCCAATGGCTGCAGGAAAACATGCTTGGGGAGCGAGCGTGCAAGGGTGCCTTCGGGTCAGACATAGTGCTGACCCCTCAGGGTTTGCAGAAAGACGGACACGTTTGCTCTACCTGAGCAGAAAGGGAGCCGATGGCGGGAAAGGAGGCTCCAGGGCCGAGGAAGGACTTAATGTACGGTAGGCAGGCCCTGCTTTAGCAGAAACCTCCTTCCTGGCAGTGGAGGCCCTGCGTTCCCCAGTAGCCAGGCGCAGAGGCCAGCCCACGGGCCCCTCAGTGTTGAGGGGCCTCGTCCAGTGCCCCCGACCATGTCCTGCTTGTCCAGGGGCTTGGTGGGCAGGGGTAGGAGGATCAAGCAGGTTCCCTGGGTGTTTCACAGGCAGGAGGGAGCCGCCACCTCCCCTCTGGGGCCCAGGTCCTCTGGGGAGGGCAGCTGGGGCCCCGGCCAGGAGCTGCTGCCTGTGGGCACCCCAGGAGACTTGCCTGTGTGAGGCTGTACTTGGGGGCCACTGCTGGGCACAGTCTCGAGCTGGGAGTTGGATGACACCTTGGAGGTGGTCAGGCCCAGCCCTGTCCCTTGGGCTCCCCGCCTTGGGTCCTGCTCTTGGGAAGGGGGGCGGCTGTGTCTCAGGGTGAGGGTCCCGGGTCTGCCTCCCCTGAATGCTGGTCAGTGGGTGGGCTGGGTCAGCGGTAGCTCTGGGAACTGGGGGCTGGCCGGTCCCTCCTGGGATGTGGGGTCACGACCCCTTGTCAGGTCATGTTTCTGAGCCCCACTTTCCTGATCTGTGCGGAGGCGGGGTGTCGTCAGGAGAGGGAAAGTGCTGCCAGGCGCCCCGGCTGGCAGGAGGGGAGCCAGGAAGTGACACCACTGTTGGAAAGTCCCCAGCCCTGGACGGCAAGGTGGGAAGAGGCGTCGCTGCTTCTGTCCTGGCCAGCAGAGCCCGGAGGGAGGGCTCCCCGGTCTAGGTGCCCCATCGACCCCTGGGGGAGACCCAGTTCTGGGCCTGACAAGGCACGGAGCTCAGTCCCGAGGCGCCTCAGTCGGGAGAGGGGGGCCGGCAGTTTGGTGGACGCCCCTCCAGGCTGACCCGAGGGCGGCCGCCTGGCTCCAGCCCGACTCTGTCCCGTCCCAGGCTGCGCCTGCCTCTGAACCCCCATCCAGAGATCGCCAGCCCCGTGCCTCACGTGCAAAGGATATCCCGTGTAGCCGCCGCGGCAGCTGGGACATCTCTGCAGCTGGATCGTTCCGAGGGAAACCAGCGTGTCTCTCCCAGTGCAGATGTGGGCTGGCGTCCCAGGTCCCAGAATCTCCCTGCCCTCGTCTGGCTTCCTTTGGAGAGAAGATAAGGGGCTGTTGGCATCTCGTGGGCTGGAGACCCCGTAGCTTGCTGATGGTGGGGAGGTGCCAGAGGCGGCCGAGACCCCCAGCAGCCCCCCCACCCCTCTTTCCCCTGGGTCTGCAGAAAGGAGCCCCGGGGGCCCAAGGCCCACATCTGGCCTGGGCCTGGGTGCCTGGTGGTCCATGCTACCGGCCTGGGGCAAAGAGCTGGGAGGGGCGCCTGGCACGTGGCCGCACTCATTCTTGGGGGACAACCCTTGTTCCGGGGGGCCGCTGTCTCCCGGTTAGAGCCTGCTGGAGCTGGGCTGGGCCAAGGAGGAACAAGTTCTGACGCCTTGGTCAAGTTTGTGATGGGCCAGGCCTGGGGACACCGTGGCGAGCCTTGCAGTGTGGGGCAGACACAGGAAACACATGGGTCATGCAGGAGCTCACGCCAGGATGGGGCTGTGTGGAGGGGTCCAGGGAGTTCAGACAGGGGCTGCAGAGCAGCCACCCCGTCCCTGGGACCTCCAGCTGCCCATGACTCCATCTTGTCTGAGAACATTGAGATCAGAGGTTGCAAACAGGCAGCCATGCACAGCTGCTCACCATGTTTTACAAATGGGAAAAGTTTAAATAAAAGTCCAGATTTCTTTTCTCTTGAAAAAAATCATAGCATTTCCACCAGGCAAGAGTTCCACCTTTAGAAAAGGCGAGGGGCACTCCCAGCTGCCACAGACCACACCTCTCTCTACTGTCTCATCCGTTCCTTGCATGGTCTCCTTGCAGCCGACCCCTGATTCAGACATTATTACACTGAAAGACCAGACTTCCCACAGGGTTTTCAGGAGACTCATTTGACCTGGTCTCAGGAGACTGGACACCCGTCACTGACTAGCTGATACGTTTGAACAGGACCCTGTCCCTCCCCAAGCCTCAGCATCTTTAAAGAAGGGGCTAATACCTCTGTGCTAAGAAGACAGCAGAGTCACAGAGGCTCACAGCCTGGGGGTGGTTCTAGAGACAGCACCCGGCGCCCGCAAGTCCCTGTGTGCGCACAACTCCCACCGCGTCTGTGCCGCTGAAGCCACACACCCCTTCCAGAGAGGCTTGATTCGTTGTAACTTTGGGTCTTAGGTATTTTCTCAACCAGTGTATGCTAAACGCATAGACTCTGTCTTGGTGGGGAAGGGTCTCTATAGCTTTGCCACCAAGAGGTAATCCCGAAGTTGGAAGGTTTAGGGATGACTTGGAGAGCCCTCGGGGCTATCTGTAGCTCCTTCCACGTGGGGACAGACCTAGGATCCCCCTCTCTGGGCCTTAAACTGAATGAGCAGAAGATGTGGAGCTTTCAGGTTTCTGAAAGCAAGATCCTGTGGCTTGGTAGGCAGTCCTTGTCTGGGATTAAGAGTGAGGGTGAAACAAAGTGAAATCGGTTTGCAAAGGTATTTGGGAGGACTTTCTAACCTTTCATATGCTGATGAGCACTGGGCTGGGGCTGGGAGAGCGGCATCCAGCATTGTCCAGAGGCACTGGCCAGCGAGCCCTCTTCTGAGGAGCGTTTCACAGGACTGATGTTCCCCAAATGCTCTTTAGCAATGCTGCACTAAGCAATATGACACGCACAACGTGTCTGTCATGCACTTATCACTTGCACGTCTGTCACACCCTCTGCCCTGCTCCCCCTATGAGGAGGGGCCACATCTTGCTTTTGTCTGTTTTCTCTGTGGGTCTGCCAGGTAAACAGTGCTCACTTAAAGCTTATGGAGTAAGGAGCAGACCCACAGAGGCCATTCCTGGCCAAGGAAGTCAGGCCTCAGCAGGAGTGTGGGAGGAGTGGGGTCCCCTGCCACTGGTACCTTTTCTGGGCGCAGGTGGAAGGACGTGCTGGGCCTCCCGAGTTTGTCCACGGAGCAACCTCCTTTGAGCTCCTTTCTGGTTTCTCCTCAAACGCTGTTCACACTTTGCCCACTTACAGGGCTGATAAGTCATGCAGCCGGCAGCTGGCGGTGTTTGCTCCGTTGATTCAAGGAGGTGAGTATTATTCATGGAGATAAGCCTGTGAAGTCAGGGCTAGTCCCCCTGCTGTGACGAGGAGCAGCAAAGGCCCTGCAGACGGCTGCACGGGGTGCGGGGGCAGGGTGTTTGCCCAGCCCTGTTGTAGCATTTTCCTCTGTTGGTTTTGCCTAGTTCTGATAAACGAGCCTGCTCTGGCCAGAGCCTTCCTGGGGGCTTATCCGTCTGAGTAATCCTCTGGCCTTGGCTGGAGAACACCAGCACCTCCCTCCCTGCCCCCATCCTGGCCCCTGGGGGCAGTTTCAGATGGAGGTGGAGGAGATGGAGGGAAAATACATTTCCTTCTCCCTCCTGTCACCTTTCTCAGCTCAACTTGGGGCCACAGCGGGGTGAGGAGCCTCCTCTGGGGAGGGACATCTTGCTTTGGGGGCAAGGGTCTTTTTCACATTGGTGCCCAGCTCCCAGATCTCCACGCACTACAATCTCACTGCATAGACCCCCTGTAGCTGCAGAGCGGTGTTTCCAGTGGTCGCCAAGCTCCAGACTTGGACCTGGAGTGATTTTGCTTCTGGGAAGGGTCAGCCTGCCTGGATCCACAGAAAGACGAGCTGGTACCTCTCTTGGTGTTACAGATAGGGAAACTGAGTCCAGAGGAGCGAACGGGCCCAAATCTGCACAAGGAGGCGCAGCCCTCCCCAGCCTCCTGACCCCCAGGCCTGTGCTCTGTCCCCCGTCCCACTGAGGCCTTGCTGGGGGCAACCCAGGGTTGGCGCTGGCCTGGCCTCCCTTTCTGAGGACTGAACACTGTAGGCTGAGGCAACAGCCCTGGAAAAAGTGAAACACAACCTTTGGCCAGTTAGCACTTCTCCGCCAGGCGCCTTCCGCTTGGTCCTGGGTGGGGCAGGGAAGGCATCCTCCTACCACCCATTTCCCAGGTGTGACCCTGAGCTGCCCAACCCTGGCCACTGACCAGCTAACCAGCAGGCCCTGGGGATCATTAGGAAGTGAGTTTGGGACCCCAAGCTGCCAGTTTTTGAATATATGTGTGTTGTTTCCAGTCTCAAAAAGAGGCCACCTGGAGCAAGGTCCAGCACATCCTTTATTTTGTTTGTCTAGGGCAGGTCAGGGCGTCCAGTGAGCCTCAGTCTCCTCATCTGAGAAGTGGGGTGATGAGCCCAACCTCCCAGGGAGCTCAACCTGGCCTAGCTCATGGTTCTCACACTCATCATTGTCATCATCATCGTATCATCAAATGTTGAGAGCCCGATGGATACAGCTCCCTCTGTCAATCCTGGAAACACCCCTGCCAGGAGGCCCCACTGCCCCGTTTTACAGCTGGAGGGCAATGCAGGGCTCAGCAAGGAAGGGCTGAGAGGCCCTCAGGTCAGTCTGACCCCCAGCCAGCGGCTTACCCACTACAGAAGTGTGTCTGTTGGCCTTGCAGAGGAGAGGGCATTTGGATAGGGCTTTGAGGTATGAGTAGGAGTTTGCTGAATGACATGAGAGGAAAGGGCTTTCAGGGGAGAGGGTTTTGAGGCACACAGAGAGTGACTGCTGTGAGCAAGTGGTTGGAACTGGGTTGACTGATGGTGGGAAGACACCTGGGGAGCATGTGTATCAGGCAGAGGAATCTTTTTTTTTTAATTTTTTGGGTCAAAGCACAGCCTTCCATAGGATTTCCTTTTGGCCTTTTTTATTCATTACAAAAGTAATTTATGTCCACAGTAACCATTTTTGAAAGGAAACCAATGATATTTCGTCTTCTCTCCCCCCACCCGCCCTGGATACCCCAGGATCTGCTCTCGCTCCTGACTTGTCCACCCCTTTGTACAAACACACAGATGTCAGTCTATGGAAAGGTGCTTTTTTTTTTTTTATAAAGATGTTTTCGATGTGGACCATTTTTAAAGTCTTTATTGAATTTGTCACAATATTGCTTCTGTTTTGGTTTTTTGGCCCCGAGGCATGTGGGATCTTAGCTCCCGGACCAGGGATGGAACCCCCTGCATTGGAAGGTGAAATCTTAACCACTGGACTGCCAGGGAAGTCCTGAAACGTGCTCATTTGTGCTCATTGCTCCTGCCGTTAGCTTTATTTTTTCCTGAACGTCTACGTGGAATCCTTCCACGTGAGCACATGTTTTTGAGCAGCCTCGCGGAATTCCGTGGTGAGACGCGTGATGGTGTGTTTGACCAGCCCCTGGGGACGGACATTCTGGTGCATCCAGGGTGATTTCTTGGCGCACGGACACTGCTGTGTCGAGTGGCCTGCTGCCATGTCTGGGAACCTTTAGAAATTCCCAGAAGGGGGCTTGCTGGGGACAGTTCTGAGGACGTGTTATTTTAGTAAATGCTGCCAGATTCTTTTCCAGAAGTGTCGAAGGACGCGGCCGCCTTGCTCCTGAGGCCTGTTTCCTCCCCTCCCCAACCCAAGGTTTTCAGTGGAAACTTTGGGTCCCTCGGGTGGGTGAAGTCCCGCGTGCACCTTGGGGCTGTTTTACCCTTAACCTCCCTGACTGTGACGGAGGGAGCTGGAAGCCTCCGCTGTCCTGAAGCAGCCTGACCATTTGGCGTTCACTTGGGCCTTTCTGGATCGCGGGCTCCGGGCTCTGCCCAGCGTCGCTCCCGGCCCCTCCTGCCCCGCTGGGCACGTCTTGGACAGACGCCCTGGCCCAGCGAGCAGGCAGCTCTGGACTTTGCGCCTGGGCCCGTGGTGCCTGGGAGAGGGTGTTTCCCAGCACAGACTGTCCTGACCTTTGGCAGCACCCTGACTGCAGACTGGGGGGCGGAGGACTAGCTGCAGTTGGGGTGCCCCAGATGGGAGGCGGCACATGGCATGGCCGGTAACTGGCAGTGACTCATGGCTCACCTGGCCATAAAGTCGGGGTGACGGGCTCCCTGGAGCCCTGGTGCTAACCATACCCGCTTCTCCCGGCAGCTGAGCTGAGCTGAGCTCCATCCTCACAGGGCAGCTCCAACACACAGACCCACCCGTTCCTGCTCTTGGCTCCGGCTGGGGAAACGGGCCCGGGCTGGGGAGGGCTGTGGCACAGAGAGTGGACATGGGCGCAGGGTTCCTTGGTCATCTCCCCCACTCCTCTGTTACAGAGTAGGGGGAAGGGGGAGCCCAGTGTGGGGTGCTGAGTTCAGGGACAGACATGCAGCCCCCTGGGCGATTCTGGAGGGAGCAGGTTCCTGCAGGGCTGAGGACAGAGCTAAGAACGTGGACTCAGGAGCTGCAGTGACCACCTCCTGAGCCGCTCAGTGCCTCAGTTTCGCCATCTGCGAAGTGGGGTTCGGGGTTGCCCCTTCCTCACCGGGCTGGTGGAGGATGGGTGGGTGATGTGCTGTGACAGGGTCATTCTTTATGGGGCGCTTGTCTGTCCCTCTGAAGAAGGAGATACCCTGGGTGGCTCAGTCCTGGGCTGGATGGTGGGGTATCCCGGAACAGGCGGTGGCCATGTGAACTGCCTGCCCAGTGGAGCCTTTGCAGGACCCCTTGATGCTCTCCCTGGGGTCTGGCCAACCAGGAATCGGGCCTTGCGGTCCACAGGGTTGGTCTGGCCCCTGGGGGCAGGACGCATGTGCCAACCTGCCCACCTACCGGCCTGGCCTGCAGCCACCTGGGCAGGCGGCGCTCCCTGCTGGCCTCTCCAGCCTCCCACCCCACTCTCTGCTCCATCATTGTGAGGGGCAGCTTGGGGTGTGTCCACCCTGCCCTCGCTCCCTCACTCCCTCTCTCCCTTGTTTTCTCACTCCCATGAGTGTCACCCTAACCTTTGCCAGGTCTCCTCAAGACCCTGTCTCCCCCTTTTCTCTTTGTTGGCCCTCTGGGGGTCCCCTCCTCCAGGAAGCCCTCCTGGGTCCCCACCAGAATGCCTCTCGCTGCTCAGAACTCTGTCCCTGCTGGGCGCCTCTGCTCTGGCCACTGCCAAGGGTATTGCTGAGGTTTGGGTGGGAATTCTCTCTCAGCGTGATTTTGACCTTGAGGCTGGAGCTCTGAGCCAGTTCCCTTACTTGGCCCAAGTGAGTGTGGCAGCTGGAGGTGCTTCCCAAGGCAATGGGCTCCTGGGCTGGGCTTTGGAGGCTGAGTAGGAGTTTCCTGGAGAAAGCGGAGCAGCAGCAGGAGCCTGGAGGTGGAGGTGGAGAGGCCACCAGCCGTGCAGGACCTCGGTCCCCACCTACTAATGACCCATCGCTTGAACCTCTGTTGTCCTTCCCCAAAGGGCTCAATTTCTTTCCCTAAGGACCCAGGGGTTCTGGAGCCCTGGAATCTGTTTATTTTTACCAGGTAGACAGGACCACCCCTCCCCTAGGCCCCTCTTGCTGAGGGTGGGGGCCTGAGCATTAGGCCCCTGGGGACCTGCCCACCTGCCCCTGGGACGGGCCATTCCTGGAGCTCCGCCAGACCTGGTGGGGGGAGGGGTGGGCTGGGAGGATGCGCCTTCCCTCCAGACCCTTGCAGGTGTGGGCCTTGTTCTGTGGCAGGTGTGGGGACAGGACAGAAAGAGGATGGCAGACAAGCTCCTGCCTTCATGGGCTCATAGGAGGGGGAAACAGTAACAAGGAAACAGAGACAGAACCCGATCGTGGCAGAGGGCGAGGAGGTCACAGAGGAAATGGACCAGAGGACAGGGTTACGTGAGACGGGCTGTCACGGAGCCCTCCCGGAGGAGGGGACCTCGGTGCTGAGAACCCGGACCGGGCGGGCAGCGATGGGGAGACCCGGGGCATCTTCCAGGCGGAGGGAACTGCAAAGGCCCTGGGGTGGGACAGAGCTGAAGAAGAGGAAGAGACTGAGTAGGGGCAGGGAGACTGGAGGGTACCACATGACCCTGCAGACTCCAGGAAGGAGGTGGGGGCCCCCGGCTGCTCAGCCTAGGAGCTCCGCCAGTCCTGGAGCTGCACTGGGCCAGGTGGATCCAGGCCCCCGCAGTGCCAGCCCAGCTCCATCTGCTTGTGGAGCCCAGGCCCTGGAGGTGGGGGGTCCTCCAGGAGCCACTGATTATGGGGGTGTGGGGAGCTGGGGGACGGGCAAGCTGAGTGTGGGTGCCTCTGCCCCCCCCAGCAGGCCCAGCCAGGCACACGTTACAGCTTCCTGAGGGAGGGCTGAGAGCTGGAGGGACCAGAGCATTGAGAGAAGCCTCTGGAGCGCGGGGGCAATGGCGGGGGGCAGTGCTGAGCCCCTGCCGTTTCGGCAGGACAGTTGTGGTGCGCCTGGCCCGGGGCCAGGGGCCCAGCGGAGAGTCTGGCTCCTTAAGAGACTCCTGAAGCCCACAGCCCCCTTGGCCTGGGGAGGGGGGAGAGGGACGCTCCCTCGCCAGGCTCCGCAGATCCCCAACCCCGACCCCGAGCCTGCCACCCCACAGCCTACTTCCTACAGCCGCGCCCCTGAGTTCCCGCCTCCCTCGGCCCTGGGTTTCCTGTGCCTTCGCCCACAGGGTGCTGTCCAGACGGCTCCTGGGGCCACCGCAGACACGCGGCGCCCCTTGATCTGGTACTGAGGACCTGTTGGGGGGGCGGACGGGCTGCAGTTGGGATGGGTGCGTTGGTGTCCACTTTACAGATCAAGGACACAGCAGGTCTCCAGTGAGGGAGCTCTGCCCTGGGGCCCCGGCCCTGGCTTTTGGGTGCGGGTGGGGCCTTTGGGGTCAGGGTGGGGCCCGGCTCTTCTCCTTTGAGCAGCCTTGGGCATAAAAGCTACCGGGCTAAATATAGCCGTGGAACTTCCCGGAACACAGTATTCCAAGTGTCCAACAGTGAACGCTCCACAACGCACGGTGTCTGCCGAGAAAGCCAAGCCCACCCTGCGTGTCCCACGGGGGCAGGGGCAGGAGGGTCACTGCCCACTTCCAAGGGCTCAGTGACACCCCCTGCCCAGGAGAGGCCCGGGGGGTCTGCGGAGTACAGACGCCAGCCCCCTGGGGTGGCCAGACCATGGCTGAAGCTGAGGGTAGACAATGGCACCCTCGTCCTCCGGAATCTTCTGTGATCCCTGCGTGGAGGGCAAGGACGCACGTCAGGGCCCCAGGGAAGCCTCCTGTGCTGGCAGGACAAGCTGCAGGTGTCGCCTCCTCTGAGAAGCCCTCCTTGCTGGGGCTGGCCCCCATAGACCCCTCCGCAGCCCCAGCTACTCTGTCTGGCGAAGGGTCTTTCCCACTTCCCGGGCAGGGTGTGGAGCCCCAAGTGCAGGCTCCAGTCAGTCTCCCCTGCTGCCTGCCCTGCAAAGGCCCAGGATGTGTGCTGACAGCATGATAGATGACAGGCAGCCGGGAGCCTGAGGGGCGCCCAAGCAGGGACAACGGCCAGCCGGCCAGCGACGCTTCCTGTCCCGGGGGGTCACCTGGTCCCTTGGGGCTGATTGTTGCCTGGGCCCCGGGAAGGTCGAGCCCGGTGTTCTCTCTCCCAGGCCGTCCAAGGTCCTGGGCAGGTGGTCACCCTGGATCCCGGCCCTGCCCTGCCTCCCCTCCCCCTCTTTCCCCTGCAGAAGGGCTTGTCCCGGGGGTAGTGAGGGTGACTCAGGTCGGCAGGGGTGATGTCTGTGCACAGAGGCTGAGCGCCGGAAGCATCTGAAGGGTGGTTCTTGGCCCGAGGTTGGCACCCCCTCCGGGGGCGGGCTTTCCTCTGGACGGGGCGAGTCGCTTGCTATACCTGTGGTCTGGGTGGCCACCATGACGGAGGTACCATGGGCAGGGCCTGGCCGAGCGGGCCGACCCCTCAGGTTCAGGTTCAAGGAGGCCCCACCCTTGTTCCTGCCGACCCCGCAGGGGACCCCGCAGGGTCTTGGGTGGGAGGCCCCCTTCCCATGGCCCCAGATCTGTCCTGGCTGGGGGTGTCTGCCTGCAGCCGAGGGTCTGGCGGTCGGGCGGTGGGCGCCCCCTAGTGGCCACTTGGGGCAGGGGCGTTGCGGAGGGGCCGGTCGAGACTCAGGAAGGCCCCAGGGCTTTAGGGTCTCCAGGCTCAGGGCTCAGGATCCAGAACTGGCCATGGCCACAAAGGTCTCCCCGGAGCCCCTGGGGTCATCACGCCCGCCTCCCTCCCCGCCATCCGGTCTGGCCGCTGCTGAGCCTTCTCCTCCCCACAGCTTTGTCAGCTCAGCCCCTCCTGGACCGGGGAGGGAAGGCAGTCCCTGAGGCGTCACCCCCCACCCCCCACCGGGCCTCAAAGCACGATTCCCAAGACTGAGCCAGGTGCTGGAGAGCCGGGCTCTGGGGACCTGGCAAGAGCCGCACCCCAACCCGTCGAGAAAAGTCACCGGGCGTTGCTCAGGTCTCCAGGGCCTGGTGACGTGCCGGGTCACAGGGCCGTGGGGCAGCTTCATCTGATAAAGGTGAGGGCTCAGGGCCACTGTGGCTGCCCCCCAGGGGCAGGGCGACATTCATGAGACACACACGTCCGTCCGTCTCACTCCGTGATGAGCTCTGAACGCAGGAGACGGGTCTCTGGGCGGACGGAGGACGGCTGAGCAGGAGTGAGTGGGGAGAGGAAAAGCAGCGTCAGGGCGGAGGGAGCAGCGTGCGGGGAGCTCAGAGCAGCCCACACAGGGCTCTGCGGAGGGTGGGGTCCAGGAGCGAGGGAAGGGACCCCAGAGGCCTTCCCTCCCTGGCCCGGGGCCCGTCCCACCCTGAGTGCCGCCCACTGGCCTCCTCGCCAGGAGGGTCAACGCTTCCCTGCCCAGCCCGAGCTTCCCTCGTGTTCCTCTCGCACTTCCTTCCAAGACACACTCAGGGGACACTGGAGGAGGAATCATTTCTTCCAGCAAAACATCTGTATGCAATAAGTAAATTTATCTATGATGAGAGTCAGGGGAAGATACGGGGTGAGAACGGGGGCGGGGGGGGCGGGGGGCAGGGAGGTGCGTGCCCCTTCCCCAGCCTGGAGAAGATGCCATCTCTGTGACATTTAATAAGAGCCCCACTCAGGGAGGGGGAAGCAGCGGCGTGGGGGGAGTGACAGAGACGTTCTCCAGGAAGCAGCTTGCCTTCCAGCCATTTGTCTGGAGGCCCAAGTTTACTTTGAAATACACTTGATGTTTGTTTAAGGCGAGGAGACTGAGGTCATGAATTATCAATTACTGTTGGGTCGAGCTGGCCCAGGGGACATGAGTGGGCAGGGGGAGACAAGGGAGGGTGTCCAGGTCACAGAGGTGGAGGCAGGAAGGGACATGGGGCCCTGGCTGACAGTTGATGGAGACGGTCCTGCCTCCACACATATGACCCCCACCCCCGAGGCCCAGACGTTGAGAGTCGCTGGGTGGGGCAGTGTCTCCTCCTTACAAGGACATTCTTGGGAAAATAAATTTAAGTACTTCCATTATTCACATATTAACACGATTTAAGAATGTTTTATGGGAGAAAACATCGTTTTATTCATGCAAATGTCATCTGGGGGTGTCAGGAGCTCTGGAAGCAGGGCAAGCTCAGGGTTGGGTCACAGCGGTGCCCCCGCATCTGATCTTGGATCAGGGAGGTGGCCTGTGCCAGGCCCTCTGGTTGAGAAAACGCCCTGGGAAGGTGGGACTTTTCTCCTTGGGGTGGTGCGTGTTGCGGGTGTCACCACAAGGGGGCGCCCCGAGGTCTTGTCTCTGATAGGGGTGCGAGAGTGTGTGCGAGCGTGTGCACACGTGTCTGTGTGTGTGTGTCTGTGTGAGTGTGAGCGTGCGTCTGAGTGTTGATCCTGTGTTCATGCGTGTGCAGGAACGTCTTACCCTGTAAGTGGGTGTGAGTTGTGTGTGTCTGTGTGTGTCCTACAGTATCAGTGTAGAAGTGAGCGTGCATCTATGCATGGGGCTGTGTCCGTGCGTGTGAGTGTGTGTTTGAGCAAAAATTCGCGTGCACGGCTGTGGGATGGGAGTCACGAGTCCCATGCAAACCCAGAAGCCCCGGTTCTCCGAGTAGCTGGGGTGTCACGTGGCATCTCGGTTTCTTCGGCTGTAAAGCGGGGAACCCCACCCCTGACCTGGGTGGAAACCAGCCTTGAGCAGTGGACGTGGCTGCCCACCTGCCGGCTGCTGGCCCAGAACCAGAATCTTCTCTCTGACTCTGTGTGACCCCAGCACCCTTCGGATGCTTCCTGGGGGTTTGCGAGTAGCCACCTGGGTGGGGTCTCAGAGGGGCACAGTCAGTGCCCCCAGCCCTGGCCAAGCACCCCTGAGGCAGAGCCTGAGGGTACTTGCTGAGCGTGGGGTGGCCTGACCAGGAGGAGTCCCCAGGGTGTGCCCTCCTGGTCTGGGGTGCCGGGACCCTCAGCAGCTGACTGGTGAGGCAGAATGCAGGGTCTGCTGGCGTGGGAGCCCCGCACTCCTAGGGAGGAGGGGGCCCTGGCCAGTGGGGCTCAGCTGGGGCTCCAGCCAGGCCGTGGCTCAGCGCCCCTCTGCCTTCCCGTTTGGAAGAGCCTCGCCGATGGGAAGGGACTGTGAGTCCGCACGTGCTGGGTCCCCTCTGAGACCACTCCTACCGCCGTTTCACGGTCTTGCCCTGGCGTGCCCACCCTGACTGGTTGTCAGGACCCCAGGGTCTCTGCCCACAGCCCCTTGACCTCCTGGAATGCGCTTGGGACTGCACATCTGGGGTCTGAGCACAGGTGGAGGAGGGGAAACTGTTGAATGTGGTGCAGCCAGCAGAGAAGGGCTGCTCTGAGAGCACCTGCCCCTCGGCGGGGACGTGTCCCCGCTCCGCTGGAGGCCCACAGAGGGGCCACCTGCCTGGCCCCCATGAGCCTCAGTGCTGTGTGTAGAAGAAGGTCGTGTGCTCAGAGCTGAGCTCAATAAATGCTTCCTGCGTGGCTGCGGGACCGGGACGAGGCCCTCTTGGGGGGGGCTGTGACTTGTGCCAGGTCACCCGGTGGGCCCCTCCAGGCTCTGTAGCCTTGTGACCTAGCGTTCAGGGGCCGGGGCATCAGGCCAGGCTGCCCCTGGGCATCACCTCCACATCCCGGTGTGTGCAGTGGGGGTAACGATAGCTCCAGGGAAGGGCGGGAGGCCAGCTAGGGGGGCCCAGAGACCTCTGATCCCACAGAGCTCCTCCCTTACCCCGCGCAACCTCCGAGGCTGCCCCTCACCCAGCACGCTGAACCTGGTTGTCGTGGAGCCCCTGGTGGATCCCAGGGCAGACCCTGGGCGGGTGAGATGACAAGGCCCTGTCACTGATGTATGTCTTTTATTTATTTATTTTTTTGTGGTACGTGGGCCTCTCACTGCTGTGGCCTCTCCCGTTGTGGAGCACAGGATCCGGATGCGCAGGCTCAGCGGCCATGACTCACGGGCCCAGCCGCTCCGCGGCACGTGGGATCCTTCCGGACCAGGGCACGAACCCGTGTCCCCTGCATCGGCAGGCGGACTCTCAACCACTGTGCCAGCAGGGAAGCCCTGATGCATGTCTTAAAGGACCTTCTGATGGGAATATTTTTAAAAAATTTATTTATTTATTTATCTATCTATCTATTTATTTATTTATTTTTGGCTGCCTTGGGTCTTCGTTGCTGCACGCGGACTTTCTCTAGTTGTGGTGAGCAGGGGCTACTCTTCATTGTGGTGTGCAGCCTTCTCATTGTCGTGGCTCCTCTTGTTGTGGAGCATGGGATCTAGGTGCACGGGCTTCAGTAGTTGTGGCACGTGGGCTCAGTAGTTGTGGCACACGGGCTTCAGTAGTTGTGGCATGCAGACTCAGTAGTTGTGGCACGCAGGCTGCAGTAGTTGGTGCACGCGGGCTCAGTAGTTGTGGCATGTGGGCTTCAGTAGTTGTGGCTCATGGGCTCAGTAGTTGTGGCTCACGGGCTCTAGAGCGCAGGCTCAGTAGTTGTGGTGCACAGGCTTAGTTGCTCCGCGGCATGTGGAATCTTCCCGGACCAGGGCTCGAACCCATATCCCCTGCACTGGCAGGCGGATTCTTAACCCCTGCGCCACTAGGGAAGCCCTGATAGGAATATTTTTAAGCTAAAAACATTGAAGCCAGGCTCTCCAAGCTGCAGAGGGTGAAGTGCACATTTATCTGCTGGTGCTGCCCCCACCCTGTAGGATGCGGTGCCCCGGCCACCTCCCCCACCTCCGGACAACCCCGAGGGCCACCTAGCCTGAGTGGGTAACCCCTCACCGGACACGGGAGGACCGCATCCTGGGCCCCCCGGGGCAGGCTCCATGGGACCGCTCCCAAGCTTGTTCCTGCCTCGGTCCTGCAATTCCCGCCGTCTGGAAGGCTTGATCCTCAGTGTCCCGGTCCTCCCCTTGGTGTCACCCCCTCAGAGGCCTCCCCAGCTCTGGACAGGGCTGTGACCTCAGGGCGCTACGGGGCAGCGTCAGGCTCCTCGGTCCCTCGGTCCCTGGCTCCTCTGATAACAAAGGTGTCAGACAGGAGGCAGAGACATAGGAGCTGCCGGCGGCTTCGTGGGCCGAGTGTCCTCTCTGGGGAGGTGGGAGCCGCGTGGGAAAGGGGCCTGTGGTCACCTCCCTCCGTCCTGGGTGGCCTGGGCATGCACCCACCTACAGGGGCCTGGGGCATATCCTGGATGCCAAGCGGGGGCTGGCGGCATTAAAGTGGGCATGGGTGTAGGAGCCACTGGCTCCCTGGGCACCCCAGTCAGGTTTGTGGGCTAAAGGGGCCCTTCTCTGGCCCTGCGAGACTTGCTGCCCAAGTCATGTGAAGGGAGAGAGGATGCCTGCACTTCTCTCCACCGGCCTCTGTCTCCTCCTGACCTTTGGAAGTCCGGGAGCTGCCCAGCTGCCTACCAGCCCACCCACCTGCCTTGGGGTGTCCACTGGGCGTGGGGTGATGGTGGGCTCTTCCTCCAGGTCAGCCTCAGAGCACTGGTCCTCAGAGGACTCCCGAGTGGTCCAGTCCGGCTCATACAACAGAGGGCAGACAGGCTGGAGAGAAGGGATCTGCCCTGGTCCCTCCAGGCCTTTCTAACGGGCGCTGGGCACACCCTGAACACGCCCTCTGCTAGCCCCATCCACCCGGCGACAGAGCAGGCCTGGGGATGGCGTTACAGCCAGTGTCGGGACCACGTGCCCCCCGTTAGTTTATGTCTCCTGAGTCCGCACCTGGAACCCAGAGCGGGGGGCTTGTCTCCCCCATCAGACTCACTCCCGCTGAGCTGCAGGCTGCTGACGGCATCCGCTGTCACCAGGGCCTCTACTCAGAGGGCCGGGGCAGTGCTGGGTCTGGAAGAGAAGTCCAGGGGAGACAGCGAGCCCTGCCCGGGCATCCAGTGAAGGCCCAGAGGCTGCCCTCAGCAGGGGGTTCCTGGAGTCTTGGAGGCAGGGTCTTGGCCTGAGCGCCCCCAAACCTCCCCAAGGAGCAGGCGAGGCCCCTCAGGGCACTGGGCCAGCCCATGTCCCCGCTGCACCTCGAGCGGACGCCTGGCTGCGGGGCGCACTGGCAGCAGCTCCGGACACGGCCCTGCCAGGCTGGACAAGAACTTCTTGACACAACGATTCCCGGACCAAGCCTGCGTCTGCGTCCGAGGCTCCACACAGCCCGGCCACAACTCCCGTCACCAGCAAAGTCCTGGAGGGCGGAGGCGCCGCCATGGAGGGTCACCTCCTCAGCGCGCGTCCTTGCCTCTAATCCCTGGATAGCAGATTTGCCTGAGAGCAGGGGCTGTATGCCCAGGCCCTGAGGAAATGGGCTTTATGTGGACCAGTTGCGGAGGGGTCTCTGTGCCCTCACGTGCCCTGGACCGGCCTGGACACAAGACCTGGACTCATCCTGGGGCAGACACAGGACGAGCAGCCCAGCTGCTGACCTGTCCCTCCACCTGACCTGGCCCGTGGAGCCACCTGGCAGGGAGACACCCCTGGTCCCCAAGCCGCTCTGACAGTTCCTTCCAGTTTGCCCATTTCACGTGGGTTTGGTCTCAGGTGAGACACTCTGTCTTTAGAGAACACTGCCCAACAGGGGCCGATTCCAAGGGTCTCAAAGTTTCTCCAAATAGCACCCTGCGGGGGTGGGTCCAGGGTCCCAGAGTGGCCCGGGGAAGCGCCTGGACTCATGCAGACTGACCACCTCTCCCTTGGCCCCAGGTGCTGTATGGATCTCAGTGTAGGGTCTGGTCTTCCGGCCTGAATCCCACAACTGCCTGCAACCCCAACTGCCCACATCCTCCGACCGCCCACCAGGGAACGAATCTGCCGCCGCCTCTGTGATCGGGACAGGAGCTCAGCCCGGGGCAGCAGAGCCGGGTTCGAGTCTGTTCCTGTGGCTTGAGGCCTGCTGGCCCTGGCTCCCTGCCCCAGCGCGGACCCCGTGCGGCCACCGGCTGGGAGGGGTGCTGCCCTGGGAGGCTCTGGTCCCAGAAATGGCTGAGAGAGGCCGGGATTGGGATTAGACTTGGAGGTGAGATTGTACCGCTAGCATGACAGGAAAGAATAAATCGGGAGAAATTACATGTATGTCTTTTCTTTCCCCCTACGTTAATACTACAGTTTTTAAAGAGATGTAGTTTCCCTGGAAATTTATGGTGGTGATTTTTTTTTCTGGCTGCACTGTGCAGCACGTGGGATCTTAATTCCCTGATGAGGGATCAAACCCGCGCCCCCTGCATTGCAAGCGGGGAGTCTTAACCCCTGGCCCTCCAGGGAAGTCCTGTGAGTGGTGATTTTTGAAAGTCGTCTGACGAGCCATCCTGACTGCGGAACAGGGCTCGTAGAACAAGAAGGGCCGTGACTCTCTGTGGTCCACTGGGCAGTGAGGGGGAGGGGCGGCGGGAGGGGGCATGGGCGTCCTTGCCCTTCCTCCCTCCATCCCCCCCTCTCCTCCCCCGTCCCCATCCCTGCTCCCTGTCCAGGCCTCGGTTTCCCCATCTGTCCAGTGGGAGGTAAGTGCGGGTCACTCTGCATGGCCCTCACTTGGGAGCTCTGAGCCGTGGGGAAGGTGGGGGTTAGACCAAGCAGGTGAGGGTCCTGGTCCTCTCCTCTTCCACGCCAGCTTCAACAGCCACACTCCATTTTATTTGTATTTGCACGCATGTTATTTTTATAAAAATGCCCAAAAAAGGCTCCAGAGCCATGGAAGGTGGGGGTCAAGGGCATGCTCTTGGACGGCCCATTCTGATGTTCTATTAGAAGCACTGGGTGGAATCTGATGGTGGGAGGGGACAGCTTCGATGGGAAAGCATTCTGCTGATGGCCTGGTTCTCAGCCAATCAATGGAGAAGCCGTTATCTAAATGGAAGAAGACGGTGTGTGTGACCCCAACGGAATGAAGGCAGAGCTACTGCAGGCCGAGGACGCTGCCTGTCAGAGGAAGAGGCCTCTGCTCCCGTGCCCTCCCGACACTTGCTCAGCTCAGTTTGGGAATGATGAGACACCTGTTAGTGCGGAGATGGCGGATGCCAGCACTCACGCCCCTGGGCTCTTCCTATGTCCTCGTCAGACATCACCAATCAATCTCCTCTCTCTACTGCTGAGCCCAGACGCAGCCTCAGAATCGTTCTGGACACAGTCGTCCAGCAAGCCACTAGGAGAGGTCAGAGCGGGCGTGCAGGTGAGCCCTCCATTGGCGAAAAGCTCCTGGGGGGACCCTGACTCCCTCCACTGGCCCCTCAGTGCTGCGTCTCCACCCATGGGTCCCCTGAACTAAGTCTGGGGACACAGGTGTGTCCTCGGCCTGGGGCCTCCCGTCGCTGGGCCTCCCTGCTCCTGGCCTAGCGGGAGGACTTGTGGGGGCCTGGTAAGAAGAGAGAGGCTGAACCGAGACCAGAGCTGGCCCTGCGGGTTCGGGTCGGGTAGGGCTGGAGGTGGGGCCCACCTGGCGGGGCCCGGAGGCCGGACGTGCGTCGCTCAGAGCTGGGCGAGTGGGTGGCCTCCGGGACCTGCGGCCCGTAAAGCGGCACCGCCCTCCCGCCAGCCTCCCGCCCCTGCTGGCCACATCAAGACTCTGGCTCCCTCACCTTCCCCACTAAGTTCCAGCCATGACTTTGCCTCTCCTTTTGGGAGGTTCCACATTTCCTCCTTCCGACGATGTGTCCAGCAGGAGTTCCGTTCCTGCTGCCGTTTTCATCTGCTCTTTCTGGAAGGGCCCCGGGGGCTTGTCTCTGACTTGCCAGGCTGTGTGCTGATCTGAGGGCCTCAGGCAGGTGGTACGGGCTGGGGCAGAGCAGGTGCAGTGGGGGGCCCGCCAGCCCCATGTCTCTGTGATCAGACTTCCCACCTTAGTTCACAGCCCGAGCCCCCTCCCCTTCCCCTACTGAAGCCCCCAGAGGTGGACGTGGACCCTTCCCCAGTTTCCCAGAGCACCGTGGGTGGCAGCCCATTCCTACCAAGGCTTTGGGGGTGTAGGCAGAGGATGGCTTCTCAGGCCGGCCAGGCGGTGACAGGTGATGGGGACACTGGACACGTGTCTGCCCCCTCTTTGCATCGTGGTTGCCCTGGCCATCTCGAGCTCCACCACGGCCCAGATCCCCCGCGTGTCCCCCCGGCCCTCTCCAGCCACCCGTGGTGCTCGGCCCCTCCGGGCTGCCCGCCCCCATCTCCTGCTCGAGCTTCCCCCGTACTCCTGCTGGCCCGTCCTTTACGGAACAGCGCGCATCTTGCACGGCTGACAGGCTGCTGCAAGGTCCCCGCGGGTGCGTGTGTGCCCCGTCTTTGAGGAGATGCTGGGGGACAGGTGTGCACAGGTGTAGGCTCGCCTGCTCTCCTGGAGGGAGTGACCACGGGCCCTCCCCCAGCAGGTGGGGAGAGGGCCCGGCCCTGGGCTCTCCCCGGGGCTGTGTGCCGCTGGGTGTGCCACGGCAGCCGGCTGAGCGGCTCTGTGCGGCGAGGCAGAGCTGGCTGATGCCTGGCCAGCCCCTCCCGTCCCCGCCGCCCCAGCCATGAGGCCGGTGGCCCCCAGGGTCTGGGCCCCTCTGCCCGGTGACCTTGGGCGCCCTTTCCATACCCCGCCCTGGCTGGGCTCTGCCTCCTGTGAAATGTGGGGCTTCCCCGCCTGCCCCAGCTGCTCTGGGCTCTTCCCGGGGCCGCGGGTGGGCACATGGCCACGTGGCCTGGTGATGCTGGCCAAACCGAGTGTCTGTCCCGGGAGCTGGGCGATTTAACTGCACAAAGGAGGAGCAGACAAGCCCCGCCACGCCCGCCCCCCGGGGTGCCCGCCCCCGTCGTCCCTCGTGGTCCCCCCCGCCCCATCCTCCTCACTCGGTCCTGCCTCTGGGGTGCTGACCTCTAGTCCCCTGCCATCCTTTCTTCTTTTCTGAGCTCGCTTTCTTGCTCTAGCTCCCCTTCCGTGCCCCCCCTTCCCCCTCTCTGGGTCTCTCTGTGTCCCCCCTTCTCCTCTCTTCACCCAGACCTGACCCCCCTCCATGGATCAGGTGAGCCCTCGCCTGTCAGGGGTCCCTGCTCCCAGGTGAACCAGCCACCTCCTTTGGGGACCGGCTGGGCCATGCCCCTCAGAGCTCGGAGGTGCTGGGGACGGTTTCCTGGGGCTCACAGGGGTCAGAGGCCCTCCGCTCCTACCCCCATCCTGGCCTCCTTGGCCAGCTGGCCTGCAGGTCCAGCCCCAGCACATCCCTGTCCGGGCAGCCTTAGACCGATGGCAGCAGGACGGGAGGTGCAGGGGCTGCGGAAGCGCTCGGGGCTCCTGGAGGGCCCCTCGGGACGATGGGGACAGCAGGTCTTCAGGGCTCTCCAGGCCCCCCCACAAACGGCTGGGAACATGGCACTGAGGACAGAGTGGAGGTGCTGCCAGGACCCCTGCCCTGCCCTCTCGGCCAGGGCCATGGGGGCTCCCGGGGTGGGCCCTGCCTAGTGAGGGGTGTGGATGTGACCTAGTGGCTGTGGTTTCTGGGGACAGGAGGGGGAGGCGGGGCCGCATCTCAGTGGGGCCAGCCTTTGGGTGAGATGAACCATGTGGAGGCTAAACTCCGCCCGCTGCCCGTTACACACCCGGGGGCCCGATGGCCCGGTGGCTTCCGGACGCCAGCCTGGGCTCTGCATTCAATCGGCTCAGAAATGGAGTCGATGGGCAAGAGGCACAGGACAACTTCGTCTCTGCAGAAGGAGCCAGCTGCAGACACAAGCGAGTCCCGAGCTGTCGGTGTGGAGCCGGGTGGAGCCGCTGCCCTGCTGGCTGGCTGGCTCTGCTCCGCACCCCCAGAGGAGCCCCACCGGCCGAGGGTGCTTTCGGAGCCCCTCCCCTCCGCTGCAGGATGAAACCCCCATTAGCGGACCCTGGTGGGGCCCAGCTGTGCTCCGTCACCACCGCAGAGCCTAGGCTCTGAGCACCTGGGTGGGGGTCCTGGGGTGGGACCCTCAGCCTCTTCCGCTGCCCCAGCCCAACCAGGCCCAAGTCAGGCTAGAGTGGGTCTGGGAGCCCGATGGAGTTGTGGTGGGGGAGGGGTGAGACCCACAGTGCCCGGGCAGAGTCCCTCCCTTTAGCCTTTCTGTCCTCCCTCCCTCGCCTGCCTCCCCGGGGCCCTTCCCGGAGAGTGGGGGATTGTGGAAGGCATTGACATATCAGTGAGACTTAGGCCAGGCTGCTCTGTCTTCCCAGGGGCTCCGCAGTGGCCACTGTTTACAGTGTGCCTGTTGGGCAGGGGTGCCACCATCCTCCCATTTTAAAGATGAGGAAACTGAGGCTCAGATAAATGAACTTGCCCAGGGTCTTACAGCGAGTGTGGCGGGAACGTGGCCTGACCCAGGAGGGTCTGAGTGGACCTCTGACCATCACGATGATGATGATGATTTAGTGGGAAGGCTGAAGCCCAACTAGGACTGACACAAAAGGCTCGCTTCCTGCTCTGTGCATTCCCGACCCTGGGAGCAAGTGTTTCTGGCCTTTTTGGGGGCCTGAAAACTGCCTCTGGGCCTCCAGGCCAGCCTGGGCCAGCTCGCGCTGCAGGCCTGACTCAGCTTCCTGTGTGGGTGCTGACCTGGGAGGGGACACGCCGTCCTGGCTGCTGCCCCCCACCCCGTCCCAACCCAGCCCGGGGCCTCCTCACCGGTGGGCACTGAGGTCTCTCCCTTCCTGCCACAGCACGCAGCGGGACCACCCTGGCCCCAATGGGGAGCGTGCAGGGGGTGCCCAGGAGCCCCTGGGGTGCCTCCTGCCCTGGGGGGGAGCCTTGCATGCCAGCCCCTCCCTCACACCCGACACAGACATCCCCCCTCCTGCCCCGGCCTCCACACCTGTCCATTCCTGGCCTTTATATAGCTGTGACCAGGCGCCATGCTCCTCCCTCCCCACCAGGGCCAGCACCCACAGCACAGACTTCCCAAAAAAGCTGCCCCTTCCCACTGCCATGGGCAGGCTGGCCAGCCCTGGAGCAGAGCCGGGAAGTAGCCAGAGGACACGCGGCGCTGGTCGGCTGGAGAGCCAGGATGCCCGGGTTCCCGCTTGCTGTGAACTCGAGGCGGAGAGCAGAGCGGCGGGTGCGGGGCGACGGCTCCCGAAGCAGGGTGGTGGCCGGCGTGCGAGCCTGGGAGGGGGCCCTTGGTGGCCAGCCCTTCCCCTCCCCGGTCTGGCGCTGCCTTCTCCCAAAGGCTGCGGCCATCTGAGCCGCTTTTGTGCACCGGCCGGTGGTGATGCGGCCACAGAGCCCCGGTCAGCAGGAGTGCGTGCATCCCTCCCACCCCCGGTCTGGGAGTGGCGGGCCAGGGCCTGTCCTGCCGGGGCGGGACCTTACGGGAGGCTCTCTGGTCCCGGCCCCTCGGTGCTCTGCCCGTGGCTATTTGCAACCTGCGTGTGGTAAGTGCTTTTCTCCAGGAGAATCGCGCCCCCGATCAATCCCTGCAGCTGCCTGGCGTGGACCACAAGCTCGCGCACCAGCCCGCCGCCGGGGCTGTAACTGGAACCCATCAGCTGACCGGGGCAGGATAAATCCGGCTCCTCTGACAACTGTGTCCTGCTGGTCTTATCTGGTTACAGACACCCATCCCCACGCCGCTGTCACTCCTTAATATAACTCTGAAATCGTGCCTGCTGCTGGGGCACGGCTGGGATGGAGGGCTCAGGGCCTGGGTCCCCCAGAGCCTGGGGCAGTGGTGGTGGCCCAAGAGGACCTGCTTCCTGGAGCGTGGAACCCAGGACTGGCCCCTCCCAGGTGAGGGGCCGCCCTGTCACTGGCCCCACGAGGCTGCGGGAGGGGTGCAGGCTGGAGCTGGGCTTGTTGGGCGGCCACGATCCCCTCCAGTCTTCTGAACCGCCGGGTGGCTTTAGGGATCGGATTAGAGCTTTCTTCAGAACCCCAAATGGTCTGATGCAACTAATTTTGCTGAGAAGGCAGATATGTTCTGATCTGGTTCCGGGAAGACCTGTCATTTTGTGACGTCACGTTTTGAACAGACCCCAAGCCACCCCAAGGCCAGGCTTCCTGAGCAGCAGTGGGTGTGGCTCGTGGCACGGAAAGCACAGAGGAAGGGACCCGTCTGTCGTGGGTGCACACCTACAGGCGCTGTGGGAGGCTGGTCTCGGTGGGGGCCGAGGGCCTCTGTGGGTGAAAGGGAGCCTCATTTTTGCAGTGTAGCCTTTGGCCTGTCAGATTTAAAACAAAACAAAACATGTGTCTATATTGTCTTTGAAGAAAATTAAAATAAAACCTAATTAGAGCAGTGATGGCCTTAATAATAATAGTGACACAGCTCTGGGCGCCGGCAGAGGGGCGCGGCCCGTCCCTACTGGAGGCCAGCCTCTCCCCAGGCCTCTCTCCTGGTGCCCCCCCTGTTACCAGGCTCCTCCCATCCAGAGCCCCCCCACTCCAGCTCTCCCTTCACTGGGGGGCCTTGGGCTGCCCCGGCATCATGACCCCTCCCACTTGGGCCTCTGCTTGGAGGCCTCAGGCCATAGAGGGCAGAGAGAGCTTCCCTGGGAGCTGGGAGGGCAGGAGTGCTTCTGCTGCCCCCACCCGGGGTCCTGAGCAGTGCGCAGCAACTCCCGAGCCCAGCTGCCTGGGGTTGGGGGGAGATGCAGACGTTGGCCCCCTACCTGGGGAGCCAGGCAGCAGGCCTCGGAGGGGAGGTGGGTATAAAATGTTTCAGGTGTGATGGGCTTTACCTGTGGCAGGCCGCCTCGCTGCAGCCGTGACCTGGTGTCACCGTCCCCAGATCTTAAAGGCTCCGAAAGGGTCAGCCACGTGTCCACGGTCACCCCAACGGAGGTGGCAGAGCTGGGGCTCGATCAGACCTGCTGATTCTCAAACGGTCCTATGAGCTACTGTCCTGGGACTGTGTCCCTGAGGGAGATGTTTGTTTCAAGGGGACCCCCTCCTGGCCCCAAGGCCACATCCCCCAGGTGGGCTGGTGGGACCTGGCCTTCCAGAAGCATCGTGTCCACGAGGCCACCTCTGCTCCCAGTCAGACTGTTCATTTCAGCTCCGTTCAGGAGAGAGAGGAAGAGGGAGGAAACAAAATCAGTGTGAGTCGGTGGGAAAGAGCAAAAATCTGCCGGGCCTCAGAAAACACACCCCTTGTACAAGCCCGAAGGGCAGCCCGGAGTGGGCCTGGGGCAGTGTGGGCGCGGGCTGCTGCTGGGGGCTGCGCCGGCCCAGCGGCCCTGAGGGGCCCCACTCAGGTCCTAGGGCCTGGGGTCTCGGAGCCTGCGGTACTGCTTCCCCAGGCAGAGTCAGATGAGAATAAAAGGCAGTTGAGGGTGATCGATTAAACAGTAAAGCCCGTAAATGCCGGAATTTCTTATGCTGCGGGCCTGGTCATTTATTTCAGAGGTGCTATGTTAATGTCACACGTGGCATAAACGTTTTAGTGGGCATTAATTGAGCCAATGATATAATTGAGAACTCCTCCAGTCCCTGAAGTTAAGAGTAAATCTAAATATTTACCTCATGATTTAACCAATAACCCCAAATTTGCCCTACCCTGGAGTCAGCCCTCTGCAGACTGTCAGGCGGGGACACTGCCACCTTCCCAGCCTGGGCCTGTGAACCCCATGTAAGTGACACCCCATCAGGCAGGGTCAAGCATGGCCGCTGACCATTCAGGGAGTTGGGGTGTCCATTCACAGGTCTGAGTCCCCAGCACTAACACATGGGAGCCCGCTCCAACTCCCAGGCCAGACCTTGGGGCCTGTCATGCCCTAAACCAGGTCCCCCTGACCTCCACCACACCCCAGGCCCTGGGCTGGGCCCTGGAGCAGACACTGCAGACGCCAAAGTCCACAGAGGCTGGCGGGGCATGAACAAGTGAGCCGGCTGGTGTGAGGCATAAGGGAGCAGTGGGGCTTGTGGAGAAATGGGGGCGTCTGCCCACCTCGGGGGACATGACCCCTCATTCCTGCACAGTGGTGCCCGTTGGGGGGTCCTGAGAGCTCAGGCCTGTGCCGGCCAGAGCAGGCACGTCTACAGACCAGCTTTGGCCACGGGCCTCTGGTATGGGAACCTGTCAGACTGCACTTGCTCGTGGACAGGAACGGCTCACCCTGCACAGGGCCGGGCGCGGAGCAGCTGCTTAAACACGTTCGTTGAGTGACTGAGAGAATCACAGATGAAGAGGGAGAGGGGGCCTCGGGTACCTTCTTGCATTTAGCCCCAGAGTTTCCCTGCCCCGGGGTGTAACTGCATGCCTCCCCACCCCAGACTGGGGCACAGACGAGCAGGAACGGGCTGCCATGCCCAGGGCTGGGCCCACAGTGGCCCATGGGAGCATTCCTCACAGGAGAGCATGGCCCCTGTGTGTGTATGTTGCGGGGGGGCACGTGGTGGTCCTGGCAGAGATCAAGCATCCCCAAAACTTGCATAGAGCAAATGAAAACCTGCAGGTGTCACCAGTGAGGCCCTGGGGGGTGTGGTCAGAGCACCTGGGGAGACAGGCTGGGCCACGTGGTCGCCAGGTCCGGCCAGGGACACGCGGTTCTGTCTGAAGACTCTGAGGCCCTCCGTGGAGCCCGAGACTCTAGTTGGAGCTGGAGCTGTGCCCAGGGGTTCTCGGGATGAGGGGGCACCCTGTGCACCAGGTCTCCCCCACCCCGGGAGTGGACGTTCACCCTCACAGGGAATCAGATTCTGGGGGCACACGTGAGGCCGCTGAGGTACGCCCAGAGCCTCCTGGGCATGTCGAATGACTGCTCCAGGACAGGCCCCCCTGTGGGACACGGGGGCCACTCTGGCCACGTCCCGAGGCTGCGTGGGAAGCGCGGGGCCGCGAGTGGGCCCACCTGTCGTGGCAGCTCAAACGCTTTGGGGATCAAGGGTCCTAGGATAGCTGTGCTGGCCGATCCCAGCGGGGTGCCCTGGCGGTGCTGGGAGGCTCCCTCCTCTTCCCTGGGGCGTGGCCTCCCTGCACCTGCAAGCACCCGAGAATCACCTGGTCACCCAGCAGGAGGGCAGCTGGCCTTGTGGCCTCTGGCCCAGAGCAGCCCCTGCCCTCAGGGCTTCCCCGACTGCAGGCCTCCATCCGTTTGTTCGCTGGGAACCTACGACAGGCCGGCCCCCCGGGTGCGAGGGGCATAGCGGTGGGAAAACGCTGGTCCCTTGCTGTCCTCCTGGGGCACAGGGCCCGGGAAGGAGGCCATGCAGGACACATGACCACACGGATAACGTAGCGTGACGAGGCCCTGGGAACTCTCAAGGGAAGGACGGGGTGCTGATGGCCCACAGCGGGGAGGCAGCCGGGCGGGGGTGGGGGGGCATATTTACTCCACGACTGGCCTCTCTGGAGCCGCTGCCCCCCACACTGGGTGGGGTCTCTTTGGAGCCCCCCTGGAATTACGCTGTCTCCCCTGGCCCCCCAGGCTCCCCTCCCCTAGAGGTGCCTGCACAGGCCAGGCGCGCCCAGTTCAGGAATGTCGGGGGAACCAGCACGCAGTGGTCCCCCCTCCCTGAAGCAGCCCTGTCGGTGGGTCTCCTTCCAGATCACCTAAGTGCCCAGCAAGAGTCGGGAGCTGCCAGCCAAGCCTGAGGCCGGAAGCAGGGCTTTCTCGGAGGATTGGGAACAGCGCTGGGCTTCAAGGCTGTTAGTTTCTTCTCCATCACATTTAAGTTTTTTATTGAAACCGTGGCTTTCTGGATTCCAAACTGTGTACGCATGATGACCTCAAATATGTACAATATTTTCAATACAGAAGATAACGTGAATCGCTACGGTAGGTAATTTTTTTTTTACTTTTAAATAAAATTAATAGACAATTTTGGGGGAGCAGTTCTAGGTTTACAGAGAAGTTGAGTGCAAAGTACAGAAAATTCCCATATATCCCTCCCCTATTATTAAAATCTTGCACTGGTGTGATATGTTTGTTATAATGATGAACCAGTACGCACAGATTATTATTAACTGAGGTCCGCAGTTTACATCAGGGGTCACTCCTGGTGCTGTACATTCTGTGGGTTTGGACAAATGTATGATGACGTGTATCCACCTTTACAGTATCATACAGAGTAGCTTAACTGCCCTAAACGTCCTGCTCTGCCTGTTCATCCCTCCCTCCCCCCAGCCCCTGGCAACCCCTGATCTTTTTACTGTCTCCATAGTTTTGTCTTTTCCAGAGTGTCATAGAGTTGGAATCATACAGTCTGTAGCCTTTTCAGATTGGCTTCTTTCACTTACTTAAATGCATTTAACGTTCCTTCATGTCTTTTCTGTTTTTTAATTTTTTTTTTTTTTTTTTTTTTTTTTGCGCGGTACGTGGGCCTCTCACTGTTGTGGCCTCTCCCGCTGCAGAGCACAGGCTGCGGACGCACAGGCTCAGCGGCCATGGCTCACGGGCCCAGCCGCTCCGCGGCATGTGGGATCCTCCCGGACCGGGGCACGAACCTGCGTCCCCTGCATCGGCAGGCGGACTCTCAACCACTGCGCCCCCAGGGAAGCCCTCTTTTTTTGAATTTTTAACTTTTTATTATGATAATTTTCAAACACAAAGTAGAATAATGCAATACATATCCACGTGCCCATCACAGACCTTCATCAATTGTCATCATTTTGCTAATCTTGCAGAAACAAGTGTTAATTATAATCAGAGATAAAACAGGATCCAAACTTTGTGGAAAAGAGTAAAATATACTTTTTTACCAACAGTCAAATGGGTTCCTCCATGTCTTTCCATGGCTTGACAGCTCATCTCTTTTCAGGGCTGAATAATATTCCACTGTCCGGGGGCACCACAGTTTATTTATCCGTCACCTGCTGAAGGACATCTTGGTTTCTTCTGAGTTTGGGCAACTATGAATAGAGTGGCTATAAACATCCATGTGCCGGTTTTTGTGTAGACCTAAGTTTTCACCTCCTTTGGGTAAATATCAAGGAGCACAATTGCTGGTTCACATGGTAAGAGTATGTTTAGTTTTATAAGAAATCATCGAACTGTCTTCCGAAGTGGCTGCAGCATTTCGCGGCCCCACCAGCCGTGAGTGACAGTTCCTGCTGTTCTGCATCCTCACCGGCACCTGGTGTGTGTGTGTCCTGGATCTGGGTGGTCCTAAGGGTCAGATAGTGGCGTCTCATTGTTCGAATGTCCCTGAGGATATATGACGCGAGCGTCTTTTCATGTGCTTCTTTGCACCTGTGTGTCTTCTTGGGCGAGGGGTCTCGTAAGGTCATCAACCCACTTGTAAATCTTGTTGTTTGTTTTCTTACTGAGTGTAAAGAGTTCTTTGTAGATAACAGATGTGTTTATCCTTCATCAGTTGTGTGTTTTGAAAATATTTTCTACTGACTGCGGCTCGGCTTTTCATTCTCTTACCTCTGTCTTTTGCAGAGCAGAATTTAAAATTTCGGTGAGGTCCAATTCACCAATCTTTTCTTTCATGGACCATGCTTTGGGTTGGTGTCATATCTAAAGAGTCATCATCAAAACCACGTTCCCTTAGTTGAAGATGGTTTTCCTTTAAAAGGCAAAAGGGCTGAATGGTTTGCAGCCTTTTTCTCCTGGTTTTATATAGATTTTTTTTTTTTATAAGCTGCCGTGCGCTCTGCTAAATCGCCAGGGGGAGGCCAGTTACACACTGAACTGGGCAAGAAATGTGGAGTAAAAATGAAGTTTCTGTTTGGCAACTTCCAACCCAAATTGTGCTGGGACACGAGAGGGAGGCCTCCTTCAGCAAGGTGGTGCTCTTTGCTTGCGTCACGGTGGCGAGTTCACAGCCCTGCCGTGGTTGGGGCTGGTGGGCACACCTGTAAAGAAGGGGCCTCAGAGACGGGGGCTGATTAAGGCACAGACTGATGAAAGCAGAGAAAATGCAACCCAGGCTGGCTTGGGAAGGGGCTGGCAGCCAGACGGGGCTATGCTTGCCTGGAGTAGCCTCAGGGGCTGCCAGCAATGGGCAGATGGGCCATTGTGCTTGCCAGAGGGGTCTCTTACCTGTCCAGTCTCACCCAGTTCAAGGGGCCCAAGGTATGTGTCTCCCCCGAATTCCTATGTTGAAACCCTAATCCCCAAGGCGATGGTGTCAGGAGGTGGGGCCTTTGGGAGGTGATGAGGTCGTGAGGGTGAAGCCCCAATGAATGGGATTAGTGCCCTTGTAAAAGGGGCCCCAGAGAGCCTCACCCTGTTCACCACGTGAGGACCCAGGGAGAAGACCATCGTTTACACCTGGGAAGAGGCCTCGCGAGGACCCGACCTTGCTGGCAGCCTGATCTCAGGCCTCCAGCCTCCAGGGCTGTGAGAAACAAGCATCAGCTGTGATTAAGCTCCCCCCAAGTCTGTGGTCTTTGTTACAGCAGCCTGAGTGGACGGAGCCAGGGACGCCACGTGGGGTAGCAAGGACCAGCGTGCTCAGGCAGAGGTGAATGGGGAGGGAGAGAGACAGGGTGTGTCAGTGGGCCCCTGCACCCCATCACCTGGGTGACGAGCTGCTCACCCAGCCGGGGCCCCCATCTCAGCACCTGTGCTGCCACTGATGCGATGAAAGAGGGCCTGGGACGCCTCCCCGGACGCTGATCTGTGATGGGAAGAAGGCTTCTGCGGAAGCAGAAACATTACTCCCGTGGGGCAGCCCCTGGGGCGTTCCCGGCGTCCCTCCGTCCCCCGGGGAGTGGACTGTGGTCCTTGTGGTGACGGGTCAGGCAGGACAGCACGTGCTGGCGCCAGAAGCCGTGGTTAATTTACAGGGTGCACTAGAGTGCTGCTGCTGCCTGGAGCAAATCCCCATCAATCCAGCGGCTTAAAACAGCACAGATTCGTCATCTCGTGGTCCTCGGGGTCAGACGTCCAACACGGGGTCCTGGGCTAAAATCGAGGGGTCCGTGGGGCTGGTCCTACTGGAGGCTCCGGGGAGAGTCAGTTCCGTGTCTGGAGGCCCCTCCCTGCATCTGCACAACCAGCAGCTGTCACCTTCCAGTCCGTCTCTTTTCCACATCACATGTCCTTCTCTGGCTGGTTTAAGACCTCTGTGATCCTGTATTCAGACCACCTGGGGAACCCAGGATAACCTCCCCATCACGGTCCTTAACTGCATCATGCCTGCAGAGTCCCTGCTGTCCTGGGAGGTGACATGCTCACAGGTTCTGGGGCAGGACGTGGGTGTCTTTGGGGGCTCTGATTCTGCCTCCCACTCGGGACGCAGGGACTTGTGACGTGCAGGTGGACCAGCCCCGCCAGAGCGCTGCCCTCACCACACCACGAGGTGATTCTCTGAGCCTCCGCCTGGCTTCTATCAAACCTCGACAGGTCTCTGTGTGAACCCTCCCAGAGGATGGTGGAACAGCTGTGTCCCCTCTGAATGCCTTCTAATCAGATCACTTTGCTTGGGCCAAAGGTCACTGCTGGGCCGGATTAGGAAGCCAGACAGGAAGGGAGCTGCCGGGGGTCGCGGGGACACTGGGCTGCCCTGGGACCTGTGGCCAAGTCTGCAGCCTCAGCCCCCCTGCCCAGTAGGCTGGAGAGAAGTTGCAGGTAAAGGGGCTGCAGGGACAGCCGCCGCAGGCCCGATTCTCATGAACATCCACCCTCAGAGACCCAGCCGGCCTTCACCCTCCCCCCCCCCCAGAGGCTTCCAGCCGTGGCGGGGGCCTGAGTTCCTTTCCTTGGGGCCACCCTTGGCCACGTCTGTGTCCGCGTCCCATCCTGCCTCTTGGTGGCTCTGAGCTCCAGCTCAGTTCACTGCCGGCCCCACCAGGTCAGAGGAGCATGGCTCCCGGGGGGTGGGGACAGACACCGTCATCCTGGTTACAGATTAGAGGGAGGGAGGGCACAGTTAGTTATGACCCTCATGGAAATGTGGTCCTATTTCCAGGGTCCCTCTGGTGAACTTTTAAAAAAAGTAAGAGGTTATTTTTTTAAATAGCAGTTTTAGCTCTACAGGAGAACCATGCAGAAAGTACGGAGATTCCCCATATATCCCCAGCCCCACATGCACAGCCTGCACCACTAACATCCCTACCGGATGGTGCGTTTGTTATAACTGATGAACCTGCATTGACACCTCATCACCACCCAGGGTCCAGAGGTTACGTCAGGACTCACTCTTGTGTTGCACATTCCGTGGGTCTGGACAAATGTATAACATGTGTCCACGATTACAGTATACAGAGTAGTTTCACTGCCCTGAAAATCCTCTGTGCTCTGCCTGTTCATCCCCTGCACACACCAACCTCTGTTGTGTTTTTTTGTTTTGTTTTGTTTTGTTTTTTTAACTGTCTCCATAGTTTTGTCTTTTCCAGAATGTCATACAGGTGGAATCATACAGTCTGTAGCTTTTTCAGATTGGCTTCTTTTTTTTTTAAGATAAATTTATTTATTTATTTTTGGCTGTGTTGGGTCTTCGCTGTTGCTCACGGGCTTTTCTCTAGTTGTGGTGAGCGGGGGTTACTCTTCATTGTGGTGCGCGGGCTTCTCATTGCAGTGGCTTCTCTTGTTGTGGAGCACCAACTCTAGGTGCGTGGGCTTCAGTAGTTGTAGCATGCAGGCTCAGTAGTTGTGGCACACGGGCTTAGTTGCTCCGCGGCATGTGGGATCTTCTGGGACCAGGGCTCGAACCGTGTCCCCTGCATTGGCAGGCGGATTCTTAACCACTGAGCCACCAGGGAAGCCCCCATGTTGGCTTCTTTCACTTAGTTAAAGGCATTTAAGTTTCTTCCATGTCTTTTCATGGCTTGACAGCTCATTTCTTTTCAGGGCTGAATAATGTTCCGCTGTCTGGACGCACCACAGTTTATTTATCCGTCACCTGCTGAAGGACATCCTGGTTGCTTCCAGGTTTTGGCCACTGTGAATACAGCTGCTATAAATACTCGTGTGCAGGCTTTTGTGTAGGAGGGGATCTTCCTTCCCTGCAGCCTCGCAGGCCTAGTGCTGTGGGGTGAATTGCGTCTCCTAAAAGCCTGTATGTCGAAGTCCTCACCCTCAGGACCTCAGAACGTGACCTTATTTGGAAATAGGGTTGTTGCAGATGTAATTAGCTAAGATGAGGTCACCCTGGGGAAGCGTGGCTCCTAACCAACGACTGGTGTCCGTATAGAAAGGGCGCGTTGGGACAGACATGCTCACAGGGAGACGCCATGTACAGATGAAGGTAGAGGTGAGGGCAATGCTTCGACAAGCTAAGGGGTGCCAAGATGCCAGCAGGAGCTGGAGAGAGGCCTGGGGCACATCCTCCCTTGGAAGGAACCGGCCTCGGGAACAGAGCTGGTCTGTGGGGCTTTGTTGTGGTGGCCCCAGGACAGTTCCACGCCCAGTGAGCACGCATGTGTGCCGGGCAGCCTGCACACTACCTCACTGACCTCGGACGCCTGTGAAGGCGAGGCTCTATCACTCGTTTGCAGGTGGGGGTAGGTGGCCCCGGTCGCCCCACTCCCAGCTGGCTTCCTGCAGCCCACACTCAGGTTATGGGGGAGCCAGGGAAGTTTGTGCTCAAAGAGCAGGAGATTGACACTAGCCCTTGACAGTGAGCGAGGGCACCCTGAGTAGCCCCCATGCCTGCAGCCCCGTGGTCCCTTCGGGATTTGGAGTCCGAGGCAGCTCTGCCAGCCTCCCCCGCCAGGCAGTTTGCAGCTGACGAGGCAGCAGCAGTTATTCCTGCAAGAAAAGCAGCGTTAGCTTCTCTTCACTCCTTCGAGCCGGCAGCCAGGTCTCTGAAACCCCATTCATCCAAGCTGTGGGCTGGGGAGGGACCGCGGACAGGGAGGCCGTGGCCAGCCCTGGGATGACCTTGGCTGCTGGAAATGCCCTTTGTGATGTCAAAGTTAATTATTTCTGGGAGAAATGTCAGCTGGGCCCTAATGGGTTGGAGATGTGCAGGCAGAGCTGCTCCCTGGCACACGGGGGGGGGGGTGGCACCAGGGGGGCACCGGGGGGTGCTGGGGGCAGGGCAGGGCGAGGCGCCCGTGTTCAGGCCTGGCACCTATGTGGGCACGTGGGGGTTTGAAACCCCTGCTCCAGGCCTTGGTGGCCTTGGTGAGGGGGGACAAGTAGGGGAGGAGGAGGTCACTGCTCCGGGGTCAGAGTGCCAAGGGCCCCAGGTCCAGAAGTGAGGTGCTGTGAAGGCTTCCTAGCCGGTGCCCACCTCCCTCCCTCCCAGCTCCAGCATGGCCCCTGCTTTGGCCTCCCATTGGCTCCCCTCCTGGACCCATCACTCTCCCTTCCTGGTACTCTCAGGGGTTTCCTGTACCCTTAGAATAAAATCAGAGTTCTCATCCTGACCTACAGCCCCACGTGACCCCCTCCCACCTTCGCTCTCTCAGTCTCTGGCGTCCTTGCATTGTTTTGTTGTTCACGTACATCTTTGTAGCCCCCAGGGCTGCATGTCCGGGATGGGGGCTGTTCCTGAGCCCGGCCCGCCTCACCCCGGGAGCGCTCAGCACATTTGGAATTACGTAGAATTGCAGAAGATGTACACTCTGACCTATTAGGAGCATCGGGGAGCACCGTCACCATGACCCCATGCTTCCGAAGTGCACGTGTTTCTTTTTTCCTTTTTTTTGTTTTTAATAAATGTATTTATTTATTTATTTTTGGCTGCGTTGGGTCTTCCGTTGCTGTGCGTGGGTTTTCTCTAGTTGCGGCGAGCGGGGGCTACTCTTTGTTGCGGTGCGTGGGCTTCTCATTGCGGTGGCTTCTCTTGTTGCGGGGCACGGGCTCTAGGCACGCGGGCTTCAGTAGTTGTGGCGCATGGGCTCAGTAGTTGTGGCTCGTGGGCTCTAGAGCGCAGGCTCAGTAGTTGTGGCGCACGGGCTTCGTTGCTCCGTGGCACGTGGGATCCTCCCGGACCAGGGCTCGAACCCGTGTCCCCTGCATTGGCAGGCGGGTTTTTAACCACTGCGCCACCAGGGAAGCCCCTGAAGTGCACTTGTTTCTGTAACAGCACCTGCCGAGGCCTCTCAACCCATCTAGCCGCACATTAAGAACATCCTTAATGACTTTAATGAGTTTTGTTAAGGGGTTAGGCTCAAAGTAATGGCCGCCTTTAACTGAACAAACACCCCGGGCCAGACGCTCCTCTAGGCGGTGCACACGTCACCTCGGCCAGGCAAGCGTCCTCCGTGGCTGGTATTTTATTTTACAGATGAGGAAGTGCGGGCACCGACGTGACTCGCCCAGGGAGTCGGAGAACACGGCTGAGCCAGGACCAACCCTGGGATTCAGAGCTGGTACCACTTCCTGCAGCGTGTCCCAGGCCTGCCACCCTGACCAGGGCCCCGGGCCTGGGCTCCCGGGAGGACAGACCTCCTGCTGGCCCCTGCACAGGGTGGGTGGTGCAGGCCCCCACCAGGCCTGCCCTGCGGTTGTGGACATCAAAGCTCCCGTGCCTGCCCCGTGCCCCCCAGCTTCCTGGGAGGCAACCCGAGATTAGCTGCCTCAACAATGAAAACTCCCGTTTACTGGCAACGGGGACTATTTCAGGTTTCACCTTTCAGCCAATCAATGCCCCGTCTGCGCGCGGTCAATGCCAGGCTCTCTAGGGCTCAGGAAGCCAGCCGGAGGGTCCAGCTGGGGGCTCCGGGGGTGTCGGGGGTTGGCAGGGTCGGCGAGCCCTGGGGGCCCTGCGGGGGGGCCCTCAGTTCTTACTGGAAGTCAGCGTGCCGCCCTCCTGACCGCACGGTTTGTCGTGAAGATGATGTGTGATGAACACAAGAGGCAGGTATGCGGCAAGCACTCAATGAACGTTAGCGGCACCCATGGTGAGAGCCTCGGGCTTCCTCCACGTCGCCCGTGTTCCCTGGTCTCGGCTGGGGCTCAGAGGGGAGTGCGCTGTGGGTGCCCTGGTGGCTCTGGGGCCCGGGCCCTCCCCAGGGCTGTGCAGGGGGTGGGGAGGGGGCTTTCCTGATACCCGCCCGGTCCCTTAGCCCCGCTCAGGGCGCTTAGCCTCCTTGGCCTCTTTCTCTTCCTTGTCTGGGGGCTGCGTGCAGGGAGCCGGGGCAGGTGGAGAAGGTCCCGCCTGAACCGGGCCCTCCTCCAGGCGAGTCATGACCTCCGCCCCCTCCTTCCCTTCCCAGGGCCATGCTCACGCCGGGCTGAGCCCCTGGCAAGCCTGCACTCGGGGGACCTGGGCTTCGAGCAGCCACCCCTTTTGGACAGTGCCCCCCGGAGAGGGCAGGGGGGCACTCGCTGGACTCGGGCTCGGACCCGGACGAGGCAGTGGCAAGAACAGGGGAGTTTCTGGAACCCTCCTAGGAGGTAGAGGGGGTTCTTGAAATTATCCCTCCCACGCAGGGGGAGACCCCAAGTTAAAGAGCCTCCCTGCCGATCCCACCCCCACGCCCCCAGGCAGCAGGGGCTGGAAAACCAGGACTAACAGGTCACTTTCTGAGTGTGAACTTCTGGAACTTCTGCGTCACGTGTCTCTCTGACCCCTGCGGTGCCCACTGACAGCAGGGGGGTGGGGGGGGTGGCTGGAGAGACGTGCAAAGCCCGTTACAAGGCTTTATCGAGGGTGGGCACCTCCCCCCTGACAGCCCCCGAGGCAATTCTCTTTGGAGAGAAAGCCCCCAGGACACCAGGAAGTCCCCTAAGACATGGGTGGAGGACAAAGGCCTGCCTGCCGCCCTGCCGGGGTGGGGGTCTGCTGTCTTGCCCCCCAGCTTCTGGGCCCAGACGGGGTCTGGGCCTGAGAGGCTGCAGAAACGGGCGCTTCCAGCCTGCCGGCCACCGTCCCGGGCGAAGCTGGGGCCCCAGGGGCCGCCCCGCCACGGTCAGGGGCCTGGCGGGGCTGAGCATTTAGCCCCTGGGCGGGCGGTGGGCTCCTCCGTTCGCAGGCAGTGCCACTGGCATAAGGAGCTTGAGGCACCTGTGCCCGGTTTCGAAGCCCCTGTTTACGCCGTCACTCAGCTTGGCCTTGGGAGACAGATATATTTTTAAGGGGACTCTGACATATTTATTGGTGGGGCTAATTAAAAAGCCCGACCTGATCTCGTGGGGCAGGGGCAGCAGTGAGGTCGTCACACTTAATTACGCTTCTGGAAAGCCGAGCTCGCCGTTAGAACTTACTAGAGAAGTGGTGCTGCCTGGGCTGGCAGGGATCCGGGCGGGGGCTCCGGGCAGGGGTGCTGGGTGAATCCCCGGCCCCTCACAGCTGCCAAGCGGCCTCCAGCCCCGGGAAGGCTCTTTGCTCATCTGTCTCCAGCCCAGGGAGGGGCCCTGAGGAAGCTGGTGGGGCCAGACCGGGGAGGGCGTCTGGGGAAGACGGTGGGGGGGAGGGGAAACCCCTGCAGGGGAACTGGGCTGAGCTGGTGTCTGAGGCGTCGCTGACTGTGCTGCCCCAACTTCTGTCCCGGGGGCCTGCAAAGGTTTACTGAGCATCTACCACGTGCCAGTCCCATCCTCGGGCAGGTCTGGAACATGCCAGGAAGGAGCCAGTGTGCTCTGGGCTCTGGGGGGGACAGTCCCCCAGCGGACCGCTGTGATGGAAGTGGTTGAGGGTGCCCCACGTCATGTGACTTTCAAAGTGCTGTCCTGCTTGTCTGCTGGGCCCTCGCTGCTCAGCTGTGGGGGCGTGACCAGGCGGGCGGGACGGCCCCCTCGGCCTAAAAGGGAGAGTGACTGCAGCAGCTGCCCTCCAGCCACGCCCCCAGGGTCCCCCAGCCCGCCCAGCCCTCTGATCGCCCAGCCCAGCCTGACCTCTTGGGAAAGGCTATTCTGAGTCTGCCCAACAGGTGCCGAGGTGGAGCTGGGGTCCACGATGGTGTCCGCCTCCCAGTGTCCCGCTTGGGCGCCTCTGCCCCCGACTGGACGAGCGCCCCTGGGCTGGCTCTGCAGGGAGGTCTGCAGGCCTCACCCAGGAGCTAGAGAGAGGGCCTGAGCCCTGACCTGGAGGTGGATGCCACCCCTTCCAGGAAGTCCTCCCTGCCTGTCCCCATCCTCTTACCGCGTCACTGCTGATTCTAAGCTGGGCTCTCGGCTGGGGAGGCCTGGGCTGGGTCTGAGCTGGCACTTGGGTCTGAATCTGCACCACCCCCTATGCCAGGCCCCCTCTCCAGGGGCAGGTGCCGAGCCCCCCCGATTCACAGAGGCGGGTCAGAGCCCCGGTGCTCAGCAGACAGGGCACGAGGTGTGGGCCCAGCCAACGTCTCCTGAATGACCGCGTGAATGGACAGGCCCCACCTCGGTGCAGTCTGGGGAAAGGTGCGCAGAGGACCCGCTCCAAGGGGGCTGGCGCTGCTTCTGGGAGATCCCGGCTCCTGGAGAGGGGCCCCGGCCCCCGTGGGCACAGCCTCCAGCCGGGGCCCTCCCCTGTGCCTGCACCCTTGGTTGGAAGGGCCAGACTCAGAGGCATGGCCTGCGGGGGGCTTCCCCATCCCAGAGCCAGCCGAGAACACCCCCATGTCCTCCAGCACCACCTGCCCACCCCCCACCCCCGGCCTCTGGAAAGGAGCCCTGGGGCCTGGGAGCAGCCTGGCACGGCTGCCGTGTCTCAGTAATTAATGCAAACATGGGGAAGGAACCAGAACGGAGGCCGGCGTGGAGGTGGAGGGGTCAGTGGTGGACACAAGGAAATTTATATTTTCTGGCATCCGCCTGCCTCTGCAATGACCTAATCAGAAGGTTTTTTACTGACTGGGCAATAAAATAGCTCATAACCGTGAACGCGCGGTGCTTCAGCAGAACCGGCTGCAGGCTTCGCAGCCTTGGCGAAGGTCACTCCTGGGGCTCGGAGAGGCTGCCTCAGGGGTGGAGGCCTCTGGGGGCTGAGCCCCCCTACACAGGCGGGCCCCAGAGGGCCTAGCGCACTGCAGAGATCCCCCACCGCAGAACCCCAGAGGGTGCCCACGTGGGTGCCCCTTTGGGCCGACCCTGCCTCACCCCCTGCGGCTGCAGGCACTCTGCCCCATCAGGCAATGACCCCAACACCAGCATGGTTTAGCTGATTGACAGTCTCAAAAATCTAGGTGAGATGAGCTCGGTGGAGGGCCGGCTGGGGGAGGAGTTGGGGGCCAGGAAGGATCTCGGGGGGGGAGAGGCAATGGACCAGGGGGACCTGCACAGAGTCATGAACGGGGGGAGGGGAGGGTAACGGGGGCTCCTCACGGCGCCGTGGATGGGACCCCCAGCAGCTGTGGTTCCCAGTTTTGCTGTCCTGGAGCAAGACGCTCACTGCTGCCAGGACCAGAAAGCAGGACTGTCTATCCATCATCTCAGTGAAAATAGCCGGGCCTGTGACACACAGGATCTGTTATTCTCTTCTCGTCCTGGGGGTGGGGGCTGGGGCGTGGGCAGGAAGCACCTGTCGGGGCATCTCCCCAGCAGGCTCTCATACGGCCCCTCAAACTGTGAGCCTTCAGTGGAGCTGAACCTGCATATATGGCCCACGTGCTACCGCCCACGGGGCATCGCTGCCCCGTGGTGCCCTTCCCACGGAGCCTAGGCGTACGTCAGCATTCTTCTCAACATGGCCCAGCTGCCCCAGGGAGATGGAAGGGGCCAAGGACGCGGAGATCACCTGCCCGGGTTCCCTAGGGGAGCCAATGGACGTGACTTGAACTGTGTCCTGAGTTTGAGATTCGGTGTTTTGTTAGTTGTCTGCTCTGCGGGACAGCTGACCACCCAGTTATTCTCTGACAGTCCCCGTGGCTCAGAAGCCCGGCGTGGCTCCTGTGCTCAGGGTCTCCCTGGGCTGAAATCAGGTGTGGCCGGGGCTGAGGTTTCTTCCAGGCTCGGTGAGATTATTGGTGGGATTCGTTCCTGCAACTCCGCGTTGTCTGTGGCTGGGGGCTGGGGGCTGGGGGCTGCCACGTGGCCCCATGGGCCGGCCACAACCTGGCTGTCGGTTCCTTTCCCGAGACCAGCAGGACAACGTGTTTCTGTGCTGTTCCCTTTGAAGGGCTCGCCTGATTAGGGCTGGCTCACCTGGCAGAACATTCCTTCTGATGAACTTGCAGTTGGTAGATTAACGCCCTAAGCCTGGGAGTGATTCCCCACCACGTTCCTGGTCCTGCCCTTGCGCAAGGCGGGGTTGGGGGGCATGGTGCAGGGATTCCGCCTCCCACAGGTTTGTTTTCAGAGGAAATTGGGGGAGCTCCCCAGGGAGGGGTGGCCAGAGAAACAGCCGAGACCCTGGGCCGAGGGGGACAGAGGGTCCCAAAGACCACGCCGGGAGCCTCTCAGGCTTTGCTGCCCTCTGACCTCGGGAAAGCCTCCCGGGGATTCTGGATTTCCAGCGCAAGTTCCCAGAAGAGCATTTCTCGGGGAACCTTAGCTCACAGCAGGCGAGCGCCGCGACCCTCGGGACTCGAAGTGTTCCAGCCCGCCTGCCGGGCCTGTTCCACATCCACGAGGACTCGGATTCAATGATTTATCAGGTCACATAATAAATTCAAGGAGTATCTCCAAGGTTTTGAGAACCTGAATTTGACTTCCGCCGGAGTTTTACGATCCGGCTAAGCCATCCGTCAGGACTGAGCAGGGCTCCGTTTGGTAAGTGGGACGGCTCTCCGCAGGGCCCCGGTTCTCACTGTCCGAACACCTGCTATCAGGGAACCCGCACTGTCAAGAAGCAAAAGCTTCCTCAGGGGCCCCGGAGTGTGGCCGCACCCACCCTGGCCTGGGAACTTCTGTTGGTCCAGATGCTTAGAAACTTGGCCAGGGCAGAGGCCAGTGGGGGGCTCCAGGGGAAGGGGGGGTGGCCACGGCCAGATGCGGGTTTGGCATCTGACGCGCAGGGCGCGGAGGGAGTGAGGGGTCCACACGCAGGCCTCGCTGCCGGGCGCAGCTGCCCGAGCGGTACACGCGGTACATCCTCTTCTGGGGGGACTGGCCCTGACCCGGATGGTGTGGGCGGGTTGACCCGGCCCCCTCTCTAGGCCAGGCGCTGGGCTGTGCCCACCCTGAGGAACGTCTGCCTACCCTAACGTCCGGGGCTGATGGAGACCCGCCTGCAGGGCCAGGAGGGGCCGTGTTTATGAGGAGTTGGGAGGCTGACCTGGGAGGCTCTGGCGTGGCTGGGGGATTTGTGTGGAGACGTGCCTGCCCACGATGCTGGGGCCTCTGTCAGGAACCCTGTGATGAGACCCCAACTTCCTGCTGGACACGCACCAGCCTCCGCTGGCATCCCCTTGACCGTCACCAGTGGTGGAGCCGGAGATGGGGCAGCCTTTGCCCCGCCAGGCCCAGGATTTCTCGCTGGGGCAGAGCCGGACATGGCGGGTGTCCGTCTGTGATCAGCCTTCTGTGGACGTGTCTGACGTGGCCCCAGAGAGGGGCCCAAGAGCAGAGCAGCCTCTGTGCCAGGAAGGGCAGGTGGAGAGGGAGGGAGGCTGCTGAGCTGTCCCTGCAGCCAGGCTGGGGTCCCTTTCCCCCAACACATACTGGGGGTCTGTGGCTGTGAAGGGCGGCCGCTCCTTCTGCTGACGCTGTGTTTGTGGCCGGCTCTGGGGACGGTGGCATTTACAGGCGTGCAGGTTCAGGGGCCTCCCCCTGCGCCTGCCACCCGCCGGGCTTCAGTAGCCTGACCAATGGTCAGCATCGTTGTTGTGTGACCTGCCATCACCGGCTCCCTTGAGGCGGGGAGGGCACCTCTGAAGTAGTGAGCACCCCATCACAGGAAGCATTTAAGCAAAGCATCCAGCTACTGGTGACAGGAGGGCCGGACTAGGCGACCTCCGGCTCTATCCTAGATCCAGTCCGGCGCAGGCATCCCTGTGCCCATTCGGGGGGGTCGAGATGGGCTGTAACAACTTGGCAGAGCGGGCGGGGGTTCCGGCCTCGGGGTGTGGAAGCTGAAGTGAAGGAGGCCACCCCCCAGTGGAGGCAGAAGGGTCCCCCGAGGGGAGGGCGACAGCACCCCTTCCACACGGCTGCAGGGCCCGCCCCCTTGGGAGGCCACGCCCACAGGCACAGAGCAGCCTGGGCACACTGTGACATTTATAAATGTTACATGCAGGGAACAAAAAAAACTGTCCCAAATTAAGCAAAACCCCAGAGAGCGCCCACGTGGGCCCCGAGCAGCCATCCCGGTGGCGGCTGCGGCTCACCAACAGGGGGTTTGGCGTGGCGGCCTGCGTGGCGGCAGCGGTTCCGTCCCTGACTCCACGTGAGTTTGGCGTTTTTTTTTAAAGCACCTTTATAACAATGGCAGAATGAATATTTATAAGGCAGCGATGAGGGCCCCAGCTAACTGTGGCTGAGGTCTTGCTGGAGCAACACTCCCAGGCTCCCCTTGTCTCAGGGCTCCGGGCTGGGCTCCCAGTGGCGGGACCCCCCCCCCCCGCACCCACCCCCATGCCCCCCACCGCTAGCCTTAGCAAGCAGATAGCAACCTGGCGTGAAAGGGGCATTAGGGGCTCTGGGGCCCTGCCCGCACCGCTGGGCGATGACCAGGGCTCTGGGCCCCACTGGGCCTGGGGCGTCCAACAGGGCAGCCCCAGAGCCCTGAGGTCTACCTGGGGAGAGAAGAAGTTTGAGGGGCTCCCCAGGGAGGGGAGGGGGCAGGGAACAGGTGCCCCTCAGCCATCACCCCTGTGTTTGCCCAGAGCGGGTGGGAAGGGATGGCGCACAGGGCATGTCTAGGCATTGGACACAAAGAGTCCAGTTAGCCAAATGCGCCGGAGCCTGTGCCCAGGTAAGGTGACGCTTGCCCACCTGGTGGACATTCTGTCCCCACGTCCAACACTATGGAGGGGAAACGTTTTGGGGGCTAAATGGGTTTGCAGGTCAACGGTCTAAACGCCTGTGTTTCTGTCAATTCCCCTCACCCTGTAGGTCAGAAGCCAGCTCCCGTGTCACATGGAGGATGGGAGCTCTGCTTGGCTCAGAAGGAAGAGGGACGTGCGACTTGTGGTCAGAAGGGCTTTCCCGCCAGAGAGCCAGACGGGGCTCTCCAGCCCGGTCTGCTCTGTGTGTCCACACCGGCTCAGGCCCCTCGGAGGTGCGCTGCAGGGTTGGAGGCAGGGTTGGAAACAGTTGGCTCTGCTTGCAAACGCAGGATGAACGATGATCGTGGGCATCTGGGACCCTTCCCCTTCTCCCCCCAGAGCCCTCCTGCGCACGGCCTGTCTCCCAACTCCCTGGCTCTCTTGGCCACCAAGGCCATGTTTTTCCCACTCTGCGCTGCTCCCCAGACTCCTGGGAGAGCAGAGCAGGCCTCTGCCAGGCTTCGCACAGCACTCAGCACTGGCTGCGGTGACTGGGACGACCACGTGATGACCGTGACGGGGCAGGAGCCCCCAGAAAGGGCAGGCAGCCCGGGGGAGTGAGGCCACCAGCTGCCCGGTCCCCCAGCTGCGCTGGGCACCAGAACCCGCCTGCAGAGCTGTGAGCCCTTCTGTTTTACAGACTGTTCTGACGGCTGCAGCTCTGCAGGGGCCGGGAAAGCTCTCTGCTGTGATGAGTTTCCACATTTAAGGCAGGATTCCTTAAAACGCCACCAGAAACGGCCCCCGAACCTCCCCACACCCCGGCCCGGGCTTTATGATCAGGGGCTTCTTTCTCCCTGGAAATACGAGTCTGTTGACTGACCCAGAAAAATACTTCCCCAAGGGGGCCTCTGGACCCAGTGGGGTGAGGGGACCTGGCCACCCCCCTTCCTCGCCTTCCTGCCTCTCATTCCCTGTAGGACCGGCCACGGGCGGAAGTGGGAGTACCAGCCCTGTCCTCAGGGGCGATGTCGAGGTCAGCCGGGTGGTGAGGGTCCCTCTGTGGACATGTCTGTGTGAGGAGGGGGCGGGGCACCGGCGCTGGGGCTCAGAGCAAACTCCCTGGCTTCAGTTCATTTTCTTCTAAGATGAGTCCGTGTGAGTCCTCCGCATGGGGGAGGCTTCTGCAGGTGGAGAAGCCCTTGTCACACCCTGCACACACGGCGGCGTGGAGAGGGAGGCGGAGGAAGAGACGGGATGGTCTTTGCCCTCAGAGCAGGAGGGTGACCCCTGAGGGCTCGGAGCTCAGCCTGGACCCCCAGCACTCCTCCCCTCCAGTGCCCCTTGCTCTCGGGGCCTTCCTTTACCTCCCCCCGGAGCTCTGGGCTGGTGGGGGCCCATTGCAGGGCAGGTCCAAGGCCACCCTGCTGACCCGAAGCTGCACTAACCCTCACAGGGGCTCCGGTGGTGCACATGGCCAGGTCCCCGACGTATACTGCGTCTCCACGATGGTGAAGCTGCCACCGTTCTGGCTGGGACGTCTCTGGAAGCAAACTGCTCTCTGCTGACATCATGGCAATGAAATCTAACTTTCTTTCCGAGCTGTTAGGGAGGTTTTCCCACTGCCATCACGGTTATGTACGCACGTTTGTGTATCTGAGGGTCTGGGCACTGGGGTTTGCCGTATGCCTGTGCGTGCGTGCATGTGTGTGTGTGCGTGCGCCTCTGTATGTGTGTGTACCTGAGGGTCTGGGCACTGGGGTTTGCCGTGTGCCTGTGTGTGCTGGCGGGTGAGGGTATGGGCGAGCAGAGCAGGGGGTGGTCAGCTGAGGCTGGGCTGCTGGGCACTCGACATGCACACTGGCACTGGCCTCAGAAAGGCCCCAAGAAGTCCTGCGGGCGGACGTCTTCTCGACCGGCTGAGTGCAGACACCCCCGAGGTGCTATAGGAGCCCCTCTGTGCCTCCAGGTTTGTGGTCTCGCCATCCAGGCAGGAGAGAAGCTGCGTTCACATAAGGTGATGCGTTCACAGAAGGTGATGCATTCACAGGTTCCGGGGGTCGGGATGTGGACCTCTTTGGGGAGGGGCATTATTCTGTCCATCCCACAGGGAATATTCCAGCAGCGACGGGACTGGGCAACGTGATACCCTCCCAAAGTCTGTGCCCGTAGCCATCCTTAGCCCAGAGGGGCAGCAGCCGCCTCTACCCCCCTCCTCCCTGCTCCTGCCGCCCCCTCCCCGGCCTGAGTGGAGCCGGGTGTCGGGGTGTTGGGACAGGTTAGAGTCCATCATTCAGGCCCCTAAGAGAGCAGGAGCTCAGCCTTCACAGCCCAGGGGCCATGCCCGGGTCTGGGTGGTCCTGCGTCCAGGCGGTGGGGGTCAGTGGGGAGAGGGGCTGGGGCTGGACCCTGAGCTCACTTATCTTTTTCTGTTGTTTTTTAATCGAGGTGAAACGCACACAACATAAAATTAGCTATTTACAAGCAAACAGTTCCGTGGCATTTCGCACAGTCACAGCGCCGTGCAAGCACCACCCCTCTCTGGTTCCAGGACGTTCTCCTCCCCGCGAAGGGGGCCCGGTTCCCGTCAGGTGGCTGGTCTCCCCCTCCCTCCGTCTGCTCGGTCTCGGTGGCGTCTCCTGCCCCGGCGGCTCGTGTAATGGGATTGCACGACACGCGCCTTCTGCGTCTGGGCCTGTTCGCTCAGCACCGTGTCTCCTAGGTGGATCCACATGTGGCCAGTGGCTGAATCCCTTCACTGCAGTTTGGCCGCCCACTGGCAGCTGGCGTTGGGTTTCCCCATTTGGCTGCCGTGAGCCCTCGTGTGCGAGTTCCTGTTTGGGTCCTTGTTTCATTTGGGGGCACGTACCGAGGAGCAGAATTGCTGGTTGTGATGGTTTGACTTTTTGAGGAGCTGCCAGACGATTCCCCACAGTGGCTGCGCCGTGTTACATTCTCACCAGCAACACCTGACGTTCAAATTTCGCCACATCCTCGCTGATAACAATATCCCTTGTTATGTTCTGGTTTGGGGCTCTTGTTTTTTCCAGCCGTCCCGGTGGTGTGAGGCGGTGTCCCTCTGCGGTCATTGTTCTGGTGACGACGAGCGTCTTCCGTGGACTCGCTGGAGAGACGTCTGACTGCTCAGGTGCTCCGATGGGAAAGCTGGGCTCATCCCAGCAGAGAGAGGCCATTGCAGAGACTGTGTTGGCTGTTGCCGGAGAGCACAAGTGAAACATTAAAATAAAACCCAGGATTTATTTTGTTTTGTTTAAAGACTCAGGATAGAGCAAAGTGAGCGGGAACAGGGTCTCGTCAGAGGGGACGGCGCTGACCCGGGACTGATGCTGCGAACGGCTCTGGGTGCCTCCTGGGGTGGTGGGTGCCCAGGCTAGGGTGAAGGGGCTTCCACCCTCTGACTGTGGCTCCCAGGGCACTGGCCCAGCCTTGCCCTTCCCCGCTCCAAATAAGACCCCAGCCTCACCTCCACCCCCAGAGCTGAACGTACATTGACATGGGTCCAGCCATATTCACCCTGCCCCCTACGTGCTGCCCACCGCCCCGGCTGCCCAGTGGCCGAGGCATTGACTGACCCACTGATGAGGTCATCCATCCATCCACCCATCCACCCAGTAGCTCCTCTGGTGGGTGAGACAGTGATCCTGTCTGGGGGCTTCCCCGGCTGGGGCCTCGGCCAGGGGCTCTGTCCACACCGCAGCCTTTTCACCACCCAGGAGGGGCTGTGGCCCCACTTCGCAGACAAGGAAGCTGAGGCTCTGAGGTCAGAGTGGCCTCTCACTGTCCCGTCCCACCCAGGCCCCCGAGGGCCTCTCAGTGAGGCTGGAGCCAGGCTCTGTGGGGCCTCCTGGGCTCTGCACCCCCTCTCTTCCCAGGCTGGCAGATGGGGTGGGATGCACGGGAGGGCTGCCTGCCCAACCCTAACCCCCCGCCCTGTGCCCCCAGGGATGGAGCTTCAGGAAATGCTCTCAGGCAGAAGCCACTTCCCCCAGGGGCAGCTCAGGCTCCATTACTGTCCTCAGCGCTTCCAGGAAATCACTGCTCTCCAGCAGCTGCTCCCGGCTCCCCGACCTCGGCTCAAGGGGTGAGGGGCGAGGGGTCCACTGGGCGAGGAACCCAGAAACCACACCTGCCTCCAGTTACCCGAGCTCCAGGGGCTCCTCACTGGGAGACGGTCCCCCAGGCCGGTCGTGGGGACCCCTCCGAGCCCCGCAAGGGGCTCTGAGCAGGGAGCACCTCCACCCCTCACAGCCACTCGGGTACCTCCTGCCCCGTGGGGGGTGGGCCGGCTCTGGGCAGAGGTCCCTCCCACGAAGCGAAGTCCCTGCCTGCCCTTTCCTTCCCTCCCACCTTCTCAGGAGAGGCACCCTATTCCCCGGGGACCGCTCACCTGACCCCTCCCCCCTTTCTCTGTAACCATCTCCCCTGGGTCAGCAAATCTTGCGGACAAACTCTCAAGGTCTGGCCAGGACCTGAGTGCCCCTCCCCGCTGGACCGCAGCATCGCTAAGAAGCGTCACCCCTGGTGGCCTGGGGCTCTGCGGCTCATCCCTGCCCCCGGCAGCATTCCCACCACCTGAGCAGCATTCCCACCTGAGCACCACACCTGTGCCCAGCCCCACCGTAGGTCCGTCCGCCCTCCCGCCTGCCCTCTGTCCTGCCAGCGCCCTCTGCCTGGGTGCTCCCCAGACATTCAGCCGCTGCACCTCAGACGTCCTTTGGGCCCCTCTCCATCCCCGACGGAGGCCTCCCCTGACCTCTGACCTACAAGCCCATCCCTTCCCCAAACTACTCTCTCTGTGGCCCAGGACCTCCTGCTTCGTTCCCCATCCTCTCTCTCCTACCGCCCAGCACAGTAGCCGCTGCTCACACGTGGCTACTGAAACTAAAATTAATTGAATGACATCAAATCGCAGATCAGGTCTGCAGCCCCGCCAGCCGCCCGTGAGCGCTCGGCAGCCACGTGCAGCGCGGTGGCCCGTGGGGGAAGCAGGCACATCCGGCCACGGTGGAATGTTCCACCGGACACGCGCGGCCAGCCCCACGTGGTCTCGGCGGGCGAGCTGCACATCCTTGCTGGTGAATGAATGAGGGAGGGTTGCCTTATCCATCCTCACGCGGGAAGCGCCGTCACGTCACTCACCGCCTTCCTGAGGACATCCAAAGCTCGGTGCCCAAGGCAGGCGACGCTGGGTCTGTCTTTACTGCCCCAGTGAGGGGGCCGGAGCAGTGGCCGGACCGCAGGACGCTGCCCAGCTCTGCCCCCACTGTGTGACCTCGGGCAAGTCAGCTCCCCCTCTGAGCCCCGCTCCTCCCCAGTAAAGTGGGGACAGCAAGACACCTACCTCTTAGGGGTGCTTTGAAGATAGAGGTAATCCACAGAGAAGCTTCTGGAATAGCTGTAGAAGCTGGCTGTGTGGATAAATGGACAGAGCGCTCTGTCGTCTGGCTTGGTCCTGGGGACCTTGGGGACCCCTGGGACGGTCCACACACACCACCCCTTCTCCGGGGAAGGGGGTCCTGTGCCCCGTCCTGGTCTGGAAGGGCTGGGCTGCCACAGGAGGTGATTATGGAGGTGATTCACGGCAGCATCTGCTCCACACCCTCTCCCTGCCCTCACGGCCTAGAGCGTCACTCACAGGGGTGACCCCCACCTCAGGCCCAGCCAAGGGTCCCTGGACTCCCTGACCCTCCCTGCTCAACCTCTGTGAGCCCCCCTCCCCCGCCCACTGCCTGCCCGGAGAGAGGAGGGGGGTGGGGAGGGGAACAGCGGGCACAGGGGGCATGTGCAGCACCAGCTCCGCTGTTGCCCCGCACACTGGCTGCTCTCCCACTGTCAGCTGGAGGACAAGTGGCTTTTGGGTTCCCAGAAATGCACTTGGATGGGGGCAGCTTGCAACCTCCCAGGGTCCACGCCCCGCACCCAGAGTGACCCGAGGGCCGCTTAGAGCTTCCCGGGAGCGCTGGGCCCGCCCCCAGCCCCCCACTCCTCCCAGTCCCGCTCCTGCTCCAGGGCCACCCCCGTGGCACCCCAGCCCCCGCCCCTGCTCTCCCGGCCCGGCCCGCATGGCACTGCTGGGATGCGCCAGCTTCCCTTCCCCACCCTGGGCCGCTCTGGGGGGAGAGGCTGGATCCCAGGGGGTGATCCACAAAGAACGTCCCCACCACACCGGGTCCCAGGGCTGGGACCCTGCGCTCAGGGTGAGAGGCACAGACACCCCATGTCCCTGGCTGGGCCATGCCTGCAAGGCGGCACAGGGGCGGAGGGCTGTGAAATAACTGTCCACAACAGCGGGCCTCTCACCGCCCACGCTCTGGGCGGCCACTTCGGGCCAGAGATGCTAACTGCCCCCTCCCCCTCCCCACGTGAACCCTGCACCTAGCCTTTGGGGAAGTGGGTCCACCCCGTTATTGCCGTCCCCTGTCCTGGTCCTGGGGGACTCCAGGGAGGCGAGGAGACCTGCCCGGCCCACACATGGCGGGGGACGGTCGGCCTCTGTGTCCTGGCCCCCTGAGGATGGTCCCCGTGGGCTGTGCCGGCACACAGCCATGACATCATGCAGGCGTGAGCCCAGGGGGTGTCCAGGCGTAACCAGCACTCGGACCCACGCGGGGTGTCCCGCTCCCACGTGGCCCCGGCTGCAGGCAGGGTAGAGTGTGGCCAGCTCATCACCTGGCTCTCTGTCCAAGGTGACCTGTCGTCATCACGGGCCTGGCTTGGGAGCCTCTGGAAAACTGGCCGGTCCCTCACCCCCTGATTTGGGCCCCAGTTCCGGGCTAAAGGGCCAAGCGGAGGGGGCAGCGGTGGCGCCCAGCCCGCTGGAGGCCAAGGATGGGGAAGGGGCAGCGGGTCTCGGGAGCCGCCGAGTCGCCCCAGGGCACCCCTAGGAGCGGGCTGTGTGGCCGAGAGGTGTCTGCCCGGCTGCCGCGAGGCGCGTCTGTACTGGGCTGGGCTAAAAATAGCAGGGGGATGGCAGGGCAGGGACGGCCGGTGGGAGGCCCGTGGGGAGGGGCCGGGAGGGGAAGAGCCCGGCAGCCTGGGCCCAGGACCGGCCGTCAATGGCGTTGGCGCTCCCACCCTGTTCCCGGTGGCCGGCCAGCCGCGGCCCAGCTGACAGGCTATTTTTTCCCCTGCTTGACTAAATATGGTCAGAGAGCACAGCCCGAGGGGCCACTTGGCCAGGGCGCGTGTTTGGGATGCTTGTCCGGGTATATAAGGACTGCAAAGGTGAGGCCGGCTCCTGATCCGAGGAGGGGGCCACGCCTGCTCTGGCCCCTCGGGTCAGCCCTCCCCTCCCCTCCCCTCCCCCACCTGTGTGGGTCTCGCGTGCGGGCCGGCCGTTCGCCTGTGTGAGCCTGCACACCCTTGGGACCTTCCCCTTTTGTTCACCTGACCTCTACCTTGTGCTGACCCCGGCCGGGGTGCAGGGGTGCAGGGGCGTCCTGCAGACACAGCCCAGGCAGGGAGGGCTCAAGGTGTGCGGCTGCGAGGTCGCTCTTGGTAACTCCGCATAGCCTCCCTCCCTCCCTCCCTCCCTCTCTCCCTCTCTCTCTCTCCCTCTCTCTCTCTCTCTCTCTCTCTCTCTCTCTCTCTCTCTCTCCCTCCCTCTCTCCCTCCCTCTCTCTCAAGATCTCCCTCCCTGCTAAGTCTTCGCTGCTGAGGAGGGCTGGGGGAAGGGCAAGGGTGCGGAGAGGGGGGTGCCTGGTGTCTTCTTTCTTCCTGCCCCCCCCACCCCGCCCCCCAAGTGCGGACGCGTCGGGAGCTCCGGCCTCCCCCACCCCTGCATTCGCGATTGGCTCCGGGAGAAGGTGGATGGCGCTGCCGCGGCTGCAGCAGCATCTCTCTGGGAGCCGCACGGGGCGCATCGTACCCGGGAGCCACGACCCTGAGCCCACGGCCGCGGTCGACAGCCCGGCTGGAGGGGCTCCGCGGTGAGTCCCGCTCAGCCCGCCCGGACGGCCCCCGCAAACTTGCCGGCCGCTGCGGTGGGGGTGTGCCCGCCGGCGAGGTGGGAGCTGTGGTACCGGCGCCGCGTGGCTCCAGCCGGGGGTGCTCTGGAGTTTTCTCTTGGCTCGTGGCATCGTCCGCATTTGGAAAACTGCAGAGCCAGCAGCCAGCAGGGCAGGGAGGGCGCGTCCAGCCGGGAGGCAAGAACTTTGACATAAGGGCATTTTGCAAGGAAGCGGCGCCTCCAGATGGGGTGCGCGGGGGTCGAGGCGCTGGGGTGGGGGCCGCGGGGGCCGGGCGGAAGGTGTGATTAACCCGCAGCCAAGCGCAGCTCGGGTGGGAACGAGGCGAAACTTACCTTGGAACTTGCAGCAATAACCGTGGAAACGCTGGGGGCAGGGGTCCCGCCCGGAGCAGGGGCTGCGGTGAGGCTGCCCCAGGTGGGGACTCCGGACTTTTGCGGCTCTCACAGCCCGGGTCAGAGTGGGGAGGGTCCCTGTGCTGGGCGGGCGCCGCAGGGGCACACGTGGGCGGAGACTTGGGGCTGGAGGGGGAGCAGCCCAGTGGTCTCCTGCGAGAGATCCTGACCTCCACCCCGCTGGGGGCTGGGCGCATTCACAGCTGAAGGGCCTGGGCTTGGCACGGGGGCCCGGTGCCAGCTCACTGCCCCTGTGGGGTCCCCTTGGAGGTGGCTGGGTTCTCCTTTTCTATCAAGGTGGGAAACTTTTTGAAAAGTGGCTGCAGTTCATTTCTGAGTGGATAGAAGCTCGCTGGGGCTCTGGCTGGACCTGGGGTGACTCTCCTGCCCTTTGGGGCTCCCAGCTTTCCCCTGACCTCCAGACACCATCCATACGAACGCCTGGGGGTGGCGATGGGGGTGGGGGGGCGATCCTGGGCCTGAGCCTTGGCCATGCCTCCCATCCTCTGAGGCCTCGTTGGTCAGAGGGCAGCTGGGAAGCTTAGACTTCAGACTCCAGCTATCGCGCAAGGTCCTCTCGAGGCACTCTCCACTCTTGGGGGGCTTGAGGAGAAGTCGGGGGCCCGAGCAGCTGTCTCGGTTGCCCTTTATTTATCCTTGGCTCCGTGAAGATGACACAGGCAGCAGCCCCGTGGAAGTGGGACATCGCTCCCCCGTGTCCTCCTGCCGGGTGGCTCTTCCCTTTTAGTGGGGGCGCCCCTTGGAGCCCTGATCATGCCTCCCCCACCCGCCCCCCCATATAAACGCCAACCCAGCTGCGCCCAGGGCTGCTGCCAAGCCCAGGGACTTGAGAAATCGCCCAGTTGCCTCTGCATGATGCAGGCTCTGCAGACACTGCCCTGCCCCGGGTGGCAGCAGCGCGGGACACCCTCTCTGGGCCCATCCACCCAGGGATGGCTGGGCTGCCCGGTGGAGAGGGGCGGGCAGGGTCACTCCACACTTCGTCTTGCTGACGGAGGGAGAATCAGAAGTCCACGTGGGTCCAGGGCTTCCTCCTCAGGCCGGGGTCAGCTCCCAGCCACACAGGACCCGGGCCCAGCAGGCAGACCCTCTGTGTCTGCACCCGGTCGGCTGCCTGCCCCCAGCGAGCGTCCGGCAGTCAGTGACGTCCTCCTTCCCTGTCCTGTCTCCTCACCTGTGGGTCTCACCTGGGCCACGGCAAGGCCTCTGTCCCACGCTGCTCCTGACACCTTGTGGGCTCCTCTGTCCTCCCAGCGCAGGCTTGGGCTGGGGTGGCTTCACTTCCTGCATGGAGACCGGACCCCAGTGACCCGCTACTCTGCTCCAGACTCTTGTGGTGTTCAAGCTCCTGGCTTTGCGGTGGACGTAGAAGGTGGTGGGGAAGGAGGGGCGTCCGCGGCTCCGTCACAGGGAAATTCTGAAACGCTGTGGAAAACAGGATCGACACAATTACGTATTCCAAAGCGCTTAGCTGGTCGCTTGCTAAGTTTACTTAAACCCTGTTTATCGGGTTCATCAGAAGCGGTGAGCACCAGGGAAATTCATTAACAGGAAGGCAGCCCCTGCGTCTGACTGTAAATTGGTATTGATCAGACCTGGCGGAGGCTGGGCACAGGCCACAAAGAGCCAGGTGAGGACCAGCTGCCCTGGGCGCCCGTGTGAGCTGTCCACTGGCGCAAGCATCGCTTTAGGTGGGGATGCGCCAGGAGTGGAGGGCAGAGGAAGGGTGGAGGAGAGAGAGAGGGACGGAGAGAGAGAGGGACGGAGCGAGGGGGTCAGAGGGGCAGGCGGCCAGAGGCGGGAGGCCAAGCCGGCACCAGTCCCTCACTGGGCTGGGCGTCTGCACTGTGGCCAGGCCGAGGCACTGAGGGAGCTGGCCGCAGCCCGGGCCACTTCCCAGCAGCTCCCAGCCGCACTCCGAGGACGCAAGGTCCACCTGCAGCCGCCCTTCTCGTGCACAACTTCAAAGACAGGGGCACGAGCCCGGCTGTCAGGGGCGCTGGCCCTTGGAGGCCGAATCATCAGGGACCTGCCCAGGAAGATGCCCAGCTGCCCAGGTAAGGCCTGTCTGCTTCTTGGTCGTCTGCGCTCATGGCCAGCAGCGCTGAGCTCCCTGCTGGCCCTGGCCCCTCGTGGAGGGGTCCTCCTGAGCGGCTGTCTCTTCACACAGCCCGCCCTGCGCACTTGGTCAGGACGGGGGCGCCCAGGTGGAGGGGGAGGGTGCCAGGGGGGGCTCGGGCACGGTCTCTAGGAGGGAATGACACATCCTTGCTGGGGTGAGGGTGGCAGGTGGCCGCCTGGGTCCTTTCTTGTGCTGTTGACGCAAAACTAAACAACTGCGGCGGCGACCAGAGGGATTCTTGCGACTTTCTGGAGCTCATTGTCTGCTTCTGCCCTTCCTGACTGTGCGCGAGCGCGCGCGCGCGTGTGTGTGTGCGCGTGCGCGTGAGGGAGAGAGAGCGAGGAGAGGGCCGAGGTCAGACGGGCTGGGGGCGCGGGGTGGGGCGTGCTGGCTCCAGGGACTGGATCGGGTGGAAGAGCCACGGCCTCTGTGCAGCCTTCTCAGGGGGACCCTTCCCCAAGCGCCACAGCTGTGCCGTTGAACTGCCTGCTTGGGAAACATACTTCTTTATGTGCCCATATGGACCTGCTAAGCTATGGAATGTAAAGAAGTATGTATTTCAGGTCAGGAACTCTCTCACTGGAGGAAGGGGGCGGCGCGTGCCTGTGGGGTCGCCCGGGGGACAGACAGGCCGGCAACTGTGGCTGGGCTGGGCCTCGGTGGCAAGCTGCCTGGGCGTCGGTGGCCAGCCTGTCCCCTGCCGGTATTGTTCTGTCACTTTGCCTGTGTCAGCAGGTGGAAGCGTTCGCCAGACATTAAATATTCAGCGTGCTGACTGCAGCAGAGGGGACGTGGCCCGTGGCAGGCGTGGGGTCCCCGGGGGGCGTGCAGAGGCAAGGGGGCAGGGCAGCGGGGCCCTGGGCATCACTTGTTGCCACCTGGAAGGGTCATTTGCCAGGAGAAAGGGCTGTTTGTGTGATGGGGGCAGAAAACTGCTCAGAGGCCAAGCAAAGTAGCCTGTTCCCCAAAGGACGGCCAGCTGCCGGGAGGGAAGGGGCTTGTGCGGCCACGTGCGAGAGGGTCTTTGAGGGAAAGACACTCGGTCTTTGCTCTCCGGCCGCCTGCAAGGCAGAGCACCCTGTGGCTCGGCCCCTTGACCCCAGGCCTCTCTCCCTCCTCTGAAATACCCCGGCCCAGCATTTCGAGGACACCTCGGGCACCTGTGCGGCTCCCACCTGGGCCTGCCTCCTGCCCCCCGCACCCCGCCAGGCCTCACGCTGCTCTCTGACTTTAGCAACTCCAGCTGAAAGCACTTTGATCTGTGAAGGATGGCGGGGTCACGCTGGCTGGCATCGTGCAGACCAGGACCCATCTCACCTACCCTGCCGCCAGCCAGGTCCCAGTCAGGACAGGGGCTGGGGTGATGTCCTGTGGGTCCCATGGCTGGACTGTGGCCACCCAGGCACTGGGGACAGCTGCTGTGGCCAGCCCTCGAAGCCTGTCTCCGCAGTCTGAGTCCTTTCCTGGCAAGGCAAAGGGCAGGGGGCCCTGGGGGACGGGGTGGCCCTGTCAGTTTCTGGCTCCTGGAGCGGCGGCGTCTGCAGCCGGGATGAGGCCGGCATCGCCACCCAGGGCACGCTCTCCATGGGCCTCAGGGCCATTTTTCCAAAGTGTGAGTCATCCTGCCTTCCCTGCCATCCCTGGCACTGCCGCCCGGGCCCACGGCAGGTGCCCCAGCCCCTCCTGCACCCTGACCTTTGGCAGGACTTTGGCTCCTGGGGGTGAGGGGTGGAACAGGGAGGAGGGAGGGAGCAGGCCTCCTCCTCCAGCTGCTGGAAAGGTCTGGGAGCAGCCAGTTCCCTGAGCCACTCAGGCCCTTCCTAGGAGCTGGGGACCAGGAGGCGTGGGCAGTTCCAAGCTCTTGTGTGGCCGCCACCTCCTGGGGAGTTGACTGTGGTTGAGGGTCTGACCCCGTTTTCAAGTCTCCCCGCCTCTGACCCCGCAGCAGGGAGGTGGGACTGTCCTTGGGCACTGCCTTCCTCCCGGCCAGCAGGCCCAGAGGGGTCAGCGCCCAGTATCCCCGGGAAGGTCATCTCTGCCCTGCTTGCTTCCAGCTCCGGCCACAGGGAGGGAAGTAGCCGGCCACGGCCACTGAGGCCGGCCGCAGACACGCACTTGCTTCCCCTCCATACATCCCGCTGCACATTAAGGCTTTATTGCAGGATGTGGTGTTTAAATAAAAGCATTAGTGTTTTGGAATTAGGTTTGACTGAGCAGTAAAACTAGAGTTTGCAGGGAGAGAGCCGCGGCCTCCTCAGCTGTAAATCACGTCAGGTCTCTCATCTGCCGAATGAGACAGGGGCGCCACCGGGATGCCTCCTGCCAGACCCCCTCCCCGGTGTGCGCCCCTCGCCCAGTGGCCCTGCTGCCTCGCGGCAACGCTGACGGGGCTGTGTTTTCTGTATTGGAAGCTCCGGCTCTTGGCTTTCCAGGGGAGGGGCTGGCGACGGTCCCCCGGGCGAGGATGGCGATCCGCTGAGTGGGGTCCTCGGGCCTTTCTGTGTGAGGGAGGGAGAGGCCGGCGGAACGGTGTCTGTGCTCCACCCAGAGGGGCTTTTGCTGGACAGGCACCCCCCAGACAGACTGCCGTGGGGGCTCGGGGACTCCAGCGGAGGGAGGGGAGCCTGGGGTGAGCTGGGTGGGGTGAGAGCAGGACAGCCCCACACCCAGGGGGCTCGCCCGCCAACCGGGGGACCCAGGTGGCTTTGTGCGGCTGTGGGGAGACACCCAGGTTGGGCGCAGCGGCCAGTGTCCCTCTCTCTGAGCTTGCAGAGGGGTAGGTCCTCAGGGAGCCTCCCGGCTTTCCCGGACACACTCCAGGACTGGCCCACGGCAGTTCTATGGCAGCCCCAGGCTCCACTGGTGGAAACAGTAGGTCCGAGAATTGTGGAGCTCATCAGTCAGGGCCAAATTAGTCAAATGTGTCTGTGTTACGGCTCACAGACTCCAGCCACGCTCCACGTGCAGCTTCCGCACTGGAGGGAAAGCAGGTCTGAGTCCGGGCTGAGGGTCAGGAGGGAGGGGCAGCCCCGTCACGCTGCACGCGTGCGCGTGGGCATGCTCGTCTGTGTTGTGCACGGAGAACAGGGTCTTTTTTCGTCTGGAGCCAGGTGGCCACGTCCCTCGTCCCTCGAGGCCGGCTTCCAAAGAACACCTTGTGGCTGTGGTTTGGTGGTTCGTCAAATGCAAGAAAGCACTAGATGGCAGGAGGCTTGGTGGGGGGCTTGGTGAAAGCGTCCGTGAAGGGGTATCAGCGACCTCTTCTACAGCCGTCGGCCCCACGTGAAAAATATTTTGAAGAGCAAACTGCGAGTGAGATGATTAGATTGACCTGCAGGACGGATGCTTGAGCTGCCGTAGCCCCAGCCCATCAGGGTGGACACTGCTTGAATGGCAAATTTCCCCCCCAAAATGTCCTAATGAAAAATGAGGGAACCTGAGTAATTTGGGGGCCAGGACTGGGCGGGGAAGATGGGCCTGGAGCAGTTTGCAGGCTGGGGAGGCGGGGGAGTGGGCGGGGCCAGAGGGCGGGGCCAGCACGTTGCATTAATTGCTTCCACCTTAGCATAAAGGTTAACCATGGTCCTGTGTGAGCGCTGTGCTGACTCAGCCTCGTGCGGCTGGCTGCACGTCCCATTGCAGAGGGCCTCCTACCCACTGCAGCTCTGCTCCCGCCTTGATGTCCACTGCTTCTCGGGGTGGCCGTGCCTGGGGCTCCTGGGGCTTTCTGAGGGACCCTGGCCTTGCCCACTGTCGTATCAGCGGCCGGCCTCCCGGATGAGAAGAGGTGGGCGTGACTTTTGGGAAGGGAAGGGGCCCCCAGCACAGCATCGGCAGCTCCCGGAAGCTCGTGCTGTTCGCTCTGGCCCGAATGGCGCTCCGGGCCTCTCTCAACCGGCCCTGCAAGGCCAGGACCTGGCCGGGCGGCGCTTGGGCTGCCCGGGGCTGTGTTTCTGGCTGCGCAGTGGGGACTCTGCCTTTAGTGCTCCGAGTTCCAGGCCTCTCTGACTCCGGGAAGGCCCGGCCCGCCGGCAGTGGAGGCTTGGGGGGTGGAGCAGTGCAGGCTGCTGCAGAGCTGCTGCCCGGGTGGCTGCAGTGTGGAGGTGCAGCTGCGGGATGCAGGGCTGCGCATCTCAAGGGCAGGGATGAGAGGGCCGACTCTGACAGCCCCGCCGCTGCTCCTTAGCGGGAGAGACTCAGGCAGCGGCTCTGGCAAAGGCGCCAGCTCCCTGGGCCCACCCACCCAGGTCCTCAGAGGCCCCACTGACTCTCAGGACAGCTCTGCTTCCCAGGCTAAGGGGGTGGGCTGACTGGGTGCGTGTGCTAGTGAGGGCCAGCGACGCTGGGCACAGAGGCACCTCCCAGGCCCCCGTGTCCAGCCCAGGCAGAAAACAAAGGCGAGAAGGCCCACTACGCAAGTGCTGCTGGGAGGGTCACTGGCTTCTCCCCATCCAGGCGACTCCAAAGGACCTGGTTGTGGAGAGTCTGGGGTCCCCCCACCGTGGGGTCAAGCCTCTAGCGTGGGATGGGAGCCAGTCAGGACGGCTGGGCCCAGAGGCAGGTGTGTGCGCGAGCCAGTGCGGGAGGGCTCTGTGGGGCAGAGGCAGGTGTGTGCGCGAGCCAGTGCGGGAGGGCTCTGTGGGGCAGAGGCAGGTGTGTGCGCGAGCCAGTGCGGGAGGGCTCTGGGGGACAGAGGGACAGTGGCCAGGGTATTTTTAACAGTAGGGTGGGGAGAGGACAGCTGTCCCCAGATCCTGTCACCCGTACCCGTGGGGACTTTTGGAGGTCGAAGGACACCCAGGACAGACATGCAGTTCTGGGTCCCATCCCCCTGGCAGGCCTGCGCACCGTTGGTCATGCCCACATATGGCGACCGGGCTGCGTGTCCCTCCAGCCGCCTGTCCGCCGTGGCTGGTATAAATAGTCCACATTCTCAGCTGTCCCGTTGCAGAGGCTGAACTCGGATGACTCCGGGCGGGGGAGGCCCGGGGCGGCCCCCTCACACCCCGCCTGCCACCGTAGTGCCCGGTGGATCGCAGCTGCGGTGGCGACGACAGGACAGGTGGTGAGGCTCTGAGCTCTGCCCCCGGCCCGCGTTTTGTTCTCCCCTCCCCACCTGCCCCCTTTGTGGGCATCAAATCCAGTGGTACCTGGAGACTCCTGCTGTCTGCCTCCAAGGGCGTGGCAGAGCCTTTGCCCACTGAAGGGCTGAGGAGGCTTTTGTGTGGGGCGGAGGGGGCTTAGTCCTGCAGAAGGTAGAGGCTGGCGCTAGGGTACCCCGAGCCCTGACTCCCTGTGGTCCCTCCTCATCTGTCTCTGGCCATTCCCTCCTGTGCTGGACGTGGCAACGTGCCCCAGAGGACTCACAGCCAGTAGCTTGTCTCTACCTTACCAGGGGAAGTTGCTTTCTCTCCGTCTTTAATCCAAAAAGTGAATCTCTAACAGTGGAATTTCAAACTGCCCCCCAAGGCCAGTGGAGCAGGGGACCCTGAGTGAGGGAATATAGGGCCTGCTGAGTCCCCCTCGAAGCACAGATGCCAGTCCCGCGGTCCAGACTACACTTCCGCGTCTCCCCATCCAGAAGATCTCACCAAACTGGGGGGAGGACAGAGAACTTGGGCAGAGTTTAGGGACAGCTAGCACAGGCGATGCGTGTGCGCGGCTCGGGCCTTCCACTGCGTCCCGGGCCCGTGGGCCGCCGCACTGGACGTCCAGCTAGTTTATCTGTGTGGTGACACGGCCGCCCCTGCACGCTGAGCCCTGCGGTGCCGGCTTCATCTCTGCAGGCGGGTGGGATGCAGTGGGGCTCCTGCGAGGCCCTGTGGTGCCGAGTGCCTTTTTCTTACCTCTGGACACATCGGCTGTCAATTTGCTCCGGAGCTGCCACCCCCTTCCCCGACCTCAGGGCTCTCACATCCGATTCTCACACAAGCCGCTCTCTTTCCTCAGATCACACCAGCTTTTACCCCGGCCCTGTCTTTGAGATAATAAGACACAAAAATCTATCTTGCCGTTTTTGCAAAGGACAGCAAAACAATCGTGCGTCCCCTCCCGCCCCCGTCTCCCGTTGCCCCGTTCCTTCCTGCTCTTTGGGTCTATTTGAGGTGAAATTTATCTCTAGGAGGGGCCCATCAATTTGTTCTGCTCTTTTGTTGACAAGTTTATTAAAAACCCGGGCAACTCTGTATTAAACTTTTATCAGCGTTGAGAAATAAGACCTTTTTTTGGAGTAGACAGAAAAGTTATTGAGCTGGGCTGAGTGGGTCCTGGTCAGCTTCCGGCGGGGGTCAGTGCTGGCGATAATAAGAAACAGAGCGGTTTTGAGGGGCGCGGGTTCCTTTTGCCCCTTCATTGTGGATCTCCCTCGAGACTCCCCTGTACGGTCCCAGCAGCCCGAACAGAACCCCCGGAAGGGCTCCTTTGGCTGGGGCTGCCCTCACTCCCAGGACTAACCGTCGTTCTTTGCCATTTATTTCGGTAATTAACCAAAATCTGGAATTAAAAATTAATTTAGTGGTGAATCTGAGTGTTACTAGGTAATGTTGCCACCGAAAAAATATTAGGTTGTCCATGTTTACATTTTTAAAACTCCGCAGTAAAAACCACAAAACAGATCCAGATATGAGTCAGTGACACCCGCCCAGGTCAGGAGGGGGGGGAACCTGGCAGGGAGGTGCCGTGGCCAGCGGCTGCCCCCTTCCCCGAGGGTGTGCGAATGGGCTGGAGGGGAGGGGGCCGTTGTCTGGGACTCTGGGCTCTGTGGTGACTGGGGTTGGGGTGTAGAACTTCATCCCTGTGGCCTCTGAGGGCAGCGTCTGGGGCCTCAGGTGTGTTTGGGCTCTTGGTCACCCTTGAGCAGAATTCTGTGCCACGTCTTCACTAAGGATATTGGCCGTAGTGCCCACTGTGAGCCCTCCTCTGGGGGGTATCCTCTGCCCTAAGTGGACGCTGTTCTCTGAGGTCCTGGGCCAGGGCTTGTGGGGCAGCATGGGTGAGAGGCTGCCCGTCCACCCTTGAGGGGCAAGTGGCCAGGGGACCCCACTGAGCTGTGACAGTGGTGACAGGGCACGGAGTGACAAAGACTAGGGGCTGTGTGGTTCTGGCCAAGGGAGCCCCCACAGGCTCCCAGCTTGGCGTGTAGTGCTCCAGAACCCAAGGTCACCCTCTGCTCCACCAAGGTCAGACCTGGGCACCGCTGGGGGTGCAGGGGTGGCCCGGGGTGGAATTCACTTGGCAAGGTTGTGCTGAGTTTAGTGCCTGCTCGTTGAGCCTGCATTCTGGGTCTGGGGCCTTATCAAATGCAGGAGGACTTCCTGGATGAGGTGGCCGCCACAGCTCAGGGCCTGGGGGTGTCAGCGTGTCACCGGCCCGCTGGGCAAGGCTGGCCGGCATGGGCCAGAGCCTCCTGCAGGCGGCAAATCTTGGCGAAATCTCGGAGCGCTGCCCTTTGTCGGGGCTGTTTGCTCCGATTAGAACTAATTAGACACATATCACATTTTTCATAGCATCTAATTTTCTATTGATTTTAACGGGGCTGCTGGTGTTTTCGGCAGTGGTTCCCCGCATCTTGTATCAGTCGCTGCTTAAAAATGCTGAGTGTACTTCCCTGTGTGGAATGATTCCATCAGCAGATGTTTTAAAACCTGTTTAATTGTTTGGTTCATAAAATGCACAAACTGTATTAGCCGCAGCCTCGTCCTTTCACACCCTGGTAAAAAGAGAGGCAGAAGGGCAGGGGCGGGGGCGGCTGTGCCGACGAAACCCCCGCCAGCTCCAGCCGCAGCCCCGCCTCTCCGGCGAGTGGTAGATTCCCCAGAACACGGCCATCTCCGTGCCAGACCCCGCAGCCACGGCCCAGGGGCAGGTCCTGCCCTGGGCAAGAGGCATCGCTCACGTGAATGCAGAGTTTGTGACGCGACTGCAAGTCACCGAGAGGGCTTGGCGTGGCTGGCGCTATAGGGTCAGAGGCCCTGGAGCGGCAGGGGCAGCCACGTGGTGAGGGGAGGTGAGTTCAGGGCCTGAGAAAGGGGAGTGGGGTCCTGGGGGGCTGGGCTCGTGGGGCACCTGGTCTCTGAGCCACGGGCTGCTCGGGAGCTTGGGGCTTGTGGGACATTAGCGTTTGGAATTTTCCAGATAGAAAAGAAAAACTACTGCAAGGAAGTTGGGATCCCTGATGGTAGGTGAGAGACCCCAGGATGCAGAGGGGAAGGGATGCAGGAACGTCTGCCAAAGTGACTTGAAACAACCGAGCAGGGCGCCTGTCAGAGAAGGAGGACAGTCAGGCACCCGGGCTGCAGGTGCGCCTCACAGTGGACCCCGCTGTGCTGAGATGCAGTCCCGAGTGCCCTTCAAAGGCACAATCAAGTATTCAGCAAAGTATTGCTGGAACATTCCCTGGACAAGGGCATGGGGGGCGAGGGGAGGGAGAGGCTGGACATCCAACCACCGCCCCCAGGAGAGTGGCCCGGGGGTGGGGAGACGGGTGGGCTGAGTCTGGGGAGCAGGCGACGCCCCCCCCCCCACCCCCGAGCCCCCTGCCCTCCTAGTTGGAACTGCACAGGGCTGCAGGCGGCGTCTTCGGTGCTCACGCCCTGCAGGCACGTGGGGGGCGGGGGCAAGCTCACTGAGACAGCCCTGGCCCCAGGGCCGTCGGCTGTCCCCCGAGGTCGCTCGAGGCTTTGCACCCTCACTGTGGTGCCCACGGGTGGAGTGTCTGCCGTGCTCCTCGGCAGATGCAGAGAAGAATCGGGGCTCTGGACGAAGGCTCTGGCCTGGTGTTCTGCCTTCTCCTGCCTTGGTTTCCAATGGCCTCGAGCAGGGACCCGGCCAGGCCGGAAGTGGAGAGAAATGTGCAAGGGGAGTGCCAGGGAGTGGAGAGTTTGATGAGGAAGCAAAGGCTTGGCATTTGGGGAAGTTCTTCCAGACGCAGTGACACATGGAGAGAAATCAAAGAGCAACGGTGGGCTGTAGGGACGCGCCGGCTCAGGGGACGTGGGGTGTGTGTGTGTGTCACGCACCCAAGTTGATGCCGGGGCCTGGGTGGGCCTGGGAAGGACTTAGCCAGCGCGTGGGTAACGGGGTGCAGCTGCGCGGCGCTCTTCCTCTTCCCCACGTGGCGGCCGGGGCGCAGGGCCGACGGGTCAATCCCACTGCTTGTCACACCTTCCGCTTCATTAGGAACATCGACAGAGGCGATACACGCGGCTGGGTGGCTCCGTCTGCGCGGTGTCTTCACCGGGGCTGGGGGCCGGCCGCTTTGGGGAGCCTCAGGGCTGCCCCCCGTCTCTGTGCTCCTGGAGTCAAACAAAGAGAGGTGTTTGCAGAGCCTGGGTCCAGCCGGCCCCTCTGTCTCCGGGGCTGAGCTCTGCCGTCTGTCACGGGACGTGAGGCTGAGAGCGCCTGGCACCCACCCCTGGGCTCCCTGCGAGCTCTGGGGAGGTGGTCTTGAGGGGAGAGGCCAGGGCCATGCACAGAGGGGGACCCTGCGGCACAGCCCAGCTCAGCTCTGGGGAGCGGGCAGTGCGGCAGGGACGGGAGGGGAAGGTGGCGGCCTGCGTGGTGGGGGCTGAGGTCTTGGGCATCCTGGAGTGGCCCTGGAGGGTGGGCACCGTGCCGTGCCGCCTGTCGCCACCGCCCGAGCATCTGCGGCTACAGTGTCAGGAGGCAGGGCCAGAAAGGGCCCCAGAGAAGAGGCAGCGGGCGGAGAGGGGGCTGCAGGGGTGAGCGCGGTCACCCGGCCCGGCCGGGCTGGTCTGTGCTCAGAGGGAGGTCCACACACAGGGCGTCACGTTCCCGGCACCGGCACCCCCCGCCCCTGCCCGACTCCTGATGAACTGGGCGCTGGCAGGACACCTAATTTTCTAAAGGGGAATTTGTCCCCTCCAAGTCACTGAGGGTCATCAGGCAAACGTGGGCTGGGCTGGCCCCGTGCTGGCCTCACACTGACCCAGGGGCTGTGCTGGGAGCTGAGGGGACCACCCTCACACTCTGACAGGCTGTGGGTCCCCAGGCCAGGAGCCCGGGCCCTGGGGAGGGTCCTCTGTGTGGTTCCCGTCTTCCTTCACGTCGCCACACGGGGCTGGCTTCCCTGAAAGGCTCGGGCCCCTGTCCAACCACAGCCCCCTCCGTGGGGCGGAGCCCAGCCACCCATTCCGGGCCGGGCTGGGCTGAGGCCCCTGCAAGCCGGGCTTCTGCTCAGCCAGCGCCCAAGGCGGGCTCAGGGGCCGGTCCTGCCTCAGCTGCAGCTGGGGATGTGATGGGGGCAGGGGACAAGGGCCCAAGACTGCGGGATCCCGGGCCCCCAGGATGTTCGCCCATGAGGGCAGGTCCAGATGGTGGTAGCTGGGCCCCAGGACCAAAACTAGCGGTGGTGCTGTGGGCGCCGGACGAAAGGCAGGATTGCTAAAGAATCCGTGAGTGAACAGTGGAGGGAGGGGAGGGAGGGAGGTGCTGTGGGGCAGGGGCGTCAGCGCCAGGAACAGGGGCCTCTGCCTGCCCCCCACCCCAGCTTCCTCCAATGGTCCCGACCGGGGAGTCCTGGTGGGCCAGCAGGGGGGCCGGGGGCGTGTGTGTCTGTGAGCGTGTGCGCTTACGTGTGTTTCTGAGAACGAGTGGGTGCAAATGGTCTGTAAAGATGAGTTTGTGAGTGTGTGTGTCTACGTCTGGGCATGTCTGTGTCTGGCTGTGTGTGTTTTGGGGGCATGTGTCTGTGTCTCTCTGTCCCCGTGTGTGTTTCTGGGGTGTGTGTCTCTGTGTGTTTGGGGGGTGTGTTTATGTATCTGTGTGTGTGTGTGTGTGTTTGGGTGTGTCCGTTTCTGGTGTGTGTGTGTCTGTCTGGGAGTGTGTGTGTTCTCTGTGTGTCTGGGGGATGTGTGTGTCCGTGAGTGTGGGTGTGTGTCTGGGTGTGTCTGTTTCTGGAGTGTGTGTCTCTCTGGGCTTATGTGTGTTGCCTGTGTGTCGGTGGGGGTGTGTCCATGTGTCCGGTGTCTGTGCGTGTCTGTGTGTGTCTGGGTGTCTGGGTGTTTCTGTTTCTGGTGTCTGTGTGTCCGGGGTGTGTGTGTGTCTGGGTGTGTGCGTGACCCTCACACGCCCGCCCTCGCGCCCCCCTCCCACTCCAGCTGTGACTGGCAGAGCTTGGGGGGCCCTCGGCGCAGGCGGTCTCAGGGAAGGGTGGGGGCGTGGAGCCTGGACACCCCGTGGCCCCATCTCGTCCGGACGTCGCACGGAAGCCGCCTTCGTCGTCGACGTCGCTGTTTCCCGCGGACCCGGGACCCAAATGCTTTGCTGACGCTGGTAAAATGGAACCAAATCAACTGTGCGATGGATTTGGTCCCCTTCAACCAGCTGTAGCTGAGCATTGATGGCGCCGTCGGCCTGGCAGGAGGACACGCGGCCACGCGGGCCCAGCTCGGCCGGGGAACCAGGACGCCCCTCCTCGAGGTGGGTTCCTCGGAGACGCCCTCCCCTCGAGGGCGATGTGGCGGCAGAGCTGTGGCTGCCCCGCCCCTGCTGTCCTCGCCAGATGACCGTGAAAATAAATGTCCGTTTCCACACCAGAGCGTCACCTGAGAGCGTGTGTCCAGGAGCCTGCACTGCGTGGGGTCCGGGGTCTGGGGTCCGGGGTCCGGGGTCTGGGGTCCGGGGTCCAGGGTCCGGGGTCCGGGGTCTGGGGTCTGGAGCCTGCGTCCTGCCGTCCCGGGCTTGCTCTGCTTCCTCCTTCAAAGCGACCTCGGCCTAGGAGGAGGTGCTGGGCATTCATGACCTTAGGGGTGCAGAGGGTGGTGGCTGGGGGGGCGGCCCGCTGAGTCCCTGCGCCCGTGTGTCCTGGTGTCACTTCAGCCACCCCATGTCCTGGGCCGGCTGCTGGGTCACCGGGCTCCTGATGGGGCTCCAGGGCGGACGGGAGAAGCAGGGCCTGGGCCCGCGCTGGTGAGCCTGCTTTGGAAACCCCCCCAAACTGAGGATCTGGGGCTCTTGGCCTCCCCGTGTCCTTCCTGCTGAAGCAACTCTCAGTTGGGTGTGGAATCCTGCACCCGCTGGGGACTCAGGGGCCACCCCTCGTCCTCAGGAAAGGAAAACCCCGGTCCTGCAGTTTGCCGCCCCCCACAAAGCTGGCTATCGCCCCAGAAGCTGGTCAGTTAGCTTTCAATTGATTTCGATATAGTTCACATCCATCTCCCGTGGTGGCCGGAGCTGTCAGCAGCCCAGGAATGGAGGACCCGTCCCGGTGGGAGGCTTTTGTGCAGATACTGTGCCCAGACCAGGGGCCAATTTGCTGGCCGGGCACCTGTTCAGGAAGCCCTCAAACTAGCAGAGGCCCGTTGAATATGAGCCATCGTTTGACTCGGGACATGACCCTGGCCGTGGATGGCGACACCTGGTCCCCCCTAGGCCCAGCCTGTCCCTTCCTTCCTGTCCGCGCCCGTGCTGCCCGTCTTCCCTGCGGCGCCTGTGGTTCTGATTCTGACCCATGTTGACTCTGCCAGTGGTGACGGCACCGCAGCCAAAAATCACTGCCACAGAGGATCCCCACCCCAGCAGGCAGGGCCTCAGAACAGACCAGGGTCACCCCAGGGTCCAGCCCAGCCGCTGCCCCAGCTGGCCGGGCGCCCCAGCCCCAGACCCCACCCGCTCCTGCCTGCAGCTCCCCTGTAAATGCAACGATGCCCCGACCTCCACCCATAGCACGGCCCTCAGCTCGAATCCCTGGAGATGGGGTGCTGCTGGCTCCTGGCCCGCCCACCCAGGCTGTGCGGGCTCAGGACTCCGAGAGCTGCCGTCCTGGCCCAGGTCAACTTCTGCTTCACTGACCGCAGGTGACCACACGGGTGCTGTGAATTAAATGACCAAGAACACCACCTAGCCTCCGCCATGCCGAGCAGGGCCAGCCAAGGGCCGACGGCCTCCCAGCCGCCGTGGGCAGCGTGCGGGCAAACAGGCCTGGGTGGGTGGACACCGGAAATCTCAGGTCATTTTCACCGGTCGTGAAATATTATTCTCCCTTTGATTTTTACCCCTCCTTGAGCTTCAAAAACGTAACAGCCCCTCTCAGCTTTTAGGCAGCGGGAAAGCAGCCGGCTGGGATTCCGCCTTGGGCCGTGGGCGCCACCCTGGGCAGATTGGATGGTAAGTGAGCAGCAGACACACGTGCTCCGCGCCGTGTCACAGAAACGGCCCGCGTTTTGTTGCTGTTATCACTGCCTAGTAGACATTCGGTGAGCAAACGAGAGGAGGCCCCAGGAAGCCCCGCTCCCATCACAGCCCACCCCATGGCAGGCGAGTGCCCATCTCTGGAGCAGGGGTCTCCAGGGAACCGGGACCCAGCAAGTGGGGCACGGCATAGGGACGCAGGCTCGTCCTGAGGACCCACAGAGCCTCCTGCCTTGTGCCCCGTCTTCTTGTCATAATCCCAGGCCCCGAGTCCATCCGGGTGGGGTGCAGCCACCAGCTGAGCACCTGGGCATCAGAGGGGGGAGGGGCTCGCCCACGGTCACACGGCAGCCCCCGCCCAGCTCGACATGCAGGCCTGGCTCTCCTCTTGGGGGCCCTTGGCCAGGCCGCCCTGGGGTCCCACACGTGGTCGCCTGTGCTGAGCGTTCATTGCGTTGGGGGGACTGTTCGGCTGCGCGGTGGTGAGGCTCGGGGGAGAGCGGGCAGGCGGGGACCGGGGCTCCCGTGCTGGGGTGGAGGCTCTGTGTCTCGCCAGCTCTGGCTCCATCTTTTCTCATCCCCCGGGAGAGGGTCTGAATGGCCCGTGCTGGAGGGTGACGCCTGGCGCAGCCTGACGCCGAGGCCTGGGTGACGGTGGGAGGTGACCCCACCCCCATGCTCAGAGGGCTTGCGGGGCCCAGCCCTCCCCGTCCCCGACGTCTTAGCCCCTCTGCTCATCTTCCTGCTGGCGGTTCGGGGGTTTCGCTGTGTCCACAGCAATGTACCTGATGGGATGTGTGCACGGCCCCGCCGCGGCCTCTGCCGCCCTGTGCATGTCCACGCGGGCTCCCTCCAGCAATGATCCCCCACCCTGGCTGGACCTCCTGGGATTCCACTGCCTCCAATATATTCCAGCTTGCCCGCTCGGCCCCTCGGCCCGGCCCCGGTCTCCCTCCAGCCCCCTGTGCCCGAGCGCTTGCGGACTTACTCCCCTCCACTCTGTTCCCCCGCGCCGTGTCCATCTCCAGCCCCGGCGCCCTGCCCCTCCCCAGGCCTTGCTGACTGGGGTGCCTGCCAGCATCCTCAGGTGTCTCTCATCCCCACCACTTGGCCTTGGGGTCCCTGAGCTCTGTGTGCCTGGCCAGGGCTGTCCTCCAGGTGAGGGCAGAGGTACCTCCGGGGACCTGCCCAGGAGGCGGGGACGGGAGGACCAAGCACCCGGCCTTCCACGCTTCTGGGGAGAACCTGTGACCTCAGGGGCTTTGGAAGCTCTTGACGAAGAAGGAAAGTGACGCACATCCTGGGACGCCGGCTGCCACAGCCACTACCCCGACTCCTTACAGAGGCCGAGCTTTTGATCTCAGGGCTTCTCTTTCATCCTGGATTTTGAGCTCATAGGGAGAGAGAACACCCACCCCACTCCTGACTCCCTGTTTTTTCCACTTGGTGTCCAGTCGTTCCAGGGGATGGACGTCTGTGCCGGGGAGGAGCCTGTGGCTTTTGCATGGGAAGCCTGGTCCTTGCTCCTGCCCTGGATATTTCTTTCTTACAAGGTGGCCCTGAAATGTCCATTACATTTTAGTGAAGAAAAGGAAATCCTTGTTTGAAAGAGATTCATCTTTCTCTCTCTCGTTGACAACATGGCTGCTCGCCCAGTAACCAGCCCCATGGTTCAGTGTAAGAAGGGCAGCTGGTGATGGTGGGAAAGGTGGCGGGTCCTTCCTACGAGGACACGTGGGGTCAGAGAGGTGCTGCGGGGCCACCGGCTGGGAAGCGTCCTCCCCGTCACTTCAGCAGCCTCTGCAGACGGAGCCTCCCACACCGGCTTCCAGGTTTGCCCCACTGGAGGCGGGGGCCCAACCTGCCTTGTCATCCTCTCTCTCCCTGTTCCGGGGAAGTCCTCCCACTGCCAGGCTCTCAAGCAAGCACGGCAGTCATGCCGAGTGCCAGGGGAAGCGCGCTGCTTCCTGTCACGTCGGTGGTCTGGTTCTGCCCCGAGCCCCAGCGCTCACAGCTGGGGCCCCACAGACGCAGGAGCGCACAGTTACCCGGCAGACGTGTGGGCACACACGACGCACACGCTCACGTGGACGCGCGTTGCCACCCCCGCACACGGACTCCCAGCTCGGGGGGCAGCCCAGGGTGGGCAGGTGCAGGCAGGTGGGCTTAGGGGAGGGGCGAGGGCAGCCCGAGGGCTGCGGGTGAAGGGGCAGAGCACCCGTGGTGGACCCGGGGAGGGTGGGGACGGCGAGCTCTTGGGAGAGAGGCTCAGAGTGCGGCGGCCAGGCCGGGGCCTGTGTGGGCTTTCCTTGGCAAGCCCCCTGCTTCCCTGAAGACCCAGGCCCTCTTCCAGGAAAGCTCCCGGCTCCCACTTCCCCTTCCCCGGGCCCAGGGCCACTCACTACCCTTCTGCTCTGCTGCCTCGGGGGCAGGGGCCTCCCCTGCAGCCCATGAAGCGTGGGGTCCTGTCTCCCCTCCCCACTGATCCACTTTCTGGCACCGGAGACCGGGTCTGCCTTTTGCAGAAGTCTGAATGACGAAACGGCGCGGTATGTGCTGGTGCGCTTGGCACCTGCCTCGCGACGTGCTGTCCTTGTGCCTCTTCGCCGCGCGCCTCTTTCTTCCCATGGCCGAGCAGCATTTCGTTTCCTGGGGTGGACACTGCCTTTCCAGGAGGCCTGGGAGCTGTGGACCCCCCGGGAGAAGGGGGCCAAAGCCCGACTGCAGGCACAGGGACGCGTCTGCCTTCGCTCTCCCGTGGTCCAAACTGTGTTGGCTGCGGATATAAACCCAAGGGAAATTTACCGGCTCCCACGGCCCAGGGGTCCAAACACAGGGCTGGATCCAGAACCTCAAACTGTGTCATCAGGAATCTGTTTTCTCCACGTCTCTGCTCCCTTTCCTCCGGGCCTTCATTCCTCTCCCCAGGTGGGGGCACAGGCGGCCCCTGACAGCTCCAGGCTCATCTATCCAAACAGGGCAGCACGGGAGGAAGAAATGGTGGGGGGCAGAGGGGGAGGGAGGGAGGGGAACCCGCAGAGGCCCCGGTGGCTACTCGTTGGCCAGGCGCGGGTCGCTCGACGGCTCACCGGGGGGGCAGGGTAGGAGGCCACCCACCAGAATGGCCCAGGCTCTCCAAAGGAAAACCAGGGAGCTGTCAGCAACAGGGGAAGAAGGATGCGGGGCGGACAGAGCCAGGCTCCTTGCCCGTGGAGCCATCCCGCCGTGCTGAGGGCCGCGGGCACGGGAGGGCCGGCCGAGGGCTGGGCTCACTCCCACAGCTCAGCCGTCCTGCTGCAGTGGCGGGTGGCTGTCCAGCTGCTTTACTGTGCTTTGGCCTTACTTTATTTCTAAAAATAAGTGACGGTAGAAATATTAGAATGCGGACGTCAACGAGAAGAAGCACACATCTTGTAAACTTAACATAACTGAGACCAGGATGGACAATGTGAGGGCCGTCGAGGGGCTTGTGTTTGTGGATTTTAGTAACGCTTTCGAGGCCTGCGTTGCGTCCACAGTGAGAGAGGCCCACAGAAGGACACAGACTGGCCCCTGGGGGGCGCACCTCCTACGAGGGGGTCAAGTGTCTGAAGACACGGGGCACTTTCCTGGCGGTGAGTGGCAGTGCGGAGCCCTGACAGGCATCCGGGGTGGGTGGCTTGTCTCCAGCTTGTGGGCGAGGTCCGTCAGTAAGTTCACTGGCAGACGGTGGGGTCGTCTGCTCCCAGTCAAGATCGGAGTGAAAAACACATGACAAACAACAGATCACAAGGCGTTTCCCACCCATACACAGCTGGACCGTATTTCTCAGCTCACCCGCCAGAAATGGGCTTTCTCGGGGGAGCAGGGCCAGACCATACGGAAACTTCTAGATGGAGGCTTTCTGCGTCTTCCAGCACCAACCAGGGGCCATAATGGCTGACGGGATCGCTTGGATCTGTTAAATGAAAGCCCGACATGGCTGCAGAGACACCGATGACGACGTGTGTGAATCTGCTCGCCCCTCGCTTTGGCTAAGTGGCCCGTCTACATAAAGACATCCGATCGACAGCCACACACTTGCTCTTCCCGAATGAGCCGAACGGCAGCTTCCCCGATCTGCTTCTCGCTGGCTGGGCCTGTTCCTCCTGACCTGCCCCCTTGCTGGTGTTGGGGGCTGGTGCAGGCATCTCTCCGGAGGGCCCCAGGGGCTGGGCTGAAGAGGAGGGTGTTCTGTGTCCCCCAGAACTTGGAAAATGCCTGGAGAGCAGGTCTGGGGGGCTCTGAACTTTTTCTGAGGGTATCTGGGGTTGCCTCTGCCTTTGGACAAGGTTTTCCGGAGGTTTTAGAGTAGCACCATTGCCAGGGTAATTGTTCCAACCTGGCGTGCCCCCTTCCAGTCCCCCTTCCTCTTAAGGCCGCAGAGGGGCGTGGGGGGCGGGCAGAAGCCCACGTTCCCCCAGCCAGCTGGTTGGTCAGGAGCAGGGGGGCCGACGCTCTGGTTGAAGACCTGTCGAGGGTGGGGCTGGACGCTTCAGTCCATCAGGGAGGGGAGGGGTCTCTGGCCAGCACAGAGTGGAAGGGGCCCCAGTGGGGACTCCAGGTCCAGCCCTCTCCTTGCTGGGCACACCAGAGACACAAAGGTGGGCTGAAGTCATTGGCAGTTGTGGCGGGGCTGCAGGCAGGCCGGCTGGCGTCTGCTGAGGAAAACCAGGGCCACGAACATCTGACCCTTGTCACAGAACTGAAGGGCACTGGGTCCCTGGAAAACCAGGGCCACGGACATCTGACCTTTGTCACAGAACTGAAGGGCACTGGGTCCCTGGAAAACCAGGGCCACGGACATCTGACCTTTGTCACAGAACTGAAGGGCACTGGGTCCCTGGAAAACCAGGGCCACGGACATCTGACTTTTGTCACAGAACTGAAGGGCACTGGGTCCCTGGAAAACCAGGGCCACGGACATCTGACCTTTGTCACAGAACTGAAGGGCACTGGGTCCCTGGAAAACCAGGGCCACGGACATCTGACCTTTGTCACAGAACTGAAGGGCACTGGGTCCCTGGCCCAGGTTTGTCCGAGAAGCTTCTCTGTTCAGGCCGCAGAGGCCAGCATCCCCTCCGAGAGTGAATTCCTGGAACCAAGAACGAGGGAAATTGCCCCAAGGAGCGGGCTTCTCCTGTCCTTGTTACTTTGTCGCAAATCAGACACATTGGAGCCTGAGAGCTGGGTTGAGCTCGTGTGGGGCAGGGCTGCCACCCACCACCCGCCTCGCCCACCCTGGTAGCTGCAGGCTGGACTCCTGTCCATGTGGCCGCTATCCCGAGGCAGATGAGAGCCGGGGAGGGAGATGGGAGCTAGCAGAGCAGGGGCGGGGCCAAGCGCGCTGGGAGATCAGGAGAGGCCTCTTAGGTGAACCTAAATGCAGAGCCGGCCCTGCACTGAGGACGGCGCCAGGAGCCCACGGGCCAAAGCCCCGAGGGAGGCCATGTGCCCCCTGAAGCCTCCTGGGCTTGCGTGCGGAAGCCTCAGCAAATTCCTGGTCTGGGACCTTGGGGAAGGTCCCCAAGCCTGTCCTCATCTGTAAGCCGGGGCTGCCCTGCATTCTTCCTACGGTGAGGGTGAGGGACCAAAGATGCAGGGCCCGGGGTTCACAGCCCACGAGGGGCACCCCTCCACCCCCAGCCCTGCTCTGTCTCGTGCAGTCTGACAAGCAGGGAATCTGGGGGCACAGAGAAGTGGGGAGCCCCCCGGGATGCAGGATGTGCTCCCCTGAACATCCAAATTCCCCTGGACCCCAAGTCTCTCACTAGGGGGAAGGCGCCGTGGTCTCCACGCCAGCCTTACTCCTGTCCCTCCTTCCAGGTCAGCAGAGGTCCCCCCTCCAAGAGGCCCCCCTCCAAACCTTCAGCCATCCTGGTGGGTGTCTCCCCATCCACAGCAGTGACCTCGGCCACTCTCAGTGAACACAGTTTCCAATCAGTTCTGTCATAATATTAACACAATAATAAAAATAGCATCTGTACACCACGTGCCTCATCACCCCCAAACGGAAAGCCCTCCTGCCCCCGCCAGGAGTTCCCTGCTTGGGAAGTGATGGCTCAGGGAACTGCATGGGGCACAGAGGAAGGCTCGGGGACAGGAACTTCCAGGACGGGCCAGTGGTTCGTGGAGGGACCCTGGGTAGTCGTTTGCCCTCTGCACCTGAGCGACACCTGCCCGAGAAGGCCAGCCGGGTCAGGCCAGAGGCTGTGGGCACAGCGCTTCATTCAACAGTAGAAAAATGCCACGTTGTCAGAGCCTTTTCAGGACCTGCCTGCGGACAGCTCCTGCTGCACTGCTCACCGCCGGTCCCCAGGCGGACCCTGCGCTGGGCGGGCCGGGGAGTTGAGGCCGCCCGTGGGCACACGTGGGTTTGCAGGAACCCGGCGCCCAGTCCCCTCCCCTCCGTGTGTCTCGGAGTCTCAGGCACTGATTGTCTGTCCCGAGGAGGACAGCCCCAGCTCTATCACACGAACCCTCGAGCTGGAAGACGAGCGCCGTTCATCAGACTCTCAGCAAGTTAATTAAAACGCTTGCTTGGTTTTGGGCACAACTTGGAATGAGGGTGTTAACACGGAGACTCGCCGTATTTGGGGACGCCCTGGCCTGAGAACAGTCCTGACAAGCTTCTACTACGCCCTCCACAGATGGAGCGCCGATGCGTGAATTATTCAGGCGGGACTGTATTAACTGTATTGATGTATTAATAATTAATAATGACATGCTGATAACCGCTGCCGTGGCCGTCCCCGTGGTGTCCGCCCTGGGGGGGAGGGCGTACAGCTCCAGGGCGCTGGAGCCTGGCTGAAGGGCAGCAGAGAGCAGTGGGCGCATCCCGCCGCAGGGAGGTGCTGGGGGACCGGCGCCGAATGGCATGGTGGTGCAGCTCCGCCTCCAGGTGTTCCCGGGGGGGGGGGGGGGGGGGGAAGCCCAAGGACGCAGCCAGGCGTGTCCCTGAGCTGACCGTTTGCACAGGTGTCGCCGACAGTCGGCTGCGAGCTCCGTGCTGCTGCGTCAGGCCTGTGGGGGTGGGGTGCGTGAGCTCCGGGCCCACGCGACTCCACTTTGCCATCTGCAGAATGGATACAGCAGTTGGATCACTTTGCGGAGGGTTCCCACCGGGCAGGGGTGCGGCACCTGTCGAAAGCAGGCGCCTGGACTCGCTTTATCATCCCCCTGAGGGCTTTGCCTAATTTCCTTCCTTGGGAAGCATGGCAGTAAATTCTAGAAACTGCTGCGCTCCGTAGTGTCATGCCCCTCCTGGCCCAGAAAGGGGGCGAGGGGTGGGGCATAGGCTTGTTCTAAAAACAAGGTCTGGAGGTGGTGTTTGGAGAACGCTGTGGAGGCTGGTGCCGAGCCCTCCCGACACTGTGTTCTCAGTCCCTCTTCGTGGCGACACTTCCACCCAGACCACTGTCATTAGCCCCATTTTACTGGGCTGGAAGGGAGACTGGCAAGTCAGTGCCTTGTCCGAGGTCACAGCCACAGACAGGCCAGACTGGGCTTCAAATACAGGCAGAAGTTTCCAGAACCAGAGGCCATAACCACTAGGTGTCCCTCCTCCCGTCAGACGGCCCCTTGCCCTGCATGGTCCTGCAGCCCCTCCCCTCTTTCTCTCTGCCTCTCTCTCTCTCTTTTCTCTGCCCCCTGTAATGATGGCTCCAGGGTAATTACCTGGAGGGCCCCGAGCATATGAAGCCTGTCCCCGACGGCGCCTTCCAAGCGCACATGGGGACCCTTGGCAGCCTCACACCTGCCCGCACAGGCTCGTGTCCTTGGCCGCTGGCTCCTCTGGGGCGGCGTGACTCGGAGCGGAGCTGTCACAAAGAACAAAAGCTGTGGAACGTGCTTTTATGCCCTTTTGGCAACTTACCCCAGAATAGGCCTCTCACTCCTGAGTGAAGCTTCCCCCCCCCGGCATCTCGGCGAGATCCCGGAGGGGCCCAGCGAGGCTTTGTCCCCTGGTGCTTCCTGGGGGAGGGGCAGGGTCATCAAGGACGCCGGGAGGATGGGCTCATGTGCGCACGATGAGTTCTCCCTGGAGGCTGGCTCTCATCCCAGCCAGGAAATGGGGGTTTGCTGTGCCAGGCCCACACTGGGGCAGGGCTCCTGTCCAGAGTGGTCCAGGGAAGGGCTGCTGGGCACTGTCGGTCCCCCCAGTGCCAGCTGTGCGCCGGCGTGGCGTCCTTGAGCCTCGAGCCTTGGGGACGCCTCGGGGACAAGGGCTGGGCTGACGCAGCCCCTCTTGGGTGGCATCTCCCCACGGAGCTCAGCAACCATGCAGGGAACTAGGACTGTGCAGGTGGGGTTTGCGGTGGGATGGGGAGGGGGGCCATTGGGGTCCTGGATGGGCCATGGGTTTGAGGGCAGGAGGCCTCCCAGGAGAAGCCAAGGTGCAGAGGCGGTGTGACACATGGGACCTGCTGGGCGACTGTGGCCAAGTGACCATATGTCCTGACGTCAGTGTCCCGGGCCAGCCGAGCAGCTCATGGCTGCCCGAGGGTCAGAGGGAAGACCTTGCTCAGCATCTGATGGGGAGAGCTGGGTAGGTGGGCAGGAGAGCCCGGCCCCTTGGTGGCCCCTGGACCCAGAGGGCTGTGGGTGCCACTGGGGTGCAGCCCCCTTCCCAGGCCTGGCCTCCTTCTCTGTGCGAAGATGCTGTTCCTGCCTGAACTGCCCTCGAGGGGGAAACTCCTGTAGCGGGAGGCCCTGCAGGCCTGCAGGCGATGGTGCAGCCGCACCAAGACCTCAGCAGCAGCTGCGAAGATCGCGGGGGCTCTGCGGGCACCGAGCCCCACAGCCGGGAACCTGTGTGATGAGAGGCTGTGCGGTCCCATCAGGGCATTCACTCTAAAGCGAGTTTGACCAAGGAGCTGCTGCTAAGGCTTTGGAGAAACTGCTGGGCAGACGACTTGGGGGAGGGGCAAGGGCGGGCGGGCGGGCGGGGTGACTGGCACTTTTCTCACCGTCTGGATGTTCAACCAGCTGCAACGGCTGCTTGCATTTAAAAATGAGCCTTGAAAACGTTTGGAACACGAAGTTCAGGCGAGGAGGGAGATGCAGACCCCAGGTCCCGAGAAACCAGGGTTGAGCGCCCCCCCAGCCCCCAGCATCCTTCCTTTGTGAAGCCCTGGCGGGACGCAGGAGTCCCAGAGCCTCCACCCTCACCCCAGAGGCCTTCACAAGGGCGCTGCTGGTCTCTCACTTAACTTCTATTAGCTCTGCGTGTCAGGGCTGTTTAGAGAGAAAGCATTAGTACTTCCCCCAGGGTTTGCAGCCCAGCACAGGTGTGATATATGAGTGCTCTGTGATTCAGACCTACAGACCCAGGCTGCCCATAATATCTGTCCAGGAACCTGGGTGCGCGCGCAGGTCGGGGAGGCAGACAAGCCCCCGCCCCCCTGCTCCAGAGGGGCGTGCCAGTCGCTGCCTCTCTGGGCTGAGAGGAAAGATGGGCAAACAGTAAAACCGCTGAAACCGATGCCGGTAAACGGTAGCCACTCCCCACCCCTCCCCAGTGGGGCCACAGCTGGGCTCGACGCACCCACTCGCATCTCCGGCTGAAGGGCCGCCTACCCACCGTGTGCCCACAGAAGGAGGGGGCCTTGCCGGGGAGACGTCAGTCTTTGCTCTTGCGGCCTCAGCTGCTTGGATGGCCCACCCACATCGCAGAGGGTCACCCACTTTCCTTGAAGTAGGCTGGTTTAAGTGTTGATCACATCTGAAAATGCCTTCACGCAACATCTGAACTGGTGTTTGACCAAAGAACTGGGTCCCGAGGCCCAGCCAATCAAAGCATAAAATCATCTTTGCCTTCCCCAGGGTGATGGGGGGGGGCATGTCTTCTGAACTTCACTGCCAAGAAGAGCAGAAGTCTAGTGTTCCTGGGAATTAGGTCAGATCTTCCGCCCATTTTCCCAAGGAGGCCAGTGATCCGGTGGCATGAGGCACAGATGGATTTGTGGCTGTCTGGTCCAAGGAAATCTGCAGGCCTGGGTACCGCCGAGCTCTGCGTTCATCCACACCTTAATGTACCCAGGAAATACCTGAGGAGGCTCTGTCCCAGGCATCGCAGAGTCCAGTGAGGGGCAGGGCACGTGAGGCGTGGGGCTCATGGCAGGTACTCATTACCTGCTTTGGGTGAGTGGTCAGGGAGGACTTCCTGGAGGAAGGGATGTGTAAAATGAGATCCAGATGACGGGTAGGAGTTCTGAGCAGGCAAATTCTCCCCAGTTGTCCCCACACCTGCTGGCTACCTCAGGTCTGAGGTGCCCCCTGAGCCTGGGGACAGGTATGTACAACTTGTTCTGAGAACCAGCAACAGGCCCCTGCAGGTCTTGGCCACACCAACTAGAGGGCTTGTTCTGCGATGACAGTGGACTTGCCCCGCCTTCCCCGGGACACTCACAGCAGAGCTGAACACACGATGTGTGGGCGGAACCCCCTCAGACCCAATTTGCTGTGTGAGGCCCACCTGCGTCACGGGTCAGGTGTGACATGGCCGCACAAACACACACCACACACCCTGAAACACACATGCCACTCACACATGTCCCCAGTAGGTGACGGGTCGCCACACAGACAAGGTGGTGGCTGGCGTCTAGTGCAGTGCACATGTGACCACGGCCAGCAGGGATCTGGAACTGCCAGCCCAAGGTGGCAGCAGGAGGCTCTGCACAGAGCTGTGTCTCCCGCGGGCCACACTCTTCAGCACAGCTCAGCTGGACTCTCCGAGGCAGAGTGGGTCAGGAGGCTGGGGCCTGTGTGACCTGGGCAAGAGGCTGCCTCTGTCTGGGCCTCGGTTTCCTCATCTGTAAAGTACGACGACAGAAAACCAGCACATTGTGGGGGGGGGCGCCTCTCAGGCCCAGAGCTGGGAGGAGAGATGCCCGAGGCTGGAGGTGCCTCAGGGGCCCCCCTACCCTGAGGCTGCCACCCAAGCAGAACCTGGCATTGCACGTGGCTCATCCTTGCCACCAACACTTACTGGGCTGCCTGGGGCTCTGCCGTGGGGCTCTGGAAGCACAAACTGGGATGACGCACCACTGCCGCTCCGGGATTTCACAGACGTGTGAACTACATGTTCCTGAGGCCGAGTGTGGAAAGCTAATCTGGTGCCTTCACGCTATTTAAACGCGCTAAGGAAAGCCACTCTGGGAGCATGTCCAATCAGTCCCTCCATGAGCTGCGAGCCACCAGGAAGCACGGGTTCTGGGACACGGGTTGACAGCTGTCAGCAGAAAGAAGGGTTTCCTGGACGAGTTCATTGGGGGAGCACCTGGTACCAAGGTCACAGAGCCCCTCCTGCTGGCCTGCGGACCACCTCTGGGAAGCCGTGTGCTGAGGCTCGTGGAGCGTCCATGGGACCGAGGGTCCTGGGTACCCACGGTGGGAAGAGCTGCTTCCAGCCGACTTCACCCCGGGACCGTGAGGCTGGGCCCCCGCTGGCACTGTTGAAGGTGGAGGGCGGACGTGGGGACCTCTGTCAAGAAAAACTTGGAGTGACACATTCCCCAGGGTTGCCACAAGTGGGGAGCGCTGGTGTCTTCATCTGGGTCCCTGACGCAGGCCCTGGACAAAGGTTTGGGGCTCATAGTTTGTGTGGAGATGATGCCAGCAAATGCCGTGAGGAGCTGGGAGGAGAGGCCAGGAGGGGAGGAAAGGCAGAGGGGCGGAGCTGATGAGAAGTGACCGCCGAGGACTCTCTGCTGCGGTCCCGAGTGGGGGACCCCCAAGTGGGGGATGCTGAGTGTCTACCACCAACTCCCGCCCCTTTTGCTTGGGGTCTCTCTCTCCTGGAGGCTCTCCACCTGCCCCGCACGCCGTCCACTCAGGCCAGAGATGTTCTTGGGTGGGTGGGAGAGGCCGGAACTGTCCAAGGGGGCCTCGAGAATGTCCATGGCCCCCCACCTCCCATTGTGAGACTCGCTTTCAGCACCGAGGAGAGTGGCCTCCGGGCCTGTGCTGGTCCCACCCCGGGATCCGTGTTCTCCGGGAAGCTGACGCCAGGCTCGGCTCACGTCAAAGGCAGGGTTTTATGTCCCCGCCGGCCGAGGCAGAAAGCGCTGCACCTGCTGAGGGTAACATCTTCTCCAGCAGCGATTTACATGGGGGCGAGATTTACTCTTTCATTTGGGGCATGAATAACCAATTTCCTACTAATCTGCCAGGGCTTTTGTTATTAATATTATATGAGTTTCAGTTGTATAGCACTAAGGTTCGACATCTGTATACACTACAGAGTGGTCCCCACCACAAGTCCAGCTGTAGCCCACCCCCAACCCGTCCCCTCTGGAAACTGCTAACCTGTTCTCTGTATCTATGAGTTTGTTTTTGTTTCATTTTGTTTGTTGTTTGTTTTGTATTTTTAGGTACCACATGTGAGTGGAATCATCTGATATCTGTCTTTCTCTGTCTTATTTCACTTAGCATCATACCTTCAGGTCCATCCATGTTGTACAAATCGCAGGACTGCGTTCCTTTTTATGGCTGAGCAGTATTCCATGGTGCACACACCACATCTCCTTTATCCGTTCATCAACTGATGGACCCTTAGATTGTTTCCATGTCTTGGGATTTCTTTATCTATCCATCCACCCATCCATCCATCCATCCATCCATCCATCCACCCACCCACCCATCCACCCACCCACCCATCCACCCATCCACCCACCCACCCACCCATCCATCCATCCATCCACCCACTCACCCACCCGTCCATCCGTCCATCCACCCATCCACCCATCCATCCACCCATCCATCCATCCATCCATCCATCCATCCATCCATCCATCCACCCACCCACCCATCCACCCATCCACCCACCCACCCACCCATCCACCCATCCACCCACCCACCCACCCATCCATCCATCCACCCACCCACCCACCCACCCATCCATCCATCCATCCATCCATCCATCCATCCATCCATCCACCCATCCACCCACCCACCCACCCACCCATCCACCCATCCATCCACCCACCCACCCATCCGTCCATCCGTCTATCCACCCATCCATCCACCCACCCACCCACCCATCCATCCATCTATATATCTCCTTGCTTATTGGGGGCAGGACAGGGCTGGCACAGGCCTGGAAGTTCATGGGGCCCTTCCCTCAGCAGAGCTGGTGCCAAAGGTTTCCAGGGGCCCACATATTCGGGGGGGCGTTCTGGATAAACCAGCAGCAAACGGCAGTGATAAGCCCCAAAACCAAATGTGGGGAAGCTAGTGCTAGGCAGGCCCGCGGCATGCAGGGCCCGAGCTCCAGACCTCGCCCGGCCAGGACCTTTGCACGTCTGTGCGCGTGTGCAAGTCCCGCACACGTACACAGGGGAGTCAGAGGACAATGGAAGCTGTGCTGAGTGCACAGTGTTGCACATGTGACTCACGCAGGAACCTCTTCATACACATGCACACGCACACGCACATGTGCACACACAGGCACGGCCCAAAGCCTGCCCTTCCCATGGCCCTGGGAAGCACTTTTTGAGAAAACACGGCAAACCATGTGCAACCCCAGCTGGGGAGCCTTGGAGCCCGTTTCCATCCCGAGTCCTTGCCTGGCTGGTGGCGGGGGGTGGAGGTCAGCTCGGTGACTGGGTGGAGCCTGTTTGCAGCACTGGGCCTGGCGCAGTGAATGTGGCCCCCGCGGGCAGCGGAGGCAGGGCTTGGGCCAGCGTGGGGCCGGCCCGGCTGCGGCAGTCTCCACTGAGGGTCCATTAACAGCGTGGGCGGAGGCTCCAAGCTGCAGCCAGAGATGACTTAAGAGAGCGCCAGAGGGAAGGGACGTGGTCCAGGAGGGCGCCCCCGGCCGCCCTCACCGGCCTCGTCCGGCCGGGGCCAGCCCTGTGCCGAGTGAATAATGCAGCAGGCCGGCTGGGACAGGTGGGCAGGGCGGCTCCGGGCAGCCTGCAAAGGGCGGGCAGGACGAGGGTTGGGGGGTGTATGTGCTGCGTGTCATCCCCACGTCCCCGGAGAGAGCAATCGGTGACTATTTCGGAGCTGGGGAAGCTGAGGCCTGGAGGGCTCCCTGCCCAGCCCCGGGGCTGGCTCCCCGGCACAGCAGGCCCGCTCCCGCCAAGCTGAGCGAAACCTCCGCTGCAGAGGTGACATCAGGGCCCCAGGGCCTCCAGGAGCAGAGCGCACCTCCCGGGGGGAGCAGCAGGGCTTCCCGGCCAGGACACAATGGCTGCTTCCTCCTGCCCTGGCCCCAGATGCTCTGACCGGCCCCAGCTTAGCGAGGGCATCCTGAGCCCCCGAGATCTGGAGCCCACCCAGTCTGTCACCGGGACCAGGCAAGCAGAGGGATCGGCGGGGCTGGGAGGGCTGCCTCCTGGGGTCTGCCCTGGGGCTCCTCAGACGTCCCAGGTGGGCACATCGCCGCCCCTGCTCCAGCCCCCTTTCCCAGGGAGGCCCTGCCCAGCCTGGCAGGAGCGCTGTCGGACCCCTGGCAGCTGCCTGGAAACTTTCTGGGCTGGGCACGGACCCCACGGCAGCAGCCTCCCTCCAGGACCTGCCTGTGGTGCGGATGGAGCATGGGAGAGCACCCACGTGAGCACGTCCCAAGACAGGAGGAGGCCGTGGCCCCCCGAGGTGTGTTCAAGCCCCACTCCGCTGCTCACTGCTGCGTGTCTCCATTTCTCCATTTCTTCATCCACACGATGGGCAGCACTGACCCAGGAAACCTCTGAACCGGATAGAGGAGGTCGCTGCCCCCAGGGGCTCACGTTCTAGTGGGAGGTATCGGGGGGCAGCGCCTATATAAGAGCAGCTGAGACAACGTCTCAGCTCTTATAGGAGATAGGCAGATGGGGGCATGGAAGGTCAAGAAGGACTCCCCCCGGAAGAAATGTCTGATTCATGCCCGAGCCGCCACGCAGCCTTGTGGGAGAGCATCACAGGCCGCAGGAGCAGCAGGTGCAAAGACCCTGAGGCAAACGGGCTGGGGGGCAGTCCACGGCCAGAGGGGAGACCCATGCGGCTGGAGCCCAGGCAGAGAGGGCCTGTGGTAGGTCTTGGGGGGCGTTGTGGACCCCAGTAAGGAGCAGGTTTTGTTCTGAATGAGGTGGGGGCAGAGACGGCAGGATCTAATCCGTGTTTTCACAAGGTCCCTTTGGCTGCTGTGGGAGGGAGATGGAGGGGTGGAGCCTACGGGCAGAGGGAAACCCGAGGCTTATTGTGAAGGAGGAACCACAAAGCACAGAAGGGATGGGACGAGGCGGCTGAACGGGTGGCGGGGCCGTGGGATGGCCTGGGCCTGACGGGGCAGCAGGACGGTGCTGCCTGGCCACGCTGGGCCTGAGGCTCCCGCTGGCCTTCCCGTGGACAAGCAGGCCTTCGAGGGCTAAGACGAGCTCAGGGGAAATGTACGGACGTGGACGTGAATTTCGGATCGTCAATGTCCGGGTGACATTGAAGCCCTGGGACTGGCTGAGGTCATGAGGGGTGTGGACAGCAGGGAGAGGAGGCCTGGGTCCTGCGGCCCTGGGAAGCAGAGAGAAGAGGAGGGGCCTGGATGGGGGAGTGGGAGGGGAAGTTGGAGGACAGTGTGTGTGGTCAGGGCGGGCACACAGTAAGTGCTCAATAAATGCAAAGTCAGTAAGTTATTGACACAAAGTTCCCTGGTCGAGAGACAGTGGGACTTAGCTGTCTGAGTCCGGATGGACAGTGAACGGGTCCCTGGTGTCGGGGGTGGTGCCGTCGCCGTGGCAGGGCGCCCACGTGGTTCCCACAGAGGGAAACGGAGGCTCGGGGTTACACAACCTGCGCAGTGTGAGGGCTGCTCCGGGACCCACGCGGGCCTTCGCGCATCTCCCGTGTGCTCTCCGTCGAGGCCGGGGGAAGGGCCTCCCGTGGACCTCTGCCCTGGGCCACACTCACTGTGACTGCAGGGCAGGTGTTCAAGCCCGTCATCCAGGTGAGGTGACTGAGGCTCCCACAGGCAGGAGGGCAGCAGCCAGGTGGAGGCCCAGCGCATAGTAGGACAAACCCCCGCCCCTGGGCTCCTAACACCCGAATCGGCGGAGGTGAGCCCCCTGGAGTCACCTCCATAGGGCAATGACAGTGACCCTCCAGCAGCTGGGAGGGGAGACGGCTCCAGGCCAGGTGGTCAGCCTGGGACAGACGCCGGCTGCGTCTTCCCGGGAGCACTGCTCCCCGTGAGTCCCTGTGTAGCCTGGGGGGGAAGGGCTGGCTGTACGGGTGCTCAGCCCAGGTCAGCTCGGTAGCCCCTGGGGCCTCTGGCCATGTCGGCCCCGTGCAGGTCAGGCCCGGGCGCTGGTCAGACCTGGGTGCAGGTCAGGCCTGGTTGCAGGTCAGGCCTGGGCGCTGGTCAGGCCCAGGTGCTGGTCAGGCCCAGGTGCTGGTCAGGCCTGAGTGCAGGTCAGGCCCGTGTGCAGGTCAGGCCCGGGCGCTGGTCAGGCCTGTGTGCAGGTCAGGCCCAGGTGCTGGTCAGGCCCGGGTGCTGGTCAGACCTGGGTGCAGGTCAGGCCCAGGTGCAGGTCAGGCCCGGGCGCTGGTCAGGCCCAGGTGCTGGTCAGGCCTGGGTGCAGCTCAGGCCCGGGCGCTGGTCAGGCCCAGGTGCTGGTCAGGCCTGTGTGCAGGTCAGGTCTGGTTGCAGGTCAGGCCTGGGTGCAGGTCAGGCCTGTGTGCTGGTCAGGCCCGGGTGCTGGTCAGGCCTTGGTGAAGGTCAGGCCTGGGTGCTGGACCTCACCTGGACAGCCTGAGGGGAGGCCGGGCCACATGAACATCAATACTGCCTTAGCCAGCTAGGCTGCCTCAACAAAATACCACAGCCTGGGTAGTCTGAACACTAGAAACTCATTTTCTCACAGGTCTGGCGGCTGCAAGTCCGAGAGCAGTGTGCTGGCACAATCCGGTTTTGGCAAGCGCTCCCCTTCGTGCTGGCAGTCAGCAGCCTTCTTGCTATGTCCTCACGGGGCCTCTCCTCGGTGTGCCTGCAGATAGAGTGGCTCTTCTCATGGGGCCACTAATCCTACCATGAGGGCCACATCCTCATGACCTAATCTAACCCTAATTACCTCCCAAAGCCCCCTCTCTAAATACCATCACATTGGAGGTAAGGCTTCAACACATGGGTTTCAGGGTAATTTTAGGGGCACCCAGAGGTTCAGTCCATAATGTGCAAAAATCCTCAACAGATACTAGGAAATTGAATCCAGCAAAAATAATGAGTCTGTCGTGACTGAGCGGAGCCATCTCTGAATGCTTGGCTGGCGCGATGCTCGATATTCCAGTTACGATACCTGGGCAGTGCCGTTAGCTCAGGGAGGCCGTGAGGACTCCATGGGCAGCCACCACAGCTGTCCTGCAGCTGGAGGGGAGGCTGAGTGCCAGCAGCCGGTCGGGTGGGCTGAGGTGTCAGCACATTGATGCAACCTCTTCTTTTTCTGCGTCAAAGTCGACCAACATCCTTGGACTTGGGCAGCAGCTGCCCATCCTCCCGCCTCGACCGTGGGGGAAAGTGGGGCAGGGCCGGACTCCAAGTCTGAGCTGGGAGCTGGGAGCCACTCGGCCACACGTGGAGTTAGGAGCAGAGGGGCTGGAGCCCACTCTGGCCCCTGCCCACCATTCTCCGAGCCACTCAAGCTGCCTGGGACACAAAGCCCTCGTCAGATCCCAGTTTCTCTCCCCACACCCCAGCTCTGGGGGTGAGTAATTGATGGCAGAGCTGGTGAGCTCAGAGCTGGTGGGGTAGGGGGCGGTCTGGCTGGGTTGCGGTGACTCAGTAAGGAGGAGACGGGAAGAGACGCATCTCACACACACCGGCCAGCGGTAACGGGCAGGAAGGGGGACGTGAGACATGTGGGCGTGACAGCGTAATGGCCTTTGGTTAGAGCAGCCCCTGAATGCGCTGGCCTGGGGAGGCTCTGAGCTGAGGCCACACCACTGGCCGGGCTGGGAGGGCGGGGTGGTACCTCCTGCTGCAGCACCTGCTGACCTTGGAGGGGCGGTGGTTGGGTGGGGAAGAGGCTGCCTCTTGGGGACCCGCACCACTCGGCCACACCTAGATGGGGACGCATCAGGGCCGGACCCGGGCCCGCCCTGCCTGTTCAGCGTGACGCCTGCCTCCCCTGGGGGCCCTCCCGGGACCTGCCAGCAGAGGCTGGGAGGCTGGGGTAGTGAGGGCCTGACTACATGGGTTCCTGTTACTGCTGCATCACGGGCACCCAGACTTGGGCTGTAAGATGACCCAGTCCATTGCTTTCAGAGCCTGTGTGGCAGGATTCGGACAGGCCCCATGGGATGGCCTGGTTTTGTTCCTCAAGGTCTGGGAAGACTTGAGCCTGGGGTCCAGTCACCTGAGGGCGTCTCCTGCAGTCGTGGGCTCTGTCAGCGGAACCTTGGCTGGGACCCCTCCCGGGGCCCTGAACATGGCTCCAACTTCGGCACCTGGCGCCCAGCAGAGACCAGTGCAGCCTGGGCCACCTTTTATGGCCAAGACTCTGGAGTGGAATGGCGTCATTTCCACCATGGTTACAAGGCCGCCAGATTCCAGAAGAGGGGACAGAGACCCCCACCCCTCCATGGAAGGGTGTCAGAGTAACACTGGAGAAGAGCCTGGGGCTGGGAGAGACCTGTCTTTGGAAAAGTGCATCCGACCCTTGAGTGGCTGCCAGCAAGGCCCAGAGCTGCGTGCAGCCACCCGCAGGCGCTGCCGCCAGACCCCGCGGACTGTCCTGCTCCGCCAGGCAGCCCTCCTTCCTTGGAGCCCTGGGTACAGCGGGAGTTGCTTCTCTGATTACTGTGACCCCTGGGGGAAGGGGTGCACCCCACACACACCTAAACACTCCCAGAGCTCGCCCAGGACAGGCCTCAGGTCGGGGCCTCCCTGCTCAGAGCCTGGGGGAGAAAGCACACCCACTCCCGGCTGAGCCCAGACGAGCTCCCAGACCCCGACTGCGGTCATGCCCTCGTGCTCGGCTGCCCTCCCAGCCGTGCTCCCAGGTGAGAGGCCCGGCCCCCAGCCTCCTTGCCCGTCTGGAGCCACTGGAACCACACTGGTGGCCTGGCGCCCACCAGCCTGCTGTGCTCAACCCTCTGTGAACGTGGGGCCCCTCCCTGCTCTGCACCACCCAGCTGGGCTCCACTGGTCACAGACGTCTCGTCCCAGCCCAGCCCGGTGATCCACTGGCCTCCCTTGGGATGTCTGCTTTTCTGTTGCATCGGTGACGGGGGTTGGGGGGTGTGATGAGAGGTGGGGGTCTCAGCCTGGCTGGGGTCTGAGGACGTGGTCCCTACACCCCCTCCAAGGAGACTGTGCCCACTCCCCTCCAGCTGTGCGGGGCAGCAGGGGAGTGGCTGGGTGGGAGGGGGAGAGGCTGAGCGGAAGGGGCCCCGAGTGGGGAGACGGGGCCACCTGGACCAGCCCTAAGCCCCAGATCTCTGGCAGCTCCGGTCGAGCCCCACTTGGGGCCCCTTTGGGGCCTGATGCCACCTTTCCCTGACCCTGCAGCACTCCTGCGGCCCTCAGCAATGGCCAGCCATTCTCTGCCAGGGCCGGCCCACGCGCAGGGACAGTGGGAGGAGGGGTGCCCTGCAGGCCCATCCTCATGGGGCCAAGGGACAGCTCACAGCAGCTTCAGGACCCAGCAGGCCTGCAGGTGGCCCCTCACCGGTGGCCAGTCTTCCAGGTGAGTGAGCCACTGGTGGAGACCGGCTGGCCGTTGGGAATCATGTGAACTGTTATTTGTCATTAACTCTTTTTTTGATAGGTTTTTTTTTTTTTGGCTGCGTTGGGTCTTTGTTGCTGCACACGAGTTTTCTCTGGTTGCGGCGAGCGGGGGCTGCTCTTCATTGCGGCGCATGGGCTTCTCATTGCAGTGGCTTCTCTTGTTACAGAGCACGGGCTCTGGGCACGTGGGCTTCGGTAGTTGTGGCGCATGGGCTTAGTTGCTCCACAGCATGTGGGATCTTCCCAGACCAGGGCTCGAACCCGTGTCCACTGCATTGGTAGGCAGGTTCTTAACCACTGCGCCACCAGGGAAGTCCTGTCATTAACTCTTCTCTGATGTCGCTCTATGACCTGACGAATAGTTGAGCTGGGCGGCCCCAGAACGTTTAAACTTTTTCGCATTCGGGAATTGCAGGGAAGCACACATCTCCGGAATGTTCTGCCTCACACCTGTCCGGGCAACTTTATAAAATCCAAATTGCCACGCCCACCTTTTGGCCACCATCTCATTAATAACGAATAGAGCACTTATGGACGACACCTTCCTTCAAATGCAACGACTAACCTACTTGGCTTTCATGCAAGTGGGTGGCATCATCTGAAATTCCAAAAGGAGAGAAAGACACTGCTGGTCAGAGAGGGGGGAGAGCAGGGAGGGCCAGGGGCTGATGAAGTCCCTGCTGTCAAGAACAATCCCTTGCTGGAGAACAAAGGGTAAAAATAGCAACCCAGCTAAATGGACCACACTCCTGGCGAGCGATGCCGGCTCTTCCTGCCCCCAGCTCTCCGAGGACCTGCGGGTTGACCCTGAGCTGGGAAGTGCTGGGCTGGGGGCCAGTGAAGCACTCAGCGCTGAGAGCGGCCCAGTTTTAACTGGTGTTATTCATTAGCTGTTTTACTCAGCTGGCTGGCAGGGCCCCAGCATGGCCCCAGCTGCCTCCACGGCTGGAGGGACGCGGGACTCTGGGCGAACGTCCCCCAGGGCCAGGCAGGGTGCACCCCCCACCACAGCATCCTCTCCTCCCTACTCTCTGGGGGCGTGTCCCAGAAGACCCGTACCCCCAGCGCTCACCACCCGTCCCCAGGCCCTGCCCAAGGAAGCTGGCTGCCAGCTCTCACTTTCTGTGGGTGACTGAGGTCCTGGCCTGGGGAACCCCTCGACTGCATGCCTGTCACGAGCAGATTCCCCGAGCTGTGGCCCAGCCAGAACCGCAGCTCATTTCAGCTCAATATTCACACTGAGGAGTACGAGGATCCGCTATGTGTCCGCTGTGGGCATTTTAGGGAATTTGGTTTCCTCCTTAAATAGCATTCAAGGGGACTAGCAAACTCACCCCCCAACCAAGCTCCCGACAGAGTAAAGGGCCTTGTACGCAGCATGCTCCCAGACGATGCTCGCCCAGACTGCAGCTAAAGTCTTCCTGTGCTCAACACTACTCGGGCCTAAAAAGGAACGAAATAACGCCATTGGCAGCAACATGGATGTGACCAGAGGTGATCATACTAAGTGAAGTAAGTCAGAAAGAGAAAGACAAATACCATATGATATCGCTTACATGTGCAATCTAAAATATGACACAAATGAACATATCTATGAAACAGAAACAGAATCACGGACATAGAGAACAGACTGGTTGCCAGGCGGAGGGGGGTGGGGGAGGGATGGAGGGGAAGGTTGGGGTCAGCAGATGTAAACTTTTATGTATAGAATGGATACACAACAAGGTCCTCCTGGAGAGCACAGGGACCTATATTCAATATCCTGTGATTAACCATAATGGAAAAGAATATTTTTAAAAAATGAGAAGCTATATATGTACAACTGAATCATTTTGCTGTATAGCAGTAATTAATACAACGTTGTAAATCAACTAGACTTCAATTTAAAAAAATTTATATATAATATATATAATTTTATATATATACATTTTATATATATATATCTAGGGCCTACCTTCAAACCAAGGCGGCAACGCCCACATTTAGAAATCCGTTCTGCTTTACTGTCTCCTGCCTGGAAACTGTTGCAGGGGTGCAAACACTGCATCTCACACTCTACGATGATCTGAGATGGGCCAATAACATGTCTCGTAAACCTGAAAATGCCGCGCCCCTGACCCCCTGCTCTGTGGCCATTACAGCGGAGTTCTGCAGCTCCGAGGCCACGGGGAGATGGGGTCAGCTGGGACTTCCTTCCCCGCTGCAGAGGACATTTGTGGGAGGACCCCGTTCTGGAGGTGGGGGGACCTGGCTTCTTCTGGGGGATCCATCCCTGCCCCTTCCCAGCCCACATGTCCCAGGGCTGGCTGGCTGGCCCTGGTCCAGGGCTGGCCCATGGCCTTGGCGGCGTCAAGGAGACTCAGTTCTACGAGCCGTGATGAAAGGAGCAGCCTCTGTCTTTGCAGGGGGCTGCTTCTCTGCTGGCAAGGTGGGCCTGCAAGGGCAGAGCAGTGGGGCAGGGTGGATCTCGTGCTCATAAATGTGCCGTAGGGCCCGAGGATCACCGATTTAAGGCCTTGTTGGCCGTGATAAAGGTGAAACGTGTAAATGAATCAGGTGCTGTGCAGAGAACAGCCTGGGAGGAAAAGGGTGAAGCCGGGGTCCCCCCACCGTTGGCCAGGCTGGGGCGGCAGGGACAGGGAGGGTGGGAGAAGACACTGGGGGCCAAGGGGCTCCCCGCAGTGGCGGGTGACCCCCACCCCCCAAAGCCATGTCCTGGCTGGTGGCCGCCCTGTCAGGGGACCCAGGGGAGCGAGTGGAGTGGGGAGGAGAGGGAAGAGGTCGCTGGAAACGTCCAGGGGGCCCCTGGAACACTGGGTGGAGGGCCCTGCCCCCCACCGCCTGGGCCAGGGGACACTGGGAGGCCCCTGCAGGCGTGTGGGAGCTGGACCGGTGTGCACACCCCCATTGGGCGTGTCCCCGAGCCCCCGAGGACAGGCCCACGTGGGTGAGGGGCCCGAGCCGGCGGGCCTGGGAGCATTTTTTTTTTTTTTTTTTGGCGGTACGCGGGCCTCTCACTGTTGTGGCCTCTCCCGTTGCGGAGCACAGGCTCCGGATGCGCAGGCTCAGCGGCCATGGCTCACGGGCCCAGCCGCTCCGCGGCATGTGGGATCTTCCCGGACCGGGGCACGAACCCGCGTCCCCTGCATCAGCAGGCGGACTCTCAACCACTGCGCCACCAGGCAAGCCCCTGGGAGCATTTTAGTTGCGAATGGAAGGATGGGTGGTGCTTAACTGGGAGGGAGGAGGACAGCCCATTCCAGGGAGTCGGTGTGGTCAGAGGCTGAAGGGAAGCTGGGCCAGGCCGCTGGGAGGGGTTCGGTCTGTTTCTAACGCAATAGAGAACCACTAATGGGCTTTTAAACTGGGGCGACGGGGAGGGGGACGTGATATGATTCAGCAGCTTGTGTCTTTCAAAGATCACTGCTCTTGTGACTGGATTGGAGGGGGCAGGGTGAGGGATGATGGGGTGGTGGGGGGATGTGTTAGGTGTCAGGTGACAGAAGGTGACGGTTTGTACGGGGCGGGGGGAGGAGAGACGCCCACAGACACCAAGGACACTTGGGGCGAAGTCAGAGGGATGAGTCCCAGCCATGCTCAGCTGAGGCCCTTCCTGCATCGGTCAGCTGTCACCGCGTGACCAGCATCCCGCGGCAGGCGCCCCAGGCGTGTTGCCCTCACTCCTGGGTCTGTGAGTTGGTTGGGGGTGGGCTGTGGAGGACAGCGGTCACCGCGTGACCAGCATCCCGTGGCAGGCGCCCCAGGCGTGTCCCCCTCACTCCTGGGTCTGTGGGTTGGTTGGGGGTGGGCTGTGGAACCACAAGCTCTACCCACTGTGCTTCTTGTTCTTCTGGAGGCAGCAGGCTGCCAGGGCCAGTCCTTCCCATGGAGAGAGAAGCAGAGCACGGCCCACCCGCCGACGCGCAGAGCGAGCCTTTGCTGTCGAGCACAGGGTCCCTATGGGGTGTGGAGTCCCAGGACTGCCCCTGGGAACAAGGGCCTCCGGCCCGGACAGCGCTCCCGTCCCCGGTCATCTCAGAGGACTCAAGGGGCAGTGACCAGCAGCCTTTATCGTAGGTCTAAGGAAAAGCTTCACAAAGGGGGAGGTACTGGCCTCAAGTCATCGTACGGGGCAGTGTTCATGAGGCGTGTAAACTGTTTTAAAAGGCCTCTCCCCGGGGGTCTGTCCGATGCAAACCTGGGTCAAATGAACAAAGAAGTGCGGGGCGGGGGGGCTCCCAGGCTGTCCACGTGGAGGAGCAGGAAGGCTGAGCGGAGTCCAGCCCAGAGGCCTCAGCTCTCCCCCCGAGGGGTCATAAAGGACCAGGAGCTTTGGGAACAGCGCGCCCGCCTTCTGCAACCCCTGTCTGGCCAGGCAGCCGCAGTACAGTCATCGGTCGCGAGGATGCTCAACATAAAAGGATTGCTTTCCGGGAAAACTGCTGACGCGCAGGACTCTGGCACAGAGAGAGCTTGAGGCAGTCGGGCCTCCCGGATCCGCACGACCCGTAATCAATTTTCAACCCTTGGAACAAAAATAGTCCTGATTTATGAAGTTCCACAAGTTGTTTCTTTTCTGCATCGCCCGGCGTTGGAAGCAGGGACGTCCTCCCAGGCAGCCCCATCGGGCGCAGGGCAGGGAGCCTCAGACCGGCACATCCACGACCCTCCCGGGCTCCCACAGGGCCCAGCGCCTCGCACGCTGACTCCAAACACAGCGGCAGCAACCCTAGCGTCCACGTCTCCCGCGGGAACCCGGCCACACCCACGCCGGCCGTATCTGGGGGACCGTGTTTCTGTGCTTTTGTGGCGCTCATGGGCTCTCCTCTCTGAGACCTTGTGCTCGCTGGGGTCAGCAGTGGCTCTGAAACTGACTGTTACTTCAGGGGGGTCACTGCCCAGTAGATGGAAGATGACCCATTAAGGGAAAACAATTCTCTCCAAGTCCACTGACCTGGGAAAACTTTGTATTCAGAGGGGTTGGTGAAGATCTATAGGATCTGTAGGAAATATCAGCTTCTACCCATTTAAAAACCATATAATCATGTTCCATCTGCAATCGCCGGTCACTAATGCAAGATCCTCAGCTAACTTTTAGGTAAAGCATCTGAAGCGTAGATTAGAAGCTTTGCGTCACCACATACCCCAGTCCACCAGGCAGATAAAGTAGTGGGCATACAGATGAATCACTTCGTTATTCTGGGATGGCGAGGCCCTTCCAAGCACCGCAGAGGAAAAGCGTGATATATCTGGCTACGTGAACATTTAAAATGTCTGTATGGTTAAAGATGCCATAAACCCAAATTAAAAGCACATGGCAAACCAGGAGTAAGTGTTTCAACCCATGTTACAGACAAATGGTTCATAGTGTTCTGAAAAAGCGGTACGTTTCTGAAGGACAAGCACCTCCACAGAAAATGGGCAAAAGACTTGAACAGGCGTCTCACAAACGCTCTGATCGGCTCGTGACAAACACTTGATGTCGCCTGAATCAAAGAGGTGCGATGAAAGCCCTGACGATAGTCTGTTTGTCTTCTGTCAAACTGGCGAATAATGGTTGAAATTTTAAAGCTGATGCTGGCCAAAGAAGAGAGAAAAGACACCCTCATGCCCTGCCAGCAGAAGTATAAATTGGCATGTCGTTTTTGGAGGGTGCACAGATGGACTAAAATCCCGATAAGATCCGTGGAACTGCGTCCTGCCTGAAGATTCGCAGGCAAGAATAGTCATTACACATAATCCCCAAAGCTGGGAACAATCTACGTAAGTTAGATAAATTATGGTAGAACAGGATGTAGCCCCCGAGAAAGCTGTAGACGACTATTTATGGGCACAGAATGTTATCCATTATACACTGCTAAGTGGTAAAGAGGGTTACAAAAAACGGCGGGCATCGCGTGTGTGCTATTTTATAAGAAAGGAGCGAGTAGATAGATGGTCAAGGGCGTGTGCACACTGGTCATCGCTCTCGCGTGACCACAGGACCTTCATAAACTTTCTTGCTACAAATCAGAAGAAATTACAAGACAGGTGGATCAGTCTCCTAGCTACCCTGCTGACTAATCATCATTCTGTTCCCAATAATTTTGTTCTACAAATCACCTCCAGTTGAGTTATTTGGAATCATGATGCCAAGAGGCACGCACTTGCCTGAGACCGGCAAACACAGACGAGGAAGACGGGCACCCTCCGGTCAGCCGGATCCAGCAAGTCAATTACTGTAATAACAGAGGGGGAAGCAGCAGGCGGCCGGGGCAGACCTACTGTCATAATATTTTCCTTGCAATTAAAACTGAATTTCTAAAAGGTAACGTGAGTGGTGGAGAGGAAAACAAGCGCCTGCCTTTCAGAGGTGAATAAAGGCCGTGTGAGCCGTGGAGACCGGTGCCGCCGGATCTGCATTCCAGCTCCCCGCTCACCCGCAGGGGGATCTGGGCAAGCTACCTCACCTCAGGGTTTATCCTGACCTGAGACGCTGGGGAACGATCGTGTCTGGCCCACAGAGGGGTTGTCACAGGGTTAGAATCCACTTTGGAAGTATTTGAGAAATATGTGTGGCGACTGTCAACCTTGGTATGTTACTGTATTTAAGCACAACACAACTCCTTTCCAGGGAATTTTGCATGGATAAGGCTTGTGAAAAGCCAGTTAAGGGCTTCCCTGGTGGCTCAGGGGTTGAGAATCCTCCTGCCAATGCAGGGGACACGGGTTCGAGCCCCGGCCCGGGAAGATCCCACATGCCGCGGAGCAGCTGAGCCTGTGCGCCACAGCTGCGGAGCCCACGCTCTAGAGCCCGCGAGCCACAACTACTGAGCCCCCGTGCCACAACTACTGAAGCCCGTGTGTCGCAACTATTGAGCCCATGCACTGCAACTACTGAAGCCCGCGCTCTTTAGGGCCCAAGTACTGCAACTACTGAAGCTCGCATGCCTAGAGCCCGTGCTCCCCAACAAGAGAAGCCACCGCAATGAGAAGCCCGCACACCACGACAAAGAGTAGCCCCCTCTTGCCGCAACTAGAGAAAGCCCACGCACAGCAACAAAGACCCAACGCAGCCAAAAATAAATAAATAAATTTATTTTAAAAAATCCAGTTAAGGCACGTGCATACCCTGGACCCATCAGCTCTGCGCAGGTCTCCCCAGGCACGGGCTATGATGTGCAGGTGGCACCATTCGTAACAGCCCCAAACTGGAGACAGCCTAGTGTCTGTGAGCCATTTAATGGATAAACTGTTGTGTGTTTGTACAATGGCGCACAATAAAGCAGTGCAAAGAAACAGTCTGCCACTGTATGTGAGAACCAGGATGAATCTCATGAATATAATGTCACATGAAAGAAGCCACACACACACACGTACTGAACGATTCCACCTAAGGTAAAAGACGGGAAAACTGGAAAACAGGACGGCAGTTCCTCAAAAAAGTAGAAGCATAGAATTACTGTCTGATGGGACTTCCCTGGTGGCACAGTGGTTGGGACTCCGAGCTCCCAGTGCAGGGGGCCCGGGTTCGATCCCTGGTCAGGGAACTAGATCCCACATGCATGCCGCAACTAAGAGTTCACACGCCACAACTGGGGAGCCGGCGAGCTGCAACTAAGGAGCTGGTGCAACCAACAAACCAAACAAACAAACAAATAAACAAAAAAGAATTACCATCTTATCCAGCAACTCTGTTTCTGGGTATTTACCTGAGGAATGAAAGCAGGGTCTTGAAAAGATATTTGCACATGCATCTTCATAACAGCATTATTCACAATCACCAAAAGACAGAAACAACCCGGATGTCCATTGATGCATCTTTATAACAGCATTATTCACAATCACCAAAAGACAGAAACAACCCGTATGTCCATTGATGTCCAAAAAAATGTGGTCCATGCAATGGAATATTATTCAGCCTTGAAAAGGAAGGGAATTCTGACACCAGCTTCAACATGGATGAACCCCGAGGGCATGATGCTAAGTGAAATAAGCCACTTATAGGAGGTCCCCAGAGGAGTTGAATCCATAGACAGAAAGTACAATGGTGGGTGCCAGGGGCTGGGGCAGGGGGGATGGAGGGGTCAGTGTTTAGCATGTAGTCAGTCTCCGTCCCAGCAATGCAGAGGCTGGGCTGGCTGGCTCCACGGCACCAGAGGGCATTGCTGCTTTTCTCCAGGCCGGAAGGAAGGAAAGGAATCTCTGCTTTGCACCCAGCACCCTGACGTCTGATCCAGCACAGGGATTTGGGAGACTGGCCCCTGCCCTCCCCAAAGAGCAGCCCCCAAGTGCAGAAAGCCAAGCTCCACCTCTATCTCTGCTGTGCGGCGGGGAGACAAGCGCAGAGGAGAGAACATTCAGGAATCCTTCAGGGAGGGAGGCAGAGAAGTGGGGGGAGGGAGGAACAGTCCTGACAGTCGCATCCTTGGAGGCCCTGGAGGAGAGGAGAAAGAGTGTTGAGAGGGAAAAAACATTTAAAGAAATAGTGGCTGAAAACTCCCCCAATTTGGTGAAAGACATAACTTCGCAGATTCAAGAAGTTCAGTGGACCCCGACCAGAATCAGTTCAAACAACACCACGCCCAGACACATCATCATCAAACTGCCAAAAACCAAAGGTGAAGAAAACTCTGGGAAGCGGCCATGGAGAGGTGGAGAGGAGGCGGAGAGGAGGGAGGGAGGGCGGAGCTGAGGGAGGGGGGCGGAGCTGAGGGAGGGAGGGCGGAGCTGAAGGAGGGAGGGCGGCGAGGAGGGAGGGAGGGCGGAGCTGAGGGAGGGAGGGCGGAGCTGAAGGAGGGAGGGTGGAGCTGAAGGAGGGAGGGCGGCGAGGAGGGAGGGAGGGCGGAGCTGAGGGAGGGAGGGCGGAGCTGAAGGAGGGACGGCAGATCCCCCAGGGATGCCAGGCCCAGGGCTGACACCAAGGCGTGCAGCTCCAGTGCCGGCTGGGCAGATCCCTCAGTGGGATGCTTTGTGATGCAGACCCAGACAGCAGGGAAGTCCGCTGGAGGGAAAAGGGAGGCTCCTACCAGGGCTGCCCCTTCTGGGCTGTCTCACCTGGAAGAATCAGAAAATGGGATTTCACGGGTTACAGACAAAGGGGAGACCAATCTGGGGATGTGAAGGACACCACAGCTGCAGGTCAAGGACGAGAAGCAGAACCCCAGAGCTGGGCCCAAGAGTTAGAGGGACCTGTAGGACAGACGGAGTTGGAGGTGAGGATGGTCCAGCCCCTGGTCGTGGACCCAAGGGCAGAGCGCATCCTGAGGATGGCTTTCCCCAGGCTGGAAGGGGCTCAGGAGCTGAGCCCTGGAGCCTACAGGACCTGGTTCAAAGCCAGCTCTCTCTGCCACTAGCTGGTGGTGGGCTCTGGACCAAATTTCTTACCTGGGAGACTCAGTTATCCCATCTATAAAGTGGGCATAAGACAGCCTGTGCTCCATAGGCTTGTTGTGGAAGGCCATGCTCGGTGCCTGGCCCGTGGCTCCCACGCATGGCTGTTACTGTTATCTTCCATGGTCCCGCCCAACCCCTAGACAGGCAGGACTCTGAGTGGGGTGGCCTCCCTCCTGGCCAGCTGGTAAAAGTGTGGAGGTTTTGTTTTCCTGAATTTACTCTCTGTGGATTCAAATCTCAGGGAAGATGCCAAGGAGAAGCTGCTCGCAAAAGAACAGTTGAAAGTGGACTCCATTCAAGCAGAGCCCGCTGGGTTCTCATCACCTGGGCAGACAGAGCAAAGAGGCAGAGGCCAAAGGACCGGCAGATACCCTGCCCCCCGCTGCCCAGCTGAGGACCTGACACAGCACTTCCTGCAGGTGGATCCGCACCTGTGCACGGTGCGCCCTCCCCTCACCCACGCACAGGGGCTTCCTCCACAGACCCCGCCTCCAGACAGCCCCCTGCCCGTGGCGTCCGATGGCAGCCAGCTGTAAGCACGAGGTGACGGCTCTGGAAGAGGTGGTGCCCCTAGGTCTCCCACACCCACCTTCCTGTCACCCTCTTTCTCCTGTTTGGGGGAATGTGGAGCCCAGGCCGGCCCTGGAGGAGCCGTGGCCTTGATGATTCAAGACAGGGACTCGGTCGAGGATGCCCCCTCCTGAGAGGATCCGAGTGGACGCCGGAGGCCCCGCGGGTGCCGGGCAGACACGGGAACCGGAGAACGGAGCCTCCCGGGGGGTTTTGTAGCTTCCTCTCCTGCTGCAGCAAAGACAGGGACTGCTGGGCACGGAAGAGCCATGCCTGTCTGGACACAGAGCCTCGGGCGGGAATCCGGCTCAGAAGCCAGTGCTCACAAGGTCACCAAGCAAGGCCACCTTCCTAGGTGATGCCGTTTCACTCCCCTCCTGGGAAGGCAGTCCCAGGTTCTCCCTCAGCAGGACCAGCAGCCGCCCCTCCCCTCCAGCCCACAGACACCAGCAAAGACACCGCCTGTCCTGTGGCTGCCGCAGCCAGGGCGGCCAGGGCGGGACCCGGGCCTGGGCGGGCTTTCTCACCTGGCTCCGGGGCCCGGGGCGGCCGGTGTGTTCTGAGCCGTGAGTGCGGAGAAGCCGGCTACCATCCCTCACGTGCACCTGATCCTTGCTCACAGAGCCCCTTCCTCCAAGGGCAGACTTCCTGCGTGGCTGTACCCCTCTCAGGGCCAGGAAGGAGGGCAGGAGGGGGTGGTGACAAGACATGCCCGGCTGGCCTGCCTGTGTTCTCGGTGGCTCCAGGGTCCCCCGATGGCAGCCAGCTGACTTATCACCTTCCTGCATCATCGACCTTCTCAGACCCGCGTCCCAGGGAGGTGCTGCCTGAGGGGCAAGATGGAAACACAAAGGAAGGACACAGGTAGGAAACACAGGTGCTGGGGGCCAGCTGGGCGGCGTCCAGCTCTCTGCGGCCTTGTAAGCAGCTACCGTCCAGGCCCACTGCCCTTTCATCGCACCTGCCACCCCAGGGAGGCACCAGGAGAAGCGGGTGTCAGACCGCCTTCCTTCTTATCCACCTCCTGGCACTGCCACTCACCCTCAGTGGCCGTGGGAAAGGCCGACGGGCACCTCCCGGCTTTTGCGAGGCAGGTGACCTCGAGGGGGACACAGGACAGCGGGCTGAGCATCCCGGGGAAAGAGCCACGGCCACCCCGGCAGACCCAGGCCAGGAGGATGGACGTCCCGCAGTGGGTGTGGGCCAGCCCTCACCATGGCCCGGCTCTAGGGGGGTTCCACGGCCCCAGCCCACTCGCCACCACGCTCCCCCGCTTCTTGCCTCAGGCTGGCTTTGCCACCAGCCCTGGCGGGGACACTGAGAAAACAGGGCCTGGGCTACACAGACTCCCTGCTGGAGCCCGATGGGTCAGGCCACCGCGCCCCCCTCCCCATCCCACCCTCACCCCCCTCACGGCCAGGGCTGCCAGACCCCTCCCCCGGCCTGGTGTCCAGCCCGGAGCCACCTGGGAGCCCGAGGGGTTGGTGGCCCCCTTCCCAGTCCGGGCTCAGGTCAGCTCCCCACCAACACCTCCCCCAGGCCCGCCCGGGGAACTCGTGGTCCTGCGGGAGACGGGAGAGTTTCCCAAAGACAGAGTTCCGACTTGTCAACGCCTCCACGTGGCTGCCATGGCAAGTGCCCGTCATGCGACCTCCACTTCCTGAGCACGGGGGTGGGGGCGGGGAAGCAGGAGCTGAGCAATTCTGGGACCGCAGAGCCCCAGGAAGTGGCCTTGATGGGAGGGTGACGAGACCGCAGCTCGAGAGCAGCTAGCAACCAGCGAAGCCCAGCCCCTCCCTGGAAACACCCCATGCGAGGCCTGCCACCTTGCAGGGGAACCACCTGTCACCCAGGTTTGCCTTCCTGACAACCACCCTCTGCCCAGGGACCTGCCTCCCCGACACGCAGGGGCTGGGGGCTGGGACGCCCCTCAGGCCCCAGGAACCTGTATGTGATCCAGCTGTGCGGCTCTCAGAAGAGGAAGCTTCCAGCCTGGACCACCCTCCCAGGAGTCCTGTTTCTGGATGGAGAGCAACCTCTCCCCTGGGCTCCAGCCAGTGAGCTGGGCTACCCCCAGCAAAGGAGGGGTCAGTGGGGCGTCCACTCTGCCCACTGTGCTGGGGACTGTGGCCCAGACTGGCCCGCTGGAGGCAGAGACCACGGGCTTCACATCCTTGTGTGGCCAGCACTGTGCCCTGCGCCACACAGACACGCATACACACCGACACACATAGACACAGACACAGACGCACAGAGACACAGAAGCACAGAGACACAGAAGCACAGAGACACAGACACACAGACACAGAAGCACAGACACAGAAGCACAGAGACACAGACACACACGCGCACACACACACACACACAGACACAGAGACACACAGAGACACAGACACAGAAACACAGACACACACGCATACACACCGACACACATAGACACAGACACAGACACACAGAGACACAGACATAGACATATAGAAACACTGACACATACAGAAACACACACGGAGACACACACAGACCAACAGACACACACATGCACATGCACAGACACACACACAGAGACACAGACACACATAGACACACACACACACATTCCCACCACCCTGCAGAGATGCTCACAGCCCCCAGCTGCCCTTTCAAAGTTGCCACTAGGTGGTGCATTAAACTTTCAGGTTTTGTTTTTTAAACTTTTGTGCATCTAGACCATCACAGTTCAATAAAAATATAATAGAGCCATATATGTAATTTTCCATGAAACAGGTAAAAGTAATTTTAATATCTTTTAATTTAACCCTAAATAGCCCCCAAATTATCCCTTCAACATATAATCAACATAAGGAATTATTATGAGATATTTTACTTTCCCTTTTTTCTAGTGAGTCTTCAAAACCCCATGTATGTTTTATGTTTACAGCACATCTAAATTCAGAACCTAAATCTTTATCAGAAATCGTTGCTTAAATTTCATAAAATTTATGGTCAGAAAAGGACACTCATTTACTTAAGTTGTTTCAAACATAAAAGTTTTCAGAAACTGCATGGGTATCAGTTTAAATTTTTAAATTTAACTTAAAATCAGAATAAAATTCTCCATGGCTGCTGTGTGAGACTGAGTTTCAGAGACAGTGTCTCCAGCCCCCACCTTCAGGCAGCCCACCTGGCTGAGCAGCTGTGAGATGACATTATCGGTGTTCTGAGGGACAAACAAGGTGGGACGGTAGCAGACGCGTCCCCTGCCAGCACAGCACCGACAGCAGAAAACCCACAGGGACCAGCCACTAGCAGGGTGACCCTGGGGGGCCAGCCCCACCCTGGCAGAAAGAAGGGACACCAGCCGAGACCCCAGAGTGAGAAGGATGGCCAGGCTGAGGGCTTGAAAGCCCCTGGGAGCAGGCACAAAGAGGGAGGAAGGACAGCAAGGTGACCAGTGGAGGGAGGGTGCCTCTTAGGCCCAACAGCACCGCGTCCTAACCCCCGAATCTGCGAATATGTTACCTTACCTGGCAAAGGGGTATGAACCGTGAGATGGAAGATGAGCCTGGTGGTCTGGGTGGCCCACTGGTCTCCAGCGTCCCAAGAGGAGGGAGGCCGGAGGGTCAGAGCCAGAGGAGACGCAGCGATAGAAGCAGAGGTTGGGGTGATGTGAGGAAAGGGCCATGAGCCACGGGGCGTGGCGCCTCTGAGGGCTGGAATGGAAGAGAAAGCCTCCAGGAGCTCCATCCCACAGACACCGCACCCGGGGGACCAAAGACTCTGGCCCCAGAGCTGCAAGGTGCTGTCTGCGTGCTGCTCCCAGTCTGGCTCGGTGTTCTGTCACAGCAGCCGAGACTCACCACCTCCTGGGGAGGAGCTGGGTGCCGGGAGCCGTGGATGCTTTAGGCAGGAAAGGGACAGTCTAATCCGTGCTTCTGAAATATGGGCTCGTGATGGGACGGCCACCCCAGGGCCAGCCCGAGCGATGCTCACACCGCTCTGGGCAGCTTGTGGCCTTGTCTCCGGAGCTCCTACAGCCCTGCTGGCTCCCCCACTGCACAGACGGACAGACTGAGGCCCACGATGCAGCCTGTGTGCCGGCCTCTTGGACACAGGATCACGGAGGAACCCGGAAAGGTTGATGTCATCATGCGGACATTTAATGTGCCTAGGGTTAGGGTCGACTGCTCCGGTTTGCCCTTGTTTCCATCCGTCAAGTTTTATGTGGCCCCGGACAGACCCGAGCGGAGCTGTGTGTAACTTTCCAGTGGCTTCTCCCCTGGAGCGTTTAGGAACCTTCCCTGGGACTGACGGGGTTTACCTGTGTGTGCTGGTGTGACACCCACACAGGGGGGACAGGTGCCCCAACCAGGGACAGAGGGAGATCAGAGGGGGTCACGTTCCCTCCTCGATCAGAGAGGAGGGAGAGGGGTGACACAAATATTCAGATCAGTGCATCTACAGACCTGAACGGCATCCCCTGTGCAGGTTGGGGAGCTCAGTGGGCTCTAGACCTGCCCCCCACCCCAGGACTTCCAGCCTTAAGTAGGCTGGTTGGCAATTATGTTTTCTGCTCTAATGATTTAGCTGGTACTTAACCCACTTTCCATATTTACCTGACTTCTAGGTGCTTTGAAAAGGAGTTTGCCCAGGGAGGGTGGGGGAGGGCCCGGACTCCTGCGCACATAGGAATCATTTCAGGCAGTCTCTGGGGTTTGCCATGCTTTCCAGAAGGAGTCCATGTGTCTGAACTCACAACTTAGGGTTTGCACCTGTTCCAAACAGCGGAGCCGCTTCTCTGACACAAACTAGCTTGTGTCCACAAGGACAGTCTGGGACACGGCTTTCCTGCTGCCAGAGGGTCAGGAAAGTGGTTCTAATAAAGGTTGCCAGGAGCCCGTGTCTGTCCTCGCAGTCTGAGACCAGCCGGGAAATTTCTCTCTCAAACTGCCCCAGGGCAGAAACCTCCCTAGCTTCCTGGCCTGGTAATTTTCCAGAGCCGAAACTTTCCTCTCAAGGGGCAGGAAGGACGTTCAGCCACTGACAGCTCAACCAGAAACATTTCTGACCCACCAGAAGCCACAGCCTCCCTGAGCGGGAACGGAACGTGACTCAGCAGGACAAGGGGCGGGGCAGGGTGGGTGGCAGAGGCAGCCTGGGGACCGCCATGTCGGGTCGGGGTGGTATGGTCTGGCCGCCCCCCACTTTTCAAATCACGTGCGTCTCTGGCCTCACGTGAGCAGCCTTGACGGGTATAGATCGGTCCGGGGGCGGAGGCTCAGGACGGGGCCGAAGGTGGGAGAGAGGCCACGGAAGTACCTGGCCCCTGTTCCCGTTTGGTGGGAGCATCTGGGGGAGGAGGGAGGGTCCGCAGACTCAGGTTCCTCCCCGTCACAGTGCAGATGGCGAGGCCGGGTGCATGAGCTCTGCCAGCTCCCCAGAGATGACCCCTGGATCAGACCCAAACGAAAAGGAGTGTCAGGCCGCGACTCTGTCCGGAAGTCCTTCTCTGGCCTCAGGGCACGTGGCAGGAGGTCACCTCCCTGCACTGGGGGTGGAGGCCCCCGTGGAAACTGAGGTTCAGGTGGGAGCCCTCAGAACTCAGCAGGTGGGAGCCCTCAGGACTCAGCAGGTGTGAGGCTCACCTGCCCCTCCTCCCCTGACAACCTGGGCCCCTGCACTGGCCCCTCTGGGGCCCCCTGGGACGGAGCCCCTGGACCTTGGGCCTGCTCGTTACGGCGGCAGAACAGGGTCTGCTGACTGCTGCGTCTCTGAACCGGGCTCAGCCCCAGAAGTGCCGCTAACAGAGCCCCCTCTACTAAGCAACTTCTGCAGTTCTCTATTTGGATATCTTTAAGGGGAGTTCTTTATTATTATCTAAATATGGCACTATCAAAAAAAAAAAGGGGGGGAAAAAAAGGGAAATGCCCATCCAAACCACACTTCTGCCAGTTTCACCAGAAAGACCAGATAAAACCGGAAATTGCATGAAGGGACAGAGCGAGGCCTTCATCCAGATAGAGGAAGCGGGCATCACATCCTCTTGCTCCCAGAGGGGCCACGCTGTCTCCACCCTCGAGTGCCTGCCAGGGACAAGTGGGGATGACACAGACTGTGTCCCCACGTCCCCATGTCCCCGAGTCCCTGTTGACCACTGACAGTTACAGATTGGTCTGAATAGAATCCCATGGAGTCCACGCAGGTCACTGGAGCCCTGGCACGTGCTTCCAGAATCACCTGTGTGGAGACACCCCACCTTTGCTTTCCTCCCCAGAAATGAGGGCAAAGAAAACTTAAATGGAAATCCCCATTTTATGAGTTTGGTTTTCATTATAAAACGTCTCCCCATTTCCAGGCAACTGCCTGTGAAGTAGAACAGAAGCTGAGAAAGCGCTGTAAGGGCTGGAACCCGCAGCCCCACGCAGCAGGCAGAGCGGGGCATCACCAGGGTGGCGACTGAGAGCCTCGTCTGCGGCAGCAACTGGGCCCCGAGAGCACTTTCCTTGACCGTCACCCTCATGAGAAGTCCGCTCCGCTGCCAAGCACAGTGAAATTCCCACCATTTTCCACCCTTTGGTTTGTAACTTAATGTTGCTCCGACTAAGACAGAACAAAGCAGCTCACGGAAAAGCCCTCCCTGTGGCCGCCTTCCTGCCCCCGCGGCGCCAGGACGACAGCTGCCAGGATCGATTTCCTTGTTGGGCCCATCCTGCCAAGGGTGTGGTCAGCCCGGGAAAGCAGTGCCAAGGGCAGGAAGGGCACAGCCCTGGGCGATCCAGGAAGGAGACCCCAGAAATCAGAAGGCAGACAGGTGGGTCTCTGTGAAATGGGAGTGACCACAGGCCCCAGCGCGACCTCACCTGCAGGAGGTGGGCGGAGCTTTGCGGGCAGGACCCTTCCTGCCCCCAGGCCTGGTCCCCATGCCCCATGCCCCCAGGGCTTTGCACAGTGAAGCAGCTGAGCCCAGTCTGGGATGTGCCGGGGTTGGGGGGCTGCTCAGACCTGAGTCCAGGGCAAGGGGCCCAGGGCAAGGAGCCCAGGGGAGGATGGGGTGACAGGTGACTCAGTGAGCAACAGGCTGCCCTCCTCCCTGCAGCCTGGCCTTTGCTGTGTGCTCTCCCCTCCTTGCTCCAGATAACTCGGGGCCCACCGAGACCTCAGACCAGGGAGCAGGGATCTCCGGGTAGAAGGACACCTGGGGAGAGGTCAGCAGCCTTCACATGGGCTTCTTGGGTGCTGCTGTCAGCTGTCAGGGTCACGGGGGAGGAGCTGATGCCCCCTCCTCCTCTCCACGCCCCTCTCCTCTGTTGGCGCCTCCTTCCCAGGCTCCTCCCTGCCAACCTCCACCCCGGGGGCCCCAAGCCCCACATAAGTACCGCCTAATTTCCGCAGATGAAGTCCCATTTCTTGCATCCAGGCCTGACTGTCCCTGAAACCCAGAGCAGTGTGTCCAGCTGCTGATCCTGGGTGTCCAACAGGCATCTCTGAGCAGCTGAATTCAGAAACTTTGGTCCAGATCTGCTCTCCCCACCTCCAAATCTCATGGGTAATTCTCTCCCTTACCCGTCACATCTGCTCTAAGAGCTAGTCCTGGGCTCTACCTCCAATACATCTCTTGAACCTGCTGCCTTCTCGTCACTCCTCCTGTCCCCCTCACCTCTTGCCTGACTCCTTGTGCTCCTTCTGGTACCCTGCACCCACTATGGAGTCTGACTCCATACCGTGACATCCCCCAAGAACACACTTAGAATCATGTCCCAAAGCAGTGAAAACATCTCAATGGCTCACCATCATTCTCCAGATAAAGTCCAAGCTCTTTATCATGTGCTAGGAGGAGCGCTGACGTAGGAGGACCTCCATACATCACTGTCATCACCATCACCACCACCATCACCATCATCACCACCATCACCATCATCACCACCACCGTCACCACCACCATCATCACCACCACCATCATCACCATCACCATCACCACCATCACCATCATCACCATCACCATCATCATCACCATCACCACCATCACCATCACCATCATCATCACCACCATCATCACCATCACCATCACCACCATCACCATCATCACCATCATCATCACCACCATCATCACCACCACCATCATCACCATCACCATCACCACCATCACCATCATCACCATCATCACCACCACCATCATCACCACCACCATCATCACCATCACCATCACCACCATCACCATCACCATCATCATCACCATCACCACCATCACCATCACCATCATCATCACCACCATCATCACCATCATCACCATCACCATCATCACCATCATCACCACCATCACCATCACCATCATCACCATCATCACCACCACCATCATCACCATCACCATCATCACCATCATCATCATCACCACCATCATCATCACCATCATCACCACCATCACCATCACCATCATCACCACCATCACCATCACCATCATCATCACCATCATCATCACCATCACCACCACCACCATCATCACCACCACCATCATCACCATCATCATCACCACCACCACCATCATCATCATCACCATCATCATTACCATCACCACCATTGTCATCACCATAGTTTGCCTACAAAGCAAGGGAGAATCTCCCTACAAGTGGAACCCAGGAGGCAAGGACACCCCCAGACAGTGCTTCTGTCACTGTGAGCGAGGCCTGGAAAGAAGGAAATTAACACCTCCCAGGCCATGTAGAGACATAATTAATGAAGGTGATGAGGAAAATATTTATTAAACACTCAGGGTTTTTCCACTTCCCTGACCTGAGCCAACCGGCTATGAGTCACTTGTCACTCGTGGTTGAGTTAAGCAGGCTGGGCAGCCCCCACCTCGCTCAGCCAAGCGTGGAGCCTGCCATCTGGAGCCCCACCCAGCACAACTGCCCCCCACGGGCTCCTGAAGCCTGAATTCTATTCCATTGTGCGGACAGGCACGCTTTGTTTATCCTTCACCCATCGACGGGCACTTAGTTCGCTTCCAGCTCTTGGCAGTTGTTAATAATGCTGCTTTGAACATGGGTGTGCAAACATCTTTTCAAGTCCCTGCTTTCAGTTCTCTCGGGGATAATATACCCAGAGGTAGAATTGCAGGATCACACCATAATTCCGTTTTTAGGGTGTTTTTTTTTTCAGAATTGCCAGACTGTTTTCCACAGCAGCTGCAGCATTTTACATTCCCGTCAGCAATGCATGCAGGCGGACTTTTTGAAAAGCCCCCAGCGGGTAGAGGATGGGGTGGGTGTGCTCTTGAGAAATGCTGACATAAATTCCCTGGAAATTGAGGTCCTAGCTACCCCTGGCCTCCCCCAGTGGCCCCAGCCCACGCAGGAGCCGGGCTCCCGTGTCACTTGCAAACACGGAAAGGATGAGAGCAGGAAACAAAGACTGAATCAGAGCAGCTACAACTCTGAGGAGGTGCAAGGCTGGTGCGGGCGGCAGAGGGGGCTTCCAGGGAAAGAGAATGGCTTGGCCAGGGAGGGGTGGGTCCTCCTCAGGGCTGGGTCCTCAGTGGGGCCAGGCACCCCCAGCCCAGTGCATGGGGAGCAGCCTGGAGAAGGGACCTTCCCCATGAATGGCTGAGCCCAGGAGGGTGTCCAGCCCGGGCCCAGCACACCTGGGGGCAGGCAGCCAGCCTTTCTGGTCTCTGACCCTGAAAGCTGCAGCTCCCAGCCCATCAGCTTGATCTCCTCCCCAAAACCATTCTCTGGGTTACTTGGTCTGGGCTGCCAGGCTGCCAGGGCAGCCCCCTCTCCTGGGAGTTGCACCGCCACCCACCCAAAAGCAGTAAGGGTCCCCCACAGGGGGCAGAGTGGGCTGGGGGCACCTTCTCTGCAGGTTCCAGGCCTGGGATTCTGGAAGGGGATTTAAAGGGGCACAAGTGGAGCCTGGATCGCAGCCGGAGAGACGGCAGAACGCGTACTGGCTGTAGGAGATGCAGAGGTCGGAACAGGAACAAGGTAGGGGTGGGAAAGGGGGAAGCAAAGGGGCAAGGTCACACCTGGGGCAGAGCCTAGTGATGTGCTGGACGGTGACACCGCTGGGCAAGGGAGGGAGGAGGGAGGAGGGAGGAGGGGGAGAGGAGCTGCAGGTTTGAGGACCAAGGGCTCGAAGGTGGGAGCCCAGCCCCCTCCCTCGGTGGGTGGTGTGTGGACTGGGGACCATGCTGGGAGATGCCCAGCCGCCCACCACTAGACCGGCTCGGGACAGGCGTGAGTGGGAGGTGCTGAGTGGTAACTGCTGGGTGAGGAGACCACCCAGGAAGCCAGTGCTGCAGTGGGGAAATAGCTCTGGCCTCGAGAATGTGCTGTCCTGGGCCCGGCTCTCCACCACGGTCCCTTCCCTCGCTGCTTCCCGTGCACTGGGCTGGGGGTGCCTGGAGCCCACTGAGGAACCAGCCCTGCACCCCCAGTGGACCAGGTTAGCGGTGTCTAGGAAGTCAGCACCCCCGCCCACACCCCCCAGGGTGGACAGTGGGTGCCCTCCCCACCTTTTGCTAAGACAGGTGCCAGGCCGCAGGGGTGCAGGTCCCGGGTACCTCGCTCTGAAGCATCAGTGCAGCACGGATGTCCTCCAGTAGCAAGGACCTTGCTCTCCCATCACGCACCCTCTGCTCCCCTGCCGACGGGCACTGGGCTGTTTGCACGAGCTTGGTGGGGTTACGTGCAGTCTGTGTTTTAGCAGCTCTGCCAGGTCATTCCCCCCAAAGTGGAGGCAGGTAAACACAGCCACCAGTCCTCTCTGGAGTCACCTGTGCCAGCTCCTCAGGGACCTCAGAGACATTCCCGAGACGAGGAACAAAGAAAAACACAGAGCACAAGTGGCCCCCACGGCGGCCAAGCAGGGAAAAGGGCCCCAGCCCCGTGTCCACGCCAGGCCATGGCCATCAGCATGAGGACGGGACCACACTGGTGACAGGGATGGAGCAGTGGGTAAATGTGGACACAGTGTTAGGAGAGGGTATCTCTCAAGCTGTGTGATGCGAAAGTGGCCGTCACCAGCCAGGACTGGAGAGAACGTGGACACAGGAACGCAGCCGCTGTGCACGTGTGGAACCACGAGCGAACGGTTCTCCTTTAAAAATATCCATTAACGTTGTTATAATGTCGATCTTGCAATAAATAAGATGCCTGGGACAAACAGGAGGCAGAGAACGAGACAAACAGAGGGATAGAGACAGAGAGACACGCAGAGAGCCAAGGGGAGAATAAAGCCTGGCGGGGGCGGATCAGCAGGGCCGGGGAGGGAGCAAATGGAAGTGGCCTGATGAGGGCTGTGGGACGTCCTGGCCCAGGGCTCTGGGGTCTCTGGGGAGCCCTGGCAGTTGGACACTGAGGAGGGCAGGGCTGGGACAATGCGTGGGGTGCAGACAGTGGGCGGAAGAGAGGCTGGTCGATATTCTTGGTGAAGTGCAGGGGCCTGTCTGCACTGGTGGCCAGCACAGTCCCTGAGCTGGAATTCCGGATGCAAGCACTGCACAAAGGCACACAGGTCTGGCCAGGGGACCCATGCGGACAGCGGCAAGCAGAGGTGCTGGGCCAGGTGCAGAATGGGGAACAGGAAGAGCGAACGAAGCCTGGGTGTGGGCAGAGGGGGGGGTCCTGGGCCATGACCGCATCTGGGGGACCACTGGAGAGACCCATGTGGACACCTCGCAGAACCACAGGCCTCCACAGGGAGAAGTGGGAGGACGCCTGGTGGGAACACGGGTTTGGGGCACATGGACAGAGGAAAGAAGCTGGCCTGAGCCACGGCAGCGCCCGCTCTGAGGCCGAGGGCACAGAGAGGCAGTGACAAAGGACGCCAGGCTGGTGAGGCCTTGGAGGGCGGGGGGATGAGTTCCCAGGCGGTGCCGCTGGAGGGGGGCTTCCAGGGGAAAGCACGGGAGTGGTTTGGGGGTGGCAGATGACGGGCGGGGCCTGTCGGGGGCTTCGGGGCTGGATGGAGCCCAGGGCAGCAGGCGCAGCATGGGGGTGGGGTCTGCACAGGAGGAGGACGTGGGGACCCGGCCACGGTCACCAAGGTGCCCAGGTTCAGAGGTGACCTCAGGGGGGCTGCTGGCCCAGCCAGGGGCGTCTGGAAAGGTCTGTGGGAAGCATTTCCCACAGAAATGAGAGGTGTGGCTGCAGAGGGCATCCCAGGCCTGGCCCCAGGCCGGGGGAGGGAGGAGCCACGGGGCGGGAAGACGGGCGGGTCGCGGGGGTGCCTGTGCAGGCCGGGCAGAGCCCCAGAGGCGCCTCGCAGGGCCTGCACACACGGGCACCCTCGGGCCCCGCAGAGCCACCAGCCACCCCACTTCCTGTGGTGATCAAGGCATCTGGGACCCGGAAATTGAGCCGGCTCTTCAAATCCCCTCTGGCTCTGCATGTTCCTGGGGTTTAATAGAACATTCAGGCCTCTCAGTGAGCCAGAAAATCGCGTTTCTCCCCTGGAATGAGAAAGAGTTCTCCCAAGTGGGAAAGGGCCCAGCTCCTCTGCAGGGCGCTGGCCACGGGCCGCACAATCATGGAGAGTTTTGGAAAGATTTCCTCACCACTAAGTGGGTTTAGATGTCGTTCACCCTCCCTGAGAACTCGCTTGAGCCCGCCTCGCCCACTGGCTGGCCTATTCAGGTCAGAGCAAGTTGGTACAAGCTGGATGGGGTCCCGGTGGCCGCCAGGCTTCCCGGGCCCCAAAGACAGCAGACACCTCCCCGGAAGGAATCTCAGGGACCAGGAGGCACCCCTCTTTTATGCCCCTGGGTGCTCTCTCCTGACATCCCCTGTAGCCCTTCCAGTGGCCTTGGCCAGGCCCCGGGGGCTTGGAGAGGGCCAGTCGGGGACCCACACACCTCAGGCAAAGCCCCAGAGTCTCAGCTGGTCCCCAGGAGGGTCAGCCCGGCCCGAGGAGCTTCTCCCGGCCGCAGGCCTGACCAGCCCCATCTCTCGTCCAGACGCAGTGGCTCTGTCTCCTCGCAAACCCCGGGCCCTCCAGGAGTCAGACCACGCCCGACCGGGGCTGGCAGCTCCCCTGCCTGCGGCCACAGCGCCCACCTGGCTCTCCCGGCCCCACCTGCAGCCTTGCCGCCCCCGCCGGCCTGGAGCCACACTTGGCCCTCCTTTCCAGCTGCCCCAGAGCCATGTCAACACCAGTATCAAGGCCACAACACATGCACTTGTCAGGACTTGGGTGGCAGCGCCCCCAGAGGTGGCATCTCCCTCCCAGCAAACTCCCAGACCCCCACCCCACCCTGGGAACTGCCCCAGGGCAGCAGCAGCTGCAGCCTTGTCGTTGCAGCCCCTGGAGCTCGGCTTCTCAGATGGGAATTTGTCTCTTTTTTTCCAGGGGAGGGGCTCTCAGGCCTGGGCACCTGTCAGCAGGTTGGAGCAGGGCCGACCAGGATATCTGGCCGTGGCTGCCCCTCTGGAGGTCAAAAAGGTCCTGGGTTGGGGAGGAAGGTGGGTCAAGGGCTCAGGCCACTCCGCCCTGGCTCGGCCAGTCCTGGTGACTCAATGAGTGTAGTCGGCAGGAAGGAGCCAGCCCAGGTCACAGTTCTGGGACTCTGATAAAGCCATCTTGAGCAGAGGGGACACTGGGGCCCTCTTTACAGAACTACAGAGCCCAGCAATACATTGGCTTCCAGGGGTGAAGAAGAGGGAAGAGAGGACAAGTGGTTCTGGAGGACTTCCTGGAGGAGGTGGGGTAGAGATTTGCATAGTCAACAAAGGAGGAAGCTTTCAAGAACACTGTAAGTGCCAAGGCACGGGGGTGGGGGACGACCTGCAGGGTACCTTGGCGAGAGGAAGGTCCTGGCTGGAGTGGACATGGCAGGCAGATCACTGGGAAGCTGAGGGTTAGGGTGAGGGTTAGGGGGGCGGTGGGGCAGGCCGGGCAGGGAACCAGGAGCCAGGCAGGGGTGTGTGAGCTCCAGCACCAGGCCAGTGGGGGACATGAACGAGGGAAGGACGGGGCAGGAGGGGCCCAGGGGAGTCCAGAGGCTGAGAGCAGGACGGTCCACCCCGGCTCCACTGGAGAAGCAGAGGCCCCTGACTCTCGGCGGCCTGGGTCTATCCCTCCCTTCCACGGTCTGACGCTCTTTTCTGCTGGTTGTCCTGAGTAGCAGGGCATTTGCTCCTGGGGAGGTAGCAGCTTGTGGGTGAAGAGACCAAGGGCAGGGTCTCAGTAGCACGGTTTGCTGAGATTCCCGCCCAAATAAAACACGAAGAAAGGCCCGAGCAGCGCGGCAAATAGTTGTTGATAATTTGAAGGTCTGCGTTTATTGTCTTTAACACAAAAACACCCTCGATGCAATACAATCTTCCTAGTCACGTGGCGATTACAGGATTGACGAATAACGTTGTGCATTACAGGCGGGAGGCTTGGCGGGCGTCCCTCTGCCATGATGGACCCCGCGATGCATACATAGCTGTGTTTGAAGCTACTGTAGCGACTCCCCTGAAGTGGGGTCCTTCCGGAATGTGAAGTCTCCACCGGCTGGACCTTCTGAGCCCACCTCCACCCTCATACTGGCAGGGCGGGCACTGGGCAGGCCTGGGCAGTTCCCATGCCCTCCACCTGGCAAAGACACTTGCTTCTTTATGGAAGCGGATGCAGAAGGACCGCACAGGTGAGTCCACGATGAAATTCAAATGATTTTTATAGGGAGATGCTGGGCAGCCGAGGCCCTGGGTCTGGATAGTGTTGGGCTCTGCGGGCGCCGGGGGGCCTGGCGTGTCCCTTCCCGCAGTTTCGGCAACGTCTGTGCTGTGGAGCCCCCGGCACGGAGGGGGGCTTCTCCTCACTCTGCTGTCTGCCTTTCCTGGAACTTAGGGTGCCCCGGGGTGTCCTCAGATGGTGTCCTTAGGGCTCAGGGCTCTAAGGGAGGGCGGGGAAGTCCAGACTCCATCTTTTTCTACTCCAAACCTAGTCTCTAACTCCAAACTCTCTGAGCAATTTCCAGTGGCTTCTAGAGAGAACCTGACACCGCCGGCATCTGCCTGTCCAGACGCCTGAGTTATCACCGGCGGAATAAGCCTATCCAAGTAAGTGCTTGTGAATGAGGGTCTCTGTTCTCCTGGCCCAACGCTCCCATCACCGCCGCCAGAAGGGCAGCCTTTGGACGGTAAACGCGTGTTACTCCGTGTGGCTTATCTGTGAATCTGTAACCCCAGGGAGAGCCTCCCGCGTCCACCAGCGTTTTGGGAGAATGCCCGGGACCTGTGCAGGGGAATCCGATTCCCCAGCAGCTGCCTTCAAAGGCCGCAGATACTCTAAAAAAGACAAAGATGGAATTGAAACTCCGAGTCACCTTGCCGGGGAGACACAAAGAGTGAGGAGCAGGGGGGAGGTTTGTGGCCCCGAGTCGGCCCTTCACAATTTGCCTGGACCAGCCAGCAGGTGCTTGCACCGAGCTGGACGGTGTCCCGGCCCCCGAGGCCGACATCTCAGTTCACATCAGAGGTTAGCAAAGCAGTGCTGTTGGAGCACAGAGATCCTGCCACGACGGTGGCAGCTTGAGTGGAGGGCCTGCGCACCCCCAGCACGGCACTGAGCGCTGTGAGAGGTGCGGGAAGCTGATAAAGCGACCCAGGGAAAGGTCAGCAGGCAGCCGTGCAGAGTCCAGAGCCGTCTGCTCTGCTGCAAAGGGGCTCTCCCCGCCTAGGATGGAATTACAACTTTGAGGACAGAAAACGGTTTGACCATACATAGACTCTTGCTACCAAAGACCCTCCCAGCGGCCCATGCCCTCCTCTCACCTGCCAAGCTTAATCCCCCATGAAGCTCTGCCTTCCAGGAAGTTTGGACGTCTCTGGGCTGAGTCTCTTCCTGGGACCGCTCTGACCTCATGATTCTCTTCTTCGGTAAGCCAGCTGTCAGCCCACACCTGGACCGCACTGAATACTCATCCTCACCTGGCCACAGCGTCTGACAGATCACAACAGCTCACACAGCCACTGTCTGTAACCAAGCCTGACCTCCTTAACCTTCAGCAAAATCCTTTCTCATGCGAAGCAGTGAAATCAGCCTACTTTGTTGCGACATGTTGGCATCATTTCTGAGGTGTGGTGTCAGTTGTCATTAGGTGGAAATGGACATCTTGGGAAGTCAAAAAAGGAAGAACATTGGCAGTTTCAAATGATTCAACTGATACATATGCAAAATTCACCAAAATAGCAGTGAACATAGGATTTTAAGTGTTCTTCAAATACAGCACGCTCACTAAGCTATGTTGTTTTCAGATACCATGTCTGATGGTCCCTTTTCCGGGCCAGACCGCCAGACTGGGGTGTCAAGTCTCGTGTGGCAGCGGGGGAGCTTCCTGTCTCCAACGACATGGAGAAAGTTTCTGTCTCTCTCTCTCTTCACTTCTCTTCTGATCTCAGGAGGAGACACACTTTCCCCAAAGTGAGATGTCCATAGAGCCAGCTGAAGTCCATGGAGAGAGGGGGTGTGTCCGCCCCAGCTCCTCCATTTCAGTTCTTGGGCGGAGGGGCTCCAAACACTGTGCCGGAGGACCGTGATTGACCATAAAAGTGTGAAGCGCCTATTCTGAGCCCCTAGAGCTGCCGGGACAGGCAGCAGAGGGGAGCCAGAGGGACCTGGGTTCGTGCTTTCTTTCCCTTTTAATGACTTCCTCTGCAGACAAAGCCCCACCGGGATAGAACTCAGCGAGTTCAGAATGTTCCAGGACACTTTATCAGGCTACCCTTGTTCTCAAAGGCTGCTGTGCTCTGCGGGTGACCTCTAGGGCCTCCTCCCACGCCTCCTAGCTCCTGCAAGGCGAGGATAGAGTCTCCTGAGCCCACAGTGCTGGTGGCTGGGGGGGTCTGAGCTAGATCTTGGACCCCTTCACATCCGGGGCTGCACAGCACGTGGTCCCAGGGCGCACAGGTGTTCCCGGGGCCCCTCAAGGTGCCTGAGCTCAGGGTTCGCCTTGAGCACCAGAGATCTGCGTTTTGCATTAACACACCTGAAATGTGTGTCCCCGATTTACCTTTCAAATTGTGCCCGTAGCCGAGTCCTGTGGGAGGATCCCTGGTGCAGACACGGTCCAGCAAGACAGGGCTCCTCGGGGGCCTCGGGGCCAGTGTTTCCCCCCAGGGCGGGTGAGGGCCTGTGTGGCCTGTGGGTAATGGACGCAATGGCCCGAGGGAGCTGGCTCCTTCCACCCTCTCGTTCCTCTGTGCCGGTCACATCCAAGAAAACGTCTTGTTAGTGACAGTCCGTCTCCAGCGCCTGTCTGACACTCGCCAGTGTCCCTTTACAAGCAAGGAACGCGCAGGTCTAAGGCTCAGGGGCCCTTCTCAGGCAGCAGTACTTGGCTAACGTCAAATACCACTTTCTCTTGTACCCATTTTTTATGGTAACCTCTCTATGGTAATGACACAGATTTACCTTTTTAAAACTAAACTCACTCTTTTAATAAAATACATAAATTGTTCAGAGGAAGAAAAAGTGTAAATAATGGTCTCAAGGAATAAAATCCAAAATGAAGTTTGGAAACCCCAAGTCTGATCCTGCTTCTGCCATTGGAAATGCTTTCACGGCATCACCGTCAGAAGGTGGGCCAGTTCTGCTCACACACCTCCCGTGACGGGGAGCTCACTACCTACAAAAAGCATCTCCATTCGGCTCTCCTGGGAAACGCTGCTCCCAGCAGTTTCCACACTGAGCCCAGGTCTGCAGGGCAGCTCAGTTCCCTGTCCTCATGGGGAAATCTTCATGGAGCAGGCACCCGTCCACTCCCAGCAGCCTCCTCTGCCAGGCAGAACGGCCGACTCCCCCACAGTCCCTCATCCTCTTGGAGGGAACTTCTCCATCCAGGAACAACAGTTGCTGGTTTTTTACTCTTAAAGGGCAGTGCCAGGAGCGGAGACCAGTCTTCTAGGAGTAACTGGACATCGCCCCAGCTTCCAGGAGTGGAGGCGTGGAGGCGGCCGGGAGCCCTGCAGACATCACGAGGGACTCCCAGCACCAGATGTGAGTGGCAAAAGCCCAGCACTGAGGAAGAGCATCTCACAATTAACTGTGAGCGGGACAGTCTCCCATAAGCCCCAGCGCCTCCTTCTCTAGTTCTGACTCCCCACCCCCGCACAGGAAGAGGCCAGCCTCTTGCATCTCCTTTGCGGTTCCACGGGCTTTACCAGGCTAAGGTCACACTGGTCATTGCTCCCTTACCCAACTTATCTCAGGATTCAAATACACACACACACACACACACACACACACACACACACACACACACACACACACGGTTGACCTTTGTAGGCTTCTTTTTAAAATAAATTGATTTAAAGGAAACATTGTGGAGTGTGACTGTGATCGGCTATTAATATGTCACTTCCTGGCAACTCTTAGGAGCCCTTACATGGGCCAACCTCTGGCCCTGTTTTATTTCACTCAGTGTTTTCCACAGCCCTTTAAGGAAGCCCCATCGTCACTCCTCTTTCACCGATGAGGAAACTGAGGCTCAGAGGAATTAAGCACTGTGTTCCGGTCACACAGCAGGAATATTGGGAGGATTCAAACAGGCCCCCCTGTTGAGGGCAGTGTGTCTGGTGCCTCCCCTTCTCCTGACATCAGCGCTGACGTCAAAAGAGGATCGTTTTACTGAAAAGGCAACAGACGGAAAACAGTGGATTGATTCCCCAGGGGAAGGTGCTGGCCTCGCCATGCGCCCAGGGCACGTCCCCAAAGCCGCATTCCCAACTCCCACGGGCGCCGGGGGCCCACCACAGGGGCTGCTCCCGGGTGGGCGTCCCAGCCCGGACCTGGGTCTAGACCACTCCTGCGCCTCTGCCCCGGCCCCCACCTGGCCACAGGTGGCCTTGACGAAGGGGTAGTGCGGGAAACTGCCTCCCTCCCACGTCCTCTCCCAAAGGTCTCGGCCCTACACGCCCTGCTTCAATTCCGAGTCAGTTCGAAACTGAGTAGTCGCGCGGCCTGGGGAACACACTTCACCGCTCGGCTCTCGGTTTCCCAGCCTGTACCTCGGAGATCGGGGTCTCTTGGGGTTGGGAGGGATTAGTCAGCGAACGCGCGCGCCGGCGCCCGTGCGGCGGCGACCTGGGGGATGGAGGGGCGTCCCAGCCCCCGCCCCTCCTCCATTCGCCCCGTCGGGTCTCGCGCCCCCTCCTCCCTGCTCCAGTCCCGGGCCCCGCCCCTCGCCAGCTCCCTCCCCAGCCGCGCACTCAGGCCTCTGTCACCTCTCAGTGGGCGGGCCCGGGGGGGGCGCGGCCCCAGACCGCTCGGCACAGCCATTGGCCGCAGTAGGTGAGGCCGGGCAGCCTCCTCCCCGCGGCGGGGCGGGCCCGGGAGAGGATGAATGAAGCTGGAGTGGGCGCTGAGCGGCAGCCAGAGCTTGGTTCGCAGCGCGGCGGCTGGGTCCTCTGGACGGTGAGTGCTCGGGGCAGCGTGGGCCGCGGAGGGTCAGGCCACCTTCGTGGGCGCGCCGCCCAGGTGCGCCGGGCCCAGACCTGCTGATGTCAGGAGCGCGGCAGGTGCCCTCAGACGTTGGGCGGTGACCAGGGGATCGGGGAGGCCGCGCGGGGCGGGACTCGGGGCGCCGGCAGTGCGCCCCAAGCCCCTCCGCGGCCGGGAAGGCGGGACCGAGCGCGGACCAGCACCCCACATCCCGCCTGCCTCCAGGGAATCGGCTGCACAATGCGCCCCTTCTAGCTGCCCGCTCCCCAGGCGGGGAGCTTCCGAGGAGGCAGGCCGAGGGGGAGGGAATGGATGGTGGTTGGGGTCAGGCGGGGATGGGGGGAGCGGCCAGGGCTAGCGGCCGGGGCAGGTGGCCGGGCGCGCACGCGGGCGCAGGCCACGAGAGTCGCACCAGGGACAGATGAGCCTCCCGGAGCTGCAGGCTTGCGGCGGGGCCCACACCTGCGGCGGATGCCGCTGCCGCTGAGTCAAGGAGGAAATCGTCTCGAACTGAAGTTTCTCGCGGGCGGCAGGGCTTTGTTCGCGCCAGCCGCGCTCCAGGCACCTCGGGGAGGGGAGCGCGGGCGGAGCCGGCCCCGCGGGCCGAGCTACTGGGTGGGCGCGAGGGACTGGTCCCAGCCTGGGCGATACGGGCCACACCCCTGTCCCCGCCCCACTACGCGAGGTCCCCGCGTCCGGTAGAGAGCCGGCACTGGAAGACCGGGCGCCCCTGGGCGCAGGCGGAGGCTGAGGGAGGATGGAAACGAGGGGCCCACCCTCTGCACCCAGTGGGCACGCTTGGCTCTGGACGGGAAAACCTAGGCAGATGCTGAGATTTCCAGCCTGGGCGGTGTGGAAGCCGGTGGGGAGGAGCCCATCAGGCAGTGGGGTCCGGGCCCCATCCCCCATGTGAGTGCCTGGAGGCTCCTGCTGCCAAGGTCAGACTTGGTGATGGGCAGGTTTCTGTCTGGAGCCACCAGGAGCTGCAGTAGTTTTCCACAGTGAAGGAACCAGCTTCCTAGTGGCCGCTTTTCGCGGCGCTTTGGGGAACTTGGGTTTCCTCTGTCTAATCAGAAACTGGCTCCCGGGGGCTGGTGGGGCGGTGAGCCGTGAGCATGGCGGTGCCGTGAGGTTTCCTCTGTGCAGCCTGGGGCAGATGGACGTCAGAGGAGAGAAAGCACTTGGTTTTAGCCGGGTTGGAGGGTGACTCTAACACCAGCAGCAATCATAATGACCACAGGCGTCTTTGTTGGTCACTTAGGATGCTCAGGCCCTGTGTTGCGTGCTTTGAGCGTCGTCTCATCGGATCCTTACCACCACCCACGAGGGAGCTACTATCGCTCCCATTCCGCAGATGAGTAAACCGAGGCACTTGTCCAAAGTCACACAGGCAGAACGTGGTGGAGAGGTTTGAACCGCGTTTGTGTGATTCCAGGCGTTTTACAGCTCTGCTCCTGGGGAGAAGGAGGCCCAGGAGGGCCAGGCCTGACACAGGCAGGGTGTCTTTTGCTGCCTCCGAAAGATGGGCGGCACCTAAGGGGACAAGAGCATTTGGCCAGGACAGTCCAGGCCTGTGGGATGCAGGCGGGATGGCTCTGGGCCTCCACAGCCCAGCTTTCCCACGTGCTGCTGGAGGGAGGGAAGGGAGAGCCCTCTTGGTCGGACCCACGCACCCCTGACTGCCCTGAATCAGCAGAACCCGTCCTGCCGGGCAGGGCTGGCAGATATCGTCTGGAAATTCTTCACGGGGCTGCTTCCGTCCCGGGTGGCTATGACCTAATCCATGGTTCCTCGGGTGTAGTCCCTGCAGCAGGTGCTGGGCAGATCCCAGCCACGCCCTTCCCCGCCGCTGTGGTGAGGTGGCTGGGAGGCTGGAGGTCAGGATGAGGGCCATGTGAACGAGGTCTTGGGCTGGCATCCGGTCCCGTCTGAGTGCCCAATTCCGAGCAACTCGACTTGGAGAGCCAGCAGGTAGTGACTGACGCCAGCATCTCAGCTCTCACAGGTGGAGCTACGGCGAGCCATCCAAGTGGGGGCCCCTGACCTGCTACCATACAGCTGTCGGGGGGGGGGGCGCTTGTGAGGCTGTGCGGAGCGGGGGGGGGGGGGGGGGGGGAGGCAACGTGGGGGAGGGGCCGGGAGTTCCTCGGCACAGACGCCTCTGGGCTCAGCTGATGGGCCAGGCCAGCTTGGGAGTCCGAAGAAGCCTGTGGTTTCCTTCTAAGATAGCCGTGCACACACACAAAAGTACGCTCACACGTGTGCACACGCGTACACACCCTCACTCACCCAGCTGAAGCCCCGGGTGCAGAGCTGCTGGCCTGAGGCCCCAGGGTACACGTTACCCCCCTGCCAATCAGCCTGCCTAATCCCGCAGGCTCTGACTCTCCCCAGGGGCAGGGGAGGGAGGCCTCCGGCAGTGGGGCATACTCCCACGGTCCCTCCACCTGCTGCCGACCTGCTGCCGCCTGGCTGGGGACAGCCCGGGAGGGTGGGACAAGATTCCCCCTTGAGAGGGGGCTCCCTGGGGAGAGCTGCGTGCCTCCTGCGAGGAGGACAGTCCCTTCTCTGTACAAGGAGGGGCTCTCCAAGGCCAGGAGAGCTGTCAAAGGCTTCATCAGAGCTGCTCCCGGCCTCAGACGTCTTTCCATGAGAATGCTGGCAGCAGAACAGCAGGGAGGCCTGCCTGAGGGCTGAGCGGGTGCTCCAGGGCCGCCAGCGCCCTGCTGCCCCAGTTTGAGGGTCACATGGCTGGAGCACCCCGGAGACTTTGTCCTAGGGCGGCGGTCCAGCACGGGGCCCGGGGGAGGGTGCCCGGCTCGGGGGGTGGAAGTCACATCCCTAGCGTGGGTGCGCCCGTGGTGGGGGATTTCACGGGTGTGCCGTGCGCAGGAGGGGGCTCAGCTGAGCTGGGCCGTGGGACGGGCGTCGATGTGATGGTGGCGGCGTGCTGTTAGGCGCCCTGCCCTGCAGCCCGGCTCCCCGGCCTTTGTCGGCTCCAGGCTGTGTGTGTCTTGCTGCCACCGGCTCTCCGCAGCCCGTGCTGTTTGGATTTGCAGCCGGGACAGTTTGCCGCTGGCTCGGGACAGCCTTGGGTGTGGCAGCTGTGAGCTCCTGTTGGCAGGACGGTGTCCCGCGGTCCCCAAACCCGCCGCCCGGCACAGGCCTCGCACAAGCAGGTGTTGGCACAGGACTACCTGCTGCATGAGTCAGGGGTCTCCGGAGAAGCCCAGCCAGTAGCAGATAGGTCGCTATAGAAAGAGACTAATTCTAGGAGCTCAGCCCACGTGACTTTGTAAGATACGTGGTCGGCAGGCTGCAGGCCCGGCAGAGGTGATGTCGTGGCTGCCGTCTGAAAGCCGGCAGCCTCAAGACCCAGAGAGAGCAATGATGTTTCCATGTGAGTGAAGGCAGGACAAAGCCGGTCCCAGTTCAAAGGCAGCCCTGCAGGGCAGCTCAGGGCTCAGCCTTTCCGTTCTATTCAGCCCTTCAGCGGATTGGATGAGGCCCACGGGCTCTAAATATACCGATTCAAATGCTAATTGATTCCAGAACCTTCCAGAACCGCCCTCACAGCCGCACCTGGAATGTTTGCGCAACGTCTGGGCGCCCTGGGACCCACCAGACCGACAGGTAGAAGCTATAATCATTCTGCTCTTGGCTCTGAGATCATGGACCGGGCACCAGACTCTGAGGCATGGGCTCTGCAGAGGGGAGGGAGGAGAGGCTGGGATTTGGATGGCATTGGGGTCTCTCAGGTGAGGAGACCTGTGCGCTGGGCCTGGGGTGCTGGCGGGAGCTGGCCCGTCCTTCCTGGGGTGCAGTCCCCACCCGGCTTGGCTGCAGCCACCAGGGCCCCGCTCAGCCACCAGCCAGGCCGAGAATTCAGGTCCCGGAAGAGGCACCACGTCTTGCATCAGGCCTCAGCAGCAGGTGGGAAGCAGATACGCTTTTTTGCTAAAACGATTTCCAAGCGGAGAGAAACCGTAGGCCACGTGCGCACACTCACAGTGCCCAGAGGGGACCGTAGGCCACGTGCACACTCTCAGTGCCCAGAGGGGGAGTTGGTGGGGAGGCCTGACTTCCACTCCAAGCCCAGCTGTGGTGTCCACTCCTTGGGGGAGCCAGCTGGCATCTAAGTGGTGCTGCCACTGGACTCTGCAGCCCCTGTCACCCTCCCACCAGCTTGACCACAGGGACCTGAGACAGAGGAACAAAAGGCAATGGCCTCGGGGCCACCAGCCTGGCCTTAATGGGGGTTGGCCACCTGCAGGGAGTCACCAGCCATGAAGTCACCTTCTCCTGGCTGAGCCCTGCGGGGAGTCAACTCTGGCCCTCTCAGAAGCATGTCCAGGAAAGAAATCACCCCGAGTGGCCTGGGTTGCACCCCCAGGCCCCAGCAGCGTTGTCGTGAGGGTGCTGATGACCAGGAGACCAAGACAGAGCAGCTGGCCGTGCCCACCCACTCCACGTCTGAGTCTGCGTCCTGGACTCGGCCGCGGCGGCTGAGATGCCCTCGTGCCGGAGCTGGCAGCTCCTGCAGGCCCGTTTATGCAGCAGACCTTTGCCGTGAGATTCAGTCCTCGAGCTGCACACACAGCAAAGTGTCCTTTAAGTCCGGGGCAGGCGTCAACATGACTGTCCGTGTCCATTTCTGGAGCTGTCTCCTGACACCGTACACGCCCAGCAAGTGTCGCCCGGGCACAGCCGCATGAGATCTGGGTACAAACTCGGGAATCTCCCCCTGAAGACCCGAGAACGTGTGACCGTCCTCGTGGCTGTGAGATTCCAGGTGTCACACAGCCCGGACCCAGGATCCGGCGCTGCCTGCCGACGGAGGGGACATTCCAGACACACTGGCCCCACGTCGCAGGTGTTTCTGTCCGCCTTCCCCCCCACCCCCACCACACCTCACACCTCAGCGCCTGCGTCATGGGAGGGCCCAGCCTCCTTTCTGATCAAGACGCTGCTGTAAGGGTGAACGCCTTCCGGCTGGAACACAGCAGGTGGAGCAGAATCTGGGCTTAGTGAGAGATTGGGTCGACGCTGTCCTCGCGCTGCCTCGAAGGTGGGCGGGGGCGTGCAGTCTGCACTCAGGCTGCTGTGTCCTGGCCATCACAGCCGCTCTTGATGGACCCAGGGAGGAGAGCCCGGGGCTGCCCACCCGAGCGGCGCCATCTGCTTCTCATCCCGTGCGGGTGGTGACCACGCCGGTCGCCTGGCTGGTGTCTAAGATGGGATTTTCAGTCTGAATCAGCAAGCAAGTGATGTGCGGGACTGCAGGTTGACTTTATGTGTTTACGTCAGAGATCAGAGCTCTTAGCTCAGGTAAACTTTACGCTGACGTGGAGCTGTTTGGGCCACACACCAGTGGGACTGGAGTCTTGTTGAGGGTTTTATTTTCAAATAGGAAGGACTCTATTTCTTCATGACCATCCCTAGTTGCGCTAGCTCAGCGATCTGGCCGCCCCCTTAGCCCTGCTGGGGTCCGATCCTTCCCGTCCCGGCCCCTGCATTTCTCCTTGCGGGGGATGGGCGGGATGGTTAAACAAGCCCAGAGCTGGGGGGAGGCGCTTCTGCAGATCCCTCCTAGGAAGGCCCACCCACCAATAACAATTCCCCGGCCCAGCACTGACCATCCATCCCCACAGGCCGCTGGAGCGACCTCTCAGAGCAGCCGCTGCCCCTCGGCCCGCTTGGATGCCTTCCCTTTGGGGCCACCCCAGCTGGGAAGGGGTCCAGGGCCCTGCTGGTTATGTGCATGCGTTCACGTGTTTCCATGTGGAAGGTGTGTGCACAGATGGGTGTGTGTGCGTGCACATGGCGGAGGAATGCATCCCCACAGCACGAACACGCGGCCGCCTCTGGGCGAGGTCGAGCTTTTTCCGCGTTTCTGTTTCGGGAGCCCGTCTGAGCCGCGGGGCTGGTGGGAAGCAGCACTGTGCTGTCTCGGGGCTCACGCCTGTCACCGTCTGCTCTGTTCCACGGCGGCCCAGGTGCCTACAGTGCCTGCTTTGGGAGCAGGTGCGTGGCTTTCTGTCCCTCCTGGAGGCTTGACGGTCCTTCACGCGGCGTGAACTTTGCTCCTTCCGTGGGCACCCTCCTCGTCCGCGTGACCGAGCCTGGCGCACCAGGGTGCACGGAGGAGGTGGTGGCTCTATACATACAGCCCTGGGCGTGGTCGCGGGCCCTGGGGAATGACTCAGGCGGGAGGCCTCGACATCTGGCTGCCGATCGCCTGGCAGTGCCAGTTTCCAGAGCAAAGACTTGGCCCCGTGTGTCAATGCCACACAGTTGGTCGTGGTTCTTTGAGTGAAACGTTGGCGAGGACAGCCAACACGCTCGTGGGCTCTGAAGCCGGACCACGTGGTCTCGTCCTAACTGGCCCTGGATGGCTGTGTGGCCTTGGGGAAACTCCTGACTCCTCTGGGCCCACTTCCCTTTCCTGTACGATGGGCTGTGCGTGGAGCTCAGACTCCGCCAGGAAGTGGGATGCTGCGTTGTCTTATGGCATTTGTGCCCACGGCCTGGCCCCAGGGAAGGCAGGAGAGGAGGCCGGGGTGAGGCTAAAATTAGCTAAGGCGGCGCAGCGGAGGAGAGGCAGAGGTCTGGCAGAAAGACCTGGCGTCCCAGCCTCAACGCACAGGGTGCGAGGGGATCAGGAGAGGCGGAGCTCCCAGACCCCCCCACACGCAAAACTGCCTCCCAGACCCGGGTGTGGTCCCACCACGGCCCACTCCCCTCACCCTGGACCGCTTCCCAGTTGGCAAGGTTAACACAAGGTAAAGCCAATCTTTTGTTTAAAAACAGTCCTAACCTGGAGGCCCAGTGGTTAGGACTCTGAGCTTCCCTTGCAGGGGGCACAGGTTCCATCCTTGGTCGGGAACTAAGATCCCTCATGCCACGTGGCTTGGCCAAACAACAAAAAACAAAACAAAACAAAGCAAGCGAACAAACGAGACAGCCCACAGCAGCCGAAAGCCTGTCGTCGCAAGGGCTGAAGGACCTGCCCGTGGCCAGCATGGCGGAAAAGTCCTCTCTGCCCTCTGCCAGCTGGGCCCCTGCCAGGTGCACCTCCCCCAGAGGCACCCCATGTCCCCTCCCGCCCCGCCGCCCAGGACTCTCAGTGGTACCGCCCTCTGCACTCACCACTGGGCTCACGTCCTGTTCTGAGTGTCTGTTAGACTCCACCTCCCTCCAGGCCTGTGGTCTCCTGGAAGCCGGGCCTCCTGGGGGCTGCGTGAGCGTCCTGCAACGAAGGACCAAAAACTGGGGGCTTAAAAGAACAGAACTCTCTTCCCCACCCAGTTCTGGAGGCCAAGAGTCAGAAGTCAGGGTGGGGGCAGGGCTGCCCTCCCTCTGGAGGCTCCGGGGGAGGGTCCTTCCCACCTCTTCCAGCTTCCCCCAGGCGTCCTTGGCTTGTGGCCTCATCACTGTAGTTTCTGCTTCCGCCGTCACGTGGCTTCTCTAATAAGGACACTGTCGCTGGATTTGGGGCCCTCCCCAAGCCAGGAGGACCTCATCTCAAGTCACCGATCACATGTGCAAAGACACTTTTTCCAAATAAGGTCATGCTCAAGGTCGGGAGGATGTATCTTTTCGGGCCGGGGGTGGGGACCACCGTTCTGCCCCTCCACGTCCCCGGCTCGGGGCCCAGCATAGTGGTGCTCTGTGACTAGCTGCCTGAAGGACTCGGTCCACCAAGCCTAATCTGAGACAAGTCTGGGGGCGGCGGCAGCCCTCTGGGCAGCGGCCTCTCCCGACATCACTGACACCCGTGCGCGGTGGGGGGTCTGGGGCCGCCTCGGGCCCTGAGTGGCCGACAGCGGGTTCTCCCTGTGTGCCTGTCTGGGTCCAGAGTCCTTCCTTTAAAGGACAGTAGCCGCAGTGGACCAGGCCTGCCCCCGTGACCTCATTTTACCTGTCACCTCCTTAGAGGCGCCCCCTCCAAATCACTCCCATTCCAGGGGACACGGTTCAGCCCAGAGCGAGAGGTAACCCGATGGAAGTGTGTTGAGTTCGGCAGAAGACCCTCTCACGGGGCCCCCGGGGCTGTGGGTACAACCAGGGTCAGGTGTTTCCTGTCACAGCGACTGTACCTGTGCCGACCGGCTTACTTCTGTCGGGAAAGTCAGCGCTTTTCCTCTTAAGATGCAGAGTGGTTGTTGCCACCTGGGGGGTCCAGAAAGATCTGTTTACCTGGCAATAGGTCCCGCCTTTTCTCAAAGCTTGGGGGTGTTGGGGGTGTTTGGGAGCCCCGGGAGCCTCGAGATGCAGCCATTTCTCAGGCCCGACTGAGCTCCTTTTGGTCCGTGGGCTGGGAGTCAAAGTGAGGGCCCAGATAGGGCAACGGGAACAGGCCGGGCTGGGAGTTTGCAGAAAGATGGAGTGCTGGCACAGTGTCCCTTGAACCTGTCTGCGGGGCTGCGACCTGCAGCGGTTTCAGCCTCTCGAGAGACCAGCCACGGGCGAGGCCCAGCGCCAGCCAACCCTCCCGCCAGGTACCGTCCCGGGGACCCGGGTGGGCCTGCCTGTACCCCCTTCCTCACTTCCCACACTCTCCACACGCTGGACTAAGTTGGATTTCCCTTTCATGCTAAAGAGCACAGGCCGGCCGGGTGTGAGTTCAGGGAAGAACGGAGGCCGGGCGTGGAGTTGAGGGCGGGCGCGGTCAGCTGCCCCTGGCGGAGCGCACAGCTCAGGCCGGCGAGCCAAGGCCGTGGGGAAGGTGCGGGTCGGGGTGGACCAGGGGCTCACGTGGCGTCTGATTCAGTCCTTCTGTGTCTCAGCTCCACTCTCAGCTCTGTGGCCTCATTCAGGCCGGGGGCTGCCCTCACTAGGCTGGGTAGCGGACAGGCCGAGCCGTCGGTGCCCCCGGGGACAGGCCGGGGGAGGGTTCTTCTGGAGATGGATTCTTCCCGCAGATCGGACCGCCGCTGGAATTCCGCATCCACTCCCGCTGCTGTCGCTGTCACGCCCTCGGAGATGCCGCAGCTGGTCTTCCCCGGCCCCCCGTTGGCCACCAACAGCGAGTGTGACTGCACGCCCCCCAGCAGGCGGGCGTCCCTCGGCTCACCCCTGAGCCAGCCGCTGTGCCAGCCGCAGCCCGAGAAGCGCGGGCCCCAGGCGGCCCGGGAGGTGCGCTACGTGGCGACGGGGCGGCCGGACGAGGCCTGCGGCTGGCGGGCCTTCGCGCCCACGTGCCTGCAGGCCCTCAACACACCCCGGGGTTTCCTGCTATTCCTGTGCGCGGCCTCCTTCCTGCAGGGCATGACCGTGAACGGCTTCATCAACACCGTCATCACCTCCATCGAGCGGCGCTACGACCTGCACAGCTACCACAGCGGCCTCATCGCCAGCGCCTACGACGTGGCCGCCTGCCTCTGCCTCACCTTCGTGGGCTACTTCGGGGGCCGCGGCCACAAGCCCCGCTGGCTGGGCTGGGGCGTGCTGGTCATGGGGGCTGGCTCGCTGGTCTTCTCGCTGCCCCACTTCACCACCGGCCCCTACGAGGTGCAGGTGGACGAGGCCGTCGGAACGTGCCGGGCCAACCGCAGCGCAACCTGCGGGGGCCACGCCTCTGGCCTGTCCAGCTACCAGCTGGTCTTCATGCTGGGCCAGTTCCTACACGGCGTGGGCGCCACCCCGCTCTACACGCTGGGCGTCACCTACCTGGACGAGAATGTCAAGTCCAGCTACTCGCCTGTCTACATCGGTGAGTGGGACGGGTGTGATGGTGGTGACGCCAGCTGGCCATCTACTCAGAGCCCTGCCCCGTCCAAGCCCCCTACATGCGTGTCCCTGTTGGCCACACGCGGCCCCAAATGGCCCCAGGTGCTCCTAGGCGAGGTGACACCTCAGGTGATGGAGGTGGTGCTCGCCAGCCTCAGCCCGACCCCTGGCACATCCCACAGGGTCTGGAGCGCGGACACTCGTGGTCCGGTGGTTAGGGCTCTGCGCTGCCACTGCAGGGGGCCCAGGTTCGATCCCTGGTCAGGGAACTAAGATCCCGCGAGCCGGGCTCGGCTGGTGGCTGGGCTGCAGAACTGGGTGCTGCCACGCCGCCCTCGGGGGTTGGGCTCGAGCCCCGAGCTGCCCCCGAGACCCTCTCGTTTATCTGGGGTGAGATTTCCGCGTTCTCAGCCTCAGGCCAGCCGCTTCTCCAAATCCCTCCTGCGAGGTCAGCTCTCCCAGGGAAGGGGTCGGGGTCAGTGGAGAGCCCGCGGCCGACGCCCCGGCCCGGCCAGATTTGCCCGCTGTTCTGCTCCGTCACGTCCACCTTGGACTCTGCTCATCCGTGTCACGTAGCGGCTGCCGTTCCGGGGGCATTTGGGACCCGGGTGAGCCTGCAGCGCTGCATGGGTGCCGCCCTCATCCTGCAAAATGAGTCTTAGGATCTTTGCTCTTCTGAGGGGGAAAGAGTCCAAATGGTGTCTATAGGGGCTTTGAGGGAAATAATTTGAAAACACCTTGAAAGACTGATGCCAGACGATATCAGACACAGTGGAGACTGTGCAACGAGAACCCCAGTTTCAAGGAGTTCATGCCTGGGGATGGGGTGGAGGTGCAGAAATACAAGCGGGGCCGGAGGGGTGGCGCAGAGGGCGCAGCAGGTCCCCGACAGCTCTGCTTCCCTTCCAGCCATCTTCTACACCGCGGCCATCCTCGGCCCCGCAGCCGGCTACCTGGTCGGAGGTGCCCTGCTGAATATTTACACTGAAATAGGCCAGCGGTGAGTGACCTGGGCCCACAGAGAAGACGCCCACTCTTGGGGCAGGAGGACGCGGCCCGGGTGGGGTAGGTCCAGGCCGACCTTGCTCTGGTGGACCTGGGAGTCTGGGCAGCTTGGAGAGCATGGCCTGAGGGAGGGGACTGCATGGATGGATGGCCTCCCGAAGCTGGAAGGGACCAGGCCACCATTGCTCCAATGCCCTTTGCAGAACCAAGAGGGGATTTCCTGCTGCCACCGGGAGGTTCTTTTTTTTTGGGGGGGGGGTCTACACCAAACAATTCTCTGGACACCAGCTGGGTGTCCCCAGTTCACCTCAATCTGACACTGACTTCTGGAGTCAGCTCAGACCCCACAGGTAAGCGAGAGCACCCACACTTCAGACGCCAACTGCAGTGGTGGCTCCCAGTTACCCACGCTTCTGTCCAACCTGGCTGCAAAGCGGAGGGTTCTAGGACCCCGCCTTCTAGGAATTTGCTAGAATGGCTCACAGAACTCAGGAAAGCACAGCACTGGCTCAGTCGCCAGTTTCTTCCCCAGAACACAACTCAGGGGCAGCCGGCTGGCCTCTGCCAGCCCCTTGTCTCCTGTCCACCTGGCTGTCCAGCCCAGGGTTCTTTCCCACGTACCTTTGAATTTAAAGGTGCACTTGTGTGCAGGCGGGGGTCGCAGGCAAGCCCCCTGAGCTTCACGAGGCCAGGGCACCAGCCACCCACCCTCTGCCCTGCCCCTCCTGGGCCCCCAGCCCCTATGGCCTCGTCGGGAGGCAGCCTCGCAGGTCCCAGAGGAAGGAGTGGGCCTGGGCAGGGTCCCCTGGTGCATGTCCACCCCGTGTCCGTCCCGATGCCCTCCGTCCACTGCTGGTCCCAGACTGGGGGTGGTGGGGCATCAGGGCGGGGGCCTCACGCAGAGCCTTTGGTCTCCGCCTCTCACCGACCGGCAAGCAGGATGCCCGGCGTGCGTGCCCTAGATGCTGTGAGCACAACGCTGTCCCCACGTGCCTCTTCCCGCAGGACGGAGCTGACCACCGAGAGCCCGCTGTGGGTCGGCGCCTGGTGGGTGGGCTTCCTGGGCACTGGAGTGGCCGCCTTCCTCATCGCTGTGCCCATCCTTGGCTACCCGCGGCAGCTGCCAGGTAGGTGCGTCCCGCAGAAGGACACCCCATGCCCTGCTCCTGCTGCCTGCCAGGAGCGGTGGGGCCGGGATCGTCGTCCTCTGGGGGGGGGCTGCCATCCGGCAGGGCGGCCCGGCCGGTGTGCTCCCTCCAGCCCTGCGGCCTCTGCCCGCTCGGGGACCACGGAAGAGGCTTGTTTCACCGGGCGATGGGCGCCCCTTTCAATACCTCCCGTCTCCCTCTGGTACCAGGTGGGGCCCGTTGGCTCTCTCCCACCTTGCCATCCCTGCCACCCGTCACCGTGGTGCATCTGTACGGGCCGTCTGTCTGGGCGCCCTCGTCCACTGGCTGGTCCCACACCCAGGAGGAGGGGCATCGGGGCCTTTGGTCTCTGCCCCTCACAGATGTTCACATCCTTCCAGGCTCCCAGCGCTACATGGTCATGAGAGCATCTGACACACACCAGTTAAAGGACAGCAGCCACAGGGTGACCAGCAACCCCGACTTCGGGAAGACCATTAGAGACCTGCCTCTGTAAGGACCTGGGGGGCCTCTTGTCTGTGTCTGTGTGTCCTGAAGACCCTTTAGGGTCCTACACATGCTAGGTCTTGACCCTAAGCTAGGAGAGTCCTGTGACCCCTCCAGGGCCACATGGGGAGCCCACAGCCCCTAAACCTCCTTCTGACCCAACCGTCTTCAGGGCTTGGCCCCAACACTTGGGCTAAGGGATTAAGGGGGAGCGGACAGAGCCTCCTGGCTTGGGGGAACCGAGGGCCTGGTGCGACGGAAGGCCCGGGGCCGCAGCCTCATGGTGCCCACCCCTCACTTCCCGGGCCTGTGGGGGACCCAGGGACACGCACGAAGGGACCCATCTGCGCTGCCGCACGGCAGGCTCTGGGGGCTCTTCCTGATGCCTCACGGTCACGGAGTGAATCCCTGACGCTCAGCAAGTTGCCCACAGCCAGCTTGTCCACAGTCCCCAGGAAAGCAACTGACCACCCCCCCCAAGATCATTCCCCAGGAGTCACCCCTGCACCCCGTTCTCTGACCGTTTCACTGGGAGTCACCTGCACGTGCCCACCGGGCTCCAAGGAGGGGACCGTCCGGCTGCCCGTCCTTGCCGCCCTGCGGCCGCCCCTCCTCTCGGGCAGTGACCTCTCGTTTATCTAGTACGTGACCTGGTCTTACTGTGCTGTCTTCACACACCGTTGGGACAAACAGAGCCTGGGCTGCTGGGGCCTCAGAGGGACAGCGTGCGGCTGGGGCCTCCTGGCCGGCCGGTGCCCCTCATCAGGGCATTCCATGGGGGGCTCTCCTGGCCAGGGGGAGGCGGCCCTCAGAGGGTCCCCTGCCCGAGTCCTCGGCCTCACTGAGCGCCCACCTGCCCCGCAACTTCCTGAGCCCGCGAGTGTCTACGTGGCAGGTGGAGGCTGTTAGTGGCGGGAATGAGCCCCCGCCGTCTGTCTTCAACACGGGGGGGTGACGTGGGGTCAGGGAACCCCCCTGGCTACCCGTTGCCTGGTTAGACCCCCCAGGAGAGCCGCCCACTCAGGAGGCTGTCACCAAGGCCGGCAGAGCTGGCCCAGGGCCACGGTGGCCGGGGCGGCGGGGTCGCCCAGGCAAGGCAGGCTCGCCCCGTGCAGCGGGGGCAGGGCCACCTGGGAGCACTGGCACCAACGGCGTCAACAGCTTGGTCCCCAGTGGACCCGGGGGGAAGCCCGAGATAAGGAGGTTTATGCCCAGGCTTGGTTCCCCAAACCGGTTGCTGATAGTGAAATAACTACCGGAACATGGGCCCTCTGTCAAGGTCATGACTAGTTCTCTGAGCAAATTCAACATGGGAGTTGCAGCCAAGCAATCTGCAGGCTGAGATTAAGAAATAAGGAAGTTCACATACTTCTGGGGAGAGTCACCTGCCCCTGAGCCCAGGCGAGCCTCCCCGAAGCCTGGGCAAGTCTGGGCAGGACCGGGAAGGGACTGGCTGCACTTGGGCTTCCCCTCAACACACACACACACACACGCACGTGCACACATGCACGCGCACACACGTGCACACACGCACGCACTCTGCTCCCAGAGAGCCCCACCAGGATGGCGTTTCCTCCGCATCTTGTTTCCTTCATGGATGTGGGACTTGGGCTGTTGACCAGAAAGAAACCTTTTCAAGTCCTTGAGTTTGAAAGTCAGTTTTGAAGGAATTGGGTCCCTGTTTGAAGCAGGACGGGGAAGGAGGCCACTCTGCAGTTACCCTGAGAAGCCGCAGGGGCCGGGGGTGGGGGGCGACTTCCTTAGCGTCAGTTCCCTCCCAGGGCACGAAGGCTAACTGGCCACCCTGCATGCTCCGTGGCAGGATCCGGTTTACTGCTGGCCTGTGTCCTCAAAACGAAGACCACCGGAGTGTCAGGGTGTCTGTGCTGCTCTGACGCGCACAGGGAGGTGTCGGCATTGACGGCTGGCCAGGTGGGGGTCTCCCTCCCGGTGGAAGATGACCCGTAGGGTCGGTGGGGGCTGGTTCTCTGGGTGGAGGCCGTAGCTGCAGACGCGGAGAATGTGAGCGAAGGCAGCCTTGTCGGAGCCGCCGAGATGGACCCAGAGCTCCAGGGGAAATTGTCCCCAGCCCACATCACTCATGAGTCCTGGACCTGCCATCCGGTGGCTGAGAGGGGCCGGGCCCGGGAAAGGCAGGCGGGGTGCAGAGCCGTGTGCACTGGGTTCAAGGGGGAACTCTCAGGCCAGGCCCAAGGCCCAGTTCTCAGGCCCCTGGCATCACTACACCGGCCACTGCCCCCCAGGTGCACACCAAGAGAAGTCGGAGAGACAGCCAAGCCCACACAGGGTCTCCCTGGAGGGGCCTCTCGGCCCAAGCCCTCAGGGATTTCTGTCCCTCCTTTTCACCAGCTGGCGACTGAGAAGTGGTCCCACCCCTCAGGCCCCGTTCCCCTCTCCTGGGGGGCACCCAGTCCTGGACTTGGTGACAGCCGCCTCCCCCGCAGCCTCCAGCTCCTGGCTCAGGCCCCTCTGCTGGTTCTCCCGGCTGCCCCTGGGGCAGATTCAACAGTGTCACAGTCACTCAGGGTCTCTTTCCCCACTGCAGCCGACCTCTGTGACAGCGGATTTCACAACAAGCCACAGGCTCTGGATCCTGGTGCCAGCTCTCCCCCTGCCCCAGCCCAGCCCCACACCCACTCTCGGTTTCTCTGGAGTAAATGTGGGGTGCCCCCTGGCTCTCCCACACCCCACTCCACTCCCCTCTCAGAACCAGGCTCTTTGTGCTCAGTTGGGAAGGGCCAGGGCTCTGGCCCACTCTGACCCTCTGTCTCTTCTCTCTGGTCTCCATTCCCCGCCCACATCCAGCTCCATCTGGCTCCTCCTGAAGAACCCCACGTTCATCCTGCTCTGCCTGGCCGGGGCCACAGAGGCCACGCTCATCGCTGGCATGTCCACGTTTGGCCCCAAGTTCCTCGAGTCCCAGTTCAGCCTCAGTGCCTCGGAAGCTGCCACCTTGTTTGGTGAGAATGCTCCCTGAATCTTGTGGTGGTGGGGGTCCTCCGTTTTTTCACTGGTTCTTAGAGACTGAGGGGCCTTTGAAGGTCTCTTCTAGAAAGACGGGGCGCACATCCTGGGCGTGTGGTCCCCCCAGGCAGGGGCCCCGGAGCAGGTGTCTGGGCTCTTACACAACAGCTCTAATCACACTTACAAAGGCTGCCGCCGCAATGGGCAGGACAGTTTGGGAAGTGCTAAACACGGCCTGCTGACCCGTTCTCTCTGCCGCCCCCCTTGCCACCCAGAGCCTGGGCCTTATGCGTCATCCTGGCTTGTGGCGGAGAGGGTTTGGGTGGCAGGTCCCACCACGCTCCCTCGGGCCTGGCGGTCCCCGTGAGCCAGGCAGTGGGTGTCCTGGGGTCTCCCTGAGGCTGGAGCCCTGGGCCTGCCTGACCGGAGGCGTTCAGTGGCCAGAGTGAGAGTCCCCCTCAGACCCCCCCCTTCTGGCCCTGTCCACGGGTAGCGCTGGGCAGGGGGGGCAGCCACAGCCTCATCGAGAACCTGCCAGGCAGGAGGTGTATGTGGGTCGATGCTGGCCGAGCGCCTCCCCCCAGGGAGGACGGTGTCAGACTGGGGCTCCCCGGTGACTAGTGCCCCAGACTCCCCTCCTTGCTGGCCTCTTGGCTGTGACCCCACCTGCAAGAGCCCCACCCCCGCCAGCTGCTTCCCTGCCCCACAGCGGCCGACAGCCCTCCTGGGATAGCTGTGTCCTCTGGGTCCCCCCCTCTGCCCCCAGAGCCGGTCTCCAACTGGGGAGACAGGCTCTCCGCACCCAGGGTCTTTGAGATCTCCTCCGCCCTTGGAGAGCCCCCCCTCCCATCTGCACCCCATCCCAGGGCAGGCCTGGAAGCCACATGCCGATGAAGCCCAACTTGCTACCAAAGGGCGGCCACCAGCTTCTCCAAACACCCCCTTGTGGTCAGACTCCGCAGAGGCCGTGTGGGCCAGGGGAGCGCGATTGTCCTTGGGTCTCGCCAGTGGGAGGGGCACGGCCCAGGGACCTCTCCTCCTCCCTCTCCTGCTCTGCCCCTGCACCCCTGGGCCTCTGAGCAGCTGGCCGGGTGGCCTCCCCAGGCTCCGAGGCCCCCTGTGAGCACCGGTCCGGGTCCTCACATCGAGAGCAGAGCCCGGTGCCGCCACGCAGATTGGGGCCATGGCTGTGGGCCTCTGTCTCCCATCGCTAAAGCGGAGACCAGGCCCAGGGGGTTGCTGGCCCCACCCCCGTGGCTCCGGGACTCACCGAGCCCCTCCCCCCCCACAGGGTACCTGGTGGTGCCGGCGGGCGGCGGAGGCACGTTCCTGGGCGGCTTCTTTGTGAGCAGGTGCAAGCTCCGAGGCTCGGGCATCATCCGGTTCTGCCTGCTCTGCAGCCTGACCAGCATGCTGGCCTTCCTCGTCTTCTTCATGCACTGCCCCAACGTGCCCATGGCGGGCGTGACCGCCAGCTACAACGGGAGGTAAGGGCCAGGTGGCCCCTGGGCGAGGGGAGACCTCTGCACACCTGTTGGGGGCACAGGTGGTCCCTGGGGAGGACGGGGCGTGTCGGGCACTTGAGGTGAGGTCATCGGAGATGGTCGTAACGGTAAGGATGGTGTCCTCAGCGGGGACCGATGGCCAGTCACTCACACGCGGCACCTGAGCCCCAGTCCTCTGTCTGTAAAACGGGACAGTCCCAGCCCCACCTCCTCTCTACGAGCTGTCTTGGAAAGTGGGGCTCCCGTGCGTCGCTGCGTTGGGAACGTGAGGGGAACAGCCCGCTGGGGGTGATTTGGGAATACCTGACGTAGACGCAGGTGAGCGATTGCTGGCCGGGAATTCCCCGTAGAGACGGCAGTGTGAGTGCCGAGGGCAAGGATGCCATCGTACCGTTACAGCCAAACTAGGCAAGAGTTGGTGCAGGGTGGAGGGCTTGGGACCACGGCAGAGGGAGGAGTCTAGCCCTTGGGCGCCTCCCAGATAGTGCTGAGCGGGAAGGAAGGAGCAGGACGAAACGATGCGTACAGTGTGCTCCATCTGAGCGCAGAGGGAGCGTGCGTGTCTGTGAGGGCGCAGGTGAGCGATCTGTGGAACGTCCACGCCTGCGCTGTAGAGCAGGGACCGGGGCCACGGGGACGCTTTGCACCTGGCACTCAAGCAGTTTTTGCACTTCGAGCCCTGTGAACGCACTGCCTACCCAGAACCAAGCCAGGTAGGGAGTGCGCCGCGCAGGGCTGGTTTGCTCCGCTCTGAGCACATCCAGCGATTCTAGGAGCCAAGGCGATGCAGGAAGCCCCGGTCCTCGGGTGGAACAAACCCAGCGAGTTTGGAAACCTGCAGACATGGGCCCTCAGGCACCAGACCCCACGCTGGCCTGCGCCCCACTCTCGCTCTCTCCCACCCGCAGCCTCCTGCCCGAAGGCCACCTGGGGCTGACAGATGCCTGCAACGCCGCCTGCGGCTGCCAGCCAGAGCACTACAGCCCCGTGTGTGGCCCCGACGGCCTCATGTACTACTCGCCCTGCCACGCGGGGTGCCCGGAGGCGGCCTCGCCTGGCCCCGGTGGCCAGAAGGTGAGTGTGCGTGGCTGCTGCCCAGGCGGTCGGTGGCGCCCGGACGCGGGGCGGGGCGGCCTCTGCCCCTTCCTCCTGTAATCAGCGCTGTCGTTGCGCTCCCCAGGTGTACCGAGACTGTAGCTGTGTCCCTCAGAATTTTTCCTCTGGTTTTGGCCATGCTACCGCAGGGAAATGCACTTCAACTTGTCAAAGAAAACCCCTCCTTCTGCTTTTCATATTCGTTGTAATTATCTTTACCTTCCTCAGCAGCATCCCTGCACTAACGGCAACGTTACGGTAAGCCCGGGCCTGGGTTCCCTCTGGCCCAGAGCCTTCCCTTTGCAGCTAAGGCGGAGCTCTGCAGACCCCTGCGGGGTACGTGCCGGGCCCCCCGGAAAGCTGTGGCAGGAGAGCGCTAACTGCCTCTGTGAGGTGCTTGCCACCTGGGGATGCGGCCCGGGGCTCGGCCAGGACGCGGCCACTGGCGTGGGGTGTGACTTGGCCACGCCTCCCGGGCGTTGACACGCCGGTTTTCCGTTGCAGGTGTGTCTGTGACCAGCAGCGATCCTTTGCGCTAGGAATCCAGTGGATCGTGGTTAGAACTCTAGGTATTGTGCTGCGGGAGGGAGCCGGGCGTAGCTGTGGTGTGCGTTCACCGCACAAGGGCACGCGCCGGGCTGGGGTGCGTCGCCGCACGAGGCTGTGCCCGCCCAGGGGAAGGGCTCCATTCCCTGACCGTCCGCTAGAGGGACCCGTGGCCATGTTTTTGCCCAGAGGGACCCATTTCCTCATTAACACACGGGCTCCACCAGAGTCGAAGACCGTGGGGACTCTCCCGGCATGGAGGCAAGCCCCCAGAGAAAGGACCATTAAGCCCCCTTTGCACCCGCTGTGAACACCAGTGGCCGAAGCCATGTTCCTTAGAGCCCGCCTGGTCTGGGTCTCTGGACGCCCCCCGCGGGCTGTCCGGGTACTGAATGTGCCTCTCTCCGCAGGGGGCATCCCGGGCCCCATCGCCTTCGGCTGGGTGATCGACAAGGCATGCCTGCTCTGGCAGACGCAGTGCGGCCAGCAGGGCTCCTGCTTCGTGTACCAGAACTCGGCCATGAGCCAGTACCTGCTTATCGCAGGGCTGGCGTACAAGGTGAGTGGGCTGGCCTCGCCCCCCGGTGCGCTGGTGGCGGGAGAGAGTCCCAGAGTCTGCTCCAAAGGGCCGAGAGCCTTTTCCAACTAGCTCGGGCACCTGGGCATGCCACTGGGGTCTTCCCACTGGAGCCCCGGGCATCATCCTGCAGCCTGGCTTCCAGAAGTGGGATCCTTCCCCCTTTTGAGCTGTTGTTGTTGGGGATCGTGATGCCGTGATGCCAGTGGCGGGAAAAGTGGGACAGCAGGCCCAGGTCACAGGGGCTCACTCTCCAGACCCCCTGCCCTCCAGGGCCCTCACCATCCCGGCTTGGTGGTTTGCCCCTGGGCTCTGGTCAGCTAAGGCTTTGGAGAAATCAAAACTGCTCCCCCTGCAAGAGCCCGGGCAGGCCTGCTTGCTCTGGGCCGGGTCGCCTGGCTGGGTCCACAAGCAGCGCTTCTCCTTCTCCATCCTTAGTGGGTCTTGAGTTATGTCCTGCTTCTTAGCCTGACCCTCTGCTGTCAAGCTGTTAATGGAAACTTCCTGCTGTGTCTCTTGGCGTGTGCTACATGGGGTGAAGCACAGTATTTATATTTTGAGTTTCCCCCGTTGGAGGAAAAGGCACACAACCTCCCAAAGAAAATGAAATCCTAGGGCTGGTATATAAGAATGTCTTGGATTTCTTCGGGTGGAGGGTGGACTCGGGAACGTCCCACTGGCAGAGCCTTTTCGGGAGGGGCCTCAGAGACAGAGGATTCTCAGCCACCCTTGGGTTTATCTCCCCGAAGATTAGCTTAAAAATAGCCAAGTGTGAGAAGGGATTTGCGCGGCTCTGGACAAACGGGTCAGTTCAAATAGACGCGCCCCGCGCAGGGAGCCGGCCCTTGCTCTTCTTTTTCCCTGTGTTGTAGGGTCCCTCGGCCAGAGCAGCAGGCTGGACCCCGGGACGGCTGTCTGCCCAGATAGTCCCCCCGCGGCCTCGGCACAGGGGTAGGATTGGCTCCCAGAGTCAGTGCTAATTTTAGCGGGGGTGGGGGCAGCCGGGTGCACCCCCGAAGTGCTATCCCGCTCGCTCACGGGGCCACAGAGTGGAAGCAGCCTCTCGTTCCTGTGGCTTCAGGCCCATCTGCCTGGGCGGTGCTCCAGGAAACCCAGGGTTCACACGCTGAACGCACACACCCGTGTACAGAGGCTAGCACGCGCGCCCACACTGTCATCTTCCAGGCTGCGCGTGATTCCCAGGGAGCTCAAGGTGGTGGCTGTGGTGGAGTGGCCGCCGAAGCTGGCTGCCTCTGACTTAGGTTCTGGGGTGGCCATGACGAAAGACCCCACACCGGGTGGCTCAAACAGATTCCTTTTTTCTCGTTCTTGAAGCCAGACGTCCAAAATCAAGGTGTCTGCAGTGCCTGTCCCCCCGGGGGCTCTGAGGGGACTCTGTCCCGTGCCCCTCCCGGCTCCTGGCGGCTCCTCCATCCTTGGGGCTCCTGGGCTTGTACACTCCTCACCCTGTCTCTGCCTCTGTCATCACGGGGCTGCTCCCGGTGTGTCACTGTGTTAAACCTTCCTCCCCTTTCTCTGTTTGGACACCCGTCACTGGATCTGGAGTCCACCCTAACCCAGAGTGATCTCAAGATCCCTAACTTAATTACATCTACAAAGACCCTATTTCCAAATCAAGGTCCCATTCACAGGTTCCGGGGGTCGGGACTTGGACACATCTTTTGCGGGGACCCTGTTCAGCCCACGACAAGCACCTCCACTTCATCCAGTGCTTCTGTATTAAGTCAAATCATACTTTTCATTCCCCCCTAACAATATTGGGGTCCAGGCTAGGGACTGGCTATGCAGAACGGGTGGACCCTCTGGCCAGAGTAGGGTTGGTTCCCCGGGACCTCGTGAGAAAGCCGGGGCTGGGCGGGTGGCCCAGGAGAAGCCCAGCGGCTCCCTTCTCCCCAGGTCCTGGGCTTCGTCTTCTTCACCACTGCCTGCTTCCTGTACAAGCCCCTGTCGGGATCTTCGGACGGCCTGGAGGCTTCTCTGCCCAGCCAGTCCTCAGCCTCCGACAACCCCACGGACCTTCAGGAAGCCCCCTCAGCCCTCCAGATCCAGAGCAACATCTGACAGCCCACCCGCCTGCCCGGGGGCACGGGTCTGCCGCGACACTTCCTAGGAACACTATCTAGTTTCTCCCCGGAAGGGGTGACCCCTCCCTGATTGATCCCCGGCACTGAGGACCCTGCAAAACTCTGCCACTGGGTCTGGGGGGACTGAGCCTCAAAGGCACCGAGGAGAACGAACGCAAGACGTCCGAACGGACGCCCCTGCCCCAGCCCCCCAGACCTCGCCAGAGAGAGTGGGGTGACCGGCTCTTGGCTCGGACGGAGCGGCCCACTTCCCGGCCGGATGCGGGGCTGCCTCCCTCTGGTCCGCTCACACTCTGGCCCTCTCCCACGGACTTAGCCAAATAGCATCCCCTGGGGCCTCAGGGTCCCTCGGAAACACGGACAGCTGTGCTTCCAGAGCAACGTGTGCGATACCTACGTAACTCCGTCAGTAGTTACGAAAAGTGCGAAACCACCTGTGGACTTCGGGGAGACACTTCTGGCATCCCTTGATCTCTCCTTTGAATGACGGATGTGGAGCTGGTGGCTGCCCGGCGGTTTACAAGCTCTCTTCTCTCTGGAGACGTTAAGGCCGGTGATGCTGGCGCTGTTGGAGCTGCTCCGTGGAAGGGACAAAGCACCCACCCCCGTGGGTGAGCCGGAGCTGGCGGTGCTTCTGCGCGGGTCCACACCATCCTGTGCGCGGCCTGGCCCTGACTTCCTGTGTTTCTCCTGATGCAGAGGAGGCCGGCGGGCTGCCATCCCCGGGGCACATCCACGTGGACCCCTCTCCTGCGTGTGTTCTGAACCTGCCGTCACCTCCTGTCCTTGGGGCCACAGCGCTGCAGCAGGACGGGAGCGACTTGCATAAGGATGTATTTATGGATGCGTATTTTGCATAAACACCTATTTATAGAATTTGTTTTTTACCTGACGGTGTGCTAAGCACTTGTGAATTCTACCCGGAGGGCGTCGGGACTTGCGTGGAATGTCTATTGTGGGTGATCTCAGTTAAAACTGTGGGTGTGTAAATATATTTTAATATTTAAAGCATATATTCCTGCCCCGTGTGTTTTATTTCTACAAATCTGCAAAGTTCGGCAGTTTTGCAAATCCTCCAAGTGGGCTTTCGTGAGTTTGTTTCGCCGTGGGCTGCCCGGGGTGAGCACTCGCTTGGCTGGGTTCCCCCGGTGGGTGTCCCCGCACCCCTCGAAATGACCCCTCCGCAGCTGTGACCCAAGAGTCTCCTCCCTTCAGGGCCCAGCACCCAGGTTCGTGGGGGGGGCTGGGTCCTCAGCCAGTGTCCCACTTCCCGCCACTGTCATGGCGTGCTGGGATTCGGTCAGGGTGGCCAGCGCTGCGGTCAGCACACATGTGCGTGAACACGTGTACGCACGCAGGTGAGAGACGGCACTGGGTTACTCTTTCCCTAAATGTCCAAATGAGGCAGAGCCATGACCAGGCTGGGCCGCGACCCTGTCTGCTTCCTCTCCTGAGGGCCAGAGGATAGCGATGGCGGTTCTCAGCGACGCTTCTTGGAAGAAGCACAAGAGAAGGGATCTGGCTCGTGGCTGCTATCAGAAGGTGGCTCCTCCGTCTGGGGCCTCATCGCACAGGGCGCGTCAGGCACCTCTGCCTCCCACTCTGGGAGGGTCTGTGAAGTCCCCGGAGTCCAGGGGTGTGGACGGAATGGGCTGCTTAATTGGATCTGGGTGGGAGTCCCCCAGCACCAGCTCTGGCTGTGAGCTCCGAGCCGGCCCCCAGCCCCGCACCTCACAGGGAGCCCAGAGGACCCGCAGTTGTGGCCGCAGGCACCGGGGGCGGCACAGACGCATCCTAGGCACAGGAATCCAGGCCCACGGGCCCACCTGCCCACACGGACCCCAGTCCCTTCCCCAGCCAGCGTCCCCTGCCCCGCAGATGCAGGACAAAACAAAATGGGGGTCTCTCCCTTCCACTCCCCTGGGAGACATTTCTGAGATGTGAGCTGGACACCAATCCTTCCTCAAATCCTGGCCCTCTATTTGCTGGGAACTGGGCAGGACCTGGGTTTAAGCAAGGAACAAACAGGCTCGCGGCCTTACAGACGACACCCGACCATTAACTGAGCATCTGCCCCCACGTACCTGCCCCGCCCCAGGCCCGCGAGAGCCCCGCCAGCCGGGCCTGGAGTGCACCCCCTCGGGGGCGGGACCCCGGGCCCCTGGCAGAGCCCATGCTCCTGCATCCTTTACTCCTGTCTTTGCCCTGGAAGGGGTGTGTCTGTGGTGTGTGCATCTGCTGAGCTGGGTGGGAACTTATTAAAAATGACATTTAAGAAAAAACAGCTTTAGTGAAATATAAATGACATGCGTGTAATTCACCCATTTGAGGTGAACGGCATAGTGGGCAGGTTGGGATGTTTCAAAGAGCATATACAAAACAGCCCCTCCTTGCTGACAGCGCGCATCAATGTTTCAGTGACACAAACAAGCAGAATTTGAAATGAAAGGCAGGGAAACCCCCAAGAATCGGAATCAGATATTACAGCATCAGAGCATCAAACGCTCCCAGGGAGCTCTGGGCTGTCACTCGAGTCCCCGTGGTAATTAAGCTTCACGTGTCAGGCTGGTGGGCTGGGGAGCAGAGATGAAGGGGGAGATGCAGCCTGGGGGATGGGCGGGGGGGGAGATGCAGCCTGGGGGTTGGGGGGAGGGGCACAGGCAGACCGGAAGCCAGGCCCTCGGAGCGGCAGAGGCTCCGCGGAGACCCCTCTGAAGGGGAGACACTGCCCGAGGCAGAAGCCCAGCTGGGAGGCTTTCCAGGCCCACCTCCTCCTGCGAGCCGGGGCCGGCAGGAGGCACCGGCGGATTTTCAGGGTGGAAGGAGGATCCACATCTCCAGCGCCTCCATCTGCAGCGAAAACCAGTACCCAGAGGATGCTTTTACGACAAAGACAGGTCACACGCTCCCTCCAGAGGTCCAGGCCCCGCCCTCCGGCCACACCCGACTCCTCGTCCTTGTCCGACAGGCTCCTTGCAGCTCCACACACGCACCAGGCCCATTGCTGCCCCAGTACCTTTGCACGGGCAGCTCCACCTTCCCAGACATCCCCACGGCTCCCCCTCAGTCTTGGATCAAACGTCTCCTTCGCCATGAGGCCCAACCTGATGGCCTCGGGGAAATGGCAGCCCACACCCCACTCTGGCACCCCTGCTCCCCGACCATAACTGTTTCCAAGGTGCCCGACACCTTCCCACCGTGGTGTCATCAGTAGCTGTGCCGTCTGTTGCCGGGATGCGAGTGCCCTGAAGGCGGGGATCTCGTTTGCTCCCCTGCAGCAGTGCCTGCGCACAGCCGGTGCTCAGTAGTGTTTGTGGGACAATGAGTGGGGCCCAGGAGGCGGTGGCTATCGCTGCCCGATGGCCAGGACTCTGGAGAAGCAGCTGCAGGGGAACGGGCCGGCATCGGTGGCTCTCCCAATGGGGCGGCGGCACCGCACACCCCCACCGGCCGGCCAGCTGGCCTGAGTCCCGCCCATGCAGGAGGTAGATGTGGCGGCTCCCCAGGAGGGATATGGTACAAACATCAGATGGCAGTTCCTGAAATGCCACCAGAGGACGGAGCAAGACCCATTGAAAAGGCAGAGGTTACCCAACGCCCTTCCCCAGGGAGCCGTGGGGGAGTCATCGCTACAACAATTGAACCTACAAGGCACAGGTGTGAATTGACCCAGAAATTAGCCCAGATACAAGTGAGCAAACTGCAGGTTGGGATGTGGCTTCGTCCTGGGGTGGAGCCCCAGGGGAACCAGAAATACCCGGATCCAGTGGCTGGAGCAGGACCCTCCCCTCCCCCTCCCCCTCCCCCAGAGATTCCTCCACCTGAGCAGCCGGGTTAGGCCTGGGGGCGCCTGGGGGGCCACGTCCTCACAGGTTGTGGCCATGTTGCCGGAGCCCTCAGGCAAGGGGACCTTTCACAGGACACGTCCCCTGGGGGTACAGTGGGGTCTTCTGAGATCCAGGTCCCAGCCCATCCTTCCCACAGTTCCCCACCTCCAATTTGGGGAGGACCCCCCTCAGGGGGCTGGTGGGATGCCACATGAGTTTGCAGGACTCTGGGGCATCTGCTGAAATCTAGGGCCTCACCCCATCGAATGACAGTGTGTGGGCACACATGCGGGCGTGTGCAAGCGTGACCACGTACACACAGACACTCGCTCACTTCTAAAGTGCTGTCCCATGAAGTGCGTTCCAAACCTGGCCCTGGAGTTGGGTTTGAACCCGGCCTCTGGCACGTACAAGTGGATTGACCTTGGGAGAGTTATGGCGAACCCCGCCTCAGTGTTCTCAGCTGCAGGTGGGACCCGTACGGGGACCCCCTTCATAAGGCGAGGTGAGGATGGCTCAATCCTGTGCAGAGCCCCGAGGACGCTCCTGGACACAGCGCGCTCGACTGCCGTCATCCCAGTCGGTGCAGGACCCTCTGTGTCCCTTGTGGACTGAGGCCGGGGGTCGGTGGTCCCTGAAGGACCAGTGGTGCTGGGGGCACTTTGAGGCCCTTCCTCCCCATGCCAGCTCCCGGGGGCACCGAGACGAGCTGGAGAGCAACTGCTCTGAATGACAGTTTGCACTTAGATTTATTTAATCGTCAGCACGTTAGTCAGACACATGCAATAGCTGTTTGATGACTGTTATATGTATAATCCATTTTATTCTCAGCTGGCTGCCACGGTAATTACATTCTGTGGTGTTTAATTCAGAACGTGATCATTTATTCCAAGTCATGTTGGGTTGGGCCACAGGCTCGAGGAAGGTGCCGCGGGAGGAGCCCGGCCTCCACCCTGGCCCTGCAGGGAAGAGGCGAGGCCTCCAATGTCCCCCTGGCTCTCGTGGAGGCTCCCGGGGGAGGCTTGACTCTGGGTCACGACGGGGCCGGCAGAGAGTGGTGACGATGAACTCAACAATTTCCTACTTAACTGAGTAGCTGCACGTGACGCGTCCACACCTCACCCCACCTCCACGCCTGTGAGGCGGGGCTGGCAGCGCAGCATGAATTTAACAGGCCTGGGCGGATCTGTGGGTTCAGTTCTGTTGGTCCTGGGAGTTTGACTTGACCTTTCTGTGCCTCGGTTTCCCCACTTCCGAAACGGGGATGAGACCACGGTATCAATTTCACTGGGGCCCACGAGGACTCGAGTTCCCAGATTATGGTAAAAGCAGTAAAAGTGTTTTTAAAATAATTACAATAATCATCACCCTTGCTGCTCAGGCAGGGACACTGAGGCAGGGAGAGCGATCCGCCCGCGTTCTCCCGAGAAACAGAGCCCGGAGGTGCGTATAAACACACAGATACGAAGGCATTCGGAGGAGCTGGCTCCCAGCCACAGCGGCCGAGAAGTCCCACGTCTGCCGTCTGCAGGCTGGAGGCCCAGAGCCGGTGGGCAAGTTCAGTCTGAGTCCGAAGGCCTGAGGACCAGGGGAGCTGATGCTGTGAGTCCCAGTCACACCACGTGGGTGCCCCGTGGCCCGTCGGGTTGACACAGAACATAAATCGTCACACACACATGCGCCAGGACTCGCTGCCTGTCCTGAGAACTCAGGTATCCCCAGGACATCCGTCCACTGTGCCGGCCTTTCTCGGGCTTCGGGGCCCCACCACCTCCACCAGAACCTTGAGGGAACCTGCTTTTAAAGGCAGAACCCACTGCCCGCACACGCGCTGGTTTAGAATCGGTGGGGAGGGTCTTTGCCCCCAGTGTTTAAGGAGCACCGCAGGCAGCGGGGGCTCATCGTCAAGTTCAGGCCACCCCCCGGCCCCACCCACACAGTCCCCGAGCACGCAGGCAATCCCGGGGGCCGTACTGTCAGCACCCCCGGGAGTCACTCACTTGCCCGAGAGCAGTGCCGAGCCCTCCACGATTAATCACGGCTACCCAGGCCATCACCACGCCTGGAGCCCCTGATTAGGAGCCTAATTCGTCCCACGGCCTCCGTTTCTCACCCCAAAGGCCCCTTCACGGGTCTGGTTTGTACCTAATGACCGTGTCTTCACGACAAGCACCACAAGAACGGCAATTTCCTCGAGTCTTTATCTCCCACCTTCACCAGGAAAGCTCTGAGGGCAGCATGCGTAAGCCGCCTGCAGCCCTGCATCACCGGCCAGGACAGGGCTAGCAGGTGGTCAGAGCACGGAACACGAGGTCAGGTTTCGGGTGACCACCCTCCTGTCTTAGCAAGGATGGGATGGCTGGAGGAGGGATGAGCTGCTGAGGGGTGAGGAGGAAAGGGAGGAGGGAGGGGAAGGGGGCATGGGGGCTGGGGGAGAGGTGGGAACGGGGGTGCCGTGCAGGTGGGTGGGGGGTGGGGGGATGGGGTGGGGGCCTCCCTGGCCTGGCTCCCCAGGGATGGTCCACGGGGGCCACTTTGCACTCGGCCCTTTCTACTCTCTGTCTGCGTGGCAGGGCAGGAAGTCTCGCTTTGTCTTACGGAGGAGTGAACTTGGGAAGCTGCCAGACCCCTCATGGGCCTTACACATCGCTCGCCTTCAGCTGGAGCTTCACCAAGGCCACCGGGAAAGTCCCATCCACACGCCGACGCCCGGCTTTTCTCTGGAGGGTGAACTGCCTGCTTGCCTTCTCCTTGGGAAGGAAATGCACTGGTTTCCAATATGCCCAGAGACAGAGGCGCAAGATGCAGACAATGACCGTGGAGGAAGCTGGGGTTCTCGTCCCGGGAAACCCCAGGTGCGATGGCTTAAACTGAAGGCTTTACAACGAACTTGTGGATAAGCTGCTGTGTTCTACGGAAGTAACAGAGCTCAAGCTTCCTGAGCAGTCCTGGCAGCTTAGCAGGGGGAGGAGGACTCCTTGCAAGGAGGGCTGCTCCAGGCTTCTTCCTCGGGAAAGCCCCGCCCCCCGTGCCCTTCCCCCTCTTCCCCCTCCCTCCTCCAAGCTGCAGTGGTGGGACCAGTCAATGCAGCAGCTGGGCCTTCTCTTTCCGGCCACCTTTTTTTTTTTTTTTTTTTTCGTCGGACGCGCAGGCCCAGCGGCCATGGCTCACGGGCCCAGCCGCTCCGCGGCATGTGGGATCTTCCCGGACCGGGGCATGCAACCATGTCCCCTGCATCGGCAGGTGGACTCTCAACCACTGCGCCACCAGGGAAGCCCTCCCACGGCTCTTATTTTAAAGGCAAAGGAGGGACTTCCCTGATGGCGCAGTGGTTGAGAATCCTCCTGGCAATGCAGGGGACACGGGTTAAAGCCCTGGTCCGGGAAGATCCCACATGCCGCGGAGCAACTAAGCCCGTGCGCCACAACTACTGAGCCTACACACCACAACTACTGAAGCCCGCGCTCCTAGAGCCCGTGCTCCACAATGAGAGAAGCCACCGCAATGAAGAATAGCCTCTGGGCTTCCCTGGTGGCGCAGTGGTTGGGAGTCCACCTGCCGATGCAGGGGGCGCGGGTTTGTGCCCCGGTCCGGGAGAATCCCACGTGCTGCAGAGCGGCTGGGCCCATGAGCCATGGTCACTGGGCAAGAGTAGCCTCCGCCTGCTGCAACTAGAGAAAGCCCGTGTGCAGCAACGAAGACCCAACGCAGCCAAATATAAATAAATAAATAAAATAAATTGTTTTTAAAAAGGCAAAGGAGATCTGCAGAGAAGCCGACGGCCCCCTCCCGGTCCCCCTAAACCTGGATGACAAAGCCGGGAGCCCACGGCTGACAAGGCGGGAAGGACGCGGCCTCCAGCTGCTCGGGAAGGTTCAGACTAGGAAGGTGCCAGGTGGAGCTTCTGAAGTATTTTGAAAGAAGTATCCGAGGGCCCTAGAACTATGTTTTCTCAAAACCTTGTTTTTCTTAAGTAGCTGGCTGTGTAGGCAAATCAGCCTGAGACAGCGACATGCTGTCACAAAGCTACTCATTAGCTGTCACGGGAAGGAGCAAATCATCTTCACTCCACTCCCATCAGACCGAAGCATCCCAGGAACTAACGTCTTCATTACCCAGCCTTGAAATTTCCAGAGAGGACGGGAATCTATTCATGCGTGGCACCGTCATCATTCTCCAACTGATTACGGAAACATGAGGGCTTGGGCTTTCTCTCCACGCCTTGCTGCCATTTCTCCATCCTCACACCTGAACGATTCGGCAGTCACGAGGACCTGGAACAGCCAGCGATGTCTGAAGGGCCCGTGGAGGGCTCAGCGCGTCCATTTCTGCTCAAGCACCCACAGTCATGATGCTTGAGTTCAGGAGATGGAAACGCAAGTCAAACCAGCTTGAGAAAAAGCGGGGTGGGCAGGGCGAGCTTCAGGTATGGCAGGATCAAGGGTTAGAGCAACGTCATCAGGGCTCTGGGCCTCTATCCGTCCCCAGCTCTGCTGGAAGCAGCCTAGCAACCAGTGACAGGGGCCTCCCCTTCCCAACAGGCAGGAAGGACTCTGGGCATCCACCTAGTGTCCCTGGGGCAGTGGCAATGGGGACTCTGATTACCAGGTGTGGGGAGGAGAGGACCGGCCCTCACATAAGGCCATGCAGGGTGGATTCTCAGGAACAGAGACCCCTGGGACCCAGCAGGGGGACCGGCCTGGGGCGGGGGCGCTGTGGGTCTGGACAAGCAAAATCAACAGATGTCCCCTCCTGAGCCAGTGCCAGCTGTCACCAGCAAAGCAGCGCCGTTTGGCCTGTTGAGGAGACTAACAAAGGGGCAACAGGTTTCCCGTCCAGAGGACGAGCCTGTTCAACCAAAACGGCATTTGAAGAAAAGATTATAGAAACCAGACTCTGAGATTCAAGGGCTGTGATGGTTGTCGACTGCGAGATTATTCACTTGGCGGCTTCCAGCAGCCTCGGCCCTTTTTAAAAGAAAAATAGAATGACATGTCATCTCTCTTAGCCATCAAAACCATGATATATGGGTGTGTGTTTAATATGCGATCTACGGCTCTGTGTGTGTGTGTGTGGAGGGGGAGGGGAGGGAGGGAGCAGATTCAAGGAGACGGTGCATGTCAAGAACAATGCCGGCAGCAGATCCCAGCTCCGATGACGGCCACGAGGCAGTGTATGTGCACAGGCGAGCACGCGTGTATTTAGGGACCCGACAGAGGGTGTGATTTCAGCAGGTTGCGTGGTTCTGCATGCATAATCTGATTATATTTTAATTGCTCATTTACACTAGAACACATTTCCCTCCAACATGTTAATGCTCTTTTCTCCCCCCATGATATTTTTAAAAACCAGCTTGCAGAGCGGTACTGCCCCGCTGAAAGAGATTTCCGAGGGGAGAACAGGCAGCCCTTCGTGCGCGGGCATCGCGCTCCCCCAGAATTACACACACGGGGGACAGACTGTGTGTCTGCAGAGCCTTCAGCTCTGCCCCAGGAAAGGGCTCTCCCAGGACTGGGCCCCAGAGAAGGTCCGCCCTTGCCCTCGCTGGCTGGGTCGTGCTCCGAGTGCCCGCAGGGATGCCCACGAGCAGAGTGACGGTGTATCTCTCCTGCCCCTGGAGAAGGGGGGTTCACGCACACCCTGCGTTCACCCACCGAGAGGCTGCAGTCCCCCAGCCGGTGGTTCTCGGTTACAGCAGCCCTGGACCCTGACGGGGCCCAAAGAGGGACTCCTCAGCCACCCACGATCCGCAGGTCCAGAGGAAGCCCCTCTGAGCCCCCTGGGCCGGGTGCTGGCCAGCTCTGCCCACCACACCCCTCCGCTGGTGGGTATATCTGGGGAGTGTCTGCACTTCGGTCTATCGCAGCCAAGGGGCCCTTCAGGTCTTCCAGCTCTTCAGAGGTTTTGATTCATTTCAACAGAACAGCAACACCCTCAGCGTCCTATTGTCACCCCGATGTCCAGGGTGCCCCTCGCGTGCCCTGGGCAAGGTAGCCTGGCAAGCTCTTAAGGGCTGCTGTCTAAGCTCCAGGCCCAGAAGCAGACCCCGTGCAAGCGGGGCCCCCCGATCCCACAGGGAGCCTGGAGAGTCTTTACAGCTCAGAGTGTATCCTGTCTCAAGGGCCACGGCACCAGTGGGTCATGGGATGAAATCTGCCCCGGGGAGTGAAAACCCGAGACGCTTCCGGCTGGTGCTCTGGGCTTGGGGCCCCTCCAGGGGCAGAACTTTGAAGGTCTCAGCCGAGATTCTAAAGTTCTGGGCCTGGTCCCCAAACTGCGAGTTTGTAATGAGACCTGGCAAAGGGGCCTCTGCACATGTGGTTATGGTGGAGAGCTCATCGTGGATTACGGGTGGGCCTGTCCCGTCCTGGGTCCCTGAGAGCTGAGAACTTGTCCGGACGCCGAGGGATTGAAGCACGAGAGGTTTGCAAAGTGCTGCGCTGGCTCAGCGTGGAGGCCTCAGGGGCAGGGAGCCCCGCTGAGAGCCAGCCGGACGGGACCGCCATCTGATAGCCCCAAGGACCGGGGTGAGCCAAAGCGATTCTCTCCAGAGCCCCCGTCAGGGGCCCAGCAGGTGACGCCTGGGCCAGCCCACTGCACTCCTGACCCGAGAGCCGAGACAGGACAGCGGCCGCCGGGGGCCACGGGGTGCGGTCCCTTCAGGGAGCCCTCACCACAGCTGCCCCTGCCCAGCCTCTGCTGCTGGGTCAGATGCCCCTGAGAGGAGACCGGGCCCTCCAGGCCTCCTCGTCCCCTAGGTGAATAAATGATGGAGGCACCTGGTGAGTTCACAGATGACCCTCTCAGGTCACTTTGGGGGCAAGTGGCCAAGTCTAACCAGCTGGAGGGCACAAAGGGTTCATTGTTCCAAAACGCCTGCAGGAACAGCCGGCGCCGCTCCAGGGCCTCAAGCCACGTCCTCGGGGGCTGCAGGCTCCACTTCACTCCAGAAATGGTGTGACGGAGGCTGGGTTCCCAGGGAGGCGGGGGTCCAGCACCAGTCAGTGGTGCTGGCATCTCTCCCGTAGCTTCTGTCTTGCGGTCCCGCCACCGTGAGCACTGGGCCAGGCAGTCGAAGCCAGAGGAGGGCCCAGGCCTGACAGGAGGGGCGCCCCGTCTCCGCACACCTGCTGGCCAGAACTTATTCCCATGACACACCCGCCTGCAGGGTGAAGGGGAGACGGGATGCTTGGCCCCGCCCCGCCTCGTCATCCCTCACGAGAGTCCCAAACTTGCCATGGGGACTGCACCCCGGAGTGGCGGCCTGCTACAGGCACCTCTGCGGGATCCCCTCCTCCCTCCAGGGCTCCCGTCGTGGAGCAGGGGCCGCCCCCAGCCAGCGGGTCACCTGGTCTCAGCCCTTATAGCACATACTCGTTTCCAAGGGCGGCCCTTGAATGGGCCATAGAAGCTCCACGGCAGGAATGACTAAGGGTGCATGGCTCAGGTTTTATTTCGGAATTATTTATTTTTATTTATTTATTTATTATTTTATTTATTTATAAACATTTATTATTATAAATTTATTATTATTTATTATTTTATTATTATTATAAATATTTTATTATTTATTATTTATTATTATTATTTATTTATTTATTAGGCTCAGGTTTTATTTCGGAACTTACATGAAGTCATTAGGAAATGGGAAACATGTTTTTCCATTTAAATATTTCTAGGCAACTAGAACTCCTGATTACAGACAAAGGGCACAGGCTTCGGATCTCTGGAGGATGAGCTGGAAGCACCAGAGTCGTGTTTATGCAAATGCCATCCCCCCTCCAGGAGAAGAGAACGTCAAAGGCAGAGGAGAGGGATGCTGGCACACAGCTGCCCCTCCCGCCTCAACCAGAGACACCGCCTGGCAAAGCCCCCGGAGGAAAGCCAGGGGCACCGGGGCGTGCGGCGGGGTCCCAGCAGCTGCCAGGAGACTCGCATTAGCTGAATGTGACTCTTTCAGCTCGAGTCTCAAGTGTGTTCACGAGCACCTCTGGGAAATTTAACCAGAAATTGGTAAATTTATAAGAGGCATAAACTCTCAGCTTCCCCTGGTGAGAGCTGACAAAATACTGCTTTTCTTTGCAAATTGAACAGATGGAATTGTTGGTCCTTCTGCATTGGATGTGCTGTCGTCTTTTGCCCAAGAGCAAATCTCTAAAAGAAGATGCCTTTCCTGGGCCAGTAATTAGGGACCCTCCTTGCAGCCTGACCTAGGTGTGGAGGGGGAGGGGAATGAGGGGGGAAGGTGGTGGCCTCACGTGGGCGGGATTATTCCATCAGTTTCAAACCTGGTCCCCGGAAGTCAGGGGACTTCAAAGAAAATTCAACTTCAAAGAAAATTCTCAAAAGCATCTTTTGTGTTGATCAGCCTGAAATGAATGCCACGGCAAAGCCTTCCCGACAGCAATCTTTAGGAAACTGGGCTGCATCAAACCATGTTTTGGAGATCGGATTTTCTCTTTTTCCTTAGAAGATGATCTAACATACCCTGTTTCCTCCAAAACATCATCTTTCCTGACACGTCTCTCTGCTGAAGCCTTCCATGCCCCAGGCGGAGTCCACGGTTGCCAGGCCCCACCGAGCCCTTCTCTGCCGGAGTACCAGTGGCCGGCGCTCTTACAAGCGCTTCTGCTCCATAAATCCGGAAAGGTGCACCGCGAGATGCTTTAGGTTACTTAGGAGAAGGGGCCGTGCTTTGGCGGGAGGGTGAAACGACAATTGGGACAGTGAGGTCCCCATGGCCTGACTTCTGCCCCGCCCCCCCCCCGGGCCATCTCCCTGCCTGCTCCAGAGGGTGGCGCCCCAGAGGGACCAGCCCTGACCTGCAGCCTGGAACACAGCCTTCCTCATGCATCCTCCACCCTGCGGAAAAAGAGGGAAGGGGGCAGGGCACAACCTTTAAAAGAATGACATAGCCCGAGGACACGACGTAAGCTAATTGGAACCAAATAGGTCCAAGATGACGGAGGAGTCCACCTCCACTAGACCTCAAGCCTCAGCAGGCGTTCTTTGTAACAAGTCAGCTAAATGACACACCTGCAGGCATCTCGACAGTTCCGAGGCTGACCGTAAGGGTCAAGAAGTAGGTGGCGGCCCCATTCCCGGAGGTCCCCGCCCCTTCCCCAATTAGCTGGAATATTCTTCCCACTCATTATCCTATGAAATTACCCAGCCCTATAAAAACTGACAGCCCCAGACCCTGGTGATTTTCTCCCCTTCTGAGATGGCCCACACTCTCTCTGTGGAGTGTGTTTCTCTCTAAATAAATCCGCTTCTTACCTATCCCTGTGTCTCTCACTGAATTCTTTCTGCAATGAGACATCAAGAACCTGAGCTTCACTAAGTCTTGAAACCAGGTGTGTGATCTCAGTTGGAAGACCAGAGAGGGGCTTCCCTGGTGGCGCAGTGGTTGAGAGTCCGCCTGCCGATGCAGGGGACGCGGGTTCGTGCCCCGGTCCGGGAGGATCCCACATGCCGCGGAGCGGCTGGGCCCGTGAGCCATGGCCGCTGAGCCTGCGCGTCCGGAGCCTGTGCTCCACAACGGGAGAGGCCACAGCAGTGAGAGGACCGCGTACCACAAAAAAAAAAAAAAAAAAAAAAGACCATGGGGGATAGGCAGGGTGGGAGGGAGGGAGACGCAAGAGGGAAGAGATATGGGGACATATGTGTATGCATAACTGATTCACTTTGTTATAAAGCAGAAACTAACACACCATTGTAAAGCAATTATACTCCAATAAAGATGTAAAAAAAAAAAAAAAGACCGTGGGTTTTGGCCGGGTTCGAGTCCCCACATGGGGGTTCAAGTCCCAGTCTGAGGTACAGGGTCTCACTGCCACTCACGGGAATGAACCCCCACGCCCACACTCGCTGGGGGGGTCCCAGGAGCTGAGCCCCTCCTCTTCCCCGTCCAGCCTCTCCAGCTCCGGACAGGGTGAGCCCACCGGCGATAAAGCCAGAGTTTATAGAGCAGTGACCTCCACGTGGTGTGGAGCTGTGCACCCATCACATGGTGCTCGTAGCAACCTAGTGACTTGAGGTCCACTGAGGCTTGGTCAGTTTATTTACCAAGGTCAGGGCAGGTGGACCCAGGACTCCCAGCCACCTCCTAGGCAGCCGGACACCCAGGCAGCAGGACGCGCTCCCCGCAGCCACACCCTCCCCCTCTTCTTGCTCTTCCTTGCTAGCGCAGCTCGCTTTTCCAGAAAGCTGGCCAAGGGCCAAGGCGCGAGCAGGGAGCCAGAGGGACGAGGACGTGAGAACCGAGGCTGGAAGGATGTCCACGCCCCGCCCCCCACCGCCCGCTAACACTTACACACGTGTTGCTCTATTTTTAAAACGCTCCTTGGAAAGCTGTGCATTCTGACATGTGCAATACCATGCCGTGGGTGGGAAATCAACAGCTAAACTCTACAAATTACACATATTACAAATCCTTAGTGTCTCTGAATAAACGCACACTACTCCCCACCCACCTGTGGCCTCATGGGAAATCTAGCAATAATATTCATGACAATAAAACGTGTGCTCGCCACTAAGTCACTGAGCTTGCGGTCCTCTGTGATGCAGCAGGAGGTAAACAGATAACGGATACAGGTATTGCTGCGAACTTGTTTCTTTTTAATTTAGGAAGAAGCCTTCTTGTTAACAAGAGTCGCCCAGCGGTGGAGTGGGGACCAGAGGAAAGAGAGGGACATTGCCTTAAGGACACACTTCTGAGGGGGAGGGGCCCCTTGACACTGGGACTCCAAGGACTAGGCTCTTGTAGCCGGGGAAGCAAAGCCCTCATCTCGCTGTCCATTGTCTTCCCCTTTACGCTAGTTCAGCAGAAGTCCATTGAGCACCCACTGTACACAGCAGCCTCACAGGGGCCTGGGAGAAGTTAGCAAACCAAACAAGCCGGGACCCCCGCCATGGCGGGGGGGGGGGTCTTCCTAAACAGACTGCTGGGCCCAGGGCAGCCAGGACCCCACCCTGCCTGCAGCATGCTGGGAACCCAGGAATCCAGAGCCACTCAGGTGCCTGCTGCCCCCTCAGGTGACATGCCTACTTCTCCAAGAAACACAGACCCCTCATTTACGGATCTTAGCCCTTGCCGGCACGCAGCGCTTGGAGTGGCAGGGGCAGGGCAGCAGGGCCCCAGGTTCTCCCGTGCAGGGCTCAGGGGGTCAAGGGTGAGATCCGGTCACTGAAGGACACAGCGGACTGGCCCCGCCCTCCCCGAGCACCCCACCGAAGATTTCTCTAAGGGGTCTCAGCAGTTCAAGAAGCTCTCGTGCCTGGGGAAATCGCAGGAGAAAGGGAAAACAGCTTGGAGTCGAAGGTTCCGGCTGCCGGGCCGTCCGGGCTCCCCGGTTCACAGGAGAAGGGTTCAGAGTGGCCGGGGACCCCAGACAAGGGCCTGCCGCCCACACGGTACAGCAAAGCCTTCCAGGTGACATTTCCTGTGTGGTTTCGAGCAAAGGCCTTGTCATAATATTTGTGCTACGTTGCCTTTTATGACGTTTTAAGCTCCTAGGCTGGCTGGAAAAGAAAGCTTTGAAAAGAAGTCAGCTTAGCGGAAAGGTCAGGGGTGTGAAAACCAAACACGAGCTTCAGCAGCCCAGCCAGAGCGCAACAGCCCAGCCAGAGCACGCTTCCATTGCGGGCGTCCTGAGCGGCGACAGCTACTGCCTGGCAAAGGACAGGTCCCAGCGGCCACGGGCTGCTGCCTTCCGCTTGGCGGCTCCCGAGAGAGGCAACGGATGGCACCGTCCGTGGTGAGACCCTGGCGTTCCCCTGGGTGCAGGGATGAGCCTCCATGGGCCCGACACAGTCTGACACATCACTCCTGTGACAAGGACACTCAGCTCCCAATCCCAGGACCTGCTCGCTGAACTGGTGGCCTGTCTTCCAGAGAGCAAACCTGGGCTAATTTGGTGGATTGAAAGCAGCTTTTGTTGCCCTGGGCACGTCGCTCTCACCCTCCGAAGTCCCCACACGATCCGCACAAGAGCGTTCACTCCACAGGTGTCCACTGAGCAGGGCTGTTTGCAGGGCTGACGGCATCCAGAACAGCTGGGCCCCCAGGATCATCCATTCACCTGTGTGCCCATTTCACAGACGACTAAATCGAGGCACAGAGAAGCTAAAACACTTGCCCAAATATTGAGAAGCAGGTTGAAACCACTTCTGTCGCCTCAGAGCTCACTGTGCTGGCCTCCAGCAAAGGGACGTTTGTGTTTCCTGTGAAGGCTACATTTTTAAGCACGTATTTTATGCGCTCAGACTCCGTGGTGAGAACATCAGGGCTCAGAGGAGCAGGCAAGCCCAGAGCCAGCTGGGAACAGAAAAGTAAGTACTGAACCTGAACTTCTCCCTTGGCCATGCCTGGGGTCTGGGCAGGGCTCCCTGGCCTCGCCCCCTTTCCTCAGCACCTCTCTCCCCTCCACCCACTGCAGTTTCTGATCCCCAGCCCACCAGGTGCAGCCAGCCAGGTCCACGGCTGGGCCCTGAGCGTGACATCTGATGACCACGTCTAGGTGGTGATGACAGTCCTGGACCGTAACCCCTGCACCCACAGTGGCACAAGGCCACCCACAGGGTGCCAGGCGCAGGAGCCCAGCCCGCTCGGGGGACCAGTGCTGCTTTGTTCTCTGCTTTCTGCTCCCCCATTCAGCTCCCCCCCACCCGCCACTTAACTGTGCCAGAGCTCCCCTGGGCACCCAGCTTCTGGCGCCCCCTGGACACCCCAGGAAGGAGCGGCGGCCCAGCCATCCCAGCAGGAAGCCTCCTCCTTGGAACCCCCACCCCCTCACCTCCTCTCCCCCACCTAGCGAGCTGCAGGCGACCCGGGGGCAGTTCCCTTGGGGAGGCGGGGCATAAGAAGCTGGGAAGACCTGGGCCCGGAGGCCGAGCTGCCTGAGGAGGGTGCCTGGAAAGAGCCGACACTCCCTGCGCACCCCGCGGGAATCCCAGGTCCCTGGGGCGCTCCCCCCAGACCGGATGGGCCCTGCGAGGGCGCGGGGGCAACCAGCCAGCCCTGCCCCCTTGCGGGGCGGAGACAGTGGCTAGAGCCGCCTCCTCTCCCCTCCAGCGCCCCCCACGGTTGGGCGCGCCAGTCGCCGCCGGCTCAGGGGAGGCGCGGAGCCCGGGAGGGTGCTGGCGCGGCTGGAGGTACGCGGAGCGGGGTGCGCGGAGAGCGCGAGCGAGGAGAGAGCGCTCCGGACAGCCAGGCGTGCGCTCCGCTCGGCACCACAGGCTCGCCCCGCGCAGCCCGAGCCCCAGCCAGCCAGGCGCTCTCAGCTGAAGCCGGCGCTGCCGCCCCGGGGCCCGAGGAACCGTGGGGTCTGGTATTCGGAGGAAGCCGGGAAAGCGCGCAGACCCCGGTGAGTGCAAGCCCCGAGCGCTCTAGGCTGGCACGGACCAGGGGGCGGCGCTTCCCGGCTGGACGGGGCGCCCCCTCTGCCTTTCACGCCCACCCCTCGGGCTCCCTCTGCTCTGTCCCTGCCTGAGACGCGCCCACCCCGCCCGGCGCGCGGGACATGCACCTCAACAGCTCGGCGCCCGGCCCACGGGTCTCCCAGGCTGGCGACCCCTTCTTGCTACCGCCATCGGGGCTGGAGGCGGTGCTCCTGGCCCCGGGCTTCGGCAACAGCTCCGGCAACCTGTCAGAGCCCGTCCCAGCGGCGCCCAGCAGCGACCTGGACGTGAACACGGACATTTACTCCAAGGTGCTGGTGACCATCGTGTACCTGGCGCTCTTTGTGGTGGGCACGGTGGGCAACTCTGTGACGGCGTTCACGCTGGCGCGCAAGAAGTCCCTGCAGAACCTGCAGAGCACGGTGCACTACCACCTGGGCAGCCTGGCGCTGTCTGACCTGCTCATCCTCCTGCTGGCCATGCCCGTGGAGCTGTACAACTTCATCTGGGTGCACCACCCCTGGGCCTTCGGCGATGCCGTGTGCCGCGGCTACTACTTCCTGCGCGACGCCTGCACCTATGCCACAGCCCTCAACGTGGCCAGCCTGAGTGTGGAACGCTACCTGGCCATCTGCCACCCCTTCAAGGCCAAGACCCTCATGTCCCGCAGCCGCACCAAGAAGTTCATCAGTGCTATCTGGCTGGCCTCCGGCCTGCTGGCCGTGCCCATGCTCTTCACCATGGGCCAGCAGAACCGCAGCGCCGACGGCCAGCACCCCGGTGGCCTGGTGTGCACGCCCATCGTGGGCACCGCCAAGGTCAAGGTCGTCATCCAGGTGAGCGGCCTCTTCAGGGGAGCAGGAGTCGGGGGGCACCAGGCCAGGGTCTCCCCTGGGGGCAAGGGTCCGAGGCACACCCTCAGGGAAGCCTCAGCGCGTCTCTTTCCCTCACCCCAACAGTACTTTCTGGTCTGTGTACCCTCTGGGTACAGGAAGTTGGAGAAGTGTCCCAAAGGAAGTTTACTCCTGGGAAGCTGGGGAGGGGTGGGGGGTGCGGCAGGAGGGGTGGGGCTTGAGAGCGGCCTGACCCCCACTTCTTCCCCCCTTTCGCTCCAGGGCTGCCAGGTCTCAGCCCCCCTTATCTCATCCCCTCCTTCCATCAAAGGGGGCTGGAGCCCTAGATCAGTGACCTCTCCAGGGGAGGGGCGTCCGTGGATGGGCCTCAGCTGTCTCCATGTTCCCCTAGATGTAGGGTAACCTTGTGTGTGCTGGTGCCGGCCTCTTTCGGGAGAGAGTCCCTTCCATCAGCTTCTCAAAAGGCCCTGTGGTCCGTCTCCTCTGTAGCAGAACCGCCCCCGCCAGCACTGCTCCCCCTGTGCCTCCTGGCCTGATGCTGTCTTGGGCCAATTCCTTAATTTAGCCTCAGTTTTCCCATCTGTGAAATGGGGCAATCACAGCCCCCCACCTCTGAAGGTGGAAATTCAAGGGAGAAGGTGTGGGAAGTGCTTGTTTGGCTCCTGGCGTGTAGAAGCTCCCGGAAGCACTCTTGCTGCTGCTGGTGGTGTCGACGCTGTTTCTATTGGAAAATCCTAAGGTACTAGGCGTGGTGGCAGGCGGGGGGCCCATGTAAGGTGGATAACACTGGAGCCGGGTGACCCGTGGTCCTCTGAGGGTCTGGGCGAAGTGCGTGGGAACCCAGGGGGCAGCCCTCCCCGGGGAATTGGCTTGGACGAGGCGGCCTGGCCAGGAAGGGGTATTCCGACCCTGGGAGAGGCTTCTCAGGCAGGGACATTCCAGGCAGGGCCCCGAAATGGAAGGAGGAGGGCGTCCATGGGAGCAGGTCCTGGCAGAGACACCGCTTTCAACGGCATCGTGGCCTGAGAATGTGGGTAGCCATGAAGGCGGGTGGGGGGGGCGTCCTCCATCTCAGGGTGGGATGGAAAAGGAGGAGCTGGGCTGAGTGGGGGTGGGGTGGGCGCTCTGGGCTGTCCCATCTGGCTGTTGTTTCATGCCTGAGCCATCCGCAGCTTCCCAGCAGAATTGATGTTTTTGCCTCTGAGTACGACGGGTGTGCCAGGGTAGGAGAGCTGGCGTGCTGGGGGGCAAGAGATGCCGTCTGCATGTCCATCCCTGGGCTGCGGCTGACCCTCCACAAGCCACCACCAAGATGGACCCGGTGGGCAGAATTAAGCTTCAGATCCCCCGTCGCCTGTGCTGAAAACGTGTGGCTCCGGGTGTCCCTGCATGGAGTGGCCCCGGCAGCCACGTGTGGCGGGGAGATGAGTCAGAGGCGGCCGCCTCTCTACTGATGCCTCTCCTGTGCCAGAAACAGTGGCAAGCAGGGCGGATGCAGTGAACAGTGGGAATGACCTCCCGGCTTCCTCTGAGGTCTGGATGGGCTGTGCCCAGGGTTGGGGGGTTGGGGGACAGCAGCCATGACACCTGCCTATGAAGGTTGGACGTGTCCGGCTCAGGTCAGCAGCTCGGGGTCAGCAGTGCCCACTGCCCTCCAAGGGGATGCTCCCCTCAGATCCCTGCCCGCTCTGGCCCCTGTGGCTCAGCCAGGAGCAGCCGGCATTCGGATCATCCAGAAAAAACAACAACAGCAGAGGGAGCACGGCCTCCCCCTAAAGCATCCTCACTCTCTCTTGGTCATGGAACCAGACACCTCAGTGACATGGCCTCGCCTCCCAAAGGGCCACTCCCAGGAATCCTTTTGGTCAGAGGCTGTGATGCTGATGTGGGCCGGGGCGTGTCCTGCTCATGCGTCCACTAGACAGGTGTCTGTTGAGCACGCGCTGCGGAAGGACCGCTCTTGTGCCCGCAGCTGTAGCACTGCCGAGAGTTTACTCAATACTTGCTGGCTTCCTAGCGCCCTCAGAGATCAGAGTTTCCATTTTTTTTTAAAGGCCTTGGCCATGTGCTTGGGAGAGACTGACGGGCCGGTTGTGGAAGGTGCCCTTCCCTCTGATGCTGACGGCTCCCGCGAGGCTCCCTGGGCTCCTGCATGCGGGCTGCTTCCTGTGCCTGAAAGGACGTTCCTCACGGGGGAGCTCAGCCCTGGCGTTGCTCCCCACTGCGTCTCTTCTGCACCGCCATCCGCCATCCCAGGAGAGGTTTCCCCGAGGGATTTTACGTTCCCCACACGGGCTTCTGGGCCACCTGGCAGATCTGGGCCAACGTCCACAGTTTTTAAACCGTGACATCTGTCCAAAGAGGGGCTGGGTGCCTGCCTCCGTGCGTCTGCCTCTCATGGACCACGTTTGGACGTGTGGCGATGTTGGCCAATCAAATGACCCTACTTTCCAAAACGGGGGCCCCTCCCAGCCCAACTGTATCCCACAAGGCCCGTCAGCCCTCCACACCTGTGAGATTCCGTCCTGGACACTTGCAAACAGAAGTCCTGTTTAGAAACGAGGTGGTTCAGTGATTAGATTTCTGAGCCGCTTGGAATTGTCATTGCTGGCCACAGCTGGGCATTTTCTGGGCGTGTAGCCGGGGGCTGGGGGTGGACAGGGGGCAAGAGGAGCTTACGGTGAGGACAGGGCCTTGCAGGCCAGCGAAGGCCCCAGACCCTGGGCCTCAGGTCAATGGGGGAGTCTGGGAGGAGGAGGCCTCAGGGCCTGCCACGTTGCCCGAGGACGGTCCGGCCCCTCCCTGGACCCCAGAGGGAACTGGATTCAATCCTCCTAAACAGACTGCTGGGCCCAGGGCCGACTTCTGGAGTGGAAGACAGCACGTGCCAGGGACTGTGGGGTCTCCCTGTTGGGCAGCGCTGTCCCTGCTCACTCAGGCATCTCCCAGGGCAGGCAGTGGTCCCCACAAAGGTGGGCTGACCCTGGTCGTGTCTGGTCCACTGCGTTTCAGGCCTGGCCTCGTGCTCTGACCTCAGCGTGATGAGGTCCTGCCATCACAGGCTCTGTGTCGCAGCTGCGGGTCCGGCGGGGCCCGTGTCCATCCATCCTGTGAGAGTGTACTGGGCACTGACCGGGCAGCTGGCCGGGAGGGCAGCGACCCGAGGAGGCCTTAGTGGCAGAGGCCTGGGGGCTGAGCGTGTGCCTGACTGTGGTCGCTCGCGCCCTCCTGTCCCCGTCACTGGCTGTCTCCAGAGCTCAGTTACTAGAAGGGGATCCTTTCCCTCCAGAGTACAGAGTCATCTGTGCCTCTGGGCGGGGCAGGATCTGGGGGGCCACACCTGCAGTGCATGGGCACGTGGGTTCAGAGTCCAGACCTTGGGCCACAGCCAGAGACGCCCCAGGAATAGGGTCACCTCCAGCCCTCGATGCTGATGGGCACCTGCAGGCAGAGCGCCCAGCGCCCTGGTCCAGGATTTATGCTTAATGCTGCCCAGTGGAGCTTAGAGCCCAGTGGTGGTTAGTGCCCAGCGGTGATGAGTGCCCAGTGGAGCTTAGAGCCCCGTAGTGGTGAGTGCTCAGCGGTGGTTAGTGCCCAGCGGTGATGAGTGCCCAGCGGTGATGAGTGCCCAGTGGTGGTTAGTGCCCAGCGGTGGTGAGTGCCCAGCGGTGATGAGTGCCCAGCGATGGTTAGAGCCCCATGGTGGTTAGTGCCCAGCGGTGATGAGTGCCCAGCGGTGGCCTCGTGCAGTCACCGGCAAGTGTCCTTGGGGCAGCGTGCGTAAACCCAGTCCTCCTGAGGCTCAGCCGGGGGGTAGGTGTCCCCCTCCCGGGAGCTCAGTGCTCTGCCAGGGCGGGCCAACAGAGGACCTCTAGGAGGCTCCCAGGTCACAGCAGCCCCTTTGCATGTGGCCGCGCCCGGGAAGGGTGAATTAGTGACCACAGGGCATCTGCACCCCCACCCAGCAAGGCCGCCCTAAGGCAGACGCGTCGGCGCGGCTGAGCTCTCGGTCGCCACTTCGTGGCCGCCGTCTTCCAGGCCCCGTGGCCCCGGCAGCAGCTGCGCGGGGGGGGCCACCCCGGGAGCGCGGCCTCATCACCTGCCTCCGCGTTCAGTGCCGCCGGCAGCAGTGCTCCTCGTGGGCTCAGGCCCGGCTGCAGGAGGGGGGCTGGCCCTGGGCGGGGCTCATGCCGGGGGGGCTCGTGTCTGTGGGCACGTGGACCCGGCGGTGTCCTGAGCGCCAAGGCCATTAAAGTCTGACGTGATTCCGCGGAGGCAGAGGCAGCCGAGACCCGTCTCCACAAAGTGGAAGAAAATTGGTTCCAGTAAAATCAGGGCATCGATCATTTTCTCTGTTTCTGTCCTGTGCCACCAGCTGCGCCCGGCGCCCTCCTCCCCCATCCATCCACCTGTTGGCGCCCCATTCGTGGAGCCACCGCTGCTTCCCCTGCAGCCGACTCGGCCTCAGTGACGCTGCTACTCATGGCTGAAGTTTGGCGAGTCACAGGCCCCCGAGAGGAACGTTATATTGGGGAAGCGGGCAGACGCCAGAGTGAGCGCCCCCAGGACTGGGGCCATCGTGGGCCTCCTGCTGTACTGAGGACACGGCACCCCTGCCCAGAAAGCGGACCCTCCACGTATCCCTCTGTCCCCGAAATTGAGGGATGTTCTAAAGGCAGCTGCCCTGTGCTCACAAGGTGCCCAGATCGTGAAAGTCCAAGACCGGCCGAGGGGCTGTTCTGTATTAAAGGGGATTAAAGACACAGCCCCTGAGCACAAGGCCTGGTTTCCCATCAGACCCTGGTCCAGAAAGGCTGTTGCTGAGACAGTGGCTGGATGAGGTCCATGGTTCGCGCGTGTGTTGTACTGACGTGCGACGGGACTCCTCGATCTGGCAAACTCCTGCTGCGCTTCTGCACGAGGACAGGGTCTGTCCTGAGGCTCCGCGGCAGTGAGGAGGGCAGGGACCCCCGTGAGCGGCCGTCCCAGGGGACGCCCTCAAGCTTAGGGCCGGCAGCCCGTCCCCCGCGTCTGGAGTCTCAGCTGCAGGAGGACCGGGGCTCTGGCCATGAGCTTTGGTGCCGGCACAGGGTGCTCTCCCACGGGCAGCAGCAGGACAGTGAGGCCGGGCCAGGTGGTGCTGGAGGCCTCCGTTCCCTCCAGCAGAGGAGCAGCAAACTTCCCGTCTGGTTATCGAGCGTCTGTTTCGAGGGGAGAGGAATCACAAGCCTTTTGTTCTTTTTTTCTGTTAGAGTGAAACATACATAACATAAAGCTTTACCACCCATCTCCAGAGCTCTCCCATTGTTCCCCAGGAAGACTGTGTCCCCACTGGACCCCAGCTGCCCCGCCCCTCCCGCCCTGACTGTCCGTCTAGGGTGTGGCTGCACCAGGCCTTCCTCGGACGGGATTTCAACCCTTTCTTTGGTCTCTAAGATGCAGTGGTCAGGAGTGCATGCCCTGTGCCGGGGGACGGAAGCCAGCCTCAACAGGCCCCCGACTGTACGACTCTGATCACGTGACCTGGGCACAGGCGGGGGGGTGTGTCGGCAGTGGGTGGTGAATGTTCTGCGTCTTGCCCGTGCTGCGGGCGCATGTATCAAAACTCATGGAACTTAGATAAAGGAGTGATTTCGGTGAACGTACACCGTGTCTCCATGAGTCAGTCAGAGATGAAAGCTCAGGGTCCAAGGCCTCGTCCTGTGAAGGCTGTTTGGGTGCCGGGTCCTCCCTCGGGGGTGGGGTGCCTTTGGGCAGGAAAGAACCCAAGGGTCCTAGGAACATTCCTGGGGAGCTGGAAGGCTCCAGGCAGCCGCTTGCCCTGCGCCCGCTGCATCACCGCCAGGAACCGGGCAGGTGCTCGGCACCTGGGGGTGGGGGGAGCGGTGGTACCCAGCTGTGGCGGCTGCCTGGTCCCCAAGACCCCCGCTCCGACCTGGCAACGCCCTGGCATCAGACCTGGCCCCTGCCGTCCCTGGTGAAAGCCCGGCCCCGAGAGGAAGGGGAAACTGAGGCCCGGGGTGGGGGGCATCCCAGTCAGGCCCAGCACCGGCCCCGGGCTGCTGCTCCCGCAAGGCGCCCAGGTGGAGCCACCCACCTGCTGCGATCCCTGCCCCCTTTGGGGACTTCACACACGTGCGCCTGTGGGGGCAGCTTCATGCCCCGGGGCTGGTGCGGGAGGGGGGGGGTGGCCAGGCCAGTGCACCCAGGAGCCCGGAAAGGGGCCCTTTGGGGCTTCTCGCCTGTGGCAGCCCAGGACCCGAGGTCAGACCCCAGCTTCTCCGCGGGCAGCTGCAGGGCCTGGGCGAGCGATGTGACCGTCTGTGCCTCAGCTTCCTCACCTGCCGGCTGGTCCAGGAGCCGAGGAAGGGCTCAGGGGCCCACACACAACAAAACGCGGCATCAGGAGAGACGGGCCCTCTGATTCGCCGTTTTAGGGTAACGAGAGCCCGTCTCCTCCGTAGAAAGCTCTGCGTGCCGGAGCTGGGAGCTGATCCTGTGGTCCACGCTCAGTCCCGCTCTGGGGGTCTGCATGCACGCGTCAGGTCCTACAGGAAACCCCTGGGTCTGGCATTGTTCCCATGCCTGTAGGCTCAGGGGCCGCCCTCAGCGTCCGTCCAGCTCCTCTGAGAAGCGTTCGCTGCCCGAGGGCCTGAGCCAGGTCTCTGCAGCACCGTGCGCATGAAGAATCCCCTTCTGTCACTTGTGGTGACAGCCGCCTCCCTCACCCCCTTCCACCCCCACTCAATGAGCATCGTGTGTGAGGCCCCACGGGTCCCGCAGGGAACAAAACTGGCAAAGGTTTCCGCCCCGTGAAGTACACATCCCGGCAGAGAAGACAGACAATTAGCAAAATAAATAAGTACAACGTACAAATGGTAGATAGTAAGGAGGGCAGCAGAGAAAAGGTGAACAGGAGAGGCCTCACAGCGGCAGGTAAGGGCAGGTGTGACAGCATCTGGGGAGGAAGGTTCCAGGAGAGGGAGCAACAGGTACAGGACTGTGGCCGCCGGCACCTGCCGCGGCGACGTGGCCAAGCAGGCGAGCCCAGGGCAGGACCAGACGTGACAGGTGATCACGTAGGGCACGCAGTGTCCCTTATCCGGGAAGAATGGGCCCCACGGGAGACTCTGAGCAAGGAGCCATGTGACATACATTTCAGGGGACCATTCTGTCTGCCTTGTTGAGAACTCAGCGGGGGTCAGGGAGGACGGTTAGGAAGCTGCTGCGGCGTTCTGAGTGCGTGATCACCGAGAGCCGGCTGGTTACGGGGAAGGTGGAAAAATGATAAGATACCAGATCCAGGCTTTTCTGTTTTCTTAGGTTTAAGTTTACATCCAGGAACAATCATTTTCCTTTTGTTTACATCTATGCGTTTTGACAAATACATAGAGCCCTGTAACCACCACCACCAAAGACAGAGTCCGGTCCTGTCGCCCGTGGAGTCTCTGCACACCCCCATCCCCTCACCCACCCCGCCCCACCCCTCCGACGGCCTTGGGCCTGACTCCGGCGCCAGGTACGTGGAACCTCTGAGCCTGGCTTCCTCTGATTACGTAATGCCCTAAGATTCATCCATGTTGTCACCTGTGTCAATAGCGTGGAGTACGATTCCATCGTACAGATGTTCCACCGTTTGTTCACCCATTCGCTGGTCGAAAGGCATTTGGGTCGTTTCCAGTTTTGAGCAGTTACGAGTGAAGCCGCTGCACATATTCACGCACAGGACAGTGTGTGAACACATGCTTTCATTTCTCTCGAGTTAACACTTAGGAGGCAGATTTCTGGCTCATACAAACAGTGTATCTAACTTTATAGGAATTTGCCAGACCTTCCAAAAGTGGATTTGCCATTTCGAATGTCCCCCAGCAACGTGGAAAGACAGTTCTCTGCATCCCGGCCAGCACCTGGCATCGTCAGCGTCTGGTTTGGTTGTTTTGTTTTCATTTATCCATTCCAGTAGGAGTGTGGTGGTATCTTGTTGAGGTTTTAATTTGCGTTTCCTTAATGACTCATGACGTTAAGCATCTTTTCAGGTGCTTCCTTGGAATCTGTGTATCTTCTTTGGCAAAGTGTCTGTTCCCGTAGTTTGCCTATTTTTAAAATCGGGTTGTTTTCTTACTGTTGACTTTTGAGAGTTTTTAAAGTATATTCTGCATCTAAGTCCTTTGCCAGATGTGTGATTTGCAGATATTTTCTCCCCTTCTGTGGCTCATCTGTGTATTTGCTAACGTTGCATGTCAGCGCAAAAAGTAAGAATGTGGGCAAAACCCAACTTCCCAAAACATTTAATGGATCGTGCTTTTGCTATTGTACCTAATCCAAGGTCACTAAGTCTTTTTCTCTCTTCTCTTCTGGAATCTTTATAGTTCTATGTTTTATACTTAAGTTTATGATCCAATCGGAGTTAATTTTTCTGTAGGGTGTGAGGTGTAGGTACCTTATTTGCACACACATGTCCATGACCAATACCGCTTGCGAAAAGATGATCTTTTCTCCTTTGGAGTTTTTTTGCACCTTAATTAAAAAATCACCTGACCTCCTGTGTGGGGTTCTATCCAGACTGTCATCTGTTCCTTTAATCTGTGTGTCTGTACTGTCCCCAGCCCCACAGTCTTGACCACTGTAGCTTTATAGGAAGTCTTTCAGGTGGCACGAGTCCTCCAACTTTGCTCTTTTCCAAAATTGTTTTGGCTACTCTTGTTCCTTGGCTCTCTACATAAATTTTAGAATCAGATTTTCAGTATCTACAGAGAAGCCTGCAGGGATTTTGACTGGGATTGTGTTAATCTACAGGTCATGTGGGGAGACGTGGCATCCTAACATTGAGCCTCTTCCAATGCGTGATCACACTACCTCTCTCCATTTATTTAGGTCTTCTTTGATTTTTTCAACAGTAGTAGTTTTCAGCACAGAGATCCTACACATATTTTGTTACATCTATATCTAAATATTCATGTTTGGGGAATTATTATATATGTACTTAAAATGTTTTTCTATTTCCAATTTCATGGCCGGTATATATAAATGTGATTGGTTTTTAGTTACTGACGTTGTATCTTGTAACCGTGATAATAATAATTAATAATAACTTATTAATTCTAGAAATTCGTTTGTAGGTTCCCTGGGATTTTTTATGTAGACAGTGATGTTGTCTGTGAATAGAGAAAGTGTGATTTCATCCCTTCCAATTCTTTAATTTCCTTTTCTTGCCTTACTGGCCTAGCTACAACTTCTAGTATGATATTTAATAGGGGTGGAAGAAAGGACTTCCTCGCCTTGTTACTGAGCTTAGAGAGAAAGTCTTCAGTGTTTACAATTAAGTATGAGGGTTTTAGTTTAAGTTTTTAGTAGATGTTTTTGTTTGTTTGTTTGTTTGTTTTTTTGTGTTTTATTTTGCGGTACGCGGGCCTCTCACTGTTGCGGCCTCTCCCGTTGTGGAGCACAGGCTCCGGACGCGCAGGCCCAGCGGCCACGGCTCACGGGCCCAGCCACTCCGCGGCATGTGGGATCTTCCCGGACCGGGGCACGAACCCGCGTCCCCTGCATCAGCAGGCGGACTCTCAACCACTGTGCCACCAGGGAAGCCCTTAGTAGATGTTTTTCATCAGGTGAAGAAAGTTCCGTTCTATGCCTTGTTTGCTAAGAGTTTTTATCATGAATGGACGCTGAATTTTGTCCAATGCTTTTTCTGCATCTGTTGGTATGATCGTATGGCTTTTCTTCATTAGTCAGCTAATATGGTGAATGATATTAATTTTTTATTGTGGTAAAATATACATAACATAAAATTTACCATTTTACCATTTTCAGACGCACAGTTCAGTGACATTAAGTTCATTCACACTGTTGTGCAATCATCACCGTTATCCATCTCCAGAATTTTCTTCATCTTCCCAAACAGAAACTTTTAAACAACTGCTCCCCATCCACCCATCCTCCAGCCCCTGGAAACTACCACTTTCCTTTCCGTCTCGGTGAATTTGAGTATACTAGGTACGTCATTTCGGTGGAAAACATTGATTAATTTAATGTTGAACCAGTCTCACAGTCCTAGGACAAACTCTACTTGGTCGTGTATTATCCTTTTTATATGTTGCAGGATTTGACTTGCTAATATTTTATTGAGAATTTTGGGTCTATGTTCATGACAGATATTGGTCTATAATTTTCTTTTCTTGTAATGTCTTTATCTGGTTTTGGTATCAAGATAATTCTGGCCTCATGAAATGAGTTGGAAAGTATTGGCACCTCTTCTGTTTTCTGAAAGAGAGTGAGTGGAATTGGTATTATTTCTTCCTTAAAGGTTTGGTAGACTACTCCAGTGAAACCATCTGGGCCTGAAGTTTTATGGGAACGTTTCTAATTCAGTTCCTTTAATAGGGATATTCAGGTTATGTATTTATTCCTGAGTAAGTTTTGGCAACTTGTATCTTTCAAGGAATTGGTCCATTTTAACTAAGTTGGCATAGGGTTGTTTGTAGTATTCACTTATCATCCTTATGATGTCTGTGGGGTCTGTGATGATATCTCCTTTTTCATTCCTAGTGTTGGTGACCTGTGTCTTCTCTCTTTTGTCCTTGGTCAGAGTATGGCTGGGAGTTTATCCATATTATTGTTCTTTGTAAAGAACAACTATTGATTGCATTGGTTTTTTTAATTGTCTTTCTGCTCCTGTCTGCATTTCATTTCTCTGCTTGCTTTGGGTTTAATTTGTTCTTATCTTCCTAGATTTCTTAAGGTGGAAGCTTAGACAATTAATTCAAGACCTGGGATTTCTTTCAATTCTTTTATAATATAAACATGTGATGCTAAAAGCTTTCTCCTAACTACTGCTCTAGTAGCATCTCAAAACGCTTGAAATGCTGTATTCTAATTCAGCTCAAAATATTTTCTTCTTTCTCTTTAGAAAGAGCTTCCTTTTTAGAAGTGTGTTGTTTAACTTGCAAATGTTTGGGGATTTTCCAGCTAACATGTTGTTATTGATTTCTCATTTAATTCCATATGTTCAGAGAACATACTTGCACGATATCAGTTCTTTAACGGTGTTAATGTGTGTACTCTGGTCCCAGATAATGGTCTGTGTTGGCGGGTGATACAGGCACACGCGCAGAACATGTATTCTGCTGTTGTCGGGTGTATTATTCCGTAAGGGTCAATGTGGTTGATAATGTTGTATTATTTAGTTCTAAAGTTTCCATTGGTCCTTTTAACATGGCTTCTTTTTCTCTTTTAAGAACTTTTATCTTTTCAGTCATTTCAGGAGGGTTGCCTTTACCTCAGGGAGCATGATTGCGATAGCTTCTGTCAAGTCTTTGGTGATCCCATCATCTGAGTCTTCTCGAGGGTGGCGTGTATGAATTGTCTTTTCCTTGAGAGTTAACCATATTTCTCCGGTTCTTTCAATGTCAAGTGATTTTGGATCACTTCCCAAACATCTTCAATACCGTTGTGGTATTTGGGGTTATGTTAAAATCCTCTGCAGAAGGTTGACGTTTTTCGTTGATTCTTTTCTTTTAGCCATCAGCCCAGTTAGAACTGAAGTTCTGTCTCACTCTCTGTTGGTGGTGATTCCAATGTCAGTTCTGTTTTCAGGTTCTTGACTGTGCTCTTCTGCTCTTCCCCCTATGTGCACCATTCGGGGTGTACTCTTAGATCTTGGAGGTGGTTTATATCGCAGTTCAGGTTTCGGAAGCTCTGCCCTGGTTCTTTGGGTGTGTCCGTGCGTGTGCGGGTCGATGGTAACCCCACGATTGGTGTCAGTTAATGCACAGACCCTTTTCCAGCTCTTACCTGCTGGGATTTCCTCCCCACATGCTCCACTTTCTTAGTCCTCAGGCTGGGAAGCCAGAGTATCCGGTTTAGGTCCTCTACTGACTTTTCTTTTTGCGGTACGTGGGCCTCTCACTGTTGTGGTCTCTCCTGTTGCAGAGCACAAGCTCCGGACGCGCAGGCTCAGCGGCCATGGTTCACGGGCCCAGCCGCTTCGCGACATGTAGGATCCTCCCGAACCGGGACACGAACCCGCGTCCCCTGCATCAGCAGGCGGACTCCCGACCACTGCGCCACCAGGGAAGCCCTCTACTGACTTTTCGAGGTCTACCTCTCTGAATCTGTTCTTGTAATGGCTGCTCTCGGGCTATCAACACGCACCCTTACGTTATCAAAGTTTGGTGAGCGTTCATATCGTACCCCTTCACACCTGACACTTCTCACGCTCACTGTTCACCCGGAGGTCTGTTTTCATGGACCTCCTTTTTTCTTATTAGTGGGTCACGTTGTCGATTTCTTTGCATACCTAGTAATTTTTTGCTTACGCTGGACGTTGTAGATGACACGTTGAAGACTCTGGATTTTACTTTCTTCCCTTGAAGAGTGTTGGCTCTTGTTTTAGTGCCGTTCAGCTGCAGACTGATTATCGTGAACTCGTGGAGGCTGGGCTTACGCCTCACTAGTGCAGCTCTGTGGAAAGCCCAGCCCTCCTGTCCTGGGAGGATTCAAGTCTGGGCTCAGTCTCCACTGGCGATATTGTCCTTTGCTTTTAGGCTTAGTTAGGGTGGGTCTAGACTTGGCCTTCCTCCAGGGCGTGGTCCTTACTACTAAGGTGTGGACTTGCTGGCATCTCAGCAGGATACTCGGTGTGTTAGGGAGGGCACTCCTCTCCCCTCCAGCTCTGCCAGAATGCCAGCCGCCCTCCCATAAGCCCTTCAAGGTTTCAGTCTGTGCACACACGCCAGCCAGCCCAGACCCATAGGAAGGCCCCCCACAGGCTTCCGAGGACCCTACCGCGGGCATGCATGTCCCCCTCTTCAGCAGATTGAAGCCCCTCCTGCAGCCCCAAGCTCCGGTTTCCACCTCCTCAGCTGGAGTAGCCATGCTCTGCCCAGACCCCAGCTCCTAAAGCCACAACCAGAAAAGTGTCCCCAGGAAGAGAACTGGGTGACAGTGGGGCCCACCTTGTGATTTCCCTGCTCTCAGGGGCCACAGTCGTGCACTGCGGCTCGCCCTGTGTCTGAAAAGAATCGCCTGATAAATTGCGTACAACTGTACAGGTTATGACAGAAGAGCTTGTGCAGCACTCCACGTGGAAGTCATCTGTGGATTTTAAACACTGCCTGCTTTCAAAAATATCTGAGGCAGCTTATGATAAAAGACCTGCTTCAAAGGGATTATTCAAATAATGTTGCGAAAGAATACATGAAAAGAAACACAGTTATCCTGGAAACATAACGTTGAAGACAGCCACTGCATCTGAGTAAATCTTGTACTGAGGCTTGTGGAGAAAGTGCAACATTATTTGGACTTAAACATTTTTAGCTCTTTGTCTGTTAAAAGGTGGATTTATTGTAAATTTCAGTAACTCTCTCTGGACATATTTAAAGGTTAAGAGCATTCTTCAGTGAGTAATCCAAAAAGGATTCCTCTGTTTAAAAAAACACACCACTTCCAACCTCCTGAAGTTCAGAGAATCCTGGGGCTGTTTGGGAATCGTCCCTGTTGAGGAGCTATTAAGTAGTGACTGCTCACAGCAGGCCGTGGGACACTGTGGTCCAGAGCATAACTTCCCAGTTGTTTGGCAGGACCCCAAACCTCCAGGTCCCGAGGGTCAGGAGGGAGTGAAAGTACATCTGGGTCGTGTCACTTCGGAGCCCCGTCTGTAGAGCCATCCAGGACATGCTGGTCCGGAGCCAAAATCAAAGACTCGCTCATCTGTGAACCGGTCCCTTTTGGGCTCTGTGCCCGACAGGACGTGCATGGTCAGAAGGACTGTGCAGGGGGCATGGGGGAGAAGCAGTTACATCTGTGCTGACCTGTCTCCCGGGCGCTCCTGATCTGGGCTCACCGGCCACTCCCATTGCTGCCAGCCCCTCCTGGGAACCCTTCAGAAGAAGGTGCACCGGGTGGGGGCACGGATCTCTCCATCCCAGGGACCCTGTTGGACCCGTAGTCTGGAGACCCCACTCTGGACTGTCCTCAGTGTGGGGAGCCCCGTGACATCACCCCTTTGTTCTCCCCACCCCAGGGATGGGCCTGGGGAGGCAGGGCCACGCTGTGGCAAAGCACCCTCCGGTGGCCTCCCACTGGTCTGCCCGTCTCCCGGGGGCAGCCGGTCAGGAGCACAGGCACCAGCGTCCAGGGCAGGAGGCAGGACGGAGAGCCCCACGAGCAAGGGGTCAGGCAGCTGAGTCGTGGCGGGTCCTGTGCCGATGCCTGCGGCGATGCCCACGTGGCTTTTGCAGGAGGCAGGAGGGAGAGCGGCCGGCCCGAAGGCCCCTCTGTCCCCACAGGCTGGCACGACGCCTGGGCACCAGATTCTGCCCAGTGCCAAGGCTCATTCTGCTGAGGTGGACCTGAGCCCCAGCCGGGGACATCTGCTCTGCCGGAGGCTGCACGGGGTTTGAGGAGGAGGGGACATGTGAGGGCAGTGGCCGCACGCAGGCCCGGGGCTTGGGGGGCGCCGATCTCATGGGGGCCCTGAGGACAGTGGGCTCTTTGCGCGCTCAGAGGCCCAGAAGATGGGAAAAAACAGCAGCCGGCCACGGCGAGCTGGCGGCGAACAGACAGCGAATCCCAGCCAAGGGGGGCTTTCCTAGAACAGCAAGGCGCCTCTGAGGCCCCACCCTGTCAAACACGCCTGCAGACTCTCGAGGTGGATAATTGCAAGGCACTAAGACAGGGTGAACACCAGTTAAACTTCCTGCAATTCATTTTCCTGACAGCTTGTTTTAAGAGATGCCGTCTCATGTATTAAAAATACCTCCTTTAGTGTCGGATCTGGAGAGCAGCTAGAAGACGCTCAGAAAGGTTCCAGTCAAAACCACCAGGGGCGGGTCTTCATGTTTTGAAAAAGCTCTAACCCCAAACACCTTTTGTGCTTCTGTCCGTCACGGAGACCGTGGGAAACTCCTTGGTCTCGGGGGCTGACTGTCCTGGGGCCACAGCAGCAAAGACCAGCAACAGACCAGGCCTCTCGGAACAATAGAAATCTATTCTCGCACAGATCTGGAGGCCAGATTCCAAAATCAGGGCGTAGGCAGGGCCAGGCGCCCTCCGGGGGCCCAGGGGAGGGTCCTTCCTGCCTCTTCCAGCTTCTGGAGGCCCAGGCGGCCCTGGGCTTGCGGCCGCGTCCCCCCCCCCCCCCCCCCCCCCCGTCTCTGCCTCAGTCTTCACGTGGCTTCTCCCCTGTGTCTGTGTCTCTCCTCTCTGGCTCTTCCTAAGGACACTTGTCCTTGGATTTAGGGCCCCCCCACTCCAGGATGACCTCATCTTGAGATCTTTAATTGCATCCACAGAGACACTTTTTCCAAACAAGGTCACGTTCACTGGTTCTGGGGGTTAGGACTGGACGTATGTTTTGGGGGCCACCAGTAGCTCCACTAGACCACACTCCAAGGGCAAAGGCAGAACGCGGGACAGGACAGCTCTTGCGGACAGAGGGCTGGCCCCTGTGGGCTGCCTGCCCGCATCATCTCAGCCCCCGGCCAGCACGGGGCCCCTTGGTAAATGCAGGAGCAGGAGAGGGCTGAACACAGACCTCACAGGCCGCCGTTGAGAGAGCCCTGGACAGTCCCAGGACAGCCAAGACGGGGCCTTGGGTGTCTTCAGCAGAGGAGATGCCCTCTGGCCTCCCTGCGCGGACACAGCCCTGGTAGGGCTGGGGTCTGGGGGAGGAAGAGGGGCACAGGCCAGGCAGGCTGAGAACCGCCTTTCATACATATTCTCATTTGACCCCCGTGGTGACCCTGTGAGGCTGGGACTATGGACCCATCTTACCACCCAGATGAAGAGGTGCCTCAGGCAGCATGCCAGCAGCGTCCTCCTGTCCCCTCTCCCAGATCCCTCCACCTTCTCTGTCCCGCCAGGGCCTGGACACGCAGAGCCCAGCAGTCCAGCCAGGTGAGGCCCGTGGGAGGTGCAGGAGGAGTAGAGGGAGACGGCAGGTGAGCTCGCGGCCTGTGTTGCCCCATCTCCTCCCTGCTGTGCAGTGGGCGCCGTCTCCCACCACGGCCGTGGGTTCCGTCACTGGCCCTCGGGCCTGGGGTGGAAAGGGCTTCCCTTGGGGAGCCTCAGGATCCTGCACTAGGCCTGGCCAGTTGCCCTACCTGCCCAACCTTGTCAGGAGTCCCACCTGTTCACACCTTGTCAGGAGTCCCACCTGTTCACACCTTGTCAGGTAGACCCACCTCTTCACACCTTGTCAGGAGTCCCACCTGTTCACACCTTGTCAGGCAGACCCACCTGTTCACACCTTGTCAGGCAGACCCACCTGTTCACACCTTGTCAGGAGTCCCACCTGTTCACACCTTGTCAGGAGTCCCACCTGTTCACACCTTGTCAGGAGTCCCACCTGTTCACACCTTGTCAGGTACCCCTTGGCTCAAGCTCTTCACGTTGCCTACTGGAGTGCTGGCTGCTCCCTGCCAGGTCCTGTCCGACACCGTGATGAGCCAAACTTGAGCTCCGGTGGACTTGATGAGCACACGCGAGCCTGCTGTGGTGGGACAGGTGCCTCTGACAGCTGAGCGGATCAAATGGGGAGAACCAGCCACGGCAGGAAGGGTGTGGTGAGGTCTGGGGCTCCAGGGTCCATCTTTTCTGCTCCGAGCTTGAAACCTTTAGCAACCCTGTGGGGTCCCTGAGCCTGGGTCAGGGTCTGCAAAGGCATCTCCGAGTGGCCATGTGAAGGCCGAGGGGACGTGTGTGCAGAACAGGCCTGGGTTTCCACCTGGGCCCCAGCAGGTGAGATGGCTCTGCTGTTTGGGGCAGCCTGGGTGCAGGCATGGACACTGGGACCCCGTCAGGAGGCTGCGCTGGCCCAAGGGTGAGCCGAAAAGGGGGCGGGGGCAGTGAGGCCAGGCTGCGGGCAGTTCCCCGGCGCCCCCCAGCCCAGCGTGTGGGCACCCTCCCAACCCACTGGGCTCCCTGGCCTGGGCACAGGGGGGCTCCTGGTGGCTCTGCCTCAAGCCCCCAAATCCCTGCTCCATCCCCTGGGGACCCGGTGGTTCTCAAAAGAGCAAAAGCTCCCCTCCCTGTCCTGCCCCTGACAGGGATTGAAGGGAGCTGCCAGACAGTGACCTGTGGTCTGGGGTCACCGGCAGCCCAAGGGCAGCACCTGGTTGACAGTTATAGCATTTAGAGCTAATTCCAGCCCTTTCTGGGGGGCCTCCTGCTGAGTTTTAACGGACTCCTTCCCTGACCTTTTTAACTAAGTCGCAAAAGAGATGGGACACCCCTGGGTCGACTTCCCCCCACCCTCCCAGAAACTGTGAGCTGGGGTCACGGTGCAGGAACTACAGTCGAACCCAAGTACCCACGTGCCAGAACTCAGACGGAAACGGATCTCCAGGGAGGCTCTGGTCTCCAGGAGCCGACAGCTCGGGCCACAGCTGCCTGGGAACTCCCACTTCTATTGCCAATAAATTAAATTTGCTTTTGTTTCTCCTGCCCTGGAGAAACGACTGCTGTCAGAGCGTGGAGCCCAGGAGGGAGGGCTCTTGATGAAGGACCCCCCAGAGGGGCTGGGGCTGCACAGGCCCCTTATGACCCCTTTCTCTGCACTCTGTGCCCCCCACCCCCCGGGAGACGGAGCCGGCATCCCTGGCCACCCGCATGCGGGTCCCGGGAGACTCTCACTCTCCCATGCAATGTGGCCCCTGGAACACAGAAACACTTCACAAATGTCAGGGGCTTCGTCAGTTTACAGACTTGGGGGTCAGGTAGTTCCATCTCCACAAATAATGGGGGCGCCCACAGTCCAAGCTGGGATGTCTGCTTGTCCCTTGCTACCAAAGGAGGTGACAGATGCTGAACGATGCTCGTGACCGTCGTGTATCTCTGCCAGTGTTGGGTGTCACACCGTCACCTCCGGGGTTGCTTTGGAAACAAGATGCTGTGTGTGCATCCGACCCTCTAAGTCCAGTCGGGAAACCGGCTCTACTAACGGGGCTGGAGGTTCGGGCGCTGGTACTTGTTGGGAGTGCCTGGTAGGACGGAGAGGGTTTTGGTGTCACCTGTGTTCACTGCTCCCAAAGGCTACAGCACTCCTGGAGTTGCCGGAGACACCATCCAGTGCATCGGGAAGCGTTATCTCGTGAAGCCAGGTCAGGTCACATCGAGCCCCCAACGGGAGCTCGTGCAGCCCCCTCGGCCCAGGGTCAGACACGGGGCCTCTGTGCCCACATGGCCCCACAGACTTGTCACCGCGGGCTCCTCTCTCTGCAGCTGCCTCTGCCGTCTACCCTCCCAGCACGGCTCCTGAGCCCGTGGGCACAGCCCCTGAATCTCCATGTATCAGGGAGCAGCAAGGGCTGGGAGGGAGTGGGGATCACAGGGAGGTCCCGCCCGGAGTTTACCGTGAACAGGTGGGTCCGAGTGCTGGAGCGCAGCAAGGCGTGAGCCTCTGCCCCTGAAAATAAGCAAAGCCGTCACCACCTCGGACCGTGGCTTCCTTCCCTGTGACAGGGCCCATCAACCAGGCAGGTGTGGAGCCGACTGCTGCGCTCCACAAGGCTGCTGGCATTCAGCACAAGTGGCTCTGGGCGTCCCTGCGGATGGCCGCTGGACAGTGGCTCTGAGCCCCTGGCTGGCGACAAAGCGACTACAGTAGGCAGCACAGACGGGACAGCTGGGCGTGGATTTCCACAAGGATGTGTGTCCAGGGTGGCTGGAGGAAGCACCTCCAGCCGGAAGAGATGGACCCTGAGCCAGTCGTAATCTCTAGCCGAAAGCTTTTGCGGCAGATGGCCCCTGGACCCCGGGAACCCAGGCGAACATCCAGGGCGGACTTCGGTCTGCAGGAGCTTCCTGGGGCCAGCAGGGACCTGAGGCACTGCCCAGGGCGGGGGCGGGGCTGCCCAAGAAGCTGCCCCGAGTTTCTTCTCAGTGCCGCCCGTCCTGTCCGGGAGTCTGAGGGGAGATGTTGTCTCAGACTGGCCAGTCTGGTTCCTGGGCGAGGGCTGGCAAAGCAGACCAGGGGACAGAGCATCTGTATTCTGTGCCCTGGGCCCCCCAGTGCTGTGACCGATGTAGGGCCAGCCCAGCTGCCAGCTCCTGGCGCTGCTCACCCCTTGTCACAGCAGACAGTGCCAGGCCCGGCACGACCGCAGGAGTGCCCAAAGCCCACGGCCTGGCCAAAACAGGGCCAGTCGGCTCTTTGCACCCCTCCTAGGGCTCCCTGTGAGGACAAGGAAGAGTGAGATTGATCTGCGAGCAGTGTCAGGCTTCCTAAAGCAAGGAGGGCTTCCTGGAGGAGGGGCCGAGGGGCTTTCAAGTCTGGGGAAGGGGGTGGTTTGCTGTCCCCAGGTTCCCTGAGCATCTGAGCTTTGGCCGGCAGGACGGAGGCTTGGGCTTCTTGGCACTGATGTTCTCACCTCCCCCCACCTGCTCAGCTGGGCCCCTGGTTGCCCCCTCCAGGAAGCCCTCCATCCCTCCACCCCACAACTCCCGTAGCCATCCTTGGGCTCCACTTCCTCCTTGAGGAACGTGGGCAGAGCAAGCGAGGCAGCTCTGACTCCCCGGCATCTGACTTGGTCGGCAAGCTGCCAGGTTTCGGGGGGGCGGGTGGGAGGGGGCAGACGGACAGCTCAACGCAAGAGCGAGCAAAGCTTCCATTTGACCGAAGCTTTGCTCCTGCGAGTTTTTATGTTTGGTTCTAAGAACTGCAGAGGGCTCGTTTCTCAACATCCCCTCTGCAAAGCTGTTTCTATTTCAGTGAATTGAAGGCGTTTGTGGTTTTAATTGCCGACCGGTCCCTGGGCCCGTTTCCCTCTGGCTGGACCAGGGCTCTGCAGAAGGTAGTGTGTGCACAGTGGAAGTTTATTTCTATGTGCACGTCTTGCTCAAAAAGAGAAAACAAAAAAGGAACATCCGTGAAGGGCGGGCAGGCTGACTGGGAGGCTGGGCTTCTCTGCCGAGCAGATTGCAAGGCAGTCTCTCTGGGGACAAACACCTGCTCCTCGTTCAAAATAGAGGGGCGTCCACCAGGCCCACCTGGACGGGCCAGCAGGTGCTCGGCCGGGCGCTGGCAGCTGCACCACAGCCCCTCTCAGCAGGGCCCTGGGCTCAGGATGGAGACGACTCTCAGCAGAGAAGGGTCTTGGGTGGATTTTATCCTGAGGGAACCTGCGGTGCCAGTTGGAGAGGGGCCCCCGAGGCACCTGCTGACCCCGCCCCTCCCGACAACGGTCAGAGAGATACTGTCCTACTGTCCGGCCCTCGTCCATCCGTGCCTGGGGGCTCCTGGCTGGCAGGTAATCGATGCTGAGAGTTGTCGGTGCCTAGACGCACACTCGGCCGCCTTTCCCAGCCTGCAGCCCATGGATTCGCCCAGGTCAGCTTCTCTGCTCTGCCTGCAGCCCCCGGGAGGGCCCGGGGAGGGTGGGGAGAGCAGCTGTCTGGGGCAGCAGGGGTGGCAGGTGAGGGGCTCTGGAGAAGTCCAGCCTCAGCCCCTCCCACTGGCGCCCCGGAACGGGAGCTGCCCAGAGGTTGTCCTGCCCGGAGGTGGGGCTGGGCTGTCACCCTCACATCGGGCATGTCTGGGCCAGGAGTGACTCAGGTCACACAGGCCTGTAGCAGGGCCAGCACCTGCAGCCTGTCACAGCGCAGGGGACCTGCGGGACACCGGAAGACCGCCCCGGCCCAGCGGAGGACACGTGCTGTCCACCCGGGGCTTGCACCTCTGTCCAAGGTCCCCGCCCAGGCACAGCCACGAGCAGCAGAGTTCAGCGGGTCTGTGACACATGCCAGCGGCCAGGGTGGAGTTCAGGGTGATGAGTCAGGAGACGGGCGGCCATGCTTCGGCGCGGGTGGGGCAGGAGTGCCTATAGCAGTGAGTCGGGGGTGGGGGCAGCTGTGGTGATGTCCTCGGGGGTACCACGCAGGCACGTTGGCCCCAGAGGACCAGGCACCCCAGCTTGCCCATCCGCGGACCTCGAGCATCCAGCCCTCCATGCCCTGGTCCCACGGATGCAAGGACAAGCATGGCACCTGCGTCCCGGGCTGCCGTGAAAATTCCAGGAGCCTCAGCCCTCGGGCCCCGGCGAGCACCCGCGAGGCCTCAGATGTCAGCCCTGGGCCTCAGCTAGGCGGTTGAACTCTCACGCCTCGGTTTCCTTGTCCGTAGGGTGGAGACAGAGCCCACCCCGCCTGGGCCTCCGGCCCCTGGTGCAAGGCAGCGGGACCGACGGCGGGGGAGTTTGTGGGGGAGGAGAGGTCTTCTGAACGACAGGGAAGCGTGCCAGAGCCCGAGGGCTCACCCGGGGCGTCACGCCCGCTGCGGCCGGGGGTGAGGGCAGCTGACTCCACGCAGGGACAGCCCATGACCCCTCTGTGGGACCAGGTTCAGCCCAGTTTGGCCGTGCATGGGGGAAGGGCAGCCGCAGGAGCTTAGCCCCTGTGGCCCTGAGAAGGGTGACCAGTCCCCGTGTGCTCGGGACTGAGGGCTTCCTGGGCTGTGGGACTTCCGTGCTAAAGCCAGGAGTCGGGAGCAGGCAAACGAGGACTGGGCCTCCCCCAAGTGCCGGAGGGAAGTGGCCCCTGGTGCCCACCTGAGAGCTTGTTGAGCAGGGCAGAGGCGTGGCCAGGAAGGTTAGGGTTTAGGTCTAGCTGGTGGATGAACACTGTCCCGGACGGGCTTGAGGCTTGGGTGGCGAATGCGGAAACCCCTTGGACTGGCCCAACATCAGGCCCCGCCCTTGGGCTGCAGACAAGGGCTCCCGGCGACGCTGCACCCAGGTGGGAGGGCACCGCCTGCCCGGACCCCACTGCTCCCCACCCCCAGTGGCCTCTACCGGGTGCTGTGACTCCATCAGAGTGCTGCCCTCCTCCCAGGGACTCAGGGGCCTCTGCTCCCCCAACAGTGGGTATCTTTCCAGGAGGTCCGGGTCCTAAGCTTGGCTGGCCCAGGCAGGCTCCAGGCGGGCACAGGGGGTCAGTCAGTGGGGGCAGCGGCAGGCAGGATGCAGCTGGTGAGGGTGAGGCTCAGGGCATGGGGGACAGAACAGCAGGGCCCCCTTGCTCCCTGGCATCCAGCTGGAGGACTTGGGGGCCGCCACCTACAAGGGCAGGAGGGGCTGACCTCTCCCACAGCTCTGTCAGAGGCCGCTGGTCCCCCTCAGGGGCCCCTGGAGCCACCGGCCCAGACACATCTGGTCTTGCACCATCTGCCTCCGGGCTAGGGCCTGGAGTCAGGGAAGGAGCCCCTCAGCCAGGGGGACGTCACAGACGGAGGGTCATCAGAGGGACAAAGCGCGGGGGGACATGCGCTAAGGCAGGGTCACCTGTTCACAGACGCAGCTGGTGGCCCCTTGCTAAGTGCTTAATCCTCTAATTTTGTGCCCATTTTATTTATGTATTTTAAATTATTTATTTATTTATTTTTATATTTTTTTTAAAAAAAATAAATATTTTTTTATTTTTGGCTGCGTTGGGTCTTCGTTGCTGCACGCAGGCTTTCTTTCGTGGCAGCGAGCAGGGGCCACTCTTCATTGCGGTGCGCGGGCTTCTCATTGCGGGGGCTTCTCTTGTTGCAGAGCACGGGCTCTAGGCGCGTGGGCTTCAGTAGTTGCAGCACACGGGCTTAGTTGCTCCACGTATCTTTATCAGATACGTGTTTTGAAAATATTTCCTCCCAATCTGTAGCTTGTCATATTCTCTTAACGGTGTCTTTGCAGAGCAGAAGTTTTCATTGTAATAAATACAACTTAGTTTTTTTCTTTCATGGATCACGCCTTTGTTCTTACATCCAAAAACACGTTGCCAAACTCAAGCTCACCTAGATTTTTCTCCTGTGTTACTATCTAGAAATTTTATTGTTTTACATTTTACATTTAGGTCTATGATCCATTCTGAGTTAATTTTTAAGGTTTAAGGCCCATTTTTTAACATATGGTTGTCCAGTTGTTCCAGGACCATTTGTTGAAAAGACTGTCCTTTCTCCATTGAATTGATTTGCTCCTTTGTGAAAGTCAGTTGACTATATTTGTGAGGATGTAGTTCTGGGCTCTCTGTTCTGTTCCGCTGATCTCTTTGTCTGCTTTTTCCCCAGTGCCGTGCTGAACTGATGACGTCATAGTAAGTCCTGAAGCTGGGTAGTCAGTCCTCCGACTTTGCTTTTCTCCTTCAGTGTTGTGTTAGCTGTCCTGGGTCTTTTGTGAAGTTCAGAATGAATTCATCAATGTCCACAAAATAACTTGTTGAGATTTTGACTGGGGTTGGGTTGAATCTATAGATGAAGTTGAAGACAATTGAAATCCTAACAGTATTGAGTCTTCCTATCCATGGACATGGACTCTCTCTCCGTTGATTTAGGTATTCTTCGAGGTTTTCATTAGAGTTCTGTGATTTTCCATCCGTACACCCTGTACATACTTTGTTAGATGTATACCTAATGTGTTTCATTGTTTTGGTGCTAGCGGCAAGCGGAAGCCAGGCAGGTGGCCTAGATGCACGTCTCCACCTGCACTTGCTCTCGGGGTGACGGGAGCCTCCCTTTGTCTCAGTTTCCCCATCTGGACTGCGGTGAGGACGCAGTGAGCTTTCATCTGTAGGTCACTGAGAGCCGCGCCTGGTGGGGAGCCCCTGTGTCAGGATTTGGAAGTAAAGGCCACTGGCCCTCTGCTCCTCACGCAGAACATTTCCAAACTTCCTTCAACGACTGGCTTTAGCAGTTAGTTTAAACAGGAAGTCTGCCTTGGGCCCAACCCAAACCCACTTTGCTTTGGTTCAAGAGGAATATCTTTGACGTCTGAGTTCCTGGGCCTTTGACCCACTGGGCGCACATGCGTGTTTTTACCCCACAAGCAGGAGGGGGCACAGGGCCCATCACCAGGTGGGTCAGCCGCGGGCCGGCCGGGCCATGCAGCTGCCACAGAAGGCCAGGCATCTCCCCCGGGGGTGGACCCCAGGCTCCCTCCAACTGTCCAGCTCACAGACTGGCTGCTGCAGCTTTCCTTGGGTGCCCGTGGCCACGGGGAACAGAACCCCGGAGCTCCCCGCCCCGTGTCGGGTGATGGACGGGGAGCCAGGTGTGTGCGTGTCCCGGGGGGCCTGCAGCTTCGTCCCACTCCCACCACCCGGCCAAGGTCAGGGAGCCCTGGGTCTAGACCAGAGCCCCACGTGGCCACCTTTGGTTTAGGAGAAGTAGGTCGATCAACAGGGCGAGAGCAGCCCTACTCCTCCCCGTTCCCCAGTGAGCATCTCTCCTCCTGCGGGTGGGGATCACCGTGGGGCAGCCACGGCCTGCGGACCCTGCTGACATCTGGGTGAAAGGGGCCTCTGGCAGCCTTTTCACGTCCCTGCGAGACGCACGCCTGGGATCCCAGGCAGTCTGTGTCCTGAGAGCCACACGCATGGGTATCACGCATCCATGAATATTCATGAAAGCAATTGACTTGCAAATCCCAAGTAATTTACATGTCATCAACAGCGTGTGGTTGTCTTTTCGGGATAAGAGCTGTCAGAGAAAATGAATCTTGATTACCAGTCATAACAGGGAAGCAGCCTCTGTGTCTGCATCCACGTCTCTGTCTGCATCCTCGCAAGGCCGCCTGGAGACACCTTTGTGCGACCAGACTTCCAAGTCTCAGCTCCAGGGCATGAACATTAGCGAGAATAAGGAGAGAAAGAAGCGGTGGGTTCCAGCGTGAGCTGCGGGCTGACATGCTCGCCCACACTCCTCTCTGCGGGCTGTGAGCACTGTCGCAGGGACGGTGGTGTCCCTCGGTCAGGGATACTCAGGGCTCCATGTGGAGTCAGTCTGTGTCCATTCCAATGTTCCGGACTGGGAGAAGGTCTAGAAATCGTGGCTGCAATTGAGTGGCTTGGGGCCTCTTACCCAGTGATGCGCTGGGTCAGCTCGCGGACGGCACGGCGCAGTGGTCCGGTCTTTGAGAGGGAGGGGCCCCCACCCTCTGGTGGCCGCTGTTGACTTGGGTCTCAGGTGATAAGGAAGGTTCTGAGCTGGGTGAGCAGACCTCACGTGAGGGGTCCATGACGAAGGTGTGATTAATGTTTGGTCCCCATCAAGCCCTGTGACAGCCCTGACGTGGTTGCTCCCGGCATCACTAATGATGGTTTGAGAGCCAACTCTGATCCCCGTGGCCACCCTTGGGGCTCGGGGCTCTCCCGACTGTCCCCGTTTATAGATGAGGAGACTGACACTCAGGTGGGGAAGCCGCTTGCTCTGCCTCTTATCCTGGGACTCGCCGCCCCTCCCAGCGTCCTGTCCTCAGGGCTTAGTTCCTTGACAAAACTCTGGTTCATTTCTGAGGTTTGGTGGGTGACAGGACAAAAGAAGAGGATGCCTTCCCGGGAGCGCGCCCTGTGGCCCCTGCCCACTGGGCAATCTGGGTACATCTGGATCCTTCGTGGGGTACAGAGAAGGCCATTATTGGTTCTGGAAGCTATGGCCCCACACGCAGGCTGCGCTGGGGTCCGTGCTGCTCCTGTAGTGTCTTCCGGGGGGCTGCTTGCCCACTGTCCCTATAGGGAGGCTTCACTCTTTAGCGCAACTTTGCTCACGGCTCCTTGTGAATGAATGACTCATCCTTGACCTTGTGCAGACGCTGACGCATCCTGTTTTGGGGATGACCAGGGGGTCCGGAGGCTGCACCTCTGTCTCCCCCACTGACCAGAGATGGGACCAGGGGAGTGCAGGCGCCATGGGCTGTGGGGTGGATGCCACCTGGAAACGGTTCTGCGTGGCTTCTCGTGAGAACTCCAAGCTGCCCTGTGTGCGGTGCGGCGTCCAGTCTGAACCCCGGGGAGCTTTCAGTGTAAAATACACACCGTGATTCCAGAGAGCTTGGATGGAGGAAAATTTATAGGGTCTCACTAGCGCTTTTTACACTGATTGCACGTTGAAATAGTATTTTGAATGTATTGCGTTAAATAAAATCTATTAATGAAATTATTTTCACCCGTTTCTACTTTTTTTAACGTAGCCCCTAGAAAACTGTAAATCATTGACGGCTGGCACAAACCGCACTGTTCTATCGGGCTGTACAGCCGCAGACACTGCCTCCCGGGAAAGGAAGCTGCCTGTCCGTGCACACAAAGCTCCCGTGTGTGCTTGGGGCCGTTTGCCAGAGCCTCCCCCAGGTTAGGGGCCCCCCATGTGGAGACAGCTCATCCCTTCCTTTGCCAGCTGTTCTGGACTGAATGTTTGTGTCCCCGCAAATTCATGTTTTGAAACACTACCCCCAAAGTCATGGTATTAAGGGATGGGGCACTTGTGGGGTGATGAGGTCATGAGGGTGCAGCCCCCATGATGAATTAGCGCCCTTATAAGAAGAGGCCAGAGAGCCCCTCGCCCTCTTTCTGCTACATGAGGACACGGAAGGCAGCCTCACCTGAGACCGTCCACTCCGGCACCTGGTCTCAGCCCTCCAGCCTCCAGAGCTGTGAGAAATAGATTCTGCCGTTTATGAGCTGCTCAGTTGAGGGTACTGTGTTAGGGCAGCCTGGGCGGGCGGTCGTTCATTTGTTCGTTCACACAGTCAGTGCGTGGGTGACTGGAGGGCACCAGGCTCTGTCCCCAGGCAGCCACGGGGCGGGGTGGCAGCAACTAAGAGACACACACGCATCATCACAAGTTCCCAGGGGAACCGCTCTCCCTCGGCCTCTCCACCGTCCCCGGCTCTGCCACTGCTCACCTGGCCTGCTGGGGGCGTGAGGACAGCCTGGCGCTCTGAACAGCCCTGGGCCCAGGCCAGCCCCACTCACAGTCATGCAAATTGCCGTAATTGCAGGTGGGAGGTGGGGCCACAGGAGAGGCTGAAAGCCTGTCTGCTCCGCGCACAGGCGCCGGGTTCAGCTGGATCGCACTTCTGCATCAAAAACCTAACGTCAGTGTCTTGACACACGCCCAGTCTAACAAATGAACCGATTGTGCCTTTGGGACAAACACAGCGTTAGGAGGGAGACTGAGTTCCTCGCATGGGTGGGAGAGGACGCAGAGCAGGTGGCCCCTGACAAGATGCTTTCTGCAGGGAGCAACCCCTACGGGATGGGCGGCCCCCAGCCTCCTCCACGCGGCTAAGGACAGGTTGGTGGCCACGCCCCAGGTGCCACCCTCCCATCGCTCCCTGGGGGCAGGTAACCCGGGGAGCCGTCTCCATCCACTCAGGCTGCTCCGAAAGACCAGGCTGGGGGCTTCTAACAACACGTGTGTTTCTCACAGCCCTGGGGCTGGACAACCAGGATCCAGGCGCTGGTACTGACTGTGTCCTCTCCCTCTCCTCACGTTGGGGGGTGAGCAGGGGCCTCCCTGGGCCTCTGACCCCATTCCGGGGCTCCACCCTCACAACCTCATCACCTCCGGGAGGCCCCACCTCCTAACACATCACCTGAGGGGGTAGGATTCGACAGGTGAATTTTGTAGGACACACTTTCTGTCCACAGCGGTGTCGCCCCCTCTGTGTAATGTGAGGTGGGAGCGAGGGTGAGAAACGTAACACACAAAATAAATGCACAGGTGAGGGGGCACCAGGGACATAGGCTGTGAGGCTGTGAGGCTGGGCCTGCAGACCCCACTCGGGGGGCGGGTGGCGAATGGCAAAGCAGTGGCCGAGAGCCGGGGCTCTGGCCGACCCCTATTTCTGGCTGAGAGCGTTCTTCAAAGGCACGTAGTCTGAACGTCAAATTTGGATTCTGGGTTCAAGCACCCTTTTCGTTAGAGGCTAATTTTCAGAGCCAGGTAATTATTGTCTAAATCTGCTAATTTTCATCCCTCAACAGAAACCAGTGCGCCGTGGTTATAGTAAGCCTGGGTGTTGGCCGAGGGGAAGTTTGTTCAGAAACACGTCCCCTTGGTAGTGGCATGGACTGGGGGCCGCAGGGTCTGCTCGGAATCAGGGGTGCAGCAGCTGGACAGCATAGAACCTGATGGCCTTCTCAGTGGCGACGTGGAGGGAGCCGAGGCCTCGAGCTGTCATGAGGCGTTTCCCTCGCTGAAGCGACCACCCGGGCTCTGCGTGAGCCAGTGTCACCCAACCATACTCAGGTCCACGCGCCCACGCGCAGTAAAGCCAACCTGCTGACAGTTGGTTGTGAAGGACGATGCAGCGTTTATTGTGGGCCCCAAACATGGAGTCCCGGGCAGCTAGCGCTGAAGAAGCCCAAACTCCCCGATGGGTTTCAGGGGAGCACTTTTTTGTTTTGCGGTACGTGGGCCTCCCACTGCCGTGGCCCCTTCCGCCGCGGAGCACAGTCTCCGGACACCCAGGCTCAGCGGCCATGGCTCACGGGCCCAGCCGCTCCGCGGCATGTGGGATCTTCCCGGACTGGGGCACGAACCCACGTCCCCCGCATCGGCAGGTGGAGTCCCAACCACTGCGCCACCAGGGAAGCCCCAGGGGAGCATTTTAAAGGCCCAGTTGGGTGGCGGGGGGCAGTGGGGGGAGTCGCAAGGTGTGTGATCAGCTCGTGCACAATTAATTCTCTGATTGGCTGACAGCGAGGTAACAGGGTGGGCTCACATTATCAATGCTCAGACTCCAGGGGGCCTGGGGGCTACATGGTCATGGTCATCAAGTACTTAACCTCTTCCGTTTGGCGGGGGTTTTAGCATCTGTGAAGCAGCTCAGGAAGCTCGCCTCAGGTACTGCTATCTGAGAACTTCAGAGAGGAACTACAGCAGAGGACGCGGGGGAGGAGTCTGTCCCTGGAAGGACCCGGAGGCCCTGCTCGGTTACACCAAGAGCAAGACAGGGCCAGACACAGGAGACAAGTGTGCACACACGCAGCTCACACACACGTGCACGCATAGGCACAAACACACATGCACAGTAAGTGGGACCAAGGTTTGGGGGCTTGAGGGAAGACCACTCAGACACCGTCAAAGCACAGACCCCTTAAAGGATGCCGGTCCCTCGTCTCAAGCTGGGCTCAGCTGCCCAGGGCCCTCTCATGTTTGATTTCACACTCACTTGAGTTTGATTCAGCAGCCGGCTCTTCTCTTTCAAGCTTTAATTACACGCTGCTGGGTTTTCAAGAAGTCAGACCCACAGGTCAGATTCTGTGATGAGCCTCTCTTCATGGGAAATAAAAGTAAAAGACACTGCCCCCAACCCCACCATGCTTCTTACCCTACTCTGCAGTGTGGCGAGAGGGGTGGGACATCACAGGTGGTGCCCAGTAACCTTTATAAAACCAGTCCCCACCTGGCCAGCTGTCTGCTGGCAACCTGTCCCTAGAACCAGAGTCTATAAAGAGATAAGAAAAAAACGTACCCAAATTCTGGGGTCAGACAGCCCAGTCAGCCACACAAATGACCCTGCCCACTGCTCCCACCGCATCCCCCTGCCTTCACACGACTTGTTGTCAGTGCTTGGGGCAGGGGCTGGGGGGGATGTTATTTTATTTAAGCAAGGTTTCCCTCCAAGGAGAAAATGCAGTGGTGGGGCAGATAAATTAAAAACACAGCACTTTGTAAGGCAGTGTCTCAGCTAACCTCTGCTGCGTAACAAAAGAGCCCCAAACTTATTGGCTTAAAACACTAGCTATTTATTTGCTTGTGATCCGTTGGATGGCAAGTTGAGCTGGCTCAGCCGGTCTCAGCTGGGGCCACTCATGTGGCTTCGGTCATCTTGTGGCTGCACGGGGCCTGGATGGGTCTGAGACAGCCTCGCTCATCTGTCTGGAGGCTGGTGCTGTCTCTCACCTGGGCTCTGTCCCAGGGTGAGAGGCAAATCAGGGTTTCTTCACATGGTGGCCGCCACATTCTGAGAGAGCCAACAAGAGAGTGTGAGGCCTGCCTGGGAAGGCACAGGCCAACACGGCCACTGCATTTCGCTGGTCAGAGCCAGCCCAGTCGAGGGGTGGGCCACAGACCCTACGTCTCTATGTGAGGAGTGGCCAAGTCACATTGCAAGAGGTGGGCGTCCAAGGTGGGAGCCACTCTCGGCCGTCCTAAGGGCCATCTGCCACGGGCCACAGGGTGGCAAGTTCATGGCGCAGTCTGGTCCAGGAGAGCTTGCGAGGAGCTGCCTCACCATCTGGGATGACTAGGGGAGTCTAGGTGCCACCGCACGGCCCCTGGGGGGTCCTGGTGATTGTGAGGCTGCGGGCAGGCACAGTACTGCCCCTGGGCAAGCACGCCACTTGGTGGTGTGGGGGCCTGTGGCGGCCAGTCCAGAGACACCTGGACATACGGGGCTAGAGCTGTGCCTGGGCCTCAGGGGAAAGCAGCCACAGTGACCGGCTGTCTCCCCGCCCAAGGGGTGACCTTGAAGTTGTGTCTCCAATCATAGGACTGCTCAGGCCCGGCGTCGCTTGGGTTTTGCCCTGTAGCTCTGCGTTGGTGAGAATTTGCGGTTAGTCCATGGGGACGACGACAGACTGACCAGAAGAGGCAGAGACCTCACAGCGCTGACCCTTACGCAACCGACCGCATCAGTGCCCTCAAGTGGCGGGATTGCCTACCAGCTCAGCCCGGGCCCAGCCCAGTACAGGGACCAGGCCCATACAGGGAGGGAGGCCAAGGCCCGGGAGTGCCTCGAGTGGCCTCCCTGGCCGGGGAAGGGCCGGTGTTAATTGAAGGGGGGAGGGGCACAAGGTTGCCCTGAACGAGCCCCAGTAAGTGCACCTGGAACAGTTCCAGAGGCTGCAGTTAGCGCCCAGGTCGATGGCGGGAGGCATGGGCCGGCAACGCCAGGAGCAGAGGACGGGGGACCCGGGCCTGTGGGGGCTCGTGCACCCACCTCAAGGGCAAAACGATACCCCGAGCTCCTGCCCCTCCCCCACGTCTCCCCCCGTGTCTGCAGGTCGCAGGTACCCAGGCTGGGCTGGGAGTGGGGCTCCAAGATGCCCGCACGCTGCAGTTTACCCTGCGATTCTACCTAGGGGGAAGAACCCCAGTTCACGAACTCAGTGAGTCATTCTGGGGGAGGAGGGGCCCCAGCAGCTCAGGGCGCCTCCCGGAAGATGGACTTGGTGGAAGACTCGGGAAAGCATCTCTGCTCAGGGCACTTCCATGGGAAAGAGACTCAAATTGTTGGAGGAAAAATGTAAGAAGGAACCTCTGACCTGGGAGGTCAGCAGCAGCAAAGACACCTGCTCAGAAGGAGACGTGCTCTGCCCTGGAGCCTCCTGCACCGCCAAGCGCACGGCTCCAGGGGCCCTGAGAGGCTGAGGGTGTAGGGGGACCTCCTCTCAGCATCACCCTCGCTGCCCCCATGGCCACCCACCCCGGGGCCTGCCTCAGCCCCCCAGTGCCTCCCAAACTTCCATGTGTCCATCCCCACAGGCACCGCCCTAACACAGACGCATCACCTCCCTCCGGGGCCTGGGCCCCTCCCTGGGCCCTCTGTCCCCAGGCCCTACCCACCCTGCCCGCAGAACTCTCCCGAAATGCAAACGCAGCTGCGCCCGCAGTCCCCTGCTTCACCCCTGCCCCCTTCACCCACCCCCCTTCACCCCTCCCCCTCTTCCATGACCAGGAGGAAATGGCCCACTGTCTGGGATCTGACGCCGCCCGGCCCCCGGGCTCCCGAGATCTCATGTGCTCCCCTCCTTCTCAGGCCCATGGGTGCCCCTCATCCCTCAGGTCTCCGCATGGAGGTCCCTCCTCCAGAAAATGGCCCTTCTCCCCCCAGGCTCCATGCCACATCTGTCCACCTGTCCTCCACGCTCACCTCAGTCTGTGTGCAGGGTGCCTCGCATACAGCAGGTGCTCAATAAGTGCTTGTGACGTTTAGACAAGGTGGGCTTGGGCGCACGGTGCACTCAGAGGATGGAGGACGGAGCGTGAAGCACAGGCTGGTGGGCCTGCGGTGGGGAGGGGAGGGGTGGGGATGCTGCGGGTAAACAGAAGGGAGGGTGCTGGAACATTCCAGAAGAGACGCAGAGCCTGTCCCTGTTCAGGTCCGCGGCTCCTGGGCTGGAGGAAGCCAGCTGCCCTGGGCCTGTCTCCAGGTAATTGCCTGACTCACAGGAGGCCTGAGCAGCACAGCCTCGTTTCCTGAAATTGCATCCGGGGAAAAGAAGGGCTGATGAGCCTTGAGTGGAGCATCAGGAAGGCCTCTTGGCGTCCCTGCAAGCCACTGGCCTGGCTCTCAAGAGAGGGAGGCTTCCCTGGGTGCCAATCAGCGCCCCCTCCGCCCCTCCCCCCCAGCCCTCGAGCTCAGACGTCAACAGTGCTCCAGGCACCCAGGGCCTGCGTCAGGCAGGAGTCCTTCTGCAGGGGTGCGGGCAGGGCAGGAACTGGGCTGGGGCCAGCCTGGGCTGTCCTCAGTCTCCTGGCCTTCAAGCTGGACCAGCCACCCCCACCTTCACAGGCAGGACACAGTCCCAGTGTGAGAAGGGGACGTGCCCAGGGGGCACGGCAAGACCCCAGCCTGGGCTGCTCTGCTCTTCACTCCAGTTCTAGAAACAGAAGTCACCCCACAGGCCCACCTCTCACACGCGTGTGGAGAGCAGTGAGTCTCGTGTGCCCCAGGCCGTTCACACGGTGCAAAGGCCAGGGCTGTTCGCTGTTGCAGAGGGGCCCTGTGCAGCCGTGCAGGAGGACAGCGTAGTGGAACACCATGTGGTCACGCAGCCTCGTGGAGGCCCGTGGTCTCTCGGGGACGGAGGAAGAACGGCCTTTAACAGATATGGTCGTCGGGGGAAGGAGCTTTGGAGTGGCGCTGGGCAGCTGGCCGGCACCCACTGGCGTTCCTCTTCCTTTACTGATTGACTTTTGTCCTGGAGAAGAGCACAGCCGGGCCTGCCGGCACTGGTGGGGACCAAGTGGGGGTGGGGCGCAGGACCCCACCATCATTTCTAAGGCGCCCCACTCCTAATCACAGCCATTTGGGGTGGAAGCCCCAGGAGGCCTGGCTGAAGGAGCAAAAGTGTCACTTCCCGGGGCTACGCCCAGAGCACGAGGTCCCCTCCACGCCCAGGGGCTGGTCAGCTTGAGAGAAAAACTAGATCCAAACGCTGGTCCAGTGGGGCCTGGGGGGACGTGGGTGGCCGCTCCCAGCCCCCCTCCCTCACACCGGCCGCTCGGCTCCAGGTCTACCGTAATCAGATTCCCCGCAAGCAGGGACGGAGCGCTAATTCTATTGAAAGGAGCTGAGACACTGGGTACAGGGCCAGATGTCCACGGGGAACGCAGTTAGCACTCTGCCAGTGGACGGTACTTCAAAATCGGGAAGGAACAGGGTATTTGCTGAGCTGGCCACACAATCACATGGCAAGAAAACACTGAAAATCGTGGGATTGGAGATTCAGTCCCACAGCTGAATCACAGAATTGGAGATTCAGGGGCCAGCGAATGCGCAGTAGGGCCGCTTCCCCGCCCTCCCCTAGAGGTGGAGGACAGGCCCCGGGCCTGGAGTTCCACTCCTTCCTAAGCGCTTTCTGAAATGCACGTGACACCAGCTTGGACCCGGTCCTGCAGGACCCACTCCCAGGCACAGCTGGGGGATTCGCACAGTTCCCCGGAAATCCACTCCCAACGTCTGCCAGCCCCCAGGGGCTCTTGATTAAGACCAGGGCCCCAGGTCTTCCTGGCGTGGAGCGGAGAACGTTCTTCGATGCTTGACTTCCTTCAAGGGTGCACGCAGAACACTCTGTGCGGGACCGGCCCCGCTTTTACTCCTGAATCAAGGTGGCCCTACACGGCAGGAAGGCACACACAGAAGGCTTGGCAACCGACCCTGGGGGCTCACGTTTGGACCGGGAGCCACCCTGCAAGACAGAATTTGTCACGAGCGAGTACATGGTCATCGTCGTGGTGTGAGGTGCCGGTGGGGGTGAGAGCTGGGCTGCACCTGCGGGGGGCTGTGGTTTCACGGTAGGTGACAGGTGACCGCTAAGGTGCCTCCCTGACCACATTCCGTGAGACACAGAGGCGGGGGCCGGGCCCGGGGTCAGACTTGCACCCCCTGCCCTGCGCCTGTCCTTGTCAAGTATTTTTACAGCCCCGTCGGTTGCTAATTAGCAGATGTCCCACTGATTTGAAGGTTCTCATGGGCTTTTTAGCCAACAGGTATCTGAAAACACGGCAAACAGGACTTCAGTCTACAGATGGTCTCGATGCAGTTTTGAGATGGGATGGCACGACCGGAACGCGACTCACCACCCCGGCTTCCACACCCAGGGTGATTAGCGACCCCCCACCAACTCACAGCCAAGGCCAGGCCCCCAGCACCTGCCCTGTGTGCTGCTGAGGGCAGGGTCCCATCCTGTCTCTCCTCGAGGACGGCGACCCTGGTACAGGTGGAGGGACAGACGCAGTGGGAGGGCCATTTCCCTAATCCGATTGAGGGTCTCCTGGCAGCCCGGCTGGTGCCAGCGCTGCAGCACAGCCGGGACCAGGCAGGATGTGGCTGCAGGGCGGGGGGGGGGGGGTCCTCTGTGGCTGCGGCACTCCAGGAGGGCAAAGACTCCCACGTGCAGGGCTGCTGGCTGCGCGGGCAGCGGGGACTCGGTGGGGGCCTCTTGCAGAGGTCACAGGCTGCTCACCTGCCCTTCATCAGTGGACAGGAGGGGTCTGGGGACAGGGTGGAGTGTTCCTGATGATCGCTGCCCCCAGCTGGCTCGGGGGTCCCACTCCCCAGTCCTTCCCCACCCAGTCTTGCCAACCACAGCTGCTCCCAGCCCGGCACGCCTCTCCACCGGGGCAGCCCCTCCGCAGCGATGGGCTCTGTCCATGGTCCTGAACCCTAAGTCTCCCTGGGGCACGAGCATTGTCTCCACTCTAAGTCGCTGGTGACTCTGGTCAGTCGTCTCCCAGAAACTCCAAACCTGAAGAGGAGCACGGGGACCAGCGTGGAGCGGAAGGGAGATCAAAGAAAGGAGAGGGCTTCCCTGGTGGCGCAGTGGTTGGGACTCCGCCTGCTGATGCAGGGGACACGGGTTCGTGCCCTGGTCTGGGAAGATCCCACATGCCGCAGAGCGGCTGGGCCCGTGAGCCATGGCCGCTGAGCCTGCGCGTCCGGAACCTGTGCTCTGCAACGGGAGAGGCCACAACAGTGAGAGGCCCGGATACCACAAAAAAAAAAAAAAAGAAAGGAGAGAGTAATGGACAGATGTTCAGTCCTGAGAGATCACCATGGAGTTGTGGCCTTTGGACTAGAAGTTGTTGTCAAATTTTTGCAGTTACCCAAAGTGTCCTCCTTGGGAAGCTGGGGGTGGGGCATGCATCCACCGAAGTGAGGTCCCCCGACACTTTCCCACGACCAGGGGGTTCTCCGTTCGTCTGCTCTCTGCTCTCTGCGTGTCACAGGCCCCAGGACACGGAAGCGAGCACTGGGCTGTGGGTCAGACTGTGTCTGGGCTTTTTCTTCTATAAAGTGAGAGCACCAACAGCTTCTATGTGCCTATTCCACAGGGTGACACATGCAAGTCACTGAACATGGGTCTGGCTCATGGAAAGCACTCTGTTAAGAGTTAGCTAAAGGGGGGCTTCCCTGGTGGCGCAGTGGTTGAGTCCGCCTGCCAATGCAGGGGACATGGGTTCAAGCCCTGGACCGGGAAGATCCCACATGCCGCGGAGCAGCTAAGCCCATGCGCCACAACTACTGAGCCTGCGCTCTGGAGCCCGTGAGCCACAACTACTGAGCCCACATGCCACAACTAAGCCCAAGTGCCACAACTACTGAAGCCCACGCACCTAGAGCCCATGCTCCACAACAAGAGAAGCCACTGCAATGAGAAGCCTGTGCACCACAACTAGAGAAAGCCCACGCACAGCAACAAAGACCCAATGCAGCCAAAAATAAATTTGTTTAAAAAAAAAAAAAGTGTTAGCTAAAGAGTGTGTATCAACCAGAAAGCGGAAGTCCTTTATACTGAGCCAAAATCTGGCACTGCAGCCACCTAACGGCGGGTGGGACCGCACTGTGAGGGGCCAGGACTAGTGGCCCGAGTGGCCTAGCTAAGCCGGAGCTGCACGCAGTCCGTGGAGCCCCTCCCCCACCCGAGGTGGCCTTTCAGGCCCTAAGATGACTCACTTGGGGCCTCAGCAATGCAGGCAGCTCTTGGGGAGGCTCGGGGTCCCTCCCCTAAAGGCACACGCTGGGCTTCTCCTCAGACACTCAGGCCTGCGGTCAGGGCTCTGACCCACAGAGCAGCGGGCCCTCGACGCTCGTCTGTCTTCTTTCCCAGACGCTTGTCTGCCGTGGACCGCGTGTGCCCTCCTGGGTGGGATCCCAGCAGCGTCCGGAGGGTCTGGGTGCTCATGAGATGAGGGATGTTGGAGGGCAGAGTTACTCGGACAATGTCAGCCTGGGAGATTCTGGGCTGTGTCACCTTGAAGGACAGTGTCTGCCCTCCCAGCCCTGGTGTCCCGCCTGTGAAGCAAGGGTGGATGCCCTGAGACCTGGTGCCCTCCACCTCCAACACCCCATCCCAGGGCGGCAAGGTGGGGTGTGTTGTTCTCGTGTCACTGTGGGAGCAGGGGCCCGGGCACCTGTCACAGGACAGACATTCATTCCACTCAGGTGCTTTGAGGTCAAGAGGGCGTGCCCAGAGCCCCCCAGCTCCCTGCCCTTCCCTGAGTCGGCCTGGGTCAGCCTCTGTTAGGCTTCTCTCCAGGGAGCAATCCTGGGCGTCGAGGCGGCTCCTTACTTTACGGAGGCACCAGCTGCTCTGTGTTTGCTCTTCTCACTAAACCATGACCTTGGCCCCCCCGTCGGTCATTCTCAGTGTCTACAGCACCCCGTGGTGTGGACGCGTCATAACTTATCAACCAGCCCGAGTGGGTGGGCATTGAACTTGTTCTGGGTTTTTGCTTTTCGAGCAGGGCTGTGCTGAGTGACAGTGACAAACAGGGACTCTGGAGTGACTTGCATCATTGTCCTGCCCTTGGTGGTGGCCGAGAGGGAGGGGACTTTCAGCATTTGCTGGGTGAGGAGGTTAGGAGGAGGCGGTCCCTGAAGCCTGGGCCTGGCTGGACTGGTCATCTGCTGGGGGTGGCCCCTGCCAGGCCAGCGAGGCCATCTACATTGGAGGGTTTGACAGGAAGCCCCTCCTCTCTGCCTCTCCCCTCAGAAGCCGTTGTACAAGCTGCTGAGTTTTGCAAACACCCTGAGAGATATATTTTTTTTTTGGCTGTGGTGGGTCTTAGTTGCTGCACGCAGGCTTTTCTCTAGTTGTGGCGAGTGGGGGGTCTACTCTTTGTTGTGGTGCGCGGGCTTCTCAGTGCGGTGGCTTCTCTGGTTGCGGAGCACGGGCTCTAGGCACGCGGGCTTCAGTAGTTGTGGCACGTGGGCTTCAGTAGTTGTGGCTCATGGGCTTCAGTAGTTGTGGCACGTGGGCTCAGTAGTTGTGGCTCGTGGGCTCTAGAGCGCAGGCTCAATACTTGTGGCACATGGGCTTAGCTGCTCCGCGGCATGTGGGATCTTCCCGGACCAGGGCTCGAACCTGTGTCCTCTGAATTGGCAGGCGGATTATTAACCACTGCGCCACCAGGGAAGCCCCTGAGCGGTATTTCGCACCTTCCCACTCACCGCAGGCTGGCGTTGAGCCATGAAGCCCCGGAGTCCAGGGGCTGTCTCTTTACCTAAACACAGTGGGATCAGAAACAGGCCGGTACGAGACGAGCTGTTGCCCCTCAGAGGAAGGGTGGACGGGACGACAGCCTCGAAGGAGGAGGCAGAGGCACGAGGACCCCGTGACTGCGGGCCAGGCTATGCACATTCCATTGGTGCCCCGCACCTGTTTGCAGGCAGGTCGGGGGCAGCCCTTCCTCCCAGACAGACCTGGGTCCTGTTCCACTTTCTTTTTACTGCTTAACCATTTCACTCTCTGTCCCTCACAAAATTACAAATGCTCTCCTTTCACCTGTGAGGGCCCGTTCTTAGGCAGGTCCCCCACACAAGGTGGGAGAACAGAACCAATGGGCACAAAAGCAGTTTCCTGCTCAGCAGGCCCTCCACAAAGGTGGGCTCTCTCTTCTGAACAGCAGGCCTGGGGCTGGTTCTCATAGGACAAACGTGATTGGTGGAGAGGTGAACGTGCGGCCTGTGTGTGTCCAATGAGGGCTCAGCCGGGCCTCTTGGAATGTGCCCACTGGCCAGGAATGGAGCGGGGTGGATGTTTCCAGGGAAGCGGACGGAGGTCCTGGGAAGGGACAGTGGAAGCAGCAGGCCCTGAGCATCCAGCCCCCAGCTCTGCAGCCCGTCAGCCACCTCCTCCCACTGGTTCCGGCGCTGCCTTTGCCACAGGCCACGTTGGCCTCATCGGAACTGCTCCTGGCCTCTCTCCTGCTCCCCTGATTTATTCGCGCCAAACTCTTCTCCTACAATCTCTTTTTAGTGCCCTCCCATAGTGGGTGAGGCCTCCTGTCCCCTACTGACCTGTCACCTTCCTTTCCAGAACTTTCCTGCCTACTCTTAGATTATCTTTTTTTCCATTTGAATTTGAGAGGCAGGCTGTCTATCCCCAGGTGCTCTCACATTTTATTGGGACAAATGCATAGACGAGGCGCATCCCTCCACGTCCGCATGTCTCTGTCTGGAAGGGCCCCAGTTGCCCCTCCTTCCCCTCTGTCCTTCCTGTGGCTACACTTGCAGTGGTTCCTGGACATCTTGCACAGGGCTTAGCAGACTCCCTTCTCTTTGCTTGTTGCCGGGAGTGGGCTGCTCCCCTGTTCCCAGAAGTTGGGGTGGAGTGCAGGAAAGGGGTACAGGCTGAGCTCCCATCCGTGCTGTGGGCCTCGGCAAGAGAAGGCGACCCCGAGAGCCAGGCCTTGCCCTGGTACCCCACAATCCAGGTTCAGTCTCAGTCTCCAGGCTGGAGGGGCGGGGGAGGCCGAGAGAAGACACGCCCCTCCGGAAGCCCACGCCGGCCCGAGCCTCGTCCCCAGGCCTCTGTTGGGGGGCGCCTGCAGTGCCAGGGCCCCTCTCCCCACTCCAGAACCTCAGGATCAGGGCCTGGACTTCTCCCAACTGGGGGATCCGCTGGGGGCCTGGGCCCTGGTCCACCGCTCGCGGCCCCCAGAGGTGGCTGTTTTGCTGTCTGTGCTCATCGAAGTATGGTATTTCAAATGTTTTGACATTTAAAATCTGTGTTGAATACATTTGTTTTGTTTAAATTATGCCCGGCTGTGGTGACTCACGGGAATTGGTTTGTCTCCTGGGCCCAGGCCCGGCATCCCCCTGCACCCCAGCCCAGCCCCCGGCCCAGAGCTGCCCCTCGGCCGCACCAGCCCATCATCGTCCTGCGGGAGGACCTCCAGACGCCACTTGAGCTCAGTGGACGCAGGAGCGAAGGGTGCCCAGGGGAGGCCACTCCCAAGCGCCCAGCGGGTGACGAGTGACGGGCGCAAGTGCTGGCAAGTGTGGAAAGGACGCCTGCCGAGGGCCCACGCGGCCTGTGTCTGACGTGTTTGTCCTCTAGTTTAGGGGAGTCTTTTTCAAAAGGAGCCAGAGGTGGCCTCAGCCACCATCTCCTGGATGCCTACAGTCCTCCCAAGCGGGACCCGGAGCACCGTGGGGCGGGCAGGACTTGCGGAGGCGTCGGCCAATGCCCCAAAGAGAGGGCCGTGTGGGCTGCCCTGCTCGGGACAGAGGTCTGACATCCAGGAGGCCCAGGAGGCGAACCATCGGCGTTCTAGAGCCTCCAGCGCCTCTTGGCCTCCTGCTGGCCGCTGCCGCATTAGGAGGGCAGAGCTGGACGGTCCTTACCCTGCTGAGACAGTCCTTGTCTACCATCGAGGAGACCTCCACGCGGGACCCTCGGCTCTGCTCTCAGGGCTGTGCGCAAACCCGAGTTAGGAGGTGGAGGGGGCAGCCTGGAGCCCGGCACCCCGTGCAGACCCCGGAACCCAGTGGGGCCAGTGCAGGTGTCTCTCCAGGTGCAGCCGTTTGCTCTGTGACTCTGAACTTCACGTGAGCGTTAAGGGCGGCGGCGGTTGGGTAGGGGGCATGGCGAAGAGGCACCGCCCCCTCACAAGGGCTCGCGAGACCACACTTAGAAGCTCGGGCGTCGGAGCGTGGCGTGCGGACCAGCGTGCGCAAAGGCCAGCGGCAAACGCGGCTTTACGCCAGAGGCTGTTACTCCGGGGCCCTGGGAGGTGATGCGGATTCAGGACCAGCTCGGTGGGAGGCCCGTTCCCCATCGCTGCTCAGGGCCACACACGTGCACTGGCGGGTTTGCGTCCCTGTCAGCAACGCCAGTGGCAGCTCAGGGAGGCCACAGCTGCTCGGGCTGAGCAGGTGCCCGTGAAGGCGGGTCTCAGCCTGGTGTCACTGAGGAGCTGGGCTCCAGCTCAAGTCCAGGTCCAGCCGCTCTGAGCTGGTGACTTTGGCAAAGCCCCTCGGCACCCGGAGACTCAGTTTCCCCAGAGGCAGAGAAACGTGGAAGGTGGAGTTGCCAACGAGAAGCGCTTTTCAACGGGCTGAGAGGAAGTGGGGCGGGGGGCGGGTCTTCCCTTCGTGTCCTAACGTGAGCTGTACGTGTGCAGGACGAGGGACGCTGGGTGAGCCATCCTGGAGAGAAGTCAGGAGGGACCGCTTCCTTGTCCAGACCCGGGAACGCAGAGCCCCGGCCCCTCACCGCAGCCGGGGTGCCCCAGGGTTTTACTCCACACTGTGTACAGGCTGAGGGCTCCCCAAGCTGACAGAGAGTCTGCAAACCTCCCCCAGGAAGCCAGGGCTGTGGGAGCAGGCGGAGAGTCAGTCTGGGAACGGACAGACCGAGCGCCGCCCACGCTCCAACCCCTACACCTGGGCCGGTGGGCGGGGTGGGTGCCAGGGCGCGTCCCCTGCCCCAGCCTCACAGGCTGCCCCTCTCCACCTCTCGCAGATCAACACCTTCATGTCTTTCGTGTTCCCCATGGTGGCCATCTCCGTCCTGAACACCATCATTGCCAACAAGCTGACCGTGATGGTCCGCCAGGCGGCCGAGCAGGGCCAGGTGCGCACAGTCGGAGACCAGCATAGCTCGTTCAGCATGTCCATCGAGCCCGGCCGGGTCCAGGCCCTGCGCCACGGCGTCCGGGTCTTACGTACGTAACCGCTGGGCCCTACGAGGGGCGGGCGGCGGGCGGCCACCAGGGGCCAGCAAAGCAGCGAGCTGGGTACCACAAACAGAAGGTTTAGAGACCCTGGGAACGGAGCGCGTCCGGGCCGAGGCTCAGAGTGCCGGCTCCCCCTGGGGTCGGGGCTTCTCTTGACTCCCTCACTCATCCATCCATACATCCACCGATTCAGCAAGCCTCCTGGCACCGGCTGAGTCGGACAGTTTGCTCACAAAGCCAGGGCCGCAGGGTTGGGGTCCCCATGCGTGCCGGGCAGTCGGGTGCCAGCTGGAGAGGCCGGAGGTGCAGTTCCTCTGCACAGATTCTCGTAGGGAATCCTGAAGGCCTGAAGGATCGTGTGGGGTGGACGTGAGGGTCCATCCTCCCTCGGTGTGTCCCCGGGCCTGGCCTGGGCCTGCAGGTGCCTCATGAGGAGGGGTCCTCAAAACAACCTGCCCCTCCCTGCTCTCCTGAGGCAGCCCCAGCCCCCCCGGTCCCCCAGAGTGCCTACCCTGTGCTTCCCACCACCCCAGGATCCACGCCCCATCTCCCCCCTGCCCCGGGCTGCCCGCCCCTCACCTTTGCAGGTCTTGGAAGGAAAAGGTCCCCGCAGCTCTGTCCAAAAGGAACGTGATGCAGGCCCCACGTGGGATGTTCAATGGTCCGGTAACCACCTTTTTAAACAGTCAAAAGAGACAGGTAAAATTCACTTGGATCATTTATTGCTCCAGTATTTCCAAAACAGCATGACGTCTGCATCCGTCCACAGCACGTGATCGACGGGAGAGTGACTCGGGAGTGCTTCACCCCCGGGCCGGCTCAGCGCCCACAGCCGCGGGTCAGGTGACCAGGGCGGCAGCGTTTGCTTCTGCTGTGTGCGGGCGGGCTTTCTGGAGCAGCCCAGTGCCACCAACCCCTGCTGCCAGAAGGCAGTGCCTCCGTTGGGACCTCCCCGGCCCAGGGTCTCCGCAAGCCCCCCAGAGGGCAGCAGCCCTGGAGCGGGGATCCCAAACCCAGGACCTCCCACAGATCCCCCCACGTCCCCAAGAAGACGACGCACCTCTCGGGGAACACCCTTCTCTCTGCCCCGGGACAGCACACTTGGCCCGAAGTTTGCCCGAGTGGTTGGGTGCTTTCTTTTGCATTGTGGTGAAATATACAGGGCATAAAATTTACCATCTTGACCGTTTCTAAGTGCACAGCTGAGCAGCAGTGTAGATGCCCATGTTGCTGTGCGGCTCTCACCACCAACCCTCCCACCTTGTAAGACCGAAACTCTTCCCATTAAACACCAAGTCCCCACCCCCTCCCCCAGCCCCTGACAACCACCTTCTACTTTCTGTCTCTGTGAATTTGACTCCTCCAGGGACCTCCTTTAGGTGGAATCACACAGTATTTGGGTTTTTTGTGACTGGTTTATTCACATGGTGTAATGTCTTCAAGGTTCATCTATGTTGTAGCCTGTGTCAGAATGTCCTTCCTTTTTAGGGCTGAATAATATTCTGTTGTACGGATGGACCGCATTTGGTTTATCTGTCATGCATTGATTTCAGCTACTCTGAATAGTAGTGCTGCTATGAGCTACTGGTATCTGTTTGAACTCCTGCTTCCAGTTCTTTGGGGGCATAAACCCAGGAGTAGAATTTTAATTTATTGAATTAAAAAATATTTTTAAACAGCCAAACTGCTTTCTAAAGTGGCTGTACCATTGTACATCCCCACCGACAGGGCACACATGTTCCAGTTTCTCCCTATCCTCCCCCCAATTCCTCTTTCCTGTGTTTTTCTTTTATAGGAGCTGTCCTATTGGGTACGAGGTGGTATCCTATTGTAGTTTTGATTTGCATTCCCCCAGTGATCAGTGATGTTAAGCATCTTTTCATGTGCTTATCGGCCATTGGTATCTCTTCTTTGGAGAAATGTCTATTCAGGTCCTCTGCCTGCTTTTGTATTGGGTTGTTTGATTTTTTTGTTGAGTTTTCTATATGCTCAGGATATTAATCCCTTATCAGATATGTGATGCAAATATTTTCTTCCGTTCTGTAGGTTGCCTTTTCACTCTGTCAATTGTGACCTTTAATACACAGTTATTTATTTTTATATAGTCCAAATTATTTATTTTTTCCCTTGTTGTCTTTTCAAATTCAATGTTGTGAAATTTTTGTCCTATATTTTCTTCAAAGAATTTTATACCTTAGCTTTTATGTTTAGATCTTTGATCCATTTTGAGTTAATTTTTTCAGATGGTGTGAGGTAAGGGGACAGCTTCATTCTTTTGCATGTGGGGATCCAGTTTTCCCAGAACATTTGTTGAAAAAACAGCCCTTTTCCCTTTGACCTTGGCGCCCTGTAGAAAGTCATTTGACTATATATGGGAGGGCTTATTTCTGGGTCCTCTGTTCTAGTCCATGGGTCTATACATCTGTCCTCATGCCATTACCACTCTGTTTGGATGACTGTAGCTTTGTGGTAGGTTTTGAAGTCAGGAAGGGTGAGTCCTCCAGCTTTGTTCTTCTTTCTCGAGATTGTCTTGTCTGTCCAGCATCCCTTGAGATTCCCAATGAATTCTTCTATTTCTGCAAAAAATGTCATCAGGATTTCCATAGAAATTCCACTGAATCTCTAGGTCACTTTGGGCAGCACTGTCATCTTAACACTATTAGCTGTTTCAGTCCACGAACACGGGACCTCTCCCTCCACCTCCCTGAGGCCCACGTCCCTCCACGTCTCAGGTGCCGTGGTCATCGCCTTCGTGGTCTGCTGGCTGCCCTACCATGTGCGACGCCTCATGTTCTGCTACATTTCGGACGAGCAGTGGACCCCGTGAGTATGGGAGGCTGGGGCCGAAGGGGTGAGGCTTGGGCTGGGGGCATGCTTCCCAAAACAGTTGAGTGTAGGGGTTGGGGGCGCTGAGAGGGGCAGCTCAGGGTGGGCGGGTCAGCGTCCCCCGACAGGCCCTCAGGTGTGGCTGTGATAGGGCAGGGAAGGCAGAGTCCGTAGAGGGACAGACACCCTGGAAGCTGCTTCGTAAAAGGAAAGCAAGTCCTAAAACAGTCAGTACAAGACAGGTTTGGGGGCGTCTGGAGAGCGACAGGAAGGTCTGGCGCTGCTGGCTGTGGGAGGAGTGATGGCGACTGTCGGGGCCCCCAGACCACCCCCAGCCTGGAGGAGTTGCCAGGAGGACCCCTGGGACTCCGAGAGCATCACACCCGCACTGCGACGTATGGACGCCGGCCTCGCCAGCTGGCCTCCCCGCAACGGTAGCCTCAGCCTCGCTGCGTGAGCTCCTCTGCGTAGCGGGGCTGCCAGGTCCCAGTGTTGTGGGCTCTTCCAAGTGTCGGGGAGCCACTAGGGAGGGAAAATCTAGAAAGGATGAAGAGAAGGTACAGGGCATGGAACACAGCCCAAAGTAAAGGGGTTCTGAAACTCAGGGCCGCCTGGTAGTGAAGTGAGCTGCCAGATGAGGGGGTGAGATCCCTGTGCACAGAGGCAAGCAAGTCGAGATGAGGTGCACAGCTGTCTGGGAGGTGCAGAGGGGGTTCCTGGCCTGGCTGTTCCGTTGAGGCCAGGCCCTGGCCACGTCCTGCAGCCCTGAGCAGGGGCTGGGATTCTGCACAAGAAAGGGCAGGCCAGCTGGGCTGCAGGGAGAGGTGGAGACTGCGGCCAAGGGGGACTGCACAGCTGGCCTCGGGTGGGCGGCTGCAGCTCAGCTCGGCAGTTCAGCTGACCGGTGCCAGGCGGGAGTGTGCTCAGAACTTCCAACCTCTCAAGAGAAACCAGAGCCCTGGAATTTATTGTGAAATATCGCCACTTCAAAAGATGTCCAAGTAGTCTGCAATGACTGTCCCAGGCCCCCGCGTCAGCCACGGGCTGCCCCGTGCGGGCTGTGTCTGGCCCGCCAGCCTGAGCGTCCTCTCCCACCCCAGGTTCCTGTATGACTTCTACCACTACTTCTACATGCTGACCAACGCCCTCTTCTACGTCAGCTCCACCATCAACCCCGTGCTGTACAACCTCGTCTCCGCCAACTTCCGCCAGATCTTCCTGTCCACGCTGGCCTGCCTGTGTCCCCTGTGGGGGCACAGAAGGAGGAGGATGGCCTTCTCGAGGAAGGCCAGCAGCGTGTCCGGAAGCCACACCTTCTCCAGCAATGTCACCCGGGAGACGCTGTACTAGGCCCGGGCGGGGCCGGGCGGGGGGCCGGGAGGGGTCACAGAGGGGCTGCCACTCGGCCTCCACGCCTGTCCGCGCAGCGCCTGCGAGCTGGACGGGGGTCGGCCCTGGGCCCGCTCCGTGGCATCCGAGGCCCAGGACCCAGCACCCACACCCAGAGGCTGCACTTCCTTTTGGCTTCTCCTCTCTCACCCTCCCCCGCGCCCCTTCTCTTTCAAAGCCAGAAAGAGAGACAGATCCTCTCCCAGATCCAAAACAGCCTTTAATGAGGAGAAATTAGCGTTGGGTGAAAGGCGGTCTTTTTGTTCTCAGACTAATGGATGTTGAGGGAGAGAGACATGAAGGGGTAGGTTGGGGCCGGAGGGTGGTGACCCCGAGAGCTGGCGCTGGGAGGAGCCCAGTTGGCAGGACCACCTCTGTCCCGGCACCGCCAAGAGGGCCTCCGGGCAGCTCAGGACCGGGTCAGCCCCTTGTGCAGCAGGCATCCGACCCACCGCCTTTCCAAGGGCGAATCCCAGGAAGCTTTGATGTCACAAGAGGTCCATGAAGGGATCAGCCTGGCATCGCCCAGCCCTGGCAGCCCCCCACCGCCTGTCCTCCCCAGGCCAAGGTGGCAAAGCTCTGCAGGGACACCACAGGGCAGCTAGCCTCGCAGTTCTCCATCCTGGCTCTGTGGACACAAGGCCAGGTCAGTGGGTCCCAGGACAGGCACGTCCTCACACGCTCTCCCTCCCGCTGTCCAGCTCCTGCGGCCCAGCTCCCAGCTGCTTCAGGGTGGACGCCGCAAGGCAGAGGGGAGCCGGCCAGCTCTCCGAAAGAGGCCAGCGCTGAGGTCCGGGCCACAGGTATGGAGGAGGGGCCCTGGGTACAGGCGGCCCACTGGCTGGCAGCCAGGCGGAGGCCCAGACTCGTTTGTCACGGCCAGCAGGCAGGCCTGGCCCCAGCTCGGGCACCCAGAAAGGCAGGCGCCTCCTTGGACTCTGGGATCTGGTCTCCAGACAGGATGGCCCGGCCCCAGGAAGGTGCCCTGAGCCAGGGGAAGGCGGGTCCCAGGGGAGCTGCCCTGGACCAGCCGGGACCACGAGTGGCCAGGGGCCCAGAAGCGAAGCGCAGGCCTCTTAAAGCAGGTCCTCCCTGGGCCTGGAAGCACATCTGCCCAGAAGGGAGACAGTCAGACAAACAGACAGACAGGCAGACCGCCTGCCTGGGCGGCACCGACTCAGGATCAGGTGACCTGCTCCTGGTCTGGAGTTAGCCGGGACTCGGTCTCCCCACGCTCAGAAACGACGGTCAGATACTGCAGTATCCACGGCCCCTTCAGACCTGGGATCTGCTATGAATCGGGGTATTATACACTTGAGCCCCACAAAATCCTCCCCCAAGCTGTTCACCAAGAACAGGCCTGGGGGCAGGCCCACAGCTAGTCCCCAGGCCAGGCAGCCCTCCTGTGACCCAGTGGCCACCGGTGCAGGGGACACGGGAGTCCAGCAGATGGGCCCGAGGTCAGTGCAGCCCCCAGCCCTGCTCAGCGAGTGGGCATCAGAGTTCAGCAAAGACTGAGTCTGGGCTCCGGTGTCGGCTTCAGAAGGAGGACCTGGACTCTTTGTGACAGGTCCTCAGACCCTCCCTGGGCCCCAGACACACCATGATTCCCCCGAGCCCCGGGTTCCCCATCTGAGAAGTGGGCGTGGTCATCCCACCCTCTCGGCCAGGGCTGGATGTGATGGCCCTGGAGCGGACAGAAGGGACGGTCCCCTGAGGTGGGGGCAGAGTGGACGTGGGATGAGATGCCCACTGCCCAGACCCTGCTGCGGGCAGATGGGCAGGGTCTGCCGCTGAGCCCGAGTCCACTTTACTGTCTGCCCACTCCACGTTGGTGGGGCCCCATGTCCATGCCCTGCCAGACACCCCTCCTGACCGCCCCAGCTCCCGGCCCGTCACCGTGGAGCCCCAGAGGCTAGCTCTGTGTGCCGCGTGTGTCTGCTCTCAGAGCCAAGTGCCCGCGTGGCTGGGCACAGTGATGGTGAAACCCTGTGGTGTGCGCGGACCCCCACCACCCCACATGTCCTGCAGTGACAGGTACATCCTCCGACTCCCTCAATAAGGGAATAAAGGAGGCTGTGGACCCGTGACGCACTCCCACGCGGAAGGGCCGGCGGGCCCGCCTGCAGCTGCTGGCTCGCTCGCTCATTCGTGAGAGGGTCACTGACACGGCAGATGGCCCCCGACTGGGCCCTTTTACTGAAAACACATGCGCTTGGTCTCTGAGAGCCCGGAGTCGGGAGACCTGGGTCCACAGTGGCTGTGTGGTGACGCCCTGTCCCTCAGGATCCTGTTCTGTGGCCTGGGCACAGGTGAGGCCCAACGAAGTGCGGTATGGGGTCCTGTGACTGTTTGCCCCTGGTCTCCACGGCCCTTCCGACCAGCTCAGGGAACCGAGGGAAAAACCAGCTCCTCCCTGGGGGCCGGCAGGTGGGGAGCCAGGCCAGGGAGGGGCACTCAGCCTGTCTTCAGACACAGCCGCCCTGTCTGGAGCCTCCCGGCAGCAGCGGGACCTTCTGCAGCGGGGGGGCCCCCGCCTCCCCTTTCCGCTTCCCCTGCTCTGCCTTTATCTCACCGCAGCAGGATCCCCGGAGGCCCCCAGCCTGGGGGACGAGAAGGAAAGCATCTTTCCAGATTGCAGGCACTCTGTCCTCCCGCTTGAGTCTCCTCGGCGGTCTTCCCCACGCTCCCCTTCATTCATTCATTTACCTGCCAGGTGCCCCTCGAGGCCTGGCTGCCTCAAAGCCACCCCATTCCAATTGGCACAGGGCTGCTCAAGGCCTCTGTGCTTTTGACCCACCCGCCTTATCAGCAGGGAAGTCTCAGAACTCCCACCGACTCTGAGGGTAAGGGATTCACTGGCAAAAGCTCCAGTAGGGGCAATGACATTTTACAAGAATAGCCAAAGGAATGAAACTCCAACAGTGAAGTTCAGGCCAGTCACGGAGAGAGACACTTGGGGACAATGGCAGGCTGTCCCACACCCTAGCTGCACCTCAATGCCACTGTCCCCTGGGGCCAGAGCTCTGGACGAGCCCCTGCCCACCTCCTGCGGGTTTGCTGAGTTCCAGCGCAGGGACAAGGGAGGAATCCACTCTCCTATATGAAGACACCTCTGGCCCCGTCGCTGTCGCTAGGCAACAGGAGGAGGGCTTGGGAGAGAATTCCATACATTTTAAAATACATTTGAAGAAAGAAAAAAACCAGCCAGTGGCTGGCTGCAGGGGCCTGAGAACGGGATAGCTGCCCCCCATCCAACTCCTCCCCCCCACCCTCCCCCCACCCCCTCCTGCCTCCCACTTGCCCCCCACTGCTTCCCACAATTAGGATTTGAATTCCAATTTTTATCAGAACACCACAGAAACCCCACCCAGGCTGAAGTGATGAAGGAGAGAATGGGACAAGGGGAAGGCTCAGAGCCAGCTGGGGAAGGAGGAGAGGCAGGACGAGGGGCCACGAGCGGCTGCCCCTCCAACCGGGAGGGTCCCCCCCACGTGCACCCGCACCATGCACACACGTGCTCGCACACATGCCCAGTCTGCACTTCTGCCGTGGGCTGCCTCCTGCCCCCAGGCCTCATTCCTCGGCTCTGAGGGTACCAGTTCTCAGCCTGCGGTCCAGCTTGGTGGGGGGGGTGGCTACTGCCTGGCCGCTGCCCTCCTGACCATCTGGGCCCCCAATCCCACCTCCCCTCCTCCTGCTCTCGGAACCCCCGGGGACCCCAGTGAAGCTATAAGGAAACTTCGAGGGAGTCGCCTGCCACAGCCAGGGACGCCCGGGAGGAAGTGGGCGCGCGCGTCCAGCCAGCTCCCAGCACCTGCACGGGGCTCCGGTGCGGCCACAGCTGCAGAACTTCCGGCTCGCCTACATGTCTACCCACCCACCTCTTCACTCCTCAAGGAATGTGAGCTCAGCCTCCAGGGAGAGAATTGGACCCGGATGGAGCGGGAGTGAGGCCCGAGAGGTGGGCTGGGCTGGACCCAGTCCCCCCACCCGGAGCCCCCGCCTGTCTAGCTTGCTGTGCGCACATTAACTTTCAAGATGCAAAACCTTTATCTTTTATGATAAAAGCAGTTCATTCTCTCATGAAAAACTGAAGTAACGTGAAAGGACAAAGTACCGAGTGAAGTCTCTGCTTAGCGCCACCTGGAGGTAATCAGGCTGGCAGACGGGCGAGCACAACACCCGGGGCTGTGGGCACTGCCAGCCGCTGCCGACAAAAGTGCCAGTCCTTGAATGGAGCGCACGCTGCCACGTGCACACACACACACGCGCACACATATATACGCACATGCGCACACATACACACACGCACACATATACGCACATACACACATGCATACACGTGCACACACACACATGCATACACATACATGCGTGCACGTGCACACATACACGTACATGCACATGCATACACACATGCACGCACATACATACACACGTGCACGTGCACACACACGTGCGGCTGCAGCCATGTCAGTGCACACAGCCCTCCCCCCTTCCTTTGTGTGCGCCCAAAAAGCCATTTTTTAGACACAAAGTTAAAATAAATTTCTGACATTCAGATGTTTCCAAAAGCAAATTTTCCTGTGCAGGTGAGAGGTCCCCAAGTGTCCAAGCAGAGGACATGCCATGTCCCAGCAGGCCTCAGTTGACCCCATGGGAGCCCAGAGATGGGGATGGCCCTTCAAGGGTGTCCTGGGGGGTTGGGATGGGGAGCCCTTTATACCCCTCCCCCCGTTCCTTATCGGGCTGTCACTGGATGCAGCCCAGGGGAGGCTGAGGGGACAGCAATGAGGGCAGGGACAGGACAGGGAGACAGGAAGGGGGGAACGGCAGGGAAGGGACACGAAACACCGGCTGCCCTCTCTCGGGCTGTGTGACCTGGCAGGAGTCGCCGGGCCCCTCCATGCCTCGGTTTCCGTGTCTGTTCCACAGGGAGCGGGGTGGTTCCTTTAACTGATGAGGAAACTGAGGCTCAGAGTGGGTCTCTGCCAACGTCACCTGGGGTCCACAGCAAGGCAGAGGACACTCAGGTCTCCCAGCTCCGGCCTGGCCCTCCCTCCACCGGGACCCCCAGGTACTTGGGGCAGCCCCGCCCCCCAGGCCCATGGTAGCTCTAATCCAGCGAGGCTGCCTGGAGGAAGCAGCAAGGGGGGCAGCCCTGGCTACACTCCCCCGGAGCCCGCCGAGTGGCTGGAGATTCCCGTGGACAGATGTACCTGAGCCCCTCCTGAGTGCCAGGCCCGGGCTGTTTGGGGACCCAGTGGTGCTGCAGCAGGGCAGGGGGGGCACAGATGAGAATGAGGAAAACAGACAAGGAGGTGAGAATCGTGGGGTGGGCTCTCAGGGAGCAGACAGAGAGAGTGGCTGGGAGGGGCACGCTCCCTCGGGGGCTGGGAGGGTGACACCTGTGTGGCCAGAGCAGGAGAGCCAAGGGTAGAAGGGGGACAGGTGGGCAGGGCTGGACGGCAGGGCTGGCTTTATTCTGAGCTCCTTGAGGACACGCGGGTGGGGGCGGCATTACAGACATTCCAGGAGTTGGCCCAGCCCAGCGATGGGACCCTGGTGTCCACAGAGAGCCAGGCCAGCAGGGCAGCCAGCACTGCAGGCTGTCAGTCCACATTGGTCACTTCTCTTGGGCCCAGATTACCCTTTATCACTCAGTTCCTTCTCCCGGCCATCACTCATCATTCGTCTGCATTAGAAAGGGACGCTTCCAGAAGGACCTCAGGAGGCAGAGCCCCGCCTCCTGTCTGATGGCGCGGACCCCTACCTGAGGTGACCCCAAGGCTGAAGGGGCCTGGAGCTGCCCACGCGGTCCCCTCACATCGGACGACGGTCCCCTGGGGTTCCCACGGGTCCCCACAGCCCAGCCCACCAGTCTGCACCTGTTTCCGTCACTCGACACATTTAATGAGCACCTACTGTATGCACCAGCCGGGAGGGAGCAGCTCGTCGGGGGTTCAGGGTGGGAGGCCTCCTTGGCCTCAGTTCAGGCCCCTCTCAGTGCAGCACCCCCCCAACACCAGGCTGTCTGGTTCTTGGCCCCCCTGCACTGGGGCTCCAGTAGGGAGCCTGGGAAGCTGCATTTACCCAGAAGTTATGGGGTCCGGCCGGGGATGGACTGGCCCCTTTCGAGCTTCCCAGCAGCGCCAGAAGATGCCCCTGCATTGTCCCTAGTTTACTGATGGGAGAAGGGCTCGGGGAAAGGCCTGTGTCCCTGAGCAGCTTGTCCCCCAGCCCCTGCCCACTGCTGGTGTGGGAATCCAGCCTCAGTGGGGATGAGTAGGGAAGGAATTTTAAGGCCCACCTTCCACCCTGGGGTCCTGATCCCCTTTCCTCCACCCCAACCCCAGCCAGAGCAGCCCTGGCCTCAGCCCTTGGGGCCCCAAGAAGCCAGAGAGGCAGATTCTTACATGGCGAGGTGGCATCCGTGACCAGGAGGGTGAATGTGTTCACCTAGAGCACGTGTGGTCGACGGGTGTGTCTTCTTGGCTCTAGAAGAGGTGTGATCACATCTCTCAGCAGATGACCAGAGCTGCTGGCGCTCCTGAAAAGAAAAGGCAAACCTGCCCGGCTCCCACCCACACAGGAGGCACTCATCTCGGCTGCCCAGATGCCCTGCCTGCCGCCTCCCACACAGAGGGAGGTACCAGCCGCCTGAGCGGGTATGTAACCGCTTTCCCATCCGTCCAGAAAGCCAGCCCCACACGTAAGTCAAGGACAGCCTTGCTGCTGGGCCCCGAAAACACCAGGCTGAGCTCGGGGTTCTGTAAAGGCAACTGCCTGTCGGTGACTTTGACTGACTTTCCACTAATCACCTGCCGGGGAGCCCAAAGTAACTCCCCAATGTGCAAGGCTCAGGGTGAGCCCTGGCCGAGACCTGATTCTACATCTCATCTTTTCATTGTTTTTTATTTTATTTTTATTTTTTAAAACATTTTTTATTTCTTTAATGTTGTGTCTATTTTATTTATTTATTTTTGGCTGTGTTGGGTCTTCGTTGCTGCACGCAGGCTTTCTCTAGTTGCGGTGAGCGGGGACTACTCTTCATTGCGGTGCGCGGGCTTCTCATTGCGGGGGCTTCTCTTGTTGTGGAGCACGGGCTCTAGGTGCGTGGGCTTCAGTAGTTGTGGCATGTGGGCTTAGTTGCTCCGCGGCATGTGAGATCTTCCCACACCAGGGTTCAAACCCGTGTCCCCTGCATTGGCAGGCGGATTCTTAACCACTGCGCCACCAGGAAGCCCCATTGTTTGCTTTTTAAAATATACCTTTTTCATACATATAGATACAATTTTTCAAATAGATGATATATACACACCGTGCAGCACGAAAAGAGGTGCAAAGCTGATGCCAAGAAACATCACCATCCCGTACCTCCCCCACCGCCCCTCCGGTCCTCTCCAGAGGCAGCCCCCGCAGGGAAGTGGGTGACCAGGTGGTCCTCCTTGAACACCCAGCACAGCGCCTGGCCTTGACTGCTGCCCAACCCTCAGACCCTGAGCCTCAGGTGGACGATGGGAAGGGCCCGTAACAGGTGGCACGGCCCAGCTTGGACAGACCAATGCCAAGAGGCACTGGGCTCTGAGCCCACCACTCGCCTCAGTCCCAGGAAGGGCCAACACCGCATCTGTTCTGACTTAACCCAGGTCCGCATGAGCGGCCGCCCTGCCCCAGCCTCACGCGGAGCTCAGAGATTAACCAAGGAGGAGCACATGGCCCAGGCCCCACGAGGGCGTCCTCGATGCGGCCAGGCAAGGGGCCCGGGACCCAGGGACAGAGCTGGAGCCCAGGTGGGGGTGCTCTCAGACGGGGGCTGCGTAGGAGGGCTGGTCGGGTCCCATCCTGGGGTCCCACCCTGGGCTCCCCCGAGCCATCCCACTTCCCCGGCCCCACGAGCCAGCGTGAAGGCAGCCGGGAGACAGTCTCACAGGGTGCCGTGGGGTCCAGCAGCCATGTCCCTTCCTAGCAGCCCTTCGGGCTTCCTCGAGGGCTGGCTTTCCACCCCGAGGCCCATCCAGCTGGTGATAATCAGTGCAACACACCCCTTCCCAGCACGTGGGCCTGGACGGGAGGAACAGAGCTGGAGAGCAGGGGACCCCACCTGCCCCAGCCCCCCCATTCCCTGTCAGCTCTGCGAGCCAGCCACGGTCCCTTCTGCTGCTCGCCACTCCAGACCCCCCAACACAGAAATGAGGGAGAACACTCAGGAAGGAAGGAAGGCCCTCCAGCCGAGGCCGGGCGTGATCTCTCATGCTGAGCATTTTCAGAGCCATGACTGCCGTCTTCGCGGACTTAGGTCAAAACCTGCCCGCCGGGGCCATCCTGCATTGGACTCCTCGGAAGCACAAGCCCATCCTGGGCAAGAGAGTCACGGCCAGGACCCCCAGTGAGCCAGGTGATGTGTGACTGTTTCAGGACAGCTCCTGCCAGACGCTCTGTCCCAGGACAGACCACACTCACGGCCAGGCCCGTGATGGCTCCTCAGGGGGGACAGGGGCCCAGCATCACACGGTGGGTTCTGGTGCTGCCAGGAGCCATGGGAGTCCTCAGCTGCCCCCAGGCCAAGTCTCGGGGGTCCTTCCCCTCCTGTGTAAAACCAAGGGGCGGGAGGGTCTTCAGGACTGCGTTTCCTCCGAGCAATGCTGAAACCAGGACCTGCCTCTACATGAGTTCCCAGGATTCCGGAGTGACCCCTACCCCAGCAGGCCCCCCACCCCATCTTTGGGGCTATAACTGGTCCAAGTGGTCTTGTCAGAGATACCCCAATGCTCACGGGAGACCCCTGGTGACCCCATGAGATCCTTTGGAGGGGTCAGCCCTGAAAGCCCTTTTCATTTCCCCTCTGCCTTCCCCACCACCACCTCGCGCTGACCACCTCCATCTGTGGACTTAACATGAAATGGAAATGATTTCATTTTACAAAGCAGGTTTGGGGAATTATTTTAATCAGAAAGCCTTGCTCTGGAATACCTAGAAAGGCCAGGATTTGGGAATTGATCACGTATGAAATTATACAATGCTAGTTTTCAAAACAAAACTCACTGTTGCGGTAGGTCTCCTTCACGTATCTTTTTTCCTCTCCATCTCTATATATTTTTAAATTTTTTAACTTGAAATAATTTCAAGCTCAAGTTGTATGACTCATACAAGAGCATCTTGGCCCACCCCTCCCCCACCTCCAGGTGCACCAGGTCGCTGCATCTGCCCGAGTTTGCTTTTCAACCCCTGTCTCTCTATGGATCCTCTTCTGGACCATCTGAGATCATTGCCTTGGTGGATTTTATTTTTTTTAATAGACGTAAAAAGAGAGTTGGTGCGAGACAGTTTGGATGGCACAGAGGGTACAGAGCGGAGGGTCAGAAGGTGACAGCCTCTCCCAGTGGCACCTGGCTGTGTGTCAGGCTCCATTCTGAGCATGCTCACCACAGCCTGGGATGCTGGTGAGCCAGGCCCTTCTCAGGTCCCTCCTGTCACCACACACCCCATGCCCCAGAGGCATCTATTCCAGGGTTTCCTCCTAGTTCTTCCAGTGTCCTGTGGTCTGAGCGTTAGTGTCCCCCCAAATTCTAGTGTTGAAACCCTAATTCCCAAAGCGATGCCTTAGGAGGTGGGTGATGAGGTCATGAGGGTGTAGCCCCCACAATGGGATTAGTGCCCTTGTAAATGGGACCCCAGAGAGCTCCCTCGCCTCGTGAGGACACAGGGAGAAGACCTTCGTCTATAGCTGGGAAGAGGCCTCACCAGGACCCGACGGTGCCGGCTCCCTGATCTCAGACCTCCAGCCTCCAAGGCCGAGAGAAATAAATGTCTGTTGTGGATAAGCCCCACAAGCGTGCAGTCTCTGTTATAGCAGCCCGAGCTATAAGACACGGGGTGAGCACGAGAACCTTAAATCTGCCAGCATCTTTATTTCTTGATTTTTCAACATACACTTGCTCTGAAAGATGGTAGACTTGGGGCATTTATGCTCCCTGCTGACTCCCCTCCCACCCCCCAGTTTCCCTAGGTTAGAGGGTTGCTCTCTGTCTTGGAGAGGACGCCTTTGTAACTTTCAAGAACACGGTGAAACCTGTTTCTTAGCCATCTGCTCCACCCGCCCCAGCCTGGTGGTGTGAGCTCTCCTTCCCCGCTGGTCACTATGTCCCTTCACACGTCTGATCGGAGACTTTCACCTTCCGCTCCACGACACGGTCAAGACTTCCTCTCTGGTTGACAGTGCTTCTAGCCAGGTAACGCTCATTAACGGCACTTAAGTGTTATGATGATAGAGACGTTGTTTTCCAGGAGCCCAGGGCTGTGCTGGGCCAAGGGAAGGGAATGAAACTGTGCCGCTGCATCCCCCCAGCACCTGCGCCCACACTCCCTTCGGGGGTCACGTCTGTCCTGTGAACCCACCTCCTTCCCAATGCTGTCGTGCCAGGGAGGCCCCGAGCCTGGCAGCACCTTGTCCTCATGCTTGAAGAAGGCACAGGCTGGCCCGGCCCTGGCCCAGCATCACTCTCCTCGTGAAACTTGCTGGTCCGAGGCGGCTGTCGTCACTCTGGCTCTGAGTCTCTAGGGATCATGCCTGTTTCTCTCTAAGCTCCTGGCTTTTCTCCTTGCCCCCAGGTCCTGAGACAACATGAGGAGGGGCCCTTTTGCTTCAGTCCTGCTGGGCAACTGTGAGCCCAGTTGTCACTTCTTTGTCCCCCTGCGTTGTATCCATATTTGGGCTGCAGTTTGTACCCACCTGAGGCCCATACTGACGACCCTCAAAGCCCACGCCTTCCCTCCTCAGAGTGGACAGAAACCACGCCGAGGCCCAGATGCTGTGGACCCCGACTTCAGACAGTGCGAGGCGGAAGGGATTTTAATTCAGGATGATTTCTCTCGCCTGTGAAAAGAATCGCTCCTTTTACAAAGACAGTGTTAGCCATTCTCCACGTTGACCCAAAGAATCATTTCCTTTTCTTCCTTCTGCTCAAGAAAGCAGAGCTGGCCTTTGGCAGCTGAATTAATGGGGAAAGAGTCCATCTTTGTAAACACATTCTGCCTGGCTCGTCCCGCTGAAACTGCCTTGAGAGCTGAGATGATTGGTCACCCAGGCACAGGCTCCACACATCTCACAACTGTCACATCGTCGTCCTGCGGTGCCTCTGAAGTCCTAATTGTCCCAGGGCTCCAGGAGAGCCAAGGAGATGAGAGTAACAGTGGAACATGATGCATGACTCGCCATCAGCTGACTGCATAAAAGCCTCATTAAGAAAAGCAGAGCGGGGCTTGGGGGAAGCAGGAGTTGGCTGAGTCCCCTTGGGGACAGGGGTCTTCAGAGCTGACATCGGTAAGAGGCCAGCCTCTGGAGATCAAGGGTCTGCTCCTTGCCCCCCGCCCCGCCCCGGGGTGAGGCCACACCACACGGAGAAGCTGAGAACAAGGCCCATTGTGCACCGTCACAACCCAGAGCTGCCTCCCCTCCTGTGTGTGGCAGGGCCCCTTCCCCACACCTCGAACCACCTCCACAGCCCTCAGAGGTGGTCCCCTCCCCCGGAAGGGCCCCACTGCAAAGGGGTGCCCAGGCTCTCTGGGGCCACAGGAGGAGGCGGGGAGGGAAGGGAAAAATGAGTGCTGTCCTGTGGCACCCCACCCTCAGGGGAGGTGAGAGGGTGGGGCCTGGTGCTCCGGGGCACACGAGCAGAGCACTCAGCCTGGCCCCCCACCTTGTATAGGGGACCACTTACCCAGCCTGCCTCAGTTTCCCCACCACAAAGGAGATCATGACGGCCACTGCCCGGGAGACCCTCCTCTCATTTCCCATCGGCTCAGTCCCTGCTGTCACAGGTGAGGCCACCGGCTCCCACAGCTGAACAAAGACCTTCCAGCAGGGCCTCGCTCTGATGACAAAGGGCTGTGACCCAGGGCTTGGACGGCCACACTTCCCAGGACAGGCAGGAAACGAGAGGTCACCTCCCCCAAGAGACTGGAAAATAAAAAGACGATAAAAAGCAGCTCAGCCCGGCCCCCACCGCCTTCGAGGCCACTGGAGGGGAGCGTGGGAGGTGGTCAGGCGGCATCCCTCACCTCGGTCCCCCCGAGGCCCCTGGAGGGAGCTGCGTGCACGTGTGCATGTGTGGGGAGACGCTGCACTGCTGACCAGTCCCAGGTGATGCCGAGGCCGCTGGCAAGAGGCCGACCGAGCAGCCCGGGTCTATCGGAACCCGCCCCCTCCTTCCCCAGACCCAGGGACTTGAGGTGCACACCCGGCAGGATTCCACACGGCTTTCCATCGCACAAACGCACCGAGAATCCCTCCGTCAAGGCAGGAGGCGGTGCACCCCTCCCGGGGGCCCTCTGCTCCTGTAGCACCAGTGCCCGCAGCCATCAGAGCCTGCACCCCTCAGCTCCTCTACACATCCTAACGAGCCCCCGCGGTGACGGGGCCGCCCTGTCCCTCTCTCTGCAGCTCGCTTCAGCGGGAGCCGGACGGAACACCGTGGACCTGGCGGCCCTCACGTTTCAAGACAAACCAAGCTGCTGACCGGAAGGTAATTCAGTCAAAAGCCGTGAGGAGTCACAGGTAACATACAGGGCACCCAGTTAACTTTGATCTTTAAATAAACGGTGGATAATTTTGGATATAAGTCTATCCTATGTGACATTTGGGGCATACTTTTACTGCAAATTATTCTTTGTTTAACTGAAATTCAAATTTAACTGAGCACCCTCTATTTTTACATGTTAAATCTGGCAACCCCAAAAGGAAGCTGAGCACCCCACCAGTCAGGAGTGACCAGCAGCTGAGCCTTCCCCCCGGGGCTCCCCACCTCCCCTGGGCCCCATGGGTGACGTGGTGGGGATGGTAACAGTACGAGGGCCGGGCTGAGCACAGAACCTCCCCCAGCGGGTGGGACAAATGGCCCTGGAGATTCCTCAAGTGCCCGGCCTGAAGAATTGGACTTCTTTTTCAAAACACACTAACGGGCTTCCCTGGTGGCACAGTGGTTAAGAATCCTCCTGCCAATGCAGGGGACACGGGTTCGAGCCCTGGTCCGGGAAGATCCCACATGCCACGGAGCAACTAAGTCCGTGCGCCACAACTACTGAGCCTGCACTCTAGAGCCCGCGAGCCACAACTACTGAAGCCCGTGCACCACAACTGCTGAGGCCTGTGTGCCTAGAGCCCGTGCCCCGCAACAAGAGAAGCCACCGCAATGAGAAGCCCGCGCACCGCAACGAAGAGTAGCCCCCGCTCGCCGCAACCAGAGAAAAGCCCGCGCGCAGCAACGAAGACCCAACGCAACCAAATTAATTAATTAATTAATTAAATTTTTTAAAAAAACACCCTAACTGGCACCCTTGGGGTGGGCCTGGTCCCAGGGAACAGGAAATGCCTTCACTAGGCTCCTGCCTGCAGGTTTCTGAGACAGGAGCCCTGGTTTGGGTCCAAACGGTGGGTGGGAAACTCCCCCTAGAGGTGTGATGTGGGGCTGCAAGCTGAGGCTGGTTCCTCACCTTCCAGGCCCCTCAGCCCCGGGCACCGAGGTGACAAAGCTGTCTTCCCGGTCCAGAGGTTGGGACGAGGCTCGAGGACGGCCGTGGGCGAGCAGGACCCCCGGCCAGCGCCCAGTTCTTCCACCCCCATTAGCGTACCCTCCCAGGTCTCCGCATGGGCACCAGACGGAAACAGAGGAGCCCCTCTTGTCTGGGAGTCGGGAGAGGCCCCTGGGGCGGCGACCTTGGACCTGAGAGCTGAAGTCTGGGCAGGAGAGAGACAGGCAAAGGTAGGGGAGGTATCTGTGGCCCCAGGGGGCTGGAGGGTGGCTTGCAAGAGGGAGCCCAGGTAAGAGCACGTGGGGACCAGAGCAGAGCAGGCCTGGTGGGCTGGGAGGGAGGGGGGCATGGCTGGGTGGCTTCTGGAGGTCAGCTCCTGGCCCTGTCCTTGACTGTGGGACCGTGGTGAGGTTGCTTACATACAAGTGTCGTGGCACATGCGCAGGCTGGGCTGTGGGTGGTGAGTGGTTAATTCACGACCTGAGCTCAGTGCAGAGCCCAGGTTCCTGCACAGCCTGCATCTCAGTGTGGAGCCCTGGGGTTCTGCTCTCCTCGGGTCCCCTCAGCCTGGCGCCCGCCCGCTGGTTCTTCACAGCCCTCTTCTTTTCCGGACAAGGAATATGCCATCTTTTCTCAATAAGTAGACAATTTCACAGTGCATACAAACATCAAATCATTATGCTGTACACCTGAAACCTAATAGAATGTTTTACGTCAATCATACCTCATAAAAAGTAATTAAATTTATCATTTGTTGATGATTGCAAATAGTATGTCGCAGGTTAGATTTTTTTCATTTAATTTTTTGAATGGGCAGCTCACTTCATGTGGTTCAAAAAGCCCCGTGTACACAAGGACACACGGGAAAGGGTCTCTCCGTCCCCCTGCCCCATCTGCTCAGCACCTCCGCCCTCCAGGAGCCGCTATTATTTGTCTCTTACCTCCCATGATAGATACAGAGATAGGTAGAGAGATAGATAGATAGGTAGAGAGATAGATGATAGATAGAAAACAGATGGATAGATAGATGGATAGATGATAGATAGATACATAGATAGATAGAAAATAGATGGATAGATAGATAGATGGCAGATAGATGGATACACAGACAGGTAAATAGATGGAAAGGTAGATAGATAGATGGATAGACAGGTAGATAGATGGAAAGGTAGAAAAGATAGATGATAGATGGATAGATAAACGATAGATGGATAGACAGGTAGATAGATGGAAAGGTAGAAAAGATAGATGATAGATGGATAGATAAACGATAGATGGATAGACAGGTAGATAGATGGAAAGGTAGAAAAGATAGATGATAGATGGATAGATAAACGATAGATGGATAGACAGGTAGATAGATGGAAAGGCAGATAAATGGTAGGCTGATTTATTTTCAAAGTTTGTTTTTTAATACGAAGCACTCTTTGTTCTGCGTACATTATCTGTGGCTTCTATTGGTATTTCTCTCCCAGTACTTAGTGCCTTTAGGCTTCCTCCTTACCACACATACGCACACACTCACACACACCTCCCCCACGTACCTCGTGTCGACTTCCCCTCTCGCCACCAGCCTCTCCCAGCGCTCCCTCCCTCAGCCCGTGTGTAGCCCCCAGGGTGTGCCCACCCACCCTCCCTTATCTTACACGGGAAGGGCAGTGAAGCCACACAGCCCCTCACACACACGGGCACAGGGACTTTGGCATGACGCTTGTCACGTGACCCTACTTGCTCTGTGCAGGTGGAATACGCGGTCGGATGGAGAGGGGAAATCAACATCATTTTCTTTAACTTATTTATTTTTTTTATTGAAGTATAGTTGATGTACAATATTACATGTTATAGGTGTACAATATAGTGATTTACAATTTTTAAAGTTTATACTCCATTTATAGTTTTTATAAAATATTGGCTATATTCCCCGTGTTGTGCAACATATCCTTGTAGTTTATTTTATATCTAATAGTTCGTACCTCCTAATTCCCTGTCCATATATTGCCCCTCCTCCCTGCCCTCTCCCCACTGGTAACCACCAGTTTGTTCTCTATATCTGTGAGTCTGCTTCTTTTTTGTTATATTCACTAGTTTGTTTAATTTTTTAGATTCCACATATAAGTGATAACATACAGTATTTGTCTTTCTCTGTCTGACTTATTTCACTTAGCAGAATACCCTCCAGGTCCATCCACGTTGCTGCAAATAGCAAAATTTCATTCTTTTTTGTAGCTGAGTAGTATTCCAGTGTGTGTGTGTGTGTGTGTGTGTGTGTGTGTGTGTGTGTGTAGTGCGTGTGTGTGTGTGTGTAGTGCGTGTGTGTGTGTGTGTGTACCACATCTTCTTTATGCATTCATCTGTTGATGGACACAGGTTGCTTCCATATCTTGGCAATTGTAAATAATGCTGCTAGGAACACTGGGGTGCACGTACCTTTTTGAATTAGTGTTTTTGTTTCTGTTTTTCAGATATATACCCAGGAGTGGGATCCCTGGGTCATATGGTAGTTCTATTTTCAGTTGTTTTTTTTGTTTGTTTTTTGCGGTACGCGGGCCTCTCACTGTTGTGGACTCTCCTGTTGCGGAGCACAGGCTCTGGACGCGCAGGCTCAGCGGCCATGGCTCACAGGCCTAGCCGCTCCGCGGCATGTGGGATCTTCCCTGACCAGGGCACGAACCCGTGTCCCCTGCATCGGCAGGCGGACTCCCAACCACTGCGCCACCAGGGAAGCCCTATTTTCAGTTTTTTGAGAAACCTCCATACTGTTGTCCACAACAGCTAGACCAATTTACATCCCCACCTACAGAGTACGAAGGTTCCTTTTTCTCCACATCCTCGACAACATTTGTTATTTGTGTTCTTTTTTGATAGTAACCATTTTGACAGGTGTGAAGTGATATCTCATTGTGGTTTTGATTTGCATTTCCCAGACGATTAGCAATGTTGAGCATCTTTTCATGTGCCTGTTGGCCATCTGCATTTTTCTCTTTGGAAAAATGTCTATTCAGTTCTTCTGCCCATTTTTTAATCTGGTTGTTTGTTTTTTTGATGTTGAGTTGTATGAGCTGTTCATATATGTTGGATATTAACTCCTATCAGTCATATCATTTGCAAATATTTTCTCCCATTCAGTAGATTGTCTTTTTGTTTTGTCGATGGGTTCCTTTGCTATGCAAAACTTTTAAGTTTAATAAGTCCCATTTATTTATTTTTGCCTTTATTTCCTTTCCTTTAGGAGACAGATTAAAAAAATATTCCTATGATTTATGTAAAAAAGTGTTCTGCCTATGTTTTCCTCTAGGAGTTCTATGGTTTCTGGTCTTACATTTAGGTCTTTAATCCATTTTGAGTTTATGTTTTTGTATATGGTGTGAGAAAATTTTATAAATGCATTCTTTTACATGTAGCTGTCCATTTTCCCAGCACCACTTATTGAAGAGACTGTCTTTTCTCCATTGTATATTCTTGCCTCCTTTGTTGTAGATAATTGACCACAAGTGTGTGGGTTTATTTCTGGGCTTTCTGTCCACACTGACCCATGTGTCTGTTTTTGTGCCAGTGCCATACTGTTTTGATGACTGTAGTTTCATAGTATAGTCTGAAGTCAGGGAGCGTGGTTCCTCCAGATCTGTTCTGCTTTCTCAAGGCTGTTTTTGGCTATTCAGGGTCTTTGTGTTTCCATACAAATTTTAAAATTATTTGTTCTAGTTCTGTGAAAAATAACATTGGTAGTTTGATCCAATGTCTTCTTTACTGGGGGAGGAGCTACCCATCCCCCACCCCTCCCAGGGCCCTGGAGGTCTAGTTGCCCAGAACGTCCAGGGGAAGCCCTTGGTCTTAGCTGGCCCCTGCAGTGTGTGTCCAGGGCTCTGAGCACCCAGAGTGTGTCCAGGGGTGGTGTCTGAGCCATGCCAGGATCCAGGGACCCCTGTGCACTGAGATCAAGAGTGTGGGGCTCAGAGTCAGGTTCCTGGTTGCACCTGTGGCCTCTCTCTGAAGTCCTGCCACCTGGGGCTGTCCTCATCCCCAGGGAAGCTCCCTTCTTTTCCACTCCTTCACATAAGATCTTATGTCTTCTTCAGTGTGATCCCCAGAGTGTGGGCTCCTAGCAGAGCAGTCACCATGCCCAGTCCCTACCCACACCCCCGTACCAAGCATGCAGGAGGCACTCAACAATCAACTGCTAATGACACCTGAGTGACCGCCTCTTTCCCAGCCATGTTTCATCCCTAGACAACACCCACCCCTTGCCTTCGTAACCAGGTGGGAAGAAACTGCCCATAACAGAGGAATTTCTCCCCAGCAGCTTTCCATTCGTGGGCTAAGGGGCTTCCTTCAGCCCAGACTCTCATGATCATCCCAGAAGGAAACGCACCGGGCCCACACACATCTCTCTATCCAGCTGCATTTCACTTTTTAAAACTTTTTTCCACATCTTATTTTGAGGCTGCTCATCCTAAGTAACTCCCAGGTGGCCCCGTCACCCACGCTGGATCACCAGTGCAGTCAGTCGCTCTGAAGCCCGATGCTTGATTCACCAAAACCCAGAGGCTGAAGGCGCAGGCACAGTGCTCCCGATCCCTTAATCCTGCCTAAGCCTAGCTCCAACTGTGCTCACATCTGTGCGACACGGGGAAATAAGCCAAATCACTGGGATTAGGCAGAGTCCTGGCAGCTGAGCACGGCATTCAGCTCCATCCTGACGCTGGGCACGGAGGCGGGCACGGAACCCACAGATAGAGTTGGTGGAGCAGACAAACAGGCAGTAACTGGGAGGCTTCGAGTAAGAAAGATGTGGAGAAGATGGTTTCCTTTTGCCCAAATTGTCCAACCTGTCTCTCTGCATCGAGTCTGATTGCCAGGGACGCATTCCAGGATCTGCCTAGAACAAAGGGAACCAGGTGTCTGTGGACCACAGCAGCTGGCCAAACACGGTTCAGGTGCAGTGGCCACCACAGAGGACCAAGACACAGCCCGGCCCCCAGAACCTCCAGTGCAGTGGGGAAAATAATCAGGCACAGCTGACTCCAGGCAGGGCCGAAGAGACTGCAGGAGAGGGGCACAAACCAGCCAAGGCAGTCGGGGGGGGGGGGGGCGGTTCCTGGGGGAGGAGGCTCTCCAGATTGAAGAAGGCAGGGATGGGGTAGGGGATGAGCAGAGGGCGAACCTGGTGGAGGCGCAGGGACCACGACGGGTCCCGGAACAGTAGGGAGATAAATGGTGAGGGCCACTGTCTGTTAGCACTTCCTGTGTGACAGAGCCCGTGTTAAGTGGCTTTGGGCCCTGCTTCATTCCCACCTCGCAGCAACCCCCTGAGGGGAGCCCCACCTGTGCGTCAGAGAGAGGAGAGGAGCACAGGCCCAGCTGGAATCACAACGTCCAGCCACATCGTGGCTCCCAGGACGGCTGGTGGCCCTGGGCCATTGTGGAATCCTCTATGGGCCACGTTTCCCCACTTTGTGGGGACCGGCATCGCCAGCATCGCCCTTCACGGATGGGAAGACTCAGGCTCTGAGTCCCCGGGCTGTCCCAGGGGGTGAGGCTGGCCAGAGTGGCTCCAAATGTTTGCTAAGAAGCCCGAGCGTGTGCCCGGGTCCCCAAGCAGAAACCAGCCCCCATCAGCACCCCCGGGGAAGGCGCCGTCGTCGCTCCCATTGCACGGAGGAAGGCACTGCGGCCTGGAGAGGTTCAGCACACAGCTGGCAGGCCGCAGAGCCGGAAGGGGACCCGGAAGCCTGACGGAGAGTCTACACTCAGCGGGAGTCGAAGAGCGTTCCTCGCCTAGGTACCCTCCCCGGTCACCGCGGTGGACTTGACCCGGTGGGGAGGGGCCGGGGAGAAGCCCGAGGTGGGCGGGGATGGGGCGGGGCGGAGCAGGCGGCCTCGATTGGGTGCTGCTTTGAGCTCGTCACGGGGCTGCCCCCAAGCCGGCGCCCCGCTTGACCCCACCCTCGGACCAGACTCCGCCCAGGCCCAGGCCCCGCCCCTCCCCGGCCAGGGTTAACCCACTTGCCGACCACTCTAGAGGCCCGGGTCGGGGAGGATGGGCCCGGACGCCCCTGCCCCGGTGCGCAGGAGCCCCTCTGCAGCGCTCAGGCCAGGGGCAATGGAAGCTCTTGGAGCCCACACTCGCAGGCATTGTAGGTTGCCTGTTTCTTTTCTTCTTAGCTGCTTTACTGGGGTGTAACTTGAAATTCCGCCATTTAAAGCGTACAGTTCAGCGGGGTTTACCCCGAGTTGTGCAGATATCGCCACAACCTAATTTAGGGCGTTTCCATCCCTCTCCCCAAACGCACTCCTTCCAGTGATCCGCACTCTGACGGCGCTGCGCCGCGGGACCGGGCCGCCAGGAGTCGCCGCGACCCAGCCCGCAGCTGCGCCTGCGCAGGCGCCGCGCGCGAGCCCGAGAGCGAACCCACCGAGCGCGCGCCCGCCCCGTGGAGTGCGCCTGCGCGGAGCCCGTGGCCGCGCCAGCTCCCGCAGGGGGCTCGTCGCTGGGCGGCCGGGCTATGGGGGAGGCTGAGGTGGGCGGCGGCGGCGCGGCGGGCGACAAGGGGCCGGGAGAAGCGGCCACCAGCCCTGCCGAGGAGACGGTGGTGTGGAGCCCCGAGGTGGAGGTGTGCCTCTTCCACGCCATGCTGGGCCACAAGCCCGTCGGTGAGCGGAGCGCCGCGCCGAGGCCGCGCACCCGCGTGGGGGCGGGGCGGCGGGCAACGGCCGGGGGCGCGCGCGGGGCGGACGGGGCGGGGCCTCCTGTGCCTGCACCCCCGCCGACCCTGCCCCCACCTGCGCACCCCACCCCCTCCCTCAGCCCCCGCTCCTGCGCCCAGCCACCCCGGCCCCTCTTTACTCCTTCCCCGCTGACCCCTGCCCTTTCCTCTGCCCCCGCACCCCTGCTCCCCTAACCCCCACCCCCTCCAACCGCTGCCCCTCTCGCCCCCTTGCCCCCCACCTCTCCTCTCCACCCTACCTGCTGGCCCGCCCCTCCCCACGAGCTGACCCCTTCCTTCTGCAGGTGTGAACCGGCACTTCCACATGATCTGTATCCGAGACAAGTTCAGCCAGAACATCGGGCGGCAGGTCCCATCCAAGGTCATCTGGGACCATCTGAGCACCATGTATGACATGCAGGCGCTGGTGAGCAGGACCCCACCCTCCCCCGTCCTCCCAGGGCCAGAGCCCCTCGCTCCCCAGACAGAGCTGGTGGCAGGGAGCCCGCTCCGTGCCTCCTCCCTGGGTCCTTGCCGGGCCCTGGCCTCAGGGACCTTGATGTCTGGGATGTCCCACAGGGAACCAGTTGTTGAACAAGATAGCTCTGAGTAGTTTAACGAAACACAAGCCTAATGACGGTAGCTAGTTATCGCGTGGAACTAGCTTAGGTGGGGGGTTGGGGGGTGGCCGGTTAAGGTCTTGCCAGGAGATAACTAGGGAGCTGAAGCTCATGGGAGGGGGCTCTTAGGCCATTGTCAGTCTTGTGGAAAGTCCCCGAGTGCTACAGGCAGGGAGGTGACCGGGTCTGAGTCACATTAAGATGAATACGGTGGTTTCTGTGAGAACCAGGCAGGCAGGGGCTCAGGCCTCATGGAACCCCCAGCTGGCCGTGTCTGAGGGGGGAAAGGTTAACTAGGTAACCAGGACGGCAGAAAAGACAGGTACGCATTCCCGGCAGAGGAATGGCAGGTGTCAAGGCCCTGTGGCAGCAGGCATTGGTGCGTCAGGGAACGCAGAGGAGGCCGGGGTGTCTGGAGAATGAGTGGGAGTGGGGATGTCAGGTGACCAGCAGGGTGGGAGACCGTGCTGGGGTTAGGCAAGGCTCTGCCTCTCCTCGGGACTTGGGGCTGCCCCAGCCCCCCAGCTGAGACCTGCTGCACATCTGTGAGGTGGAGAGCGAAGCCCGGGCCTTCTTGTGTCCATAAACCCGCTGCCATTTGCTCCCTGTTGGTCTTGGGCAAGTCGTTTGCGCCTCGTCGTCCTCGCATAGAAAGGGGAACTGACAGCTGGGCCCTGGAACTGACCTCCTGGCCCACAGTCAGTACCCAGGAAATTCGAGGACAAGTCGCTAAACTAAAGCAGGCCCTGCAGGGGGGCCGTGCCCATGAGCTGGGGCCCCGCTCCCCGAGAATTCCTGTGTTCAGAGGCTTGACAGGACTCCCGTGCTTGTCACGTTGGGGGTCCCCCGACCCCCAGGAACCTCCTGCACTCCGACTCCAGGCTGGGGGCCAGGAGCTAGACACAGAGATGAGTGTGGCAGGGCCCCTGTCCTGGGGGGCCCTGGTGCGGTAGGAGAGACAGTTGGCTCTCAGGCACCGGCCCTGGCTCCAAGGTCCTGTGGCTGTGACGCCCAGCACAGGGCCCACGTGACACTGGGGGGGGCCACCCAGGGGTCTCAGCCCAGGACAGGTGGCCCTTCCCGCCCCGCTTCCTTAGACCCCAGCACCGCTATGGAGCTGATGCCTCGGTCCCCTGGGGCCTCGTAAACATGAGTCTGTGGACCGCACCCCGCAGGTGACCGTGAGCCCCGGAGGCCTCGGGGTTAAACACGAGTCTGTGGACCGCACCCCGCAGGTGACCGTGAGCCCCGGAGGCCTCGGGGTTAAACACGAGTCTGTGGACCGCACCCCGCAGGTGACCGTGAGCCCAGGAGCCCTCGGGGTTAAACACGAGTCTGTGGACCGCACCCCGCAGGTGACCGTGAGCCCAGGAGCCCTCGGGGTTAAACACGAGTCTGTGGACCGCACCCCGCAGGTGACCGTGAGCCCCGGAGGCCTCGGGGTTAAACACGAGTCTGTGGACCGCACCCCGCAGGTGACCGTGAGCCCTGGAGCCCTCGGGGTTAAACATGAGTCTGTGGACCGCACCCCGCAGGTGACCGTGAGCCCAGGAGCCCTCGGGGTTAAACATGAGTCTGTGGACCGCACCCCGCAGGTGACCGTGAGCCCCGGAGGCCTCGGGGTTAAACACGAGTCTGTGGACCGCACCCCGCAGGTGACCGTGAGCCCCGGAGCCCTCGGGGTTTGCGAAGCTCCGGGTGCTGGGTGGCACATTTACATGCTGACCACCTGGCTTGTCAGCACAGCTCCCAAGCTGGGGACTGGAGGCCCTGTCTCCTGACCCACCTCCCAACCTAGAGACCCTTCCCACCAGCTCACCTTTCTCTTCGTCCGGTGGTCCGTGTTTTCGGGGCCTCTCTCCCTCTGGCATGTGTGTGACCTCCCTCCATTTTGCTTTGCTTACCTGGTTTCCACGGGGGTGGCTCTCCCTGCCTCCCTGGCTCCTTCCCCCCGGACATGGGACCCAGGCACCATGGCCTTTCCTCACGGCTGTCGCAGGCTCTGAAGGCGCTCTCCTGGAGGGGGAGCCCGTGCAGCCAGGCCACGCCACAGCACTGCCTGACTGCCCCCGGAGGCGTGCCAGCCGGCGGAGCGGCCCGGCATCATCTCAGGTGACACTAAACCCTTATTCCCATCGTGATGCCTGCCTGTGGCCCACACTGTAGTTTTGCCTTGTCTGGGTCTCTGTGACAAGCCAGCCCCTGTAGACTGCACAAGAGAAAGAAGAAAGGTCTCAGCCCTGCGCCTGCCCACTGCAGCCCCCAAGACGGTCACGTGTGTTCATCGGTCGCTCCTGAGTTGTCTCTTACATGTCTTTAGTCACATTTTCTTTTCAATGTGACTTTTAAAATCAAGTTTTCTTCTTTGTTTCTTAAAAAAAACCAAAATGCCCTGTTTGCCATCAGCACGAGTCTGAGATTCTTCCATTCCCAAATCCAGAGAGGAACTTCGTCCTTCCAGAAGAAATCATTCAAGAAGTCCGAGAAGGTAAGACTCGGGTGAGAGCAGATTTGGGAGCTAGGAAAGGCTGAGGGTGGTGGCGTCAGGGTGAAGGTCACGAGCCTCGGGGAGTGAGCATCACCGGAGGGGGATGCTGGGCCCTCTGGAGGGGGAGGTCTGGGGGCCCCCGGGACGGGGGGAGGACTTCCTGAAGGACATACACGCCTCCCGAGTCAGGAGGAGCCCCTGGCCTGAGCTGCTGCAGGTCGGGTGGGGCTGTGGCGCCCACCGCCCCGGGCTCTAGGTCACCATCGGCCGTCTCCCCCCAGGAAAAGTGGTCATTGAGGAGGATACGAACGAGGAAATGAAGGAAGACGTGGACCCCCACAATGTGGCCGATGATGGTAAGTATGGAGCTCGCCCACCCCTCCTGGGGCCCCAGGGGCACAGCACCCCAGCCTGGCCAGGCCTCCCCGTCACGGGCAGCCAGGGCCTGGCGTCTGGCTCAGCAGCTGAGAAGGCCCCTTCCGTCTGCTCAGGCAGAGCCTCCCACGCTGGGAGGTCACGCACGGGGCCGGCACGGGGCGGGGAAGGGGGCACAGGACAGCCTGGCCCCGGGCCCGGTCAGTGGTCACGGGGTGCAGGAGGGTGTCCGACTGAAGTGGAACGGGTGGCGGCCGTCTCAGTGCAGGGCAAACCCCAAGGAGCAAAGACGGGCACGCTCCCCCAAGGGGCAGGCCACATGGGCACCCCCAGTTCAGGAGGAGACTTTTGGGGTCAATGTCATGTGTGTAGGTGTAGACTTCTTAAACTGAACAGGAAGATGAAATAAAATTTTGGATATTCTGTTTTCAGCCAAATGATTTTGTCTCCCAGTTTTTTCATCTTCAGGAAGCTTGGGGAAAGCAACAGAAAAGTCCAGCAAAGACAAAGACAAGAGCAACTCAGACTTGGGGTCCAAAGAGGGGCCGGACAAGCGGAAGCGCAGCCGGGTCACCGACAAAGTCCTGACCGCCAACAGCAACCCCTCCAGCCCCAGCGCGGCCAAGCGGCGCCGGACGTAGACGCTCACAGCAGGCGGGCACCGTGGTCACCAGGCAGTCGGGTCAAATGCCACTGGGCCTGCTGCCTGCCCTCAGGTGCCAGAGGCTCCCGCGGTGCCACTCAGATCGCCTGGGCTCAGATGGCCCCTGACGACCGGAACAGGACCCGTTCAGATGCTGAGACCCAAGAGGTGTGAGCCCAGGCCACGATCACGCCGGACACTCGTGGCTTCGTGACGACGGCTGAGCTGCACCTGTGGCTAAGTGTTGGCATGGGCCTGCAAACCAGGCTGCGTGGGCAGAGAGCGGGGCACAGCCAGCAATAACACACCGACCCCCTCTGTGCTCTGAGGAGCCCCGGTCTTCCCGTTTGTCCATCTGTCCATCTGTCTACCGCTGTCAACTGACTGCGGCCTCAGGAGAGCGTCAGGCCGCGGGCACCGGCCCCTCCACCACCCGAGAGACTGAGAACTGGGTGTTTTGCCTCACTCACTTGTACTGTAACGATGTATATAATTTGGTTGATGTTTCACTATTTAATTTTTAAGGAGCCTATTTTACTAGTGTTTTATATGGAAAAAAAAATACTGCAGAAGTTAAACCTGTGTTGTATTTTTTCTGAGATGTTTTGTTTTAAGGTAACAGACTACTGAGATAATTTTTGCTCAGTTTTTATATGCCGACACAGAGAATTTGTAGCGGTTATTTTTGTATTCTCAAGTAACTTGCAACAGACCAAATGAGCATGTGGAGGGAGGCAGGCCGTGGGGCTGACCCGCCGCAGCCTGGGCCCCGGGCTGACCGAGGTACGCTTGTGTTTGACTGAGGGACATTAAAACACAAAAAGCAACCTGGAGTTGTGTGATTCTGATACCAAAGTAAGTTAACTCCTCCTACAATAGGAAGTTGTATTTTTTCAAGATTTACAACTGAAGCTAACTTTGATGTACTGGATCACTTGATACAATGAATATACAACCTAGTAACAATGGGTTCCAGTGGCTACTTCGTTGCATGTAAGCAACCCTTCAAATGCAAAATGTCAGGAGAGCAAGCCAGCGGGAACTGGTGCCTCCTTCCGAAGAACAAACGAACGTGAAGGCGAGAATTCTGGCTGAGCTCGTGTTGAGAGGCACAGCCGGGCCTCCCGAGTGACGGCGAAGGTGCTCGCCCTCATCTGGACAAACCACGAGGACATTGAATGCCACCCGTCCCCCAGCACCAGGAGCACGAGGTCAGAACAGGCTGAGCCCACGAGGCCAGGCCAGGAGCTCCATGGGCTGAGGCCACCTGGCACGGGGTCGGAGGCCGGCACTCGCTTCCCCGGCAGGGCTGACGTTGTCCAGCAGTGTCTTGTGTCAGGTTGAGCGTCTTGGGTCGGGTCTGCCGACCCTGAGCAGCCCTGGCCTTCCAGCCCGACTTTCCTGTGTGGGCAGCTGGGGCAGAAGCTTGCACCCCACGGTCAGACCTGCCTCATGGGGGGCCCCCGTGGGGTAAGTCTCCAGCAGAAGATCACAGCCTCGGCGGTAACCTCCTGCCACGGGTCGCGGGGGGGTGGATCTAGACGGAGCCCAGGTGCAGTTGGGTGTGAATGGCACTTGTAAAGTGGAAGCTGGGCAGCATCTGAGAACAAGCCTTGTGCGTGGCCGCAGGCAGCCGTGGGAAGGCTGTGCTCTGAGCGCCGCAGGCTGGGGCCACGGCCCTGCCTCCGCTGCATGCTTGTCTGTTCTCTGGGGCAGAGCGGGGGAACCTGCCCACCCACGTGCTCTCAGAGCTGCCCAACCCTGGAGGGCACCCCAGCACCCATCAGTGCCTCATCAGAGGCTGGAAGTCCGAGGCCAGCTGCAAGTCAGCTAAGGTGAAGGCCAGGCCCGTGGCCGCAGCCTGCGGTGGGCCAGCCCCACCCGATGCCTGGCAGCTCTCCTGTCACCTGCTCCTCGGGACACCTGCCCAGGCCATCGGTGGCAGACGATTTGCAGAAATGCCCAGAGCTCCATACCTTTGGCGGAGTCACCACTGTCCTTCTAGAAAGTTGTCCAGGCAAGATGGTACCCAGAGAGGTAACAGGTTGGTGAGCCTGCAAGGAATTGGCACCAGCACCAAAAAAGGTCTTTAGCTGTGCCCGTGGCCAAGATTGGCAGGTTCTGTTCAGCTCTGGGTTGTTCCCGGCCACACAGCTTGAGGACTGTCACGTCCCCTGAGGCCTGGTAGCTGACTTGCAGGGCTGGGCGAGGTCAGCATCCCCGGGGGCTGGGCTGGGCCTCAGTCTGTGTTGAACAGCCCCGAGGGTGATCCCCGGTCATTTCTGCCTCCAGATGTTTGGATCTTTGCCTGGTGGCCCCTCGTAAGTGCAGGCAGCCCCTGTGCTTTCTTATAACCATTATAATGCAGCAAGGGGGACAGGAGGGCAGACCCACGAGGACACTGCACTATGGGACTCTCTACTGGAGAGAGACTTTCCCGCTGGCCTTGAAGAAGCAAACTGCCCAGTTGTGAACTTCTGGAGGGGACACAGGGATCTCTGCCCTACTGCTCAGAAAGATGGGTTCTACCAACCATCTGAGGGGGCTTGAAAGCAGTTCAGTCCCCAAAGGAAATCTGATGAGACTGCTGCCCCAGCCGACACCTGGAGGGCATCCTGGGGGGACACCTGGGGGACAACTTCCAGGGGGTGTCCTCCTGGGGGCATCCTTGCGGGGGGACATCCTCCACAAATTCGTACAGGGTGGGGGACATCTGCTGTGGACAACCTCCAGGGGGCCACCCTTCGGGGGACATCCTGCCTCAGGTCATCCTGAGGGGGCACCATGGTGGAGAGAGGTATCCTCCAGGGGGAATGTTCTGGAGGGGAAGGGACATTCTGGGGGGTGCTCTGGGGGACAGGGACCCTCTGGAAACATCCTCAGAGGAGAGGGCATCCTGGGCTACATTCTTCTGAGGAGGACGTGGGGGCGGGGCTTCTTCCAGGGGATGGTTCTGGACTTCTAGGAGGTAAGCATCCTCCAAGAAAAAGATCTCCAGGGTGGGGATCTCAGGGTGGAGGGGAACATTCCCGGACAGTGGAAGAGAGACTTTTCAGGTTGGTGGGCTGCGGAGGCAAGCATCCTCCAGGGAAACATCTTTGGGAGGGACGTTTTCCCAGGGGGAAGGGATATTCTGGGAGGATCCTGAGGGGGTGTCCGCGGGGAGCATCCTCCAGGGGGCCTCTCCAGGGAGAAATCACCAAGGTGGGCATGTGGGGGGCAACCTCACGGGGGAAGGGGGTGAGCGTTTTCCGGAGGAGCCTTCTCGGGGTGATGGGCCTCCTCCAGGGGGACATCCTTCAGGGGTCCTCCTGGGGATGGGCCTCCTCCGGGCGGGGCGGACGGAGTCGGCAGCCCCGGGCCCGCCCCCGGCACGCCCCCTGGCACGCCCCCCGGCACGCCCCCGCGCTTCCTCCCTCTATCACTTTCGCTTCCGCCGGAGCGGGTCCCGCCGCCGCTGGAGTATGGAGGACCCGGACTGCGACTCGACCTGGGAGGAGGACGAGGAGGAGGACGGCGAGGGCCCGAGGGCCGGAGCCGACGAGGATGGCGAGGCCGGCGCTCCGGGGGACGTGGAGGCCGAGGCGGACGCGCGGCCCAGCGCGTTCCAGGTGCCGCCCCCGCGCGCTGGGGACCCGGCGCCCCTGGGGAGGCCGCGTTGGAATAGGGGGCAAGGCCCGGCTCCTGGAAAATCGTTGCCCCCCCGGCCCCGGGGCCGAGTGTGGAGGCCCCTCCCGGAGACCCGGCTTGGGGCCCGGCTCCCCATCTCCAACGGTTGCCCTCTTCCCGGCCCTGTCCTCCTCCCCCATCGTGATCCCCAGGGCACCCTGAGATCCGCCCCCGCACCAGGGCACCTTGCAGGGAATCCAGGGCCACCCTCAGACCCCTGTCCCCAGGACCAGATCTGCGTAAGGACACCTCTTCAAGGGGGTGGCCCCGCACATCCTGGACTCCCCTCTGTCCTACCCCAGCCTCAGGCCCTGGCTCTGTCCTCTAACGAGGCCCCAGCCCTCAGTGCTGGCCACCCCCACTGCTCCCCTCGGCCTCCCGGAGCTCCTCCTCCACCCGGCGCCCCTCGGGGCTCACCTCACCCTGCCCCACCGTCCAGGACTCCAGCTTCCCTCAGGCCCAGAGCCCCCAGCCTGCCCCACCCCCATGATCCTCACTGGGCACAGCACCCACCCACTCGGGCTGGGGCTGACCCCACGTCGTCTTGGAGGTGGCCTTACAGGCTACATGTGTGTGGTGTGCCTGCGCCAGGGTGGCCGGCTGTGCCCACCGGTTACTCGTTGTCACCACTGGTTACTTGTCATAACCATGGTAACTCATCATTACCAGCGGTTACTTGCTAGCACTCGCCGGGTGTTACATTCCCGGAGTGGGTGCAGCTGGGGTTCTGGGTAAGAGGGAAGGCCCCAAGTGGTAGCTGTCACCATGTGTCCCCCTCACTTTGGGATGAGGGCGTCCTGGCACCATGTCTAGGGAGTCTTGAATTCCAGCCTGTGTGGTGTCGGGGATGGATTCTCCCTGTAGCAGATGAGAGCTCTGGTTTTCAGGTTTCCCTCTGTGTCTTGGACTGGTCAGTCAGCGAGAGGGACACCAAGGGGCTCCTGGGCCTGGCTGGAAGGCCGGCGGCCTCAGCACTTCTCTAGTGTTTCAGGGAGGTCGGCTGGGCAGTGGTCAGGGTCACAGGTCACAGGAGTCACAGGGCAGGAATCTGGCTCTTTCCCCAGGCAGATGCCCACCGGGCATGGTGCAGCGTAGGTGAGAGGACACTGTCACCACCATAGCTCCATGGGCAGACAAATGGAAACTGATGGAGGGGCGGGGCCAGCTTCTGCTGAGTTTCAGTTTCATCCGCTGTCCATTGGCCACACTGGCATCTGGCTAAGAAGCCCACCATGGGAAGCATCTGGGGCCCCTCCTGGCAAGGCCAGTGCCCTTAGGGACACAGCCCCTTAGGTGACAACTTAGAGCACAGCGCAAGGAGGAAGTGCTGGGAAAGGCGGGGTTCCCAGGGCGAGGTCCTGGGGTGTGATCCAAGCAGGGTAGCCAGCAAACATGGGAGGAGAAAGTGAAACTAGAGTTAGGGGGGCTCCACCCCAAGAGTGCACATTGGCCTGGGGTTCCTGAGGGCTGGAGCGAGCAGCAGGGGGCCAGCCTCACTCCAGCTACTCCGACCCCCTCTGATTTTGCTGACAGCCCAGGTCCTCGCTGCCGTCACCAGGATGGGGGCTCCGTGGGGTGGGTCCTGCTTGCCGGCCACCTTGAGGAGTGGGGAGGAGTCTCATCCAATCTCCTCTCTTCCCAGCTCAAGGTGACAGGGTCCCGAAACTGGCGAGCAGCGCGGGACACACGCAGGTACCGGCACCACTACCCGGTAGGTAGCTGCCTGCAGCGCCCTTGCCCCCTGCAGCCCACCCAGGACCAAATCCTCCTCCCGGAGAAGGCCAGCTGGACAGTGTCCCACCAGCCCTTCTCAGACAATGTCCCACGTCCTGCCGGACACCCCAGCTGGGCCTGCTGCTTCTTCCCCTAATCATGGGGTGACAGCACGGCGCCCTAACTCCCATCTCAGTGCCCTTACCTTTAAAACACGTGACGGCGCCAGCCGGCAGCTCATCCACAGGAGGCCCGGCACCGCTAGCCCGTCTCACAGCCTCCTTTCCCTCAGCCCTGGCTGTCTGCACCCAAGAGTCTCGGGCGATCCTTGGGCTGTCTTTGGGGTGCAGATGAAGGGGACCTCCCAGCCCTGGCCCACGTTGGTGGGGGGAAGGTCGTCGCTGGTGGTCAGAGGTGGCTGCTGTCCCCCAAGTGTGGAGGCTCGTCCTCACCTTCGGGGTGGAGGGCGCAGGCTTGGCACTCGGGGTCTTCACCAGCCTTCCGGATGCCTGGAGGTTCAGGGGCCAAGAGCAGACACCCGCTCCCTCCCACCCATCCCAGGAACGCTTCAGCGTGAGGGGCCCTTGGAGGCAGCCTGTTTTGGTGATGTCCTGTCTGGCACCTTTCTCTGGCTCCTCAGGATTTGGTGGAAGGAGATGCCAGTGGTGACATGCCCAACCTGAGTTTCTACAAAAACGAGATTCGGTTCCTGCCTAACGGTGTGTACCTGCTCAGCTGCTGACAGCTCCAGCCTTGGGGGGCCCCCTTCTCCCCTCTGCCTGTCTGGTCTGCTGGGACCTGGTTTGGACACGTGGCTTTCAGATAGCCCCACGGGGCCCCCTGGAAGCTGCCGAGGGGCTGCCAGGTCCCCAACCCTTGGCCTGGATCCACTGGCCAACGTGCTCCGAAGGGCCAGGCAAGGAATGCTGGTGGCTTTGCAGGCCGCACCGTCTCTGTCCGACTACCCGACTCTCCCTCTATGGTGGGAAAGCAGCATATGTAAACTAACGGGAAAGAACAGTTTTTACGGTTTTAAATGGTTGGGGAAGATTTAAGATATAATAGCATTTTGTGAGATGTGAAGACCGTATGAGATTCAGATCTCAGTGTCCATAGTGAGGTCTCCTTGGAACCACCCCTGCTTCTGCACTTACGCGCTGTCTGAGGCTGCTTTCCCGCCACAGCACAGGCCGGCAGCCTCAGCTGTTCCCCTCCTGGCCCTTTGCAGAAACGGGCTGCCTTGCGGGAGCCCAGGCAGCAGGTTCTGTCTGAGGGCAGAATTCCGGCCAGCAGCCTGTGCTTTGTGGGCTATGGCGAGGACCCCCTGCTGCAAAGACAGGCGCAGGTTTGGGACCACGTGTCCTTCCCGGATGGGGCCTGCCCACTCAGGTCTGCTCTCCATCAGCAATGAGGGTCCGCTTTCCAGGTGGCAGAGTGGCAGTCGGCCAAAGTAGGGTTAAAATCACACGAGATGTGCACAGCCTGAAGCTGCCAGGCCCCGAGGTCCTCACGAAAGGAGCGGAGGGCAGGGGGGGAAGGGGCTTTCGGGGCCCTGGCTGACTTGTCCCCGTGGGGCTCCCAGGCTGTTTCATTGAAGACATTCTTCAGAACTGGAAGGAAGAGTACGGCCTCCTGGAGGATAATCACTCCTACATCCAGTGGTGAGTGGGCAGGGCGGGGCTGAGCTTGCAGGGCGGGGCTCTGGAGGAGAGGCCTGAGGCACCCCCCAGGCCGGAGCCTGGCTCCGCCTCTGCCAGGCACAGCGCACTGCCCTCAGGGCCCAGTGCCCGGCACTGCTGGTGGGGCAGGGGAGACCGGGTCCTGCAGTCTGGTTTCTCCTGGGTTCTCCAGCTGTAAACAGCCTCTGCCGCTCATGGGGACGGGAAGAGCAGCAAACCAGCGGACTGGAGGCCCCATGAGCCTGTCCCGAGCCTGTCCGCGGAGCCCCTGTGCTGCGGGGGCGGGTTCTAACAGTGCCTTGAGGTGCCCCCGGATGCTGCCCCACAAACGCAGTGTCCTTTAAGGACAGCTTGCAGGGGGCCAACCCGGGGCGCGGGGTTCCCCGGGGAATAATTCCACAGCATTAATGATGGGAGGAACAGAAGAACGTGAAAATGAAAAGGAATGGAGGGCTTCCCGGGGGGCGGCTGGCAGGTGCCCTTGCTGCTGAGTGGGCAAGCTGGGACTTCTGTAGGTGGGTCTGTCCTGGGCCCTCATCCTGGGCACCCTCCCTGGAGCTCTCCCACCCTTGCCCCTTGGCTTTACTGACTGGTGAGAACCTGTGGCACGTGTGGTCCCGCCAGCCCCCGGAGGCAAGCGGAGAGCCGCCCCAGGCTGCCCAGCCAACGCGTGCCAGGTGGCTGGTGGCCCGCGTCTGCCACTGCCGGGGCCTGTGCCATCTCCTCCTTCACAGGCTGTTTCCCCTGCGGGAGCCGGGAGTGAACTGTCACGCCAAGCCCCTCACGCTGCAAGAGGTCGAGGTGAGTCTAAAGGCCCGGGGAGGGGCCTGGCTGGCCACAGGGGTTCACGGGCCCTTCCGCAGCTGCTGGAGGTGCAGGAGCTAGAGGAGCCCCTCCCCCCGCTGTGTAACTATCTTCGCTCCCAAGTGGTCCTCGCCTCTGCCCTCAGTGCTCCTTGCGGGCTTCCAGAGAAATCCGACGGTGAGGATCGCTCACATCCAGGGGTCCGGGCAGGGGCCACGAGCAGAGTCAGAGCGCCCGGGCTCTGCCCTGGTCAGCCCTGGCTTGGGCTGGATTGGGGATGCCCTGGGCGATCGGGAGGGGGCTCCAGGAGCCAAGGAGCCCGCGAGAGAGGCCAGGCAGGTGCACCGAGGAGACGGGGGGTGCTTGCTGCCCCGCGTCCAGCCCTGGAGTCCCTTAGGTCCCCTCTCAGGTCAGGGAGTTCCCCCTGGGGCTACAGCAGCGCCTCAGGCCTCAGAGAGACCCTGCGGCAGCTCAGAGTGAAGAGAGCATCCCTGGGCTTCTGCGCCCTGACGCTTCACCCTAAGGGTCTGAGCCGAAGCCCCGGGATGAAGCGGGGACCGAGGGCGGCGTGCGGCCCCACACTGCACTGGCGCCACCCTGAGCTCCCTGCTGCTCTCGGGGGGCGTTTTGCAGGCGTTTAAAAGCTCCACGGAGGCCAGGAAGCGGTTGGTCCAGGCCTACGAGCTCATGCTGGGCTTCTTCGGCATCCAGCTCAAGGACCGAGACACGGGCCGCGTGTGCCGAGCGCAGAACTACCAGAAGCGCTTCCAGAACCTCAGCTGGTGAGGGTGCCGCTCAGCCCGGGCCCAGCAGCTCGGGGGGCCGCACAGCCGGTCTCAGGCTGGGGACGAGGCCTGCGGGGCCGGTGCCTGAGGCTCTGGGCATCCTCCTTGCCTGCAGAGCGGGGGTGGACCCCACCTGATAGGGGTGTGAGCACTAAAGAAAGCCGCGTGAGTCCACAAGCTTCGTGGCTGTGCCCCCCTGCCCACGTGGGCAGGGGTCAGGTTGTCAGGGGAGCTCCATCACCATCACAGCGTCCCTGAGCCTCGCACCCGCTGGCGGTGGCAGGCGCACTCCCCTCTCCTGCCTTGGGAAGCGCTGGGCTTGGGGGAGGCACAGAGCATGACTCTGCTGATGGTACAACCACCCTCGCCCATGGGTAACTGAGGCCCCGCCTCTGGAGGGCCCCCACCTGGTCCTCTTCAGCTGAGGTGGGGGTGGGTGTTCCATGGGGCCCAGGGGACAGTCGCCCTTCTAGGGGGTGCCTCACAGTCCCTCACCTACATGGCCCAGGCTCACGGGCCGTCTTCTCAGGGACGAGGGCCCTGCAGGGGGAGCACGTGGGGACAGAGACTGGCCTGTGGGCCGGAGTGTCTCTGCTGGTGGACATCAGGCTCTCGGGGTGGCGGGGGAGGGAAGGGTGGGCTCTGGCCGAGCGCCGCCCAGCCCCGCGTAGCCCTGCCAGCGCCCCCTGTCCCCTCCAGGCACAGCCACAACAACCTCCGCATCACCCGCATCCTGAAGTCGCTGGGGGAGCTGGGCCTGGAGCACTACCAGGCCCCCCTGGCCCGCTTCTTCCTGGAGGAGACGCTGGTGCGCCGGCAGCTGCCGGGCGTGCGGCAGAGTGCCCTGGATTACTTTGTGTTCACTGTGCGGTGCCGGCACCAGCGCCGTGAGCTGCTGTACTTCGCCTGGGAGCACTTCCGGCCCCGCTGCAGGTTCGTCTGGGGGCCCCACGACAAGCTGCAGAAGTTCAGGCCGTGCTCTCCTCCCTGCTCGCCCCGGCCGGCCCGCCCAAGGCAGGCCAACGGGGAGGAGAGCCCTGGGGAGCCCCTCCTTGAGGCCGCAGCCCAGGGGCAGACCTGCGGACCAGGGAGGGATGAAGAGGGGGACCCGGTGGCCAAGGGTCCCCAGCCTCCTGGCACAGGGCCCCAGGAAGCTGGAGCCTCGGAGAAGGACCAGGGAGATGAGGCCGGCGACGAGCAGGGGCCAGAGTCTCCAAACCCCAAGGAGAGGAAGAAGAGGAAGTTGGAGGCGAATCTGCGGGCGCGGGCCCCAGGGGAGCCGGGCCCGAGCGCCTCGGAGGTGGAGAAGATTGCCCTGAACTTGGAGGGCTGTGCCCTCAGCCAGGGCAGCCTCGGGGCGGAGACCCAGGAAGTGGGCAGCCAAGCCCCAGAGGAGGCCGAGCAGCCCCGCCCCCAGCCCCTGGAGGCCAAGGTGGCTGACGACGTGAGGAAGCGCAGGAAGACGGAGCAGGGTGCCAGGGATGGTACCGTGACGCTGGCCGCCGCCCAGCCCCCTGCCCCGTCAGGGCGCCCAGTGGCTGAAGAGGGTGAAAATGGGGTCAAAGAAGAAGCAGGTGGCCCGGCAGGGCCGGAGCAGGGTGCCCCCGGGAGCCCAGCCACCGCAGGACCCGAGGTGGATGACAGGGCAGAGCCCACGGAGGCAGGACCCTCTGTCGAGCCCGGAGAGCCCTAGGGAAGGGGACGCCCGGGGCCCTGCCCCGCCCCGCCGCAGGCCTGGGAGCCATGTCGCCAGCTGTTCTCCGCGCCCAGCTCTGCGGGCCTCTCCCTGCTGGTCACTGCAGCCACTACTGCAACTGCTGGAAGGGCAGGTCCCGCCCTTGGGGAAGGCCAAGGCTTTAGCATCCTTCTTACCTCGACCTCACTTCCCGCCTCTTTCGTCCTGTACCGCTGCCCGGCCCCCACCTTTGTAACCTGGCTCCTCATGGGCTAGGGGTGTGGGAGGGGGGCTCATTTTCCTAGTCTGGTGCAGAGGCCTTTTCTGAATAAACTCATCTGACTTTTGAGTGTTTGGGCGTGGACGGTGGCCCTGTGGTGGCCGGGGCAGGGGAGGGGCTGGGGGCTGGACACCCCTGGGTGCGCGTGGCCTGGCTGTGGTACCGCTTTGCCCGTGGGAGTGCCTGGGCTGCAGCAGTGGTGCAGGCCTCCTGGGCACCCTGACCCCAGAGCCGCTGGGGCTGGGCAGCTGGTCCCTCGGCTCCCCTCTGTCCCCTCCCTGGCGGCCACAGCTGCCCCTCACCCCATCGGTCCTCCACGCAGGGACCAGCCTGGGAACGGAGTGACTCCCTCCCTCAGCAGCCCCCACCCCGCAGGGCATGCTCCCCCTCAACCTGGCTTTGTCCCCTGTGCCAGGACCACTCCCTTCCTTTCTACATCAGCACCAAGGACGAGGAGACTCGGAAGTGATGGAGGTCACACCTGGCGGGGGCGGGGGAGGAGGAGGGAGTTAGGGGCCGGGACCTGGGTCCCCTTTTCATGCTCTCCCCACAGCTCCTGTCCTGTGGGGAGGGGGATAGACAAACTGGAAGTCACTCGCTGGGGTGGGGGTGGGACATAGTGTCATCAGGTCCTCGTCCAGACCGTTATGGGGCTCAGGTTCAGGTGGAGAAGCTTGGGGTGTGAAGTGAGAAGTGGACCCCATCGGAGCAGTCCTTGGGGGCCGGATGTCTGTGCCAGCAGTGGGACCTGGGAACGGGAGGGCAGGCAGCTCGGGCCCATCTGACCCGCAAACTTCGGGGAGAGTGATGGCCCAGAACAGGTGGGCAGTGACACCGGACTGACCGGTGGATGTGAGGCCAGCCTCGTGGCCTCTCCCCAGGCCACCGTGGCTATCTGGGTTCGAGGCAGGGGCCGCTCTCCAGGGGGAGGGTGTTTCCGGGCAGCAGGTGGGAGGGTCTGCACAGAGCTGGGAGTGAGTTTGTAAGGGCGGGGGCGGGAGGGGGGGTTCCAGCCGCTTCCCAGCCAGGCTTCCTCTGAGTCTGGCCCGGCAGCGCAGGAAGGAGAGGGCTCCGGGCGGGAGGTGCCTTGGAGGTAGGGGTGGGGTGAAGCTGCGTGCCCTACACCCAGCCCCGCACTGCATCTCTGAGGATGTCCTGAGATGACTCTGACTTGGCGGGAAGGCTGGAACTCGGGGGATCCTCTTGGCCCTTCCTGATAGAATCCACCCTCCCTTTGGAGGGTGTGGCCAAGCCTGACGAGCAGCCCACAGCTGAACCCAACGGGGAGGGGAGGTTTTAACTGTTTCGGTTAGCTGCATGCTCCCTCCTGGGCTAATTCCCGTCATCTCAAAAGTTCTGAGCTCTCACCTGCAGAAACGAAGCTCATCCTAAAGCAGCGTTTCCCAGGGAATCCTAAAGCCTCAGACGCCTGAGGCGGGGCTGGGATTCCGGGCATTCAGTGGCTCTGCAGGTGACCTGGATGTTTGAGTGTCCCCGGGGGCTGCCCTTTACCCCGCTGTCCCCATGCGCTCCCGGGGTGAAGCAGAGCGTGCCCAAATCTGGCAACCGCTGGGCTGCCAAGGCTTGTGAGAAACGGGAACGGCCCACGCCCGCCTCAGGGCTCCTGCTCGGGCCTCAGGACCACGGTGGGCCTTCCTTCCTCTCTGCAGGGCCCCCACTTGGCTCTCGGGGGCGGGGCCGGGTGAGAGTCCGGCCTTTGCCACTGCTGGTTCACATGAATGGACCACTCAGTACAGTTAAAGTTTGGGGAGAGGGCCCTGTGGGCAGCGTTCCAGCCTAGCAGGCATGGCCCTAGAGTCTCTTCTGCCCACGGCAGGGCCCCGGAGTGGGAACCGGGGCCGTGGTGGGCCCTGTCTCACCCCTGGGACAGGCGTGTTCACCCTCTCTGGGGGTCTTCCTGGGCCTTGGGCAGCCTGGGTCCCTCTCCGGACCCTGGGGAGGAGTATGGGACTCACCCACCCCGCTGACAGGACTGCCCCTTCTCCAAAGGAGCCCTTCAACGTGGGATTCTCCCTCTCCACACCCTGGTCGAGGACCAAGGGGAGAAAAGAGCCTCTTTCTTGCTTGCTAAAAGGTGCATGTGTGTACCTCACCAGTCCCAGGGTAATTTTAACTCAGAGGCTGGCCAAAAAAACGCCACTGGGTTTCTTTTCTTCCCCGACTGTCTCAGCAGGGAGGCGCGGGGCAGCGCAGAAGCCCCCGCCCACCCAGGTGGGCCCAGCTGAATGGGGGGCTTGTGTGAGGGCCAGTGGGGCGGGAACTGGCGTCCAGCCCACCGGCAGCCCCGCCCGCCGAGCCGAGCTCAGGCCGCTGCCACCCCGCCGGCTCCGCTCAGAGCGTGTGTGCAGCCATGGCCGGAGCCCCCGCTCTGGCCCTGCTCCTGCTTGGGCAGCTGCTGGCCGCCACCGTGACCGTGACCGGGGCGCAGGTGAGCGCGGGACCCCGGTGCGCTGGGTTCGCCTTGGAAGGCGGCTGGGGTGGGGGTCCGTGGCTCTGAGGTCTGCGTTGAGCAGCACAGCCAGGGGATAAGCTCCCCGCCTCACCCCCGGGGGCAGCGAGGGAGCCGGGGAGCCCGGGGCCCCGGGGACAGCGGGCACAGTCCTGTCGCCCCATAGCTTCCTCGCCATCCCCCGGCTAGCCTCCACGGACGCCAGGACACCTCGGAGATGCGCGCAGGGCCTGCCCCTCCTCACCAGGCAGGGTCCGGTGCCAGCGCTGTGTCTCCACCAGAGAGATACAATGTGGCCTTTGTTGCTTGCGGGGCTCAGCCCCGACGCAGCCCCTCCTGCCCAGGCGAGGTGGCAGGGGACACTGCCAAGGCCCTGGACAGGCCCTAGCTCTCCTCCAACCAGGGGGGACCCCCCCCCTTCCAGCGGGAGAGGGTGGGGATGCAGCTGCCTGATGACATTTCTCCATTTCAGAAAGTGGGACCTCGAGGCCCCCCCGGCCCCCGAGGACCACCTGGGAAGCCAGGCAAGGACGGCATTGATGTGAGTGTGTGGGCGGGGATGGCCGGGGAGCTTCTGCGGGGTTCTCGCTGCCGCCCCAACCTCCCTGAGCCCCAGTCCTGATGGAGAGAAAGCTAACTGCACCTCCCAGGGCTGGGGCGATGAGCCAGCGCCCCTGTGGGGAGTGAAACGGGACAAAGACGATCCTTGTTCCTTCTCGGGGGTGGACCCCCCGGGGACTGCCTCCCCAGGACAGGGGCGGGTGGCTCCATGGTGCTCTTGGGGCTGGAGGTGTGGGCACTGGGTGTGTGTCTCTGGGTCCCCAGAGGGGTCTGCACTCCTCGTTTCTGGGGGTAAAGGCTGTCCCTCTGGGTGGGTCTCGTTGGCGGCTACTAGAGGCTGGAGCCAGCCTTGGACGGGGCTGGGGCTTGGCTCTGCCCCAGAAGTGGCCTCCTCCAAGGGCGCCCCCGCCTAGGCGTGGCCGAAGCTCTATGGGAGGCAGATGAGACCCTGAAGGCTGCCCCCAGGACCCGGCGGGCTGAGAGCCCCCGACTCAGCCACGTCCGTGAGAGTCAGGGCCCTCCAGGCCTCTCCTCACCAGTATTGTTCCCTGGGTAGAACCTGCCTCCTTCTGGGTCCCCAGGGCCCTGCCTGGCCCTTGATGGTCCTGAGTCTCCCTCCCGCCACCCCACCCGCAGGGCCGTCGCTCAGTGTGGCTGTATTGGGCCCTGGACCCAGGTGGCCTCCCCTCCTGGTGGGGCTGGGCACTTGGCGCCCCAGGGCTCCCCAGTCGTTCCCTCTGGGGACGTTTCCACTTAAAGCCTGGCCTGAAAGCCTCGGGTGAAAGATGTCAGAGCCAGTGGCCGTCAGGGTGGAGAGGGTGCCAGGGTGCCTTCCCGGTCCTCTGTGTGTCTGGAGGCTGCCACCTCCGACCGGGTTTCTGGAGTTTCTCAGGCAGGCGGAGAGGTGGGGCTTCATGACGCCTCCCACCGTTCCTGGGGTGTCCCTGTGCCCTCAAAGTGGGCTCAAATCCCCAGTCTGTCCAGCTCACCCCTCTCCCCACCACCTGCCTCTGCACCTGGCCCTAGAGGGGAGGTGCCTACAGGTGTGGATGATGGGGTGAGGGGCTCCATCCTGCCTCCTGGGGCCTCCTGTGGGGCCCAGCTCTGCTCCCCTGGGCGGAGCTTCCAGAGGACCCTTGGTCACGTGTGGGCGTCTCCCTCTCTGCAGGGAGAAGTTGGTCCTCCAGGGCTGCCTGGGCCCTTGGTGAGTGTCCTGGCTGCGGGGTGTGGGGGGAGGTGGGGGGAGGAGGCCTCCTTCTAGTCTGGAGGGGACGGGTGGGCCTAGAGCAGGGGGGTCATTGACACCCCTTCCCACCATGCTGGGCCCCGGGTTGCCATAGGGCGGCCTTGGAGCAGGGGCAGAGCGGGAAGAGGTGGGAGGGGTGTGGGTGGGACCCAGTGAGTCTCCGGGCAAGTGCCGGCAGGTCAGGGAAGAGGTCCGTACAGACCTGCACATCCAGCCCGCCAGAGGTCCCACAAGTGAGCCGTCCTAGAGCCGTTCAGGCCCTGGACTTGAGGGTCCCGGGCTCATGGAGGGGCCCACAGAGGGGCCCACTGGCCCTTAGCTGGGGAGGCCAAAGCGTCTGGGTGAGTGTCCTCCAGATGTGACCGAAGGAGGGGAGAGGGGCAGCTGGAGGGGTAAGGCCTCCTGGGGCCAGCAAGGGGAGGGCAGGGCAGCAGGAGGGCTGGGGCTCTGGTGAAGAGGGGCCCATCCAGGGCTGCTAGGTCGTGCCCCGCTGGAGGACACTCTTCTCCTTGGTCAAGGCCAAGGCTCTGGCTGGAGGTTCACTCACACCTCTGCCCTTTCCCTCCACAGGGACCGAAAGGGGCCCCGGGGAAGCCAGGGAAACCAGGAGAAGCCGGGATGCCGGGACTGCCTGGTGTGGATGTGAGTGTGCCGGCCCCTCCTTCTCCTCCCACGAGCCCCCCACTCCCCTCCCAGCCTGGACGGGTTCCATCCCAGCGCCCAGGAGTCAGATTTAATTGCTGTTTTCCAACTGGGCCAGCTCAAGCAGGAAAGCCAGGCCCAAGAGTGTCTCCGGATGTCCCCCGGCAGGGTCCCTTGGCCTTCATCCCATGCCTGTTAGTGTCTGGCCCCGTCTGCCAGACGCCAGCGCCAGCGCACAGGCGAGGTGAAAGTTCCGCCAGCTCTGGCTTCTCTGGGAACAAAGGCCCATTATCCAGACCCCTCCGAGCCCCAGGGTGCCTGCGTCAGGGGCTCCTCGGGAGCTTAAGGCCTGGCCCCAGGCCTGGGGGCTTCGCACACACTGGAGGGGATGTCAGAGGGGAACTCTCCTGCCCGTTGGGCTTGCCCACTCCGGCAGGTGCTCCAGCCGCTGGCTTCCCACCAGGTGGGTGGTGGGTGGGGCCAGAGGGGAAGGTGCCCGGCCCGAGGGTCTTTCTGGCCTCTCTCAACCGGCTTTAGTTAGGGCGGAGCCCACGCCTGCTTCTTCCCCGAGAGGGCACGTCCTTCCCATGTGACCCCTCCATCCCTCCTTCCACCTCCCTCCCCAGGGTCTGACCGGGCACGATGGACCCCCTGGACCCAAGGGCGCCCCCGGAGAACGGGTAAGGCAGGCACCGCGTCCAGTGGCTTCAGCTCAGGGGCGAGGTCCCAGCCAGGGGCAGCCAGGCTGAGCACCAGCTGTCCACAGGCTGTGGGTTCTGAGGGCAGCTGCTGTGACTGCACTGGCTGGGCCCCGCCCCTGCCGTGGGGTGGAAGGGGGCTGGAGGGCATGAGGACACAGGGTGATGAGTGCTCCCCCACCCCCTCTGGTCAGAGCTGTCCCAGCCCTCAGACCGTGCTGCGGGGGCTGGTATGGTTGGGGCGTGAGCGGCCCCACATGCCCTCCTCCTCCTCTGGTGAGCTGCTGCCCCTCTCTCTGTGCCCACCCTAGGGGCCCACGGTCACCCAGCCTGTCCCCCGAGTCTGACCATTGTTCACCAAAACCCCCTTTCTGACCAACCAACTCCTCTCGTGGCTCCAAGTGCAAAGCTGAGACCGACAACTCCCTCCCTGTCCCCCCTTCGAGAAGTGACTGTCCCCCAGCCCTGGGGTGCAGAGGGCAGGGGGGCTGTGATGGGGGGAGGGCGCCAGGACGCAGCCCTGCCTTTGGGAACTGGGCTGTAGGAGTATTCTGAGTGGGAAACAAGGAAGAGAGTGGCTGCTTTGATGTTTCCAAGGACGTTGGGGGAGTGGGGGAAAGTGGGGGAAGGGAGGAGGGGGGACTAGCTCCAGGCTTTCTGCAGGGAGCCTGGGGCACAGGAGGGGAAGGGCCTCCTGAACAAGGGCCCCATCCTTGGGATGCAAGGCAGCAAGAGGACCAGGAGGGTGCTGGGCGGACGGGCAGGCCACCAGCTGCTGGAGGTTTGGGGCTTCCTACTGTGGACCAAGGAGTCCGGAGGGCTTCCTGGAGGAGCCGGGCATCAGGCTATGCTGTGTGGCTCAGGTCACACCTGGCATGTGCCTTCCTGGTGGCCTGCAGTAGGAGGCTTTTCCTCAGGACTGCTGGTAAAGGACCAGTCCCAGGCCCCTGGGACATCAGAGGTCCCCCCGACCCCCTGTCGGTCTTCTATAAAACAAGAACCCCCTCCTCAGGGGAGATGGACTTGAGAGGGAAGGGGACAGGTTTGCAAACATAGGCGACGGTGCCTGGGCCCAGCCCACCCCTGATGCCCCCTTTCGTTCCGCAGGGAAGTCTGGGACCCCCAGGGCCACCTGGGCTGGGGGTGAGTACTGTCTTCTCCTCCTGGTGGGAGTTTGAGGGGCCCCAAAATGCCACGTGTGCTGCCCCTCTGCAGCTTCTCCTGGGGGTTGGTCCCTGGGCTGGGGGCCTGGGTGCTATCTGGGCTGTGCCTTCTCATCCCCAGCAACTCACCTGACAGCTCAGGGGGACGGGGTGGGTGCGGGGCGACCTCCTCCCGTCCCAAGCAAGCTCTGACCCCGTGCTTGGCGTTGCAGGGCAAAGGCCTCCCTGGACCCCCCGTGAGTACTGATAACCCTCGTGGCCCCCTCCCACCCCCGAGCATGCCCGCCACACCCCGAGCCAACATGGCGACCAGGTCCCAGACCAGGACTGGGGCAGGGGGGAGAGGGCAGGCTGGCCCTGTGTAGGGATATGGGAGCCTGGTCTGGACTCCCCGGGGATCCTCAGAGCTCCTTGGGTGCAGACCCCCATCTCTCACTTCTTACCTCCCCCAGGGAGAGGCAGGGGTGAGCGGCGTCCCAGGTGGAATTGGCCTCCGGGGTCCCCCGGTGAGTGTCTGCCAGGACTCCCCAAATGCAACCATGGGGGGGCCTCCCCGCTTTCCTTCCCTTTTCCCTCCCCTGTCACCGCCTCCCTGTGCCCCTCCTCTCCCTCCCCCTCGCCCTCTTTCTTTTTTAAAATTTATTTATTTATTTCTGGCTGCATTGGGTCTTCGTTGCTGCGCGCGGCCTTTCTCTAGTTGCGGGGAGCGGGGGCTACTCTTCGTTGCGGTGCGCGGGCTTCTGGCTGCAGTGGCTTCTCTTGTTGCAGAGCACAGGCTCTAGGCGCACAGGCCCAGTAGCTGTGGCACACGGGCTTTGTTGCTCCGCGGCATGTGGGATCTTCCTGGACCAGGGTTTGAACCAGTGTCCCCTGCATTGGCAGGCGGAGTCTTAACCACTGCGCCAGGGAAGCCCCCCTCACCCTCTTTCTTGGTGGGCCTTCGTGGCTGACACCCAGGACAGGGCAGCGCAGACCTCAGGACGCGCAGGGCTGGGGCGTGCCAGCACGGCAGCACTGGGGGTGCCCCCATAGGGGCATCTTCTCTCTGGAAGTCGCGGGGCCCCTCACTCAGGTCGGGGCTGGCCCTGCTCCGTCTAAGCCATCATCCCCCCCACAGGGACCCTCTGGACTTCCAGGCCTCCCTGGCCCCCCGGGACCTCCTGGCCCCCCTGTGAGTACTGGGCGGGGTTCTAGAGCCTCTCAGGAGGAGTCTCAGGCATGACGACTGCTTGGTGGGCTTGCCTTCCTGTCCCCAGGGTGCCCGTCCTCAGGCCCCCCATGCCCCCAGCCCCAGCTCCCATGTCCACGTCGAGAGTCCTGGCCATACCCCAGACGTGAGCCAAGTCCAGGCCGGATCCGTGTGCCTCAGCTGACCCAGGGCTAGTGAGGCTTAGGCCTGGTGGCCACCCCGCCCCAAGGGCAGGTGGTTTCTGTCATTGTCACATGCCCTGCAAGGGGGGGGACCAGCAGTACCTGGCACTGGCCACGGGGGGATGAAGGGCCCCTGAGTCCCCAGGAGGTCTTGAGTGGGTGGGGGGAGGGAAGGGGGGGCCACGTCAAAACTGGCGTCTCTCTGTTCCAGGGTCGCCCAGGGGTCCTTCCCGAAGGCGTTACTGACCTTCAGGTGGGCATGTGCTGTCTTTGTGAAGCCCTTTGTCGGGGTGCCTGTCTTGGTGGGAGGGGCCCGTCTGGAGAGCACAGGGAGGCAGGGACGGGGGCCCCTAGGGACGGGTTCAGTGCCGGTGGCACCAGCTTTGGGTACAGTTCCCCCGAGCTGCCCCTCCCCGCCTCACCGGTCTACCCCGGCATGCGCAGCAGCAGCACGAACTGAAGTCAATTTAAGCAGAATCACGTGTCGCCCCGCCCCGCCCCTCGGCACAGAGAGCGTGGCTGCGCTGGGGGCGCGGACGGGAGGTTTCCCCGTCACAAAAGCTTCCAGCCCGGAGTCTGGGACCCGCTTTTGGTTGTTGAGCTGTGTCTCCCGTCAGAAGAAAACAGTGACTTTGGAGGCCTGGGGCCTGTGGGCTTCGTTTGCACAGCTGTTCGTGGGCCAGGCCAGCACCCGGCCTCCTCCTCGGAGCGGCTGGAAGTTATTAAAGGGAGAGCCTGGCCCAGCCCGTTTGCCCACTGGGGCCCCTGCTGCCCTTCTCTCCCCAGCCCGTGTCCCGAGTGCTTGACGGTTGGCGTTCTGAGGGAGGGTTTGGGGGTCCTCTGGAAAGAGGAGGACAGCTGGGGGAGGGAGGTGGATGGCACTGGCTCTGTGCCAGAGCAGCTGTGGAATGATCCAGACACCCCCATGCCGCCCCGGGCTCGCGGAGCCCCCAGGTGTGGAGCATGCGGCCTGTGCCCGAGGACCACGTGTCCCTCCCTGAGGCACCTCTGGCGCCGAGGGGACCCCCGAGCAGAGCTGGCTGCAGAGCCGGGCGCGTGACAAAGGCCCCTTTGTGCAGCCGGCGGCCATGACGCTGAATAGCTGCTTTGAACCTGCGCTGGGGCTGAGACATCGGAGCCGGCTATGAGGGGCCGGCGGCCGCGCTCTGGCTCTGCGGCCCCTCACCGCGCCCCACGGTGGCCCTGAATGAGGCCCTGTCTGGGCTCCCCAGGAGGCCCCCATGTGGCCCGAGCTCCCCTTCACCCACCCCAAATGGCCCATCTCAGGGCCCCTGGGTTCTGACCTCAGCACTGCCCCAGGTTTACTGGGAGGGGTCTGACCATTCTGTTTCCCAACAGTGCCCGGCCATCTGCCCGCCAGGCCCACCGGGGCCCCCAGGAATGCCAGGGTTCAAGGTGAGCGGCCACTGAGGGTTGACTCAGACCCCAGCTCACCTTCACACCCCTAGGAGGCGGCGGGGCCCCCGTGTGGGCGGAGGTCCGGGGGGAGGTGGGCGTCCAGAAAGCCTGCCCTGGTTGCAGGATTGTTGCGGGAAGCAAGGCGGGCTGGCCCCTGCCCTGCTGGGGGACCTCGCTCTGTCCCTGTCCCCCTTCACCGCGGTGACCCGCTGGGGACTGGGGGGGGCATTGAGAGAGGGCATGGGGGAAGGCTGGCCTCAGGCCCCCAGCCCCCTTCCCTGGCCCAGCCCTTCTCCTCCCAACCGGGCCTCTGTTCCCCAGCTGGGCCGGTGGGCCAGGCAGGCCTTAACTGGCTCAGGGCCGTTTGTGGGGTCTGTACCGTCCACCCGCCGCTGTCTTTCAGGGACCCACCGGCTACAAAGGGGAGCAAGGAGAAGTCGGCAAGGATGGCGAGAAGGTGAAGGCGGCTGGCAGCTGGGTGGCGCCCGGGGGTGGCTGGGAGGCACAGGCACTTGGGGGCATGGGGGCTGGGTCTCAGGCAGGGCTGGGGGTGTGTGAGGACGTGCTGGCTGCATCTCGGTGCCCTCTGACGGAGCAGCTTCTGTGCACGCCTCCCCTCGGGGCCTGGCTCTTAGAGGCGGGTGATTTGGGGCAGGGTCTCTGCACAGAGCCCGCAACACCTGGCCTCACACGGAAGCTCCCTGAGCTTGGGTGGGCCCGCTGCGGGCTGGAGAAGGTGGGCCTCAGCCCAGAGTGGCCCCCAGTAGTCCCTGCCACTGCCCTGGAGGGCATCTGGGCATCCTCACCCACAGGCTGCGGGCGAGGCTGGGTGCCCTCTAGCGCGGCGCGAGCCGCCAGACTGCCGTGTGAGCAGCAGAGGGGCTGGCCGCCGCCAGGAGGAGGTGTCTGGGGAGGGCGGGGGAGGACACGGGGCCACCCCTCTGGGCCTTGGGGGCTCAGCTCTGAAGTGGGGCGACACCCCGCATGGCAAGGGCTCTGGCAGCGGGGTGGGGCCGTGGGCTCGGAGAGGTGGGGGAGAGCTCGGGGCTGATGCCACCCTCCTCTCCTGCAGGGTGACCCCGGCCCCCCCGGGCCCCCTGGCATCCCAGGCACCGTGGGGCTGCAGGTGAGTAAGGGGAGGTGTTGGACAGGTGAGGATGTGGGGTGGGGACAGTCCACCAACTCCCAGGACGGGAATCGGGTGCGGGTCCTGAGGCAGGGTTTTGGGGAATATACCAGAGCCCTTCAGCAGCTCCTGGGAGGTGTGCGGTCCCAGGGGCTGCCGGCCCAGGCCCTGCAGCTCCAGCTCTCTCCCTGCAGGGTCCACGGGGCCTACAAGGGTTTCCAGGGCCACTCGGACCCCCCGGGGACCGGGTAAGTCCACCAGCGCCCCGCTGCCTGGCCCTTGAGGGGCTGTGGGCCAGCCCGAGGTCAAGAGGTGGCTGGGGGCCACCTCCAGACGTTAGATGGGCCCCTTGAGCGTGGGTCCTCACCAGCGGCCACAGGTGGCCTGTGTGACCGCAGCCCTCTGGGCCTCCACTCACTGGATGTTTCCCAAAACCGGGGCCTGTGAAGGCTTTTGTGGCTTGGGCCCAAAGGGAATGGGAGAGGCAAACGGGACAGCAGGGGAGGCCTTGGCAAATGTGGGAGGGGGAGGGGCTTGGGGACCACTGGGGGGATGACGGGGGAGGGGCCTGCTGGGGGGCTTGGGAGGGGGCTCCCGGCGGGCCTCTCCAGATGGAGCCGGGTGCTGGGGGATGCTGCCCAGGCTTCAGAGGAGAGGCTCAGGTGCCCCTTCTCCTCCACAGGGTCCCTTCGGATTCCGAGGGCCCCCCGGGATCCCAGGAGCCCCTGGGAAAGTGGTACGTGTGTCTGGGGGTGGGGGGTGGTCCCGTGCAGGCCCAGGCTCTCTTCTCTCTTGCTCACTCTGACGCCTCCCCCAGCCCCACTGGGCTGCCCATCCCGTGGGCACACCTGGGGGGAATCACATGTGGCACACCTGGGCAGGTGCCAGTGGACACACCTGGGGGGAGGGGGCGAGTCCAGAGTCAGCCCGTCCTTCGTGGGAGATTTGCGTTCTCTCTTTCCAGACATGAGGTGAGGTGTGGTGAGTGTCCCTCTGACCTCTGTGACCCTCAGCATCGTCACCCTGCTCTCCCAGCTTCTTGAGTTAACTCTCTCCCTGTCCCCCCTTGTCATTGCAGGGTGACAGAGGCGAGAGGGGCCCAGAGGGGTTGCGCGGCCCCAAGGGCGACCTCGTAAGTGAGAGAGCCTGTGTTCTCTGGGTCCTTCCTTGGGAGAACCTGATCCACAGGGCGGGTGGGTGGTGGGGGGGATGGACGGTAAGTCCAGGGAGGCGAGGGGCAGCTGCCCTCTCCTGAGGGTGGCGGGGAGCCGCTGGACAGTGCCAAGCTGGGCCTGGGAGTCCCAGCCCTCCCCCTGCCCAGGCAGCTCCCCCAGGAGTCCCCTGGCCTTGTTGCCCCCGTGGCTCCTTGAAGCTACTGTCACCTCGGCAACTCCTCTCCGGAGCAGCAGGGCAAGGTCCGGAGGACCACACTTCTGAGTGCGCACCTGGCCCCTGACATCCGTCAAGAGGCCCCGGGCAGTGGGGCCTGACCTTGGGCCGAGGATGCCCAGCTGTGAGATGCAGTAACGCAAACGACTCTCGGGTTGAGCAGAACATAAGTGAAGCCAAGAGATAATTCAGCATCTCACGGAATGAAGTGGCTGTCTCTGAACCAATCCCGTCTCCCCCCGCCTGAGCCTAGCAGCCGGAGGTCCAGGAGGCGGCCATGTGATGCCGCCGCATCCACGGGGTCCTCAGCTCCCGGGGTGATGGGCCTTTTCCCCTGGGGTCGGACCCGGCCTACACAGCTGTCCCCGGCCCAAGCTCAACACCCGGAGTCTAGAAAGTGGGGCGCACGGCGCGTCTAAGGCTCCCGGGCCTACCTCCCCCGTCCCCCTCCCCCGGACCTAGTGAGGTATCTGGAAGGAGCAGTCCCGATGGGCCTAACTGCGGCCCCGTGCCTGTCTTTCAGGGCAGGCCTGGTCCTAAAGGCGTCCCTGGCATGTCCGGGCTGGTCGGAGAGCCGGTGAGTGCCCGTGGGTGCCAGCATAGGGGCGGAGGGGGCTCTGCCGGCCCCTTGCTCCCTGCCCTTTGCACCTGCTTCCCCGGGAGAGTCATTCTCCTCCCACGGCCCTGGGCTATACTTGGGCCAGCTGCAGGGCCACTGGCCCTCCCTTGTTTCGCTCTGCTGTCGCCTTCTGGAAATGCCTAATTTGTGGGTGAAGGGCCCGCACACTTGCGTTTTGCCGGAGGCCACGGAATCTTTTGCCGTCTAGACCACACAGAGGTAGAGGGTCTCGGGCTGAGCTCATCTGCATTCCAGGGGCACGTGAGGGTGGTGGGGGACTGGGTGGCACAGGTGGGGGGGCATTCTGAGGGTCCTGAGCACTGGCCCTCCCCACCTGTGCCCCCTCATCCCTGCTATGTGCCCATGCCCAGCCCAGACCCCCACTTCCTCCTGGCCCCCTCCCCATCCTGGCCCTAGAGGATGGGCCCCTGGGAGGCCACCTGGGGTAGCACAGCCTGGCAGTGGGAGGCTGAAGGAGGGGAGGGAGGGACCCCAGCTGCTCTCCTGGCACCTTCCCAGCACACGGCTGTGTCTGAGATTCCAAAATTAGTCAAACCTCTAGGATTCGGCAGGCCTGAGCCCAAATCCTGGCTCCCAAGCCTCAGTTTCCCCATCCGTAAAGTGGGCACAGCAGAACTTCCCTGGGGCGCATGAAGAGTCTGGGCGGACGTGGGACGCGGGGGGCAGCGTGTGGTCTGGGTGCATCCTTACCGCCCTCATCTGTGCGATCGGAGGGCAGCACAGGTTACTACCTGCCCCCTGAGCCCAGGAGGGCAGACCTAGTGCAGGGGGCTGGGGAAGGGAGGGGCCGGGGAAGGGAGGGGCTGGGAAAGGGGGGGGCTGGGGAAGGGGGGGCTGGAGAAGGGGGGGGCCGGGGAAGGGAGGGGCTGGCGGGCGTGGTCTGGAGGGTGACCAGGCTGATTGCCCACTGGGCCTCACACCATCTGCTGTCCCCAGGGCATGCCGGGCAAGGATGGCCGGGACGGTGTGCTGGGACTCGATGGCGAGAAGGTTGGTACTGGCTGGCGCTCTGCAGGGGAGGAGGGGTCTGCAGGGAGTTCAGCCTCCAGGGCCTCAGCACCCCATGTCCCCCCAAACTCCCACAGGGAGAAGCTGGTCGCAATGGTGCCCCAGGAGAGAAGGGTCCCAATGGGCTGCCGGTGAGTGCACGGGGCTCCTGCCATGGCCCCAGGGACAATGCCAGTGGTCACCTCCCGTGGGTTCCTGAGTGGGGGCACCTGCAGGGGGCTGTGCATCAAGGCCGGGGAGGCTGCAGGAGCCCCTCACCCTTGGGGTCTTGCCTCTGGTCTTGTATGCTGACCTCTGACCTCTGACCTGCAGGGTCTCCCTGGACGAGCAGGGTCCAAGGGTGAGAAAGGAGAACCGGTACGTGGCTTCTTTCTTCTGGGGAGGGGAGCGGGGAGGGGAGGGGAGGGGGAGGGGGAGGGGGGAAAGGGGGAAGCGGGTAGGCCGCAGCCTGGATCCTGGGCAGAGGGATGTGGGCAGAGCTCACGCAGGGCTCCCCCCTCCCCTGCAGGGCAGAGCTGGAGAGCTGGGCGAGGCTGGCCCCTCAGGAGAGCCCGGTGTCCCCGTGAGTATCTGCAGCCCTCACCCCCAACCCAAGTGTGCGCGGACCCCGCTGACACCCTCTGTCCCCCTCCCCGAGTGTAGGGAGACGTTGGCGTGCCCGGGGAGCGTGGCGAGGCTGGCCACAGGGGCTCAGCGGTGAGTCGGGGGAATGAAGCCTGGGGTGGGGGTGGGCCTGGAGCCACAGCCGGGTGGCCCCCTTTTCTGTGTGGGCTGCGGCGGCGTTCTGGGTGCATGAAGGGGCTGAGCCTGTGAAAGCTGGGACACGGTGGTGGCCAGGCTCGAGCTGTCCTGTCCTTGAGACCTCTGTGCCAGCACCCAGCCGGCCGAGGGAGCACCCACCTGGGGCCTGGGAGGTGTGGTGGAAGCACCCCGCCTCTCAGCCCCACCATAGACCAAGATAAGGAAGACATCGGCATCGGTGCCCCACGCCAAGTCCGACTGACGCACGGGGCCCGAGGGCACGCCTGACCTCTGCGACCCCCAGCTGCCCCCCAGGATCCCTCCCACCTCTTTCCCCAGTAACTGGGCCAGATGGCTGGGGACCAGCTCCTGTGTCTGCCCAGCCCCTGCGGGGCAGGCGGAGCTGAATTCACACTCTCTGTCTGTCTTTCAGGGGGCTCTGGGCCCGCAAGGCCCCCCCGGAGCCCCTGGTGTCCGCGGTTTCCAGGTGGGTGAGGTCTGCGCCCAGGGAGCCCAGGTGGGCCAGCCGGGCTGGGGAGGGGCCTCCACTGGGCTCCCTGTGGGTGCTGACGTGCTGCGTCCTTGTCTGTAGGGCCGGAAGGGCAGCATGGGAGACCCTGGCCTGCCCGGCCCCCAAGGCCTCCGAGGTGGCATGGGCGACCGGGTAAGTGGCTGTCCTAGCAGGGGTGTCCTGCTCCTGCACCCCACCCACAGTCCCACGGGACACACAGCGGCGCCACATCAGCGGCCCCCAGAGGCACCTCACACCGTGGGTGTGCAGTAGTCGGGCACTGTGGGTGTCCCTATTGTCCTGTGATATTTGGGACACAGAGGGCCCCAGTCTGGGTGACCGGGGGCCCCGGGAGGAGGCTGTGGGCTGTGTCTGGGCTCCGGCCTAGCCGCGCTACACCAGGTCCCCGGGGAACCTCAGGTGCCTTCCTTGGCCGTCCGTCCACCTGCTGGCAGTGACAGGACCCAGGAGCTGCCATCTCTGGCGCCCCTTCATCCCGGGCTTGGTGGGCCACAGAAACCACGGCCTGGGGCTGGGACAGTGGGCCCTTCCTCAGCCTTCAGGCCAGAAATGCCAGGGGTCAGGGGCATGCCAAGGGCACCAGGGCCTCCAAGAGGTGGAGAGAGAGGCCCTGGACACTGCACCCGTCCCCGTGGGGGCGAGGGGCCGGTTACTGTATCCCCTGCCACCCCGGTCACCCTCGCCTGCACTTTGAGGTCACAGGGAAGTTTCACTCTCTGGACCCTTTGGGCGGGTTCTTCCTCGCGCTGCTATCTGCGCCGATGGACAGTTTTTATTTTAACGTTTCAGGGGTGATTTTGGCAGTTCCCAGACAGGCCCCTAACCCGCAGTCCCCTGGGAAGGTGATCCCCAATCCCGCAGCCCCCCGGGAAGGTGATCCCTAACCCGCAGCCCCCCGGGAAGGTGATCCCCCAATCCCACAGCCCCCCGGGAAGGTGATCCCTAACCCGCAGTCCCCTGGGAAGGTGATCCCTAACCCGCAGCCCCCCGGGAAGGTGATGCCCAATCCCGCAGCCCCCCGGGAAGGTGATCCCCGATCCCGCAGCCCCCCGGGAAGGTGATCCCCGATCCCGCAGCCCCCCGGGAAGGTGATCCCCGATCCTGCAGCCCCCCGGGAAGGTGATCCCCGATCCCGCAGCCCCCCGGGAAGGTGATCCCCAATCCCGCAGCCCCCCAGGAAGGTGATCCCCAATCCCGCAGCCCCCCGGGAAGGTGATCCCCAATCCCGCAGTCCCCCGGGAAGGTGATCCCTAACCCGCAGCCCCCCGGGAAGGTGATCCCTAACCCGCAGCCCCCCGGGAAGGTGATCCCCAATCCCGCGGCCCCCCGGGAAGGTGATCCCTAACCCGCAGCCCCCCGGGAAGGTGATCCCCAATCCCGCGGCCCCCCGGGAAGGTGATCCCCAATCCCGCGGCCCCCCGGGAAGGTGATCCCTAACCCGCAGCCCCCCGGGAAGGTGATCCCCAATCCCGCAGCCCCCCGGGAAGGTGATCCCCGATCCCGCAGCCCCCTGGGAAGGTGATCCCCAATCCCGCAGTCCCCCGGGAAGGTGATCCCTAACCCGCAGCCCCCCGGGAAGGTGATCCCCAATCCCGCGGCCCCCCGGGAAGGTGATCCCTAACCCGCAGCCCCCCGGGAAGGTGATCCCCAATCCCGCGGCCCCCCGGGAAGGTGATCCCTAACCCGCAGCCCCCCGGGAAGGTGATCCCCAATCCCGCAGCCCCCCGGGAAGGTGATCCCCGATCCCGCAGCCCCCTGGGAAGGTGATCCCCAATCCCGCAGTCCCCCGGGAAGGTGATCCCTAACCCGCAGCCCCCCGGGAAGGTGATCCCTAACCCGCAGCCCCCCGGGAAGGTGATCCCCAATCCTGCAGTCCCCCGGGAAGGTGATCCCCAATCCCGCAGTCCCCCGGGAAGGTGATCCACAAGAGCTTCGGGCTCTGACTTGGCAGCTCGCGGCGGGAAGCTGCCCCGGGATCGTGTGAGTGAAAACGCCGCACGATCCGAAATTTTCCGGTGGTGCCGAGCCCAGAGGCCTTGCTGTCCGGCAGCAGGGCCCGTGAAACAAGCGCGCACCCCACGTGGGGCGAGGCTTCGAGCCCCTAAAAAGATGAGGGCTCCACAGGAGGATCCCAGCACACGTAGGGGCCAGGATGCCAAACGTCCGGGAAGGAGGCTGTTTCCACAGCAGCCCGGTGCCCCCAGCCCGTCCTGGCTCCACAGCGGGTACGGGTCGCCCAGGGATGCCTGTGGTTTCTTTAACGCTGAGCCTTTCTCTGCCCAGGGCTCGGGAGGAGCTGCAGGCCCAAAGGGCGACCAGGTGAGCGACCGGTGGTCAGGTCAGCTGTGGGCTGCCCGCTGTCTTCAGGGCTGGGGGGCATCCTTCTCATCTCTCCCACCTCCCTCCCTCTCCCGCCGCCCCCCCGCCCCCAGGCTGACAACTCTGGGCACCCAGCCGGACCCGGGACCGGTTGGCTCCTGGGTACAACGGGGGACGCCCGTGGCCTGGGCGGCTCCTCTGGGACCCTCAGAGTGGGGCGTGTTCCCTGCTGGCCATCTGGGTTCCAGGAGCAGATTAGAAAAGTGTTTGTTCTCCAGGCAGCACCTTCTCTCTGGGGGGCCCCCGGGAGCAGCAGGAGGACCTAGAAGAGGCTAAACCCACCTGAGGCTCTGCTTACTGTCTGCTTGGTGCCTGGGCCGGGGTCGGGGTCTCAGGCACCGGCTCCCGCCACGGTTGGAGGACGGCAGCGTGGACAGTTCTGCAACCTTGAGCTGTGTCGTTTCAGGGCATCGCGGGCGCCGACGGCCTTCCTGGGGATAAAGGAGAACTGGTGAGTATGACTAACTCGGCCTCACTTTTGACGACAGAACTCGCCACGTTCGGGGTGGGAGCTGGGCAAGGGAAGCGTCTGCAGGTCCAGGCTGGGGTGGGCCGAGCTGAGGGCCGAGGCGCAGGGGACGTCCTGGCTGCTGACTGGCCCCAAGGCAGAAGGTGGCCCCAGGCCCAGCTCTGGGGTTTTCTACCCCCTCCTGTGCTCCATCTGCGTCTCCAGCATGAACTAGCCAGCATTGAGACTGAGCTACAGAAAACGCTGCTTCCACAGAGCTAAACCTCAGGTCGAGTTTAGAATAAAAGCCTGACGGGGTTCGTCGACAGAGCCACACCTCGGGGGCTGAATGAAACGGAACAGCAGGGGGTTTGGGGATGAAGATCTTCGTGGCTCCCAGTGGTGAGGGTCTCCAGTTCTGTGACTGAGCCCTCCTCTGAGTCTAGAGGAGACGGGAAGGGCTCAGCCCCAGGGACCCTCGTCTCCAGCACAACCTTGTAGCCCAGAGCCAACTTTTCCCAGCTTGAGCTGAGACGGTGTCAGTCGTGTGCGCGAGTGTCCTTCATCTGGTGAATTCCTAGATGACCTTGACACACGGGACCCTGGGAACAGTCCCCCGACCTGCTCCATCCCTGCCTGCGAGGCGGGCAGTGCCCCTCACACTGTGCTCTCAGCGACTTACCACTCAGGCTGTCTGAGCTGAAAAGCCTGGCCCCTCCATCTCCCTCCGGCTTCGAGGGGGGCCACCAGCTGTGGCCTGGGCGGAGGCCGGTGGCATGGATGGATGAGTGGTCCTGGGCCGTCTGCTGTCTGGTTGGGGCCCAGTCCCTGTCCCCGTCCTGCCAGGCAGCCTCTTGAGGTCACAGCTGGAGAAGGGGGAGCCTTAGGCACAGAGACCCTCAGCTCTGCAGGAGGGAGGAGATATGGGGACATATGTGTATGTATAACTGATTCACTTTGTTATAAAGCAGAAACTAACACACCATTGTAAAGCAATTATACCCCAATAAAGATGTTAAAAAAGATAAAGAATGGGAACAAAGTACACATGGATGAGAAAAAGGACTATGCAGCTAGAACACCCTTTAGGGAAAATAAGGTTAAAAACTCAGTAGCTATAATACAACCTCAGCGACATAAAACGAAACCGAGAATAAGAGGAGTGACCACTGTGGCCATCGTGACACCATCAAATGCAGCTCCAGGGAATGACTTGCTTTTCTCTTCCGTCCCCAACTAATAACCGGCTAGGCTGGTTCCTGGGGAAGTAATTCCCACCAACTAACAACACGCAAGTAATTAAAACGCACATCTTCCCTTCTGCTCTTTTGCAGGGTCCCAGTGGCCCTGTCGGACCCAAAGGAGAGGTGAGTGCCCGGTAGAGGCTGGCTCCTCGGGGCCCCCGGGCCAGCCCCGGGGCCCTGACGGCCGTGCAGATCTCAGAGGCCTGCTCTGGTCAGAAGTCAGGAAACTGTCGGCCCTTCTTCTCCCAGAGGGAGAAGCCCATGCCCTGACCCACCCCTTCCTGTTGTTTCCCTCTAGTCCGGCAGTCGAGGGGAGCTGGGTCCCAAGGGCATCCAGGGCCCCAATGGCACCAGCGGCATAGACGGCGTCCCGGGCCACCCTGGCCCCATGGGCCTCCAGGGCGTGCGAGGAGTGCCTGGCATCACTGGGAAACCCGGAGTCCCGGTACGTGTCTCCTCTCTGGGGCCAGCGCTCGCTGGTGTCGGGCTTCTCCTGGATTCAGATCAAGTCTCTTCTAGATGATCAAGGTTACTTTGCAGAGCGTGATAGTGGGGGTGCCTCAAGGAGATGCCAGCGTGCCCCCCAATACGATGATGGATTTTGGGGTGAATTCCAGGGCAAAGAAGCCAGCGAGCAGCACATCAGAGAGCTGTGTGTGGGGATGGTCAGCGGTGAGTGCCCTCTGTCCCATCCCGCCCACGGCCCCGCCCCTGGAGCTGCAGCCCCTCCCACCCCCAGCCCCATCCTCGCCTTCACCCCATCCCCACGCAGCCTCACCCTCCACCACCTTCCAGCCAAGCCACGCTCCGAGCTGGCCTACCGCCCGCGGTCCTCGGGGTCTGCACTGGAGGGGGCCCCTCCCCGCAGGGTTCACCGCGGTGCCTGGTGCACGGGGGATGTTCTAGATGTCTGCTCAATGAGGTGGTCACAAGGGTCAAATAATCGTGCCCTTTCAGCTCTTTTGGCCTCTCCGATCCATGAGCTCTTTGAGGAGCTCTAGGGCTGTGATTCACTCTTTGGGTCACCGAGGACTGGACAGCATTTAACGTGCACCCAAAGCGGTTCAAGCCCTTTCCAATCCATGAACAAACTTCCTTTGAAAGGCAGTATATTCGCGCTTTACATAACACACCTCTGATGAACAGATGTCTGATCTCTGTTTTCCAAAAGAGCAAATCGCACAGCTAGCCGCGCACTTGAGGAAGCCCTTAGCACCAGGGTCCATCGGTCGGCCGGGTCCCGCTGGCCCCCCCGGCCCCCCGGGGCCCCCAGGCTCCATTGGTCACCCCGGGGCTCGAGGGCCCCCTGGATACCGCGGTCCCACCGGAGAGCTGGGAGACCCCGGACCCAGAGGTGAGTGCAGTCCACCCACCACGCGGCCACATGCCAGAGCCCCCAGCCAGTACCCCAGCCATGAAATCTACCCCCACCACGCAGAGAGGCTCCCCTGCGGGGACAGGGCGGGGGAAGAGACCCAGAGGGGAAATGGGCCCAGAGTCACCTGGCCTTCAGCCAGGGTCCTTCTGGCCTTGCCCATCCATGTCTGACACACACGTCTGAGCTGCCTGGGGGGGCCCCCTCCCGGGGGCCCCCTCCCCTCCCCTCCCCTCCCTCTGGGTCCACGGGCTCATCTAGAAAAGCCCTGGGAGGTTGAGCCATTGCTAGAAGCCGCCTCGGGTACAGCCCTTCATGCTTTCAGGCCCAGCTCAGTTAATTCCTTATTAAACCCACGGGTGTGACAACGTTTTTCAAAATGTGATGGTTTTCTCAAATACCGTTAGAATAACATTTGGGGGAGGAGGGTTGAGAAGAATGTGAGGAATGAACGCACAGGAGCCCCATTTGTACGTAACAGCACTTCCCTTCATGAAAACTGGCATGTGTGACCATTTCTGTGGCAAAAGGCAAAAATTATAAATCAAAAATCCATTTTAAGGACCGTAACGAACTCGGGACGAGTTGAAACGAGGTGAGAATCTTGATCCCACGCAGGGGTGCCACTGTAGGGATGCCTGGTGCCCAGACAGGGAGCTGTTGGCCACTAACCTTTTCCAACAAGGCCTTTAACATTTAGTTCATTTTACATTCTAACCGTTCGCCCCTGCAGCCGGCCTGCCCCCAGGCAGCTAGCCTCACGGCCCCCATTCAGGATTTAAAGTTCGTGATTGCAATTTGTTCCAAACTTATTGACCAAATAATTTTCTGTTTCTGAAAAACAGCTTAAGAGAAAAGTTTCCAAGGGAAACTTACTTCTGTGAGCTCCTTTTGTCCTCTGTGAGGTTAAGTTAAAATACCTCAGCAGACGAAAATGCTTCCAGAATTAGAGGTATCATTTCATTACTGTTAAGACGCCGGGAGATTGAATAGTTTCAACACCAGAGGGCAAACGTGTCAAATGCACCTTCTCACCCCGTCCCAAGTTTACCATCAGACATCTCCCTGTTGTCTTGGAGACGTGTCTGAATTCTGCCCGTCCCTGGGCCATCTGCGCCAGTACAGTCTGCGGGGGGGGGGGACGGCTGTCCTCAAAGAAAGACCAAACAAGGTTTTCTCTAAATAGGGATCTGAATGCCTTTAAGACTTTTGAAAATAAAATTCAAAAATAGCATTGATCACTTTATGGGGTCTCAGAAAAACGGCGCAGAATTCAGGGGAGGCCGCCGCACGGCGCGGGGTCAGCGCGTTCCCTGGGGCGCCTGCCTCGGGGTGGGGATGACCGAAGGTTATTGTTTGAATGAAACGAGAATATGTACTGTAGGTCTTCAGGCAGAAGCCACTGTCAGGGCTGGGCTTCCATCTCCCCCCGGGGACCCAGCAGATGGGGGACCTGCTCTGGAGGCCGGGAAAGCCCAGGCCCCACGGGAGGCCCCGACTGCCCGGCCAGGGGCTCCTGATCCTTTGTAGAAGGTGTGTTACCCTCTGCGATGGGAAAAGTGACAAACACCAACGGAAAGGAAACTGGTGTCACTGCTTTTACCGTCAGGCAGGACAGACCGCGCCCAGCAACGCTGCTTGCCTCACTGAGCGCCACTATGTTGGCAAGAGGCTCAATTTTCCAAGAACATCACTCAGGATAAGCTGTCTGCGGCCAGCATCACACAAAGCACAGGCCGACAAGCGGGCCCGCGTAGCAGGGCCTCGGCTCCCCTCCCAGAGACCAAAACCAGCTGCAGGTGGAGGAGGAGAGAACACAATTCAGGGGACGTTTCAAAACACCTTAGATAATTTGTCAAAAATCACGCTGAACATAGGGCTACAGGGCAAACACTCAGCTGTTTCACAGGCATAAATATTGTGAACAAACTAAAGGTCCAAAAGTGCAGCTCTGAGGCTGGCGAGTCACGCGGGTGGGTGCATTCTGTCAAATCCATCCAGCCCGACACTGCTGGGTGTCCTTTTCTAAATGTTTTTGATCCGGTAGACAGCTTAGGAAGCAGGCACCCAGCTTGTAGAAAGGCAGGACCGCACACTCGCCGGCAGCGGAAGTCTGTCTCTGAACCTGAATCGGGGCTTCTAAGCAAATGCGTGTGTCACTTGCCCTTGACAGGAAACCAGGGGGACAGAGGAGACAAAGGCCCAGCTGGCGAGGGCCTGGACGGGCCTGACGGAGACCAAGGGCTCCAAGGTATGAGGCCGCTGTCACCTATGTTACACAGGCACCTCTGGGTGCCGAGCACGTCTCCCCTCTTCTGAGGGAACTTTTCTCCTGACGATGCACCCTTAAAGGCCAGGTTAGGGACTGTTTTAACGACCCTTTAATCAGATCGCCCTGTGTCTGTTTTAGTTCAGGAGTTTCAGTTAAATTCTATCCAACTAAAGCCATCGAGTATCTATTTCAGTTAAATTCGAACAGAATTTTCTCTTAAGTGACCCACACGTACCCTGGATATTGGCACTTTTCATGCTGAATATAAACACTTTGCCGAGAGGGAGGACGGCAGCCCCAGCCGCGTTCCATCCCGAGCCTTCTCGGGGGCTGCCCCGGGGCCGCCGCATCCGCACACACGTCCCGGGAGCAAACACACACCTGTCGGCACAGCTCCTCGCTCACTCCACCCCTCCCCGCACCCCCAGCTCCTGGTTTCTCCTCTGCCGTCCACCTGCCCAGGTGCCCACCACCTGGGGGGGCGGGGCTTTCTGTCTCACACCTAGTCCATTCCCACGCTTACCACCAGCACCGTCAGCATCCCCCTCACTCACCCCAGACCCATTCCTCACATGGCGCCAGCTGACTCTTCTCAAGTCTGAGCTGCCCTGCTTAGGACAGAACCCAGACTCCTGCGCCCTGGCCTCTGCCCTCGTCCTTCTCCGGCCTGAGCGCGCCTCCCCTGGGCCCCTCCCAGAGTTAAGAAACGAGCTACAGAAACACAAGACTTGGGTTGGCTGAACGGACACACCACTGATGTCCTCTCTCTGTGTCTCCACTCACCTTCCTGGTGCGCCTCAAGGACCGCAAGGCGTGCCCGGCGTTGGCAGAGATGGCCGCGACGGGGCCCACGGAGAGCCTGGGCTCCCTGGCGATCCTGGCCTTCCCGGTGCTGTTGGCGCTCAGGGGACCCCCGGCATTTGCGACACCTCCGCCTGCCAAGGAGCCGTGATGGGAGGGGGCGGGGAAAAATCAGGTTCCAGGAGCTCCTAAAACACAACTTCAGGAAGCGAGTGAGGAAGCGATGCCGACTGAAGCAGCCAGCTGTGCCAGGGCCCCGCGGGGAGCAGCAGTGTCCTGGCATCAATGGTCGGAGACCGCCGTGCCGTCCAGCGAGGCCTGCCCCTCCTGTCCTCAGCGGCAGCGACTGGACGCTTGGTCCCCGAGAGCGTCCTTCATCGAGCTGCTGTCAAAGTGTTCTGTCTCTACGTGTATTTACAATGGTCCATTCGGCTGTAACATCATACCTCAGACCCAGGCCTATGTAATAAAATCATCAACCCAACGTTTCAGACGGATCTCGGGTGCACATAGAGAAAGGTTTGTGCAATTTCACGAGAGAAAAAAATACTCAGCAACTTGTTTACATGGCATTTGTGTAAAGGCTAAGATATCATTTCAATAAAATGATATACGAAATCTTCAGATTAATGACTGGCCACAGTATTACCAAAAAAATAAAGAATTTCATGTACAGTATCCCTTCCATACAAAGGTCTCGCCTGATTTACCCGCCTCCTTTGTGTACAAACGTTTAACTATCTCCCACTGACAGTATTTATTGCAAGTGACTGTACTGCACTAAGGTCTATTGTAACAAATAAAGCCACTCATCTGAAAACCTCAGTTCCAAACACTACAGTTTATTACACAGAAAGTAATGACTCTCAATACGAAAATGAGGGCATTGAAGCAGCCTAACACCCAGCAAGTACTTCATTTACGGACACAAGTGCCTTTAAAGGAGGCCTCTGGAAAATTTCTAGCAAAGAGGTTTAAAATAGGACTGCATTTTGCAATACAGTTCTATGCAGCTAGAGATCGTTACAAGGGGAAGCGACAGGCAAATGAGAGAAAATGTCTTACTTACAGTTAAGAACAATTTAACTTGTTCTAGTTGCTAAGGGGGCATATTTAAAATGTAAATAAAATAAGTAAAAAGCAATGTACCTTCTAAGACTAAAGAAATTACAAAGGATGTTACTTTTTCAAGTTATCATGTTAAGAAAACATGATGGAATCAGACAGATAATTGAAAAATTACTTACTAATTGTCAAGATGTCTTCATCCCCAAATGGTCTAAGAGGACGTTAATCGGTAAGCATTTTGTTTTAGATAAATATTTTTACAGAATGTGCTTTCAAAGTCCCCATTGGAGTCCCATCAGCTGAATCATGTCCCTTTAGAGTCAGACTATCAGAGCTGAGTTCCAGGGTCCTAGGAAATGTTTATGGGTCACGAAGGAACAGCCGTTTGCTTCCCAGACATCAGTGCTCACATCCAGTCAGTCACTTGGTCTCCATAGCTGGGCTACTCTGTACTCTCCTGTGTGGGACACGTCACCAAGGAGTCTGGTCTGGTCGACTTTAGCCTTCTGCCAGTTTTACCGCAAAATACACTCTCAAATTCCTAAAGTTGAGAAATGACCATTAACGTACAATATACACAGACATGAAAACTGTTATCTTCAAAAACACAAATGAAAAAAAAAAAAACCCACAAATGGTTGAAATTAAGAGCTAAACCACCTCAAAATATATAGTTAAGGTGTCACTCACAAACGTATGTCACATCCTGTAAGGGGATACAGATGATAAAAATGGGGATTCAAACATTTGTCTCAAATAGTTACCTTTACGTGTATTTTTATTTAGTTTTCCAATAGATTCTCAAAATGCCTGACCATATTGTAAACCCTTCTGATATTTTTTTAGAAGCAGCCATATTTTTTTGTTATTTTCATTGTGGTAGCACAGACATAAACTTTACCATTTTACCCATTTGTAAGTTTGCAATTCAGTGGCATTAAGTATGTTCACACTCTTGTGCAACCATCACCACCATCCATTTCCAGAACTTTCCACCACCCCACACAGACACTCTGTACCGTGACACACCCCTCCTGCCATGGGCATTTGCTGTCCCCTGCCCCTGCCCCACTGACTGCTCGTGTTAGGCGTGGCAACAGGGCCAGACCAAGAGCTAACTCCCCAACACCCTGCCGGCCGCGGGTCAAGTTCATGACACTACGCCTCTAGACACTTTGTGAAAGGCCTCAATTTTAATGGCTGAGTCAGTCTCAAGCTCACAAAAAGAGAAGGCAGGTGCACGCAAACCACCCGAAGCTCATCGGCCTCCAGGAGACAAAAGACACGGGTCTGCAAGATGCAGAAGGTGGGATGTCCTGCAGGACGCAGTAGTCACGTTACTGAACCCAGCTTGGGTCCGCTCGCCCACGTGCAGCATTACATGTCATGATTAGTTATACTCCGTGACGACTTCAGCAGAGAAGTTTTTTCCATGTAATGTTTTTTGTGTCATTTAATATACTAAATAATCTTCATTAGTTTAATATTTCTCTCTGAGATGCCTCAGGAGCCCTTTGGAAAACTCAAAGTCAGCTAGAGAAGGAAACTTACAACTGCTGTCGAAAGCAGCTCAATATTCCAGGAAAACTTTGCTGTCTTAACGGAGAGAGAAAACCACTTCCCGTCTGCACCAGCTTACTTTTAATAGCGAAGTTCATTTAGTTAATTAAATTCAATCTAATATGAGCCAGTCTTGACCCCATGCAAAACTCTTTCCTTAAGGTTCCTTTTCCACAAACCTCCCATCACTTTCTGTACCCGTATTAGTTCGTCCCTTATTTTTTCCCTAGCCAGAAACAACCAGCTCTGGGACAAAATTATTCTCCCTTTCTCCCTTTAACAAAGATATTTCCATTCTTTTTTGGCTACACCACACGACATGCGGGATCTTAGTTCCCTGACCAGGGACCAAACCCTTGCCCCCTGCAGTGGAAGCGCAGAGTCTTAACCACTGGGCCGCTGGGGAAGCCCCTAGCCCACTTTCTTTACACACTGAAATTCTTCCCTTATTACTTTTAGTAACTTAATTACATATGTATTACAATTTTTAATCCTTAAAAACTTTAATCTCTATTGAAAACCAAGAAGCAAGTAATTGAACTGTTCTTTATTCAGCATGTTTTGATTGGCAAACTTATGAGCACATTCTGTAACCTCTAGAAGCACACGTTTTCCTATAGTACAATTTTGCTCTTTAACGTGGTACAAGACATGTATCTAATAAGCCCAAACATCTTTAGTTTTTTTCTCTCTCATAAGAAGACAAGAGAAGATAAACTTAGACTTCTTGAGCAATCAATGTTCCAGTATTTTACCTTAATGAAAAACGACTTAGACCTTTAATGAATTTCCGTCATATAACTTAATTTAGCAAAACTAAAGTTTCAAGTTACCAAAAATCCGGAAAAACTAATACACGACTATTCCTAAAGAGTTCACCTGAAAGCTTTTATCCCATTTATCTCTATTTTATTACTTATGACAATATTATACAAAGACATCCATCCATCCATCCATCCAGAGATCTCATAGCTTATATTTCAATAAAAAACTTATTAGTTTATAAATTTGATCCCATTTTCCCTCTCTATTGTAAAACAGCCCTAACTGCATAATAGTAGCATAATTTAAGGATCCATTAACAGGCCACTTTTTTCCTGAATCTATGGAGTATCATGGCCAGGCCATGTAACAAAGGAAAATCATTTTTTTTCATTTTATTTGTTTGTGACTGAAAGTGGTCCAGTTCTGGAGAATGCACCCCAAGGGGCTGCATTCAGGAAATAAGCTTGAGTTTCCCATACCAGCACACTTACACACAAGACAAATGCGCGTGCACGCACACACACACACACACACACACACACGCACGAAGAACAAAATCTAATTCCTGCAGGACAAAAACAAAGAGTGAAGTCCAACAATTCCCTCAAGTTCCCAAATGAGGGTTCCTGTTTTAATAACAAACAAAATGCAAATGAAAAGATAGGAAATCATGACCTCACGTGTCATGGCAACTCACCCAGCAAACGTAAAACTTTGTAACAGTTGGAACAAGTTAAATTTACCTACTTGAGTTTAAAAAGGCTCTTTCCCTTTTTTTCCTTTTGATTTGAAGTTCTACTAATTAACCCAGGCTGAAGTCTCAGGCAATGTGGGTTGTGTTTGCATTTCAAAGACATGGTAAGTGTTATGGCTTCAAGCTTTCTCCTAGAAATATTTTTGTTCTCTGAGGGTCAGAATTCTGAGAAAATATTTAAGCCAGCTTTCTCAAACTGCATAGGCAAAAAAGAACCAGGTTTGGAATTTCAAAAGAGTTTCATCTTAACCAATTTTCTCCAGAGTCTGAAGAAAGTTGTGGCCATGTGGTGTCAGAAAAAACATTTTTCTTTTGATAGGAGCATAGCTGAACATTTACCAGTTTAGTAAAATACACCCTAGACTACAAGATGGAACAGAGCTCTGATCACTCATTTCTTAGTTATTCATGGCCGCTGTTGTCAAATGTCAAACAAACCAACCGATGCAATGGAAGACAGTCCCTCAGGGTCGAAGTTCCCTAGTCCCGAAAAGGGAAATTCCCAACCAATGCCCCATCAGAGACAAAGCCAAGTCACCAGGCTTCCCTGGTGGTTAAGAATCCGCCTGGCAATACAAGGGACACGGGTTCGAGCCCTGGTCTGGGAAGATCCCACAGGCCGCGGAGCAGCTAAGCCCATGTGCCACAACTACTGAGCCTGCGCTCTAGAGCCCGCGAGCCACAACTACTGAGCCCACACGCCACAACTACTGAAGCCAGCGTGCCTAAAGCCCGAGCTCCTCAACAAGAGAAGCCGCTGCAACGAGAAGCTCACGCACCACAACGAAGAGCAGCCCCCCGCTCGCCGCAACTAGAGAAAGCCACGTGCAGCAACGAAGACCCAATGCAGCCAAAAATAAATAAATAAATTTGTTTAAAAAAAAAAAAAAAAAAGCCAAATGACCAAGCCTTAGTCCAAAAGGGAAAATCCCAACCAATATTCTGCTATAGAAGTCAATGTGATAGGGAAGAATACTCTGGTGTCACCACACGTGAGTTCCATTACTTACCAAAGACATCTCAACCTGCCAATGCAAGTGCCTCGTTTCTTTTATCACAAAAATCAAAAGCGCTGTGGGCCAAGGATGGCTGGTTGGCGGCAAGGTCTTGGGGCTGCCCCTGAGACAAAGGTGCTCAGACAGCTGCTGAACAGGACCCACCTCAATCACCAACACTGTCCCTAAACCAGATTGGGTCCACTCGCCCTCACACAGTAAAGACAACCTACTGACGCCAGGTTGTGGTGAAGGAAAGTGCAACGTTTATTGCAGGCACCAAACAAGGAGTTCAGATCTTTTGAGCGTTAACACCGATTACTAGACAAGTCTAAGTTCACCTCCTGTCTTCTTATGAGAGAGAAAAACAGCTAGAGATGTTTGAGTTTATTAGATACACGTCTTGTACTACATTAAAGAGAAAAACTGTGCTATAGGACAACGTATGTTTTTAGAGGTGTGTTCATAAGTTTGCCAATCAAAACATGCTGATATAAAGAAAAGTCCAATTACTCGCTTCTTGGTTTTCAGTAAAGATTAAAGTTTTTAAGGGTTAAAAATTGTAATACGTGTGTAATTAAACTACTAAAAGTAATAAGGGAAGCATTTCAGTGTGTACAGAAAGTAGGATATACATTGTCAGTGAGAGAAGGTATAAAGAATGGAAATATCTCTGTTAAGGGAAAAAAGGGAGAATAATTTCGTCCCAGGGCTGGTTTTTTCTGGCTAGGGAAAAAATAATGGACAAACTAATACAGATACAGAAAGTGATGAAAGGTTTGTGGAAAAGGAACTTTAAGGAAAGAGTTTTGCATGGGGTCAAGATTGGCTCATATTAGATTGAATTTAATTAACTAAATGAACTTCGCTATTAAAAGTAAGCTGGTGCAGACTGGAAGTGGTTTTCTCTCTCTGTTAAGACAGCAAAGTTTTCCTGGAATATTGAGCTGCTTTCGACAACAGTTGTAAGTTTCCTTCTCTAGCTGACTCTGAGTTTTCCAAAGGGCTCCTGAGGCATCTCAGAGAGAAATATTAAACTAATGAAGATTATGTAGTATATTAAATGACACAAAAAACATTATATGGAAAAAACTTCTCTGCTGAAGTCATCACAGAGTATAACTAATCATGATGTGTAATACTGTGCGTGGGCGAGCGGACCCAAGCTGGGTTCAGTAACAATTTTTGGCATCCCAGATGGGCTGGAAATCCCATCTGGGTCACCAAAAATTGTTACTGAACTGAATTTGGGTCCGCTCACCCGCGCACAGTAAGGCCAATCTACTGACACTGGGTTGCAGTGAAAGAAAGTGCAGCATTTATTGCGGGTGCCAAACAAGAAGTTCAGGTCTTTTGAGCATTAGCTGCCCAGACTCCTTGTTTGGCACCTGCAGTAAACGCTGCACTTGTTTTCACCGCAACTGGTGTCAGCAAGTTGGCTTTACTGTGTGCAGGCAAGTGGACCCAAATTTGGTTCAGTAACGTTCAGCCTCATCAATAAACAAACAGCAAGGAAAATAGGAAAGGGGAGCCAGAGCAGATTAAAAGGTGCATAAGAGCTACGAACCAAACGCAGTGTTTGGATACCGATTTAAGTAAGTCGACAGTAAAAAGACAGTTGTGAGCCAATCAGAGAAACCTGGACAGGGAGGGAGATTAAGGAAGCTGATGATGACGTGGTTGTGCTTTTAAACAGCCCTTTTCTTTTTAGAGATACATTTGTGAATGAAAATGATATGACAATTGGTAATGCTTTAAAATAATTCAGTGACGGTGGGAGGATGGGGACGTATAGGTGAAACAAAGTTATGCCTGAAGCTGAGTTATTGGACACGGGCGTTCATTATTCTAGTCTCTCCGTTTTTGTGCGTGTATACATTTCTGTAAGTTTTTTTTTTTAAAGCATAGCATTCTTACACAATTAAGTCTAAATGTTTTTATTGTGGTAAAATATATATAACATAAAATTTGCCATTTTTTACCATTTGTAAGTGTACAATTCAGTGGCTTAAGTACATTCACAATGTTGTGTAAACATCACCGTTATCTATTTGCAGCACTTTCTCATCTCCCCAAACTGAACCTCTGTCCCTGTTAAACATGTACCCTCCATCCAACCACCTCCCCCAGTCTCTGGCACCCGTCATTCTACTTTTTGACTTTATGAATCTGATGACTCTAGGTACTTCATGTAAGTGGAATCATACAGTACTTGTCTTTTTGTGTCTGCCTTTTCCCGGTCAGCATCCTGTTTTGGAGGTCCATCCATATTGTGAGGCATGTGTCAGAACTTCATTCCTTTTCATGGCTGAATAGTAATCCATTGGCTGTACAGACATTCTGCTTCTCCATTCGTCTGTTGATTGGATTGTTTCCACCACTTGGATTGTTTCCACCTTTTGGTGACTGTGAATAATGCGGCTATGAACACTGGTGTACAAATATCTGTTTAAGTCCCTGCTTTCTATTCTTTTGGGTAACTGTTTAACTTTTTTTTTTTTTTTTTTGTGGTACATGGACCTCTCACTGCTGTGGCCTCTCCCGTTGCGGAGCACAGGCTCCGGACATGCAGCCTCAGCAGCCAAGGCTCACGGGCCCAGCTGTTCCGCGGCATGTGGGATCCTCCCGGACCGGGGCACGAACCCGCGTCCCCTGTATCGGCAGGCGGACTCCCAACCACTGCGCCACCAGGGAAGCCCCTATGTTTAACTTTTTGAGGAACCACCAGCTGCACCATTTTACATTCCCACCAGCAATCCCAAGGGTTGCAATTTCTCCACATCCTCACCAACACTTGTTATTTTGTTTTGCAATAGCCACAGCTAATGGGTGTGAACTGGTATCTCACATCCATTAAAGTGCTTTTGATTTGCATTTCCCTGATCATTAGTGATGTTGAGCATCTTTAAATGTGCTTATTGGCCATTTGCTTATCTTCTGTGGAGAAACGTCTATTCAAGTCCTTTGCCCATTTTTGAATTGTGCTGTCTCTTTGTTGCTGGACTATAATAGGTTTCTATTTAATTTGTGTCCAGGAAGGGAAGTATAAGCGCTCTCTCTGCTGCCACTGCTCTGACTTTTGAGTCATCTGGAACGGCTGGCGCCCTCCACCTGTCCACACGCTACGTGGCATCCCAGCCACGGCCATCTGCCATTTGCAACAACTGTCTATGCTCAGAAGCTATATCTGCACAGAAGCACATTCTAATTTCCTTCCCAAAGTTTAAAAGGTTTTCAACGGGTCTTAATGCAATGTAAGATGAACCATGGTTTGATACATTGGTTTCTATATTCTGACACCCAAAGCCCAGCTATAAAATACTTGCCTATACTTGAGAAGGCAGAATTGACCTTTGAGAATACCTAAATAGAAGTCAGAAGGAAGAAAACAATCACCTCTCAGATGTAAGAAAGTACTTCAAGAGATTTTTCTAAACAATCATCATAAAATGAGGAGCCCTGGGCACCCGTCTTTATTTTGAATAGTTCTGCCAGCAGTGGGGTTAAGGTGTAGCTCGATCTAGACTCTCACGAGGTTCCTGGGACTCAGTTCATGGGAACTTGGGGTGACCGTGAAAGAGGGAGACAAGTGGACACCTCCCGCCCTTGACTGCGTCAAAGGTAAGCTAGTAATTGTTACTCTGCTCTCTCAATTAGCGTCTATTTCAACGAAACTTAAGTGAAATAGCTGAGTTTTAAGGGATTTTTACAACTCATCAGACACCTTGAGATGACGTCTGGTCAAAGTTGGATATTCACATTAAATTTGTAAATAGGAGAAGGCCAATAATAAAAACTATTTTTAGTGGGCAAAAGAAAGATCGTTCCAATTACATGTCGAGAAATTATACCAGGAAGTCAGGAAGAGGAAGAAGACAGGTGTCATCTGTACAGAGAGACGAGAGAATTAAAGGAAAAGGGTTAATGAAACCAAGAGGGGTGACAGACCTGGGGCCCAGGTGGGAGGGTGCGCCCCCGACACTTAGCCACGCTGAGAGCCCCACAGAGATGGGACAAGGCCAGTCACGGTGGGAGATGCCACGGGGGCTCTGAGAACAACAGGTCTGACAGACAAGAGAGGACAGGAAAGGCCTGAACCACAATTCGTAACCTCAACCTAATAAACATACAGAATTCGCCGAACCGAGAATGCACGTCCTTTCCAAATAAACACAGAATTTTAAAAAACTGACCACATAAGAGGTCACAATGGAAAAGCCCCAACACGTTTTTAAAACTGCCATCTGCACTGATCAGAACGTGAGAAATAAATGTGAGAAACAGATAAAATGCTGTGTCTTATCTACAAAACAGAAACAGACTCACAGACAGAGAACAGACTGGTGGGTGCCAAGGGGGTGGGGGTGGGGCATTGATGGAGTGGGAGCTTGGGGTGAGCAGATGCAAACTATTATATACAGGATGGACACACAAGGTCCTAACCCTATAGAGCGTTACAGTTCCCTGTACAGCACAGGGAACCATGCTCAGTATCCTGTGATAAACCATAATGGAAAAGAATATGAAAAAGAATGTAAGTATATATATACATGTGTGTGTGTGTATATATATATACACACACACACACACAACTGAGTCACTTGGCTCTACACCAGAAACTAACACAACACTGTAAATCAACTACACTGCAATAAACTAAATTTAAAATAAAAAGGACAGAATTCCTACTGCACAGGAAAGGGAGAAGTAACAGTACGGCTGCACCTGATAACTGGGGCTGGTGCGCAAGGACACGTGGGTGCGGGCCGGGCCCCCAGCCCAACTTCAGGTGGAGGAGGGAAGACAAAGCAGGGGGGCAGCGCCACCGTCCTGCCCAACGACTGTGATGGTGACAGGACAGAGGAGAGGGAAGCACAGGGTGACAGACTGCCCCGCAGCCCCAGAGCCTGGCTAGGGTTCAAGGTCACGACCCCAAAATGTCACCTCACAACAACTGCGTCACCAGCGATCCTGGATTGGGGCTGGACCGGGGAAAATGGTGTAGAGGATGTTATTGGGACAAGAGGCAAAATTTGAATTAGATAAGAGTATTACACCAATGTTAAGTGTCCTGATTTTGGCCACTGTATTCTGGTCATGTAAGATAATGTAATATTCGTTAAAAGCACAGATTGAAGTGTTTGGGCATCAAGGCACATGGTGCCCACAGTTTACCATCAAATGGTTTAGACTGCAAGAGACAGAACAAATGGGGCAAAATGTGAACAACTGGGGGTTCTGGGTAAACCTGGGTGGGCACACAAGGAGCTCTTAGCACTCACCTTGGAATTTTCCTGCAAGTTTAAAATGATATAAAAATTTTTAACGACCATAAATAAATACAACGAATCATCTAAGTCCAGGGCTCTGCAGGCACCTTCCGGCCCGATCTCTTCAAAATCTCAGTGCCGCAATAGAAACTGGGCGGTAGGGAGGACTGCTATAGCTCAGAGACAGAAAAACGCCACTGAATGCAACACAGGAGCATGGCTGGGTGCTGGTTTGGAAAAAAATGCAGCCATAAAAGTCACCTTCAGAACATCTGGGGGACATGGGAATACGGACTGGGTAGTAGATGGTATAAGAGAATGACTATCGACCTTGTGAGGTGTGAAAACGGCACTGGCGTTACATGGGAGACACAGGCGTAAATATTTAGAGGTGAAGGGTCATGATACGTCATTGTCTTTGGAATTGTGCTGTGCGTGTGCACGTGTGTGTTAAGCATGGTAAATGTTGACGGCTCAGACTAGGTGAGGGGAGGGCAGGTGTTCAGTGAACTCTGTGCTCAGTAGAAAAATAAAACAAAGGGAACCACCTGCTTGCAGACTCATTTACCTTCTCAACTCCTCCACCTGACGCCTCCTGGGCACTGAAAACCTAGCCCGTCGGACACAGAACGTGGATTCCGCCCCACCCCATCCTGCTTCTCCACACGTCTTCCCATCTCAGGAAACAGCGCCACCCGCCCAGCTGCTCCAGCCAGACACCCCACCGTGGACCCCAATTCCTCTGCCCAGCAGCCCTACATCCAGCACCGCGGGCCCTGGCCAGTCTCAGCAGAGCCGCTGCGGCCTCTGACCAGGGTCTGTGTCTCCACTCCTGCCCACCCCTAATCTCTCCTCCTGGAGTCCAGTCTCCCTGCTGCACAGCAGGGAGAGCCATCTTTGCAGCATGTCAACCAGACCCCACACCGGGATGGAGGTGGTCCATTCACCCTCAACCTGTTAGCCGCTTCCCTCCAGCCCACGGGGTCTCTGTCTTATTCAAGGTGCCCCCAGTGTCTCGGACAGAAGCCTGGTTAGAGTCGGAACAGACCTGTGGGATGAGATGTGTACTGAAATAATTTAGGAAAATCACTGAAGACTTTCGTGTATCACATCTTTCAAAATGTTCATGCAAGTAAGAGGGGGAAAGTCACTGAGGAAACAGGAAGGACACAAGGGTTTAAGCTGCCTACATTCTAATTCCCCCCAAATTGCTACTGACGTCACTTCGGCCTGTTTCTTCATGGGTCTTGTAATCCAACCCAGAAACAATCTACAAATTCAATGTAACTACATTTCAGAAATATTCAGGAAGCCTAATATACATAAAAATTAATGTCCATAAATTTTTAACCTATTTAATCTTTGAGTATAGATAGTGACAGTTAAGTTTTTTTATTGTTGCAAACACCTTCATCATATTTGAATGGATCATATAAATAATAATTTACCACTATTAGGTACACAGAGCCAACCATTAAATCATTTTTTAAAATATAAAAGCTTTATTTTATTACAATAAACCAAGTCTATCGCTAAAAAATAATGTTAAAGAGTAACCACATTATAAATAACCATAAATGATCCAATCAGCACAAACTTGACGCAGGTATTGCTTTAAAAGGCAATTAAATATACAATGAAAATAAGGAACTTGACGAAATTACGAAACACACAAGATGGAAATGCACTTGGGCACAGAAAAGGGAAACGGAGAAGACAAACTCTTAGCACTCAGCCCAAGGGGCCTCATTCCAGGCAGCCTGGGGCGCTCGGCCGGCCGCTCCCCCAGGATCTAGATACAGAAGGCTCTTTTTCAAAATGTTCCACGTTTATAGTGCCAACCTCAGCTCGGTTCTCTAATCAGACCCGTGCTGCCGTCAACGGCAGCGACTACACGACAGCAGGGACCAGCAGCAAAACCAGGCCGCTCTTCACTAAGGCCTCATCCCACGCGCCCTGATCCCCAGAGAAATGAGGCCGGTACCTGGACCCAAGGTCCCCCCAAGGAAGAGCACAGAAGCCAATGTAGGGAATGTTCTCTCATCTGAACCCCCAAGGAGGGGGCAGGTGGGACCCTCACTCACACCCAGCATCCGCTCCCACCTGGAGGGCTTGCAGGGAATCAATGGCTCCTCGGCCCAGACAGACAGGGTCAAGGTCGAGCTGGCTGTCCTAAGGAACGGAGATGCTCGAGCCCCTGAGCCCCCACCCCGATCCCCCAGGCCGCAGTGTTTCTCTTCTCTGCCTTCTGAACATGTTTGAAATCCAGATTATTTATTTGACATTTAGTTGCCTCTTTTTTTTCCCTATTTGTGCTTTATCCCTTTCACAACATCTTCTGAGGGGGGAAAAAAAAAATCATACCCTACAGGCAGGTCTCTGAAACCCCTTTAAGCCCCCAAACAATCCACTGCACAGAGCAGGGCCCTAACTGCCAGCTGACCACACATCCAGGCTGTGGCTAGCACCTTGATAAGTGACGAGCAGGGCATTATTCACACTGGACTCAGCATCGGACGTTTGGTTCCAGGAAACAAAGGACAGTTTGGGACATCTTAGAGGAAAAAGGATAAATAACAACACGGACACATTTACAGGATTCTGAAAATATCCTGGCCTAGATACTAACCTTTTTGAAAGAATCCCCGTGTCTTTCTTGAATGTACTTCAGGAACGCTGTGGTCCACTGCAGCGTCGTCGCCTTGTCCGTCTCGGCGTTGCAGAACGGGACTAAAAGATTCAACTCATCACAACAAATGCGGATTCTGCGCCTACGGTCAAAACCCCAAGTGGTCACACAGAGAAGCTGAAGCGGAACGAAGGAACAGAGCAGGTGTCTGTGTGTCTTGAGGAATCAGCTCGCGGCCTGGCCACTGAGAGCGCAGGAAGGGCAGGCCCTCACCTCGGGTCTCCCCTCTACAGCGGCCAGCCCACCCTCAGCTGCCCACTAAGCCCAGTCACGCTCCCTGGAAAGTTTCCTGTTTACTTCTCCTGGGCCAGGAGCAAGGACCAGGTCCAAGTCTCTAGACCAAGGATGGACCCAAACCCCCCGAAACTGGAAGCAAAATTGTGTGTGTGTTTCTTCTGGGCAGGACATTCTTTCACTCACCTGCCCCCCAGGTGCCAAGGAAGTCACAGAAGCTAGGATTCACAGCTTTGATTCTCCAAGGCGCCCCGCTTCATAAGGGACCACAGACTACCAGCCTGTGAATATCCCCAAATCCAGCCCTTTCAGGGATGACTTACATCCCACCTGGAGTCTTAGACCATTTTTAACTTTCACGTATTACATTCAGGTAATACGGCCCTTGTTCCTATTTCCCCACCTGTACACTCAGAACTCTAGAGCAACTTTGTAAGGTAACAACAACAGCAGGAATTCACTAGATGCTCTGCAGCTGCAGGCACTGGGCCAGACACTACATTTCAGCTTGTTTAATTCCTGTGTCCCATCTACGCAGTAGGTGATATCCCTATTTTATAGATGAGAGACTCAGGTGGAGAGGTAAAGAGTGTGTAGGAAGTTGTTAAACTAGGAAATGGCAGAGTAAGGATGAAAACTTTTACCGTCAACACGTAGTACGTATAAGGCTTTTTTTCAGATGGTAGGTATTCAGTAAATGTTTATTAAATAAATATAAACAATGCCCATTATAATTCGCGGTGAGCTCAGTGATGCCCATCGCTTGGCCTGTATGTGCGGACACATCCTTAGGAAAGGTATCTAGCTGCCTAGCTTTAATATATCCCTTTAAATAAATAAATTTCCACTGCTCAACACTGTAGGTTCAGAGATGAATATCTGTCTTGCTCAATGCTCTATTTCCTGAGCCTAAAACAGAAACTGGTACAAAGCACTCAACAGATGACGAAGTTAGGGATTCATCCCGTACCCAGCTATAACAGAAAAATTAACCACCTTTTGCTTCTCCACAGAGCAGCACAAATAAAATCCACAGATAAAACAACTTACATAAGCTGTACCTTCCTCCTTCTTCAATATCCTTAAAAGAGCCAAGCAAAACTGAGTAGGCCAGTACGCAGGCGGCCCCCCTCCCAGGAAGGCTGCCCCGGTCAGCACCTGGGAACTTAGATTTCGGGGGGGTTCCCACCACCGTTGGCCACTGGCTTATAAACACCAGCTTTCCTTCTGGGCGTCTGGGACTTGGCCGCGTGCCAGGTAGGGAATGCCCCCCCCCACCCCCACCCCGACCAGCCCCCAGTAGGATCCAGGGCCCTGAGTCTCTAAGGAGCTTTGCTGTCCGGGAACATGTCACCAGTGCTGGGGGGTGACAGGCATCCTGAGTGGCTCCGCTGAGAGGTGTTCTGGGGAGCTGGCGCCTGGGGCCCCTAGACCTCTCCCCATGCGCCTCTGCCGACTTTGCTGGGTTCTTCGTCCAAAATAAATCGAAGCCATGAGTCCTCCTAATGAATCATCAGACCTGGGGGTGGTCTCGGGTACCCCCATCCACCTAGCAAAGCACGGTGGCCACTGACTCTAGCCAGCTTTCCCTGCCTTGAACACAGAAATGGCTACACCATTGTTTTCCACAAAAAGGCGCCCGTCACCACCACCGACCACATCAGCTCGGCGTCTAAGACAGCTGTACGCCACCGACGCCACACATTACCTTCTGTCTCTTTCCATGCGGTTGTGCCTCTCCCTGCGCTGGGACCGGCCCCGCTGGGGCCCGCTCTGGGTCTGCTCCCCGAAGGTGGCCTGGGACAACTCCACCGACTGCCAGGCACCCTGCGCTGCTGCGGAGCCTTCACCCACATTCTGGAGCTCTCCCAGGGCTCTTCGTTCTAGGTTTGTGTCCAGCTGACGTATCCTACTCCGACTCCTCTTGCTTATTGCTTGCTTACACAGCGCTTCTTCTTTGCAAAAGAAGGAAAAAGTGGTATTTTCATTTTTCTGTTCTTCTAAACTTACCCTCGTGAATGCTGAATATATTTTTTGGTATTTTCGATCCAAGATATAAACACCCCAGGTATTCCGTAATCAATACAGCTTATACAGCAATACAGTCAAAAGTCCCCCTTTTAAATCAACAGGCATTTTAACTGTCATCTATGAATAAAAAAACCAAGAAGTTGTTTGATTTTTCTGATATTCAGAATGGGGAAAAAAACACTTGAAATATTTTCTCCAAGAGATTTTCTTGATGTGCAATTATCCTAATAGACAACTGATATTCTAACTGCAATGCTCAGAAGAGGACAAAACCTAAGTGGTTTAGGATTAAACATGCCCTCACCTTACAAGTGAGATTCCCCCCCACAAAAGGAGTAATCACATCATACCTTTGACCTGTGCTACAGAAATATGTCAAATTTCTATCAAAGTACAGCAGGCGTCTAATTAGTACCTGCGGTGATGTGCATTCCCCAGGTACCGTACAAAGCCAAACCCTCTACGGTGAAAGAACCCCTTAACACACATTTCAGAATGGTGAGAACTTTTCAAAAGACATAGAGAGGAATTCGCAAGTATCGGTAATACTCTTCAGCTGAGTAGTCAGTACAGGGACTATTTTAACATTAACCTTTCTACCTTACAAATGTTAAGGTATACTTTCGCGAGCAATGTCATAAGAACAATGGAAAACTAATCACTGGCGTGGGAGAAAGAAGGAGAGCTGCATCCCTACCCTGTCTTTATCAGCTCTCGAAGAGCTGAGTGTAAGCTGTGTTATTGTTGGATAGCTCGAAAAAGAATGTTTTCCAGGAAAAACGGATTGAGGGTTAACGTCAGGGGTAAGCAAAGTTTGCCTTCAGAAGTTTATTTCTAAAACTTTCTGTATCACCTTATGGCCTCTTGCTCCCAACTCAATCCTCTGCCCATCTGCAGATCGTCCTCTAAAGGTCTGAGCGGATTTCAGACTCCTGCCTCACTCATGAAGTATGAAATAAGAGAAAAAAAAAAAAACCTGAAAGTGCTGTCAGTAACTTGAAGGTAACGAAAATGTACCTAAGTCTATCATTTTTCTGTTTAAGGAGGTTACTGTTAAGAAAAAGCAGCCCCTAAACTCAACGTTTCCAGGCCAAGTATAAACGTGATGTTCAAAATTCGCAAGGATGTTCAAAGTGAGGTGACTGGGCAGAGGGACGGAAGGATTTCTAAGACGCAAGCAGGCTTCCGAGATCATTTCATTTGTTTATAAACCACCTCTCTCCCCTCTCCCACCCATGGCCAAAAAAAAAAGGGGGGGGCAAAGACATCAGGCAGGAGGAGAAAGCACCTGCCAGCCTCTGTTTTATCGCTTACCTCCTACTTTAATCCAAACCTGCTCAGGCAAAGCTTTGTTTCTACTACCCAAAGTCTGTTTAGTGGATTCAATTTCTTGCTGATAGCAGAAAGAAAATGCTCTCGGCAATCCAATATCCTGATGCTTGGTAGCTTCAAGTACAGAACATGAGTTACTAGAACTCTGGGAAAAAAATGAAGCAACAGGAACTTTATCAACAGGTGACAATCTCCTCTCTACGTACAAATAAAATGCACTTTAATAGAAGTAACGTCAAAGCTATTCACATGAACTTGAAGAACTTTAGGTGCACTAAGGAGTTTTAAATATCCCCGAACCACATAAATACTCTCGATTTAAAAAAGTTATTGAGCTCAATGAAAGAAACAAAAATCCTTGGGGCCTAACTAAAATACAATTTATCCATTTAATACAGAAGAGCAAAGCTTCGCAAATCATTTTCCCTACCTGTGTTTGTGAAAGATTAGAATTTCCACTAGCAGAGCAACTATTTGCAGTAAACAGAGGGTATGTAAATTGCAGAGCAGTGGCTGCAGCAGCAGTTTTATTTTTCACTAATGTTGTACATTTGTTTTGTTGCTGATGGAGAGGAACATTCATTAATTCGGATGGATGGCGAATAAGAGTTACCAAACTGCCAAGACAAAAGAAACCCAGAAACACATGAAGAGCATGTGGCAGGTAAGTTTCCTGAAACACCACAATCACTAACTATCACACTCTAAAGGCTAACATTTGATTTTCTAGATAGGAACTTGAATCTGTTACCATGAATGCCCCCCATCATGGAAATCTCTACAGACAATTATCAGCTAGTGTTGTAGGGGACAAGTTCAAACTTTCTTCCTCACATTGGAAGGTGTGGCTGTGTGTCATCTTTTAGTTACACCTCCCTTCCCATCACACTTCTGACACCAATCTGTTTTTTTGGCCATCCTCCAAAATCTGACGACTATGGGCAAAATGGGGAAAACTACAGGGTGGGGACAGACAGGAAGCTGAGGAGACACCCTAGCAGACAGGCGGCTCCTCTCCGACAGTTGTTGCTGAGAGATCACTTATGGGCTGGCAGTCTGGCTGAAGGATGAAGCTGCATTTTACACTCAAAACCTCACAACGTGACGTCTTTCCTCCCAGGGGATGCATCTGTGCAAGATGAGGTCAGCCTCAACCTGAGTCAACAGAGGGGGAAGCAGAGGTCTCTCCTGACATTTAGGTGAGTGATTTGGGGGCAAAACCTTTGTTCCTCAGGAACATGTGTGCACTTATCTCAACTCATCTCTCTTCCGCATGCAGACGCTGAGTGCACACTGCAAAGGTGATGCTGCAGGCTGCGTACTTAATATCTGCTTGCTGTGCTTCACAGACCACACAAACTTTCAGCTCGGCCTCCAGACCCACTGAGGTCTGCTCCCTGTTAAGATGCGAGCTGCAGTGAGGCCGCTGGCCTCTGCAGAGAACCCTGGTCTACGTCCAGACCCAGGCTGGTGCTTCTCTGCACAGGACCCTGGTCTACACCCGGACCCAGGCTAGTGCCTCCCTGCAGAGGACCCTGGTTACACCCGGATCCAGGCTGGTGGCCTCTGCAGAGGACCCTGGTCTATACCCGGACCCAGCCTGGTGCTTCCCTGCACAGAACCCTGGTTTACACCCGGACCCAGGCTGGTGCCTCTCTGCAGAGGACCCTAGTTACACCCGGCCCGCTCCCTGGGGGATGCACCCACTTGTTGAGCGCCATGCCGGGCTCGGGGGGATCCGCGCCGCGCGGGGCTGGCGGGGACTCGGCTGGGATGCTGTTGAAGCGGTCCTCCAGGCGGACGCGCACGGCCGACTTGGCCCGCGCCTCGGGCGCGCCCTCCACGTTCTCCTTGCCGGCGCCGTCGGGCGCCTTGGGCCGGGGTGCGCCGGCGCCCGGGCCGTCGGCGCACGGCGTCTTCTCGGCGGCGGGGGGCGCGCCCGCCTCGCCCAGCAGCATCATGCGCAGCTCCTGGAAGTCAATGTGACCCAGGCACTGGTTGGCGCCCGCGAAGCCGCCATCGGCCAGCGCAGGCGGGCACAGCATCGGGTACACGGGCGGCGCGCCCCCCGCCGCCGCGCCCCCGGCCGCCGCGAAGCCCCCCGCCGCCGCGCCCGGCGCCGCCGCCGCCAGGAAGGCCGAGTTGAGGCGCGTCTCGAGCTCGCCGTCGGCCGCCGCCGCCTCCATGTGCGAGTAGAGGATGTGCTGCAGCTGCGTGTACTCGATCTCGGTCATCTCCACAAGGCTCAGGTCGGTGGTCGTGAAACTCAGCCCCGCCTCGCCCAGCGCCGCGTCCGCGCCCTCGGGGCCCGCCGGCCCGCCCGTCTGAGGCGGCTCCGGTTGCCCGGGGCCCGACATGCCGGCGCCAACGGCGTAGGGTGCGCGGGCAGGCCGGCGGGGCCAGGCCGGGCGGGCGGGGTCGCGGAAACCGCCGGCCGCAGCGCGCCTGCGCCGCCCGCCCGCAACGGCAGCCCCTCCCCGGCGCGGCCCTGCCCCCGCCCCGCGGCCCCGCCCCACGGCCCGGCCACACCAACCGCCCGCCGCGCCTCCGCCGCGGCGCCCAGTCCCAAGCTACGCGCGCAGGTCTGGGGCGTGGGGTTCGGGCGGCGAGGCTGCGGCGCGCGGGGCCAGGCCGTCCAAGTCCAGTGCCTGAGGGGCCAGACCACCCGGGTCGAGTGTCCGCAGGGCCGGGCCGCCCGGATCCCAATGTCCAAGGGGCCAAACGCCCAAGTCCAGTGTCCGAGGGTCAGACACCTGGGTCGAGTGTCCGCGGGGCCTCCCAGGGCCTGGCCGGGTATCAGGGCGCATGCAAGAGGCGCCTCTCCAGGTAACGCTTCACCACGAGTCCACGTATCCAGGGGGTGCCGCGCGGTCCCCCCCTTCTCGGGACACGAGGCCTACAGTAAGCCCGAACAGTAGACAGGTGAGACAGCGCCCCCAAATACAGGTGTGACAAGGCAGGCTGTACGTAGGTGAAAACTCAGTCAGATAAATAAATACACGTGGTGCACCGTTCCTCCTAGAACCGGCAGGGCTCGTGTAATCAATGCACTCGACAAACACTGGCCAGTGATGGGCTAGAATGCACATGCCATGTGGGTTCATCCTTTCCAAGTGTGCTCTTCAGCGGTAGTGTATTCACATCCTATCACCACAATCAGTTTGCGAACATTTTCGTCACCCCAAGGAACCCCATACCCATTAGCGCTCCCTACCCACTAACCTTCTTTCTGTCCCTATGGGTTTGCCAACCCTGGGTACGTCCTATAAATGGTATCATAGAATAGGTGGTCTTTAGAAGAATTATTTTTGTGGGCTCAAAATAATTACTGTACCCACCTCTCACCCTTACCCCCATCTCAACCAGTGGTTGTTTTCTGTATAGGAACCACGTGGTTTAAAGAAAGGCCTGTGATTTAGGCAGTTTTCTTCCATCAGGCTCTGAATTGCTCATTCTGTCAGAGCTCAGACATCTATGGAGTGCTAGTCATTTCTTCTGCAGTATCTTTTCTTTGAACAATATAAGATCATCCTGCACTTCCCTGGAGGTCCAGTGGTTAAGACTCCGTGCTTCCGCTGCAGGGGGTGCAGGTTCCATCCCTGGTAGGGGAACGAAGATCCCACATGCCACGTGGCACAGCCAAAAAACTTTAAAAAAAAAGTAAAAAAAAAAATATATATATATATATATTTGCTTTTCTTTCTGTCCACTTAATATGTCCCCAGTAGGAAAATGATGGACCGCTTACTCAATAAAATGTATCAGGTGTGGGGGAAAAAACAAGAGCACTTTTTCTCACACCTAACATAAAAATTAGTTTCAGATCATCAAAATACCTAAATTTAAAAAGAAAATTATATAACTACTAAATATATAGGATGATATCGATAAAATCTTTGAGAAGATTCTAAGCGTGACATCAACACAGACCATAATGTGCACAGGCTCGCCCTGGGGATCTTGTTTAAAAGCAGATTCTAATTCAGCAGGCCTAGGTGGGACCCGGAATGCCACCTTTCTAAGGAGCCCGCAGCTGACGTGTGTGCCGCTGATCAGTTGACCCCACTTTGAGCAGCAAAATCACGGAGTATGGTGAAATTTACAATGTTTAAAAAAGAAAATAAAATCAAGATTATATGCGACTTGGTTTTTCGCTTATTGGAAATAAAGACCATTGACACCTACGTTGTTTTTTGTGTTTCTTGATTTGGGCGGGTTCCTTGCAGATAACAGTTTTGAGCCCTCTTTTATTTAGACATGAAACGTGAGAATGATCTGGCTTTAGTGGGACTTATTTTATAAATAAAATGTGAAGAAAATAGAAAACATGTTTTTTTCAAACTCTAAACGTGGCTCCAAGTGGTTCTGGTCTAGGCCTCCAGGGGTAGCCCTCCTCAGCTGAGGACCCTAGCTGAAGAGTCAGGCAGAGCCCGGCGGAGCAGGTCAGGGTGGGAGAAAGGCCCCACCTGGGCTCCCCTGAGCTAAGAAGTAAACATGCAAAAAGATAAATAAATGAATAAGTAAACAGCATCATGGACCGATGCGAAGGGCTGGCTTTCGAGAACAGGAGGAGCTGCTCTGTGGACAGGCCATCGTGCAGGGGGAAACCCCCGGTGGGTGGCAGAGTCAGTTTAGTGGCTCCGGACTAACGGCCGGAGACCCAAGCACAGCATCCACATGAGCCTCAAGGAACGCGGGCGAGCATCGGACGTGACGCCGTTGTACAAACATATGGATTCGGTGAAAGCAGCAGGGCTGGAGAGCAAAATGCAGACATTACAGGAAAAGAAAACTACAGAGCAATACTGGACAGGAACAGATAGGCAGACATTCTTAACACAAGCTGAGCAAATTGAATCCAACAAGATTTTTTAAAAAGAATAACTCATCGTAACCAAGTAGTGTTTTTTCCAGGGATGCAAGTTTTGTTTACATTTGAAAATCAACCAGTGTAAATTACTATATTCATAGAGCAAAGTGAAAAGCCATATGATTACCTCAAAAATGCAAAAAAAAAAAAAAAAAGTGGCTGGCAAATCTAACATCCATTCCCAATCAAAATTCGGCAAACCAAGCATAGAGGGCAAGTTCCTCAACCTGATAAAGGGCGTGCATGAAATTACCACACTTCACATCATGCTTAAGTGGCAAAAGACGGAATGCTTTCCCTCTCGGTGAGGAAAAAGGAAAGATGCCCACTGTCACCACTTCTGTTCAGCATGTGCTGGAGGGTCTACTCGGCGTGACAGGGCAAGAGAAAGGAGCGTGCAGGTGGGAGGACGAGAAGTGGAACTGTCTACTTTCTCCCTAGGCAGCACGATGACCTAGGGAGAAAATCCTACAGAACCTACAAAAAAGCCAGTGAGTTCAGCGAGGTCGGAGAACACAACAACATACTAATACCAGTCACGTTCCTATACCCTAGCGGTGGACATGCAGGCCCCGCAATTAGAGTACACTAGCGCCTACAATCACTCAGCACACACCGAGGTGTGAGTTTAACAGGATACGTGTAGGACATGCATGTTGAATAGCATACAGGGTGGTTTCACTGCCCTAAAAGTCCCCTGTGCTCTGCCTACCCATCCCTCTGCCCCTTTGCCCCCTGGCAGCTGCCCATCCTCTTACTGTCTCCATAGTTCTGCCTTTTCCAGAGTGTCATAGAGGTGGCTTCATACAGCCTTTTCTGATTGGCTTCTTTCACTAGCTAAATGCATTTCAGGTTCCTCTGTGTCTTTTCATGGTTTGATAGCTCATTTCAGTTAGTGCTGAATAATATTCCATTGTCTGTGTGGGATACCGTTTATTTATCCGTCATCTGCTGATGGGCATCCTGGTTGCTTCCAAGTTTCAGCAACTATGAACACAGCTGCTGTAAACATCCGTGTGCAGGCTTTTGTGTGGACCTGAGTTTTCAGCTCCTTTGGGTGAGTACCAAGGAGTGTGCTCCTGGAGCGTATGGTAAGCGGATGCTTAGTTTTGTAGGAAATAATCGAACCATCGTCCAAAGTGGCTGCGCCACATTCTGAATTCCCACTGGCGTGAGCGAGAGCTCCTGTCACCCCACATCCTCAGCCCCATCTACTGTTGTCGGCATTGCATGCTTTGGGCAGTCTAAGAGGTGTGCTTGACGGCCTTCTGAAGACTCAGTTACCGTGCCAGCTAGGTGGCAACCCCGCGCAGGGCAGGGCGGGGGCGATGTCTCCCGGGACACGGTCTGGGCTCCGCAACCCGCGTTGCTCTCGCTCCAGGATTGCTGGATCTGGAATCAAGGGGTGCGAATGGGGTGCCCCTCTCCCTATTACCTCTCGTGATGCCCCGCAGAGTCTGTGCTTCCCGTTCTGTGACTCTCGGTTCTAGAGGGCTCAGTCCCGAGGGGAAGAGAGCTTCCTCGCGGGGACGCAGTGAGGCTTCCTGGGGCCGTCGGTGGAGGCTGTGGCCTGGCCACTTGGGACTCTTCAGGCCCAAAGCAGGGGTGGCAGAGCCCGACTCTCACGGGTGAGGAACTAGAGAACCCAGGTCCTCTTCGTCCTCCAAGCCGGTGGACGGCCACAGCAATGCCCTCGGGCCCGACGGCTGAGGCTCAGACCGGGCAGGAGCGAAGGTTTGGGTCACCCACCAGGCCACGAACCCCCAGCAGCTGCTCGAGGGCCCAGGGAGCGTGGACGGGGTCATGGAGGAGGGTCTTTGTCGGTACCAGCGCCGCGGCTGCCACCAGGAGTGACGGCTGTGACAGCCGCACCTCGTCCTGCTTTTGATGGAAACGTGCCTGCGTGTTTATCCACCGCACGCTTTTGTTTTCTCCTCCTTGCTCGTCCCTGATCGCGTAGGATGCGACGAGAATGGCCGGCCTTATTCCCATGGTCTGCAGGACCGGGAAGCCCTCCCAGAAGCGACGGGAGATCCGGTCCCCTCTCCTGGGGGCGGGGACAGTGGCGATGGGGGCGTCGTGTTGGGCGGGAGGTGAGTTTGTGCCTGTCTTCCTTTGGGAATTTGGCTCAAAGGGCGGCTGTAAGCAAGGCACGGAGGCGCGCAGGGGGCCGAGATGATGGGCAGGGGGTGGCTAGCCGGGCCCTTTTTCTTAGAAGCCCCTCTGCTGCGTGTTCGCGGTTGAGGGGATCAGCAGAGACAGTTCTGCATGACATCTGGAGACCAGAAGAGAAGCGACAGCCGCACTGATTTTTCAACCCAGAGGTCGACCTGGGGTCACGTGCGGGGCTGTCGCCTTGTTGGGGGCAGTGTCCCCACTGGCCACGCCGCCTCCCGGGATCCCTCGGGCCAGGTGTGCCTCTAACCTTTATGACAAAGTGCGCCAGCTTCTCAGGCCGGATGTCCGCACCGTCCAGGCTGGAGGTAGAGAGAAACACGTGAGAGAGGATAGTCCATCCTCGTGGGGCCCGGCCTGGCCTCACCTCGCCCTCCACACCCTCCCGTCTGCCCGTCCTTCCCGTCCAGCTCTGGCCGCAGCAGCTCCCACAGCCGGGGCTAAGCCCGCAGACCAAGCCCTGATGCATCCCGCATCCCTGTCTCCCTCTTCGCTCCCTCCCGCCCTCTCTGTCTCTCTCTGACCCAGATAACGAAGAGACGGTGAGACCCACGGCGCCGGCGTCTGTAAACCATTTGCTGAGCATCTCATTGCTGTGATTTGTGAGTTTTGTTCGCTCCTTAAGGAGTAAAAGAATCGGAGAAGCCTTTGTTAGAGATGTGATTTCAACCAGCGGCTTAGGGGCATTCGGTTAAGTACCTTTGTGACCGATTTCTAAATATTTGGAAAAACTGTTCAGTATTTAATTTGGTGTTTAAGTGTTTGATATTGTGTTTAAATATCTCTAAAAATATTGTTTAATAGATGAGAAATAGGACATTGAAGAAAATACGAGTTTCCTTCTGCTTGCTCGAAAGTTCCTCAGCTATTAAAGTATTGATTAATCACACACGCACACGCACACGCACACGCACGCACAGAAGGAAAGACAAACCAAAGGAAAGTTTAAGGCAACTGCTTTTGAACTTCCAAGGAAATGAACGTGAGTTTGAACTCGCGGGGTCAAGAGATGAACACTCGAGTGACGAGGGGCAGGGCGGCAGGAGTCAGAGGCCAGCAGAGGCGGGGAAGGGCCGAGTCTTCAGTTAAAACCGCAAAATCACAACACAGTAAAAGCAGCAAGTGGTGGACCCGGTGCTGGAGAGAATCGGGTCCGAATACCCAGCAGGGTGGAGGGATTCCAGGACTGGCCTAGAAAAAGGCACGATGCAGCAGGACGCCGGAGCCAGGGATGCACAGGGCCGTCCTGACGGGGGTGATGGCGCGGCCGAGAAAAGCAGCACAGAGGGACCCGAGGCTGCTGCACGGGGCTCCCCCTCCCTCTGCCCTCCTCCTCCCTCCCCACTCCTTGTTTTCTAAACAAAAGGAGAGCGTCCCTTTACTACTTGATTACACGGGTGGGGATCTTTCCTGAAAACCAAGAGCGCGCCACTCCAGATGAAAGGATGCACGTCGTCCAGGGAGAGAAGCGTGACTGCGGCCGGTTCGCCTTCCAGACGTGAGCTGCTTTCTTTTCGGTCCTGACACGTGTGTGCGTGTGTGCCAGTGTGTGCGCATGTGTGTGCGTATCCGTGTGCATGTGTGCGCGCGGGAGCTGGGGCTTATCCCTGGGAGCTGCCAGCCTAGCACTTGGTCTCCCTGTGCGTCTGGGTGTTGCTCACGGTCAAAGTCACAAGTGCAAACAGCCATGCCTGCAGCGCTGCCATCGGACAGGACGCCCCCGTCCCCCAGATGCCTCCCTCGTGCTGCCCCTTAGAGGCCCCCCGCCCCACCCTGTCTGCAACCTGCCCCCTCCAGCATGTCCCTCAGGGGGGCCTGCGGCCAGTGGCCTTGGTCTGGGGCCTCTCTCACTGGATGCACTTCCCTCCTCCCCGTGGCTCGGCCACTATCCACCCCCGTGTTGACTGAAGGGCACCTGGGTGGTTTCCTGGCTTAGGCAACTGTGAATAAATCACTATAAGTACTTGGGTTCTCATCCCCTTGGGGTGACATTGCCCTCACTGATGACGCGTGCTTTGGGGTGAATGTCTAGCGGGGGGTGGCCGGCTTGTGTGGAATTTAATGAAAAGTCACTGATTGGAAACCCAGAGCTCTTCTCCAGGGCGGTGCCACCTTCCCTCCCCGCCACCCCGCATCCTCGCCAGCACGTGCTACAGTCAGTTTTCTGACCCTTTACATAAAGGGACACCCTGGGGTGGTGTCCACAGTGGCTGAATTCCTCTTCTTTTTCTCTGGCAGACCCTGATACCCTGATTTGCTGCCTTGCAGCCAGAGGTGGCCGGGTGCCAACCTGGCCAATGAGGTCAAACCAGACATTTGAAAGGGGAACAGAGGCTCTGTTGCTCCTGCTGGTTCCCTCCTATAACAGTGAGGTGATGACATGACGGCTGCAGGGGCAGGCTTCTTGCAAACACGAGGACAAGAGTCATGAGCTGAGGATGCAGAGCACGGGGGACCCTCAGTGACACTGCAAGCCACCAGGGCTGCCTGCCCCACCCTCGTGTGAAGCTCAACGATGGAAAAAGTCTCTGTGCTTCCTTGGTGACCCCCCACCTGAACACCAGCAACATGGGTACAGGAAAATTGGGCCAGAAACACCATTAAGAACACTTGTCTCCAGACGGCAGCATTTGGGAGATCTTGATTTTCTTGGTACACCGCTTTCATTTCCCACATTCTGGGAACACACAGGACCCCACAAATCTCCAGGGAGCCCACATTCTCTGGAAAGTAGAAGTTAGAAAATTTTGAACAACGTGAAAAATGTAAATGATGCTTTCTTTTTTAATAAATATATTTATATTTTTTAATTTTTGGCTGCGCTGGGTCTTCGTTGCTGCGCGCGCGCTTTCTCTAGTTGCGGCGAGCGGGGGCTGCTCTGCGTTGCGGCGCGCGGACTTCTCATTGCGGTGGCTCCTCTTGTTGCGGAGCACGGGCTCTAGGCGCACGGGCTTCAGTAGTTGTGGCTCGCGGGCTTCGTTGCTCCGCAGCATGTGGGATCTTCCTGGACCAGGGCTCGAACCCGTATTCCCTGCATTGGCAGGCGGATTCTTCTTTTTTTTTTTTTTTTGCGGTACGCAGGTCTCTCACTGTTGTGGCCTCTCCTGTGGCGGAGCACAGGCTCCGGACGCGCAGGCCCAGCGGCCACGGCCCACGGGCCCAGCCGCTCCGCGGCATGTGGGATCTTCCCGGACTGGGGCACGAACCCGTGTCCCCTGCATCGGCAGGCGGACTCTCAACCACTGCGCCACCAGGGAAGCCCGGCAGGCGGATTCTTAACCACTGAGCCACCAGGGAAGTCCTAAATGACGCTTTTGATGAATACTTGATACCTTTGGGAAATGCCCAGGTTATAAGAAGTGAAGAAAAGATACAAGAATGTATAGAATCCCAATTTTGTAAAAAAAAATAGAGGGAAAAACAGATTACGGGAAAAGATACAGATGGCTGCCCGTGGTGACCACTGGGTGGAAAGTGTGGGTGGTGTTGGAGGGCCTCCCCTTTCCTAAATGTCTGATGGGAAGCAGGCGTCAGAGCCATCCCAAGCCAGGAGCTCCCATCCCCACCCTGAGGGGCCTGGGTTGGAGGCTGGGGCTCCTGCCCTGGGGCACCTGCCTCCTCAACCCTTGCTCAGGCCCCTTCAAGGGCATAGCCAGATGGTCCCCGTCGCTGTGCCTCGCCCTGCTGTCTCCCTGGCCCTGGACCTGCTGGTGCGGGGGTGGGGAGGGTCCGGCCCCTGGGGTGTGATCCTCCCTTGGAGGCTGCTTTCATCCTCCCTGACAGTTGCCTCTGCGGAACTGGATGGGATACGGGGCCCCACCAGGCACCGCGGCCCTCGAGGCCTCAAGCGGGAGGGAGTCCTCATGCCAGGTTTCCGGAGAGCCAAGCGCTGCACGGCGCACCTGATTGTGTGTGAGTGACTTTGGCTAAACGGGGTCACGGGTTGGAGCCGTCAGGTCTGGTCCTGGAGGAGAGCAGGGGTAGTTGGCAGGGTAAGGACGGAGCAGCGGACGCCACGGGAGTATTCTGTGGAGCAGATAAAGCAGGGCTTGGGGAGGATGCAAACATCCCAGCTGTACTCAAGGGACTGAGGATTTTAAAACTTGCGCGTGTTTTCCCCGACGTTTTGGGGAAACTGCTTGGACAGCAGCCTGCAGGCCAGAGGGACTCACGCATTTTGGAGCCGGGCACCGTGCCCAGCCCTGCTCGCGTCTATCCTGCAGGATTCGGGATTTCCTCTTTGGCAGGACCTAGCCGTAGGGCGGTCTTCCCCAAGGTCGGGCTAGCGCTGTGGGCTCTCCGTAGACGAGCGGCCACCCTCCTGGCCTCGCCTGGCCCGACGCCTTTCTGAGGCGGCAGTGATGGCGGCGTCCCCTCGCGGGACCCCCGCTTTGCGGCACTCAGCCGGGAAACCAGACGTTAGGTTACTGACTCTCCAGCCCACAGGGGTAGAGCCTGTCCTGCCCGAGGGGTGCTCTCTGCGTGTCTCGGCTCATGGCGGGAGACGGGTGCACAAACTTGCTGCGAAGCTAAATGCTGGTACAAGGGCCACCAGGATGGGGCCAGTCACTGGTGGCCCTGAAGTTCAAGGGCAAGGCCGACACCTCTGTCTTCTCCTCCCAGCCGCGGCCGCTTCCCTGACCTGAAGGCTCCGCATCTGCTGGCACAGCCCCTGCCACTTATTCCACCCGGCAAGGCGCCTGGGCCACCAGCTCCGCCTCACCACACGCTCGTGACCAGCCCGGTGCTCCTTTAAGGCCCGAGTCAGCGGCCGGGGACTTTTGGGTGCCTGCCGACCCTGCCGGTACCGCCTGCCCCACGTCTCTGTCATCCCGACCGTGCGCTTCTCTGTCCTTCCCTTGGTGGCCTCGGGCTTCCTGCTCGACATGGGGTCCTGTGCTGGAACCATCCCGGGAACGGGGTGCATCCGGCAGGGGTCTTCAGGCCAAAGGGCACCGCTGCCCACACCACGCCGACTGCCAAGAAGCGGGAGCTGAGGCATCCCTCTGCAGACCCGACTTTCCAACGCGATGCCACACGAGACAGAAAACCTTCTGTAGATGTTTATTCTACTTCAAGTAACAAAGCTATGAAGTTCCATGTTTTAATGTACAGTGATATAATACTTTGCAATATAAAATACAATTTACAGAAATTTCTATCAAGTAAACCTAAAGAAACACACTTGATTTTTTACATTTGTTGTATTTAAATTAGAAAAATTTTTTTGTTTTACACGTAAAAAAACCTTCACTTCTCGTTAGATGTTGGAACTCGTTGCCACTTTAACGTAACCTACTGACAGGGTCTCTAACACCAATCACTCCAAATTGCTAAGTTCTCGGTGTTCTCATAACTTAAACGTTTGTGCTAGAAAGTGAAAAATCTGTAGTGATGTACAATGGAACAGACTCCAAAGAACAAATGAAATTCTCTAATTTTATATTTGCAAAAGTAAGTTTATGAAAATATAAAAAAATTATCAAAGTTTATTTGTACAGTCAAATAAATTAGCAAGTTTTTTCTCTTTCGCACTTCAGAAGTACTTGGAAAATACATGACAAGAAGCAGTATACTGTGTCTCACAGTGAAAAGCTTTCTAGTTTGTAGTTCTTAAGCTAATATCACTATTTTCATCTCAGGCTTTACACAAATATTGTTCCATTTCAATGACAAACGTTGAGATTTTGTCACAAGTATGTATCACAGTGCGGAGCTAGTGCACTTTTCCCGGGACAGAGAACCGCTCAGATGGTAAAGTTCAACAAACAAAACGTTCCTGATTATTCAAATCAAAGAAACCTATTCCCTCCACCCGCCCCGCCTTTTAAAGTACACTTAATTGCTTTACTTTCTCACATTCTATAGGCTGGTAAAATTTAAACATTTTAAAATAAATTGTTATTTAAAATTCCACAATTTCTACTCAGATGTTGCTTTTAATCATGTTTGGGGGTGGGGGGAACAGGTAAGGGGATACCTAAACACTGAGCAAAACAAAGAAATGTGTTTTTGTTTCCTAGTTGGAATTTGTAATTCAAATTTCTTCATGACAAGAGAAAGATGCACCTGTAGTTAAGTCTGGTGTTTCTCAACATTCCAGAGACAGCTGACACAGCCATGCACAGAAACACGTGGCCGCCTGCCCCGAACCCTGTGAAGTCAGCTTCTGGAAACAGGTATCACAGATGAGATGTCAGGAAAGGTATGGCTCTGAGGTCCACTAAACTCCCTTAAAATTTACAATAGTCAAGTTATTAGAAAAGATAACTTTATAATCTGAAAAAGCAATATGCTTTTGTAGGTACTTTCCCATTTCAGTACATTTAAATGGAAATGTTAAAGAGTTCTTAGTTTTTTGTTTATATTTAAAAAGCATCAGAATTGTAAAGGTGTGAAATTTTGTAAGAAACCATCATACACAAAATTACAGTAATTTCTCAAGTCCAGAAGGTTCTGTCCTGTGCATGAGCACCCAGCTCTTTCCAAGACCACCTGCTTAGCACGTGAGCGCGGCTTCACGGCGGCCCTAGGTCTGGGCGGTGGGGGCGGCGGCCCGCGGGGCCTCGGCCTTGGGGTCCCGGGGTCGCTCCGGGCTCCGACTACGGTCCCTGCGGCGCTCCCGCTCGCGGGCCTTGTCGCGGTCACGGTCCCGGCTGCGGGACCTCTCCCGGTCACGTCTACGGTCGCGGTCGCGGTCGCGGTTGCGGCTCCGCTCTCGGGCCCGGTCCCACTCGCGCCCCTTGTCCCTGCCCGCGTTGCGCTCGCGGCCCCGGTCCCACTCGCGGCCAGTGTCCTTGTCGCGGTGTCGGTCCCACTCGCGGCCTCGGTCCCAGTCCCGCTCGCGACTCCAGGTCCGGCCGCGTTCCCGCTCCCAGGGCTTCCCACGCTCTCGCTCGCGCCGACGGTCCTCAAGGGCCCGGCCCGGGCGGCTGTCGGGCGGCGGGGCCTCGGGCTCCTCCGGGGCCTTGTCCCGGGGCCGCCCCTCGAAGCCTGGGCCTCTGTACTCGTGGCCCCTGCCCTCGCGGAATTCGGCCTCGGGGCCTGGGGCCGGCGCGGCGGGTGGCGCAGGCGGGTGGCTGGGCAGCTCCAGCAGTGGCCGGGGCGCCGGCTTGGGTCCGGGGGCGGCCGGGCCCTGGAAGTGGAAGCGTGGAGGCGCCGACTCGCTCTTCTCGGGGAAGGGAGCGGCGCCCCGGGGCCCCCCAAAGGGCAAGGGCGCCGGTGCCCTCTGGCCGGTGAACCTGGGCGGTGAGTGGACCCTCTGCTCTTCGAACTGCTGAGGCTGCATCCCCCTGGGTCCCGGCACGAATCCAGGAGCTTGGCCTCTGGGGCCTTCAAACTGCCCAGGGTGCGGCCCCCTCGGGCCCACAAAGTGGCCGGCAGGGGGGCCTCTCTGACCTCCGAACTGAGAAGGAGGAGGGCCACCTCGGGGTCCTTTAAACTGCGACAGCAGAGGCCTCCTCTGGCCCCCGAACTGGAAAGGCGTGGCGCCCCTGTTTCCCAGGAACGGGGCCTGCTCGGGCCCCTCGCACTGGCCAGGGGGGCCCGAGGCCTCACCGTACGGGGCCTCCGGGAACTCCCTCTTCTCCCCGTGGGGGTCCTTCCGGTCTTCAAACGGAGGCGGCCCTGCTCCCCTGGGCCCGCCCAGGTGGGAAGGGGATGGGCCCCTCCCGTCCCCATAGGGAGGTGGCCCGTGTGGCCCTGAGAACAAGGAAGGGATGGGCCCCTTTTGGGGCCCGAATCTGGCTGGTGGAGGCCCCCCTCTGGGCCCGTCGTTATTAGAATTCTCTTCCGAGAACGGAGGGACTGGCCCCCGTGGGCCTGTGTAATTGGGGCCGTGAAGGCCCGACATCCCGAAAGCACGCGGTGCAGGCTCCCGCTGGCCTTGGAACTGGGGTGGAGGCCCCCCTTTCTGTGCTGCGGCAGGGAACGTGCCGGCCCCCTCACCTGGCCTGGGCTGTGGCTCTCTGTCTCCTTCGGTTTCAGCTGCCAGGGAGTCACTTTTTTCGGGAAACTGAGCATTTCTCTGATCGTCGTACTGGCAAGAGCCCAGAGGTTTTTCCTGAGAGTACCCTGGACCCGAGAAAGGATCCCTTCCTCCGGGAGGGTGGAAGGTCTGGCCCTCGTGCTGCGAAGGGAAGAGGGGCTGGAAGGAGGCACCCGGCGGCGTGGGCAGCAGCACCTTCCGGGCAGGCCTGGCCGCGCCGTCCCCGCCGGTCGCGCCCTCAGGCCCCGGGCTTTCCATGGGCTCCCGCAGAGGGCCGTCCTGCTTGGCCGGCAGTGGGGCCTCTTCGCCCGGAGCCCACGGTGGAGGGGCTGACTCTGGCTCCTCCTGGGCTGGGAGTGGCCCCGGGCCGGCAGCGGCCCCTCCGGGCGCTTCTCTGGCCAGCGGGGGCCTCGGGGCGGCCTCGCTCTCGTTGCTCTCCGCGGCCAACCGCCGGGCCTGCCGGGGGTCCCGGCTCAGCCGCGCCTCGGCGCTCGGGCCCGGAGCCTGGCTGCCAGCGGGGGGCGCGGCCGGCTTGGCCGCAGCCTGTGGCTCTGGCGGCAGGAGCGCAGCCTTGGGCGGTGGCGACATGAGCGCGTCCGACACGGAGAAGTGGGCCATGGAGGCCCCGACGGCCGCCCTCTGCTGCCTGAGCGCCTCCTCCTGCTCCTCCACCTGCCTCTGCTGCTCCTCGATCTGCTTGGTGAGCTCCTCTATCATCTGCTGCTGTTCGGCCAAGGAGGGCGCCGGCAGGCCCGGCCCGCCGTGCGCGTCCGCACACATTCTGGTGGGCAGGTCGTCGACGGTCACTTTGGCTTCTTCGAGGATCGTCTCGTCCTCCGGGTCATAGGCCACCTCCTCCCGCTCAGCTGCCTCCGCAGCCTTCTCCGCGTCCTGGCGTCGCCCGCGGTCTCCAAGCTGAGTGTCGAAGGCTCTCTCAGGCCCGTACTCTTCCTCGGGGTCATACGGCCTGTCGTCTTCCTCCTCCTCCAGACCTCTGTCTTTTGAGAACTGACCAAACTGCTGGACAATTGGGTCCAGCAGAGGTGCTGCCGGCAGCCCGCCGCCGGCTTTGGCTCTCGAGTCCTGGTGGGGGGCTGGGGCCGACTCGGCAGGCTCTTTGGTGGGGGGGTCAAACGCCTTCTTCTTCCCAAAGAGAGTCTGCAGGATATGTTCTAGGGGCGAAGCTGTTTTTGAAGAAGAGGAAGTGACAGAGGAAGCGGCCACCGTCACTGATGCGGGTGATGCTGTGACAGTGTTCGTGGCTCCTGGTTTGAGCGACGACAGTATCTGTAACATGGAAGACGAGGCCGGCGCGCCTGGTGCTTCTGGAGGAGGGGGTGGGGGTGGGGGAGACCCCGGGGGTGTGGTGCTGACAGCCGCGTCCCCTGGGCACAGCGGGTACTTGGGCGGCTTCTTCTCAGGGAGCAGGGCTGCTGGCACTCTGGGGTGGACGGGATCCACTTCTTCTTGTGTCTGAGTACGGGGCCGCTTCTCCTCTGTCTTGTCTAATTCGCCGGCATTTGAAGGACGCTTTATTTTTTGACAGATTACTAACCCCAGGATTATGTTTGGACGCGGTGACTCAAGACCTAGAAAACAAAACAGTTGTGCAAATTTTAGAATCGAATTGTAGCTTTTGTCCTTCAGGGGTAAACTCTAGGTGTGAAGGGCAGTGGGGGGATGGTTTCCAGAGGGAGGAGGAGGAAATTCTGTGGCAAAACACAACCAAGTGTTTGAAGACCAGCTGCAAAAGATGCAAACTGCACCGCGCACCTGCCCGGCCTGACGGGCCCACAAACCACAAAACCAAGGGCCCAATGCACACGCTCATTTGCCCAGTGCTAAAATTATTACAGATTTTCAATTATACGCAACGCTAGGGTAGAGGTGTGCTGGGGGAGGTGGGGAAGGCCAGCACGCACACACTCCAGGACGTTCACCTACTGGGAATGAAGCCTGTATGTACCAGGATGTTTTCTAAACGAACTCTTAGCTGTGTTCCTTTATTTGACTCTTGCTACAAATCAGGAAGGCAGCACCCCCTTTCGACTTTAACTTATGAGCTGCAATATGTAAATTAAGCTATTCATACTAAAATTAAAGGTTCAATTAAGGACCAATTCTACAACTCAATTATAATGATCAACAAAATTATACTGATCGATATAGCACACACCACTCGATAAGTTCATCGGTCACTGGTGTCAAAATTACAACTGACGGGAAAAGTGACGCTGACCAAAATGCCTAAAACAAATGTTCTTGCAGGTTTAGAAAGACGTTCAACGACCAGTAGCTTATCAAAAGCTACCGAACGCTCAGGTCTCTGTCAACACAAGACGTGCGGCTTAAAGCCCAACGGTGTTCGGACAGGGGCAACAAAGGACAGACCACGTGGAGAACACGCTGGGAATTTCAGAACATTGCACAGTTCTTAAAAAATAATTATGTCTTTAAAAAGTCTTCATCCAAACATTGTGGATCGTGGTGCACTGTCCCAGGGATGCTACTGTCTCTGTACGGCTCCTCTACCCTCACACTAATAACAAACCCGGAACACCAACAGGGGAACAGAAAAGCCCGAGTCACAGATCGGTAAGTTAGGGAGAAATGATAAACATGGGACCAAAATTTTGTTTCAACAGCGTATTTAAAATTAATCAAATTGTATAAACTCAATTTACACATAAATCACTATTGTGTAAAAGATATTCATGCTATATATTTTTTGTTTAATCACTAAAAAAGAAAATCAGCACTGTTTTTCCTATTCTTTCTGTGATTTTAAGTTGATCACAGATCAAATAGTTGTCTCTGGACACCCACTGTGTAGTTCTGAGCGCCTGTCACCCTTCCTAAATTCCAACAGAGGTGGGTTGACATGCCGAGCACGAGGGTGGCGGATGTCCCACCCCGCCCCCGAGGAGGAAGACCCGGCATGCCAGAGTGAGCTGGGCTGGCCCAGCATCCACATGGATCGGCGAGGTACCGCCGGCCCCCCTCCCCACTGTGCTCAGCGCCTCGTTTCACAGGCTGACATTCAAGGGCTGAGGTGCCCATGAAGACACCCACTCATGATAAGAGGAACGGCTTCTTCCAGAATGTCCTCTGCCTGCCCTTCTGATGACACTGGTGACTCAGGGGAAGGAGGAGCTGGGCAAAGGAGGGCGTGGAGACAGGAAGGCCAGGCCCACTGCACTGAGCATGGCATCCAGATGGTTCTGCTCAGATGTGAAAGATACTCTATCAAGTTTGCTTTCTAATCAAAATGAATTATTTTAACTTAAAATAGTAAATCTCTCACTCACTATAACAGCCACTTACTGAATAATTTACAGCTCACTAATATCCAGTTTGGGGCACAGTCAATAGCTCAACTGGTTCTCGTGGCCCTTTCTGGACCGACTGTCACTGACACGGCCCCAGAGCTGGCAGAGCAGGTCCCCAGCCGAGCCACAAGCTGGAGCCTTGGCCAGCTCTGTGAGCAGCAGCAGAGGAGGAATGTGCTCGGCCATGCGGGCGGGGGTGGGGAGGGCTGGGGAGCCCCGGCCAGGGGCGTCCTCTCAGCAGCCCAGGGCCCACGACTGTCCTCTGTCCTCAGTGCGGATGGGCTATGCTACCTCTGAAGAGCTAAACTTCTAAGGTGCCAACACCAGGGCCTGCGGCATGAATCGCGTTTCAGGTCAAAGACGCTGTGTGTGGAGGCTAAGTCACTGCGTTAAATCCAGGGAGGTGGGGTCCTGTCCTCGGGAGGTGCGCCAGCCCTACAACTTGCAGCAGCTTTATATGCTTCCTAACAAAACTGATATATCCCAGACGTGGCAAAATTCTCTAGACTCTACCCTTTGTGGTCACAGGCATCACAGGTGAGGTTATAATTAAATTACTTAACATTTACATTTGTTTCGAAAACAGTTAACTCCCTGGAGACCAGCACCTAACTAAGCAGCTAGTATTGTTAAATGCTTTCAGCTCAACTGCTTCGTCTACACACACCCGTAAGCGATCTAACAAAGCTCGAGCTGGAGGAGTGTTAGTTTTGAATTTCCCCACTGATCTTCCCCAGGACTTTACTCTTAAATTGGGCTGTTTCTGAAGCAGTCAAATCTCACCTGCTTCACCTGTGCACGTTATGGCTGCATGAGACTTGAAATGTAACCAGCACCGTGGAGATGACTTACTCGTGGAAGAATATGATTCACTGTGCTACCGGGGCCTCGGCAGTGACCGTCAGGGAGGTGAGGGCACGTCTGGCTCCACCCCGCTCCGCACCCTCACAACAGGCGCCTGGCAAGGGCACGCTGGACACAAAGGGCTACTACCACTGGGGCGGGGCAGGGGCAGCCTTCGCCTGAAGGCCCCATTTTCTGCCTGGGGCCCCTGTGGGCGCGCCCACTGTTGAGTGTGAGCCCTGGAGAGGAGAGGGCGCCCCGCTGGCTGCGTGCAGAGACAGGGCTCCCGCTGGGGCCCGGGGCGCCTCCCCGGCTCCGCACAGGGCCTCTGTCCCATGGTCACAAGAGGGGCGCTTACTTACCGACCTCCCTTTGAGGGTAGTGGTGAGGCTTATGACTCATCAAGTAGATGAGAACTAGGTGGGAGGCCACTGAACTATCATTTCCAGACACGGGGTACTGATCAGACTGAGCACCGGGGTGTCGGCACCCCTGCCCGACCCCCTCCAAATTGCGGGAGAAACGTGTCCACAATGTCCGGTGTGGATGAAACAAGCCTTCTTAGCTGCATGTAGGTCCCCGAGTCTTCACGGTGAAAGGGTCAGCCCCAGACCACCCGTACAGGGAAAGAAGTGGACAAACCCAGGGACGAGGGACAGCTGAAAAGGTGTGTGTGGATTTCCTGAGCCAAGACCCAAACCAGGATCTGTGTCCAGGTGTGTCAGCAACAGGGCCGCGGGGGAAGCAGCCCCCATGCACCTTGGATGTGGCACAGCGGGGGGACAAGGTTTAGTTTTAATAAACCAGATGAAAGCTGTCCAACTATCAAATGAGGCGTTTACCCCTAAATCTACCTGGAATGCTCCACTATTCAGTATTTAAAGTGAACACCTTCTTGTGGTCTGAGTCCGACAAGACAAAACGTCCACACCTGCGGGAACAGAAACTGTGCTGGAGTTAGCCGCAACCGTCCTCGAAGAGGACTTGGGCAGAGACGCAGCAAATACGGGGAGAAGCAGCTGCCCGCCCGCCACACTCGGCTCCCATGCAGACTTCGCCCGCTCCCACTCTTGGGTCCCTAAGACCTGTGCAAAGCCAGGGCTCCGCGTCCCAGTGAGGAGAGCGTCGTCCATCCGTCCGCCCGCCCGTGTCCAGGCGCCCCCAGCACAGCACCGCCACCTGCACAGCCAGAAGCACACTGGCGTCGGCTGAGGCAAAGCAAGGTGGAGACAGTCCTCCGTCACAGTGCACCTGGATGGGCACCAAGAGCTACCAAATGGTTCAAATTCAGACAAACAATGACCAGTTTCCATGAAATATTTTTATTGATTTCAAAGGAGAGAAAAGCACTTTCCATTCAGCACGATTTTGCCTTTGATTACAGCATCTGTACACAGCTATGCATGCAGAAACTGAAGACGTGCTTACCTGACAATATTGCAAGTCACGGAAACGGTCTGCTAATTTAGGAAGCAGTTAAGCGTGAGGACAGAAGGCAGACACCACGGATGGAGCCAGCCTGCTAAGAGAATGGCCCTCGCCCTGCAATGCCTCAGAAGGCAGGTCCCTGTCCTCTGCTCAGGGTGGTCCACACCTTAGATGCCTGAGGGCCCTCGACAGGCGCCCCCCACCCCCTCGGGAGGGCCGGGCGCCCTGGCCTAGGCCCAGCATCCCATCTGACTGGTCTTCCTTCTGTGAATAAAGCCCCTAGATGCGCGGACCAGCTGAGACCCGAGTCCCCAGGGGTGGAGCCCCGTCAGTGTGTGTGGGACTGAGCTGAGCCGTGTCCACAGTGGAAGGACTGTCCGCTGGCTCAGAGGGACGCGGGCCTCCCAGCCGTCCTCCAGGCTGTGTGACGTGGCGACGGCCTGGCGCCTCTGGGACAAGTCGAGGGAGCCCGGGAGGACAAAAGGCCCTGGAGGCAGACTGGGCTCGGATGGGCTCTGTTGCCGTGCAGGGACTGGGCTGTGGGTTCTGCGTGGAGACCACCCCGTGTCCACCATCCAAGCGTGGGGCAGAGAGGACGCTGACCACAAGCAGGCCGCGCAGGCCTCCCCGGCACCGCACATGGATTCAACACCTCGTGTCCTCGCCTGCTTCTCCAGTGAGCCATACTGTCAAAACCTACGGGGCTCCCAAGTCCAGAGACGGACGTGCCGAGTCGGCACTCTCCACCCCCACAGACCTGCCCTCCTCCTCCCAGAGGCCCGCCCGCTGGCGGGCTGCCTGAAGTGGGAGGCCTGTGCCCCACCGAGGCCTTGGGATGGAGATGCGGCCGGGTCGGACCCTGACTCCACGCTTACTGGCCCTGCGAGCTCAGGCAGCAACAACCCTGGGCAGTGCGGGCGCTCCCTGCTGAGGGGCTGACATGGGGGGTCAAGGGTGCTCCCCTCAGGGTGCGGGGCCAGCGCTGCCAGGCAGCATGTGCTCAAGCCCACTGGCTGCTCCATCGACGGACACGGCAGCCCCTCAGACTGGACCTGTGCCGTCAAAGGATGCTGTGCAGAGACGGGAGGAACACCCCCGGCCCACCTTCCAAACACTCATGCACACACACAACACGCACATGACGCACACACCACTGTACCCAGGGAGCGCCAAGTCACGCTACAAACGTGCGAAGCAGCTCAGGCAGGTAACGTGGCCTCTGGGGCCAAGGGAGTCTGGCTGATGTGCAGGTGTACAGAACACACACGGATGTTAACGTCAAACAAAGGTAGCAGGAGAATTAAAAATATATATACTAAATTGAGCGAGCTGAGATTTAGAAGCTCTTCGATTAAAAGTCTTTAAAAGTTTATGGTAAAATTTCCCATACAATCACATTTCAAAAGCCCCTCTTCCTACTTGATTTTAATGAAACCTTCGTTCTCTATTGTGGATGAAAACCCACAGGCCTTTGAGCATCCCCTTCAGGAAGTGACAGCCTTGGGAATGCAGGTGGAGGAGTGATGTCCACTCCGCTGGTCATCAAGTGTGGTCACTTAGCAGATGAGGTGAGCGCCCTGCCCAGCCTTCCTTGTCCCCGTGTCACCCTGGAACACCCAGCGCGGCCCCCTCCCTCTGCCAGCCAGGCCCCAACCCAGCACTGCACCAGCTCCCACCGCGGCTCCAACTAGGGGTCCCCTCGGTGGCCCCTGCGCCCCTGCCTCCTCACCACGCCTGACCTCAACCACCTCTGCCCCACTCAGGGTCCGTCTGTGGCCCCGAACCTGGCAGCCCCCTGCTCGTGTGACAAGGTGCACCGGGACGGAGTCAGGCAAGACCCCACCGCAGGCTCTGCAGGTGGAGCCGTGAGGGGGGCTCCAACGCGGGTGAAACAGGGCTTTGTCACCTCCCAGGTCCCGCTGCTACAGACGCGCAGAGTGTGCATGTCACAGGATCTACGCTCACACTAGGCCCCGCTTAGGCTTCCACCCTTGTGACTGACCGGAGGCTCCTCATGGTATCGGGAAGTCGGCTTCACCACCGTCACCGCTGTGTCAGGAACACGGCGTCCAGGGAGCCGGCCAGCGCCCCAGGAGCTGCCCGCCAAGAACCTCGGCCACGGCCCTCCCTGCTGCCCATCAGGCAGCACCGCTTTAGCACGAGGAGTGGGACAGCCCCCCGGAGAGCTTGGCTTCTAACGTGTTTGGCACTGAGACAGTTCCGTGTGTTATGTCAGGGAACACGAGCCCTGCGGTCACGGGGACCGACCAGGAAGCTGGGCCCAGCCGCAGAGCCGCCGGGGCGCTGGCCATGGACACGGAGGCACCGGGCGCGGGCGTGGCCACCGCCTGTAGAAGCAAGTGCTTCAAGAGCGCTGACCGCGGGTTACGCTCAGCATCTTCTAGGCTTAGCCGTTTTGGGGGGCGCCACGGCCAAGGAGACACTCCCATTTAGGCACCTTTCTGCGAGACTTAAGTCCCGTCAACTTCTCAGGGTTAAGAGGAGTTGGGTCCCCAGAGACCACGTCCCCCCTGGAATCACCCTTAGCTCCCTTGACAAGCCTGAACTTTCTTTCTGGTCAGCCTGTAAGTAATTCTTTAGAAGCAGCACTTTCTAAGGAATGAGTGAACAGAAAGTGGTCTGCCAAAGATAAGAATTCGAGCAGCAGATTTCAAAGTGACTATTTCTAGAACTAGTTCCTGTCTCAACGCTATTTCTCGTTTCTCCTCAAAACGAATGCCTGTAGCGAAGAGGCTTGGCCTGACGCCTGCAAGGAGGCAAGCCCGCAGGCCAGGCCCAGGCCCCGCCCTCCCGGCACTGCCCAGCTCCTGCCGCCAACACCCTGCTCACACGAGGCGGGCGGGCTCCGGACAGGTTTGTCCCTCTTCACAGGACTTTTCTAAGACAATTCACACCTTCCTCAGGGGACCTCCGGTGCCACCCTCCACTACCCAGGAAGTGCCATAGCTCGACGCTACTTCACCCCTGCTCCCAAGTTCCGCTGCCAAAGGCCGGGTCTGGGTGAGGCACGCAGCTCGCTGGGACTGACTCCGCAGGGCGTGGGGGGGACGTGTGGGCAGAAGGCTGGGGCCTACCTGGTCCCTCAAAGGGCAGGAGTTTGGAGGGCACAGGGTCCGCGGCGCTCAGCGGGATCAGGTAGAGGTCCTTGACGTGCCTACTGTTGTTTGCCACGACGCCGAAGCGGCCGCGGCTGCTGAAATAGGAGTACAGAGAGATGTAGGCCACCTCCTCCTCCTCCGTCGCGGGGTGGAAGCGGATCAGACACAGCTCCTGCAACAAACAGAGGGCGGGGAGCATTGACCTGCGGCCTCTCGGAAAGGCAGCCGCTTCACCTTGCACCTAAGCCCCAAAAGCAGGAGGGAAGCGAGGACAGGAGCAACCAGCTCTGATTCTGACCGTCACAGCCCTGCTGCCCAACACATCCGAACAACGAGCTAGTGAAGAGGACACAGGCCCGAGTCTCAAGACTGCTGGGTTTGGTCTTGGTTTCGGAGGGACCGCTTTAAAACTACTCAGCCCCACTGTCCTCAACACAGAGCCCACCTCCTGGGGCGCTCGTACTGATGGGGTACTCTGTGTGCAGGGCCAGCCTGGGGCAGTGTCTGACACAGAGCTAAGTGACCACTAAGCGTGTGATGAGCTGCCCGCAGCTCCGAAACGGGAGGGCTGAACTAGACCAGGGTTGTAACCCTTCTGTGACCCCAGTGAAAACAAGAGCGCCTCCCCCAAAGAGCACTGCACACGCAGACACACAGCTGCGTCCGCGTTTCAGGGGTTCAGACTCCAGCCCAGCCGCCTCCCCCCACCTCTACTCCATCAGCTCAGACAAGAAGGGACAGAGCATCTGTATTCCTAGCTCTGAACTGCACATGCGCTTTCACAAAGCTTCCACCGTCATGCTACTCAGACACGCCTTCACAGGTTAGCCAGCTACCAACTTAAACGTTCACCTGCAAGCATCTGACGAACTAGAGACATTTCAGGTATTAACGCGCAAGACGAGAGTCAAAGGAAGAGCCGTGTGTAAACAAACCCCTTCCTCCTCGGGTGCAGAGGTCAGACTGTGGGCAGGTACCTTAGACACTGAAGATCGGAGCTTGCCGACGTAATCCCAGACTGTCTTTGGGGCAATCCTTCCGCCGATGTGAATTGTGTCGGGCAGGTCCTAAGTGAAATGAACTCTGATTAAATGGCCGGTGGAACCGTGGCGGTCACAGAGAGACCCCAACGACCCGAGATTCACAACTAAGAAAACTGCAACTATCCCAAACAAAGCGGCAATAACGGTGTCAAATGTTGCTTAGCTGACTAACATCCGGGATTATGAGTGACCACACCCAAGGGTGGCAGGAGGAGAAGCTTCTGCTCAATAGGGTGACAGTCAGCAATATGTTTTACTGTTGTCTTTTAGGAACATACGCATAAAGATCCAGGTATGTCTCAGAAGTGACTGAGCACTCTTTGTTAAGTCTGAAATGCTAGTGCTGTTTTGCTAACTTTGAAAAATGAAAGACCTGTCACGTGTGCCCCTCCACACCAAGGCAGGTCATGCGTGTCTGGCCACACCTGCAGTGGGCACATGCACACCCAGGTTGGTTTTGCACAAGCTCTAGTGAACAGAGGGAGAAGGAAGACAAGCTTCAGCTTCTTCAGAAAAGATGGAGGGTCTGATTTCTCATTTGAATTTTCGCCACTGTGCAAACCACGTAACCTGCTGACTCGGCCCGGCAACCCCTATTCTGCCTTCAGAGGTGCTCGCGTGTCCAGACACTCAGCAGGAAGGTGGCCACACGCCTGACTCCAGCGCGGGACCAGAGTGCCCGTGGAAAACGCGTGCACGCACACACACACGCACACACACACTTCTCTCCCTCCTGGCTCTAACCTCACTGAGATAATCAAAACATCCAGAGACAGGATACGCCTTAGTGACAAACTTCGCTACACTCTGCATGTTAATAAATCCTTTCCAAATGGTGCCGAGTCGAGACAAAAAGAGGGTGGTATCGCCTTCCGGAGGGGAGCGGGACTCTGAGATGCTGCAAAACAAAACCACAGAAGATACGTGAATCTTTCTCTCTGCCCAAAGAATCCCCAGTATTTATTTATTTATTTAACGTGTTTACAAAAGCAAAGTGAATTCTTGCAAGTTTTGATAGCTTTTTCAAATTAATTACTTTAATCATAATGATATAAACACATTCTGGTCAAAGAAATATAAACTATATAGGCAATAAACTGGATGGCTGTAAATTTAAATTCCAGTTTTCAAGAACTATATTTCTAAGGTGATAATTAGTCATCCTAAAACTGAAGCCTTAAAAAAACGCCTTTTTAAAATAGAAAATTGAGGAGAGTTGTATTTCTGGGTGGATTTCAGAGCCGAAAGACTGAATCACTCATTACTGCTCCTGTTCATCTGAAAGAAAGGCCACAGCTCAGCTGCTCAGACCACACACGGGGGCCGCACCTGATGCTTGGCGACGGTGGGACCGACAGGAGGTATCTGGGCTCGGGCGACGCGGACGGCTTGGCCAGGATGGACTTGGGCACCGTCACGGAGGTCGGCACAGGCTTCGGGACGTCCTGTCGGGGCTCCGCTGGGTGGGCGCTGTCTGGGCGGGCTGCCGAGGGAGCCGTGCCCATGCTCGGCCCGCCTGGTGCAGTCCTGGGGTCTCGGCCAGACACCGTGACTGTGGTGAGCACTCCGCCGCCCCCAGGGGCCGGGCAGGGGGCGCCTTCCAGGGCGGAGGGCTCGGGGTGGCCGTCCTCTGGAGGCACCGGGAGGGACCTTCCCTCCAAATGGGCGCGCGCAGCGCTTTCCAGGTCTGGCTCCGAGGCGTTTTCAGGCAGAGTTTCTGGTGCCGCATGATCGGCTGAGCTGAGAGCGGGCTCAGAGGCAGAGCTGTCATGCTTGGACTTTGAGTCCTCCTTCTTGGCAGAAGTTGACCACTTTTGCTTTTGCGGAGCTGGCTCATCTTCCGACGATGGAACCTGACCTGGAGAACAGAAGGAAGGCCTTCGTGAGAAATCCCACACGTTCGAGAGCAAAGCCTGCCCGTGGGTAGACAGACGATCACTGCTTTAAAACAACACCACTATAAAGGCAGGGGCTCACTTCCTAAGCTTGAAGAAATGATTCTACCCTTTCCACTGTGTAACCTGGTTTGAATGCAGCTGTCCCGAGAAGGGTCTCCACAGTCTCCCCCAAGATCTGCTCACCTGTGCAGATCTTACAATTCAGGTCAAAGAGGTGCGCCCGGTGCTGCCCGGTCGTGTCCTGCAGCATGCTGCCGACAAGGTCCAGCAGCGGGGCTGCGCTCCTCTCGGGGGCCGCCCGCACCGACTCTTGCTGTTCCTAAAGCACAAGAAGCAGAGGAGGTCATTTCTCTGCCACCCCCTCTCCACATCAGCAGCACCCACGGAAGAAACATCTCACGTGATTAAGAACCACTGAAAAAAGAGCAAAAGGACTACTGAGTACAAGTACTTGAGAAGCAACACAACTACACACACTTGTGTCAGCTCAGTGTCTTGCCCAGTAATTCAGGCACCTAACAACGTCTGGAACGGGATCATCTTAGTCAATTCTCGTGAGCACTGGAAATCCTAAACGCTTACATCAGAATCTGATACTGGCGGAGAATCTTCCATATCGGGAATAGTTTCCTGTTTAACAGTTGGCTTCTTAGTCTCATTATGCAATTTAGTTCTGGACTCCATCACCTAAGATGAAAAAGACAGACAAACGTGAAAACTTAGCCCTTCTTTCCCAAAGGGACTCTCTCATGCCAACGGGCTATTAATTCACTCTGGGGTGGGGGGGGGGCGCTGGTGTCAGGCTTCTGGCACCCGCAGCCTCCTCTCCCGTCGGCACTCACAGGCTTTGACGATCTCTCTTTCCACATGGAAAGCTCTTTGGAGACAAGTTCTTCTGGCTTCATTCTCACAAGTTTTGCCAAAGAGATTTCTTCACGCAGAACACGATGGAAGAGCCCCTGTAAACAAACATCTCTTGTTCACTCGTTCCCTCTAAGAGGGCTTCCCTCTAAGAGGGCTTCCCTGGTGGCGCAGTGGTTGAGAGTCCGCCTGCCGATGCAGGGGACACGGGTTCGTGCCCCGGTCTGGGAAGATCCCACAGGCTGCGGAGCGGCTGGGCCCGTGAGCCATGGCTGCTGAGCCTGCACGTCCGGAGCCTGTGCTCCACAACGGGAGAGGCCACAACAGTGAGAGGCCCGCGTACCGCAAAAACAAAAAAACAACAAAAAACAAAAAAACCCCTCTAAGATACTAGAGAGGATGTGGAGATGGGCAGCAAGGCAAGCCCCTGCCCCGCAGCAGGACGAGGGCCCGGAGCATCCCATCGATGCTCGGAGAACAAGGGCCCTGAGGTCAGGCAGCTGATCTCGAGTATCCCGCCGCACTGACCCTGCTGCAAAGACCACTTCACAGAAAACACAATCGACTGAAGAAGGTACAGTGTCAGGGACAAAGGTAGAAGAAATCCCTTCTGCCAGGGGCTTAACAAGGCGAAATGGAAAGTCAGAGTATGTGCCCTGCTTCTAAACACAGGTAAGAGGTCAAGAGGCCGATCCAGACAGCGTGGGCCCCGGCAGGCACACAGGCGTGCGGGTGGCAAGAACCTCAGCGGGCGAGCGCCTGGCCCCACGGGAACAGCATGCCACTCACTCACAGCTGCAGGGGGACCCACTGCCCTAACCCAGGCCTGGGCAGCGCCTGGCCAGGACTGCCCCCTCTCCTGACGGTCGGACACGCACCTGGTTTTTGGGGTCCTTGAGGTTGAACATGAGGCTGCGGTACTTGCTCTTGTACCGATTGTCTGTGACTCGGAACAAGTTAAACATCTCCTTCTCGATGTGCAGTGCAATTTTTCCTACTTCATTTTCTGTCATGATTAAGTCATCGCTGTCAGTGACTCTAGATGGAATGAAAAAAACCCCACGGTAACTGCTGCATTTACATGCCATGTGGGATCTCAGCTCCCCAACCAGGGATGGAACCCCAGTGCCCCCTGCAGTGGAAGCGCGGAGTCTTAACCACCGGACCACCAGGGAAGTCCCACATGTGACACTTTTCTTAAACAGCGGAGCCATCGCGAAACGACCACCCTTTACGTGGAAAACTTTCCACTTTAACATTTAAGAAACAAAGTGGAACAGCCCACCTTTTCCACAAGATCTCCTTCAAGGAGCGTCTTATGTTTTGCCGAATTTGAGAATTTGGCTGTGACGAGGCGGGGCTCGCGGGGCCCAGGCGTCCCGGGGCTGGAGAGGCCAGGGGAACCGAGGCGGTCCCAGGCTTCCTGATGGCGCCCACCGAAGCAGCAGAGCTGGGAAACTTTCTGGAAGCAGACGTGGCAGCAACAGGTGCCAGCCCTGCCTGCTTGGCCGAGGGAGCGCTGCCCGAGGGGGAGGGGGCAGCCGAGAGCCACGGCCTCTTGGGGATGGTGCCCTTGAAACCCGGTGGCGTCTTTTTGATGGCCGGTTTGGCTGCTGCCGCGTTTGCAAAAGGAGGGGACTTCTTTGGAAGGAGATTTCTGGGCGAGGGTTGCTTGCTGCCTCCCGAGGAGCCTGGAGGAGCCGCCTTCTTCGGCACCGCCGCCACCGCCACCTTTGCCTCTGCGCGTCTGTCCTCCTTCACAGCTGCAAAGGAGAGGGGCCCGCTTAGTGAGGTAGGGGTGCAGGGGACCCCACACAGCACGTGCACCCGAAACCAGCAAAGCTAATAACCCGGCATCACTGAGACAGATTTAAAGTAACTGTTAAATTCAGAAAAGGAGTGTAAAAAGGGCTACCAGCAACATTTATGATAGCGAGTATACTTTGTTTCAGAGATAAATGCTTTATTATTAAAACTTTGACTTCAACCGATAAACCAGTAAGCTATCAAAGGCTTGATTTAAACCGTTAGCTTAGCTTGGAACTCGAAGGGCAAATTTTGCTGTATCAAGAGAAGGTATAGGTTTCAAAGACCACTCTCATGGAGAGTCCCAGTGCAGTTTTTGGTGAACAGGAGCTTAGAAAATCTTTCCAGGGTGGATCAGACACATTCTCTTCGAATGCATATCCAAGCCCCACCTCGGGGGCCCATGGGGCACTGGAAGGACTAGTGAGAGTCCACCCTGGGGTTAGCGGCTCACAGGTGTTCACCGTCCTCTTGGACAAAAGTCAACTGGACGTGGTGATGTTAATAAAATATAGAATGTTGGCAGAAAACTGCAACATGGGGGGAGACCAGTTATTTTTACACTAGGAGCTGGGTGGCAGGAACGCCACCTGCTGTCATTCACACCCGTCTAGCTGCAGCTCGCTATTGGGTAAGACAGTAGGTTAGCACTTTCAATGCAAACAAGGATTACAGCCAAAAGCTAAAATGAGAATCTTTATGCCAGTACTTCGCATGGACTGATTACACTTAATCCCGTATCAGACCATCAGAATTACAGTCAGAGGCAAGCAAGGAGATTCATCCTAAGACCAGTTCCTCAGTCTTAGGGGCATGCGGCCCAGCAGAGGTACGTGGGGAGCCGTGACTGAGAGCAGGGGCCCCGCTCAGGCCCACCGCCCAGAACGTCTGGGACCCAGGGCAGAATGGGGTGGGGGTGGGGGCAGGCAGGTCCAGGGAGCAAGCCAGGAGAGCACAGGGACACCACCTAGGGCCACGTCACACAGGACCGACGGAGAAGCCGCCTCCCCAGGCGCAGGCTTTTCTCAACTACCCACAGCGCAGTGAGCCCCTAGATTCTAAACGGGAGACTTCGACATGCGCTAGCAGCCTTCCAATTTTACGCAGGGGTTGAAGACCCACCAATTCCAGTCAGCTGCCGGGGCTTCCTGCAACTGTCCTAGTGAAGCAGGGAGAAATCTGAAGTCTGGGGAGAGAGGCGAGAGCCTGTCTACAAGTAAGGCCTGAGCCCACGAGAGCCCCCACGGCGTTCACAGCCTACATCCTGCGTGGCCATCCTGGCAAAGGGCCGGAGTGCTGCCCTCAGGACTGCCTTCCTCCAGCACTGCTCAGGCCAGTTCAGCCACAGGTGTTAAAAGCCCAGGGACCGCAAGATTTTTCCATTTCATAGTACAGGCGAAATTACCTAATTTTACAGTTTGCAACAGCGCTACACACATCCAAAACTTAGAACCGTGTTAGAAGTACCTCATTGTCATCAAGCAACAACCCTGACTGCAAATCTATTTTCATCTTACAGAGCACCCCCCGACCTCATGTCCCCTTGTCCACGGTGTCCCAATCACTGGCCCCACATGTGCCGGCACCCCCGGGCTATGCTGTCCAGGCTTTCCCAAGACCACCCACTCCCTGCTGAGCAGCCCTTTCCCAAGACCACCCTGCTGGCTGTCACCCATGTCCCGTCAGCAAGTCACAGCTAACAAAGTAGGAACTGGGGACGTCATAGGAACTAAGACTAAGTCCTATGATTCTACGTATATTATTTCATCAGCTCAAATCCATATTCCTAAGGCGCTACCATACCTCAGTACATGGAAACTTATCTTTACCAGCTCAGCCTTGGCTAACAGGGTCCACAGCACCTAATCTGGGCGGGGGGGGGGGGGGGGGGGCGGGGACACGACTGCTAGAGCTTAGGTTAAATGAAATGGACAGAGGCCCCTCTTCTTGGGGGAAGGAACGAGAGTGGAGTGGAGCAGGACGCGGTGCCAGCTGTGACTGCCAGCAGGGGATGAAGGAACAAACCCGTCAGGATTAAAATCGAGTCCTAAGACCAGCTCAGTCACTGACTTTTTACAAACTTTGCTGAGATTTTAGTAGCACACTTTTAAACAACTGTAAAAAGCTGGCCTAAGATGCTTCCAGAATCCTCAGTGAGGCACCCATGATGGGGCCTCAAACAAATCTTATGTGACATTTACATTGTTTCAAGTGACAATTCCTGTTGACTTCGAAAACATTCACTCCCTAAGATCAACGCTTCCACTGGTCTAACCGGTGTTTTCTCTCATTCAGGGAAAACAGAAGCCAGGAGCTTATTTTTAGGACATTCACAGTACAGGTGATTAAAGTGACCTGCTATCCAAGAGTGGTAACAGTAAATGAACGTAATCTATTTAAAAAGCAGGGGATGGCTTTCCTTAACCATTATGCTGCTCTTCTATAAAATTAGCTGCTTCTGCCTTTTAAAAGTCCACTTTCATCATCCCTCACCTGCATCTCAGAGCGTATGTAAGTGTAATTACATAAATAAAAAGTTGGTAAGATGTGGGAACTGGTGGACCCCAACAGCAAGTCAGTTCTATCCCTCTCCTACTTTGAGGAAAAATGCTCAAAACAGAAAACAGTTGCATCTGGTCCCACCGTCAGCTGGATGTGGGTTAGCTGCTGCTGGAATGGCAGTGACACGGTGTAGTGCCAAAGTGTCTCACAGTGACAGAAGCATTACTTCTGAGTAGAGCTAAAATCAGATTTGCAAATTCATCCAAATTCCCTTTTAACTGTATTATGTGTATACATTCACAGAAGAGCAAGGCGTAACCAACCAACCACGAAGCACCAGTTCTAGAACAGGAAAGCAGCACACCCCCATGGTAGAGTGGCTCCAGCAGTGGCAGGCCCCCAGTGCTGCCAGCTCGAGGCAGCGTGACCGCCTGCCCATGTGCCGGACAGAGACGGCCTCCTGGGAGTGTACACCCAGTCTGGGCCATCCCGGGGTCTGCCTATGGGGAAAAGAGTGGCCCAAGCTCCAGGGCAGGTGCTGTCTTGGGGAGCAGATACAGGAGGAAATGCTGGCCGGTGGCCAGGCCACCGCCCCAGATGACGTCGTTTCTGCTGGGTCTGGCCATTGGTTTATACTGGAAACGAGTTGTTTGTGGTGAAGCCCGGTAGGAACCAGGCAGGCCGGTGCGCTCAGGGACCAGCAACAATCTAATTGGCTAACTTCCCAATAAGCATGAAACTGGGGGCCTTGCCACACGGCAAGGTGGGCCGTGGTGCTGTGGCATCGCTGGCCACTGGGTGGCACTGGTGGGCCTTGGTGGGGACAGGAGGAACCGGGAGTGGAAGCTGTGTTACTCCGAGCAGCCAGTGCTGTGCAGCAGGACGAGGAACCAGCGCCGGGCAGGAGCCCGAGTCGCACAGCATCGCGCGGCCCCCGCCCAGTGACAGCCGTTGTCGGGGTGGCCCCTCACAGGGACCAGTGAGAAACCCTGAGGGACGGTCACTGCTTTATACCTTTTGTCCTGCCCCAAAGAGGTGCCAATTTACCCTAAAAATCCCCAGATATGAGGCTTTCAGTCACACTGACACGGTGGGGGGCAGGGGGAGAGACACTACTCAGAATGATTGGCTGTAAACGCCAAAGAAATCAAAGAGCTTCTTATGTGACCAGGCGCCAAGCAAGCCCACGTGGTGCAGGTCGGAACGTCCCCTCCCCCCCCCCATTCCCACAGGGCCCCAGATCCACCCAGGCTCAGTGGTGAGGCCGAGGCAAGGCAGCTACCGCCACAAGGCCCGGGTAACGTAACGGGACCAGCCAGGGCTCAGAGGACACAGTGGAGCAGCAGGGGCTGGGGGGAGTGGGCTCTGCTCACTGTGACATCAGCTCTATTTTCAGCTCAGCCTGACACGTGTACGAAGACGTTTCTCATTTCAACTTTGTTTCTTGGCTGTCAAGACGTTTCCTAGTGTGAAAATTCAAGTAGCAAGAGAGAACATTCTGCTTTTGTGCCTTTGCTTAAATATTCTGCAGTGCATTATTCCTGGAGAATTAAAGTTGTGCTTACACAGAAACAGAGAGACTCCCCACTGAAGACTTGGGAGGCCTGATCTCCATCTCTGGGGCCCTCGCGCCAGCTGCTCTCCATCGCTAGGGTTCTGTATGTGGGTCCACAGCCAAACTGCCATGATCTGGGGCTACACAAAGCTTGTCCAGATTGACTTTTTTCTTACTGATGTGCAGTATCTGAGCGACTTACACCTCAAGAGAGGTGCAGAGAACTGGCCATAACAAGCTTGCAAAAAAACCAAGTACACCTCCGGAGGCAAATGGACCCTTCCTTGTTTTCAGAGTTTCACAGATTTTGAAAACCAAAACCCAATTCATGTTGGACTGGTAATATATGAAAAAAAATGGTCACATCATCCCTCAGCATGAACCACGAGAAGGAAACGGGGCCGAGGCTGTGTGTGAGGCAGGCGTTCCACTCTCCTGTCTACGCCAACTGGACTGGTGGGGACTGGCCGCCAGACCTGAGACTCAGCTGGAAGTAGAGCTGCTGCTTTCCCTCACTTCCAAAACCCGCCAACAGGCACTTTCACCACTTTGACAAGGTTCAACGTTAACCGTTATCTGTGCCTGCATCACCTGCTACTTCAAGCAACATGATGGGGCCGGGGGCGTGGTAAGACTCTGGGGCACATAGCCCGCGGCACCTGCTGACCCCGGCGGGTTAAGCGGCCGTTACCTTTGTGCTCGTCTCGCTGACGCCTCCAGGTGCATGGCAACGCCCCGACCTTCGTTGACAGAAATCAAAGTGGAAACCCTTCTTATCGATCTTCCAGGTTTACTTCTTTAACTTTCAGAAGGTAAGACTATGACTACGTGCACGGTGACGTGCAACACGCAAAAAATCAAAAACATTACTTCACAGCTTCAAATATGCCTGAGACTCCTACACCGTGTGGGAGGGTTTACAGCTGCATCTTCAAAAGAACCCTCGGGACTCGATGCCACCTAAGGGACTCTGCCGCGGGACCGTCTGTGAACAGTGCCACAGGAGATGCAGAGCCCCAGAGGCCACATGAAGGCCAAAGGGCAGGTGAGGTGAGCAGGACCACTCCTGCTAGAAACTTCTACCCACCCCCACCCCCGCTAAAGCATAAGAACTAAGGGGGGCAGCCAGGATACATCTGAGGGTCTCTGTCAGAAAAAGTACATGTACATGCGAAACCTCCCCTGCACTGATTTTCTGAAGTTGGCTATTAAAAAAAAAAAAACTGTAAAAAGTAAAACACTTAAAAATACGAGAGAATGTCAATGACCAAGAAAATTCCAGCTATTTGGATAACTTTAAAAACAGCTGTCAAGGTAAATCCTTATCAGGACAAGTTTTGGTTCTCTCTCCAAATGGGGGGAGGAGATTGGTGAGATGTACAAGGCTGCTTTGTCCCCACCCACATTTTTTTGCCACTGAAGATCTGGAAGACACAGATAAAAACAGCTCGTGCAGCTGATAAAACATGCCTCTCCCACCGTTCCATTTCTACCAAACACCCCTGGGTCCCAGGCACCCCATCCCCCCCCCCCCATCTATCTCACCGTGGGGACTTGTCTTCTCTTACTACCTGTGAAGCGTGCTCCCGGAACCCACACCAATCCCTGTGAAACCCGCGTCCCCAGATCCACTTCGCCATAGCACGGGGACCGGACATGTGGCACACGGGGACCACGGGGCAACGCTCGCATCGGGGCAGGATGCTAACACATCACTGGACCTGGGTGCACAGGTGCTGCAAGGGGTCCCCATTTCAATTCTCAAAGCTACATGAAACTGCAGAAATCTGATTTTCCAGTCAAAATTTGTTCAGGTCCCCAGAGTTTTAAGTCATCTCAGGGCCATTTAGGGAGCCCCAAACATGGGGAAATGTGCCTATGCCTATCACAATTCCACTTCCAAACCCTAACAAACCAGGGACACTTTCGAAGAACGTTTTCAGCCCTCTTCGTGCCTGTGCCTGGACAGTAATGAGAGGCGACGGAGAGGAAATGAAGAGGAACCATGAGGAGGAGTAAGAAACACAGTGACCTGGGGGGAAAGAAAATGGCAATCGTTTCCATGAGTTACACTGGTTTTGTTCTCAGAAACTCTGAAAAATTAAAAAAAAAAACTCATCAGAGAACAAGTACGTGTTAATCCCACCACCCCGAGGACCTGAAGATCTACTGACTGTCCCATGAGAGAAGCAGGTCAGAGCCTCTGTGTAGCAAGGTCTTGCCCGTGACGCTCATGAAGGGCTGCCCTGAACCCACAACCCAAGGCCAGCGCCAATGGCCTGGGAGAAGGGGGTGGGGGGCAGAGCACCTCCAGGGGCAGCACATTGGCTGCCCAAGGATCGACCCAAGATTTGACCTGAATCCAGGTCAACATGGAAAACGCCCCCTTCCTAAGAGCTGTCCTGGCATCACCTGCACCCAGAAACATATCACGCTCTGCAGCCAGGGAGGCAGGTGGGGGCCCTGGTGGGGATGCAGGGTTCTGCTGAGTGTATGCGAGGGACCCCCTCCCATTGTGCCTGTGTGTGGGGACCCGGGGAAGGTCCACAGCCACTGCCACTGTCAAGTAATGGTTTGGGGAAGAGGCAGAGGCACAGCTGCTACTCACCGAGGCTGAAGTCGGGTGTTTACCAGCGACCTTTTACACTCCTCCCAATCATCTTTTGGGAAGATGACATTTCTGGGATAACAAAAAATGATCAGAAGCAACTAGCTCAAAACCATGTCCCTTATGCAGGCTAGAAGCTGTGGCTATCCATCCACGTAGTTCTGAGACGTAAATGTGCTGGGAAGGTGATCAGTGAGGAGCTGATGTGCAGAGAGGGAGGGTGGGGCAGAGGGAAGAGAAACCCCGCCTGTGAGCAGAGCCACCACCTCCTGGGGGCAAGTCTCCCCGCCCCTCCACCCCAGTCTTCCCTCAAAAACCAGGAAGTCAGAACTGGGGATAAGTGAGCACCCACCCCTCCCCCAAACCCCGCCAAGCCTCCTTTCTCACCGTGCGCCCTACATCTGGCCCCGCACTCGGAGCCTGGGGCAGTCTCCCAACTCTGGCCAACAGAGATGGGAGTTAACTGAATTGAAGCCAGTCACCCAGGGTTTTGTGGCCACACCTCGGTTTTCCTTTTATTCTGTCGCGTGCCTATAACCAACTGAGAACGTTTAGCACAGGATTCCAACGCGACTGCTCCCCACCCCTTCCCAGCTGGGCGATGCTTATATTTAGGTCCATTCGTAACCCCCGTAGAGGCGCTACTGTGTAGAGGTGCTAGAACTTGATGGGTATTTGCGACACGTTGTTAGCATGAAGTTCTTGGTTCAAACAACCTGAGGTGTATTGAGACTCATTTTAATACAGCAACTGGTTAACTCTATATTTAACCACTCACTCCAAAAATCCAAAAATAAATAAAATAAAATAGATAAATATGCATATATATACACACACAGCATTGCTTTGCAGTTCACTTGCAACTCCATTTCTCAGGTCTTGGGTCATTTACATTCTCAAAATGCATCTAGTTATGCAGTTTTCTAGCCACACTACATCCATGAGGCCTTCCCTCAGGCCACTGGCCTAAACAGCCCGCTGAGAGGAGGAAGCAGCACGTGGCTATAATCCTGGGATTTGGGGCCATTTAACCTCTTGTGCTTTTAAAAAAAGTTGCAAGAGTATAAATAAAAGATAGCATAAATAAAAACTGAACACAAAATGACCTTAACCATAGAATAAGAATAAGATGTGCCCCAGAGCAATTTAAATTTCTAAAATTTAATTTTGGAGAATGAGCTGAAAAAAAGAAGAAAGAGAAAAGATTCAAGCTGCATGATCTCATGGGATTGCAAAGGTCTGTCTGAACTTGAAGCCTGGGGTGGGATGACCCAGCAGTGCACGCCAAGACTCCTGGTCTGGGTGCTGCTCAGAGTGGAGACACTGTGCTCACTTACCTTCAAGCACAGGAAGCAGGGTAAATGGCCTTCAAGACTGGCATGTGTGTTTATGTTGTGTGTAGTATGTGAATTGGACATAAAAAAAATTCCGGTTCCGTCAAAAATAATATAACTCCTGAAACTCATGCTTCAGTTGAAAATCAGCTACAACACTACTGTGCTAATAGTAATAGGTTCCCACAATATACAAGGAAGTGAGGGTCACGTGTGCTGGGAGCAGACTGTGTGGAAAGACCCCCGCGTGGAGAGCCCACGGCGGTGACGGCGCTGTGGTGAACATCTGGATGACGGCGGACCTTGAGTGCCAGGCAGCGCGCCCCCTTGTCACATTCTGCTGAAGATACTACACATACTTACCAGAGACTGATAGTAAAGAAAAGCGATTAAAGACATCAATCGTCAGAGGTGAGACATTCAGCAACGGGTCTCGTACAGCTTTTTGGAAACACTGACAAGAAGTCCCGACAGACTAAGGATGGGCACGCGGGGCTCAGGAGGCCTCCTGGACTTGGGCAAGGGCTTTGATCTCTGCAGGTGCAGCAGAAAACACGGCTAGAACTCCTAGCTCTGGACAGGCCCGAGTGCACGGCCGTCCAGAAAGACCGGGAAGGGTCCAGAGCTCCCCCCGGGTGATACATACATTTATACAACAGTGGCGGCCAGGGGGCAGCAGTCTTTTCTGGCTTTACTGCATTGTAATTGTGGTCGCTGGCCCAGGACGGCGTGCTGCTCTCACAGGGCGGCTCCTTAGCGAGGACCTCACTCCTTGGAGGGACCAGTGCCACCTTCTTCGCTGCGTTCTCCTTCTTGTCTGGAGCCAGTCTCTTGTGCACAGAAGAGATTTTAATGCCTGCCTGGATAATCAGTAAAGCCCCAATCATTAATGAGGTCAGAAATTAACCTTTGCTCATTTCACTCTGCAGTGAGGGTCACGACTCAATCAGCTCCTGGGCCATCCTAAGCCCAATACACTGCATCTGCTCAGCAGCGGGCTGGCTACTCCCCCACATCCAGCAGGCCCGCATCAACATCCGAGCGATGAGAAGGTCCCTGACAGAATAACCCGTCATCCTAGCATCCTGATGAGGTGCTAGGCCACCAGGATAACCGAGGGGCCATGGAGTGAGGCAGTGAAGCAAGGCGGAGAGCACGGCTGGCCGGGGCCCTGTGTGAGAACGCGCCCAAATAACACTGACAGGCAGGAGCTGCAGACACAACAGCACGTGGAGAAAGGACAGGCGTCCAAACAACATCGCTGTACCCCACCAGGAACTCAGTGCGGCACCCCCAGAACCCACTTGCCACCCCGCTGCCTGCACGTCAACTCCCCACACAGACTCCAACAGGGACCGCTCTCCTCCCGGCGGGGCTGGTGTGTGGGTGGAGAGCTATTCCATGCAGCAGCCGGTTCCCACGTTTCTATCAGTTAATCCCTCGGCTAGAGGCGGAGAAGGAAAACATGAGAACACGTGCCTATTTGTAATGCTGACGAGAACACTCGTGGGCAAGGCGGAGGGCAGTGCAAAGGCGCCGCATCCTGTCTGGGCCTGTGTGCCCTACACTCTCCAAACCAACCCACCGAGCCCGTAACCTCCAGACGCTTTTGGTTTCAACTACACAAATGGTTGGCCTCCGTCAACTCACCTGAACGCTACATTTCTGAAGAATGATTTTTTCCGGCTTTGTCTTGGGTTTCTCTTTAGGTTTTGGTTTCTGCTCTTTCCCTGCGCTCAGGAAGCGCATGGTGGCCGCGGCGTGTTTCAGGATACAGTCGCTGCTGCAGTAGACAGAGTCGGGCTGCGCCACGCTTGAGCACCCGGGGCCAATGCACCTGGCGGCACCAGGCGCCTCTACGACCTGCAGGATCAGACGCGGCTTCAGTGCTCGCCCGCTTTGGTGGCTGTGGCACTTCGTAATACAACTATTCACGGTACCGAGATTACTGCTTTTAATCATGTATGAAGAAATTATGAATAAAGATGTACCTCTGTTTATTCAAAACACACAACTCCACCTCCCCTGAGTAAGGGCCTCAAGTTCTTACCTGCCCGTCATGCCCCGCAGGAAGGGCAGAACTCTAAGGGGACCCCGGCACTCCTGCTGCACACTCCTGGACACAATGGGACCGCACGCCACAAGGAGGTCCCCTTATCGGGCAGATGGGCAGGGGTTTTACCAACGAAATTAAGATCCCAAGTGAGAGGATTGTGAGTTAGTCCAAAGGGTCCAACTTCATCAACTGAAACCCTTAAAAGAGGAACTGAGCCTCCAGAAGAGAAAGGATTCCACTGCTGCCTCTGCTGAGAGGGCGCCCAGGCCTAGGCTCGGCGGGCAAGGTTGTGAGACGACACCCAGGACACCCAATTAAACGTGGGTCTCAGAAAACAACAGATAACTTTTTGGTGTCACCATGCCACACAAATTGCCCGGGACATATTTTACCTGCTAAACCAAGTCAGAGCTTTTGGAAGTGGATCTTTCCCCAGCCGAGCCTCTGATGAGACCTCAGCCCCCACCGACACCTGGAGGGCAATCTTGTAAGACCCAGAGCAGAGGGGGCCCGGCTAAGCCAGGCCTGGGCTTCTGAGCGAATAAATGTGTGTTGTTTAAGCCGCTAAACAAGTCTGTGGCTGCCTGCCGTGCAGTAGGAGCCTGGCTCACGACAAGGGCTGAGCACAGCTGTCCACGATCACTAGAACATGTTTTGACGGTCGAGACTAATAAGATACATGAACATACCCCTCAAATGTACTTGAGCAAAATCTTGTGTCTCAAATTATGCACTTAATTGTTTTTTCTCCACAGAATCCAAATTTTACTCAGAAAAATACTTTATGTGTAGTCTCAAACACATCAGCAATAACATGACGTTTCCTACTGACTTACATTTCCATTAATTCTTCTTCCTTACCAGTTATCATCATACTTCCACTCGATGCCTCCTCATACCCCCATGACAGGTAAAATTTAAATGGTCCAGCCCTCGAGGCTACGTCAGTGCAAGGGGGAGACGGCGGGAAGCTATGACACGGCCACCGCAAAGTCGTCTGCATGCCCAACACTGGCTAGAGAACGGGCTGTGGGGGCGGCATGGGCCCCCAATTCAAGGAAGGCCTGGGGTGAAAACATGCTCTGAGTAGGACAATCCTGAGAGCCTGAGACAGCTCTCAAGATGCACGGAAACCATGACCAAGAATCACGGCCCTTGGGCAGGAGAAACGAGTGAACAGAGCTAGGGAAGGAGCATATAGAGCTGCACAAGCACTGGGGAGCGGGAGACCACCATAACAGAGGGCGTGCCAGCCGCAGCTGAACTGTCACCCTGGGGAGCCGTGCGGTCACCACCGCTGGCCTTGGCATCTTGCTGCGAGGCAGGGACAAGACCACTGGTTCTCTCAAGGCGGTGACGGGTAATATAGGTGCACATGTGCCCCTGTGACTCAAAAATAATTTTGTTCACATATGCACTTCAAACTCAGGATCCATTCATGAGAAAACTGAAGGGAAGACTTAAAAAAGTGAGTCCACTTATGGAAAATGTTAAGTCAGTAATAACAGCATAGGAGATAGATATGATTAACAAACATAGAGTAAGAATAGATAGGCCTGCCAGCCTGGAGCAGGTGCATGGACCTGGGAGCTCGCAGAGCCCAGCCCTGCGCACAATGCCACTCCTGGGAAAAGCTAACTTATCTCAGAAGACAAACGCTCCTGTCTTGATGTTTCTGCCAATGGCAGCTGAGGGCTCCACGGTCACCTCTACCGCTGACCTTGGGAGACAGGTACTTACGGGCTGGAATATCTTGAGTTTTTTCTTGCCACTTGGGTTTGCAGCTTTCTCAATTCTACCCTTAATTCCTTGGTCTTCACTCGATTTCTGCTCCACGGTTCCTATACTTGTACAGTCTGTGCCGTCGGCGTCCGCAGGTCTCGACCTCGAGTCCTGCGTGCCTGTGGTCTCAGAGCTGGGCTCGTCCTGCACTTGCAGGATGGTGCAGTTTGGGCAGATGTAATCCTCCCCGTTCCTTTCCAAGAGCCTCCCTCGAGCCTCAGAAATGCCCACACAGTCGCCATGAAACCATTCTTCACATCGGTCACAGCAAATCATAAATCTGGAATGATAAAATAAAGAATGGATATTATTAGTATAGGAATGGAAAGTGAGAGACCAACTCAATTTTAAACACAAGTCAAATTTCAACCTTCTATTATGAAAAAAACAAAAATATTACAGAAACGTGGAGAGAATAGAATAAAGAGCATCCACGTGCCCTTCTCAATTTTACTAACATTCAATCAAATTTGCTTCATCTTTTCTTTGAGGGAAGCACTCTGCCCTTGACACCACAGTTCTCGTCCACAGAAGGGCAGCCACGCCTATACCCCCCCACACACCCTGAGCTGCCCCAATGTCCACACCACAGCCCAGTCTCAGCCGGTCTGGAGCAGCGTCACCCAGCAAGCTCTCTGGGACAGCAGATCCCCTCTGGTCCAGGCCGCCTTGTCCGTGGCTGGTGGGACCGAGGCAGCCAATGTCCCACGCCAGCCCTCACCTTGGTGGAGGGTGTGGCTCTTGGCAGTGCCCACCCACGCCGTTTTTGTTTTTGGACAATGACTTGTTCGTCTTTCCCAAGAGAACAAGTCCCTCATTCAGGCCACCCTGGGACTCTCTAAACTAAGACGAATGGAAAACGCTCTCTGGCACTTTCCACAGCTCGGACTCCCCCCAGAAGCCTGGGCAGCCACTCCATCCTCCCACGACCCACCTGTTATTATGAGGCTGGCGGCACAGGCAGTACAGGGCATTGGGGTCGTACACCTCACATTCGGGCTTGTGTCGGACTGCGTCTCCGGGTTCCTCTGCATTCCCCCCTGGGGCCGCCCTCCCTTCCAGTTGGCTCTCTCTGTCCATTTTCGCCGCCTGGGACGCAGCCCCCAGGTCGGCCTCCGGCTCCTGCGGGACGGGCAGCGAGCCCTCCACTGCATCGCCTGCCTCAACGTCCATGGTCTCCACCGGGTCCTCCTCCCGATGCTTCTTCCGCAGGCGGCTCTGGACGCCCTTGGGGGGCCTGTCCGTGGGCTCCTGCTCGCGCTTTCTCCGCAGGCGATTCTGGAGTTCTTTCAAAGTCAGCCCATCACTGTCGCTATCGGAGGTGTCATCCTCGTCGCCACGCCCTCTGGCCTTTGCCGAGGAGGCCTTTCGTTCCTTAGCACCCGTGGAGCCAGACCTGGGACCGCTCTTCCCATCCGAGGTGCTCTCCACGCTCCCCTCAGAGGCGCTCTCCGCATCTGTCACTGGACAGGACGCCGGCTCCGCCGAGTCCTCTAGGGACACGGGGGTGCCCCTCCGGCCCCGGCGCCGTACCGTGGTCAGGAACTCCTCCACCCGCTCGGTCCGCTTCGGCTGCCTTCCACTGCGACGCAGCGACAGGCTCTGCTGCTGCCGGGGCAGCGGGTCCAGGGCATCCATCTCCACATCCCCAGCGCCCTCGCGCTTGGCGATGGTGGTCCTCCGGAACCCCCACGTCTTCCTGAACTCTTTGCTGGTGGGCTTGATGGCCTTGGGCGCATCCTCACCACTCGGGTCACCCTTCTCGTCCATACCTAACGGGGAAATGCAATCAAACCACACCAGGCGTCAGCCAGGGCCGCGGTCCAGGACCAGGACAGGCACCCACCAGCCACGAGAGCGCACGAGAAGGGGCAACACCCACACGGAGGAAACCCAGACACAGTGAATCGCAACAATTCTCCACCTACAAAAACCGAAGGTGTTTCCTAAAGTGCGCTGAGAGGATTCAAGGGGGTTCTTGAAGAAAACTGTAACAGTTACGTATCTAATGTTCAGTAGACAAACACAGCTAGCAAACCAAATCTGTGAACTGGTCAACTGCTGAGGACGAGGATTTGTACAAGTGGTAGCAGGGAAAGAGGAAGCGAGCAGCAGTGCTGCCAGGACAGGACAGGGTGGCGGGTGCCTCGGGCTCTCCAGCACAGAGACGCGGGGCCCACCTGGCTCTGCCCGCAGAGCTCGGTGGACAGAGCGCTGTGCTGGCTCTGGGCCTACTGCTTGGAAGCCCCAAGCTGTGTGTGAGACGTCTGACCACGCTGCTGGAGGGATCACATGGAGATGGGGGATTCGGACCCTGAACCCTGCCCAGATTCCCGAGCCACGACTGTTGACACAAGATGGGCCCATTCAGCGCTGCGCGCAGGGTCTGCAGCAGCAGTCGATGCGGACGCTGAGAAAATACTGAGCCACACGGCACCTTTGGTGTGTATTTCTTCTCTCCTCTTTCTAACAGACTGTTTAAAGGGTCATGTCTGTGAAAACTTCACTCCTGTTTAAAATGAAAAAGCCTGAAAAAGATAGTATATACCTTGAGAATTTTTTCCCAAGCTGTGCAGGCTTCAATTACATTTAAATGCTAACGATGACTCAGGTTTTATGCCATGTTCCATCCCAGGGGAAGGACTAATACAGAATGAAAACCTTCAAACAGAAAATACACAAAATTAAACATCACACACAATTGAATTCTCTTTTTGGTTCCCACTAAGTATTGTCACCTCCCATTTCCGTGTCCAGGTCTGTAACTCCCCCACCCTGGGCCTAGGCCCACACTCTCCCAGGCCACTCGGAAGCTGCAGGAGTAGCTGTGACATCAGCACCTGTGCCACCAAGGACCACGCCACTGTCCTGGTCACCCAAGGCTTTCTGCAGGAAGGACTCTCCTCTACAAAATACAGTTCTCACCAGAGAGAATATAAAACGTCATCGTAAATGCACTAAAAAAACCACTCATGTAAAGATAAAGTAGTGCTCTGAATCAGATTCTTAACACACAATTAGACACTCTTCAAGAAATCTCGGGCTAAAGCTTAAACCATTTCAAACAAATACTAATGTTACATTAGTTTCTTTACATATAATGCCACTTCTGAAATAGAAAACATGACATCAAAACTTAAAATTGTGTTGCTGGCGTTTAACACTATTGCCACGTTACCTGCCCCACATGGAAGCTTGGGCGCTTCTTCCGACTTCCTAAAAACAACCAAAGCCTGGCCGATGCAACTGCAGGGTCCAAGGGAAGCGCCAAGCCCCGCAACACTGCTGCTGTCGGTCACTATTCACAGATTACAACGCAGATTATCTCGAGACTGTGATCACGGAGTAAGCTCCTAAAAGAAAACAACAAAATAGTTTAAAGATTTAAAGCAACTATAACTAAAATCATGTTTAAGGGAAAAAAAGGCATGAAACTTTCCAAACAATCTCTTATTTGAATGTACATTACGTGACCCACAAAGACATTCAGCGAGTCGACAAACAAAATCCACAAAACAAAGTCCCCTGCTTCCCTTAAGGACTTTTAAAGAAAGGAAGATACTTTGACTACACTCTGAAAGCAAGGGGCGGGCTGGACAGGCCTCGGCTGGCACACTGGTGGGGAGGAAGCTGGTGGGCAGAGGGCAGAGGCCTCAGTGGGAAGGAGAGTTTGAAAACTGATAATTGGTACCAGATGCTTTCCAATTACAATCTTACTTTTGAGATGGACCAAGGTCAATAAAAACCCAGAGACAAGAGAGAAAGGAACAAAACATGAAAACATGAACAAAAAAATTACACATGAAAAGTCATTATTTAGATTTTTTTTTTTTTTTTTTTTTTTTGCGGTACGCGGGCCTCTCCCTGTTGTGGTCTCTCCCGTTGTGGAGCACAGGCTCCGGACGCGCAGGAGGCTCAGCGGCCATGGCTCACGGGCCCAGCCGCTCCGCGGCATGTGGGATCTTCCCGGACCGGGGCACGAACCCCTGTCCCCTGCATCGGCAGGCAGACTCTCAACCACTGCGCCACCAGGGAAGCCCTAGAAATCCTTTTTTTAAAAAAAATCTATTTAATTTTTGGCTGCGTTGGTCTTTGCTGCTGCGCGTGGGTTTTCTCTAGTTGCAGCGAGCGGGGGTCTACTCTTCGTTGTGGTGCGTGGGCTTCTCATTGCGGTGGCTTCTCTTGTTGTGGAGCACAGGCTCTAGGCGCATGGCTTCAGTAGTTGTGGTATGCGGGCTCAGTAGTTGTGGCACGTGGGCTCAGTAGTTGTGGCTACTGAGTGGGCTCTAGAGCGCAGGCTCAGTAGTTGTTGCACATGGACTTAGTTGCTCCGCTGCATGTGGGATCTTAAGTTCCCTGACCAGGGATCGAACCCGTGTCCCCTGCCTTGGCAGGCGGATTCTTAACCACTGTGCCACCAAGGAAGCCCTAGAACACTATACCTATGTCATCCTTTTAGTTAAAAATCTAAGAGAGATTTCAGAGGACTAATGTTATGATTATTGAACATCACCGTGGTACAGCTCATCTACGTGTATTTACATATTTAAAGAACGTTTCTCCTCCTGTGCCCTCATTCAATCACGATACCTAGTTTGCTCCACAAACGTGTCTCTGTTTCTAGGTAAGTCCTCGATGTTAACATTTTAACACATTTCGCATTCTAGACCCAGGACTCCCTGCCCGCACCTCACCTCTTCCTCACCTCACACCAACTGCCTCCCCTGTAACTGTGGTCTCCTTGGTGACCTCAGAGCAAACATTCCGTCCCACCTCCTTTTAAAGAGATAGCGACCATCTCACTCTGGTCACCCCCGCCCCCCCCATGGCCACCACCTCTCTCACATGTGGTCAACCCATCTCAAAACGAGAAACTTCTCAGGAGAAACTGTTCACAACAGTGAACATTTATAAAAGCAAAGAAATTACGATGTTCTCAGGAATTAAAAAGTTTTTTCAATTTATGTTAATATGAACCCCCCCCCCAAAAAAAACCCCATGCCTCTGGATTTGAGTTCTGAATAATCAGAAAAGGAAAATCCAGTTATTTCTGTTAAGTGGAATGAAGTACTTTATTCAGAATAGATCATATCATTGTAGATAATCTGGTTCATTTTGGTTCATTTTTTTTTTTGATTTTACATTTGCAAGATCACTTTCATAATTTCTTCCCAGAAATTCTAATGTAAAATTTCAGGTCATGAAACAAAAACAAACCCCTATGATGAAGGCAAAAGTTAAAAAAGAAAAATTGTGTTATGCTCCTAACACAACTTAAAATGTGGGTCCACACACAACAGCAGGTCACCAAACGGTGGTCACACCATACTAGTAACAACGTTTCCCCAGAGGAAAAGAACGGTGGGCGGGCATCCCTGAAACTGGGAAAAAGAAAACCTGGAGGCGAACATAATGCACTGAGATAGTTTTATATCTTTACATTTCTAAGTGCAAATGTCCTCTCAGCTGAAAACTGCTCCATTTCCTAAGCAGACCTACGAATACCAACATGAAACCTTAGGTTCCCCCAGACCACCCAAGGGCAGGAAGCAGCCCACCACCTCCCAGGCAGCTCTCCAACTTTTTGCTGTTGAGGTCCCTTTATAAAGGGACCTCAGTTTTTAAAAACTGAGGACCCCAAAGAGCGGTTGCTTATGTGGGATATGTATTTCCAAAATTAAACCTGAGAAAGGCTTTCAGAATTGTGGATGTTCCCTGATACCACATCAAACCTCGACAGGCCGCATTTACATGAAAAGTAGTTGTGACACGAATCTGCAACCACGTCCATGAATGCTCCACACCTTCCTGGGTCGTAACGCACTCTGAAAACATCTTTTGCCTGTGTGCACGGTGGCCAGCTGGACACATGCAGAGTCCACACGCTGGCACATTTCATTAGACAACATGAGACGCATCTGTTAACGTTAGCGCCCATCTCCTGAAATGTCTTTCATTACTGGGAAGGCATCAAGCTCAGGGTGGCAGATAGAAGCTTTTCAAAATGCTAACTTTCGTTTAAAGCTGGAATTTTGTCATCAGTAACAAACATTGTCAGTTACTTTCCTCCAGTCTCACACTGTGCATCTTCGAGAAAATGCCTGCCACACACCACCTGGAAAAATGCAGTCCATCGGTGATGCTCTGCGGCCCCTGGCTGCAGGCCCCTCTGGCCCCTCAGGGGCGCTACCAGGAACCTCTGTGCCAGCAGTGCAAACGCCGACCCGGCAGGGCCGGCTCACGAGGCCGACTGTGACCCTGGACAGGGCTTCTGAGCTCTTAGCCTCCAAAGGGTTTCAAAACACACCGTTTCCGGTAGCTCAAGAACATGCTGGATACACGCCAAGCAGTCACACATATCCGCACTTCAGTGTCAGAGGAGAGGAAACATTTGCTTCCACAAAACTGTTCTAAAACCACCGCTTCATTTTCCCTTCAGACTATCCAACCCTTGAAAAACGTTAAGCTGCCAGAAGTGATTTTCTTTAGAGCAAAACCAAAAATACGCTCCCCAAACGTGAGTGATGCCCAACTCTACAACCACGTAAATCTGAAGGCTCCACTTCTACAAAGCTCGTGACGGGTAAGTAACCGCCTCTTACCCATTTGAAGATGTTTAGTTCTATGGACTGGAGACTAATTTCTCTGATACTTTAAAATATAATACATAACCACAATGAAGCTCCTATTTCCACAGCACAACAAACACAAGAAAACAGTTGCAGCTTCTCAAAAAGATAACACACAAGCGCACACCTGTCCTGCCCACCTAGCGGCAAAACAAGGTGGTCCTCCGAATCTCACACCCCCAAAACAATATTCAAAGCTAACAATTTTAATTTTGAAACAATTCTAACCTGCCGGTCACAATTTATATCCAATGCTACAACATAACCTCATTATTTCGGACTCTGCTAACTCAATTTATGGTTCTAACAGGCTGGGCCAAAGTTCACAGTTACTGATATTTCACGTTAAGAGTCTTCCGTCTCATGACGAATCCTTTGCTGGGGATGAGGAGGGACTGAGAAGATGCTGAAAGTTCTATGAAGTACTTAAAAACGCAAGCTTTCCCAATTAAAGCCTCTTTCACAATTCCGTTTTTATTAATGGGATAGTCACTAACGAGGGCACGTCCAGGAATTTGAGAGGACACACGACATTCTGCCGACCTGGCAGCGCTCCCTCTCAGCGACCCCACGCTACCCCACGCTCATCCTGACTCGACTGCACAAGTGGCACTGCAGTCCTTTAGGTGGCCAATCCAAAGTATGCTGCTTTCCAAGTAACACTGTCATTATTAAAATTCCACTGAAGCAAAAGGACCCACAGCACGGTGAGCTTCTCAAGCAGTAACTACAGAGAGAAATCTAGGAACCACCTGCTGTTCAAAATTTCTTAGGTGTTTTTGCTTTACAGGTCTGTGCAGACAAAAAGTAAAACTTGTTGCTTAAAAGCTCGCCAGGACTGGTGCCTCGGCCAAGCTCTGGTGAGGCCGGGACCCCAGCTCCCCCATTGCGGGTGGGCAGTGGGCACTCTGGTTTCTCTCTATCCACTTCCTAGTGAAAACACAGGCTTGTGACCTCGGTGGGCAGCTCTCCAAAAGCGCTTCAGGAACAACCAGCAGAGCCACCTGAATGCGTCCAGGTTAAGGTGGAGGAAACGAGGCTCTCCCTGTTCTCTACGAAACCACTTGCTACCTTGGATGGACTCCTGCTGTGGTCTGCACGTTTGTGCCCTCGGAGCCCTCCTGAATGGGATACCTGCCCTGGAAAAGAGGCCCCAGAGCTCACCTGGCCCTGCCACCGGGACCCAACTGCCCCGGCATCCTGACCTTGGGCCTCCCGCCTTCAGAGCTGCGAGCAATCAAGTCCACTGTGCAAAAGCTCCCAGTCTGTGGTCCTTGCCATGGCAGCCCGAGGGGACTGAGGCAGCTCCCTCTTGTCTCTCAAGGAACAAGAAAACATGGCTTCAGACACTGGCAAGGGACTATCTGAATCCTACACCCTGGGGTTGGTGCCTGTAAGACAAGGCTCCTGCCAGGGTCTTAGGGCCCCTCTGAACTGCACAGGCTCTTGTTCTCACGGAGTCTGCAAGATGGGGCAGGTCTGGCTAAATATCCAGGACAACACTGGGATGGGCCCCCAAGAGGGAGCCTCCCCTCTCCTTCCCCAACCAAGACAGAGGGTGTGACTGTGAGGCGGGAGGGGGGGAGGGTCACAGACGGGACCCTGGGCACAGTAAGTCGCTCCCCAGGACAGTCAGCCCTGCTGGGCACCTCAGGGGCTGCTTCCTAGGGACCCTGATCCTCCAGCTCCGCCCCCCTAACTGCTCACCCTATCGCTTTCATATCCGCAATGGTCTGTCTGGGCCCCGAGTGCACCCGGGCTGGCTACTCCCTTCCAGCGCCCACGGGGGCACTGCTGCCAGATCCCCGTGTCACCCGTAGCACCCAGTGCAGGCCCGGCGCACCGTGTCTCACTGCAGCAAGAGCTGTTGGTAAGGATCCGGTGAGAGGCTGTGGGTGAGGACAGCCTACGATAAAGGCAAAATGCCACCCACCGTTCCCTCAGGCCGCAAGACCCTTGGGGCCTCCTCACCCAGAGCGCACCCCGGCTGTACTCTAGGGCTCTGGTTCCAGGCGGTCCACTTTGAGGGGGACGTGTGCACTGAACCCTCTTCACTAGGGACCACAAACTAGCCAGATATTCCACGTTTTTCCCAAAAAGCAAGAACGTGGTTGAGGGCCCCCTGAAAACACTGCCTATCTTAAAAGTAACCCATTTCCCCAGGTGTTACAAGTTCAGAGTCAACTGCCTTTTTAAATTCCCATTTCTCAACAACAAGAGCATTTCTAACCATGACCCAGAGCAGAGGTTCTCAAAGTGTGGCCCCCGGGCCTTTCAGGAGGGCCCCTCCAAGGGCAAACTATTTGCACAACACTAAGGGCACGGATGTGGTGGTTTCTCAGAAGCCAAATGACAGAGATAGGACGAAGGAGACAAGAGAATCTGGCTACTGTCGCTTAAGCCAGACGTTCTGGAGAGCTGCAAAACCCTAGGACAACACTACCTTTCTCATTAAATTGTTTTTGTTTTGGAACATAGTTCCCATAAAGTGTCATTTATGTTATTATTTTTAAGTAAGTAAATTTAAATGTCTCTCTTTTTTTTTTCTTTCTGCGGTACACGGGCCTCTCACTGTTGTGGCCTCTCCCGTTGTGGAGCACAGGCTCCGGACGCGCAGGCTCAGCGGCCATGGCTCACGGGCCCAGCCACTCCGCAGCATGTGGGATCTTCCCGGACCGGGGCACGAACCCACGTCCCCTGCATCAGCAGGCGGACTCTCAACCACTGCGCCACCAGGGAAGCCCCTAAATGTCTCATTTTTAATGCCAAATATGGGAAATATCAATAGATACAACGTAAACAATAGCCCTCTGGGGTCCTTGTTAATTTTAGGTGTAAAGGGGTCAGTCTGAGAATGGCCACCACCACAGACTTGACACTACTGGCAACGTCAAGGGGCTGCTCTTGATGGGCCGTGACAGTGACGCTCCAGGAGGCTGCTCTCCCAGACCCTCCCCACCTCTCCTCGGATGAGAAGGCACCAATTACGAAACTGCAGCATTCAGAGGGACTGCCACCTAAGTCCAAAGAGAAAATGGTTGGAGAAAAAAACCAAAGGCCTGCTGCTGCCTCACAAGTATCTGCTTCATGAGTGGAGCTGCATCTCATGCCACAGGCCAAGGGGCAAAAATAATGCTTGGAGACCTTGGAAATGCAGAAGTCAAGAATTAAACTGTATACTTGAGCTGGAATCCTCCTTTCTTTCTCTGAGATTAGAAGAGGCCAATGTCTAGCTTTGGGGGGCAGTGGGGAAGGTCCAAGCTTAAATAAAGCAGTTATTAAATAAAAACAGGATTTTCTGTACTGATTTTTACAGATCCATGCAGAGCTCAACTTGAGGCAGCTTCCCCAACTCCTGCCCACTGCCCGGGTGGGGAAAGTGCAGAAGAAAGCCACCTTACTACTAAAAACACAAATACTGTTTAAATTACAATCTAACAAACCTGAAGAGTCAATGGCTAGCACTGACCTAGCCCTGTGTCCATGGGGCACGGGGGGCATCTCAGGGGTACCACTCCTTGTGCCGGCTCAGCATCCCCAGTCCTGACCAAGGCAGCCACCAGTGTCCTCCTCTGCTGACCACAGCATGACCACACCCACACACTAACAAGTAGGGTAAGTCCTCTGATAAGCAGACAGGGGGCTGAGAGGCTCAAGGGGCAGCACCACGGAAGAAGGCAGGCTTCACACCAGGGTGTCCCTGCCTTCAACCCCAACTGCAAACCTAACAGCTAGGTGTGCTGCCCAGGGAAATGGGGACAACTGTGAAACTCCATCGTGTCAAGTGCCAGTCAGATTATGATAAATAGCCTGTGTCATTTATTAAAATGACAATGTCTGCTGGTGAGTAGTTGGGAAAACAGGCCCTCACAGGAGAATCTGCAAATATCTACAAAGAGCCCCTTCCATGCTCGGCACAGAGCAGGCAGCACCTCTGTTCCACCCGGCCAGGTGGGACTGCTTCACTGTGACCTGCCAGGGATAACTAGGGAAGTGCAGGTGCGTTTATAAGGGCGCTCCCAGCATGCCTTTTTTTTTTTTTTTTTTTAAACTAAGGGACACAAACCAATGTCCATCACCAGGAGACCAGTTTGAGAAAAACCCAGAAACAGCCATGTGATGCAATTCTTTAAGACTGTAATTAAAGGATGATGAACTCTACAGCCCCTGCCATGGAAAGAGCCCCACACCCTTGAGCGAAGCTAGCAGGTAACAGTTCCCAGCACATCCTGACCCCCCCATCCCACCCCAACCAAGTTCACAAACACATCCACAGCTGTAACTGGGCTTCCAAATGGTGCCATTTCTGGGGTTTCTGCTTTCTTTCTATCCTTTCATATTTTATATCCTTTCTTTATATCCTAATTTTCTCTCTCTATAAACTTATTTTTGCAACCCAAACACCGTACAGCTATCTTTACATTGGGGAGGAAACCTCATTTACCTTCCTGTTGTAAAGGTGTATTAAATACCTCTGGAGTGTCTCTATCAGCATATGAAAAACAAAACCATAGCACCTAAGTTTGACACTCAAGAGAGAAACATCTGCTTTACAAATTACAAACAAGATAATCACACCTACTAAGTAGTTTTTACAATCATGGCTACAACAATTCTTATTAAAATGCGTACAATTACCTATTCAACTTCACATAACAACTTACCCTCAAAATTAGAGGTGACCTTTGAACAACGCAGGAACTGGACTCCCATCCAATTCCTGTGTTTAACTTGGCTTCCGTGTACCGCAGATTGTGTAGTACTGTAGTTACTACTGGAAAAAGTCCCTGCGTAAGTGTAACCAGACAGTTCAAACCCATGTTGTTCAAGGGTCAACCATACTACTCAAAAAATAAAATGAAGAGAACAGTATGGAGGTTCCTTAAAACACTAGAGCTGCCACATGATCCAGCAACCCCACTCCTGGGCATGTATCTGGAGAAAACTAATTTGAAAAGATACATGCACCGCAATGTTCACTGCAGCACTATTCACAATAGCCAAGACATGGAAGCAACCTAAATGTCCACTGATGGATGAAATGGATAAAGAAGATGTGGTTAATGTATACATCAAAACATTACCCAGCTATAAAAAAGAATGAAACGCCATTTGCAGCAACATAGATGGACCCAGAGATTATTATACTAAATGAAATCAGAGAAAGACTAATATATATCACTTATATGTGGAATCTAAAAAAATTTACATAAATGAACTTACTTATAACAAAACAGAAATAGACTCAGGCGTAGAAAACAAAGTTTATCCCACTGCCCGCATGCTCGGGCAGGGGGATAAAATAGAGTTTGGAATTAAAAAAAAAAAAGAGGCCTAAGCAAGAGACTCCAGGAAGTGTGGGCACTTAAGATCAAGGGAGCTCAATGTAGACCGTTAGGCCTCCTCCTTCCCAAATAGTACATGTCCATTAACTGTTAATCACAGAGCCTTTGCAGTGGAATTAACACACATCATTTGATGCTGGCCCTAAAGAGAGTAACATTAGGTTTCCACTGTACCTGACGCCACCATTTAAATAAGAAAAAATGCAAAAGGGACTGTTTAAGGAACGTTTTTCTTAAAGGACTTCCTGAAGCCACCAGGTGTATGAGAAATCAGGCCTCTACTGGACGGGACCCAAGGACAACAGTGAGCTGACCTGTAAACATTCAACCTTGGCTCTGTAAGAGCCAAATGCAAGTCACTTGGGAGCTTGCAACACGTGTATAAAAAAGGTAAAACACATCATGTTAACAGAAATAAAAAACAATCAGGACCTGGAACATCTGGGAAACACACACTAAAAAGACCCAGTCCGCGGGCTGCCAGGGAAGGGGCTCCAAGCCAATAAGGCACCCTGTGGTCAGTCACAGAGACTTCCAGCATCAACAGCAGGACCCACAACTCCACCGCCAAAAAGAAAACGGGAGCCAAGTCCCCACTCCAAACCCTCCCTTCCTCACCAAGAAGACAAACCCCATCCACACGAAGGGCCACCTGAAGCACTGGGCGCCCCGTGTCCAAGCCCCAGTGACACAGTTCCTCAACAAGCCATTGTGATGCTCACACACGCATACATGGTCACCGCCGGTAACAGCAGACAATCAGGGGAGCGGCCAACTGCCCAACTTTTCATTCTACCCTTTCTTATCAGAGCATAACTCGCTTCGCCTGAAACAGCCTGAATTTAATCGAATACTAATAGAAGACAGTTCTCGGTGGAAAATCAGTAGTAAATTAAAGATACACCTTAGTCCTAAACTCACTGTTAACGTAAGCCTGCAAGAACATGGGCAGCTAGGAAACAGAAGGTGCTCAGGAAATGCATTAGGCAGAATGCTTCACAACAGGGTTGTGGCTGGGCCTCCCCAGGTGACACCTGAGACGTCTGCCGTGTTAAGATGGGAAGGTAGAGGACTAGACGTGGAGACGTATATGTTCAATACATGCCACCCTCAAGTGCCAAAAAGGGGCCCCAGGCTCCAGGGACATGGCTGCCGACCCTCACAGGTCCCCATTACACACGTCTCCAGGGCTGGGAAGGCCACCTTTCTGGTCCCTGCTACAACCAGGGTGCTTGGCACACAGGATGTAATAAATATTTGTTGAATACAACGAGAAATCGTTCTAAAGGTCACAGATCTTATTTCCTTAAAACCCATGGCTAAGATATGGGGATACGTGCCTGATTCACTTTGTTATAAAGCAGAAACTAACAAACCATCGTAAAGCAACTATACTCCAATAAAGATGTTGAAAAAAAAGTCCATGGCTAAAGCACCTTTCTTGGAAACATGAAGCCAGGGACTACGTAGCTCTGGGGAAATCATGGAACATTTGTCTGGGGTTGGCCCAACGGCCCGGTTAGAACCCAGCTCTGCGATCTTGGGCAAGCTCCTTAAAGGTGCTTTGGCTTCTTGGAGGTTAGAACAGGTACAGAAGCATCCTACTCACTGAGACGAATTAGCACACATCAACTGCCCAGAACAGGGTCAACCTTGGTGGAATGCCCACTGTGAGCTGTTGCTGGTGCCAAGTGGAGGCTCAGCTTCCCGCTTACCAAGCTATGGGTAATGAGCTTATGTGAGCACAATGAAAAGATCTCAGTATCCGCCCTTCCCTCCTGCAAAATACCCAAGTACATGAGGTTCAAATCTCATTCCACCAATGTGCAAATTATATGGATATTATCTAAGGCCAAAACACGAATTAAAGAGTATCTTCAACTTAGCTCAGGTGCTGTCGTTCTAAGGTCCTAACTCTAAGGTCACTGACTGAAGTGCTGGATTCAGAGCAGAAAACCTGCCCTGACCTCCAGAGTTTCCCAACCTGGCGGGGGAGCAACCGAGGGGGAAAGAAAAGTGAGCAAATGAGGGCGTGGGATCTGAGCCCCAAAGACGTGAGCCCGTCTTTGGTGAGCCCGGCCGGGCACACCTCCGGTGGAAGGTGAATGTTGCCCCTTTCTACTCTGAGGTTGACCAAAAGATAAGATATAACACAAATTTGTGTCCTACATCAAATCGACACGTCGCACAATAAAAGCTAAAAATCCGTATTTTATGGCTAGGCACACACTCTTTAAAAGAGTGAAACAGATTTTCTGAAGGCCTTTTTTGCTTCCTATAGCATCAAATATCACACAACTATCGAAATGTTATTCTTTACAGGAATAGTCGACCAGAAACCAAAACCATCAAGCGAAATAAAAGCAAAAAGAACCACACTTAAAAAAAAAAAACCAGAATGAAACTTCATCTCCTTTAAGGTGTCCAGAGCAACTACACACTTGATAAAAAACAAAAAACGGAGGGGGGGATTCAATCCTACGTTACACAGTTACTTGAAACAGAATCACTTCCTCCACGCACCAGCAGCGAGACCAGGAACTTCTAGGAAAAAGCATCGCCCTCCTCCTGCACTGCCGCTGGGGGGGTCACCGGGCGGCGTCCTGCTCGCGCACCTCTCAAGTCGTCCACACCGTAACCCAGCCCCCAGGACACGCCCGCGGCGGGCGGACCGGGCCGGACCCCGCGGAGTGGACCCTGCCCGGCAGCCCCGGCGCCCCCCGACACCGCCCCCCCGCTCCTGCCCACGGCCCGCGCGTCCCTCCCCCCTCCCCTCGCCCTCCCCGCGGCCGCCGCCATCTTCTCAGCTCGACAGAGCGCGGCTGGGCGCGGGCCCTGCGGCGCCGAGCGGGCCGGGCTCGGGCGCCGCCACCCCCGCCCGTCCCTATGCGGCCTCGCAGCGGCCGACCCTCCGCCCGGCGCCCCGGCCGCCACTCACTGCGCGGGCCGCAGGCCTCCAAGATTTCGCAGCCATTTCCTCCGAGCGCCTCAGAGTGGGCGGGCGGGGTCGACGCCGGCCACCGAGATGCGGGGGGTAGAGGGGCCGCCCGCGCTGAGCGAATAGAAGACGCCGGCCACCGAGACGCGGCGGGTAGAGGAGCCGGCCGCGCGCCGAGAACAGCGTCCCCGCGCGGCTGGCGGAGGAAGGAGCCCGGCCCAGGCCCCGCTCCTGCCCTGCGCCGCGCTGTTCCCGAGCCATAGGGCCAAAGCTGAGAGCAGAGGCGGCGCGGCTCCAGTCGGCTGGCCACCCCGGGCCCCAAAAGGGGCCGGGAAGAGGATGGAGGAGCAAGGCGCATCGCTCCTTTCCCACCAGACTGCGTTCCCAGCTTCTCTGGGACTCGAGCCCGCTCCCCACGGGCCAAAGAGCTCAGTGCCCGGGCCGCCCCCGCCTACTCAACCGGGCACACCTGCCCACGAGGGCTGCAGGGCACTTGTCCATCCCCAAATACTCAACAAACGGGCTTCAGAGGGGAAACACCTGCTACCTTGGGACAGTGGACAATGGCCCCCGAAGACAGTAACTCCCCGGCCGAGGGCCTTTGTCCCCATCGCTGCCGCTACAGCTCCCTGCTTCCACATTCCTTAGTAGCAGGAACCGCTGGGCAAAAAGCAGAAAAGTGCCCTGTGTGCAGTAAAGCTCCACCCGTGACTCTACAGAGGACTGCCAGGTGCTTCCGTGAGAACCAGGGGCCTGGGAGCAGGTGTGCTTCTAAATAAACGTCTCTGAAGATCACACGGCCTGCCAGGTTCGCAGACTGTCCGTTTTCTTCAAAGGAATCCAACACAGCTTGTTTCTGTTGATGTGATTCCATCAGGACTGCTTCCACGGCCTCTCCCAAGTATGAATCTTGCGCTCTTAGCATCTTGATTGTCTCCAGGTTTGCTCCAGATGGGTGTATGAGAAGTTCATAAACCAGACAGAGTTGGAACTGGCTTGAACCAACAGTGTGTAAGTGGGTAAGCTGTGTGTAACATGGGACTCATGCTGGGGTGCAGGGGAAGCTCACAGAAGGCCTCCCTGCAAAGGGCTCCCTAAATGGGAGTCGCAACGGGGAAACCCCACCCAGCCTCTTTAGCTGAAAATCTTTACATGAAGCAAACCCAGCAGTAATGTCTTTCTACAAGGTTTTAACTGGCTTGCAGCTTCGGGCGGGTGCTGGGACGCACGAAAGACACAGAGGACCGGGCTGCCAGTGGAACAGGAGGAAGCTCTGGGTGGAAAGCCCAGTGGACAGAAGGGAGGCCCAGAGGGGAAGCTCCGGCTGTATCACTGCAGTACTGGGGGGCTCAGGAGGGCTCTCGGGCAGCAAAGGAAAGGAAACCGTACCCCCACCAGCCCTGCAACTGCGCCTCCCTTTCTGATCTCCCAGCAGGAGCTAGCCCTGACCATGAGCCTCCAGGCTCAGGGGCACCTGCCACCTGTGGGAGGAGTCAGGCCCTCGCCCTTCTCCCACCTCTTCAGGTAACTCCAGCTCACCTGTTGTCACTCCTCACGGGAGCTGCTCTTCCCTGGTAAAAAAGGCATTTCTGGAACTTCAGTTTGGATACTTTTTAGTTGAAGTCTACTAGCTAAGGAATACCTTCTCCTAACAACCTTATACCCAGAGGAACAAACGGATTAAAAAGGAGTCTCCAGTTGTCTCAGATTCTTTCCTAAATACCCCAAATACACACAGAAAAATCCCGAAGCTCAGGGGACAGCACGAGTAGCTCAGAGGGCAGGGGGGAGCAGGGAGCTAAACAGGCTTCCAGGACTCAAGGGGGTTTCAGTCTTTGAGAAAATGTATGATTGGTGCTTGCCCAACGTGTGTGGACACCAGGTCCTGCCACCAATACCCATGGACAATTCGGAGGAAATTTATAAAAGCAGAAAAGCACATCTGGAAAAGTCAGCAATCCTTTTACAAGACCGCTTCCTGGCGTTCAGCCTCTTCTCACCCCTGAGTTAAAGCCTACTGGCAAGCTGGGTCCTGAGCAGAGCACCCCTCTCCTTGCAGTCAAGTGCAACCCTGAGAGACAAGGCAAAGTGCGTCTGGGCGAGGTGACAGCCAAGCAGCTTTATTGCTACTCCCATTTGGAATTCAAAGGCAAGCAAGCAAGCTAGCGCCCTCCCAGCAGGCAGGCAGAGAAGGGGCTGGGTAGTCAAGGTCTAGGGTGGGGCCACTGCCTGGCCCTGGGCAAGGTCCCCAGTGAACCTGGACCCAAACTCAGACCCAGGCCTGGGGCAGAGGAGAGATGCCAGGGAGGAGAGAAGAAGCCAGGGGGCAAAGTCAAGGTGGGACCCCCGTTAGCTCCTCCTCCCTAGCCTCGGCCAGCAGTTTGGAGGAAAACCCTCAGGGTTTCTTCAGAATAGCTACCGCAGGTGCCCTCTGACCCAGGGGTCATGGGCTGCAGGGCTCAGACGTCAGAACAACGCTTGTTACTCCTGCCTTTCAGGGTGGTTCCTGTAACTCTGAGACATCTACTTCTTCCCGTGAGTTTAGTGAAAAGTAAATAAAGTTAACTTCAGAAGAAATACTTTAAAAAGTATAAGGCATAAAAAGTGTATTTCTTTTCTGGTTCGTTTCATCTCTTAGCAGTCTCTAAAGGAACACACCAAATGAAAAAGCCAGAAAAATCAACGCCTTTCACAGATTTTGACAGAAAAGCAGTTTAGGAGTAAAGCAGAAACACCATTTGGTGTACTGGATCCACCACCGCACTGTGCCCAGATACACCATTTACCCTCATCACACCACAAAGTACGTAACAGGGAAAGGGAGAAACAAGCCCACAGATCTGAACCGAATTCCTAGGGCAGCTGGTGAGCAGGAACCTCCACAGGCTGGGAGAGAACAGTCAACTGAGACGGGAGGGCCCAGGGCAGGGCCGCTGACACCAGTCCTCGGCCCTCACCTGGCCGGTGGGGCCTCAGGGGCAGGCACACAGCGACAAATAGCTGTACCGCCTACAATTTAAGAGATTCGTTTTTTCTGAAAGAAAATACTTGAAAAGCGAAAGATAGTTGAAAGTCAGGTCTAACAGTGGCTTTCTGGATTTGTCCAAAAGAGAAAAAAATGTATAAATTCCTGCTCTTGCCTGGGTCACAAAAACAAAATGGTGAAAGAGAGAAAAGAGTATTTGAAAAAACTACCAACAAGAGTAACACAGGTTGAGCTATTAGGAATTTCAAAAGGATACCCAAAAGGTTTTATTCTGGGGTATCCCTGATTTCAATGAAATCAATACCCACAAATTACCCTTTTCAATACCAAAACAGTTTTGAGTTCCAAATTGAACCAACTGCTTCTGAAATTTAGAAACCCAAGGAGAAACAGGACCCCCAATCTGTCTACAGAAGGCAGGAGGACAAGAACATTGCCTTTTACAGCTGCACAGAAAAGTGACAAATCTTGGGAGTCTGTCAGACACACAAAATGCCTCTCGTTCAGTGGAAAGTAAAACATTTAAAAGAGTAAATATAAGAGGACTTTAAAGTCAAAAAAGAAAATCAATTTGGCGAGTGTTTTTTAAAAGAACGCGTGGGTATGGATTGAAAAAATGCCTCATCTTCATTCAGTGCTTCCGTCTCCCAAGTCAGACATGTGATCAGAACTGGGCTCACGCAAAAACAAAACCACCAAAACCAACAGAAACCAGAAACCCCTCAAAGCATATACAGATATACAGCTACGCACGGGTACGCTATAGGCGTTTATATATACACGTGCATGTGTCTGTATGGATCTCCGATGTGTGCATCAAAGCCCTAACCAGCCAGGTGTGAAGGGAAGGGTCAAATTCAGCAGAGACAGTCTGCGAGCAGCGCACTGACTGGTAGCCTTGTGAGCACGCTGCCTGTGCCCCTCCGTCCGGCCCCCACCCCACCCCAAGCGGTTCAGGTGGCACCGTGCTGGACTCAATTTACGTTACAACCTCTGCAGGAGTTAAAAGGTCAAGAAAACTATTACTCTAAAATATTACTTTACCCATTCAAAGAAACTTATGACGAAACCAGTGCTTTCTGATTTAGTGATATAATCGAGAAAGGGAAATACAATCCCGCAAGGAGGGGGAAGGCGACCACCTCAGACCCCATTACACGTGCTTCACAGGGTCTTGAATACATGCAGCAGAACTAAACAGTCACAACAGTCTTCCTTCTTCCAACAGCTTCACAGAGAAACTGAAGACAAGATACCGTGTGAAGCTAAGGCTATGGGAACTGACTTTTTGGAGTTTACTGCCCACTTGTGGTAACGATTCCCAGCAGCAACAATCAATCAGCTTATACCTTATCCTGAAGAATCAGGGTTGATTTGCCAAATCCCCTGGAAAGCAGAGCTCCAGCATGTAGGGGTTTGATTTTATGCTTTGAGGGTATGAGAATAAGACAGAAACGCCCTCCAAAATACTGCAATTCTGTAAAACATGGCTGATACCCAGGTTGTTGAACAGTCCAGGATTTTATTAAAGGAGCACTGTGTATTTTATTCTCAAAACGCATTTCCTTTTTTTTAATTTTTTTTTTTTTTTTTGCAGTACGCGGGCCTCTCACTGCTGTGGCCTCTCCCGTTGCGGAGCACAGGCTCCGGACGCGCAGGCTCAGCGGCCATGGCTCACAGGCCCAGCCGCTCCGCAGCATGTGGGATCTTCCCGGACCGGGGCACGAACCCGTGTCCCCTGCATCGGCAGGCGGACTCTCAACCACTGCGCCACCAGGGAAGCCCTGCACTTCCTTTTTTAAAAACTCTTGCCTGCTCTTTTAAAACTAATAAACCTTAACATCTCTCTTTAAAGAACTGCTGATCTGTGAATCACTACCTTGTACATCTGGAACATATAATATTGTACATCAACTATACCTCAATTAAAAAAAAAAAGAAAACCAATTACAAAAAGAGAGAAAAAAGAACTGTTAATCTGTCAGAATGAAACTCTCCATCAGGGCTTGGAGAAGAGCAGAAGCTCTGGGCCCCTGCCTTCCTATCACGAAGTCAGTCAACCACCCCAAGGGGCTGAAATCTTGGTCAACCTGCTCACTGCCCCAGATGATGACCAACGTGGCCCTGCACCCCCAGCTGCTTCCTGCTCCCCGCTCCCCTGTTGCATGCGGGTGTCTTCAGGGCTCGGCCCAGGCCGTCTCTCTTTTCACTGCGTACTCTTCATCCGGGGCCTCACGCCCTCCTGGCCGTGCGGCTGTCCTTTACTATCCACTAGTCTGTTCCCCTAACCTCTCCACTAGATGCCTCAAACGCACTGCAAAGCCTAACGCATGCGAAACGAGCTCCTGACTTCTGAGCTCCCCGCTGATCCCAGCCCTCCTCTGGTGTCCCCATTCAGTGGCGGCCCGGCCCTGGGAACCCAAAGGCACAAGCCCGAAGCCCAGGGTTCTCTCCGACACACCGGCCTCCCCCTCAGCCATCAAACCCCATGGCTTTAGCATTTCCCGTGACCAAGTCCACCTGCGAGCTCCTCTGCACACATGCTGCAGGGCCCTAGGCGCCTCTCAGTGTTAGACACCCCACCCCATCTCAGCTCACCGCGATCTGACATCTTCCGCCTTCACCGGCTCACCGAACTTCTTGCCCTGTCACAAGGGCAGCTTTTGGTGAACATCAAGTGGCCCGCCCCAGCCAGTGGCTCTGCTGGAAGCTGCGCCCCGAGGCTCCTGGAGAGCCCGGCAGCAGCGCTCCGGCCCTTCCTCCCCACTCCTCCTCTCCACGGACTTCCTCCAAGTAATACGTTTACGGACTCTCACGGTGTCACCAAGAAACCTGCACTTCCAGCCTCATCGTTCCCTCCAGCGTTCCATGGTCCACCCTGGGCCCCTAACCACCCCTTCCCTCCTCCCATCTCACTCCTCACCCTGCTGGCTCTTCCTCAGTTGGCGCCACCATCGACCCCACCAACCAGGCTACACATCCGAGCGCCATTCTCGACTTCTTCCTCTGCTCTCACTCCACTGGGACTAACTTCCCATCCTTTGTCCTTTTTTGCTGAGACTGCTTCTAGCGAAGGTCCTCACCCTCACTCATCTATTCCTCCACATTCTCAGCAACTATCTACAGAACCCCTGCCACATACTAGCCGCTTCAGCTCTTATGAAGGTCATGTGTTGGTGGTGGTGAACTGTGACACACTAACAGGCATCAGTGACATAGAACGGTGTGCTGAAGGCAACGAAGGAATCGTTTAGGGACCACGTGAACATGAAGGGGTGGCACGACATCCTGCTTGTCGGGATGGTGTCCCCACTCCCAGGAGTTGGCCTCAGGAGCGCTGCACGCAGACCCAGCTCCTGAGAGCCCAGAGTCAGGGTAGGAGTGGTGAGTCTTTCAGCTGTGCTCACTCTACACAGGCAACTGGAGAGTTGCCGATGGGTGTGAAGAGGGAGCCAGGGACAAAGAGAGATGATCCTGCCTGAAGTGTGGGTTTCAAAAAGCAGCCGGTATCTAGACAGAATTCAGGCTGTGCAGGACCACTTCTGGGGGTGACGGGCCATTAAGCTATGACCCGCACAGAAGGTGCAGATGGACCTTCTTTAGAACTCTCTAGCCTCTTAGGGCACCAGATTTTTGCTCCCTTGAAAAGAATTTTTAAAATCTGCACCCCCTCGCCCATTATAAAGTTGACATCTAAAGTTGTTTATAGGATTAAGTACTTGAAGAGGATGTAATTACAGACATATACTGCATTTGCGTCTGCGTTTTAAATAGATTTGGTCAAAGCTCTGGACCTGCAGATTTAGCTCATTTGACTAACCCTAATGGGAAATATCCACAATTAGTCGTCACTGTCAAACCTATTTGCCAAATTCCACTTACTTTCTGCAAGAAGTCCCATACCACTTCCACGTTATTTAGTTCACTCCCCAGCAATCACAGGAAACCAACTAACCCCCGAATTCTAACTCAGGAGGGCACCGGACTTCATCCGATGGAGTAAAGGGCTGCCCCTCAATTTCCTTCCTGAAGGGTTCCAAAATCTTTTAACTTTACTCTCCAGAAACGGGAAAACGAGACCCTCATCTGAAGGAATCTGCACTCTTCTCCAGCAGACGGACAGTAATAACCAAATAAACGCGCAAATGACTTTCTGCGTCTCCGCGACCACCAGGTCCCGGCCGCAGCATCTCGGGGCCCTTGTCGCACAGGCCTGCAGTCCCCGCCCAACCCGAGCGCGGCTTAGGGATCACGGGCTGTAAAGACCACCAGGCCTGGGACTGCAGGGATCACGGGCGGGAAAAACCACTAGGCCCCGCGCCGCAGGGACCACAGGCGGAAAAGGCCCCCGGGTCCCCGGAAGGTTCCCCGAAGGCAGGCCCGTCCGGGTTGACTCAGGCGGCAGCGAGCGGGTGCGCGCTCCCCGCCGCGGTCGCGTGCCCAGGAACCTGCCCCAACCGTCGGAACCGAGAGCTCCCGCCGGCCGAGTTCGGGAGGCTCCTCCCGGGCCTGCGCGAAGGCGAGCACCGGGTTGGCAAGGACCCCGCCTCTGGGCTGCGCGGAGCACCGGCGCCTGTCCCCCCCTTCCCGCCCCATGCCCTCGGGCTCACACAAACGACTGGAGGGACGCTGGGACCTTAGCCTCCGACTCAGTCCAGATGTCGCCGTCCCGGCTCGAAGTTCCCCCACAACGACGCCTCCACGGCCGCCATCTTATCCAGAGGCGGCCAACGCCTTTTGACTCTCGCGCCAATCCGTAGAGCCAGGGCGCCGTGAGAGGAGTTCTGCGCAAGGACGGAAGCGGGAGTCCCGCGCTTCCGGGCGGCCGCCGCGACCCGCACCCTCGCGAGAGCCCTTGATTGGCTGTCGGCTTGCAATCTCGCGATTTCGCGGGAAGTGGCTGAGGGGGCGGCCGCCGGTGCGTCTGCCCTCCCGTTCCCCGCCTCCGCCGCGGCCCCCGCCTCTGCCTCCCCCTCCCCGGCGCCGCCACCGCCCCTTTCCCGCCCGGGCCGGCACCCCGAGCGGCCGCGGAGACCGCGCAGCGCGGCAGGCGGGATCCTCACGGTAAGATGGCCGCGGCGGGCCCAGGCGGTCGGGCGGAGCGTCCCCGCGAGAGCGCGGCGAAGCGGGGCGGGGAGGCGGAGGGTCAGGCAGGGGCCGGGGCCAGGGAGGGGTCGAGGCGGCCCGGGAAGGGGACGGGCCAGGCCGCGGGGGTGCGCCGACTGGCCGACCGCGCCGGGGGGCCTTCCGGGGTTGGGGGTCCGAGCAGGTGTCATCGGGCCGCGTTGTCCGGGGAGGCGGCGCCCTCGGGGTTTGCAGGTCCAAATGTCCCCTTCTCCTAAGGCGATGGAGCCCGAGCGCCGAGACTCGGTGTTTGTTGTTGACGAAGCGCGTTTCGAGGGAGGTCTGCACATTCCGAGGTGGCGCCTACTGGGAGGTGATAGTTCTCGACACGTCGCACAGGTGTCTCTGCGACGGGAACCGTTTCCACCCGGAACCGCGTCCGAGCAGAGGCTGAGCTGCAGAGGCCGGACGTTGCTCTTGCGAGCAAGTGTTCCTCGCCGTCCGCAATGGGATGTTAAATTATGTCTGTGGGATTTTTAACTGCTGAGTTCTTCCTGCACAAAACAGAATGAGACAGTTCTCCAAAGTTGTTACTTTTTCAAACGTCGCTCTGTCGTCCAGGACTGAGAATTTGATCTGAGTGAGTTACACCACTGGCGCGTAGCTTGGAGAGATGGGTCCTTGGGTGAGGGACAGCACATCTTGATTGTCTTAGGACAAGTGTTTTTCTGCGGATTAGAGTTGGGCATGGCATCCCCCCACGGACCGAGAACTTTGTCTTGTACCCCTTTGCTTCCCCACCTACACTCTCTCCCTGGGCGATCTTTGGCGAACTCGGCTTTCAGTCATTTTGTGGCGGATGTTTCCCTAATTGTTTCCAGCGCTGAGCTCAGGACCTGTAATCCAGGTGCCTGCTTGACTTCTCCAGCTGTGGGTCTGATAGCCCAAACTTGCCCGGCTCCTCAGACCTGTTCCTCTCCTCATTTGTGGCTCCATCCTGCAAGGTCTCAAGCTTGAAACCCCACCATGGTCCCTGAGTCTTCCGTTCTTTTATCCTTCCACGCTGGGTCCAGCAGCAAGGCGCCCTGGCTGCGTGCACAGAGTCTTGATGGGCTGTGCTCTGTGGCTCTTCTGCTGCCGTCCTCTCTTGTTTGGGTGGCTCCTCACTGGTATTCCTGCTCAGCTCTCACCACCCCACGGTCATCCCATGTCCACTGGGCACCAGAGCTGTCTTTTAATTTTTTTTAATTGGTTTGGCATGTGCTTTGCTATGTATAAAGTAATATCCACAACGTCTATGTCAGTTACAAAGGATAAAACTGACGTGGACGGTGGTGGGCTCACCACCCATCGCGAGAGCCCAGCTGGTGCTCCCAGGGCCCCCTTTCCTTGGTAACCATCTCCTGAGTTTCATGTCTCGTGCCCTTACTTAAAACAGTGGCAAAACGGTTTTGCTACGAACGTATGAGTGTATTTACTGCTAAGCAAGCATTGTACAGCTTGTCTTGCTTTTGTTCTTTACAAACCGCCGCACTGGGGTCTCCGCTGTGACTTGCTCTCTTCGTCCAGCTGGTTTCTAAGTCCCCCGTGTGGTCACATTCATTTATTTTACTTGCTTTAGTAAATCCTGTTTCGTGGATACAGTCACAGTCCCTTCTCAGTAGTTCTAAAATCCACATAACTCTGAAAACCAAAAGTTTTTGGTTTTCTTTTTAACCTATTAGATGGCAAAACCTCACCTGCCAAAGGCTGTTTAGTAGCTTCTGTTCCACTTGGTATGAGGCCTCATACGTTTCACTGAAGAAATCATATCTGCTTGTGGGGTGCTGCCCCACACCACAGAGGGGATGGCGTACGATACGTGGTCAAATGTGCAGATAGTCTTTGTGCAGCCTGGACAGTTCTGAAGTCCGAAACCCACCTGCCCCAAGGTTTTGGTCCTATGGGACTGTGGTCCTGTGAACCACAGTCCATTTGTCTGTGCTGCTGTTGGCTGAACATCTGGGTGATGGCTTCCATGTTGTCGCCATCCCGAGCAGTGTCTGTGGACAGGCTCGTCTGTGTCTGGGTCTCAGTCTCCAGGAGTAGAAGAGCCGGCTGTGAGGGGCACATGTGCGCAGCCTTGCAAAGCGATGCCAAGTGTTTTTGCTGTGCGGTCCGTTCTGACCGCAGGGTAAAGGGGTTCAGGAGAACTCCACGTCTTTGTGAACACTTGGTGTTGTCAGACCGCTTCATTTTTCTCAGTCTGAAGGGGGTGTGATGTGGGCTTCTCTGGAGAACACACATCGCAGCACGTGATTCTTCAGCCTGTACCTCTCGTGGCTGCCCTTCGTGCTTAGAGGGGAGTCCATCTAGATCCCCCTTGTCCTGTAGGGCCTTAATCGGACCCCAGCCGACCCTTGACCTCCTGGTCCTAAGACCCTTGGCTCTTCCTCTCGTTCATCCTACCTTCCAAACACCCCAACCTTCTCTTTGGTCCCTGAATCTGTGTTTGAGTCTCAGGCCCTTTGCATGTGCTGTTTTCCACATTTTAAGTATCTTCCCACTCCCCCTTTTACTTCCTGCTCTGTCGCCGTGTTTATGTCTGAAGTGATCGCAATTGTCATAGAATTCTTCACCGATTCTTAAAATATTACCTTTTTTCCCTGTAGAAATAAATCAGAATGAGTTATACAGAAAAACCCGATGAAATCACAAAGGATGAGTGGATGGAAAAGCTCAATAACTTACACGTCCAGCGAGCAGACATGAACCGTCTCATCATGAACTACTTGGTCACAGGTAAGGGGTGTGACGAGGGTGCTGCCCCTTGGACATCCTTATCCCTTTCTGTGCACACAGTCAGGACTTACTGAAGTTTTGTGGTGCACTTGTGTTCAGGCGTCATGAAAATGCAGTGTTCTTTTGATAAACTTGTAGTTACGGATTTAAAGAGATATCCTCTTCCGGAGATGAGATCATGATTCCGGGTCTCTGAGACCTAAGGAAAAAACCTGTTTCTTGGCCTTTGACGTTTTTGCAATTGATCAGCATAATTAAGAAAGTGCTGAAGTACGTTTAAAACCCAAGTAATTAACCTCTTCTGGCCAGTCTGGTAAATGATACTGGACTGTTTCTAGAAGATGTGTCCAACTCAAGAAAGGGGGAAGGGCATATGGAAGGAAACGCACATGCTCTGCGGCTAACACTCAGTCCTCCTTGACACTGGGAAGCAAAAGGGTAACTCTGTACGTGGTGAGAAAACCCACATGTTTCCAGAAAGTCAGTCTCCTTCCTGTGAGTTCCCAGTGGCCACCACCCCTCCCATCAGTCTCTGATGTTGAAGAGAATTGTAAACTCACTAAGAGTGGGAGTAGCCAGGGCCTTGCAGGCTGAGAGGGCCTTGCTTCCCCTGGAGCAGGTTGGCAGCTTCTCTGCACTGGGCCTGGACCGCAGCCCTCCACCAGCACCCGTCCTCACCTGGCTGGGAGGTTAGAGCGTTTGGGGTGTGGGGGGAAGGAAATGAAGTCCTACGTCTGCATTTCTGGGACATAACTGATAAGTCACAAAGGTATTAAACCCAGATCCCCAAGAAAGTGCGGTTATAGCAGAGGCTTTTTATTCAAGGCGGTGGGCTTTCTGGAGACAAAAGGGCTTTGCGTTGATGTCTTGCTGACCTTCCGAGCAGTGAGGATGGTTTTCATTTCCAGAGGGCTTTAAGGAAGCAGCAGAGAAGTTTCGGATGGAATCTGGGATCGAACCTAGTGTTGATCTAGAAACGCTCGACGAGCGAATCAAAATCCGGGAGATGATACTGGAAGGCCAGATTCCCGAGGCCATCGCACTGGTCAACAGCCTCCACCCGGAGCTTCTGGACACAAACCGCTATCTTTACTTCCACCTACAAGTGAGTCTGGTTTACGGATGCTTGACAAATTAAGGTTCTTTATGGGATTCAGAAGTAACGAGGCTAATTCGCCTTAATAGAACGTTGCTTTAATTGACGTGGGGAAGGGGTTAGAGTTAGCTGCTCTTCTGTGTATCTCAGAAGCTGTTTCTTGCTTTAAAAATGCAAATGTAATAACTCGGAGTTGCTAGACAACTCTGTCCTTTGAGAGGCCCTTTCCATGAGAAGCAGGCGCGACCGCGGGGGTGTCACTGGCCGAGTGGCCAGGCGCCTGGCGCTCACCCCGTCTGCCTGGGCCCCGACCAGCAACAGCACCTGATCGAGCTGATCCGCCAGCGGGAGACGGAGGCGGCGCTGGAGTTCGCACAGACCCAGCTGGCCGAGCAGGGCGAGGAGAGCCGGGAGTGCCTGACCGAGATGGAACGCACGCTGGCCCTGTTGGCCTTCGACAACCCCGAGGACTCGCCCTTCGGAGACCTGCTCAACATGATGCAGAGGCAGAAGGTGGGCGCCAGGCGGGTAGGAGGCTTCCGTCTGCATCCTCCACAGATGTTCACAGGATTTCCAAAGAAACGGGGCGGTGGGTGGGTGGTGTCGAACGGGACGGCGTTTCTGGCCGGGACGCTGCTGGGAGGGCCTCGGCTGTTCCCTAGCTGACACTTCCACTGTGTCACACCGGGAGCCCAGGGCGTCGCAGCTGTTACAAAGCAGGCAAGCCTCTTCGCCCATTTTTCTTGTTTATCTGAGCCTTCTTCCTGTATAGCTGGAGACTCGTAGGAGAGGGGTTTCAAGTACCTTTTGATTAAAAGCCCACACTTGCTTTGGACACTTTTGCGCGCCCTGTCGCAGCCTCTGTGTCCCCGCCGGCATGGTGGCTTCCCCGCCACCCTCCGCTCCCCTGGAATGAGAGTGTCCTTGGGGTCCACCTCAGGTGTCGTCCTGGGGCTCGTTAGGCTGGAACCGGTCCCACCCCCACCCTGGTCTGCCCTCTCTGCCAGGCCCCTCGTGCCCAGCTTCTGGCATGTCACTGCCGTCCAGGCCGGATGTGATATCTGCTGACCACACTGCGAGCTCCTCTGGACAAGTAGTGTGCTTTACATCCTCTGGAGTGCCTGACGGTCACGGGCTTTATGTTTGTTAAATAAGTAACCAGCTTCTCACATAAAATTGGTTTCTAGGACGCACGAAATGCATCTTGTGATGGACCCCTTTTGCGGGCGCTCTGCGTGTGTGGTGGTGTTTATTGGCTGCCTTTATTTTCTAGGTGTGGAGTGAAGTGAACCAAGCTGTCCTGGATTATGAAAATCGTGAGTCAACACCCAAGCTGGCAAAGTTACTGAAACTACTCCTTTGGGCTCAGAATGAGCTGGACCAGAAGAAAGTCAAATATCCCAAAATGACAGACCTCAGCAAAGGCGTGATCGAGGAGCCCAAGTAGAGTCTGGGCAGGGGCCCCATTTCACCGCCGGGCCGGCAGAGCACCGTCTGGGACTGAAGATTTTTACGGCAGCAGAGAACTCTTTCCTCCCCCCTTTTACTTTTTTTTTTTTGACCCAGAATCTTTTCAGAAGGGAAAAGTAGCCCTTTTAAGTGCTGGAGAACGTGCGGTGAAAGACACCGTCTCCTCCGGAAGGCTGGTGAGGACCACAGCATGGCCTGACCTCCGTGCTCTGGGCGTCTCGGCTCCCAAGGCGCCGCATCTTAGGGACACTGGTCCACCCCGCGGCCGCCGCCCAGAGCACCGGGGCAGCACTGATGGCCGTCTTGCTCTCTGTTTGTGTCTGGACAGACAGCGCATCCTCATCTTCCCACATCTCGGCTGGCCTTCGTGTAGAAGTATTTCCTTCCCCCCTTGGTTTTTGGTTTGTTTTTGTTTTTTCATAGGAAAGACTATATAAATTTGTAAATCCCAATTCAAAGACTTCTTTCGTGTGCGGGTCCTGAGTTTGATTTTTTTCCCTTTTGGTCGGGGTTGTGTGGCTTTGGGCAAGATAAGTGCGTGCGTGCGTGTGTATATGAGGGGCGGGCTGTGTGTTTTTTAAATTTTTAAATATATATTTTGGTGCTGTACGTGGTGAGAGACTCTTTCCTAGTGGATCAATGAACCATCTCTCCTGGGCAGTTATGTTAAAAATAAAGGTTTCTCTTTAATTTCAAGAATGACCAAAATGGTCTCTCAAAAGTTTTCATCATCTCCAGCACACCTTTTGCTTCTGGGGCTGGCTTCCCCATGTGACGGCAGTGACACCGTCTAGTATCTGCAGCTGGAGAGACGGGTGACTGCGCCGCGGCGTGTGCCGTACTTCAGCATCTCTCACGCTGTCAGCCAGTGCTGTGCCTGTCCTGCTTCTGTGCCCTCATATCTGTCCCCTGCCCGGCACCCAGTGCGGTCGGTGATACCCAGATGCAGGCTCGGGTGTTGGGCTTTGTGGCAGGTGGCCTGGGGCGCCGGTGCTGGAAGGGGTTCTGTGGATTGTTGCAGAGCTGCCGGCCCCTGGGCGAGGTGGTGGAGGTGGGGGTGGACGGAGCCCCAGCACGCAGAGCTCTTGGGGCTGGGGGCTCCTGTGCACCCTCTGGTGGGAGCGCCCACGTGGCTGAGACTCAGTTCTCCCTCGTCTGAGCCCTTGTGCAGGGTGGGCTGTGCTGGCCTCCGGGCTCGATGGAGAGAAATGCCATCAGCAGCCGAATCTGGGGAGCCCGTGGGCCTGGATGCATAGTGAAGCAGGTCCTCGGGGAGGTCGGGGCTCTGCCTCCGACCCCCCGAGTGTTTGTCCTGAAGCGTCTGTGGCACCAGCCCCTCCCTCCACTTGGCACTCGCTTTCGACCTGCACTTGAGTCTGCGGGGTCACTGGTCTTCAGCGGGTACAGCTTCAGGCGGGATTTTCCTTCCCCAGGCGGTTGTGTAATTCAGTCACGGGCGCAAAGGCAAATAGACCACTCAGGCCCTAGACTGGCCCTTCATGCTGCCCTTTGGACCTTGTGAGGGTTGGGCGGGTGGGGTGTCCTTACCCCCAGAAGTGATGAGTTTCACCTCTCTCGGTCGTCAGCCTCAGGTGTGACCTTTCCGTAGGATCATTTCCTCTGAGGTTTGAGGATAAAAATAAGTTAGGGAGAAAGGGGGTTTTAATCTTCAGGTAATTAAGACTTAATACAGCAGAAGCTGGAAGAAAAACGTTAGGGCAGTAGACATAAAACTACATTTTTTCAAAAGCATCCTTTATTATTAGTGTATATAAGATTGTTTATGTGCATAATTAATATATAATCGATTTGAAATATTTTTCAAAGGAGAGGGTTTGAGATGTACAGTAATGGGCAAGAATCATCCATAAACTGTCAGGACTTGAATGGGGTTTGTCACGTGCATGAAATGTTAAATGCTTATGAGAAGTGTTGCTATTTTATTCCCCAGTTCACCAGTGAGTGACTTGATCGGCCAGTGCTAAAACCCGTGTGAGCTGGGTGCTGGCCAGACTCGGAGAATTCAGATGTTACTCTTCAGCTCTTTACCTTTGTTTAAGGGGTCTAGTTCCTTCCCCATGGGCTGGAAATCTTCAAGGGGGTGGCTTTGCAGACGCCTCTGTTTCCTCTTTTTTGCAGTCTCTCTTTTTGCAGCAAGCAGGCTACCTTAAGCCATTTCAAGATAACGAGCGTCAAGTGTGCTGACTCTGCTTCGTCTCATTTGGATCTCGCTGTTGTGTTTGTCAAAATGTAATGTTCTACCAGGGTAGTTTCTTTCTTCTTTCACACTTTCGGGTGGAAAGTGCCTTGAAATGAATAAAATGTGCGAATATTCTGGTGCTCTGTGTTCCTGGTGTTGTGAAGTCACGTGAGCAATGACCCCTAGTCGGGATTCTTCCGAAGCACAGGGATTATCGCAAAGCAAATGAGAGCTAACGTATTTTGCCATTTGAATTAAGTTTTCCAGTTTCTAGAAAAGGCAGCTGTTGGTTGGGACTGGTCCTGGCGTGGACTGAGATGCCAGGAGCAAGCCTGGGGGTCGCAGGGCTGGCTCTGCCGTCCAGCCAGGACGCCCTCTGAAGACAGACATGCAGAGGAGATGTGTGGAGGGGCAGCTTTTCTCACGCAGTGTGACGTCTACTTTCCCACTTCTCTCTGCTGTTAGTTTAGGGGACCGTGGCAGAACCAGGAGTTTCGGAGAGAATCGTACACATTCTGTGTTAAAAGACACTGCCGGGGCTTCCCTGGTGGCGCAGTGGTTGAGAGTCCGCCTGCCGATGCAGGGGACACGGGTTCGTGCCCCGGTCTGGGGTCTGGGAATATCCCACGTGCCGCGGAGCGGCTGGGCCCATGAGCCATGGCCGCTGAGCCTGCGCGTCCGGAGCCTGTGCTCCGAAAAGGGAGAGGCCACAACAGTGAGAGGCCCGCGTACCGCAAAAAAAAAAAAAAAAAAAAAAGACACTGCCGTCCTCCGGATAACGGGGCAGGACTCCTCTCTGGGTGACTATTGCCAAGTCTCGGTCTGAACAGAAGACCAGATTAAAGGCATCAGGTGCGGTGACTGCAGGCTGGGCTGCCCGTCCCCAGCCCCTGGACACCAAGCGTGTTGTTCTGACGATGGGTGTGTTTCCATTTCAGAAATACGTACCTGCTCTTTCGGGTTTACAGTCAGTTGTACTGTTGGCAGCAGTCGTGTGAGAGCCTGTGTAAAACAGTCACCCGCTAGCACTTGGTGCCCCTCTGATTCTGTCGTTCCAGGCGATTCCTGGGGCGCATGCGTGCAGCGCTCACAACATCTTCTGAAAAACGCAGAATAGGTTGCCTTTGCTGCCTGTTCTTAATTTCATAGTAAAAGTTTGCACATTTTTCTCAGAGTGTTCGTCTGAAAGCTCTTCCCCACCGCACCCCCCCACCGACAACATTCTAATAAGAACAGAGTTCCGTGCCACACTAACACGTTTGTACGTAGACCTGGAAGCGTGGCGGAACTTTGGTTGCCGTGCGTCCGTGCTTTGCTGTGGCTGCATCCCCACCCTGAAGGCTGCCGTCTGCTCTTCTGCACTGGCACCTCGTTTCAGTTTTGTGAAGGAGATGGAGCTAGTCGGGCTCCATGCCCACCGTATGACTTTCAGCTGAATTGGAACATTCTAAGTAATTTTTTTGTGACATATGAAATTTCCAAACCTTCAAAGAAGAAGGGCTGCTCCAACAAGCCCGGGGCCGCCGCCGTGGTGCCCGTGCTGGCGTCCAGTGGGGCGGGTTCCCGAGCACCCTCTGTGGAAGGCCAGTGCGGGACCCTGGACGCAGCTGGAGGGCGATGGGCGGGGTGCAGAGTGCAGCCCCGTGCCGGGCAACGCACAGCGGTGCCGGCGCTGGTGGTGATGGGGACAGGAAAGGAGGGGCCTCCCCCATCGCTGACCCACGGCAGGGACCTCTCCCACCTCACAGGCGCAGCCAGGTGGCCCTTGCCGATGCCCCCAAGCCCTTGGTTTTGTGCTCACCTCCCGCAGGGTGCTCGGTAGGGGCTGGTCCTGGCACGGGGCCTGCCCACCCTGGAGGCTGTGCCTCAACGCTGAGATGCCGTCAAGGCTCTCCCTTCCTTGTGGTGGTTTACTTACGTAGATGTCGGGCACGGGGTTCGAGTGGGCCTTTGGCACGAGTCGCTGGGGCGGGTGGAGTGTGCTGAGTGGCTTCGTCTTTGCAGGATGCCGGCCACGGCTCCGTGGTGAGCAGACTGGCCCAGCCCCAGCGGTGGGAGGGGGGAGGAGGGGAGGGGTGGTCTGGGGCCACTGATCACGATAACCCTGCGCTGACAGCATGGAGGTGTTTCCCGTTGTGAGGATTGGGGGGTGGAGTTAGATAGGAACACGGGGCCCGGGTTGTCTGCGGTTTGGAAGCCTCCCAGCTGGAAGGCCAGGTTCACGGTCACATCGACCGTGGCACAGAAGGAAGTCTCCCGGGCTCATTTACCCCCAGCTCTGACCAGTGGAGCAGCGACTGGAGGTGAGCAGATTTTGCCCACGTGAAGCTTCTGAGCGGCTGCGTTCTCTCCATGTCAGATGCCCGTGGAGCAGCAGGCTCACTGCGGCACGAGGCTGAGACCCCGACGCGCCTCTGGAGCTGGGGGTGGGATGCGCCTGGCCGCTGGGACCCCAAGGCACTCTGCGTGTTTGGGCTGCACGTAAGCTTAGTCACCGGAGAGGACGGAGGGACGTCTCCTCCTCCGGTCGTGGCTCCCGCTCTCCGCAGACTCAGCCGCGGGCCCTGTCACATGAGGTTTTCTCTCCCACGGGTCGTGGTGTCTTACAGTCACACTAATTTTACCATCTGGCTTCTGCAAGTGAAGCCAGCCCAGCCGTCACGGAGGATGCCACGCCGGGGCTGGAGGGGCGGGAAGGGAGGTGGTGGGCGGTCAGCCGGAAGCCTGGAAGGCCGTCGACCACCCTGGCCAGGGTGAGGGGACGGGGCACTGGCCCCTGCTTGGCCACAGACTCGTGGGACTGATGAGTCCTTAATCTCCGGGTGTTCTGTTGTATCCTGAGCGTAAAACAGAAGTGTTGAACAGCAGTGTTTGTGAGGTTCAAGTAATGACCTCACCAGCACTTTGTCCCCACCTCCTGTCTCCCCCTCCTCAGCCCGGCTGGGCTCCCTGCGGTCCTGGAGCTGGCCCTGGGCCTCCGCCCGCCCCGCCCGCTCGGCCTCCTCCTTCCCTGCTCTCAGACTTGACGCGTATGTCTTTCTGGGAGCACCTCTCAGCCCGTCCCATGGCAGAAGCCACCCTTCCCTGCCCCACTTGGTCTCCTTTTTGTGTTTCGTCTACACGCCCTGGAACATCAGCTCCAGAAGGAGAGGGACTTTGGGCAAATGACAAATGCCCCCCACAGTGTGGCTCTAGGTCTGTACGTAAAATCATCATCAAAGAGCCCCAGGCAGTGGGTGAGGGTGAGCTGCCAGGAGCAGGGTGGGGTACTGTCGTAGCTGAGCTGAACACTTTTCCGAGTCACAGGCTCTCTGGGGGCACACACCTCTCTCCAGCCCCATCCTTCTGCCCCGTTGAGCGTCGCGTGGATGGAAGAACAGCAGTTTGTTCAGCAAGCACACATGGAGCAGGGTGGGATGTGGCCACGTTCGCCAGGCTGCCGTGTGGAGGACGGATTGAGGGGGTAGCAGGTGGAGGGGGCATTGCAGGGTGAAGAGGGGGCAGCTGGCGGAAGCAGAATCGCCCAGAAATCCACCTGCTTCCAACGTGTCCCCACCGTCACAGCGCTGGCTGTGCACAGCACGTGGGTGTGAAGCCTTCTGAGGTCAGGTGGAGCCCTGAGACTGAGGATCCACAGGGCTCAGCGTGGGGCCCGGCACGTGTCGGTACTCAGAACACTCAGCCCCCACCCCCACCCCACCCCCACCCCCCGCAAGCGCTGGGCTGCCCAGGGCTCCCAGGCTGGTCCAGGGTCACGGGGCTGGAGCCCACCTTCAAAGATCCATTTTAAAAATTGGTTCCCCTTGAGTCTTGCTGTCCTTGCACAGGTGAGACTACCCCGAGCTGTCAACGGATGCGTAGGCAGCCCTGCGAGGTGAGGACCACCCCACCACACCTCCATTTGTGTGTGTGCGCGGAGGCTGCCCTGCCAGCAATGTGTCCGGCCGGGATCACGCCGGCTCAGCCCCTCCAAAGCCCCATCCTTCCTGCCGCCTGCAGGGGAAGTGCCCGCGCCATCCCGAACTTCCGCGACCGGCAGCGAGGAGGCCCCGGCGCGCGAGGGTCTGACCCGCCCGCCCGCGGGAGCGCCAGGTCTGGCCTTTCCGACGGAGTGAGCAGGGCGGAGACCCAAGTTGCGCGCCCCGCCCCGCCCGCCGCGGTGGCCGTCCGGGGGCGACACGTCCTGGGAGTACGCCGGTCGGAAGCGCAGCTGGGACTGACACGTGGACTTGGGCGGCGCTTCCCGGTGGGTCGGCTGGGCGGGAACGGACCCGGACACCCTGTGCCCACGCCGTCCGCGCCCGATGCAGCCGCTCCCGGATGAGGCCCGCAGGGAAGCGGCCGAGGACGCCCAGTGGTCCAGGTGGGGCCTCGCGGCGGGGGGTGGGGGCGGGGCGGCGGTCAGGGGAGGGAGCGGGCGTCCTGGGCAGAGATGGCTCCCTGCCGCCCCGCACCTTTGCTCTGCCTGGGGGGCCTTGCACCTCCACGCCTCCCATCCAGGGCCAGTGCCACCCCCCACCCACCCAGAGCCCCCTGCACTCTCTCCAGGCCGCCCCGGTCCTGGGGGTGGTGTGCGCAGTGTCTTGTCCCGGGAGGCCTGCCTGGCTGGGCAGGGTGGCTCCCAGGCACGGCCTCCCCACCCCCAGGACCGCACCTGTGACCACCCACTGAGTGCCACCTGCGCAGGCAGGCAGTGGGCTGGGGGGCGTTGGGGGGACCACACCGGCACCTGCAGCAGTTGGCTGAGCCCTGCTGTCGTCGTGTGCCAGAGACGTGACGCCAACAGGGTCCCCACGGGGGTGTCGGTTGTGAGGGAGGAAGAGCCCAGGCAGGCCGCCCTCTTCTGCTACCGGGTGCAGAAGGCCCTGGGACAGGGATCTGCTCACCAGCATGACTCACAGGGCGACCAGGACCGAGAGGCGAGCCCTCAGAGCAGCCCCCAGGCCGCCCGCCGCTCAGAGCTCCCTCAGGTCCTCCAGTGGACCCCAGCCCAGAGTCAGGCCCTGCGCTTCCAGGCCCGTCCACCTCCAGCTCTGAGTCCCCGGGGCCTGCCCTGCTGCCTGCGGGACCCGCCTCCCACAGCTGGTCACAGGAAGGCCTCAGAAGCCAGAAGGCTCCCTTGGGACAGGGCCTGGTGAGGGCGGGAGCCCCAAAGCCCAAATTGCAGCACGGGGTCTCCTTGCCAGGTGCCCAGGAGGGCGGCAGGCATGCGGGGTGTGCCCGGCTGGGGAGCGCCCTGCGGCCGCCTCTGCTCCCTCGCTCTCTCCCCGCCCTTGTCGAGGCGAGGCCCCGCCGGCCCAGGTGGCAGGCAGCTCCGCAGCCAGCTGGGCAGAGGGCCGGGACCTCTGAAGAATGTTTTGAAACCTCCCCCTCGGTTACGCTTTAACGGATCTAGACCTGGCCGGCTTTGCCTTCACCGCCTCCCTCCCCGCCCAGTTTAGAAAGGAGCACCTGCGGGTGGGGTAGCGGGGGTCCTGGGTGGAGTGGGGCTCAGCGGGAAAAGGTGGTTCGCACCCCCGAGTGGCTAAAGGTGATGAGAATCGTGACAAGGGCGACCGTGGGCGGCTGCCGCCATGTGGATGACCCCCGAGGCAGGGCCGCTCCCCAGGGACGTCCCAGCCGGGCGCCGGCAGCCTTGGGCCCGCGCGCTCCGGCGGTTGCTCTCTGCCCCTGCTTGCCCTCTGCCCCCAGCGCCGACTCATTTCCCTTTTCTGAATCGAGGGTCCACGTGACCTTGTGTTTGCTCAGCCGTGGGTGCTTCTCATGCACAGGGGCCATTTGCAGGATGCAGAAGGTTCTAGAAGGTTCACGGAAGCACCCTGAAGAGCTGGGGGCTCAGACCCAAGGCTCGGGAGTGGACAGAGTGGGCTGGAGGCAGGTCTTCAGGCCTTTTGTGGCTGATTTTGCCATGACCTTCCGTGTTCCTAGCAAGCCCGTCCGCAGGGCCAGGATTCTGCGTCTGGCGTCCTAATCGGGCCTCTGGCAGCTGGCCGTGTCTGGGTCACCCCCTCCAGCCAGACCTCCAGCTGGCCTGTTCTGTGTCCCCAGCAGCTGTGGAGGACGTCCCTTTGCCCACCCAGTGGCGCTGCCCGCCAACTCAGGGCCAGGGCTGCGGGGGCCTCCGGGGCCCAGGGAGGAAGCACACAGCACCTGGCCCCCCAGCTCCAGAGGGCGTCCCATGCCAGCGCCTTAAACTCAGAGTGGGCTGGTTGCCTGAAAGCTGACGGGCCCTTCTTTACCTCCCGGGGCCACAAGGAGGCGGGGGGGCAGCACCGTATTCTCGGTACCCTGCCAGCCTTCCAGAGCAGGTCAGTCTCATCTGGCTTTCCCCTGTTTCTAACTGGACTTCCCACCTAGAGAGCAAACAGAGCCAGGCTCCCGGGGTGCTGGCACAGTGCATCCGAGGGAGGGGCAGGTGCCGGGGACGCGGTCCCATCTGCGCGCAGGTGACCCTCCGCTGCTCTGACCACATAAAGGAATAAAACTTCCTTTTAAAGGCAACTTCGGGCTGTGGCTGTTCGTGGGAAGTTAAAAGCCTTGCTCCCCAGCCCCTGCCACTCCCCTTGTGCACCAACCCGTGCGTGTGTGCTTGCCGAGGGCTCGCCCGCAGGGCCGTGCAGGTGGCCCTGGACGGGCGTCGGAGGCCACGGCAGGGCTGGGCTCATGAGTCCTCTGCTGGCTCCGTCCTGGTGGGCCCGGGTGGCCGGCTGGGCTGGTTTCGGTGGGCAGTTTGGACCGTGCCTCCCAGTAGGCCTGGTGGGATGTTTGCTCAGAGGGAGCAGTGTCCCCGAAGGCCTGAAGTGCGGGGCTGGGAAACAGGGGGCAAGAGGGTGGACTGGGGGTGTCATTCCCACGGTTGGAGCCGCGGAGGAGACAGGCCCTGAGCCCCCAGGGGTTGCATGTCACAAACTCAGACATTGAGCGGGTGCCTCCTGGGGACTCGCTGGCCTGGCAGAACCCCCGCCCCGCCCCTGCCCCGCCCCTCACAGTCTTTGGTTCTGTAAAGGAAACTAGCGTCTGGGACCACCAGGCCCCAGGTGAGTCTGCGACCTGCCCCGTGGGGTTCCGCCCCCTCCCGCCGCCTTAGCCTCTCCAGGGGGGAGGCCACCGAGACCTGCCGCATGCGCTGTGCTACTGTCATCCTCAGCATCTTGGCTTCTGAGTCATTCCAGGCACACTTTGCGAACCAGGAAGGAGGGTGGGGGCGTGACGGCCCCTCCCTCGTCACTGAGGGTCACCGGGCAGTTTCCGAAGGGAGCAGCCCCCCAGCCCCTGCCGAGGCACGGTCCAGCGGCCGGCTCCTGGAACTGCAGAACGGCAGGCTTTCCAGCACGGGACCCTATTTCCCATTGGACTCCTATAGGAGGTTCTAATATAAAAAGCAACTCGTCCAAGAGTGCTGCCTGGGAGCCCCACCCATGGCACCCCTCCGGGCACCCAGAGACCCAGTTTGAAATCCGTGGTCCAGTGCACACGGGGAAATTGAGGCACAGGGAAGGGCGGGTTTCCCCGAGTCAGGCCAGGGCCCAGAGCGGCACCCAAGTCTCTCCTCCGGGAGAGTTGGTCACTACATCAGACCACACACATCACTGAGGGCTGCAGAACACTTTGGACTGTAATCCCCAAACTCCAAACCGGGCGCCGCCCACAAACACGGCTCTGTCTGGGGACAGCAGGCCGGGCTCCTTCACCCCAAACCCCCCGAGGGAGGGGCTCGAGCCTGGAAGCAGCTGTCTCCGCCAGTGGGATTGCCAGACGCTGCAGCCTCCTGGGGCAACAGCTCCTCAGCTGTGAGGGCAGCAGCGGGGCCGGGGAGGCCTCTGCAGGCCTGAGACACGGGGAAGGCTCCCCGACTCGCTCCCTGGACTGTGGAAAAGTACACTGATGTGCCAGGGGGAGCGGAGCCGGGGGAGGCGCCTGTGGAGGAGGGCCGTGCTGGTGCCAGGCCTCTCCCAGCCCACTGGCCGGTCGACAGCTCCTTGTTGGGGCTCCAGGAACTGGTGGGTCACCTTGCTGCTCACTGACCCGAGAAGGAGCTGGGTGTCAGGGACATGAGCCCATCTTCACCGAGGAAACTGAAGCTCGGGAGGCCGGGCGACGGGCCCCACGTGCCACCCCCCACCCCCCGCCCTGTCTGTGACCAGGTCCAGGACAGCAGCTTCTTCCCTCCCCGAAACTTTCCCCCAGCGCCAGGGGTGCGGAGTCCACCCTGCCAGGAGGAGGGTGCGGGCCAGAGGGGGTGGGGGGCAGCCCCACCTCGCTGCTGGCCCAGCGGTCCTGCCCCGGAGATAACGGACACAGCCATCCGCACGCACTTATCAGTTCTTGGTGCGGGTGCTGCCTGCCAGCGGGCAAGACCCTCAGGGCCTCCGAGGTCTCTCACCCCCGGGAGGCGTGCAGGCGAGGGCTCCGGCCCTCCCAGGGGTGGTCCTGGCCTCACCCTGGACTGTCCCCCCGGAGTCGGCTCACAGCCTGAGCCTGGGTGGGGCCCACAGGCAGGGGACCTGCCCGTGTCCGCAGATGGAGTCCAAGCTTCCACTACCCTGGGCCCCACTGGCTGTTCTTTTCACGTGCCCGGCCAGTGGGGGTAGCCCCCGCCAGGTCCAGACAGGGGTCCAAGGGGGTTTGGGGAGCGAGGGTGAGACTCCAGTGTCCTGGGTCATCCGCCAGGTGAGAGGCGTCCTTCCCTCTGTTCTGAGAACTGCCCGTGCGGCTCCTGCCGGCCTCACCCTCCTGGACACCTGTCCAGTGGCCTCCCCAAGGTCTACAGCACTAACGCCTCGGGCTGCTTTGGGCAGGCCTCGGGGGCCCTGGGCTTGGAGCCCCGGCCCCGTGCCTTCCCCACAGCCTGAACCTATTCCCTTTGTGCGTCTCGCACCACCACCACCCCCCACCCTGGGGAGAACCCTTGCCCCAGTTGGGCAGGTGAGTCCAGGTGCAGGCAGGACCCCCAAGGCCCCACTGAGACTGCTTCAAGGCCTGTCCACTCTCCCGACGCCCCCCCAGTTGTGGCCCCCACCCTCAGGGGACGTCCCCGCCCTGTGCAAAGACATCGCAAGTCACTAGTGGTGCTCCTCCCCCAGGCCGTCCCCCACTGAGCCCCCCTCCACCTGCACAAAGGGCACTGAGTCTCCTCTCTCTTTTTCATTAAAAAAATACCAATCCCCCCTCCCCAAACTTTGTCTCTTAGGGCAGTTCTAGATGTACAGAGCTACTGCAAAGGCAGTACAGACTGCCACGCGCTCCACACGTGTCCCCCACTCACGTCCTAGGTCAGTGTCCATTGGTCCCCATCAGTGGACTGCCGTGGACAGTCCTGCTGCCAAAGCCCACGCTGTGCTCAGGCTCTGCACTCTCCCCCGAGGTCCCAGGGCCCCGCCCGGGGTCCCACGGCACCTGCGTCTCCTGGGCTCCTCCAGGCTCTGCACTCTCCCCCGGGGTCCCAGGGCCCCGCCCGGGGTCCCACAGGCACCTGCGTCTCCTGGGCTCCTCCGGGCTCTGCACTCTGGCAGTTTCTGACTTCCTGGTTTGGTGACTGACAGTCGACGGTGCTGGCCAGGAGCTTTGGGGACTTGTATAGACTTGGTCTGGCAACCTTCCCAGGCGGCCAGGGCTGCCTCACTGCTGCCCAGGCTCCTCCCAGGGCCTGTCTGCCCCAAGGTGGTCTGCTGGGCAGACCCAGCTTTCCTGGGGACCCTGCGGGGGCCCATGGTGCTGTGGTACCCTCCTCTCTGCTGTGGCTGGGGTCCTCTTCCCCAGCCCGTCGCCCCCTTGGCCGGCTACCAGCTGTCAGCTTGCTGCCTTCCTGGGCCCTTGGTCCATGGAAACCGAGAGCCCGGGACCTGGAGAGCAGCACCTCCCCAGCTGCAGCTATTCAGCCTCTGCCCTGCGACAGCCATCCGGCCGGTCCCACCCCTGCTGCTTGAGGGACCCCGTGCATCATTTCTTGTGTCTGCCCGTTTCTCCCAGGAGTCACCAGACGTGAGCAGGTGGACATTTGAGAGGTGGCCGAGGGGCCCCATCCAACAGCCTCTCCTGGGCCTGACCGGGCCCTTCTCTCCCCAGACCCGAGTGCCAGGTGTGGACAGGGACGCTGCTTCTGGGGACATGCCTGCTATACTGCGCCCGCGTCAGCATGCCCGTCTGTGCCGCCGCCATGAGCCAGGACTTCGGCTGGAATAAGAAGGAGGCCGGTGTTGTGCTCAGCAGCTTCTTCTGGGGCTACTGCCTGACTCAGGTGGTGGGCGGCCACCTGGGGGACCGGTAATCCCTCCCGCGCTGCAGGGCTTGGGAGGTGGCTCCTAGGAAGGGAATGGGGGGAGGCCCCGCCCACAGCAGGACGGGGGCTGGGAGACCCGAGGGCTGCGCAGGGGTGGGCTGGGGCCGGCGCTCAGCGTGTCTCGGGTGCTTGGTTCCCTGAGGAGCAGCCGGCATCCGAGGAGGCAGCTCTGGGGCCCATGGGGACAGAGGGACCCGGCTGTACCCTGCGCGCTCAGCCTCGGCCTCCTCTGCAGAGGGGATGTGGCTGCAGCGCCCACCCTAGAGGGCAGCTCCAAGTGACGGGCGGTGCTGGCCCCCTCCCCGGGTTCTTCCACGGTAGGGTCTCCTGGTCCGGCCTGCAGCCCAGCCGCACAGCTCCCGTCACTGCCCTCTCGTCCCCCGTGCAGGATCGGGGGTGAGAAGGTCATCCTGCTGTCGGCTTCCGCCTGGGGCTTCATCACCGCCGCCACGCCGCTGCTCTCCCGCCTCAGCAGCGCCCACCTGGCCTTCATGACCTTCTCTCGCATCCTCACGGGCTTGCTCCAAGGTAGGGGGGCTGCGGGGGGCTGGACCTCGGGCCCACGCGCCGCAGAGCAAGGGGAGTGTGTGCACGGGTGTGTGTGCCCGCGTATGTATGTGTATGCATACCTGTGTGCACGGGCGCGTGTTCAGGTGGGTGCTCATGGGCGTGCACGTGTGTCCTCGTGTGTGCCCCTGCATGTGGTGTGCCTCACTTCAGAGCGGGTGCGTCAGTGCTGCAGCGCTGCTGCTGCTGAGGTCATGGGCTCTCCTCCCTGGCAGGCGGACAGCTCGGGCCGTCCCCGCTGGCGGGCTGCCGGCTCTTGGCTTCGCTTCCCTGCACCGGGCGTTGTTTGTGCTTCGAGGCCGTGGCACCCAAGGCACTTTCCGTGTCTAGAGTCACTTCACAGTCTGGCTGGCACGTTTTAATGTCACGTGTCCTCCTCTGCCAAAACTTCCGCTCCAGGGATCCGGTGTCAGCCAGGTTGCCACGTGGCACCATCGGCTCCACCAGCCGCATGGTGGGCACGTGCCCAGTTTCTGTGTGCTGCCAGTCGGAGGCCACACCCGCGCTGGCCGGGCCAGCAGGCTGAGGGGATGCCAGCTTTCCCAAGCCCCCCGCTCTCGTTCTTTGGGGATATTATACTTCTGGAGAGAGCCCCCCTCAAAGATCCCCAGTGGCCTGGGGGAGCTGGTGGCAGGGGCGCACACCCACCCTCCAGGGAGTGCGACGGCCTTCTGAGCTCCTGCCCTCCACCAGCATGGCATCTGACAGCATCCGTCCGCTGGACGTGACCCCTTCCTCACCACACCTCCCCACTTCCCAGAGTTCTGGTGGGGCGTGGGCCTCTAGCCCGTACCCCCAAGACCCCAGATGTATATCCTGGAATGGGCCTCTGCCTGTTTCCTGATCAGCCCCACCGGGCCGGCCCACATGTGGTCCTGGTGGTCCAGGCAGTCCAGCACCTGCGCTCCTTTGAATTCACCCCACGTGCTCCCCACATGGTGTGAGCAGGGGCCTGGGACCCCAAAGGGAAGGCAGGGACCAAGTCCTGTCCCTATGTGCCCTGGCCTCTGAGCTTCCCCAGGTGCTTTTGGAGAAAAGCGCAGTGTAACGGGCAAGAGCTGCTTTCGCCAATGCCGTTTTTTTTTTTTTAAACTAGATTTTAAAATAATTATAGCTTTACAGGAAGTTGCAGTGAAAGGTACAGGGAGGTCCCGAGCTCCCTCCCCCACCTCCCTGTGGTGGCATCTCACGTAGCTACAGGGCAGCATCACATCCAGGACCTGGCAGTGCAGTTCCACGGGGCTGTTCAGGTCTCACCGACGTACACGCACCGTGTGTGTCAGTGTGTGTGCGTGTGCACTTGTCACTTGTCACCTGTGTGTGTGCTTCTGCATGTCGGTGCCAGGACTCTGGAGCCGTGTGGCTCTGGGAGCTGGCGTGACAGTGGAGGAGCGCCAGCTTGGGCCCAGAAGCCCCCCTGCAGCCGTCCTGGTGGCAGGACCTTGAGCGAACCCCCCGCTCCCCAAGCTGTCTCTTTAGCTGAGTGTTGGGAAAAGCCCAGCCCTGCTGATCCCTGGGGGTGACAGCGGGAGGAAGGAGGCTGGACTTGAATACTCACCGAGGGCCCCGCGGAGCTTCCAGCCCCGTCTCACCCCTCTGCCGGCCGCCCCGGCAGGGCCCGCGGGCCAGCTCGGGACACAGCTCTGCGCGGGCCTCTGCCTTCTCTGCCGCCCCAGGGGTTTACTTCCCTGCGCTGACCAGCCTGCTGTCCCAGAAGGTGCTCTGCCTTCCCTGCCGCCCCAGGGGTTTACTTCCCCGCGCTGGCCAGCCCGCTGTCCCAGAAGGTGCTCTGCCTTCCCTGCCGCCCCAGGGGTTTACTTCCCTGCGCTGGCCAGCCCGCTGTCCCAGAAGGTGCTCTGCCTTCCCTGCCGCCCCAGGGGTTTACTTCCCCGCGCTGGCCAGCCCGCTGTCCCAGAAGGTGCTCTGCCTTCCCTGCCGCCCCAGGGGTTTACTTCCCTGCGCTGACCAGCCCGCTGTCCCAGAAGGTGCTCTGCCTTCCCTGCCGCCCCAGGGGTTTACTTCCCTGCGCTGGCCAGCCCGCTGTCCCAGAAGGTGCTCTGCCTTCTCTGCCGCCCCAGGGGTTTACTTCCCTGCGCTGACCAGCCTGCTGTCCCAGAAGGTGCGGGAGAGTGAGCGAGCCTTCACCTGCAGCACCGTGGGGGCCGGCTCCCAGTTTGGGTAAGTCCCGGCCTGGGGGGGCCGGGCGGGGGGGGTCGGTGTGGGGAGGCGAAGGGCGTGCACCTGGCAGAGCGCCTCGGTGCGTCTGGTGGGGACGGGCCACGTGCACGTCTGGGACAGGGTGACGCAGGTCTGGTGACTCTGTGCTCTGGGAGGCGCTTGCCACCCCCATCTCCATGCATGCTCTGTCCCTCTCGGGCCAGCGGCACGTGACCAGAGCTCTGGGGCTCCGGCACATGGGCTGGGGTGTTACGTTCCCTTCCATCTGTGCTGACAGAACTGGATGGGGTGCCCGTCCCGATGGGGGAGGTGGCCTGCGTTCGCCCCAGAGGGTACCCGTCACGGTCCAGACATGAAAGGTCCAGACCTGTAAGGTCCAGACCTGTGCCCCTCCCCACTGCACCCCCCAGAGCGCCAGACCCTCCGTGGGGTGACTGCACTGGGGCTGGAAGGACGTCTTGCTGTCCTGTTGGGGCTTCACGACCCCCGGGCTCAGGGCCCTCACGTTACTGCTGCCGAGGTCCAGGCAGAATGCAGAGGGGTGAGGGGTACCTGCTGCGGGGCTGGGAGCGGCCCAGATAGAAACCCAGGGGGCCCAGTGACATGTGAATTTCAGAGAAGCAATACACGGACAGGAGAGTTTCATTGTTTATCTGAAATCCCGTCTCACTGGGCGACCTGGGCCTTCCGGGGAGGGAGTGGGGTGCAGGGGAGGTACAGGGAGAGACCGTGCCCACCCCCTCCCCGCAGATGGGGAAATGGAGGCTCAGAGCGGAAGGCATCCCTCCACTGGCCTTGGGGGAAAGCCTTTCTCCTTTATCTCCTGGCCAAGCCTCAGCAGGTGGGGGACAGCTGAGGGGTAGCCCCGGAACAGGCAGGCCAGCCTGGGGGAGGGGTGGGCCTCGAGGGCATATTTGGGACAATAGCATTGGCAGGACCTGGGGAGGCAGCTGGGTTGGGTGGTTGTTTTTGCATTTTGAAATCTTTTTGAAATTTCATCCTCTCTGATATGAGCAGCTGAAAACAGCAAGGAGGTTTTATGTTTCAGCGTGTTCTTGTCACCGCTGTCTTCTCGTTGCCCTTTTCATTTTAAAAGGATCCACACACAACTGTAGGCCAACTGGGAGGCCTAGTAAGGAGATACTAGGGCAACACAGGACCCGTGTGCCACATCACGGCTGCCACGTCCACGCTGGCCCCCGTGGCACCGGGAGTCCCCGGAAAGCTTGCATCTGTCTTAAAAAAATGCACAACATGAGGTTAAGTTTGATTTGGGGCAAAATGAGGGCTGCAGCCCGGGAGACAGCATTTCAGAGAAACTGCTCCCAGGAGGTGAGGGGAGGAGCCAGGATATAGAGGAGTTTTGCAACAAAAGGGCTGGTAATGGTCAAAAATTATTGTTAATTAAAGAAAACCCGATCTGTCAAGTTTAGGAATTTAGTGCTTTTCTGTATCTGGGAAGATGCAAGAGTCTGGGCTCACTGAAATCATTCCTTTGATGTGCACCTCAGCTCTCTGGGGCCAGTGTCCTGTATTTTCACATCCTGAGTTTCCGCAGGGCTCACCGCAGGGAGTGGCTGCAGTCAGACGGCTGCAGGATAGCAGGTATTCTTTTCAGCCCTGAGTTTCCTCAGGGCTCACTGGCTCACGTTGGAGGGCTGCAATCCTTGATGAATGTGGCATCCTTTGTTTGTTGATATGGCAGGAAATATTCCATTTATAAACATTCCATTTATCACATCCCTAGCAAGCTGCCTGGGGCCCAGCAGTTGCCTCACAGGGGATAGAAATGCTCTTTTCTAGGGACTCAGGTCACCTGGGGTAGGGATCTCGGAGATGTCTCCGCACCCCAGTGAAGCGAGGGTCCCAGCCACGCCCCTCTCTGTCGTTCCAGGACACTGGTGACGGGGGCCGTAGGCTCCCTGCTCCTGGACTGGTACGGCTGGCCGAGCGTCTTCTATTTCTCGGGTGGGCTCACCCTGCTGTGGGTGTGTTATGTGTACAGGTGTCTGCTGGGTGAGAAAGGTACGTGCTGCTGCCCGGGAAGGGCGGGGGCCCTGGTGCCTTGTCCCCTCCAGCGAGCGGCCACCGAACCCCCAAGAGCAGGCCAGCTCGGGGGCCCCAGGATCCCCTAGGTAGAGCCTCACAGAAGACGCCCACTCCCTGAGTCTCAGCCGGCTACGGTCAAGTCTGGTGTGAGAGTCGCCGGGTGAACGCACACGTGCAGGGGGCTGCGCAGCCGGCAGAGGCAGATTGCAGGGGTAGAGGTGGCTCCCGGTGACAGGAGTGGGGCCTGGAGCGTTTGAGGACTCAGGGGACAGATGGCAACACTACTGTCCACCCTCGAGGGCAGATGCTGCCGAGCCCAGGCTCTGGCGGAGAGGACAGGTTGGCCCCCAGGCACAGCCGGGGACCCACGAGCCGCCCCCAGCTTCTGGCCTGTGGGGGCAGAGCCGTCCACCCTCTTTGAATGGCTTTCACGTGGAGATGCCTTGCCCTTCAGATCTCATCCTGGCCTTGGGCGTCCTGGCGCAGGGCCTGCCGGTGTCCAGACACACCAAGGTGCCCTGGAGACAGCTCTTCCGAAAGCCTTCTGTCTGGTGAGCCGGGCTGCTGCGGGGATGGGGTTTGGGGCCCTGGGGACCTCGGCCACAGGGCGAGCGGCCCACGCTGGGGCGGCTCCACTCTGGGCTCCGCGCCCTCAGGCCCCTGGCTGCCCTGGGTGTGGGGAGGGGGCTGGGGTGTGGACCCTGAGCCTGGCCCCCGCCCCCACAGGGCGGCCATCATCTCCCAGCTCTCGGCGGCCTGCTCCTTCTTCATCCTCCTCTCCTGGCTGCCGACCTTCTTTAAGGAGACCTTCCCCAGCTCCAAGGTGGGTTGGCCGCCCAGCAGCTCACAGGGTTGGGGGGCGCCGCGAAGCACACGCAGAGGGGCCCTGGGTTCCTTCCGCCGAGCTCTGGCGGCTCTGCTGCCTCCTGGCTCAGCGGCTGCACCTGGGTGCACACAGGAGAGGCCCAGCTGCTGCCCCGGCTGCCTGCCCGTCTGCGGACAGTCCTTCCCGGGGGGTGGGGGGGCACGCAGGGGCTGTGATGTGGGCACAGATGTCAGCTGCTGGTCAGCCTGGCTGACTGCACCCCAGCCGCCCGGCTACCCTCCCAATTCTGGTGACCGGGGCCCCCTGGCTGCACACTCTGGGCAGGGTGCGGCCCCCCAGCTCTGCCCCGCGGGGTGTGGGGGGCCGTGAGGGAGGCTCTCCCTGCAGGGGTGATAGCACTTGGGGGCCCAGCGCTCAGTCAAGGTCGGGGATGACTTAGGATCTCGGAGGCCCAGCCTGTGGGCAGAGAGCCTGGTGGGCAGTGGTGGGCGTGGATGACCGCCTGGGCTGTTCATCCTTTCCCCGTGGTCGCGCACCTGCCCTGGTAGCCTCTGAGGCCCCTGCACCCTCCTTCCCTGCAGGGCTGGGTCTTCAACGTGGTGCCCTGGCTAGTGGCCATTCCTGCCAGTCTGTTCAGCGGGCTTCTCTCAGACCGTCTCATCAATCAGGGTGAGCCCTGGGGGAGGGGCCGGGCAGGGAGCCATGCCTGGGCTTTGCCTCACTCTGGGGGGCAGAGAGGCACCCCACCTGGGGTGCTCCTGTAGCGATGGGAAGAGGCCACGCCCCCGAGGACCAGGCCGTGAGAGTGGGACCCCTGGCCCTTAGAGCCAGCCAGGTGGGCCCGTGGAGCCCGGCTCCCGGCCCGACTCTGCTGATGACTGCCTCCAGCTTCTCACCCCCCAGCCTGTTTCCCCAGGTGGGGACATTGGGACACAGTCACACTGCGACGGTGGAATTCCTCCACCTGGGGGCTGGACACAGCCCCCGGCCTCTTCAGAGGAGGAAAGGGCACCTGGTGAGGTCAGAGGTCTCAGGCCTGAGACCCGAGTGCACACGGCCCGAGGATGACTGTCCCGCAGACACGCAAGCTCCCCACGACCCTGCACTGCACGTCCTTAAATGTCAGTCTTGTCCTAGTTACAGAAGAACCACCCACTCATTGTGGAAAAATTAGAAAATTGGTAGAAACACAAAGCAAGCACTTTGTAACCATAGAGTGGCCTTCCTCAGGTGCGTCTGCCAGGCCTCGGCCTTGGGAACCCTCTAAGTGCACAGGCTCATACACGTGTGCGCGCGGCTCACGGCGATGCAGGGGCTGCCCCACCGCCAGCCCAGCCCGGCCCTCCTCTCCCCGCTCCCTCCGCGCAGCCGTGAGGGTGGGACCCACTCTGGGTGCCGTCTGGGGTGGGACAGCACAGATGGGCCGACAGGATGTCTCCTGGTCTCCCCGTCTAGGTTACAGGACCATCACTGTGCGGAAGTTCATGCAGGTAGGAGGGTCGTGGGACGGCTCTCTCCCTCCGGACATCCCTGTTTTGTTCCTGGGGCCCCTGACCTAGAAGGGGACTGGTGTGGCACAGTGGCTGGAGGGCACTGTGGGGCAGTGCTTGGGACTGGCTTGGCTGACCTGAGGCCCTTCCCTGAGTCCTGGTGCCCGTTTGGGGGCCTGGGTCGGCTCACGTCGAATGGGCTACGACCAGCAGGTCCAGATCATTCGTGCAGCCTCGTCCCAGTGGCCACCAGGCAGGCCCCAGCCCGGGAGGGGTGCCCACCGACCCTCGTTCAGTGTGGCTCAGGCAGCCCAGGAAGGGGCGAGACTCCCACCCCGTCCCCACTCGTTTCTCCCGCAGGCGATGGGCCTCGGCCTGTCCAGCGTTTTTGCCCTGTGTTTGGGCCACACCTCGAGCTTTTGTAAGTCTGTGGTCTTTGCATCAGCCTCCATCGGCCTCCAGACCTTCAACCACAGGTAAAGGCCAGGTTCCTCGTCCACCAGAGCCACCCACGCTGCCTTTGGGCTCCCGGGTCCGGGGCCCCTGGCTCGGGGCGCACATGGAGGGCGGGCGCATGGCAGGTCCCCACAAGTGAGCCGCGAGGCGAAGGGCAGTCAGGGTATCAAGCCGGTGAGGACCTGGGCCTTTTGGGAAAACAAAACGGGTGCTTGGGGAGGGGCTGGCAGAGCAGATGAGGGTCCCCAAGCAGCATCTTTTGAACCAAAGGTGGGGAGCGAGCCCATCGGATCCCACGTGTTGTTCTGCGGGCCTCCCGGCCTGCGCAGCAGCTCAGTGTTTAGTCAGAAAAACTGCACTGACTTGTCTTGGGAATCGGCACCTTGATGTCGTTTTCCAGATTATCGGGTGGCAAATGAGTGTGAGTCCAGGCAAACTCACCTCCCTGTCTTGTTTCATCCTGGGAGTGGGTCCCATGCGTAACCGCTGAGCTGGAGCTGAGCTCCTGGCGTGGCCAGCCTCCGGAATCCAGGTGATCGGAGGACCGACCGCCGGCTTGGCGGGTGGCGGCCGCCCTGTGGTCACTCACCCGCGTCCTTTCCTCTTCCCGCAGCGGCATTTCCGTTAATATCCAGGACCTGGCCCCGTCCTGTGCCGGCTTTCTGTTTGGTGAGGACCTTGGCCCCTCGTTGGACAGGAAGTGGCTGCGCCCCCCTGCTCACCCCCTCCCCGCTCCCAGGGCCCCCAGGTGGGTGCGCCGTGGGAGGGTCACAGTGGGCCTCCGCTGACTGGTCCTCGTTCTCTCTGTCCTGTTTCAGGTGTGGCCAACACAGCTGGGGCTTTGGCAGGTGAGAAGTGGGCTGGGGTCCCCTGCCTGCGGGTTTCAAACCCAGAGTTCCCCGGGGCGCCGCCCCACGCCTGTGTCCTCCCACCTGCTCCGCTGCTTCGGCCCTCAGGGTGGGGTGTGGCACCCCTTGGGGGGTCCCCACAGTGTCAGAGCAGTGGCGGGGGGGGGAGCCCAGACCCCAGAGCTGGCCGGGGGAGAGCACAGAGCCGTCTACCACGGTGCTCATGCTTCCAATGGCATGTAACCGTCCCCAACCACGTGACCCGCAGATGTGAGTGAATCCCCGAGGTCCAGGGTCCCCAGAGGCCAAGTGCCTGGGTGACGGTGACGGGGCTCATGCCCTCAGGCCCCCCGCCCTCAGCTCCCCTCAAAGCTGTCCTCAAAGGGGCGGGATGGCCCATCACCCCGTCTGCTTGTCCCCTCTCGAGGGTGCAGGAGTCGTGGGCGTGTGCCTGGGTGGCTACCTCATCGAGACCACGGGCTCCTGGACGTCCGTGTTCTACCTGGTGGCGGCAGTCAGCAGCCTCGGGCTATGCACCTTCCTGGTGTTCGGGAAGGCCCAGCGGGTGGACCTGAGCCCCGCCCATGAGGACCTCTAGCCGACCGACCCCCTGTCCCCGAGGACCCAGCGCCGTCAGCCTCGGGGACAGCGTTCAGCTTAGAGGCCCCTTGCTCCTGGCCCGCAGGGTGAGCAGAGGCGGGGGAGCCTCAGCCCCGCAGGAGAGTGCGGTCCGGTTCCCCCGCCCTTGCGGGTAGCAGCCTCCTTCCGGGCTGGTGGGACCTCACGGTGGGTGGATTAGCATCTTCAGTAGCAGCAGCTTCGTCACAGACACGGCCTGTTCCTCGTAGACCAAGCCCCACGTGGTCAGCCCGCCCGGGGCCGTGTCATTGCAGGGCAGGGCGCCCCACGGGAGTCTCTCCCCAGACCTGCCTGGCTCTGTTTCTCTGCTCTTGGGGTCGGATCTCTGTGGTGGGCCGTCCTGTGCACTGCGGGGCGTTTAGCAGCGTCCCTGGCCCCCACCCACTAGATGACCCCCCTACTCATGACAGCCAACCCTGTCTCCTGACATCACCAAGTGTCCCCGGGAGACCCGCCCCCTGGCTGAGGACCACAGCTCTAGAAGAAGGCCAGGGAGGGCTGTGGTGTTTCCACTTCTCTAGGCACCCAGGCTGAGGCCCCCCAGTTCGATGGGTGGGCAGAAGTGGGGGCTCGAGGCCCTTGTGCATCGTTGGGGACCCTGCCCCCGGCGTCCCCTCCCGTGGATTCCCAGGCACTGGCGATGCGTCCTGCTCCCCTGGTGCCTGGGGAGGGCGCGTGGGCACCCGCTCCTGGCCAGGACACGCCCCGGAACCAGTGAACCCACCGGTCCGCATTCTCTTTCTCCCTCCTTGTTTACAATAGAGGGGCCGGTCGTCTCGCGGATTAATAATAGATTTTGCAAGATGTATATGCAGAGAAAAGAAACTATGAGAATGGAAAAGCACACCAAAGCCTTATTTAAATGATGACTATTAAACTATTTAAAAAGAAAACCATAATGTTATTTAAGGCCCTTCTTATGAAAAGAATAAACGAGTGTTAAAGATTTATTTCACTAGTTCGAGGAAACCAGCAACGTGTTTCAAACAGTCGAAGGAAAATGCCAAGAACAGACATACTGATCCTCCAGGATGCTGACACACACGTGCAAATACAGCCGAGGTGGGGTTTCCTAGCTCCCGCTCTGGACAGACCCCGCCTGTGCGTCTGTGTCGGAGCTGCGCTGTGTAGATTCTAGAATCAGACAACTCCTAATTTTCCATGTAAGCAAAGATTTCCTCCCGCAGCCCACCCACTTGTGATCAGAAAGACTCTGAAAGAAAGATTCGCGATTACAGAGTGAGTCTGGCCCCTGTAGGTTTGGCCTGACTGTTCACGGAGATGCAGCCAGAATGTTAATTTGCCATAAAGGCCGCGCTGTCTGCTCGGCTGGGGGTTTTCATGAGAAACCGCGGGTGGGTTTCCAGGCTGTGCTCTCCCGAGCTGGGAGCCCTGCCCGGGAAACTCCCCGGGGCGGGGTGGTTTCCTCAGGACACAGGACACAGGACACAGGACGCAGGTGTGTCCTCGTGCCTGCAGCGCAGGGATGCTCTGCCTTCTTGTTGGGCAACCGTCACCGCCATCATCGTCGTGACTTTCTCCTCCCAAACTGGAGCTCTCCCCTCCCCCTCCCCAGATCCTGGCGCGCGCCATGTGCTTTCCGTCTCTATGAACTTGGCCCTCTAGGGACCTCAATGGAAACGTACCCTACAGCGTTTGTCCTTCTGTGGCTGACTCGTCTCGCTAAGCATGGTGTCCTCAGGGCTCGTCCGTGCTGCAGCGCGTGCTGGGATTTCCTTCCTTTGTAAGTCCGTGGAATACTTCACTGTGTGGCGGGACCACGTGTTGTTCAGCTCTTCATCCATCGGTGGACACTGGGCTGCTTCCACCTCTCGGCCGCCGTGAATTCGCTGCTGTGAGCATGGATGTGAGAGTAACCTTTCTTTCTAACCCACAGCAAACTGTAAACTCTTGGAGAGCGTGAGAGAGACGGCCCTTCCCGTGGGAACATAGCCATCTGGGGTCTCAGTGCTCGAGCCCTGAAGGGATGCGGGACCCAGAAGGTGCTGGTGGGTCCTGCTCAGCAGGGGGTCCTAGGGCATACGTGTAAACTGGGATCCCCGGCCTCCTGGAATCCGAGTCTGGTCACGCTTCTGTTAGCACCTGGCAGAATAGGGGAGGGAGAAGCCAGGATGTGGGGGCCCTGGGCCTGCTGTGCCGTAGCTGGGCCCAGCCTCCTCCCGTCACTGCCGTCCCTCGTGCTCAGTGTCACCTTGGAGCTGGGTGCGGCCCCTCAACCCAATGCCGGTGTTGGGCCCTGGGTCGGGCTCCGAGGATTCCAGGTGAAATGGTTGTTGGCGGGGAGGGCAGCGTTAGCACAGATGGGCGGGAGGATGGCCGGGCCCCGCTGTGTTATCTGGTGCAGCCAGGCTCAGACACGTCCCCAGCCCGGCTGGCCCTGGCAGGATCCCAGGGCCGACACCAACCCTGAGTGCAGTAGGGGGAGAGCCGGTGCGGAGTCTGTAGGGCCACCAAACCCCAGACACTTCCCTCCTGAGAGGAGGGGCTCTGGCCGCCCGGGGCCGTGAGTGTGCACTTGTGCAGGGCATGTGTGCAATAGTGCGTGTGTGTGTGTGCATTTGTGCACGCGTGTGTGTACGCCTTGCCTGCCCGGCCCACAGCCAGGAGGCGCCTCGGGAGGGCCAGGCTGCTGTCCTCCTGCAGCTGGCTGACAGAGGGCGCCGTCTGACAGGGCTTTTCCCGGCCCCAGAGCAGCCGACCTGACGCTTCCCTAGGGCGCCAGGTGGGAGCCGAGGGGTCCAGCTGGCCACCCTGTGCCGTGCAGGCCGGTGCTCTTGCCCCTCAGCTCTGTAGGAAGGGACGGGTTGGAAGGACATTCCAGGCGCAGGGAGGCTCGAGGCTGGACCCCGAGGCGGGAGGGGGCCCGAGGAGCGGCAGGACCTGGGGGTGCGCGTATGGGAGCGGGGACCCTCTCCCACCACCCCTCCCCCAGTCTGGGTCCCCACTGTGGGTCCCTCCCGCTGGCTGCTGGGCCTGCACACACGGGGTTACGGCGTCCACTTCTTCTTTCTTTTTATAAATTTATTTATTTATTTTTGGCTGCGTTGGGTCTTTGTTGCTGCGCACGGGCTTTTCTCTAGTTGTGCCGAGCGGGGGCTGCTCTTCGTTGCGGTGCACGGGCTTCTCATTGCAGTGGCTTCTCTCTCTTTTTTTAAAAAACTATTTATTTAATTTATTTATTTTTGGCTGCGTTGGTTCCTTCGTTGCTGCGTGCGAGCTTTCTCTAGTTGTGGTGAGTGGGGGCTACTCTTCGTTGCAGTGCGTGGGTTTCTCATCGTGGTGTCTTCTCTTGTTGCAGAGCATGGGCTCTAGGCTCCCGGGCTTCTGGAGTGTGGCTTGCAGGCTCTAGAGCGCAGCCTCAGTAATTGTGGCGCACGGGCTTAATTGCTCTGGGGCATGTGGGATCTTCCTGGACCAGGCCTCAAACCCATGTCTCCTGCGTTGGCAGGCAGATCCTTAATCACTGCGCCACCAGGGAAGCCCGCGGTGGCTTCTCTTGTTGCGGAGCACGGGATCTAGGCGCACAGGCTCAGTAGTTGTGGCGCACGGGCTTAGTTGCTCCGCGGCATGTGGGATCTTCCCGGAGCACGGCTCGAACCCGTGTCCCCTGCATTGGCAGGCGGATTCCCAACCACTGCGTCACCAGGGAAGGTCTGTGTCCTCTTCTAACAAGAAGACAGACAGCAGCAGGACTTCGGGGTTGGAGGTCCTGGGGGGGCCGTCCCCCGGTCCTCTCCCCAGGGCACAGGTGTCCTCAGGGGCAGGGCTGTCCCCCGACCTGGGACTGCAGGAGTTTGGCGTCAGGACGGGCTGGGGTCCCTCTGGGGCCCAGGATGTACCAGTCCAGGCTCCCCCCGATGTCCTGTCCCCAGACCCCACCAGCCCCACACAGGCCTCGCCGGGCTCCCTCCCCCATCTCCCGCTCTCAGGCGGGGTGTCCCCTCCTGGTCACCATAAGTGACACTCTTCTGTCATTTCTTTAAAACAGGATCTTTAATGGCCAGTTAATATCTGTAATTAGCATGTTAATTAGCCCCACCTCTCTGGGCTCCCGCCACCCCCACTTCTGGCTTTGTCCTTCAGCTGTAGGACAAGGCCCTGGGGGTGCCCCCTTGCCCCTGGGGGACCCCTGCTCGCCTTTCCTGGGCGGGATGTGCAGGGGCCATCCTGGGCGTTTGGGGCGCCCCCGAGGCCGCGGGCCGTGTTCTCTCCAGTGTTCGGTGGAGCCTGCCGTTCGTTCTGTCCGCTGGTTCCTGCAGAAGGAGCAGGGCTGCGCGTAGGAACACACTTTTGATGGGCACTTGCTTTATCATGTTTAATTGAACACCGTTGAAGCCGTGGCATGAATATTCAGCGAGGTGGCTGGAAGCCTCATCTGATTGCGGGACGCGCCCCAGCACGGCGCCTGTCAAAGGGGGAGCGAGGTAGGGAAGCTATTAATTGAAATAGCTTCATTAATTAGTAATTAACAGCAGAGAAATGACTGTGTAACACGTCGTATTTCAGTAGATGCCCTTCATGTGTTATGGGACCTGTAATTAAAGGACGGGGCATTTTAATTACAGGCAAGCTTGGCCCTTTGAACTTTGGAATACAAAAGAGGCCCCCAGCTTTCAAGGAAGCTGGCGGGGAGGCTGGTGCAGGTGCAGGGACTGTGTGCCTGGCCGCCCCTCGCTCCTCGGGCGCGTGGGCTCTGGCTTCTCCTCCCTGCACCTGGAGGACGTGGCCCTGTGGGTTCTCCTGGGGTCACAGGCCGGTGCAGGGGAGCAGTGGGGTGGGAGGGAGGACCCAGAGGGTGATGCCTGCGCCACCCTGCTGGCAGCGTCCTGCGAGGAGGGGCTGAGAGCAGTGCCCTGAGGCCGGACGGAAGACCCCCGGGCCAGCTGCGCCCGCCCGCCCCCCACTGGGCTCGCGTCTCTGCTCTGTCCTGATGGACAGCAAGAAGTCCAGGGACAGTGCTCGTCGAGAGCACCCGCACGGTGGGGAAGGATGCGCCTAGCGCCCTGAGTGCGTGGTGGTCCCCTCCTCTCACGTGGACACGCTGAGCCCAGCGGGCAGGCCCCCGAGCCCACCCGAAGCCGCGCTGCTCCTCGTGGGCACTGCAGGGTGCCCTCCCTGCCACTCCTGCCTCCTGCTGGATGTGAAGCAACAGCTGTGTCAGCTCCACGTCTCTTTCCAGCTCATGCTCTCTGTCTCTGTCTCCCTCTGTCTCTGTCTCTCTCTATCTCTGTCTCTCTTCATTGTCTCTGTCTCTATCTCTGTCTCCCTCTGTCTCTGTCTCTCTCTATCTCTGTCTCTCTTCATTGTCTCTGTCTCTATCTCCGTTTCTGTCTTTCTGTCTCTGTCTCTGCCTCTTTATCTCTGTCTCTCTTCATTGTCTTTGTCTGTCTCTGCCTCTCTCTCCCCAGAGGGGTCGCGGGCCCCTCACCCTGGCCATCTGTTGACACGACTCTCCTAAGGTCCCGGACGACGAAGTCCAGCTGTCCCTCCAGCCTCTCTGGGCCTTACTCTGAGAGGCTCCTGCTTCAGCCTCTGAGCCACAGGGCTCCGCGCCCCCCCCCCCCCCCAGCCCTGGCTCCCAGGCTCTCGCGGTCGCTAGATGCGCCTGCCCGTATTCTCCCACCTGGAGACTTTGGCCGGGCCTCTGTCTCCGCCTGGACCCCCTCCCCACTCCATCTAGTACACGTGTGCAACCCTCATGAACATGCACACGTGTACACAGGCACACGCGTGAGCACACTCAGGCACACACGCGCATGGTACTGACGCGGGGGTCCCTGCTAGGCAGGGGCTCCTCTGTGCCCCCCGCCTGTGTGCTCCTTGGCGAGGGTGCAGCCTGCACAGGGCACAGGAGGCCTGGCCTGGGGGTGCATGGCACACACTGTCCGCCTGCCAGGGGTGCCCGCCAGGAGGACCCGGGACTCCTGCGTCCCACACTGGGTGGCAGAAATCCTGGGCCTGTGGTCTCGGCATTGATCGGGCACTTCTGGTGCCCATATCAGGGGCTGGGGGAGGCAGGTAGCGGGGAGGACCCCACTCAGCCCCAGAAGCCAATCTAGCATAGGATGCTGCGGCTGTTTCAAAACCTGGCCCCCAGACTCCTTCTCTGGAAAGATGGGGCCTGTGTCCCCCTGGGATCTGGGTGGGCCTGTGAGACCAGAATGGGACACTGGAGCTGGTGAGCCTATGCCCTGCCCTCCTGGGGCCGCCATGCTGTGAGGAAGCCCGATCGGAACGCCTGGAGGAGCCCACCCCTGCCAGATGCCCGGCACAGACGCAGGCAGAGAGCACACGATGATGGACAAAAAAGCACCCAGATCTTGGGATGATTAACTGAGCAGAATAGCAACCAGGTAAGAGCTGGAGAGAAGATCCCACAGGACGGACGGGAGGCTTCAGGAGAGGGGCCGTCCAGGGGGCTGCAGGAGCAGGTGTGTTTGAGCTGGGTCTGGGGGAGGCGGCGGGAGGGGGGGCTGTTGCTTGGCGAGCACAGCCCTAGGGACAGTCCCGCTTGGCCAGGCAGTGGGGACCTGGCTCCAGTCAGTGCCCCCTTCGGAGGGTCACCGGCCACTCTGTGGCTGTCCAGTAGTTGGGAGAGAATTTGGCCCCCTCCCAAAAGCGTGTCCTGCCTTTGGCCAGGCGGGCAGCGGACCTAGGAGCTGCTTTAGGGAAGAGCCGGAAGAGCATCAGAGCCAAGGACAGACCTTGGGAGACAGCACTGAGCGTGCGGGGACCGCGACGTGAGATACAGCCTGTCCAGCTGATGCGCCAGCTAATGCGTCAGCTTTCGCCACCATCCTGCACGCCTGCGCGTGGTTCCTGCTCTCCCTCCCGCCTCTGGCTGGGAGAACCTGCAGCCGGCACTCAGGCTGGGGTTGGAGGGAGGCCTGGGGGAGGGGAGGCCCGGCAGGGGCTGGGGCCGTGGAGACCCGCTTGCTGCCGGCACCGCCCCCTCCCTGCCACACCCGATGGGACATTTTGCGCCATTTGGCCCCTTCTCCTCCTGCCTTCTACTCTCACGCGCGCCCGTTGACGCATTTTTACTAACAGAACCTGGCACCTCCGCACAGAGCAGCCAGCGCTTTCAGGATGGGTCCGGTGGGGTTGTCCTAGGGCTACCAGGACCAAGCACTCAGGAGGGGGTTTGAACAACAGACACAGATCCTCTCACAGTCCTGGAGGCTGGAAGTCTGAGGTCGAGGTGTGGGCAGGGCTCCTCCTGAGGCCTCTGTCCTGGACATGTAGACGGCCGTCTTCTCCCTGCGTCCTCACGTGGTCGTCTTTCTGTGTGCGTCTGTGCCCTGATCTCCTCTTCTTATCAGGACACGGTCAGACTGGTCCAGGGCCACCCTAAGGGCCTCAGTTTAACTTTATCACCCCTGTAAAGGCCCTATTTCCAAATACAGTCACATTCTGAGTTCCTGGGGGTTGGGACTTCAACATATGAATTTGGGGGGACATCATACAGCTCATAACAGTGTGGCTCCCCCGTTTCCACCTACCCTGAACCGAGGGCCGTAGGAGCCAGAAGGGGCTGCCGTGGAGACCTAGTGGGTGCTACGGGCCGCCCGGACTCCCGGTAAGGGTGCGGAGGGGGCTGCCGACAGCGCACAGTTGAGTCTCTTTCCCGGGGTTGACCCCCAGTGTGACTCGCCATCTTGCAGGGGATTAAGGCCCTGCTCTAGGCCTCAGTGGGGACAACCCTAAAGGGCATCAGGCTCCAGAGTTCTCCATGGGGGGGTGGAGGCTTCTGTTGTGGTGCACTGCACCCCAACTCCGCCCCTGCTCCCCCCCGGCTGGTGTCAAGACCACCCCCATGACCTCCTGCAGCCAGTCTCCAGCTCGGCCTCGCCTGCAGGGGGCCCGACCTGAGGCAGGCCCCGCACCGCAAGCTGGGGGCTCCCAGAGCCCCTCCGAGCTTGGGAGGGACCTACGTCTGCCATGTCTGGGGCTCTCCATACGCTAAACAAGGAAGAAATGCCAGAGCTGCGTTAGGAGACGCAGCTCCCAGGGATGAACCGCTCCCAACCCAGGGAACGGAGGTGAGTTGGTGACAGTGCAGCTGGGTCCTGCTCCCAGAGGAGGTGGGGCAAGCCCCCAGGCGCCCGGGCGCTTATGTGAGGGACCCCCGAGCTGGGCATGGGTCGCCCTTCCCCCCTCGGCTGCGGGACGAGCTTGGCTGGGCTGGGGCTTCAGGTGTGGGATCCGCTCGCGGCACTGCAGCACCTTGTGGTCCCGGCCCGTGTGTCCCCGAGGACCCTCAGCGGCACGGGTTCCCGGACTTTTCTCCCCAGGCCAATGAGTCGGCCTCCTCCCCTCCGGCACTTGCCCCAAGTGGATGACCTGCACAGGGACGGGCCCAAAGGAGCCAGGTGGGGAGGGTCCCAGGCCTGCAGCCCTGTCTCCACCACTGTCTCCCGACGGGGGGCTTGGCTGGGTTCCTCAGTCATCCGTCCACGGGGCCGCTCACTACTTCCATCATTTCTGTTTCCACGTTTCCTTTTCTGAAATGATTTTCACCAGGGTTAATTCTTTTTTTTTTTCTTTCTGTTTTTCTTTTGTTTTTGGCCACGCTGCGCGGCTTGCAGGATCCTAATTCCCTGACTAGGCACTGAACTTTTGCCCCCTGCGGTGGAAGTGTGGAGTCTTGACCGCTGGACCCCCAGGGAATTCCTAGGGTTAATTCTTTTATGTGAAAAACAGACACGGCTCAGCTACTTGGTCTACGTCAAAATCTGCCAATCATGAGGTCCAGTCACTCTGGGGCCTGTGGCCACCTCACCCTCTTGTCCTGGGCATGTCTGAAGCCTTAACTTCTGCCAAACAGACCTTTTCCTTCCAATGACCGTTGCTCAACACAAAACACGACCTTGAGCACCTCGCAGGCCCCGGGCAAAGACTGGGCAAAACCGGGCAAAATCTGGGCAAGACCAACATTCTTGGGCCAAAACAGCTGAGCCAAGGTCCCCACTGCCGGTCGATCCCTCCTCCCCGCCTGTGCCCAGCCTGAGTCTGAAGCCCCGGCCAAGGGCGCGGCTGCTGCAAGCCTGTCCTCCCTTCCCCGCGTCCGGCGGGGCTGGGGTGACGCTGGGCTTCCTGCCGCGCCGCCGGAGGCAAAGCCCTCCGCATCCTCAACAGTCCTCCATGTTGAGTGGAGACTGTGGCAGCAGGCGGCCTCGGGTCAGTTTCTGTCCCTGGGACCCTCTGTTGGGAAGCAGCGGGACATGGGCAGGGGCGGCCAGGGGTCTCAACCCTACAGCAGGAGACCCCTCGGAGCCAGCCCGGCCCTGCTCTGGCTCCTGAGTTAGCACCCCCGGCCCCGCCTGCTGCTCGGACCCCATCCTGGGCCTGCGCCCGTGAGTCCCCACGCGGACGCGTCTCCAGAACTGGCCCTAATGGGCGGCACTGGGGGAAGAAGAAGGGGGGCCGGCAGCTGCCTCCTTGTGGGCGGAGGGCCGACCTCGGCCCCGGTCAGCGTGGGGCGGGCGGGGTCAGCGGGCGTCCCAGGTCCCACACTCCGTCCGGGGCCCTGACGGACGCCTCTCCTCGCCCGTGTCCCGTTCTGTCACTGTGGCCGCTCCGGGGACTCGCCTGCCTGTTTACAAACTCGTGTCTTCGTCCCGGCAGAAACAGTCCTGTCTCCTGCTCACCAGCAAGATTCAAAGGGCTTCGGAGAATAAATGTTTTCCTAGGTTTTAGCTGACATTCAATTTTAATGACTTTTTAAACAAAGTGACTGTGAAGCGTGTGCGTGTTGCGGCCTCCTGATGTCTGCCAGGTGTTTTCGCCCATGTGGGGCGCAGATGCTGATTGCGCTGCCCTAATAGCTCATGAATAGCGAGCGCTCGGCGCTTCCCTTTGTGCGAGGCGCCGCCAGTGGCCAGCTTGCTCTCAGAAGCGGCCCCGCCGCCTGTCAGTCAGCCCTCACTGCAGGCGCCTTCTGGTGATTAGAAGCCGCTTGGAGAGCGAGAGCTCCAAATTAGCTTTAAATAAAAAGTAAGAATATTCATGCTGTTGAACATCTAAAGGTAAGAGAAACAACAGAATCCAAACCTGCTGGCTTGTGTCCTGGTGCTGCTGGCGGAGGGGGCTGCAGGCCCCAGACCCACCAGGGTTCCCCAGGGACCAGGCACAGGGCAGAAGCAGGGGGATCGTCAGGGCACGCAGGTGACCTGGGTCAGCCTGAGACACGAGGCCATCGGAGAGCGGGAGGGGCAGACCATTTCCTGTCGATTGTGGGCCTCTGTGGGACATGAGAGGTCACCCTGAGGAGGAGGGAAGAGCCTGTCTCCTTGAGAGGAGGACAGTGTCCCCTTAGAAGAAGTGGCGAGGACACAGCGTCTCGGCTGGGGGTCATGTGGGCACGCGGGCTGCCAAGCGATGCCTGCTCTCCCCGTCTCCTTCAACCCACCTCCCGGCCTCTGACATCTCTCCCAGGCCCGGCCGGTTCACCCCTGCTGCTACGTCACACCTGCTGTTGTCCCCTCTGGGAGTCGAGGTGATCGCCCTGTGAACCCCTCTCGGGGTCTTTGCTGGGCTCCCCGCCCCAGGCCCTGTTCAAGGTGCTGGCTTGGCACCAACCCAGCTCAGCAAGCAGGCCGAGGGGGTTCTGGGCAGCTTCCCCGAGGTGGCGTCCGGCTGGGATGTGGTGGGCGAGATGGGTGAAGGGCCCCCGGGGCTCCGGGCACAGGCGTGCGAGGCCCAGTGGGCACAGAGGGGCAGGTAAAGGCCTCGCCGCGCCGGCTCAGGGAGCCGCTGTTTGGAGAGGTTGTCGGGCTGAGTCGGCAGCGTGGGAGCCTCCGGGTTCTCCTCTGCTGCCCGGAAAGTCCTGGCACGAGGCTTGGGGATGGATCCAGGGGTGCAGAGGTGCGCTGGCCAACGTGTCGTGGGGTCTCTTTGGGGGGCTGTCTCTGTCCTCTCCCGCCCAGAGCCTGCAGATGGGTGATGCAGGCAAGAGGCTGGGGGGAGCAGGCAGGCTGAGTGGAGGCAGGGGTCCTGGGGTGGGCCAGTGCCATGACTGCACACAGGGTGGGGGACAGCGGGGAGCCCCGGGGGTCGTGAGAAGTGATGGGCCGGGAGAAGAGGCAGCGGGGCTGGTGAGAGCAGGTTGGGCCCATCCAAGGCGGGCGGGATCTGGGTGCAGGAGCCCTGCTCGCTGACCGCCCGCCTCTCTGGGGACGGGACGTGGGACCCGCAGCCACTTGGATCGTCTCCCCAGGTTGTGCCCTACGGTGCCCTCTCCTCCAGCCTCTCCTCCCCTCTGTCTCCCCCCAGGAGCGTCCTTGTCGTGGCCAGGTGGACGCTCCGGACCCTAGGGGGCTCAGTTTCCCTCCGGCGTCCAGGATCTGTCCTTCCACGCTCTGTCCCTCTTGACGTCTCCCGTCGGCCTGGTCCTGGGGTGGGCGTTTGGGGATGAGGTCCCCAGTCTGTGTGCAGCCCCGGAGCTGGGTGCCCTTCTCTGCTGGAGGCTGGACCCAGCCAGGGCCCAGGAGTTGTGCCTCCCCAAGGGGGCGTGGTCAGGAGCAGCCCCTCCAGCTCTAATCTGAGGTCCAGTCCTGGTACCAAGCATCCCTTCCCCTGGTCCCAAGTCTGAGGGCAGTGGGATGAGCCTGGAGAAAGTCTTACGTTTAGGCCAGAAAACAAGTGAGGGCCTCCCCTGCCTGCCCCACGCAGCCCCTGTAGCCCGAGGTCGCCACCCCCAGGACCATACCTGCGGGCTGTAACTCCTGTCCTCCCGGGGCTCCCGGGTAATGCCTCCTTAACACGCGAAGATAGATCCATCTCGTGGCCCCTTCATCCTGGAATTGACCCTCAGGACTCTCCGGAAGGCGCCAGGTGGGCAGGACAATCTGCTCTTGTCCAAGCAACAGACGCCTCACTGGACACGCAGGGGGTTCTTATTGCTTCCGGAAGGGGGCATGTGTGTGAAACTCGGTGGTGGCCCCTTAAGGTGGCCCAGGAGAGGGTGCGGGATGGAGATGCGCCCTCACCTGGCACAAAGCCCCCTGCCCGACACTGGGGGCCCTCGGCTGCCGGGGCCAGGCTGTAGCCCCACGGCCCTGGCCAGCCTCTCGGGACTTCTCAGGAGTCTTCGATCCCAGGGTCCTCACTGGAGCTGGCAGGCTGGACGGGAACTCTGGACCCAGACCTGGGCTGAGGCCCTGCCCGGAAGCTGCATGGCCTCTGCCAGTGACCCTGGGGTCACTCTCTGGAGAGGATGAGGGACCACGGCTAAAACAAGGCCATCATGGGAGGAAATTTCCTGGAACCCACTTGGAACCCACCTTCTTTCTACAGGGGTGATCACTGCTCTGGGGACCCTCCCCACTCTGGTCCTGCACCCCTGACCTCTGCTCAGCCGGGCACCTGGCATCACCTCCCCAACCTCTTCCCTCTCCACCAGGTCATCCTTCCTTCATCCCTTAGGGCTATGCCGCTGCCTCGGGGCCTTTGCACCTGCTCTTCCTCTGCCTGGATCCCCCACCGCCATTCTCCCAAGCTCCGTCCGAGGTCACCTCTTCCGGGAAGCCTTCCTTCGTTCAGGCTAACTTACCTGGTGACTGTCTGTGCCTGCTCTCGACTGTGCGCTCTGCCGGAGTCGAGGCCAGCGTCCTTGCTCACTGTTGTGTCCTCAGCAGACAGCTGTGCCCAGCGCCCAGGGACCCTTGATCATTAACAACCTTTGGTAATCAATCAGGGTTAGGGCCGTTCCAATCAATACCAGCATGCAATCAACACCCCTGTCAACTTCCAGAACCTTTTCTTCACCTGAAGAGGGCACCTTGTGCCCCTTAGCGGTCACCCCGACCCCCCCCGACCCCCAGCTCTCGGCAGCCACGAAGCTACTTTCTGTCTCCCTGGATTTGCCTGTTCTGGGCATCTTGCAAGTGGAATCACACACCGTGCGGTCTTTAGTGTCTGGCCTCTCTCACTGATCGAATGCCCTCAAGGCTCATCCACGTGCAGTGTGAAGCTGAGCAACACCCACATCTGGACGGGCGCCTTCTGCTGGTCACAGCTGGCGCACATTTGGTCGGTCCCCGGTTTGGGCTCCTCTTTGGTATTGAACGGCGCAAGGAGTGTGTCGAGGGTCTGCGTGGACGCGTGTGTCCAAGGACTTGCATCCTGTTTTGAACTGTGACTGTCCTGGGAGTCCACAGACCCCTCCGTCGGCCTTCAGTTTCTCCCGGTTTCGAGGGGGACAGAGCATTCCCAGCCCGAATGGAGTGAATACTAACTTTTCAGCCAGAGGAGCCGCGCCCACCGGGACGGGGCCTGCTATCGCCGCTGCCAGGGCCACGGCCTAGGGGCTCAGTGGTTCTCTGCTGGAGTGGCTGGCATCCACATATGCCTGGCAGCTCAAGTCCCCAGCGACACCCATGCCACACTCTTAAATATTTTAGCAAATAAAAAATTTTTAAACTGTGCGGCCAGATGTCCAAGTTGACAAAGCGCTGAAGGCATCTGACTGATGAAAAGCCAGCGCCCCTGGTAAGCGGGATTTAAAACAAGCCCCGAGGCAAACGTGTGATACTAGAAGCGTCCCGGCCCTCGGCGCCGGGCTCGGGCAGGGGGTTTGAAGGCGAGCGTCCATCTGTCACGCCATGCGTCCTGACGCTCAACAAAGCTGCATGGATCTCAGAGCGGCCGCCACTCTGCTCTGCAGCAGGCCCGGGCGGGACTCATGTCACAAAGGAAGGGCTGTCAGTATTCATGGTCGGGCTGCTGTGGGGCAGGTGCCTCTCGCCGTGGCGGCTCCTTTTGCTTTGGCTGCAAAGAGTCCTCCAGAGTCTGCAGAAGCACTCGAGAGGCAGAGGGACCCACGGAGGCCACTGTCCTCGCCTGGACAGAGGGAGAGGTCAGCCCAGGGCTCCCGTGAAGGCAGACCTCTCCCCAGACTGAGAGGAAGAGAAGGAGAAAGGGGGCCCTGGGGGGAGGGGTATATGCTGAAAACTACCCGAATCAGCAGGAAGCCTGAACTCAATTGTTGGTTCTAAATCCTGGGGTTGAGTTCCAACACTGCTCTCCAAACGTTGTGCACGTAGCTCAGGAAGAACCGACCACGGGGTCCGGGATAGTTGGGACAGCTGGCCTCGCCCATGGGGGGAGGGGTACACGAGCCGGTCTTCCAGGTGCGCTGGTCCTGGTCTCGTTTGCACCCCGGAGTTGCTGGTTCTGACCATGCTGGTGACAGTGGTGTTGATCTTCGGTGTCCCCATCACCTTGAGCTCAGGAGGGATCCCTGCAGAGACCAGGGGGAGGGGTGCTGGTTCAGGCCACTGCGTCCTGGGTCCCAGCATCCGAGAAGCACCGCACCCCCGTGGGCCTCCCCGTGGCTGCACGGACCGCAGTTAGCCCTGGTGTCTGGAGACCTAGTGAGGGTCCGAATGAATCCCGGGAGCTGATCCACGTGGGGAAGAAAAAGGGTCATGTCCTGGAGAACAGCGTTATCGCTGGGAAAGTCATGCACAAGTTGGTTTCTGGGACCCTGATCGACCCTTCATGTGATGCCAGGGGACCCAGGCGGGCCATTAGTAAGAGGGCGGAGCCCACTGGGTGTTTGCTGGTCCCGCGGGCGGCAGGGCTGAGGTGCACCTCCCGGCCCGGCAGAATCTTAACCCCCATTTCACAACCCGGGACGCTGAGGCTCTCGGCGGCCAGCGGCTGGTCCAGGCCTTAGGCCCTACCTGGTCAGGGACGCCTCACCCGCTGTTCACAGCCTCCACCTTTCCAGCCAGATCAGAGCGTCTGCAGTGGGACAGGGCCTGCGGGCTGTTCCAGTCCCAGGACCCCCCCCATGTCCCAGCAGAGCACCCCCTCCGGAATCTTCTAGCACAGACTGCACTTCAGAACAACGAAAATGCCACAGAGGAAGTTTTATTATTGTGGTTTTTATATCAGACCCGGAATGGCCACTCCTGTGATATAAAATCATTACCGCAGTTAAACCCATTCCAGTAATAAGTGCAGCTCTTATTGCTGCCCATAAAGGATGATACCAGGGGATTGATGGAGCCAGTGTATCGGACGCTGCGCCTCCTGAGTGCTCGGGCTGGACGTCGGGGGCTGGGCGACTCACTGGAGGTGCCTGGGGACCCTCTTCTGGTCCAGGGTGACAGGTCACATCTGCCTATCAAATGCCTCCTACTTCCGAGCACGACCCAGGCACTGAAGGTGGGGCCCAGGGGACAGATGTGGCCCAGAAGACAGTCAGCAGAGATCCCCAGAGAGACAATAGCAGTCTGCCCTTGGAAAGGATTGACGAGGAGGTTCCTCACATGGGACCCCTGGTTGAGACAGTCACGTCCAACTATAGAACTTGGACACTTGGACTTTGACTTATGCTTAAGTCAAAGAAATGAGCATCTAAAGGTTGAATTCAGACCCTGTGATTGTTTGTGGGAACATTTTTACATGTAGGATGGGGTATCTATGGGGGATTTTCTTTCAGTCCCTTCAAGGGAACTATGCTAACGTTGTAGCTTTAAAATACATCTCTGAACTCTTTGACAATCCTCGCCTCAGGAAAAGGTTTAATTCCCTCTTCTTGAGTGTGGCCTGGACCCAATGATGTGCTTCTAACGAATAAAAAGTGGTGGGAGGGATGGTCTATGATTTCTGAGACGAGATCATCCATCACTGTTGGCCCCGGGGACCAGCTGCCCCGTCGTGAGGACAGTCCACGGGGCCAGAAACTGGGGCTTCCAGCCCAGGGCTGTGTGATCTAGCCAACCTGGAAGGGGACCGTCCAGCCCCCGTCCAGCCTCCAGATGACCAGAGCCTCCGCTGACACCCAGGCTGCATCTCACCAGACACCTTGAGGGAGCCACTCCTGAATCTTGATCCGCAGAAACGGAGAGATGACGAATGAGTGTTATTGTTTCAGGCTGCGAAGTTTGGGGCTTATTTGTAATGCAGCAACAGCTACCTGACACACCCGGTAAGGACGCAATCAGGTCTCCAGGTGGGAAGAAAATGTTAAGGTTGCTGTGGAGTGACCAGCACTTGGGTTGGGGACCCCTTGGCCCCTGGTCTCTGCCCTAGGGTCTCCTCCCCTCTCCCCACGTCCCCACCGGCTCTGCTCATGGTAAAGCACCTCCCACCACGAGCTGGACCCCGTTGGGTGGGTCGCGATCTACCCCTCGGGGTCAGAGGCCAAGGCTGGTTCTGCTTCACCAGCCCTTCGGGGGGCTTGGGACCCTGCGGAGTCCCTTCCTGAGGGAAGTCATGCACCTCCATCGACTGGGCAGTGCTTGTTGAAGGAAGGAAGGAAAGGACTCAGAGGGACCCAGCAGCTGCCGTGACCCGAGACGGCCCTTCACCTGCTCCGTCACCTCCCACCTGTGACACATGAAGAAGGTTTTCCTAGGACGGCTGATGCCTGGGGGTTGCCAGAGCATCCAGCAGGCGCGCCCATCACATGACTGTCAGGGCCTGAGTCCGCGTGACCCTCCCACAACTCCACGACGTGGCTCCTGGTGGTGCAGAGGCCGTGGGTCCATCTACGCGGCCCTGCACTGTTTCTGGGGGCCTGCGGGCTGACCTGCAGACGGGACGGTGGTGCTGTGTGCACCCAGGGGGTGGTGTGCGCCATCGGCCGGGGGCCTGGAGCAGCTGCCACTGGCTCTTCCCTGCCTTCCTGTTCCTCTGGGAGAATAAAGCCACGGAGGAGCCTGGCCGAGCCACGGAGGAGTCGGCTGCGCCACGAGGGGCGGTGGGCGCCCTTGTAACCTCCAGGGTGGGCTCTGCAGTGGCTTCCGTGGTTGCCATAGCGGAGTACACAGACTGGCGTTTGAACAGCAGAAGAGCAGTCTCTCCTGGTCTGGGGGCCAGAGGTCCAAGGTCAGAATGCAGGCAGGCAGGTGCTCTCTCCAGAGGCTCCCTACTGAGCCCACGAGCCACGACTACTGAAGCCCGCGTGCCTAGAGCCCGTGCTCTGCAGCAAGAGAAGCCACCGCAATGAGAAGCCCGCGCGCCGCAACGAAGAGTAGCCCCTGCTCACCACAACTAGAGAAAGCTCGCGCACAGCAACAAAGACCCAAGGCGTCCAACAATAAATAAATTAATTTTTAAAAAAAAGAATTATAATTGGAGCTGGTGAGAAGTGAGGCTGCTGGTTGGGGTCCGAAATGGCTGCATAGTCACCAGGGGAGACCTTGAGGCCACAAGGTTGCAGCAGGCAGGTGGTGTCCTCGGACCTGGTACAGTTCAGAGAAAGTTCAAGTTCCCGGTGGGGCAGGGCCGCATCTTGACATCGGATCGTCGATGGCCGCTTGACTCGACTTTTGTTCACCTGAACTGTGGTCACTCCTTTATAGTTTCAGTTTGTCATCAGCCATGTAAGGTAGTATTTGCAGGGTCCACGGATTCGGATGTGGACATGTTTGGGGGCCACCACTCAGCCCATGACTGCTGCTTTCTGGTTTTAATTAAAGAAGACATTCCCGGTGGTGGGAAGAGGGCTCAGAGTATAGAAGTACCCACCGGGAGCCACTCCCCCTTTGACCTGCCTGCCGGGCCCTGAGCGCCCTCCTTAGGAGCCCCTCAGGGCAGGGTCTCGTCCTTCCAGAGAGGCTTTACATCTGTGTAAATATCCCCCCTTGAAGCCTGTTGTAAACAGTGCTTCTTGTTGCTTTTTCACGTGGTCAGTCGTGGAAACGGCCCGTATCCGTGAGTGTGATCACCCTGGTTCTGCCCCATAGGTGCGGCCAAGCGGCTTCCTGGCCCTGTCGCTGGCAGGAGGTCTTGGAGGTGTCTTTCTCCAGGGCCCCGACTGTGCCGAGGGATGCGTTCCCACAGCAGAACTGCTGGCCCAAGGCCTGCGCCTTTTCCACAAGGCCAGATTGCCTTTCCACAGAGAGGGCGACACAGCTAAGCCAGACCTGTCACCATGTTCCCAAATGAGCAAAGTGTCCAAAGGAAGTACACGTGTGTGCAGGCATGTGCACGCATGTGAGCATGTGTGTGGGTGTGTGCAAAAGTGTGCATATTTCCGTGTGCGTGCAGATGTGAGCACATATCTGAATATGTGGTACATGCATGCATGTGGAGGTGTGTGTGCAAGTGCGTGCCCGTGCGGGGGGTGTCTCTTGGGTCCCGGAATGAAAGGGGCCATGTGGGATGAAGAGGAGGGTGGTCGGAAGGGGGCGTCCTGGTCGGGCTGGGCATGCAGCCTGGGTGGGCTCTGCGACCCTCCTCCCCCAGCAGGACCGGCTTTGCGGTTGGTGGCCTGAACAGTGTGCCTAGAGCCCGGCCCTCAGAAGGCTGTCGCCATCCTGTAATTCTGAATCATTTGGGGACTAGGCTCCCACATTTTCCTTTTACGCTGGGACTGCTATTCTGTAGCTCATCTGGCCCCCAGGAAACCCACTGAGTCTTTGGAGGCAGGGCTGCCAGGGTGGGGTCTGCGGCCATGTGAGTGGCCCTGGTCAGTGGGCTTCAGGGAGGCTCAGGGCTAAGTGTGCAGGGGCCAAGGACAGTGGCCAGGGCAACAAATCCCAATACAGGACACCCACTGAAATCTGAACGTCAGATAATCAAGAAACGCGTTTTCAGTGTATGTCCCACGCAATTATTTCAGGCAGAGTCTCACTCAAAATGACTCCTGTGTTTACCTGGCAACCCAGCTGGGGTGTCCGGCCAGGTGGATCTGTCAGTGGGCACCGCCCGGCCCCGGCTCCCAGGCGGGTTTGCTTCCGTGTGGAGCAGGCAGGCGGGGTCGGGACCAGAGGCATCTGGGGAGAGCGGCGTGGACCGCGCCACCCCCAGAATTTTGGCTGCATTTAATATGCGTAATGGGGAGGAAGCAGGTCGGTTTGAGATTAGCACCCATCACGGAACGAGGGCAGCAGCCGTCCATCTGGACGCGCTCCTGTGGGTCCAGTCTGCGGCTCAGCCCACAGGCCTCGCCCACTGGCGTCTGCTGGCCTTCATCTAATGAGTGATTTGGGATTAAAATGGGAGCCAACAACAGGGCCCCGATCTATATTAAATCTCCGCAAAATGAAAATTGCAAAGATTTACTTAGGGTCGTTACATGAGGAAATTTAATCACAGCCTCACCCATAACGTCCCCTCGCCACCGGACAGATAACTGAGCTGCCACACGGAGGATTAGGCACGCCTCCCGTTTGTGAAGACAGCTTCCCGCTGACGTCTGTGCCCTGGGCACCCGCAGGCCCCACCGGGACAAGGCAGGCGGCATATCGGGGGCACTCAGGTCACACGTGGCCGCAGCCCATGTAAACGGCACCAGCATTTACCCTGACGACAGCCCGTTCCAGGCACTTTGCTTCTTAGAGCCTCTTCTCCATATTTTTCTATCAAAAAAGTGCAGCAGGAGAAAAACGCTGACACCAGAAGCGAGCAGAAAATCCTCAGACGGTGGCTGTGAGGCGTGGCCCCTCGGGCCCTGGTTTACCTCCCAGCTACGACCTGCTCGCATCTCCCCGGCCGAGGCCCTGCGCACGCGTGTCAGCGTTTCCGTTTCCTTACGAGAGTCCGTGGTTTCTGGCTTCTGTTCTGTGGTTCCCAGTAAGGGGCTGGGTGTCTCCAGGTTAACGCTAACTGACAAGCAGCTTAGTGGCAGCCCGGGGCGCTGAGCTCACAGAAAAGTGATATCACGGGGCATCTGCCTCCTGGCCCTCCCGGGGCCCCTCCGTGACCACTGCTGTCATCCTCATTTAATCAGTGCTTAGGGCGTCCACCGCAGGCCCGTGCTGTTCCGGCCCCTCACGAGGACGCGCGTGGCCGTCGGGCCAGCTCAGGGGGCCGGGCGCGGTCACCCTCCCTCGCCTTTCCCGAGCCTGGACCACTTCAGCGACTCCTTCCCAAACCCTCACCACCCCTCACCCTGTCGGGGAAACCACGCCCAGGTGTCCCTTGAGAGGACGTGTTTTGGGAAAGAGGAAGACATTCAGGAGACAGACGGGCAGTCGGGATCGACGGGGCTGTGGACCTGGGCCTCGCTCTGGGCCCACCCTGGACGGCCGGCAGGAGCCATCTTTGGAAACCGTCCCTTAAGGAGCGAGGTGGGCCTGCTCACTTCCCCCCCCCGAAGCCTCTGATGTCACAGCGGCTCACGCAGGGCTGCTTCTGCAGAAACCAAGCTGGCCCGTGACTTTCAAAGCCTGGCACCCACGGTGGGTGCAGTAGGATCGTGGTGACGGCAGCGCACGGCCCGTGGGGCAGGCGAGGGGCTAAGGGTTAGGAGGGGCTAAGGGTTAGGTCATCCAGCTCCCCCAAGTCTCCTGTGCCACTGAGATCACCACCCCACTTCACGGATGGTAACCTCGGCCAGGCTCGGACACACTAGGCCGAGTGAAGAGGCCAGACCCCCAAATTTCACACTGTAAGCGTCCGTTTAGAAGACATTCCCGAAAAAGCAACACTATGGGGCCAGAAAGCAGACCGGCAGTTTTGGAGTCAGGAGAGCACAGGAGGTCTTTCTGGGTGCGGGCAAGATCCCACACCCCGCCCAGGGGTGGCTCACGGCCGTGTGCGTTTACCAAGATTCAAGGAACTACATCTAAGGGGGGGGGTGCATCTTACTGGGTGTCAGTTACGCGTCAGTAAGCCTGACCTGAAAAAATCCAATTGTAGGTGATAACGAAGTTCTGGAAATAGATGGTGGGGTTGGTTGCATGACCTTGTGAATGAACTTAATGCCGCGGAAGGTACACTTCAAACGGTTAAACGGTAAGTTTTATGTTAAGTATGTCTCACCACAATAAAAAGAGGAAAGAGCAGCTCTGTGAAGAATGAACGGACGGTCCCTCTGGAGTGGCTGCCCTGCACCTCCTGCACTGCGGGTCTGCTGGTGGCCCGAGGGGGGTCGTGGTCTTCAGCAAAGGGCCACACCGAGTTTGTGGTCGCAGACGCGGGGCCGTTACCTCACCTGGCCTGGAGCACAGCTGGCGCTGAGGAAGCGCCGAGGGGGTTGGGGCCGAAGCCGCATGTCAGGACCCCCCTCAGTCCTCCCGACAGCTCAGAGCCGGCGGCTGCCTCAGCAGGGTCCCCGGACGGGGAGGGAGCGGATCCGGCTCTGCGGTGCTGGCCCAGGACACCGGGCAGAATGCCTACCGGAGCCGCCTGCGGGGCCCCTGACCTTGTTTGTTCACTTGTCATTATTCTGGAAACGTTGTTCGCTCCCCTACAGGGAGGGCGGCGAGGGCAGCTGAACGCAGAGCACCTCCTTTCAGACGACGTCTTGAGCGGTTCTGTGGGCTGTAATGAGGCCGCTTAATGAAGTCAGCATCCTTGAAAGTTCGCCGGTGACCCTCACCTGTCAGCACAGCCACTTCCCGGCACGGTATTAATTAACCATCACCTCCTGCAGTGCAGAGGGAGTGCGCCATGAGAACGAACAGGTTTAGGGGATGCAAGGCCCCGCAAAATCACTGTTTAACCAGCCTTATTAAGCAGAAGATGAGGGCGGAATCGCCCACAACATGCTCGTTAGGAGGCGCTGAACGGCCCCTGTTCCTACAGCTCAGTTAGCAGCCATGGCCTCCTCCTTCCCCTGACGCCCAGAGACCTCTGTCCTGCAGGGAGGGCTCCCCTCTACCTCTGTTGAAATCAGGATGGGCTATGGGTTAGGTGGGGAGGGTCCGGCGCTGGGGCTGGCCAGGCTGGGTGACCAGGGAACTGACCGCAACTCAGGGAACGGCACTCTCACCCCCGTATAGCTCTCCATGACCCGTCTCTGCGGTCACTCCTGACTGTGGCCACACGGCCATCCAGGCTCCCTCACTGTGAGGACATTCCCTGAGACCGGGTGGAAACCTCCTCTCTCGGGTCCTGTCCGCTGCCCGCAAAGGGGCATCTCACCCACCTTCCGGGACAGCGGGGCAGCAACGAGCTCCTCTTCCGGCCCCCGTGGGCACGAGCTGGCCTCGGCAGGGGGTGAAACAGTTTACAGCGTGACTTGCACGTATATTCAGGCACGGACACACACGTGCTCAGCCACGCGCACGCCCGCGTGTGAGTGATGCTTACGCAGAGAGGATGGTTGCCCCGGCCCGTGTCCGCCTGGCTGCAGGCCGGGCTGAAGGCCGAAGGCGGCTGGTCAGCGGTTCTCCTGGATCAGGCACCCCTTCCCAAACCAGAAGCAACCAGCACTGCACTGGGGGCAGTGACCAGGGTCATGAGACCCCACACCTGTGATATTTTAAGAAGCATGCGTGTTAGGGCAATAGGCCTACCCAGAGGGAGGGAAAGGGTTATAGACCCTTCTTTTTTCCCAAGTGTAGCTACAGGAGAGAGAGAGAGAGAGAGAGAACGAGCCAGGAGATGTGTGCTGGGGGCCTGGAAGCAGCCCTCGGACGTTCTGGGACGGTGCTTCTCATCCCATCGGGCAGCCTCAGGTCCCCGACATGGGGGAGGAGCTAATGGAAAGCTCTGGAACACCACTGCTGACCCCACAGCCCAGAGGAAAGATTCAGGGGTGTGAGAAGAGCAGTTGTTTTCACATCCTGGCCTCAGGTAAAAGGCTTTACGTTTATTTGGAAACCCAGACCCCTGAACAGAAAATAAACACCTTCCCATGTGTCTGTGATGCCCTCCTGGAACCCTCAGCTGTTTGAGGGCCGCAAGGACACCAGCAGTTGTGCTGGTCAGGGATGTGCTGGAAGGAGGAAGGGTCTTAACACCCAGAGGCTTGAGACACGGCCCCTCCCACCCACAATCTGGGCGCCACAGGCCAGAGAGCGGCTCACAGACAGTGGGGTTTCTGCATCTCTATTACTAAACCGTGTAGATGCGTCCGCTCCTGAGAGACCAGCTTGTGGTCAGTGGACGGCGTCCAGGCTGCTCTGTACAAACCGTCCCAGGACTGAGAGTTACTTTGGCAGAGGGGACCTGGCTCCTGCCTGCTCAGTGGCCACGCGGGGCTGGGTCACATGAGCCGCTCTCCGGACCCCCAGGCAGGTGCGGGCTGAGCCCGACCCTGACTCGCGTCCCCAGGTGTCCGCTGGCTCTGGTTGTGTGCACGAGGTGCACAGACCGGCCGCTTGTTCCCAGGGATCTGGTAACTCGGGTGCCGTCTGCAGTCAAATGCAGGGACCACGGGGAGGGCCGGGACACAGCGCCGGCGCCGCAGGCCAGCGGGCTGCGGGGTGGCGAAGGCGACAGAAACGCATCCTGGCAGATGCCTTGTGGATATCAGAGCCTTGCGGGTCCTGAGTGTGTCTCGGGGTTTGAAGCCAGTTTCCCAGGCTGGCCTGGCCTCATTAGGGCACCATGAGCCGTCCTCGGGAACTGGGGGGACTGGGCTCCCGTCAGGCCGAATCAGGGCCCCCAGGAGAGCAACTGACTGTGGGCTCATTGCTTTAGACAAAACGGGGCTTGGAGGCGGAACCAGGCCGCTGGGAAGGCTGGGCCACTTCCAGCGCACTGGCGAGCTGCTCCGCGAAGGCCCTGAGCTAGGACCGCGCTCCCGTCCCCGGTGGCAGCACTGTACGCGCAGGCCGGCTGCCACCGGGTGGGGCTGCCACCCCAGGAGGCCTTGTGTGTCGTGGGGGACAGAGGCCCACGCGTGGCTCCGCACTGCGTTCTGAGGGCTGTGCCTCGGGGAAACACAGGCTGAGGCCCTGGGGCCACGAAGCAGCTTCCCTTTGTATCCCCACCAGGCACCAGCTGGTCAGTTCTACAGAGCCGACCACAGAGCAGAAAGGGTTTATTCAGAGACCCCCTCGCACGCGTGCATCTTACAAGTGTGACCCGCCTCATGTTAACCTCCAGAATAATTCTGGCCGTCTTCCCACTCAGAGAGCCACACCTGAAAATCAGCTTTTATACCATGATACGAACGCACAGGCCTCGGGCACTTCAGACCGGAAAGAAAACAGCACAAGTCACTTTTTAAAACAGGGAAAACACTGGGTCAAAGGTAACTTTGCTAATTCTTTCAGCCTTTCTGCATTTATGGTAACGTGGGTTTTGCTCCTTTGGGGTTAAATGTGCAAACGTGTATTAACTTTCTAATTTTATGAAACGGGCTTTAGTTGGGGAGCTGAAACATCTAGAGTTACGAGCCCAAAGAGGTAATTGTTGGAGAAATGATTTAATACATCATAAATCCCTCTATTTCCATCCCTTCAAATGGGATACCAAAAGCGATTAAAGACTAAAAACATATCACAAGCAAATTCACATGATAACATTGCTGTAATCACTCTCTGCTGGATTAACCAGGGCCCAGAGGCCTCTGCGCCGAGACTGCAGTGGGCGCCCTCGCAGATGCCAAGGGAGAGGCCAGGCTGGCCGTGCCGGTCGGAGTGATGGTCGGTGCATTTCCCCCATCATTTCAGGAAAGCAGTATCTGTCCTTTATGAGGCAGAACCCCTTCTGTGAACGTTCCCAACCTGCGAGGAAATAAGACGGGCGTATCTGGCAAAGCTAGGGTCGGATTACTCCTAAGGGGAAGCACGGCTCCCCAAGGAGTCTTCTGTGAAGAAGTGAAAAGGAAATCCCACCTTTGGGATGAAATCAACAAAATGAAACGGTGGAAGCCACGTACCTGGTACTTGCGGGCCTGTGTATGAACTCGCGTGGGCTGGGTGCCCTTTGCGTGGTCCATACCCCCAGTCCTTGGGGGCAGAGCCAGGTTTGGGTAGAGTTCTGCCCCCAGAGTCTGGGTGCCATTACTGGAAACCAGGGATGCTGCTTTAGGTGCGTGAATTTCCTGCCGGGGAAAACAAAGATCTTTGGGCACCATCTGAACCGAAAGCGCTGGGGCCACGCCGGTCACGTGGGTTAGTGAATGAAGATGGGGTGCAGGACCCTGGCGGGGCAACTTGCCTCCTCTGACCACGGCCAGGGACCCCTACGGAGCCACTGGGCTTGAGAAGGCTGCCCCAAGCCCCCAGGAGCCAGGCTTCACGGGCTCATAACCTGATCGTGAAGGAGTCTTGGTCTGAGAGTCACTCAAGCAGCAGCCAGTGCGCCGACCCCTTCATTTGTGGGGTCAACAGAGGAAGAGGCTCTGTTGGCTCAAGGCAATCCCTTGGCCAGAGCGGGGAGGACCCCACAGTCACTCCACTGGCTCCCTAGGTGTGGGTGTGGCTGGCTCGTGCAAGGCTGACGCACTGGGGCCAGCGACTAGTAGACACACGGCTTCCACTCTTGGTAGAGAAGTCACGGTGGTTCTTGCTGCCTGCCCCAGCCCCAGCGAGATCTGGTGACCCAGGACTGAGTGACTAGGGCAAAGCCTTCCCTATGTGTCTTGCGCTACAATGTATTCCCCGACTTTGCGGAGGTTTCCTGCTCGTTATTCGAATGCACTTTGAATGGTTTGCGTTTTTACCGTCTAGAGCTGCTGTCTCCACTGGGGCGGCCACAAGCCACACGTGGCCGCTGAGCACTTGAAGTGGGCTGTTCTGAATCGAGACGGGTTCTGAGTGTGAGACATCGGATTCTGAAGGCTCGGTCCAAAAAGAGAACGTGAAAGATCTCCTAATAATTAAAAAATATTGATTGCATGTTGAAATGATAATAGTTGGCCTATGTTGGAACAAATAAAAGTCATTAAAACTAATTTCATCTGAGGCTTCCCTGGTGGCGCAGTGGTTGGGAGTCCGCCTGCCGATGCAGGGGACACGGGTTCGTGCCCCGGTCCGGGAGGATCCCACATGCTGCAGAGCGGCTGGGCCCGTGAGCCATGGCTGCTGAGCCTGCGCGTCCGGAGCCTGTGCTCCGCAATGGGAGAGGCCACAGCAGTGAGAGGCCCGCGTACCGCAAAAAAAAAAAACCAAAAAACTAATTTCATCTACTTCTCTTTCCTTTTCTTAACGTGGCCACCAGAAATTGTAAGATTCCACACGTGGCCGGCACTCTCCTTGTTGCGGCAACCCCGGTTTAAAGGGCTCTCGTTAATATCTTGTTCCTCTGAGAACAAGCTGTGTCAAATCCTAGCTACTAGCAAAGCTCTTTCGTACTTAATTCCTCCCCCAGTGCTGGAGGGGGGCGAGCTCTGGGTTAGGTGTGGGGTGATGAATTTTTTCAAGTTCATTCACAGCAATTCGTGCCACCCCTGTAGGAGAGCAAGCTTTCAGGGAAAACACCAGAACCCCCATCAGAAGTTTCCAGAGAGTCTCTGGCAACAGAGACAGGCAGCGCCAATAGGCACCCCTGGTTGGTTATACTTGGGGCGGTGGGGAGGGGGCAGTCAGACCTTTCGTGCTGGGAATGTTCTTCCAATGTCTAGGTTGTCTTAGAATGAGGAGTTTGCTGTGCAAACTTGGGAGAGGCCGAACGCCATTTATTTTGATGCTCCAGGTGAGTTTGCCGTGCAGACTTGGGAGAGGCCGGACGCCATTTATTTTGATGCTCCAGGTGAGTTTGCCGTGCAGACTTGGGAGAGGCCGGACGCCATTTATTTTGATGCTCCAGGTGAGTTTGCCGTGCAGACTTGGGAGAGGCCGGACGCCATTTATTTTGATGCTCCAGGTGAGTTTGCCGTGCAGACTTGGGAGAGGCCGAACGCCATTTATTTTGAGGCTCCAGGTGAGTTTGCCGTGCAGACTTGGGAGAGGCCGAACGCCATTTATTTTGAGGCTCCAGGTGAGTTTGCTGTGCAGACTTGGGAGAGGCCGAACGCCATTTATTTTGATGCTCCAGGTGAGTTCGCTGTGCAGACTTGGGAGAGGCCGGACGCCATTTATTTTGATGCTCCAGGTTGCTTGATTAGCAGCTGCTGTCAAGAAACCCAGCAAACTTCACTTTGAAAAACTCCGCACAACCCCAGGGAGCCGCACGCTGACATTTTTGGAGAACAGTTGAGAAACAGCTTTGCAAAGAAAAAAAAGAAAAGTTTAAATTTAATTTAACTTTTACTTAAACGAAGTTATTGGAAGAACTTCTGATTACTTAAATGGCTTTTTTAAAATTCTTATTTTTCACCTAGAGGAGGCAGAGAGATTTTTTTCCTTCACCGTTTTCTTCTTATTTCATACATTTGCCGAGCGGCTGCTTACAGATAAGCTGTCTGTGTCTTAGAGACTTTTTGGACTCTGTGATTTAGAAGCATGTGGCCCAAACTGACACAACTCCCTGAACACTGAAATTATGAGTTCAGTCACAAATGAACACGATTTAAATTGATATTAAAATTTAATATATTATTCAAAAAATTAGTTGAAATCAAATACTTTATTCTGAATATAAATGATGTACTTTAACCAGAATAAGCAACTCTGTTTCAGATTATAAGTAATTTATAAAGTTGATTTAGGGTCACTTTGAAATGACCCTAGAAGTTGGTGACACTTGGGTATGCAGTTATCTAAAAGAAATTTGAAACAGTTTCCAACACTCAGCTTTTTGAATGTGCAAAACTGATAAACTAGTCCGTTATGGGAAAAAAAGACAATAAGAAATAAATACGGAAATTAGCAAAAACCAGTATTAAGCATATGTCTTTATGAATAAGACTTAATTACACACTTCATTTTGCAAATACAAAAGGGTCTTTTGAAATGTATTAATTAAAGTTAACTGCTGTAGACAGGCTGCTTTGCAGGGCCTTGGTCCTCTCTCCCTATTAGCATAGCATTAGCGACAGCCGAAGAAATTGGGTTAATAAAGCCGGATATCGTAGCAGAGCCGCTCCGGCGCAAACTGGCGCGGACAGCTCGGTCCCCCAGGGCGGCCGCCGGCTGTGCTGGGGGTGGGGGCGGGCCGGGGGGGCGAGGGGGACCCCGGCTGGTGGCAGAGTTCTGAGTTGAGCACCGACTTTAAAAAACACAGACCCCGTCCTCACACCGACTTTAAAAGAGACCCCATTGCGGTTCGCACCGGCCAGGGCGCGGCCCCCACCAGGGTACTCACCGTGGCCCTGTCTCCTCTCCCGGAAATGTGCGGGGTTGGTGGGCTGGGGGCTTGGCCGGTCGCCAGGGCTAGACCAGGCCCTTCCCTGACACCCCAGGACTCCTCCTCCATGCAGCCGCCTTTAAGCAGAGGGCGCGCCGAGGTCTCCATCCAGCTCCACCCGGGCCGCGCCAGGGTGTGGACGATCCGGCGGGGGCATTGGTGGCTGGGGAGCCCAGGGGCTGTTTAGGGAACGAATTCTGCAGCCGGCGTTAGCGTCCGCTCACCCCTAGGCAAGCAAGAAAACAAACACAACAGACTTGGGAGCCGCAAAGCTCCTGGCCAGGGTCTTCTTGCGGCTGCGGCCCGGCTTCTTTGAAAACGACAACTGCGGAGCCGGGGCCGGGGCGGGGCTCATCCGCAGCTCCGCTGCTTCGGCGCGGGGGTCCTGGAGCAGGCAGAGGGGGAAGGTGCCGGGCGCGGTGCGTCCTCGGGGACACGCCCACCCGGAGCGCGGCCCGGAGGTTTGGCGAGAGCGGCCGACGGGGGCCAAAGACGCGCTCCAAAGCGAGGGCCACGACCCGCCAAGGTGGGCTACGCTGTGTCCCGCGCTCCGCCAACCCCCGGGTGGCTCAGGGGAGGACCACCTGCCCGGGGATCGCGACCATCCTGGTTTTCTTTTTGAGGCTGAGCGGCGGCGCCCGGAAAAGCACGTTTGGTCACCCCCGTCCCGTCCCCAGGGTCGAGGGCTGGGGCGTCGGGAGGGTGCCCGTTGGGCGCTGCGGGCTCCAGGGCATGGATTCCAGCGCCCCGCTGTCCGGTTCAATCCCGCGCCCGGATGGGCTTTGCGCTTCCCGCGGGCCCAAATGTTCAGCACGCAAGGGCTGGAAGCGAGGCCTGGCCGCCTTCTCCCCGTGGGCGGGGTCCGGTGGGGGCAGGGTGACACAGTCATGGGGTCAAGGTGAAATGAAGGACGCGTTCGGAAGGAAGGGGCGGCCCGGGGCCCTTACGGCTTCCCGTTACAGTGTTTGCAAAGCGCCGAGGGCGTCCCGGAGAAGGCGGCGCACTTGTCTGGGCAGGGCAGCGCGGCGCCGGCGGAGAAGGGGTACACGGCAGCCTGGCCAAAGGGCGTCAGGGGCGCGGCGGCCACCGGAGCGGCCAAGCCCTGGCCCTGGTTGAGGTAGGCCACGAGGCGCCGCATCTCATCCAGGGCCTGTGCCTGCATGAGGATGTAGTTCTTGGCGAGCAGCAGCGTGGCGATCTTGGAGAGCTTGCGCACCGACGGGCTGTGCGCGTAGGGGATGACGGCGCGCAGCCCGTCCAGCGCGTCGTTGAGGTCGTGCATGCGCCGCCGCTCCCGCGCATTGATGCTCAGCCGCAGCGAGCGCTGCTCCCGGGGCCGCCGCCGCCCGTCCGCCGCGCCCCCGGGCCCGCGCCGTCGCCGCCGCTGCTCGAAGGCGTCATCCTCGTCGCCGCTCTGCTCGCCGCTGCTCTCGGCCGCCGCGGCCGGAGCTCGGGGAGCGGACGCCACGGGGAGGTCGCCGCCCGGGCCCGGCGCGCCGTAGCCGCGGGCCGCCTCGGGCCCCCGGGCCGCCCCGTAGGCGAGGCCCACAGCCGCCGCCGCGTAGCCGTGGCTCAGCGCCAGGTACGCGTCCCCCGACAGCGACTTGAGCTCGGCCATGGCCGCGCCTCCGGGGCCCGAGGGCTCGCCGGGCAGGCAGGCGCTCATGCGGCCCGGCCCGAGCCGCCCCGGGGTCCGCGCGCGCGTTGGCCGCTGCCGCAGCCTGGGTACCGCTCCCGGCTGGCGCTTCCGTCCGGCAGTCGGTCGGTCGGTCGGTCCCGGGGCCTCCCCGCGCCGGGGCCTCTGGGTCCCGCCCCAGCCCCGCCTCCTGGTCGCCTCCCCCTCTCTCGTCTCTGTCCTCTCCCCCCGACCCCCTCCTCCCCACCTCTCGCTGCCGCGCGCAGGGCTGGGCTGCGGAGGGCTCTACCTTCTCCTCGCCCGTTCCTGCTTTAAGGTGCGGAGGCGCCCTCTGGGACTTCGCGGCCGTCCAATCAGAGGGAACTTGGTGACCGCCTCTTCCCGGAGCCCAGCTCCACCGGCGGCGCAGACCGATGGTCAGGGGTGGGGCGCCGCCGGGATGGAAGGAGCTGGAGGTCTGGTTGGAGACGGCTGTGGAAGCCGCGGGACCCGGGAGAGCTGTTCCTGCTTCCCGGCGTCTCGAGCTTCTGCCTCCTGCCACCCCTGGGGGTTGCCGTCACTGTGCGCCCCCGTCGCTCGTGGGCACCCGCCTCAGGCCGCCTTGTCCTCGTCTTCGGTACCATTTGCAGGAGCCACCTCCGGCGCCGCGCAGGCAGGTATCGGAGCAGGGAGCGCGCAGCCCACCGCGGACGCCTGACCCGCCGAGGCCGGAGGAGGTGCGGAGCGCACGCCCGGGGCGCTCGGTGGGCGCCCTCCAGGAGCGGCCTCACAGCTGGGTAACCCGCGGGGAAAAGGGCGCGCTCCGAACGCCCCGAGGCTCGGCTGGGCTGGGCCTTCCCCACAGCTGGCCCTCTCGTGGGTGTCCAGCCCCCGCCGCGCCGTTTCCGGGGATAAGTGCGTCCTGGAGATGTTTCCACGCTCCCTCAAGTCTTAGTGATTTGAGGCGGGGATCGGAGACTTAAGGACAAAAACCTCTTGTTTAGGCAAAACCTTGTTTCAATTCTCTGCTATTTCCAGTGAAAGGTTTTTTCCATGGTTTGCCCTACCATAGAGGAGGAATTTTCTCAGTTTTCTATTTGGGGGCGGGGGCGAGGGCTCCACCATGAAGTTGGGGAGCATGGCAGCTCTGCTGGAGAAAGCAGATGGGGGCTGCGCCGGCGAGAGGCTGGGGCGGGGGCGGGTCCTCTGTCCTGGCCTGAGTCTCATCCAAGAAACCCCTCCAGGGATGGCTGTGGTGCCCCCAGGGGGACGTCAGACCAGGGGTGTCGCCTGAGCACCTGCGGGGCCCCGGGATGCACGATGCCCGGTTCCGCAATTTCCCCGCCAGCCTGGGCCGGGGAGGGTGTGGGGGCTGGTCCTTGGGCGCAGCTCGCCTCAGGGTGCGCGCTGGCCGAGCTGGGGCTGCCAGCCAGGAGAGTCCCCGTGGCTGGGAGGTTGGGGGCAAGGATTCAGGCCAGACCTGTCGGAAGGTTTGGGAGGGGTGGGGTAATGATGGAGTTTCTAATACAGGTTGAAAAACCCCAGGAGGGTAGGAAGCTGAGAGCAGCCTGGTTCCTTTTTCAAACCTGGGTCCCGGTTTTGTGCACGGCCAGCGCAGCGCCACCTGACCTTTCTCCACATTCTAAGTGCAGGGAGCGCACACTGGCTGCAGGGCTTCGGCGGAGTTTCCAGAGGTGCCTCCTCCTCGCGGATTGAGCCCCATCTGGGGGAATCCTGCCAGCCGTGGGGCTCACCTTTTCAATCTTTCCAATGAGAGATGAAGGACCCCAGACTTTCTCCAGGTGGGAAGGTGCCTGGAGGTCTTGTGGAGTTGGCGGGTGGTGGTTGCTTCCCACTCAGTCAAGAGATGGTGTCCCCCTGGCCTCCAGCTCAGTACTGCCTGGGAACCACTCACCAGGCCCTGCTGTGTGACCTTGACAGAGTAGCTTAACCTCTCTGTTCTCCAGGTTTCCCAGGGAGAGGAGTAACAGAGATGATCTCGGTGTTGTCGAGTGCTCGGGGAACGCGAGCAGGTGCAGGTGCTCTTGTGCAGCGAATGGCTGAGAGCTGTGTGCGCTCTGGAAGGTTCTGGAAATCCAGCAGTGATGGGGATCCTGGCTCTCAAGGGCTTCCATGCTGGGTGGGAGGAGACAGGCACAAACACATGGGTCATCAGTCGCGGGAAACACCAGAGTCGCTGTGCTCTGGGCCCTGCGGATGGATGAGGGGAGGGGGGCCTGTCCCGTCTGGGGCTGAAGGTGGGCTCAGGGACAAGAAGGGTCTGGGGGGGGGCTCTCCAAGGAGCCCCTGCACTGCCTCCTGGGCTGAGGTCAGGCACGGGCAGGGCGGTGGGGACAGCTCAGCATGGACAGGCCGCCATGGTGTTTGGGCCATGGTCTGAAGGGTGAGTGGGTGTCAGGCCAAGCACCTGGGGTGGGGGAGCACCCTGGGGGGCAGGGGGCTTACAGGCTGTTGGAAGGGGCGTGGCACATTGGAGGGGGCAGCAGGGGGCCAGGGTGGGGCCCAGAGACCAAGGGGCGGCCAGTCTGGTGGGGAGTTCGGTCTTTGCTGGGAGGGCTGAGGCCGCCACCGTAGGAGCTCAAGGAAGCGTTTTCTGCAGATCACTGCTCCCGCTGTGGTCAGGGGGTTTGGGGCACTTCCTCCTGGCTGTCCCTCCAGGCCTGGCAGAGCTGCCAGAGGTGACAGGGGACGTGGAGAGAGGTGGGCCAGCTCCACTGTTACCCCCGCGGCCGACACGAGCGGTGTGGCCTGATGGGGGCCAATGACCTCCTACCTCTGGGACTCAGGGCTGGAGGGCGGGAGGGTTGAGGGGGCAGGTGTGCTGTGGACAGATTGAGTGTGAGGGCGTTTGAACCACCCAAGGGGTGTCTGGCAGGCCCTCACGGGGACATGGAAACGTCGTCAGAGCATTCAGTAATTGAAGCCACAGGCACCCAGGATATTGGCTTTCAGAAGAGGGGCTGGAGTAGAGCCCCTGCTGTGGCTGCAGGTCAGCATCGCTGGGAGATTAAATTAAATCCGACGTTGGGCCCGGGCCAGAGGGGTCTGACAGTGTCAGTCTGGGGTCCAGCCTGGCCTTTGGGATGTCTACACTCCAGTCCGGGAAGCGAGGGCTCTGGGCCAGTTTCTGAACTTCAGCAGCTCAGAGAAGGGCTGGAGGCGGGGTGGGGGGCGCGGGCCTTCCTCTGGGGTCCCAGACCCTCAAGCAGCCTCCCCGGAGGGCCCAATCCGGGCGATGCTCGGCCGCAAATCTTGAAAGCGCCGGGAGAGGCATGGTTTTTGGTCAGACGCTGCCCCCTGCTGGCCACCTGGGAGATTGCGCTCCACCCGCTGGCCCTGCTGGTTAATACTCGTTCTCAGGCCCTCCCGGACCCTGTCCACACAAGCCTCACCTCCTGTCCACAACGGGGAGAGCGGGGCACAGCGAGAAGCCCCCCTCCCTGAATTCGGAGGCGGGGGCTCCAGAGGCCAGCGCTTCACCAGAATCAGGTAAAAGACAAGGCACTCAAGCATGGCTGCTGGACGCAGACCCACTGGCCTCTTTGGGGGCCACGCCAGCCTTGGGGTGGAAGATGCCGCTTTCCACACCTGGGCATGAGAACCCCGCTCAACTTCCCGCCGCCTGTTCAGAGGGTATTCCTCATTCCTTGTATAATTTCTGATGTTTCAACAGTTTCATTGCAGTCGTCACTGACACGCAGCTTGCTTTAACGTTAAGAAGGCCCGTGGCCATTCCTGGGCTGGAAGACACCCAAGGAATATTGATTTCAAACCTCTTCATGTTTTTATTGGTTTTGTTTTGCAGCCCCACACTTGCTTTTGGGTTGTGATTTTTTTTCTGCGCTATTTCCTAAGCGCAGAAGGCTAAACACGGTCGTGGCCCTTTGCTGTTTGGTGTGGACGTTCCTCCGGGGGGAGGTCTCCGGGGGGAGGTCTCCGGGGGGAGGCCGAGGGCAGCAGGTTGGGGCAGCCAAGACAGCCTCGGGCCTCACCAGGCAGGGAAGAGGCTCAACGGAGGCTCCTTTGGGGCAGCCTTGGTCCTGCGTCTCAGCTGAGACTCCGCCCCTGCCCCCATTGTTTCCATGGGTCTCTGGTGATGGAGCGCCAGTCCCGAGGCTCATTTTAGGGGCTTGTGTCTCCGTGTACCTCTCACCAAGTGCCTCTGGGTAGCACTTGGTAATTGTCCTTTAAGTCCCCCGAGCTGCGCCTCAGAACCTCTGGTTGGCAGCTCTGGCCTCTGACCGTCTGCAGTCTCCATGTCCCCCTGGGGGGAAGGTAAAGATGGCCCCCAATCCACTTACAAGAACCTGTTTTTGTTCAAGTTGTTTTTAGAAACCCCACAAAACCACCACCTCCTGCATTTTGACAGGACTTGACAGTTTACAAAGCCCTCCCTCCCCCCTCCCTTATTCCCCCCACCCCACTAGCGGACACCGTGCCAGGTTAGTCCAGGGTGATGAAAAGAAATTTTTTAAAAAAACCCAGCTTTACTGAGATATAATTTGCGTACTATACATTTCCCCCCACTTCAAGTTTAAGATTCAAGGTTTTTAGTTTATTCACAGTGTCATTCACAGTGTCCATCATGACAGTCTATTCCAGGGCACGTTCGTCATCCCCAAAAGACTCGTATCCATTACCTATCACTCCCGTTCCTCCCTTTGCAAATGAAGCCCATGGCAACCAGCAGTGTGCTTTCTGTCTCTATGGATTTGCCTGCTCTGGACGTTTCGTGTAAATGGACTCATACGCTATGTGGCCTTTTGTGACTGGCTTCTCTCACTGAGCATGTTTCCAGGTCCATCCACATTGCAGGAGAGGAGGTTTTAACGCCATATGAGCTGCGGGCTTGTGGCCTCTGGGTGGGGTATAGAGGAGACAGTCTCCTGGTACTGACCGTCTCCCGGGAGTTGCTCAAGACTCAGATCACGTCCCACCAACTGGATCTTCAGATCGCCTCAGAGGTGGCCCTGCCGGGCGTGCAGGGGGGATGCCCAGAACGCGTCAGCCTGAATTTATCTCCCCAAACAGACGCCTTGGTTAGTGGCACAACGTTGACCTGGAGTAATAAAAAGAGAGCTACTGAGTCCGCGCGAAAACTCGGGGAGGAAGCAGGGGGCCCCCGGGGTTCTGACGCAGGTGGCTTCAGCTCTGACCTTCCTTGCGTGTTCTCTGCCCCCTTTTCTCCATCAGTACATAGATTCCCGGCTGACCTGATCTCCTTCCACTTAAGATGCCTGGTAGCTCCCAGTCACCGGCAGGATAGAGCCCTGCTCCTTGGGGCATTCCAGGTCCTGCCCATCCCCACGCGTGAGCCACATCCCGTGTTGCCCCCGGCACCAGCCAGGTGGGCTACGCTGGCGCCAGTGATGTGGGATGTTTCTGGTTTCTGTACTTTGACTTTGGCCATCTGCCCACCTGGAACACCCCTGCCCATTCCACAGGGCTGAACGCACCTCTCTTCCCGGAAGCCCTCCTGACGCCCTCCCCCAGCTGGACAAGATACGCCTCCACCATGGTTTATTAGGAGCAACAAGCTTGGCCAAAAGCCTCGTGACATTCAGTCCAGGCTCATGAACACTGCCTGCTTCTCCAGGTTCAGACCCGGAGCCTTTGAATTCCTCTGAAGCAGCGTCTGTTAGAAGATTTTCTCACAGGAAAGCTAGTCTACGTTTTGTAAGTACATCTCGGGTGAGATATCCAGATGTATAAATACTTTTTGATTTTGCTTTCTTGTTGATTTCTAATCTTATCTCATCGTGGTCAGTGAACATGGCTCATACATAATAGGGGATGGGAATTTTATTGGGCATAGTTGAAATTTTATATATATATATTCAATCAAGCATACTGTGTTGTTCAAATTCTTTGTGTGTGTGTGTGTATTTGTCTGATAGATGCTGAAAGAGCCGTGATAAAGTCTTTTACTGTGCTATTGAATATATCAGACAAAAATTGACAGATGGCGAGGAAAAACTGACACCACCCATAAAGCCCTTCTACTGGGCACGTTAAGATTCATCTGAAAAATTTGTTCCCCAAAGACATTAATACGGTTACTTATTTTCTTTGTTCAAACTTGGTTTAGAGTCAGCGTATGGTCAATCAAAGATTTTTATACACTTTTTTTAAAAGAGTAGATTTATTTATTTATTTAGGCTGCGCCGGGTCTTAGTTGTGGCATGTGGACTCTTAGTTGCGGCATGCATGCGGGATCTAGTTCCCCGACCAGGGATCGAACCCGGGCCCCCTGCATTGGGAGCTCAGAGTATTACCCACTGGACCCCCAGGGAAGTCCCTAAAGAGTAGTTTTAAAGTTTACAGAAGAATGGATGGGAAAGTACACAGTTCCCACACACCCCTTCCCCCACCCCACCCTCAGTGTCCCTTATTATTAACATCTTGCACTGGTTGCTACGTTTGTTACAACTGATGAACCAACAGATACATCATTATTACCTAAAATCCATAGTCTACGTTACGGTTCACCCTTTGTGTTGTACTCTACAGGTTTTTACAAAGGTATAATGACATGTGTCCACCATACAGAATAGTTTCATGGCCCTAAAAATCTCCTGTTCCCCACCTGTTTCTCCCTCACCCCAAGCCTCTGTGACTTATCTGCTCAATTTTTGTAAACTTTTTTGGGGAGTGTGGTGTTCTTTATAAATTAATTTGCTTGGGGTTTCCCTGGTGGCACAGTGGTTAAGACTCCGCGCTCCCAATGCAGGGGGCCTGGGTTCGGTCCCTGGTTGGGGAACTAGATCCCACATGCCGCAACTAAAAAATCCCCCGTGCCACAATGAAGCTCCCGCGTGCCTCAACTAAGATGCGGCCCAGCCAAAATAAACAAATATTAAACAAATTAATGTGATCAGATGTATTGAGTGCACTGTTAACAATGTCCACATACTTACAAATATCGTCTGTTTCTTCTGTTAGCGGTTGGCACTTGTGAGTGAAGTTGCTATGAACATCTGCGTGCTTTCTAGCTGGTGCCACAGGAGCACGGAGGACCGGGAGGGGCTGCTGTGGACAAGACACCGTGTGTTGCACAAATCTGAAGAAATGGATAAGTTCCGAGAGACACACAACCTGCCGGCACTGAATTATGAACAAACAGAAACTCTGAGCAAACCAGTCACCAGTAAGGAGATTGAATCAGTAATTAAAACCCTCCCAACACGGAAGAGCCCAGGCCCATGGTTTCTCGGGTGAATTTTACCAAACATTTAAAGAGGAATTAACACGACTTCTCAAAATCTTACAAAAACTTGAAGAGGAAGGAACACTTCCAAACTCACTTTACGAGGCCAGCATTGCCCTGGTACCAAAGCCAGACAAGGACAGGAGAGAAGAAAGTCACAGGCCAGGACTCCTGATGGGAAATAAACAAAATGCAGAGGCCTCCCGCAGGCCCGTGTCCCTCCCCGCGCCCCTGTGCGCCAGCTTAGCTGTGCTGGGCCTCGCCCACCCGCCCAGGCCTCCCTGAGGTCCCCGAGGGGCCCTGAGCCCCTGCTGAGCACTTAATAGGTGTGGGTGTGAGTGGCGGGCTCTGCGTGGGCAGGGGGGCTGCCCAGGGGAGGTCTCGTGGTGCCGGCTAGGGGACAGCTTGGGTGCCCAGGGCAAGACCCCTGCCCCCACCCAGCTCCTCTGACTTGGGGAGGGCGGAGGAGGGCCGCCCCTTAGGGGCCATCTGCCTCCTGGCCTCCAGGGGGCAGCAAGGCCCTGGGTTTGTGTGGCCGAGTCCGGGGGAGGTTTGGGGGCAGCAGGATGCTGGTGTCCGAGTGTGGCCTTGGGTGCCCTTGGGCCAGACCTCAGGCCCTGGACCCTCTGGAGTAATGGGGGTGTAGCCAGGAGGGCGGCCAGTGCTGGGCTCTGCACAGTGGCTCAGAAGGGGGGGACGGGTGCCTGCTGTCCCCACCTCTGACCCCCAGCCCCACCGTCCTGCTCTGGAGGCAGCAGCCTCGGGTCAGGGTGAGCTCTGGAGGGGGTGCTGCGGGCACCAGCAGCAGGTCTGGGCACCACTGAGCTGGGAGGGCAGTGGAGCGGGCTGGGGGCGGGCGTTTGTGCGATGCCTGCCTGGTGCCGGAAGGGAGGTGGGTCCAGCCCCAGGGAGGGGCTGGAGTCAGCGTCAGGCACAGATGGACGGTGCTCAGGGCCCAGGTCCCGGAGCCAGGCTGCTGGCAGCCCACCCTGGACCCCCAACTCTGTCCTCACCTGTAAAATGGGTAAACCGAGGCCCAGCTGTGGCACCTGCCTCTCGGGCGCTGTGGGCTTAGGTGAGTCTGGAGAGGGTCCCATGTGCGCCACCCGCCCCGTGCACTCCGGCAGGTCAGCCCCGCTGGGATGACCGCCGTGTGGAGCTGGCCGTCCAGCAGGCCCTGCTCTTCCACGGGCCTCCTGAGTGGGAGGCCAGCCATTTCCCCTTCCGCAAAGTGGGGTAGTGAGGCCGAGAGGTCGCCTGGAGAGACTGTGGAGGTCGGTCTCCCACCCTGGGGGTCCCCCTCTCCTCGGCCCCTCAGCCTGGACGCACCACTTCTGAGCCCTGACGCGTGGTGCGTGTCCAGGTGCGGGGACCCGACACTGGGCTAGTGGTCATGACGTCCTGGGGCGTGTGTGCCCTGGGCGCTGTCCTGGCATCGGACGCCCCCCCCCCAGACACGCAGTCCTGCGTCTCCATCGGTCTGAGCTCCCTGCCCACAGCTGCGTGGGTGACTCGTGGCCGCGGGCTGTGTCCTGGCTGCCATATTCGCATTAGACCCCGTGTGGATGCCTGGACGTGGGCCGTTGCCGGTCGGCGGTGCTGAGGAAAGTCTGTCTGTCCGTGTGTCCATCCAGCTCTGGCCCGTGAGCCCCATCGTCTGTGGAGTTTGGCGGGTGTCCCCCGGGGTCCTCTGCGGGCAGGGCTTCACCTGATGAAGCCCAGGGCAGTTTGTCTCGACGGTGTTGAATGGCCTGTTTTCCATGTACTGAGGCGCTTTCGGGGTCTCTTCAATGCTTTTCGCTTTTGAAAATCCGCCTCTCCTACGAGTTTTGCTGGCTGTCTGTCCCGTCTCGTCTTGTTTCTTTTCCCCTCTTTTCCTGCGTCACTTTGGATTGAGTTCTCAGGTGATTCCCTTTCTGCCTTTACTGTTGGCTTCTGAGATTCTCCTCCGCGTTTCACATCCTCAGGGGTTGATCCTTCACACCCGGCAGGTGTAGGACGCAAGTCTCCAAACGGCCCCGCGGTCTTTGCGCAGCCGTGTGCCCGTCACGTATGCGCGACTGTACACGTTCACCACCCTCAGCCTTTGTGCTGCGCCTGTCGTGCATTTTGCCCGTCTACAGAGGTTATAATCCCCACAGCGCGTGATTAATATTTTTGCCTTCAACCGTCCATCACCTTTGAAAAATCAAAAATGATTGTAACAGTTTTTCTATTGATCCACGTCTTTCCCACATCTGGCCCCCTTTCTTTCGTGTAGACCCATCCGACGTCACCCTCCTTCTGCCTGAAGAACTTCACTGTGTCCTGTGCGTGCCCTGGGGCTGACCTTTTGTGCGTCGGTTTAGAGGAACTTCGTCGCGAGGATGTTTTCACTGGACGGAGCGGTTAGCTGGATCGATTTCCTCCTTCTGTCAGCACTTGCAGCACGGCACCTCCGAGTCTTCTAACCTGTGTGGTTCCCCGGGAATCCTGCTCTAACTCAGACGCCTGTCCGCTCTATGTCATTTGTCTGTTTTCTTTGATGGCTTAAGAGTTTCCTTCCTCACTGGTGTTTGACGGTTTTGTTAGGCTTGTGGTGGTTTCTTACGTTTATTCGGCTTGGGGCAAGCTTCTTCAATCTCTGGATTTCCAACAGATTTGGAAAATTGACCATCACACTTTAGGGTCCACTTTTCTGTCCCTCCACCACCCACCCTAATATTGCCCCCATGCCACTGACATTCTGCTCTTTTTTTTTTTGATATTTTTTTCTTCTGCGGGCTTCCTTTTGGGTATTAATATTGCTGTCTTCAAATTGACTTGTTTTCTTGCAAAGTCTCATCTGTTAATTCTGTCCATTCTGTTTCTGTGCGTCGGCTGTATTTCTCATCTCTGGATTGACCTTGGGTTCTCAGAGGTCTTCTTCTCCCCGTGTCCATTCTGTTTCTGTGCGTCGGCTGTATTTCTCATCTCTGGATTGACCTTGGGTTCTCAGGGGTCTTCTTCTCCCCGTCACCTGGAACCCAGGGCTTCTGAGGCTTTGATATTTATTGAACAGCGGAGGGGCAGATTCTGCCGACACTGTGCTCCTTGCCAGGCGCCAGCGACCTCTTTCCTCCTGCTCTACAGCAGGGTCGGCGTGGCCCGGGTCACACGGCCCTCAGGGGCAGAACCCGAGCTTGTACTGGCCTCTCTCTGGCTACAGAGCGGGATCAGGGGCGCCCTGGGCTTGAAACCCCGGCTGGGAGGGTGCAGGGTCCTGGGCGGGGGTGCTGCACTCTCACCTGGGGGACTTGAGGCCCACCTGGCTCTGCCCCCTCCCCCCATCTCCATGTCCTGTGTCTCACGTGGGCGAGTTCTGGATGGACGTGGCCGCAGCTGTCTGCGTCAGGGCCTCCAGCAGGTGTGAGGGCAGCCTGGATGGACGAGGGGTCTGCGAGGATGTGGAGACCTGCATGCCTGGACCCTCTGAAGGCAGGAGGAGAGGAGCCGGTCTCCCCCGAATGTCCCCTTCCACACATCACACACGGCCCAGGGCCCTGGCCTGGGCTCTGGCCTGAACCCGGAGCTGCCCTGGCTGCATTGCTCCCCGGCAGCCCTTCTGGCCGCAGCACCCGGGGGCCTGCGGTGCGTGTGGAGGCGTGACGCCGGCAGCAGCCCGGGGACCCTGGTGACGTGTCAGTGGCTGATTCCTCCTTCCATGGCTCCCACGTTATTGCACAAACGATTCTGTACTTCGTTAAGGTTAAATATTAATACATAGAAAATTTAAAAAGGAGATCTTCAGCCCCCTAAACAATTACTTATGGCACAATTAAAAGCAAATGGGGCTTCCCTGGTGGCGCAGGGGTTGAGAGTCCGTCTGCCAATGCAGGGGACACGGGTTTGTGCCCCGGTCCAGGAAGATCCCACATGCCGCAGAGCGGCTGGGCCCGTGAGCCATGGCCACTGAGCCTGCGCGTCCGGAGCCTGTGCTCCGCAACGGGAGAGGCCACAACAGTGAGAGGCCCGCGTACCGCAAAAAAAAAAAAGCAAATGAATGGTGTTTGTTGGAGCAAGCTTGTTGGCTGGAGTCTTGGGGTCAGGAGGGGGATCACCCGTGACAGGGGGCAGGGAGCCTGTATGGCCCGGCCCCCTGCTTCCTTAAGTGGGTGTTTGTCATTTATCACGGCGAGGCAGGTGGGAGTGGGGCCTTCTCCTCCTTCCAGACCCACAGACACGAGGCACAGCCTCTGACATGACCCACCGCCCCTCCTCAGTTTCCGTGGGGGGTGGGAAGGGGGCGTCCAAGCAACAGAGTGTGAGCAGCACGGGGCGCTGGGGTCCAGAGATCTGTGTGTAGGGCACTGGCTCAGCCGACACCTTAGCTTCCTGGTACTGACTCTGTGACCGTCTGGCTTCTCTTTAAGTCACCACCTGCTGGAATCCAGTCACTTTTGATGGAAGGAATCCTCACTAATTGCAAGTGGTTTAAGAAGACAGGGGCCTCTGGAGTTTTCAGCTCTGTGAACCGAGGATGGCTTCAGGCACAGCTGGGTCTAGGTGCCCGGATGACGGCACGAGGACTCGTCCCCGTCTCTCAGCTCGACTGGTTCTGTGCTGACTTTGCTCTCGGGCAGGTGGGCCCCCCAGAGTGTCAGGAGCTGCAGGCTAGCGTCAGCTCAGCAGCCCCAGGGGAAGCAGGCGCTTCGTTTCCCTTCTAGCAGCCGCTCGCTCGGCCTGAACATTCTACCCAGAGTCTCATTCCCTACTCTTGGTCCTTGCGGTTTGGGTGGCTGACCCTCCCCATCTCCAGGGATGGGCACCCAGCCATCAGAACCCGCCCCTCCACCTCCCACATGAGACCAAGCTCCGTCTAGTCCAGCGAGTGCCAGCACCTGGCCTCTGCCCAGGCAGCCCAGTCCCTAGAGCCGCCCCCAACCTAGACTGATCTTCTCCTGTGGGTTCCCCCTCTCCCTCCGTCAAACCCTGCAGACCCCCCAAGCCAGTCTGGAAAGCGGCAGGACCCAGGCCCAGGGGAGGGGAGTGGGAAGATGGGGAGTCACGTAGCTGGGCTGGTTCCAGGAAGGCTTCCTGGAGGAGGTTGCGTTGGGTGGTGTCCTGTTTGAGCAGAGGGCTGCTGTCCTGCTGGGAACTGGCCCGCGCTGGTGCTGTGAGCTGCCAGCCCTCTCCCCCATCACTCTCCCTGGGGGCCAGAGCTGGGCAGACCCAGCCCCTTGGTCTTACCCCTCGGCTTGCACAGGGCCCTGCCTGCCTGTCACTTCTGGTTCCCAGAGAGGCACAGTCTCCCCAGCCTCCTGCCTTCGTCAGGAGGGCTTGGACTTGGGTCTGCTCAGCATCGGACTCAGCGCCATCCCTTTTGCCCCAGCCCAGCTGGCACTTGGGACTTCTCCGTTGTGCCTGCGCCTTCCCGGGTGCATCCTAGTGAAAGGGACAGTGTCGCCCCACGTTCTGCTTAATTAAGGGGAATGGGCGGCAGGGAGGGAACGAGGGCTGTGTGCCCCGGAGGCGACCGGAACCTTCCAACGCGTGTCAACAGCAGAGTGCCCGCAGCCGTGGGTGCCGACCCGAAGGAGATGTGGCCAGATGCCCCCTGGCCCGGCTGGGACCAGCCCCACTACCGGCATCCACGTTTGTGGCCCGAGTAAGCAGCTCATCATGGTGGCGCCACCTGGTGGGGACGGGCGACAGTTGCAGCTGACCTGGCCCCAGGTTTTGAAATTAGTCAAATGTGAGCGACTTTTAAAAACAGGGTGGGAGCTCAGAATTATTTCACATTTTCCACACAAAGTAGACTCTAGAACAATGTGAAAATTAGAGATTTCAGCATAAAAATGTTAATTAGCAAAAAATGCCGCCACCCTACATACACGTGCGCACGCGCGCGCACACACACACAGCATCTCCTGACGAGATAGAAATGGCTTTGGGTCCATCGCTGTGGGGTCGCTGGTCCCTGGGAATGCACCCTGGGACCCAGGCTGTTGGAGCGCCAGCGGCGGTGTGGGGTCGGTGTCACTGGAGCCAGGCCCTGCCGTGAGCAGAGGTCGTGCTGACGCGTCAGCGACTCTGTCCACTTTCTCTCGGGGCCCCTTCATTTCCAGCAGTTTCTCTGAAGCCAGAGGAGCCCCTGGAGGGGGTCCTGCTGTGATTTCTCCAGTCGGATTGCTGATGGGAGGGGGTGATGGGGTGGAGGGTGGCATTTCGCCCATCATATTTCACGTACTCCAAAGTTTTCTTTCCCATCGAGGGCTGAGCGCAGCACAAAGTGAGGAGGAAAGTGGAGGAAGAAAGGACCCGAGTAAACAACTGAACTATTTTGATGATGAAAACGGTCAACATTGGGGAAAACACGGAATTCCTGAGAGCCCCAGGCTCTCATGTCTGCGAAACCAGATTCCTCCCAGTGCCTAGACGCTCCCCAGGCTGGTCAGAGGCTGGGGGCCTGGGGGCAGCCCTGCCGTGTCCACACGCGAGGCGGGCGCGATCTCACATCCACCCGCCACGACCAGGGCTCCGTGAGGATGAAAGCTCGGAACAGCGGGCGCTTAGCCGACCGAGGTGCCGAGCTCGCTCCTCTGAGCCGATAGATGCTTGTGGCTGGGATTCAGGCCTCTTCGGAAGCTGCCGTTTCTGTGTCCATCCCTGCTGTTCTCTGCCGTGTGCACACACGCTCACCGTGGGGCTCCATGGCTCGGGAAGCGACATACTGGTCCCGTGGGCCTCGAGAGGGTGGGGCCGGCCGGGGGTCCCGGGGAGCTGGAGGAACTGGGTGGGCGGCCCGGCCGCCGCCATCCCAGCAGCTTCTGAGTGACACCAGGAGGGACACCCAGGGAGCCACGAAGGCCTGGTCTGCTGGGCACTGGACCCTCGGGAGCCGCGAGAGGAGGCCCTCCATCCTCACGGGGGTGGGGGGAGGGCTGCACGCGGCGAGGCGGTGACCATCAGCGCAGGGAGTCCCGGCCTCTTCGGGCGCGTCCGCCTCCCCCAGGACCAGCCGGGGCCGCTGTCACAGAGCGCACGCGTGTCCGCCTCCCCCAGGACCAGCCAGGGCCGCTGTCAGAGCGCACACACTGTGGCGGGGCTCACACGGCAGAAATCCATTCTCTCCTGGTTCTGGAGGCCAACATCGGAGGTCAAGGTGTGGCAAAGCTGGTCCTTCTGGGTCTGAGGGTCTGGGGGACCGTCTGTCCCGGCTCTCCCAGCCTCTGGTGGTGCCGGCCTTCCTCGGTGCCCTGGGCTTGTGGACACCTCACCCCATCCCTGCGTCTGTCCCCCCATGATCGTGGCTGTGTCCCAATGTCCCCTTCTTCTAAGGACACCAGCCAGGTCGGATCAGGGCCACCCTAAGGACCTCACCTGAACTATTTACATCTGCAGTGGCCTCTGGGTTATTTCCAAATAAGGTCCTATTCCGAGGTCCTGGTGGTTGGGGCTTCAGCAGACGAATCTGGGGGGACACGATTCAGCTCGTAACAGGGAGGCCAGAACCACGTGGGGCACGGACAGTTTACCCTCCTGCCGTCTCCCTCCCTGGCTGTCTCTGTGGTTTCTTTCTTTTTTTTTTTTTTTTAAATATTTATTTATTTTGGCTGTGCCGAGTCTTAGTTGCAGCACGCAGGATCCTTAGCTGCGGCACGCGGACTTCTTAGTTGAAGCATGTGGGATCTAGTTCCCTGACCAGGGATCAAACCCGGGTCCCCGGAATTGGGAGTGCGAAGTCTTAGCCCCTGGACCTCCAGGGAAGCCCCTGTCCCTGTGGTTTCTTTTCTCGAATTCACCCGAGCCCCCGCCTCGTTCACTCACTCCACATGTGCCAGCCCCCTCCGTCCCGCCTTCCACGTGCGCTGGCCCCTTGCTGGTCATTGGGGCTCAGATGCTGAGAGCAGTGGATGGCAGAGCCTGGGACCCCTGGGGTCCTACCCCTGGGGATTAGCCGGCCTTGACCTGCCTCATCCCCAGAGCTGTCCCTCCTGGCGGCTGTGGCTTTCTGGGGGCTGGCAGGGCGAGGATCCACTGGCCTTCACTCCAGACACACCAGGAAGCCGGGAATGTGGTCAGCCTTTATCTCCCCCAACGGGGGATGCAGGACCAGCCCAGGATGTATGCGCTCCAGCACAAAATGACAACGCAGGGCCCCTTGTTCAAAAGTTGAGTCCCAGATGGCAGCTACAGAGCCTTAATCATTAATATGTCTGAGCTCGGGACTTGGAGTGACTGCCCGGGTCCCTTGCCCCTGAGGCCGGGTTGGGGGTGCTGGTTAAGCGGACTTAGCAGGGGTCTCGCCAGAACCGGACTCTATGAGGGGGACCCAGAAGCCAGGGTGGAGGCTCATCCGAAAGGGAGCTCAGGGGGCCTGGTTAGAATTTGTCCAGGAGTTTCCGCCTGCAGCTGCCTCCCGAGCGGTGATGTCAGTGGAATCTATTTAATGCACAACAGGAAAGAGTCAGCCCCCCACACAGCCTGTGTCCCCAGAGTGTCCCCCCAAGTGGAGCACAGCCGACCCCTGGCGGGACGGTGCCTGCTGGGAGCCGGGGATGCTGCCCCCTTGCCTCGGTCCTGCCTGCACCACGTGGCTGGGGTTTCCTTTTCGGGAGCAGCTGTGTTGGAATATGACGCACGTTCTGTACATCTCATCCTTCAGAGTGTGCGATTCGTCGGCATTTAGCACATGCACAACACTGTGCAGTCATCGCCACCCTCTAACTCCAGAACACCCTCGTCACCCAGAAGGAAGCCCCTCCCCGCCCCCGGCCACCACTGACGACTTGTGCCTGGTTTGGACATTTCATGGAGGTGGAATCACACAACATGTGGGTTCTTGTGTCTGGACAACTTACCTTGTGGGCAGCCTCAACATTTTCACCTAAAAGTAAACTGAAATTGTTGCTGCGTCCAAGGTCCTACTTCTGGCCGCACGACAGGCCGATAAATCGAGAGACTAGTTGTTGGGACCAGGAATAGTGACTTGATTCGAAGCCAGCAGACGGAGAAGAGGGTGGACTCATGTCCCAAAGAACCCTCTCGCCTGAGTTAGGATTCAGGCTCCCTCTACACTAAAAGGGGAGGGAGTAAAGTCAGACATGTCCTGCTTCCGGTCAGCCTCCGGAGCGGATGTGTTAATTCCTTCCTTCCTGCAGCCATTCACAGGTGGGCCTGGGCAAGATGTTTCCTGGGAGCTAAACAAAGATATTTTAGCTGAATGCTCATTACCTGGGAGGCAGGTTCCTCAGAGATGGGCCCCTAAGTGTAATTTAGGCTTATAGGCAACATCCCTTTAGTGATGAACTTGTAATAGACCACAAGGGTCTTCCTTATCACAAACCTAGCTGGGCTCAGACCTGTCCTCCATCCAGAGTCCCAGGCTCAGCACCTTATCAATGTGGTAATTTACCTGTGGCCACTCTTTGGCGATGTCAATGGACACCCTCATTTATTGCACTGTTTCCCCTTTCAGTCAGAAGAGTCATTTTGGGGGGAAGGAAGTCAAGTTCTCCTGCTTTTCCTAACTTCCTGACGCGAGTTTGTGCAGGTGGGTGCTCCCCCCCCCTTTTTTTTTTTTTGCGGTACGCGGGCCTCTCACTGTTGTGGCCTCTCCCGTTGCGGAGCACAGGCTCTGGATGCGCAGGCTCAGCGGCCATGGCTCACGGGCCCAGCCGCTCCGCGGCATGTGGGATCTTCCCGGACCGGGGCATGAACCCATGTCCCCTGCATCGGCAGGCGGACTCTCAACCACTGCGCCACCAGGGAAGCCCCCCCCTCCTTTTAACAGAGAGACAAAGAGGGTCCTGTGGCTGGTCTGCTGAGTGGAGACGGGTGGAGTTAATTCGATGCCCTTGAATTGGGCTTACAGTCAGCAGGGGGTGCTGGCGGCGGCAGGGTGTGTAGGGGGCATCAGGCGGTGCCCAGTGACAGCACAGGTACCACTTTCCGGGGGCGCAGCCACCAGATTGCCCTAATGTGCCACAATATTAAGGTGTGACGTTACTGACAGTAGGATTCCCGTTTTTCTCCTCCCTCCTCTCCTGTGCTGAGTCCTCTGATGGGGAGGGGGTTGGGCACTTCGCCTCTCCCTCCCTCCAAACGCTCTGGAACGTGAGAGGCACCCCTGCATCTCCCACGGCCCCTCCCCCAGGATTTCTGCTCCGGGCGCCCCCGCTTCCAAGGGCCTCGGACGCCTCCCAATGCGCAGGTGTAGGCGCCACAGACGCAGGGGCCTGGCAGGGCTGGCCAGGCCTGCGGGGGCTCCTTCCAGCCTTGCCCTGGGGGGTGGGAGACCGGGAGACATCCCCTCCCCTGCTTTGCCCCTAACAGGCCGTGCTCCCCCAGCTGCCCTGCGTGCAGCTCCAGGGAGCTGGGGTGCCCTCCTTTCAAAAATGACTTCTGTTTTAAGAAGCTCGACTCTCAGAATAAGTGGGGGAACCATGTTCCACAGAAGCAGCTGCCCTACTTATGAGCCGGGAGGTGCTAGCAGAGCCCCGTGGAGACACAGGGCTGTTTCTCTGCCTGTGATGACTTCTGCCCTCCCTGGGGGAGGATCCAGACGCTTCAGACCCCCCAGGCCTTTCCCATCTTTTTCTGCAGTTCAAGCTCAAAGACGCGCCTGCACGCCCCACCTCCCCGCTGGGCCGGACCGCTGGGCCGCGGGGTGCGTTTAGGTCCCCCCACGAGCTCCACTGGACATGGCACCACCAAGGGCAGGTCCACGAGCTCAGTGTGTGGGCCTGCCCCCGGCCGGGGACAGGAGCTGCCTGGGGGCACGTGTCCCTCCACGGAAGCCCCAGCCTGGGCTCCACTGGAGCTTCCAGCCCGTGTGGTCTGCGCCCTCATTTGAGTTACTGACAGTTTTCTCTCTGGTTCTGCAGGAGTGGGTCTGAGGCTGTTTGAGTGCAGAGGCGCAACAAGAAAAATAACTATTTCATGTTCTGGACCACTGAGGGGAGGAAATAAATAGCCGCATCCTCAACTGAGCGCAGGCTCCACAGAGTTAAGCGCAGGCTCCACAGAGTTAAGCACAGGCTCCACAGAGTTAAGCACAGGTGTCCACAGAGTTAAGCACAGGCGTCCACAGAGTTAAATGCAGGCTCCACAGAGTTAAGCGCAGGCTCCACAGAGTTAAGCGCAGGCGTCCACAGAGTTAAATGCAGGCTCCACAGAGTTAAGCACAGGCTCCACAGAGTTAAGCGCAGGTGTCCACAGAGTTAAGCGCAGGCTCCACAGAGGGGCTGGAGGGTCCTGCCTTCTGCTTTCTTGTTTTCTTAATCCTTTTAGGGCAAAATCGCAAACCGCCAAGATACAGTCATGCTAGGGGCAGAGTCGGGGCTGGAGACAGAGAACCAGGCCTCTCAGGGTCTGGGGGTTGTTTGCAGCAGGTGCAGGGGGCGCTGGGCCAGAGGCCAGGTCTGAGCTGGCGTCCAGTGACTAGGCCTGGGACCCCCGATACCCTGTGTCTGCTGGAGCCCCGAAGCCGCGTGACCTTTGCCAACGTTCAGTGCTCGACCGCCCGCAGGCTGTGCTCTGAGCAGGTGGCTCCCGCCTCCTGAGCCTGTCGGGCGTGTGGGCTCCTCAGCCTGGGCCCAGCCTCCAGCCTCAGGCTGCAAACTGCTCACTGACTGGTCATGTGATCCTGACCTAAAGAAAGAAGCTTCTAGAAGGTTCAGGCAGGGCCACTGCTCCCTGTCAGATCACTAAGGCCACGTGCTTGTCTGGCTGAGTGAGCCGGCCTCCACCCTGCACCCCGTCTCCTGTGTCCCCTGGGGGTCACAGCTCCCAGAGGCCAGCAGGCATCCTATGGCCAGCTGCACGTGCTGGGAAGAAGCCGGGAGATGGGCGGGTGGGGCCTGTTTGGTCGGGAGGCGGGGCAGGTCCTGCACGAGGTGACCCTGGAACGGGACAGAAGGGTCAGGAGGGCGGACGGTCTCCCCACTCTAGCGCCAGGAGCCGAGCTTGGGTCCCTCCACTTCCTTCCGTCCTCACCTGGGCAGGTGATGCCCTTGCTGGGCTGGGGTGGATCTGAAGAATGAACCCCTCCATGTGGGGGGCTCATGGCAGGTGCCCGGTGCACGTGCAGGTTCCACGGGTCGTCACCGAGACTCCAGGACGAAGGCCAGCAGTCAGACGTGAGGCCACCTCTCCTGGACCGCCACCCTCTCAGCTGCACTCGGGGCTCCCCACATGGGCCACTCAGAGGTGCTGGGGGGCCATGGAGCCCATGCAGGCTCGGAGGGGTGGACAAGGGCTGCTGAGGGGTTCGGGTTTGCTTCTGGACAGCTGGTCTGAGCAGAGTGGCCAGGGGATCCCAGAGCTGCCCTCAGAGAGCCCACCCCAGCCAAATTCGTAGGGGTCCTGGGGAAGGTGGGACTGTGTGGCAGCCCTTCCCAGGCCCCCGGGTGGCTCCTGGGGCCACCCACATGGAGCGGCCAGGGCACACGTGGTGGTCAGGGTGGCTGGCGGGGCTTCCGGGGTTCAGACTGGGACCTGGGGGGGCTCCCCATGCCTGAGCCTGGAGCACTGTCCCCGTCCACGGAAAGGAGCCAGGAGCCTGCCGCACGGCCGCTGGGGGGCCAGGAAGGAATCCCCTCTCCATGGAAACTGCCCGTTAGTGCGTTCTGGGCCGGTCAGGCCTGCACAGCACCCGAATCTCCGGGTCCACCTCTCCTCCACCCTCCGGGGAGGAGCCCGGCGCCATCCTTTTGGGACGTAGGATCAGGAGTGAACGAGGAGGGAAGCCCACAGAAAGGAAGTGCCGATGGGATTTCAGACACTGTGTGCGCCTGTACGCACAGTGGGCACGTGTGTGCGTGTGCGGCCGTGCGCGTGCGTTTGTGTGCGTGTGTTCGAGTGTGTGCCACGTGGCTTCTCACGCCCCAGGGGCCTCATCTTCCTGCCCCGCCGGTCCCCCGCTCCCCAGCCCTCCCAGTGTGGGTGACACCCACCCTCGTGGGGACCAGGCCCGCCACGCGGGCTGTGACATGGCAGTGACGGGGCCCTGGGGCCCGCGCTCTGCTGCAATCTTGAGATTCTTAATAATTTTGTCTTTGAACCTGGGCTTCGTAAGTGATGATGGCCGAGACAAGGGGCGAGCCTGTCATTTCTCGGCCGTTCCTTCGTTCACCTGGAGGGTTCAGGATGCTCGGGGGCCGTGGGCATGGGGCCCCGCGAGATGGAGGCAAGGACGAGGCAGCTAGCGGTCCCGTCGCAGGGAGCTCGCAGCCCGCCCACGGCCCGAGGGCCACGCTTTCCCTCTGAACCAGAGTTTGCGTCAGACGCAGAAGGGAAGCAAAGGTGGTCGGGACACGGCGGCCTGAGCCGGTGGCCTCTTTCTTACTCCTGTCACTTCCCTGTTAGGCAGCCACTTACGGTGAAAAGGATGGTCTAGAAGGATCGGTAGAGAAGACAGGAAACCCGGAGTCCTTCACTGTGTCCCTGTGGACCCACCGGTGAGGGAGGGAGCGACGCTGGTGGAAGGTCGCGTAGCAAGCTGTGAAATGAGACGAGCGCGTGTGGTGTTTTTGGGGCTGTGAGAACAAAACGCGCATATGAGCCTCAAAGTAAGACCGTGCTTTTCCGTGGCTCTTACGCTTCACTCAAGATCAGCCTCGCACAGCTATGCTAGTACTTCGGCATTCAGTTCTTCTTCACTTAGAACGACACTGAATACTGAATAAAAGTCACCCATGCAAGTCTGCAGAGAAGGCAAGAGGGAGGCTTGGTGTCTCCATGCCTCTCGCGGCTTTTCTTGCCTTTTGAATCAGGCCTGTGCTTCACCTGGCACCGTGCAGATTTACCAGGTGAGGCAGGTAAACATGCCTCCTGTGTCTTGGGCTTCCGCCCTCCCACCCCACGCCACCCACAGGCCTCTGCTGGTGGTGACCAGGGAGCCGGTATCAGCATCCACGGGGCTCTCCTGGCACAGCAGGCCCTGAGCTGGTGCCCGTCAAGTGCGTCACGCCCTCCGCCCTTTCCGGGAGGTGGGGACACCTCCTGCTCTTCCTCCCTCTCTCATCATTCTCGTCTGCCAGTCCCCAGACTCGGGCAGGCCGGGCGTCAGGAAGAGGGAGGGGGTGTCTGGGGGGCCGCAGGCTCGTGGGAAGCACACAGCTGGGGACGCCCAGCTACCGACGCAGAGAGCAAGCCCTGGAGTGGGGGGCACTGCTCCCCCTCCCTCTGCTCTGGGGGGAGGGCCACGTCTGTGCTGGACCTCACTGGGGGCCTCGACTCCTGGGCCCCCGGGGGGCTGTGGGGACAGTCCCGGTCTCAGACTGCAAATGACAGCTAGGTAATCAGACGCCCAATCGGAAGATGTCACGTTATTATTTATGAGGTGTTTAACAACTTCAGCACAATCGTCACAGGCACTGGGGTGGGAAGTGCAGGCGTGGTTTTTTTTTTTTTTTTTTTTGCGGTACGCGGGCCTCTCACTGTTGTGGCCTCTCCTGTTGCGGAGCACAGGCTCCAGACGCACAGGCTCAGCGGCCATGGCTCACGGGCCCAGCCGCTCTGCGGCATGTGGGATCTTCCCGGACCAGGGCACTAACCCACGTCCCCGCATCGGCAGGTGGACTCCCAGCCACTGCGCCACCAGGGAAGCCCCGCAGGCGTGGTTTTAAATCGTACATTTGAATTTGGTCATCGGCCAAAAAGAAATGCTCCTCCCGCAGCCCCACCTCTCAGTGGGTGGGCAGCCGGTGGGAGTGGGGTGGGGGGGGCTGGGCCGGCAGTGCCCTGTGGCTGGTCAGCAGCTCAGCCGGGTCCCAGGCTCCAGCCGTCCTGCAGCCAGAGCTAATTACGGCCACATCTGCCCCTTCCTGCATCCCCGCCACGCGTCCCCCCGCGGGGGCTTGGGGTTAGGTGACACCCCTTCAGACCCAGAAGGCAGCTGTGCACGCTGTCGGGACGGAGCCCATTTCTGTGCGTGAACTCAGTAAACTCAAGGAGGCACAAACAAACTCAGAAGTGAAACCCTAAAACAAGGAGAGTGGGGTGTGGTCAGGGTAAAGCACAAGATTTTACGCAATTGAACATCTTCTGGTTTGAGAGTAAAATTCCGTGATTAGCAATGAAATGACAGCAAAGAAACAAAGCACAGTGAGGCTGGAAGAAGGCCAACGGCCCAGCGCCCACCAGAGCAGGGCCCTCGAGGGGCGGGCAAGGGCTGGACAGGCGCGCACACGCGGGCTCTCCAGGGGCGCTCGTGGGGTCAGGGGCCACCGCAAGCAGGACACACACACAGCCACGTGGCCACATGAAGCTGCTCACTGGACCCAGACCTGCTGGGACGTCAGCCATGGCCCCTGGGAAGGGGCTCCTCTCGGCCAGAGCCTCAGCAGAAAGCGGCACGATGCGGGCTGTGGAGCTGGGGTCCCCTCGCCCCTCTCCTTGGTCCAAGGCCTGTCCCAGGCTTGGGGCTTCGTGGACAAGTGGAAGGTCTGCATGGCAGCGACCACACGGGCTCTGCACCCCGGCCAGGCCCTGCCCCTCCGGCCCCCTCGCTGTGGGCGCCCCTCCTGCCGTCACCCCCGTCCTGTCTTCCTTCCACTGCCCGTCTGTGCCTCCGAGTTCCTGGCTTCCAAAGGGACCTCGAAGCGATAGCATGCTCCCATGCTTCCTCTGAAGCTGGTGCCCTAGTCACACACCCGGGGGGCTCCATCCTCCCAGCTGGACCCCGACTGACCCAGGCGGCTGCACATGTGCAAGTGGCGTTTGGGGGCTTCCTTTTGGGATGGATTACGTGGCTGGGTCCCCCTTTATCATCTGAGCATTCCTGGGGAGGGGTCTCCTCTGTCCCCAGTCCCCCTCTCTTGTCCTTTGAGGGTTTTCATTGCCTGAAAGTCCGTGAACAGGGAGTTTTGCTGCCGGGGGGACAGAAGAGACCGCGGAGAGTTGGCCGCGAAGTGGGAGCGTGAGCAAGGGGGCGGGCGTGCGTGTCGGCCCTCCGTCCAAGCTCCGGGGAGGACTGTCCGCCAGCGTGCGCGGGTTCACGCTCATGGCACCTGCTGAGGCCATGGGGCGCCTGTGGCTCACCCAGGCGACCTCTCTGCGGCGGGCAGCCCGGAAGTGGGGATGGAAGCTTAGGGCGGCGCGCGGTCTGCGACTCTGTCTCAGGCAGAAGGACAGTGTCTCTCGGGAGCCGGCTTCTGGAGCTGGTTCAGCAGTGGTGCCCAGCCCCGGGGGGCCTTCAGCCTTGGTCTCGGGTCCCTTTCTCCTTGTACTGCCGCATCCTAATGGCCTCTGTGGGCGGGCAGCCGTGGGGCCCATCTTCACCCACATTCAGTGAACAACGATACTGCCTCCCCACTCCAGAGGCAGAAGGGTCTTGGGCAAGTCACAGCTCACCGAGTGGGGCCCCCAGGCTGCGGCCAGGTCCACTGGAGCGACGTGTCTGCTGGACGTCAGGTGCCGGCTCCCGCTGGCTCAGGGCGTTATAGAGGTGGGGTCCCCATACCCGGAGGACTGTGTTACGGTTCACTCGGGACGTGTGTGAAACACGGTGTTCACGAGCGTGCCGGCAGCTCCCTCGTGTACTGTCCGTGCTGCAGACGGGCCGTGGGCTCCCGCCACCCACAAACAGGGGCTGTGCAACCGGAGAGCCCGGGGAAAACTGCAGTTTCTCCCCAAAGCCTGGGGCACGGTCACCGCAGAACGGTGTCCCAAGTCCACGGGAGCCGGTGCAGTCTGACCCCTAGAAACACAAGGAAGCAGTATCACACTCAGAGCTGACGTCCCACCTGGACGGGGAATTCACCTGGACAGAAACGAGGCCGCTCTGCAGATCCTGTTTTCTTGAACATTTGGGGCCTGAATGTGCCGCGTTAACCTAGAAACCAAACGCCTCTTCAAATAGCCGCACCGCCCGGAACACAGCCGGCGGCCGCGCACGGCTACCGCGGGTGCATTTTCCGGGGAGGGTGGGATGAGGGGCAGGAAGGAGCCGTGCACGGCTGCCGCTTGGTGCATTTTCCGGGGAGGCTGGGATGAGGGCAGGAAGGAGTACGGCTCCGATCTGCAGGGCAGGCGGCAGGCCTCGGGCTCACCTGGTCTCAGACCCACACTGCTCTTCGGTTCCGCTGCGCTCCCAGCCTCCCCAGGGACAGAAGCGCTCAGTTTGCTGCGTGGACGGCACTGTAGGCCCGTGTCCATCTTAAACCCAGCAGCCCCATGGCCCTCCCGCAGGGGTGCTTCCAGCAGGGGTGGGGACACCTCGAAGCACGGGTCACACCAAGCTCTGCTCCTTCCGCCCCAGACACGCAGAGGCTGCCAGGCCCTGACGCTGAGACAGGCGCCCGGGGACGAGGGACCCGGCGGGAAGGCAGAGGCCGGCCTGGAGCCGGGGTCACCTCCCAGTGCCGGCTCTGTGGTGCTCTGTGGTGCTGCACACGCCGCTCTCTGAGGCAACTTCCACGAAGGTGATGCCGCTGGGCGTGTCTGAGGGCGGGGGAAGTTGTTTGCTAGCTTGTCATCTTGCAGCTAATTATTTAATTACCCTAATTTAAAGTTTTACCGAATTTAGCATCAAAACAAAAATCTGTGATTGCAGCATGAGAAAGTAATAATATAATTAACTTATTTAGGGGTAACATATTAACTCAACTGATTGCGAGGCATGATCCCAGAGGGAAATTGTGCCCGGGATGTGCGGGCAGGTGACAGGGACCCTGGGGCCTGGGAGCTGGAGCGCCTGGAGGGCTCATCGGCCAGGGTCCTGACCTCATGGCTGCAGGAAGCCCACCCCGCCCTCCAGACCTGTGGCCTCGGCGGGTGTGGGCCTCACAGCCTCAGGGTGTTCCCCGGTTCCGCGATCATGCCCTAGGGGGGGCGCCTTGGCCAGTGATGCAAACGCTCACTGATCCGGAGCCCCGCCTCTGCGGATGCTGGTGGGGCTCTGCACCGGCCATGTGCCAGCATGCCATGCGGTTGGCTCCCTTCTCCCAGCTCTGGCAAGGGCGCAGGAGGGCCGCCGTCCGGGGCCGCCTCGGCTGGCCCCTGCGTGCTCTCCAGCAGCTCCTCTAGGCCTGGTGCGTCTGCGAGCCTGCTTGATTCTCTGCTGCGTCTCTAGCGTCTAAAGACCCCCCGACACACCACAGGGGCTCGAAGAACATTGTGACAGGGTGAGCTCACCAGCAAGTGACCAAGCCAGCCAGATCCCACCAAGAGACAGGCCTTGGCCGGAGCGCCGGGGGCCGTGCGGAAAGGGGGCCAGGAGCGGGGGCAGGGAGGATGTGAGGCTGCCCGTGCCCACGGATGCGGGGCAGAGCCTTGGAGGAGCCATGGGCTTCTGGGGCCCCTGACCCGCAGGAGAGACTCAGCCAACAGCAGACAAGCGGGGAGGGATGGAGGCAAACGCCTACGCTTCTTCCTCCTCCTCTTGGGCCCCATTGGCTAAACCCACCCAGAAGCCAGAGTGCGGGCCTCTGCGATGTCCACGGAGGCTGGTCCCCCGGGATCCCAACCCACTGGGTGTTGCCATGGCCCCTATTCTGGGCTTATCGGGGACGGGCAGTGCATCCGTCAGCGTGGGCTCTCTTCCCGTGCCCTGGACCCCGAGACGGGGGGGAGCCAGGGGGCCCAGGAGGGTGTCTCCCGCAGGGGGTGCTGGCCCCTCAACCCCGCGGGGGCTCCACGGGTGGCTGCCGGGGACGCTCTGCGTCTGCTCTCACGTCCTGCCCTTTAACATTGTCGGCGATATTTTGAGTGCCTTTCAGACGCTTGGTCTAATTAATTAGGGCTCTGAAAACAGTCAGCGTTTCTGCTGGGTATCCCCTGACACAGCCGCGGAGGGTGCGCAGGCCAGGTGGGGCTGGTAGCCATGGCTGTGAAGAGACACTCATGTCCCCGAGCGAGCTTGGGGAAATTAGGACATTTGATGCTAGACTGGCTGCTTAATTCCATTGCCATCGACTCCGGGGGGACCTGCTGCGGCGGCATCTAATTTAAAGCATCCTCACCCGCTTTGAGGCTGGGCTGTTCGCAGAGAGACAGGGCTGCGCGGGGCCGTCCCTGGGGCTCAGGTGCCCTCTGATCTCCAGGAGGCTGAAGGCCTGTCTGTCCAGCCGCCCGTGTCCCCTCCCTGACCCTGTCACCTGGACTTTTTCGCCTCTGTCTGCCCCAGGGGCAGAGGGACGGCCACCTGGTTCAGCGGTCAGGGCAGGACGTCCTCACGGCCTCAGGCCCCACCCGGGACACACTGCTTAAAAAGCCGCTCGGCTGAAGAAATTGGGTGTCAGGCCTTTTCCAAATAAAGGCTTTAATTGCCCGAAAAAGGATGACTATGACGAGGTGTGTGGAAGGGGCAGGGAGAGCTCGCTGCGTCCGTGGTGTGTGGATGCCATCTCTCGGTGTCCTGAGTCCTGCAGGCGCCCTGGACCCTCCCCAGCACCTGTGTCTGGACATGGTCGTGCTGGTCGTGGTTGCACTGGACGCGGGCCCAAAGGCCGCTCTCTGTCCAGTGTCTTGTTCATTTTTGCGCTCATGGCGTCAGTGTCCCCAGACGGGCCTGGCGCACAGCAGGCTCGCTGTAGGAAGACAGACGTGGTGCGTAAACGGCGAGGTGGGCCGGGGGCTCTCTGAGGGCCTGGGCGGAGAGCTGGGCCCCCCGCAGGCCCTGCTCACAGGGTGGGGGGTGGGATGTCTGCTGCTCCCTCTGCCTGGAACGAGGGCCGATGGAGACGCGGGGTGTGGGGTCTTCCTGGCCCAGTGTGGCCGGAGGAGAGTGCGGGGAGGGGTCTTGGGAAAGCGCGGCCTCAGCCAGATCCCAGGGTGGCTCTGGGGCCTGACCGGCACGGAGTGGGGGGCGGGGCTTTGTGTCCCATCTCAGGGAGCCATTGCCACCCGAGGCTGGCGGGTGACCCCGTGAGTGTCCAGGCTGGTGGCCCCTTGGCCAGCTGGAACGGGCCCACAGCCAGTCACTCACGCCCTGCGATGGTGCTGGTGTGTGACGCTCTCTGCACCCAGCGTGCCTGCAGGCCCTCCCCTCCCTCCCCTCCCCTCCCAGGGGATGCACCTGCCTTTCCTTTCCAGGGACAGGACCCCCGCCCTGGACTCTGCATCCCTCCAGACTTTCCCCCGGACCTTCCCTGGCCCAGAGACCCGCCCTCGGGCCCCATGGCTTTTGCAAAGCCTGGAAGCTCCACTTCCTGGTGCTGGTCGCAGGTCTGGTGGGAGAACAGGCTCCAGGACGCTCCCTCCCTCCACCTGCGCTCTGTGATCTGCGGCCCAGGACGGACCAGGCTCCAGGCAAGCTCCCTCGACCCTTCCCGGTGAAATGAAAGGGGATCTATTTTGTTTGTAAAAAGCTGATTATCATAGATAAATGTATCTAATTAGTCTCATTTGCTAACACACAGCCTTTAATTGTGCATTGAATAATCACACATATCTGCATATGCAAATGAGCACGTTATACCGATGTCAGCCTTTAACATGATTCCTCCCTCTATTTCAGGAGAGAATATGATATATTAATTTACGTAGACAAATAACTTTATTTAGAACCGGTGACTCTCCCGTTGGTCTACATAAAGTCATAACTGGAGGACGAGGAGACGTCTCATGTTGAAGAAGCGTTTGGGGGATGCTGACCCTCGGGGGGGCCCCCGCGAGCCTCCCTCCCACCCCTCTGCTCCGAGCTCAGCTGCCCACCCCCTGCTGGTGACGGGGTGTGTGTGATGGCTGGGGGGCCTGGAGGCTGCAGCCTGGCCCAGTGCCTGCGGTGGGGGGCCGCCCCAGGGCTGTGGGCTACATACTAATGGGGCTGCCGGCTGTGGGCCTGGGGTCCCGGCTTCAGACAGCCCCTCTGCCCACCCCCGCCCAGGCCAGGGCAGCTGCCACCCTCCCCGAGCCATGTGTGCACAGTGGCCTCAGCAAGAGCTGGGGCCCAGGGTGGGGTGAGGCCTCGGGGACCCCTCTGTGTCAGGTCCCCCCCGCCTCTGCTTTTGGCCCACCGACTTGGCAGGGGAGCCCCAGGTGCCTTCCAGGTCCATCAGGAGGGGATGTGGCCTGCAGGGCGTTCAGGGCAGTGGCCAGCGACAGTCCTGCCTGCCCACAGCGTCCCAAGCAAGGCCAGGCCTCTCCCTGCGCCCCTCCCCCTCCCTGGGCCTGGGCGGTCACATGGGCTTCGCGGGAGAGGCAGGGGTGAGGAATTTGGCTCCAGCAGAAGGAGGACAGCGCATTCCCTGCTTTCCCGAAGGCCGCGCGGCCCTTCCCCCACCCTCCCGTTGCCATGGCAACCAGCTCT